>NC_140300.1:61319040-62519040 GCF_964211825.1 Aythya ferina | reverse complement strand
TTTCTTTTCTTTTTACCCTCAGCTGTTTGTGGGACAGCCCAGGGACGAACCGAGAAGCTACGTCTGACAAAGAAGGGCTAAGAGGTCCTGAACAGCAAAGGCACGAAGCCGTGGTGTTGGGCTGCTTTCCCCATCCTTCTTACCTCAGAGTTAGCACAGGCTACAGCAGAACCAGTCAATTACTCGCCGTTCAGCAGCCAGGCCTGGGTGCATCCCCCCTCCCCACGGTCTCCAGAGGCAGCTGACGCAGGCTCCCTGTTGGGGCAGCAGAAGGAGAGGGCGCTCAGACCCGCTGCCAGCCGCCCCGCCGGGCACCACGAAGCTCAACCCGCACCTCAGCTCTCCCCGAGGGCTCCAGGCGAAGCCAAGCGGCGTCCAAACAAACTCCAGCCGCCCTCAGCAGCCCCAAACCCGGCCCTCCCCGCGGCCCCAAGCCCGGCGGGCAGCCCCGCCGCTGCCCCTCGCCCCCGGGGAGCGGGGAGCCGGTCCCCGATCCCGGTCCCGGTCCCTGCCGCCCGCTCTCACCGCGGCGGCCTGGCGCTGAGAGCAGGCCCGTGCCCTGCCGGCGGTGCCGGGGAAGAGAAGGCAGGAAAGAAGGGGGTGGGAAGCGGCAGCGACGCCGGTGCCGCGGCTCTTCCCCGCCTGCGCCGACATGAGGGGCCGGGCTACGGCCGCCACCTCCTCCTCCTGCTCCTCCTGCTCCCGCCCCGCCGCGACATGGCGGCCGGCGGTGGGGATTACCCGAGAAGTGATGTTGTAGGGGTGAAATTTGCCCCAAGCGCCCCGGCAGGTGGTTTTGGAGATGGTTTTCTTCCAGCTTCTGGCCGAATTGGTTGATTTTGCAACTCAAAGCTTGTGAAGTCACAGATAAAATCCGTGCGCTCAGCTTTTCTCCTTCTGCAAGCACTGTGTGGTTAAAATAAAATTAAAAGGCCTGTTACACTCAGTTGTTACTGGTTTACACAACAGATTATTTCTAAAACGTGCCCTTGAGGTATCATCTCCACATCAGGCCACACCATGTCCTGCACATCTCAAAAACAGACACTTCTTATTAAATGGGTGCTAGGGAGTGAAATTGTGGCATCCCAAGCACAAATACTAGATGGCATCTAAAGGCATACAGGAGCACAGATCTGGCACAAAGCAGTCACACGATCACTGCACAACATCTCACACTGGAACAGTATGGGCTTGTGGAAACTTCCCTTTTTTATGGTGGCATTCAACACGTGCTGATCAAAGCAAGCTGTGGCAACTATCGCTGTCTCCAGAGACTTCTGGCACCAGCAGCTCCGCATCCTCTATACATATTTTCTTTGCAGTCTCCTCCCATTTCCCAAATTTTGGTTAAGATCCCAGTACTATCAGGCAAGTGGAATTTGCAACGTAAGCCCTGCCTTCGCTTGTGCTCTCCCTGACCATTGGGTTAGGTGAGGTGAGCGTGAAATCTGCCTTGATATCTCTGGCACATCTTGGTCAGATAAAATGGGAGGAGATGCAGTATACTGCATAGCCAACAATGGTGGAAAAAGTGTCATTGCATACAGTTTATACGGAATACTCACCTTTTATTTTTCAATTTTTTTTACTCTTTTATTTTATTTTTAGAAAACTGCATTCCATATTACATGAAAAAAAAAAAGTCTTTTCTCTATCTTTTTTTTTTTTTTTTTGGGGGGGGGGGGCAGGGGGGAACTTCTAGAGACAAGATCTCCCAAGTTTTGTCCTTTTTGTGCATGCATGTCAGCATCTGCTACATTATTTTAACTATTTTAGCATTTTTATCTCGTATGACTGGAACTAAGAGTCCAAGGGAACTTCCAAGTCTTCATCAGGACTTACACCACAATCCAACAACGCATGCAGCTTTTGTACTGAATTATTAACTAAGGCTAAGAGCAGCTGGACAGCATTCATCTTGCAAACAGAGGCTATGGTTTGGCAGGTACTTGCCTACTACATGCCATTTTATTTTTTATTTTATTTTATTTTATTTTATTTTATTTTATTTTATTTTATTTAAATAGAACACATGGAGAAGATGAGGACAAACTTCACAGGTCCACTAGAGGCCACTAGAAGTCTAAAATGCTGGACCCCAAGGCAGGTAAACACTAAAAGCAATACGGGATGAAAAGAACACAATTCATACTAGTAAGGCAATTAATATTTAAGGCTGGTATTTGCTTTCTGTCTTTTTCACATAATACAAAAAAATCAAAATACACAAAAATATAAAATTAATTCTGTTATTTCAATAACTCAAAGAGCAATGCACCTACCTGATGAGCAGAATTATACAGAGTCCCAGCTATAAAGGGTGAAAAAAAGGCAAAGAAAAGTTTAAACTAAGCCAAAAATGTCAGCTTTGGGTTTGCCACTTTGCTGATTTTTCCCTCAGTGATTTTTTACCATTAATTTTGTGGTTTCTTTCCTAGGATCATAGAAGCTTTATCAATCATGCTGTGAAAAAATAAAAAAAAATCTGCTCCCTACCATCTTCCTGTCCTGGCCGCTGAACACTTAACATACCAGTTACTTCAGTATGCAATCATCTTACAGCGAACCCTGAAAAGCCTTTTGCCTGAATGGAGAAATAGCAACATCCAGTTAATTCTTTCCCAGCAGTTTGGCAGGAATAAAGCAAAGACTAACCATCAATGAAACTGTAAATGTGGAGATTCTAAGACAAATTTCCAAATAAAGCAAGACAGGTTTTGTTTATCTCTGCAGGCAAAGAAACTGGTTCTCAAAAGCATCAATTATTAGCAGGTATACTAGGGAGCCCTCTAGGCTGATGGTACCAACCCAAAAAACATAAAGGTTTTGTGCTTATTTTCCAAGATTGCAGAATTTGAAACATCTGGAGCCATTTCACTTGTTCCTTTTTGCCCATAATCTCCTTAAAAAATACATATAACCCTAAGAACTTAATTATAAAAAATAAAATAATTTAAAAAATATATATCCCAATTCCAGAGTTGTCATTCCACTAAAATCAGCTATAGCATTTGAGACTGGCAAAAGATACCAAACAAGGCTGTCAGCTTCCTGACTTCCTAAGGCCAATCAGTGGTACATTGCTGTGGTCAGAACAACATTTTTGTACTTGAGCCAATTCACACCCCAAATCCCTTTTTGACTTCAGTTCGCATGCGCTATCATAGATGCATTCTGTGTGCAAATATTGAATGCATCTTTAAAGCCGCTCTCTGCAAAAGGAGCTGAAGCTGTCAGCTGTAAATCCACCTGCTTTCACCTGCTGTGAAAATCCCAACCATTAACACATTTAAGTCTCAATTTTTTGATTTCCAGGAATGATTTCACACTCTTAACGAGGACTCCATAATGGTGATTTGGGGGATGCGTTTGCTTCTTTATTTATTTAGTAAAGTAGCTGACAAACCTTCATGTTGTTTTCTCCCTAAAAACATATTATTTGACAGCGTTATAGCCAACACAGTTCAGTTTAACACACAAGCCTGTGCAGAAATGACCATAAATCCACATCAGCAGTGTTCCTTTGATGGGTTTCCAAATATCCTGCCACAGGCTATGGCTTGCCCTGGGCTCTTAAAGCAGTGAAATGCTGCCTGGTAAGGCTTTAATATCCTCTTTTTTCCATGACATGCAGCATAGGAAGGCTTTGCTAGCATGTTTAAAAGACCTCCATCTTCCCCAGTGGGGTGGGCTGAAGGATTTTCTCACTTAAGGCTGCTCTAGTAAGTGACACCTTCCTAGAAACCACATTAACGATGTTCTTATAATCCTGATCCAGATAAACAAAAGTACTAATTACCTAAGCTGATTCCAGGTTGACATGCATGAAAACATTTTCAAAAGCAAGAGCCAGTTTCTCCATGCACATGCATCTCCAACACAGGCTGCAAGTTGCCAGATAAGTATTAATTGGCATACGTAATATCTTTTGGCTCTCAGCTCTTCTAATTTGTTAACAGGAGCAGTAGATATGAAATTGGAGTTTCTTCAAGTTTTACTTACATAAGAAATCCCAGTGACTGCTTGATGTCATTCAGCCAGACCTCCTCATGTGGTTAGGCCTTGTGAAATCAGGTTCTTACTTGCTTCCTATTTGTGCTCCAGGTTGCAAGTTAGTATTGGGCAAGCCTCAACCAACCTGATTTGAATAACCTGGAGTTTGGAAAATGTTTCTGGAAGCCGTAAATCTGTCTGGGTAATCTCAGGAGAATTGGTACATCAGCTGCATAGAAGTTCCTACGGTGGAGTGCCAGGAATGCCATGTTAGGACAAGGTTTTGCAAGGCAACAAGCGAGGTGGTTGATTACAGGAAGAAGGTTCAGGTTCATTTTCAAATTTACATAGCACTAGCCATATTGAAATTCACCTTACAGTATCTTTAGAAAAGTAGATGTCTCACTTTTGTCACTGCAGAAATGTCTGTAAAGATCCCACCACTGTTAAAAACAAAATTCCTAGGTTTGGGAATGAAGAAAAAGAGATGGAGTTTTAGTATAGTTTTATACCAAACTAAATATAAGTCTATTTTGAATCAAATACACATTTTTACCTTGGCTATTATTAAATAAACAAACAAAAAAAGACAAAGAAAGAGCAATTTTTTAAAATACATTTAATGTTATGAAATATATTACCTTTATATCATTTAAATCCTTGCTAAATCTTAACAATAATAAAAGGTTTTTAAAAATCCTTTTCCTTAATCACACAATATTCTTTTTTATCTACTGCAGAAAACAGAGTCTTCATAAATAAAACACTGACATGGAATATAAGACAAACCCAGGCCAGACAGTTTGCTAAAAGTTTGTGAAGAAAAGTGCATCTGGCTGGCTCAGGACTCCCTGAGTAAAGTAGACATTCTCCCACACGCTTCTTGCCTTTTGGCCTCTCACTATAAAATCTGAAATAAAGGCTGCTTTTCTCCT
Organism: Aythya ferina; assembly: GCF_964211825.1. Classification (NCBI taxonomy): domain Eukaryota; kingdom Metazoa; phylum Chordata; class Aves; order Anseriformes; family Anatidae; genus Aythya; species Aythya ferina. The sequence continues at coordinate 62,514,109 of NC_140300.1, read as the reverse complement.
CTTAAAGGTATCTTATGTGTGTCACTTTCAGTGTGAGGTAGGAACCAGTTTATAGGGATTACAGATAATCTGAGCCTTGCCCCCGTGTTGTTGCCTCTCCATTTGCTGGGCAAAAAGATAGATTTAAGTGCAAAACAAAACATTAGCTCTATCTGAATGTGAACTACTGCTTGCTTTCAATTGCAACTCATCAGTTGATTATAAGCAAGGCATTCACCTTCAAAGCAGTAAGCGGCAAAACAAAAAATAGGTGTATTTCTTTTCTTACCAAATGATACCTTTAATAAAAAGTGGAACCTGAATACTAGAAGAAAACTGTGTTTCCAGGTGACCTAATCCAAAACTCTGTACAGTCTCTATTTTGTAATAACCTAGCCCAGAGTAAATTCTTACTTTAAAAATAGCAGCAACTCAAAAGTGCATAAATTACAAACTTCACCAATAAATTAAGAAAACAGATTTGCTGCACCTGACTATCCTCCTAACTGTCCCAAGATCCTTTTAATTTTTAAATGGACATGGAATATCAGAATAGACATACTATTACTTCAAAGGCAAAAACTAAACTAAAGCCTTCAATTATTTCTAAGACAAGGTATCTTTTTTTTTTTTTTTTTTTTTAAAGCCAAAATTCAAAAGATATGAAAAAAGTTTGTAAAGAGCTAAAAAAATAAGACAATCGCTTCCCCCTACACCACCCTGAGGCCTCAATGTAGGTTTTTCCATCTGTGTGTAGACTTTTCATTCAGGGTCTGACTTTTCAGGAAATGCCAAGCATCCTATTCCCATGGATTCTGATCATGCACAGGAAAAGAGCTGAGAGACCAAATCCTGAGTCGAAGGGGAGTCAAGATGCTTCAGAGAGATTTTCTGTTTTAAGTTCAGCTGTGGGGTTTGCAGATTCTTTCACGTCTCGTACTGACTCCTGTGAGTCCTGCATTCATAGCCTAAGCAGTCTGGTGGCCATTCAAAGACAGAAGGAGATGGTATTAGATTGTCACTTCGGTTCCTCATATTGAAGGCCTGGGCTGTAGGGGATAGCAACAGTCACGTCACTGATCCCCCTTCCACCAGCAATATACTAGATGTCATGCACAGAGGTAGGAAAAGTGCTTAATCCGTGTATAAGGATAGCATTTACTCTGAAGTTCTCATCTGGACTGTTCTTTAGTAAGAAATGGCCTCATAAAACACAATCATATTTATTCATGGCAGAAATGAATCCATCAGTGAAGCATGAGAGTTTATCACTGTTTACTTGCTTTGCAGTGAGATGGCTTCTGTTGGCTGGCATGCCCTTGGAAAAGCACACAATTTCTTGACTTGAAGTAAAAGGTAGTTCCCAGTTTGTGGTGAATAATTCTTTCCTTTAGCATGAATTTAAACGCTGGGTTTTCTTCCAGTGAGGTTGTTCATGGAGACATGTTACAAACAAATGTTGGTAAAGCTAGCATTTCTGTATAATAAGGACACTGCAAGTTGAACAGACTGTTTAGAAGGGCATTGCACAGATACTGTACAGGGATATTGTGACACTTGAAAATGCTATCGTAGAAGTACTGTAATTTGAACTTCATAAAATCCTCCTTTTTCTTTTTTTTCACCTGTTAAAAAATGTGCTTAAAAACAAGAACATGAAGCTTTTGTCTTTGCTCTTCCAACTTACTGCAAACACAGAAGTCCTCCTCTTCCTTAACTAGGACCTGTTCTCATTCCTGGCTGATCCCCTTTTAGCCACCAAGACCACCAAGCAGGGTGAATATCCAGGGTCTTGGATACAGTTGGCGCAGATGATGCTCTCTAATATGAATAAAGAGTTCACTTTCCTCGAAAGTCAGCTGTGACAACATTTGCTTCAGCTTCCTCTATGCTTAGAGTGTGGACATCTTCAGACCTCAGCTGTGGTTGAAGGTTTTGTTTTGTTTTTTTTCCCCGGAAACTGTTTGTGTTTATAAAGGAGGTAAATAGCTAGCTTTTAAATATTAGTTTAATGACAACAGTTGATAATTTTTAAGTGAGAATGCTTCAAAGCTCAAAGATGAGGACAGCAATCTCATATGCTTAGTATAAATTCACAAGGGCTTAGGATCTCTGACAGAAAAGATAGTGCTTGCTGCGGGCAAAGTTTGCTTTGACCAAAACTACATAGGAATGTATATACTAAAAAAAATAACTTTTCACAATTACAGACAAGTATGCGTTACGTGTAACCTATGTAGTTAAATCCATTTTTGGTTTTGGAATTAGATGCCAGTTTTTGAGGTAATCCAGTCACGGAAATAAGTCACTCGTGTGTAAACTCCAGGTTTATTTGGTTTGGCACATTCGTCTCCCCAGCTCACTATTCCCACGAGGTACCACATCAGTCTAGAATCGGGAGTAACCAGTGGTCCCCCAGAGTCCCCCTGGAGAAAGAGGAGGAAAAAAAATAAGAGATTTAATTTATCAGGAGGGAAAATATATTTCTCTCCATAGATAAGAGGGAGCATCCAATAAGAGAGAAAAGCAAGTAGTATTTCAAGAGCTGCCATTTGTGCAGAATCCAATCTGCTTATGAAATCTGAGTCAGAATTCACTGACTTTTGCCTGTTTGCCATGGAGTCTCCTGACCTGTGTACAATATCCTTTAATTAAAAATGAACGAACAAACAAACAAACAAAAAATCCCTTCTCTTCTGTTTTTTGAAACATTCCTCACACTGGCTTGTCTTCCTCCTCGTACAAAGTAGGGAAACACAAACATATACAACATTCTAAGAGTTGTGTTTTGTTTTGTTTTTTTCTCCAGTAACCACTATCCCTTCAGCAAATTCTTTCAGTCACTTGCAGCAATAACATTTCAAAAAGAATTTCTTCAGGAAATCGGTCTTCTAACTAGATAATATCTCCTTAAGACTTTAGTCGCTCTCAAAGGCTGAATTCAGATACTGTTGATAGTATGACGCAGTGATAACTGTTAGGCTTGAAACCTTGCAGTGTCAAAGGCAATCCTCACAGAACAGAACAAATTCCCCATCACCCATCAAAAGACGTAACTGAAATACACAGCAGTTGGATCCTTCTGTTCAAGTTTCTTCAATGCTGAGCAGGACAGGAACAGAGGAATTAGGTCTCTAGGACTTATCCTGCAAGGAGTTTTGCTTAAATCTGTAGGACTGCGATTCTGGAGTCCTGTTTTGAACCAGCACTTACAAATATATTCTTTATAAGTAACATGAATAGAAATTGCCTTATTAAAAGTTATTCTTATGGAAATGTTTTTGCTTGAACATAACCATTGCTTTGCAATGTTTGCAACTCTGCATCATACATGTGTCCCTACTATTCAGTTTATGCCTAGCTTCCTTATCTTTGTTTCACAGTTTTCCTTGTGCTGATCAAGGTCTGTTACCAAAGACTGTAACAGATCTGTTATAAAATGATCCTGTCATTTAATTTCAATGTTCAATTGTGCATTTTTGCACATGGCTTTTAATTAGTTGCCATAGTCAACTCCTGCAGAACAATTTGCTGAAATCAAGGCACACATATTAAATATAATATGTAGTATAATTAATCCTCTAGTATAAAGGAAAATGTAGGGGTTTGCTGTCTATTAAACAAGGGGCTGGTGTGGAACAGTAGCAATGAATGAGGAATAAAACATCAATATGGTGTATCCAGGTGGTATTTTTGAAAACAAATTATTAGATTTCACAGAAAATATTATGAAAAGCAAATGGGTTCCTAGCAGCTATTTTGAGTTACAGAATGGAAATTCCACTTTGTGCCATGAAAGATTTACATTCTGAGTATTATACAACTTTAGCTTAGTATAGATTTATTTGCTAAGTAACATGTAATAAATGCTATTTCATTTTACATATTAATTCTTGTTTGAACAGAGCCCATTTTAAGGACTAATAAACTATCAGTTAAAGTTTGATCATCCAAATACTGTAATCAACATTAAAACAGTTTTCCTTGCAAATTTTCAGTTATGGTTACCTGGCAAGCATCTACTCCTCCTTCCAAGTATCCTGCACACAACATTCTGGGTGTTATGTCTCCGTCATACACTTCCTTTTTGTTGCAAGTATTCGAGTCAATAAGTTTCACTGTTGCTTCCTGAAGAGCATTAGGAGTTGGACCTGAGGGAATGAATAGTTTGAGTAAATGCAATTGTGTTGATAAATAATGTTACCTTGTGGAGGACCAGCTTAATTTTGTTTAACACAGAGGTACTGCTTGTACCTTTATGTACCTTTCCTCAAAGTGTACATGCTCAATTTCACTTAGAAACTGTACTATTAAGACAGAATTAATGATTGCATGGTATATAGTACCCAAAGTACAACGCTGTATTTTACAGATGTTCCATGTAATACCATGGAATGCAAATTACCTAGCAATTTGGGTAGATGATATGAAATCAAGACAGCTTGGTTCCATTGCTAAAGGTACTCACAACTTGGCCTGATAAGAGCATGAGGTTGGGCAAGTCACTACACGCAGCTCACTGCACATTTTCTTGAAAGCCTACAGAGTTATCTGCTTCTGGCTAAACCTGGAAGAATATTTGCTCAGGCATTATATAAACACATACATGGCTAGACTACCTGTCTTAAGAATTTACAATATGAAATAGAAAGCCTGGAAAAGGAGGTCATTTCTGCTATATTCTGCTTAAGTGGATTGTAGCTCTGTCTTCATCCAGTCTAATTTTAGAGCAAGAAACTGCTGCTCACAAATTCGAGAAATATTTGCTTCTAGACAAAAACTAGGCTTGCTGCCATACAACATACAGGCTACACAAGTGATACTAATTCAGTAGCAGATCAGCACCATGGTTTGTGCAACACATGGGTTACCCGGTGGACTCACCGTCATTGGTAAGTGCTCCCCAGCCTGTGATGACAGCATAAATATCGTATGGAAAAGTCTCAGATGGCTCAGGCAGACACACACGGTGTATGTGACTTGTAAACTCAACTTGTTTAGAGAGCTTCACAAGTGCAATGTCATAATCATGCTCTGGGTAGCGGTACTTTTCATGAATAACAATAGTCTTGATCGATCGTTTCAAGCTTGGTGGCTTCAAAAGAGCTCCAAAAGTAGCAGTCCACTTGTGAGGGTGACTCATGCTGAAAAAGGTAAGAGTGCTGTAAATACTTAGCTGTGAATGTAAGTATTTGGGGCTTTAAACTTGACAAACACCTTTCTCTCATAACCCCTTCAGGCAAGCTTCCTTCTAGATTCGTAAGGCATCTGTCACTTCCCATAACACTGTCCCCCATGTCATTTTAACCTGTTTCTAGAAGAGAGCAATTTCCACCTCAGCCACAGTCTCCTGCTCCCTCTGACCCCTTGACATTGATCTAGCCAGAGTGTGGCCGCAGGGTTTAATCAGGCCCAAAAGCCCTCCTGCTAGAAAACTCATCTCCTTTACCCTTTTTGCATGGTAATGCGTTCAAGCACCTGTTTCATCTTACATGCCCTGCAGCTTCACAATTGCCACAGTTGAAACAAAGAGTGTTGGGAGCGCATGGCTGAATGGAAAGGGAGGAATGTGTTTTTTTATAACTTCTGGTAGCAGCCTGAAGCTGCAGCAACCTAATTATAACACCAAGGAAAACCTTTAGAAACATTCGAGGTAACAGGAAAAAAACACTATCATTTCAGTCACATTACCTTTTCTTCACTTTTGTTTTTTTTTCCCTGAATGTGACAAATGTGTTTCCCTTCCAAGGCAGAAAACTGTTCCCCTGAGTAGTTAGGGGTGTGCTGGAAATCTGGAAAGCCCCCCAGCTTGATCCGAATGGTGCACATTCTGCTGCAGATTCTCTCTAAGCTAGGAACTTACTCTCTGAAGCAGTGAGCTGCAGATACGAGCCACGTATTGCTGATGAGTGTTGCACCACAGCGATGGATATTATTGTACTGCAAACTAGCTTGCCATGGCCAATCCCCAGTCTCTGCAGAAGACAATCCGCCGACTATTCGCAACGATGATGCTTTCGCTATTGACTTGACTGATCTATTCTGCCGTAACCCACAGACTGTCAGAAAGGAAAAAGAACGCATTAGTTATTCCTCCATTTAGTAAACATGCCTGCCAAAGGCTGCAGGTACTATGGAAAATGTACATAAAATCACACACCACCTATGTTCTCTAAAGGTGTAACATCAACATGAAGACAAACCTTCTACCAGCCCCCCAAAACCGAGATCCTCATGCACAACCCATTCTGTTGGAAGCCTGAATGAACAACTGACTATTATGGTAAGCCATGATGGTCAACCATTCAGGTTTAGCTTCATGAACAGCTCAAATCAGGAATCACAACCCTTCACCATACAGCCAGAACAATTCCCAAATATAGGGATTGCCATCTCTCAGTCCCAGGTGATTTGTCACGAGGATAAAACATAAACAAGGCAAAATCTAAGATGGCAATGATCCAAGCCACGGGTTTTTACCAAGCATGCATGCAGATTGCATCAGCAAGATGTTGATTGGAATAAGGCAACTGCGCATTGCACAAATGGCAGCTGGACCTTGGGAGCTGCTCAGGCAAAGAGCATTGTGCCAATCCAAGCCAGAGGTGACAAAGGCATGGATACCTCCAACACGGTGTGCATCCATGGTAAGTATTATCCTCCAAACCCAGAAGGGAATGGAAATACTCATGGTTTCAGCCACTAAACAGACATTCAGGTGTAGCTGAAGCTCTCCAGTAGCTTTAGAAACTTCCTCAATTGAGGGAGCTGCTTCAGCTGTCGTCTCCCCTTCAACCAGTATCAAATCTGTCTTACCTGCGACAAGACCCACTAGACCAGGTCCCGATTTCAGCTAGACATTAGGAAAGTTGGCAGACAGAACTATCCCAATCCATTGGAAAAGAGACAGAGCTAAGAATTATTTGCATAGTGACAATACCATCCAAACTATTGCACTGCCTGTCTCTCACAGACAGTGACCCAGAGGGGGACAAAGTGGAGATCTGTAATACCTCACTGAAGAGCTGCAAGCCCCAGGCCCCTTGAAGTCCTCAGAAGAGAAACACTGGAGCCACGCAGAGCATAACCTCTGCCCCTTCCTGCTAGGATCTGCACAAGGTGATGTTAATAGTACCTCATAATGAAAAGCAGCAGCAATAACTCAGCAGATTGAAAGCTGTTCATAAATTTGGAAAAGAAAAAAAAAAAAGGTCACACAATATTGAGAAGGTGATATGCTCAGTGTAATGTCTGCACTGTACAGAAATTTGTAACTGCAATGAAGGAAAACAGTGAAATGTTAAGATACAGATACTTGTCCAAAACTTTCTACATGAAAGGACAATGGAAGATTGTACTATAACTGATAAGACTGTCTGTACTAGCATGTTTACCTCCTGACAGCTATTGATAATCCTCAGGGCCTAGATCTGTATAATTCAATCAACCACCTGAGCGGTCAATGTTCCAAACACAGAGAAAAACACAGTAGTTCTCAGTGACCCAGAACACCAGCACTTAAACTGAAAAAGCAGTATTATTTAATCTTCCATTACCTGCTAAGAGATCAAACCTTTCTAGAGGTGGAAGAAATCCATTCCTGAGGTGCACTGGGAAGAGTGTTGTCAGCAGGCTGACGGAGGTGATCCTGCCCCTCTACTCAGCCCTAGTGAGGCCACATCTGAAGTGCTGTGTCCAAGTTCTGGGCTCCCCGGTACCAGAGAGACATGGAGCTACTGGAGTGAGTCCAGAGGAGGGCTACTAAGATAATTAGAGGCCTGGAGCACCTGTCGTATGAGGACAAGCTGAGAGAGCTGGGCCTGTTTATCCTGGAGAAGAGAAGACTGAGGGGAAACCTCACCAATATCTATAAATACCTGAGGGGAGGGTGTCAAGAGGATGGAGCAGGTCTCTTTTCAGTTGTGCCCAGCGAGAGGATGAGAGGCAACAGGCACAAGATGAAGCACAGGAGGTTCTGGCTGAATATGAGGGGGCACTTCCTTACTGTGAGGGTGACAGAGCACTGGGACAGGCTGCCCAGAGAGGCCGTGGAGTCTCCCCTTCTCTGGAGATATTCAAAACCTGCCTGGATGCCACCCTGCACAATGTGCTCTGGGTGATCCTGCTTGGCAGGGGGGTTGCACTAGGCGATCTTCAGAGGTCCTTTCCCACTTCGGCCATTCTGTGATTCTGTGATTTATAAGATTTTTATTTCTTTTTTTTTTAATGACTATTAAGTCTCCAGACAAGCTGACTTCCTTCCTTGAAAGCTCAAACATCTCTAAAACGGACTATCTCAACTTACGTACTACCTACAACTGAGACCACCTACAACAATACCTTTAGAAGACTGAGCATTGTCTATTTCCACAGCATTTTCTACACTACTAGTCATCCCCAAACCCACAATATTTTCATTATAATCACAGACCAACTTAACTTCTACACATTGCCTCATTGTCCTTCCTTCCTTATGATATACACAAAAGAAATGTAAAATTCCCAATTTCTAGGAGCATGCTGAAAGCCACTATTCCAAACTCTTCCACATGTGCCCATTCCTGCCAGCTTTCAGGGGCACTTTGCATTCACAGGGTGAGATACAGGTCTCTGCCAGGCTGCCATCCTTAAAGTGTCAATTGAAAAGCATGCTGGTACACAGCCAGGTGTAGAACTCATCACTTAGAGCATATATGAGAAAATAACAGGTGACAAGGTGGAGATGAATTGTCACGCTACAGCATCAAGGACAAGCAACAGATCCTGCAGTTGTTGCTCCAAGATGCAGAAAGAACCGACAGTCCTGTGCAGGCAGGATTAGACTTGACTAGATATTTAAGTACATGTTTTAATCCATTTTTAAAGAGATGTCAGACTTCACCTTTAAGATGCACCTTCCACACCAGCACTGCTGGAGGATGGAGCTTGCCATAGGCAGGTATCAACCAGGGCATGCTGCTCTGCAGCACACAGCAGCAGAACCTGAAGGTCTCCTCGCTGCTCAACGTTGGGCATTTTTTCTTTTCTCATCATGTGCTCTTTTCTCACTTAATTGCTATTACTTTTAACAGGAGGAAAATCTTGCTATAAAACCAAAAAACACAACTGACCAAGGAACTCAGCAGTGTGTGTAAGGCTTTTTCTAAAGGGGATTTTCATCCTATTTACACTGAAGACTTTCAAGCCAGTAATGACAGTTTTAAAGCATCCTGGTAGGCACTGACAAACGACTTCCCTGTGGCTGAGCAGGATTTCTCATCTAAGCAGGATTTTCTCATCTGTGCAAAGTGTAAGGTCATGTTCATTAGACAGAAGGAAGTGAAAAGGCTTTTAAGGGCCAGGAAAAGGGCTCAGAGACTCTTAACGCTAATTAAAATAATAGAGTTTACCCAGGCTTAAAAAGCCCTCACTTACTGTCATTGAAGATTGCTTCTGCTGTTTTCCTCTCCACATCTGAAACAAAAAAAAGTCAGTGTAAGGTCAGGACAGCACAGACAAGGTTTATCTCCTCCATGGCCATCCTACCCTATGGCTGCTTGAGTACTGGGCATCACGAGAGGCAGAGCAGATGGGGGCTGCTGTAGAAGCCAGTGCAATTCATAAATGGTCACGATCTTGCACTGGCTAGTGCATTCCTCTCTGCAGTGCAGTTTGCTGTTCTCTGCCCAGCCAATATCCTCTGGAGCTACCACTCTAGTTGCCAGCAATCCAGGGGATAATCACAGTCTTAATACCATGTTTAAATTGTCCAGAAATTCTTGTACAGCATACACAACTTCGCAGTCTGTGGCTGGAGCTTTCCTCAACAGATCCCTGTCCTTATCTACTTGATTTTTATTTTCTCTTTGCAGCTACACAGAATGTTATCTAGCTTCGATCCAAAGCCACACCAAGCCAGGAGGAGTCTCTTTTGAATGCAAAGGGCTCTGGATCATACTTGTTGCCTACCGTGCTCTTGCAACTTGTGTTTTGCTTGTGGGCTTGACACTCCTGGTATGCAGGGTGAATTGCATGTTTGCAATCCACCATTACTAGATACATACTCCATCATTTCCTAACAAGACAATAAGCAGCTTGTGATATAAAAAGGAAGCAAAAAGAACTGCAGTGTACATACAGTTTGACTGCAGGGAATGTTACAGAGGAAAGGCAGTGTTAGCGCTGATGTACACGCATCCAACTGCTGCTTTGTTTTGTTAGAACAGGAGATGAATTATAACTGAAAATTTATATAGTGACGGTCTTATTCACCATAAACGGGAACTCTTCTCATGATAAAGGTTTACTGGTGGGCAAGCAGCAGCTTGTGAGGTCCCCTGTCAGTAAAAGCGTTCACTTGCATGTTCTCAACTGCTATGACAGAGAATGGAGAAAACCTTACAGTACGGGTAATTCCATGCTTCAGGAATGCTTGTTGTACTCCGAGAATTTCCATGCATAACACTGCTGTCCGTTGCCAATATTCCTTAGATCAAAATGTAATAATATCAAATAGGAAAAGCTAGGGGATCCCAGCAAGGGGATTCAGCAGTGCTACAAATTTCTGTAAGTTAAAAAGTAATGAAGAAACAGGAGCTGAGCCATGCTAAGGAACTGTCTGCTTCACCTATGTGGTTATACTGGTAAAAAGCGCTTTGGAAAGAATCTGGCCCTATTTATTTATTTGAACCATGCTAAAAATCCAATATTTTCCTGGAAATTCATACTACATTCAATGCTAATTGAATACTAATTAGGGTCATTCTAATATTGTATAGCAGGAAAATGGTAAGAAACCAACAAAGGTAACCAACAATGAAAGCACACTTTTTGCCTTTGAGTGCAGTATTGATGATTTTTATTTTTATTTTTTAACTCCTCTCTGGGTGGAGAGACATTTACCTCATAAGGCCTAATTATAAAGCCTGCAGTCAATTATTAATACTTGCATTATGTTGCAAAGCTAATCAAGGAGACAAAAGAAGCAACCAGCTGGTTCCAGCACAGTGCCGGAAGCAATTCAATCGGTATGTTCTCGCTGCACTGAGTTTTGCTGTGAATCACACAGCCGTTCTGCAAGGCACCTGTCTATATCTCTATTGGCTTTTTTTATGAGGCACCTGAAATAAAACTAAAAATCTTCTGTATGTGTATCCCATACTGTGAGCTAGAACAGAGGTATCAAAGAAAACACCACAAGGGGGAAAACAACAACAAAAAACCACCTGGAAAAAGCAGGTGTTAACAGACCTGGGAACACATCATGCGGATTAGGACAGGTGAAATTAAGGGCTCAAAATTAAGGACACAGGACTCAAAACCAAATTCATAGCACATGTACAACTTTGGAAACCAGAGCTGATGTGATTTTCAGATAAGCTGAACCCACAGTAGGTATCATCAAAAGCAGGGAACACTTTGGGTTACACGATAGTTCTGGGAGAAATCAAACAAACAAAAACAAAAAAAAAAAAACAGGTTTCTTTCTGGTTTACCTCACTTGGGGCTTGCTTTCATTTGTTACCATCAAAAAACGTTGACATTTTTTACCTGGTCAACAGCACAGATGTTCATTGTGGCAACCAACATACTGCAAGCCCTGCCTTGAAGCAATCACTTGTAAGGCACGAGATAATTTCTCTGCCCTGCTCATTTACTAGTTGCCCTAGTTGTTTGCACTACCAACAAAAAGCATCAATTAGTAACAATTAAAATGTCATATCTCATCCCAACCACATAGGGCTGCAAAAATAGTTGTTTGTGCTGCATTTAGGAAAACAGTCTTCAGGCTTCCACTGTAAACAAGAACAAGTTAAACTTGAATATGCAAACCTACCTGCAAAATGGAACTTGCTATTAAATTAAAGCTTGCCCAACTTAAGCGAAAACTAATGGTTAAATTAAAATCTCAGCAATCTATTGAAATATGGCTTCGGGAAAGCACACTTCAGAAGAGGCCCCTGTTTTCCAGCTGGATGATCAGTTAAAACAGTTATTTTGTTTACTCAGTTAACTAAATTACCTTTGAACGCACCTAAATTACCAGCTTCAATTTCCTATGAATGAGAATAGTGACTTGGTACAGTTATTATTTGAGATTAATATTAGCTAATATCTTATTTTTCCTGCTGAATATACACGTTTAAGCAAGAATGGAAAGAAAAGGAGAGTAACTAAAAGCAGGAGAGCTGCCTGATTTTGGTATTGTTTATATGCAATAGCCAGTTAAGGCCAGGATTCCTGAAGGAGTTCAGTGCCCAAAGCCTGCATGTCTATTTGGCAACCATCTAAATGTTGGCAGGTTTGTACTTAACTGCAGAGTGAATGCGACCCCTCCCCGTCAAGGGACTCAGAGATTCCTACAGAAAAATATGCTTGCATTGTCTTGTCTCTAATTAACTTCATCAGAAAGGTTAATCGTGTGTCCACTGCCCTATTTCACTTGAGTTACAGAAACCAGTGCTTACATTAAAGGGAAAGTAACAGTCAAAACCCCTTAATGACATAAACGGAGCAGACATTACATTGAAGAAGTTCAATTAAGGCAAGAAAACGCATTACTGCTGGATACCAGGCATTTTCAGTTTAGAAAGGGCCAGAGAGGCCTTCAAAATCAGAGGTGAAAAAGCTGCTTAAAAAACCTGATACAGCTTTACCAGGACAATTACCTAATTTTTCACAGATGCTAATTTCCACAAGCAGCTTTATTTTCTTTCAAAGCTTCCAACTGCAGATTTCTATATGCCATAACGTAACCACTAGCTTCAAAGGCAAACTGCATGGTCAGTGCTCATCACTTAAATTGTTTTCTTCCACAGAGAAGACATGGTAGGGATTATCTTAAATGGGGTAATGAGAGGAGAAAAGGATTTAAAATGTAAAAATAAATAAATAAATAAAGTCAGTCCTAATAGCACTTCAGTACTAATACCATTTTCTTGGACATGCATTTGAAGCAAAGCTTTGTGCCATGTATCAGAGGAAGCATCCTCTACTGCCCCTTGTCACTTTGATAACATAAGTCCTTCAAAGACAGGGAATTACAGAATTCTCAGATGCATCAGAAACAGTGGGATCACCTATTTTGATGTTATTTGGGGTAACAGTAGTACATGTAGCCAAAAAAGGATCTCTGGCAAGTTTCAGCAGTTCACCAACCTTGGGCAGCCAAGAGGAGTGCCACAGAGTGTATTTGTCCAATAGTGCAGTTAGAGAGAGGGATAGTGTCTCTTCCCTAATGCTCTTTAATTACGTTAAAGACTGCGAAGGCCCCAGGTACTGGGGTGAAATGGGAATTAGAGCAGTCCTTCAGAGTGAGAGGCTAAGTCCTGTTCCAAGAACTGTACCTGAAAGGAAACGCAGCAGTCTCCTGAAAGATGGCAACACACAAGCACTTTGGGCTCATCAGGGAAGTCTCACTCCTCTGTGGTTACATCGTGCACACAAAACAACTTCCTACTAATATTCCTACATTCTCTCCATTCCCTCAGCAGGAATTACCTCCCTAGGGTTAAGCACCCTTGTGGAAGTAGGTACATAGGTAAGGTAGGTAGGCACAGCTTAGGTAGAGATGATGCAATTCTCATTCCTCCAGTAGGGGAGAGTAACCCGGTAGAGACAAGACAAAAGCTGTGTACCTCTAATTGTCCCTGTCACCCTGCCCTTCCCTCCCTACTCATGTCCACGGGACCTGTCCTAGCATGCATGACTTCCCCCTCATCTCCACCTTCAACCACAACTTAACTCTTCTCCATTTCCTGATTAAGACAACAATCCCTGTCTTTCATGGAAATTTGTAGCTCCAAAACTGGTAATAATCATCCCCTTCTGAAGGATGAACGAATCTTTAGTTCAATAATATCCTTCCTGTGTGAGGATAACATGCCGTATGCTGTCAGATGTCCAGTGAGGACACATGCATGGTGATATGTAAGTGCAGATTCATCCAAACCAAGCATCAACTTCATCACTATCAATGAAAATAGTGGGATTTGTGTGTGTGTGTTTTTCAGTCTGCTGTATTGAGCCAGGAAGCCCCCGGAACTCTTACTGTTCAGGATCAGACACAAGCCTAGCATGAACAGAGAGCTGGTTTATTCCCCAAGCCTTTTGGGGAAGACAACAAGACTTGCAAATATTGAAACCTGCCGCCTTGTGCCAGGGTAATGGCATCAAAGTGGGGGAATGTAGGATCCCCGCTGTGTTTCTCAATGTGTTGATACATGTCCTGTTCTACTACCGCAGACTGCTGCTGTGGCTTGTACAAGTGGCAAGTACAAAAAAATAAGCACAGACTGCCACAGACATTCTTTGAGCCACAACTTGATGAAACGTACCTCAATAATCCAGGTCAGACACTCATCTGCATGTCTTCCAAAGAAGACTTGATAAAGAAATGAGAATCCATCTCACCAGGTTCTGTACTTTGCAAGGAGCTTTGGCAAGTACCAGGTGCCAGATAAACAGAAATAATAACAGTTGACTTGTTGATCAAAACCAATTCGTGACTCATTGTTCACGGTCAAAACCCCTGGCTGTGAGACAGATGGGAATACTTCCTACTCACTACGAACAGTGCCAGTGATCTTGCAACCAGTTTCTTTCTGACGTCAAGAGTACATTCCCAAAAATACCTTTTGAGAGACTTCCAACCTACCTGGCAAGGGGAAATAGGCTGGCAAGCTGCTCTACACTTTGCCTAATAGAGGTGCAGGCTCTGAGGTGACTACTTCTAATCAGGAAACCCTGAGGAAGAAAAAAATCAGCCTTGTAGATCTCTTTGGTGCCAGAACTATACAGAGGACAAACTGCGACACCTTCTTTCTATACAAGTGGAAAAGCAAGTTCTAACTTGGGTGTTTCTAAGTCAACTGTGATTTGACATCTTATTCTGCCAGCCTTTCCATTGGTCTTGGAGAAGATAGGACTTTGCTAGTTTCTCCACTGAAAAATATTTAGGTGGACAAACCCAACTGGAAACAAACAAAGAGATCTCCATCACCTCCCATTTTTTATCAGAGCTATAGTGGATGTCTAGAACTATCATTGTTCTTGGCTAAGAGACTAAGTAAACTATGGCTAAACAAGAAAGTAGGGACTTCAACAATAACGACACACCTGAAGACACCCCAATAACAATGTATTTTTGCAGTTCTGTGTAAAGGACATCAACTGTTTAGTGATGATACAAAATAAAGACGGTATTATTTTGCCTTTTTTCCTTTTTTTTGCACACGCTATTTTTCCACATCTTTGCTATCCACCTTCTTTGGTTTTCACCTCCCCAAAAAAGAAAAGTGAACTCATAAAATATCATCAGCTTGGATTCCATCTCCTCAAAGCTCTTTATTCCCAATCCCTGGAATGAAGGGGCAAAGCAAGATCCTATGTTGGCAGAATACTTACTTCTGTGCTTCTGCCCTGGACCACAAGTGTTGCACCCAATTTGAAGGCAGTTTGTTGGAGCTGATCCCCAAAGCAAACACTTTTGAGTGAAGTGCAAGTTGAGACATGGTGTTGAACAACAAGATGATTAGATTCTGGGAGGAAGACTTACTCATTCGCCTTATCAGACCCTCCTAGCATGCCATGTAAATAAATGCCTGACCTGGATTTGTTCAACTAGTTAGCTGTGCTCACCTAAGGTAAGCTATATTATTGCCCCCCAAATTAGAATCTTTTGATAAGGGGATTATAATGGAGAGGTTAATGGTTTTTTAGAAGCCATCATGAAAAAGTTCCGGGATTGCCTCAAGATAAATTGGGATTCCAGTTGGCAAAAATATCAAACTTACAATGAAGCAGATGTTCGAAAGGTTCTGCAGAGCATGGAACAACCTAGGGCTTCTCAACTTTCCTTGGCTTAAGTATTAGTGCTGCACAGGATATATTAGAAGGGAGAAAGAAACTGGAAATGCAAAACCTAGATCCCTCTCTGGACTTCCAGGACCTGTTGTAAGTTGTCTCTTCTACCAGGTGTGGGGAAGAAGGATGAACTTTGTAAGTTGAGACCTTCTCTTCCTCAGAAAGTGCAGGAGTGCTCCATTCTGTACTCTCTGCCTGAGTCAACCTCATTTTCTTAAATGGCACTGCCAACTGGAGCTTGCCTAAACCTCACAGCGCTGTTGAAATCGGATTAGCAAAGAAAGATCTAAATTTTGTTGCTGTCTCCTAGAAATGGCAAGATAGTGTTTATGTTCCTTTGTGTCATGGGTAACAATTGCACAATGCTAGTCCTGTAGTGAGTAGCAGACCTATGGAGTCAGTGTTTTATGGTTAACCTGGGACAGCCAAGAAAAGCAACAGGAAGTTTATCACACAACTTAATCAAAGTAACACCGAGATGCCATCTTTTACTGAAACCAAATATTTAATAAAAACATAGTGATTCATTTGTATCAGCTAATTTTTTAACTAGCAACTAATCATAGAATCACAGAATATTACTGTAACAGCCCTGGTGCAGTTCAAGGTCAACTAAAACAGCTCTGAAGCGCTTCTCTCATTTACCAGACTGAATATAAACAACTAACCAGATAACTTGATGAGATCACAGTTATTCTTAACAAGCACTTTTGTACTTCTTCCAGTTTTGTCCTTTAACCAAGGCATCAAATTAAGATTCATTAAGCCATGACCTGACCAGCATTAAAAAAACAAAACAAAACACTACTACTGAAACCAAAACACAAGTCTTTCAGTCTCTTTGGTTGATGGTCACACACTATTTCTATCTGGAAGGAAACAGAAAAGTAGTGCTTCTTTGCCCAGAGGGATGCTACCCATCATCCCAAGCCACCCCAACGGTGGGATGGTTTGGCTGGTTGGGCCATTAAGAAACAAAGGTCGTTTGACAGCTCATATTTGAGTTTCCCTGCACTGCTGCATCTTGCCCATTTCAAGCACCAAGAGGTAGAACAAGGGGTTGCTCCTGATCATTTCTGAGTGGGAAGAAGCCTGGATCCATCCAGCATAGCATTTGACCTACGATTCTTGTTCATTCAACACAGCTGTCTGGTCTCTCTGTGTCTTTGCTGGCTTAAGCGGTCTGCAAGGAATTGTGATCCCCCCACCAAAAATTATTTTTTCCCAATGCCCATACTGTTTCCCCACAAAGTTTCCCCGTGCATAGTTTCTGCAATTTCAGGCTTCTCAAAGATTGAAAGACCTAAGGAGCACGTTTGTTTGCATTGGTGTGTACTGAAGCACTGTGGTGAGGCTCCTACTCTTTACCCTGACAGGAGCGTGAGGTTGATATTGCAGTCTGGAGGAAGAGCAAAATTGTACGGAGAGGCCACAAAGCATCTGCTCCTGTCAATCTTTATTTAAAAGACTTAGGTGAGCTCTATACAGTGCCATTGATTTTGTTCCTACTTAACATCAGGAAAGACTCAATCTCAGTAATAGCCATCATCATAAGGGAAAAACAAGTCCCATCAATGAGAAGAGCACAAGAACTAGATTTAAGAGAGATGCAATATACTTACTTGAGACAGTAGAAGACCTGACAATTATTCGCAGGGGTCCGGTGTATTTTCTCAGGCCCCTCCGTAAGATCCTTTCAACTCTTTCTCGCAGTGCTTCTTTGCAATCCGTGGAGGAGAACCAGAATGTGAGCAAAGCTTCTGCCACCACACCATCAGCATCTGGACTGCAAACCAACAAAACAGTCTGGTTACCTCCAGCCTATTTTGGCTTTCTTAGTTTTCATTTTATCTCTTCTAGCAATAGCAATGTAGCAAAAGATTAGACACATGCTTGAACATTTTGTACATTTTTCAGAGTATGAATTGCTAAAAGAAATCCAATCATCTGCTGAATTGTCTAATGTTCCTTAGGGTACGACAAGGCATGATGTTTTCTGTAAGTGGCCAGACCAATGTTATAATCCTGGAGTCTAAAAAAAGCAGTGACTGATTACATGTTTGGGATGCAAGACAAGGATGGAATTAAATGATTTGATCGCAATGAAAAGCTGGATATGCTGTACTTCAGAAACATAAGGCAGATGGTTAATTGTATCTGGACAGACCTTTCCAGGGTCCTGTACATGCACAGAAGAAAAATCTTAAATTGCCATTCAGAAAGGTATTTGAGGAAAGGCCAGAGACTATTCAACTTAATTCTCACCACCACAGCCTCATGAGAAATGTGAGTGTCTGCTTGGACATTCCTGGGAGAAAATGTGATTGATAACCTCACATCATGCCAACATTGAATGACACTCGGCAGCATCTCCCACAGTCTACTTATCACAGTCCAAAAGATGAATAAAAAAGGAGCCTTTTACATCTCATGGGAAAGTACGAGCTGCAGTTATGCTGGGACACACAGTTCCACAGCGGTTGCTGTAAATCCCACATGTGATCAGAAGAAAGGACAGGAATATACAAAGGACTGAATTCATCCAAAAGTAATGCTTATTTCTCCTTAGACAGAGCACCAGACATTGCAAGAGATGGAGTGCTAGACTACAAACACTGAAGTGTCTAATCTCGCATATTAAATCTTGCTCTACGCATGCAGATGGCTTGTTTTATCCTCGGTCATTACTCGGGGAAGATAAGAATGTGTACCAAGAACCTTCTTTCCTCTGCTTCTTTCTACCTGAGCCAAGAATGGCACAACCTACAAGAGATAGAATCTCAGTTACTTCGCATTTCATGCAGAGTGAGCTAAAAGTGGGTTGCTCTGTCTTAAACATCATTCAAATAGGAAAGTGAAAGAGAAGCTCTTCCAGTTACTTCTCACTACCTTGGACGGTTGTATTTATGTAGAGGAAAAACAATTAAAAATAGAAAGCAAGTAGCTTATACACACATCATGTAATCAGCCTTTGATAGTAGAAAAGAACATGCAGCAAAACAAAACAGATATTCCTGTATTGCCAGTGAAGGGCAACAAAAAGACCATGGGTTATTAGCCGGTTATTAGCCCACTGTAATATGCAAAAGTGCTTCACAGCTGAGCAGAAAGACACATTCCTTGCCTCAGGGATATCGTACTTGAGACCGAGTAGCTATATGTGAACTTTCCAACAGGCTGTTTTTTCCCGTAGTGCCAATTTCAGCATGACTGCCACTCCATTTATTTTCCAGATATTATCTGATTCAACTGTGGGTGTTGCTTTGCATTTCTGAGGTGTTCCCTCACCTCTCCCCCCACTCCTCTTCCTGTGCTGTGCCACGCTGGAATTACCATATCAACTCTTGCAAGCACACCACACCTCTCAAAGCCCTCAGGTAAGTACAGACTGCCTTGAATCACTCACTGTATAACGAAAGTCCAGAGCCAAAGGCATCTAGTCAAGACATATTTTGGCTTTCTTAGTAAGCAGTGGGGATTCTTGCTAATGTATTGCTTATGCTAAACGAAAAATACGCACAGTGCTTTCCAAAGAAATTCACAACAATGACCCTGATTATGAAGAGCTTGCATTCTAAGCACCTGAATAGCCATGAAGCTTGTGGGAAGAAATCTCTCTTATTAGGCTAAAAGATATATTTGAAGAAACAAACGAGTTTTAACACATACAAGTCTTGCATCCAGCACAACAGACCTCACAGCAGGTACCTCAGTCTGTTCTTGGGAACAAGACATTATGAAAGATACTACTTCTCCCTACCGATTGACTGTCAGATCTTTAAACCACTTTGTCTACACTTACAACACGTCAGTATCTAAAACATTCCTAAAGCTACATTCAAATAACAACTTGTATGATTTGCCTAAGTGGGAGTTAAGCCAGGATAGAGTGGGAGCCCGGATTCCACAAACCATGGAAGAACAAGGAGAGATACATTCACAGCAGTAAGATCTTTGGGGCTGCTGTCATTAGTCTTGCATCTTTGATATGTGATTATTAAGACACAAAGCTTACTTATGGAGTGCTGTGCACTCACTCAGGAAAAAGAGCTTAGTATTACAATAGGGATTTCTATGGAAAAGGTCACTATCGGTACTCAACAGTAGTCAAAAACACCTATCAAAAGCTAGATACTACTGGCAAATAGAGATCAAATAAAATAAAATAAAACAAGAAAGTAATTGCAATATCATAATCCCAGTGATGGTTCTCACCCCTTGAACTCAAAGAGCAGGGGCAGATTCAGAGCAAGGTGACAAGAAGCAGCTCCTGCAAGGAAGGGCTGAGCAGACTGAAACTTTCAACTTTAAAAAAAAAAAAAAAAAGAAAAAAAAAAAGAGAGAGAGAGAAAATAGCTCTAGCTGGACCTGGTGCCTGGTGAGCATTTCATAACATCTCAATTGTATGCCTTTTCTTTTTTTTAAACAATCTCACATACCTCACTCTGACTAAGCGTGAACGGACGTATTTTTTCCTTAAAATGGAATTGTGAAATGTCTTGTCCATCTGTTGAAAAAAAAGAAAAATAGAAATTAACAACAAAAAAACAGGGGAGAGAGATGCACTGCTGGAACAAGAATTTGGAAAAAATGTATTCAGTTACAAAATCACAGATTACAGAGCCTCAGAAACATAATCCAGCCCAACCTCTACATAAGATTTGTCACAGACTTTGCTCTGCTATTCCCCATTTTAGCTGAGGCACATCACAAAAAGCTAGCTTGTTTTTCTCAATATCCTATGGCTACATCGGCGTTCCACTAGACTACCCTCCTATCCACTGCTAGGCATAATTAGGGATGTTTATAAACATCCGGAAACATGCTGCAGCAACCTCCCCAAGCACATCCTTCTCAAAAAGGCTTACAGAAAGGATACAGCATGCTGTGCGCTGCACTGAACCTCTCTTGTAGCCTTTTTTGATAGAACATTTATCTTTGCTTTAAATTTCTATAGGACTAAGGATATCAGTGATCTCAAACTACAGCCCTCCCCCAGACACCCTTGCTATCTGCCACATGCTATTCTCACCTGAAATAGGAAGCCTTGGACTTGTTTTATAACTTTTGAGTATTAGGAATCAATGCCCAAATGACATCTTGGCTGGTATCTGCTTAACCACATCCTGCTTAAGGCTGAATGTTGTCTCAGGATTGCGTGACCAGTCTGAGACAATGCAGTGTGATATAACAGGGCAAGAAATTCTGCCAGGAATAGTTTGGGATCACTGAGGTATTGAGAAACAGCAAAGTCACAAGTGAGTTATGCAGTTCCTTGTACCAGCAAGACCCAGGAAATCAAATGCATACACCCTGTAAACATCGAACGTGTTACAGGAAAAATAAATAAATAAATGAATAAAGTAGAAATGCTTTACAAAATCATGTAAGTTTTTTGTTTTGGTTTGGTTGTTTACATTTTTTTTTTAGCACATAAAGGCTGTTTGATTCAGAACCAAGCCTTCACATTTTCAGCCCTTAAAAAAAAAAAAAAAAGAATAGAAAAAAATAATCAAAGTTCTGGTAATGTATTTCAGATTCAGAAACAAGAAATCTGGTGTGATTCTCACAAATCTCCTCTTTTCAACCTCGGCTTCTGTAACACAAAGCCTGACATTGCTATGTATAGAATAATTTCAAGATTGAAACTGCCTTATTTTGAGTGATTTTAAGGTGAAAAGCATACACGAGGGGCAACAAAAACATTCTTGGTCACACACTGGGATGATGCCTTGCTGTTACTAACAGTTATCTGGAATTACTTAGGAATTCAGAAAACCAGAGAAAAGTCTATGGAAAAAGATACAGTGGACAGATATCAAGTGCAACAAGCTACTGCATATGCAAAATGCATTGCATACATGCATTTAGAAATTAAGAACAGGCATACATTTAGAAATTCAGAACAGCTTTGTGTTGCCTGCAATTCTGAAGCCTGTTTCCCTCGCCCCCTCTCCACACTTTGGATATTGGAAGTGTTCGTCCTCAGACAAAATGAGGATTTTTTTTTTTTTTTTTTAATATATGTCATATTATTTGCTTGTACTTCCTGTAACAATTTCAGATGCTTCACTGATGACTGTGTTAGCAGGACGTGCTGCTAGCTTTGTGGCACGTGTTATCTTCAGCTACACTGCCTCCAAAGATTTTAAGATCTTTGGGGCAGAAATTTTGCAGAGCACAAAGCACCATGCAAACGAGAGAGAGCTTTGAGCTGTGCTGCTGTATGTGTCAAGCCTCTACATTGCAAAAGAGAAAAGCAAAAGCAGGCTGATTTTACACTTAGGTAAGAATTTGCAACCTCTTGCAAGGGAGGGTGAAGTTAATGTGACCTGTCTGAAACCTGTATCTCCTCCTGGTGATAATATTTTCAATCCATCTGTATTCTCTCATCTCTGAGAATGCAAGTGTTTTTGCTACACTTGCCATTTGCATTTCTGTAACAGAAATGTGGATCCTTGCTTCTGCTCCCCATTCTCTTGCACACATTTGCTACAGCCTGAGCAGTTCATATTATTTACTCGAGCCATGTTCAGCTTTCTCCTCATCCTGGACCACTTCCTAGATGTTCTGTGCAGACTGGTCAGGAACACTACGTCCTGTGGCAGAGGGATTTTCAGTGACATCAGAGAAAAAAAACTATTACACACAACACTTTTTTACAATAAATAAATAAATAAATAAATCTAAGGAGTCCAAATGCAATTGAACTATCAGCAACAGATATTGTTTTCAGGAAGTTCAAAAGGGATGCTGGAGTTATTTTATGGAGGAACAGTAAGTGTTTGATTTAAAATTATACCAACATTACTGGATTTGTGTTACTTCCATGCTCTCACAATTTCTTATCTCAACGAGAAAGGAACCTATTTTCCTGTTACACGCTGTCATTAATTTTCTCCTTCTTAGGATTTGCCTTATTTCTACATCACCAATAGATTGAAAACACCAAGTGGAGAGTGTTTGTCTTTAGTTATCCTTACAGACTCTTCAACACCTTCAAACCTGACCAGGAATATTTTTTCCACTTTTGTAACCTGCCATATCTTATTAGGAAAGGCATGCTAGCCAAATGTCTGCACTGTGACCCCTAACTCTCACACTGCTGATAAATTAACTTGACAGATACGAATCTGTCCCAAATGTACTCTTTTATATTCATACAGAGTTTACATTAAGAGGAAAAAAATCAGAGAGATGCTTTCTGATGATAGCTCGCAAAGATTAATTGTCTATCCCACATTTTTACCATAAATCATCTGGTGAAAACTTTCACACCCATAGCCAACAATAAACATTTTTCTCCAATGTGCCTATAGCTTTCTTCTCAGCCTGAGTCATAACCCTGGAAGCAAAAGTAACTAGAACTTTGCCCAGTAACTAGGTGGGACCCAGTCCTGCTTGGGTGAAGCACCTACACTCATTTAAAGCATTTTGTTTTGATTGCAGCCACTGAAAAGAGATGCTGTCATGTCCAGATCCCTTAATTTCACCTCTGATCACTTGTTTTCCTGGCCATTGTCTACCAGCTGCTGGATGGTGACTACTGCTTAAAAAATGAAATGAAATGAAATGAAATGAAATGAAATGAAATAAACAGCTTCTCTCTTTCTCTCTATGCATTACATTTTCTAAGGCAAACTGGACTTCACCCTTGTACTCTGCTTGATCTGTGCTTCTACAGTAGTTAGTAGTGGCCAGTAACAAAGATACGAGAAGAGGGCAAAACGCTTCCACCTGTACAAACCCAGCCACAAAGGAGATTTCTTCCTTGTTCCTTGCAGCCAGAAGTTTTACACCTCGATGAATAAGACTTGTTTTTCTATTCTGCCTCAGGTGACTCTGGATCTCATCATTACCATCTTTTTTCTTGTGTCACACCATGTCAGCAGGGCCAGCCCTCTGAGCAACCTACCAAAAGCTTTTCCTGATGTCAGATTCAGCTGATACACCTCCTTCCCTGGGACCCAAAAGAAAAGCAAGCTCTGTAAGTGGGTCACGTGCGACAGCGATCGCATTGCTCCACTGTGGGATGAAGCTGACCTGGGCTGGGATTGTTCAGATGTGTAGCAGGGTCTGGAAGTGACCCAGCAAGGCCAGTGTGCCTTGCTTTCTCCCACTACACATGGCTCTGTCACAAGGCAAAGATTCATCAAAAAAAGTTCTTCTTAAATCTAGTTTGACAGAACTTGTGTGAGATACTTGCTGAACCCACTGCATTACGCATGTGGGATGTTGAAAGGCATTCATTAGGTTTGGGAGCAAATCCTCTTGCTGCTCAGTACTATCACACTTCTGCCTGCCGCCAGCTTAGTCCTTCTACAGCTACCTTCATGCTAACACTCTTCCCTTCGTCTTAATAGCTCATTGGGAAGTAAAGCCTATTATCAGTGATTTTATTTTATTTTATTTTATTTTAAAGTTTTCCAACCATAAATAACTATAACGCGTTGCCTGATTCAGTGAATCCCTCCAGTACTTTACAGTAACAGTACAATACAAATTACTACTAATCACTTGGGTTAATTTTGTACCAAACTCGGTGGCCAATTTACATACAATCTGCTGAGAGATCCAGCAGCTGACTGTCACGTAGTAGCAGCTTGCTTGGGAGCCTGGTATATCCCCTACCCTGGTTTCAATTGAGGGGTTAGTCGGGAACTCTACCAAGGACTGAAGGAAAAGAGGGCAGGAAGATAGCTGGACAGGGACAGCAAGAGAAGCTGAACCTGGACCTGTCCTGAACCAGGATGTGGACACCACAATCCTCTTAGAAACAGAGACACCAATTACTCACAGCAGTGGAAACCATAAAGCCCCACTGTTTGCCTGAGGTGAAGAGAATGGACCTGAAAGAGAAGGAGTGTAATAATCCGCAGGCCTCCGGCAAACCAGAAGATCAGAAACTTTCCCAGCAGAAACCACACAAAGACAGCATGTGTCATACCCAGCACAGTGGGCAAGGGCAGCGTGATCCTCTGCATCTGCAAACATCAGCACAAAACTCTGCACCGGGGTTTAATCTAGCTCAACTGCTAAAGCTGGGAGATGAGTAAGCACCGACTGCACTACAGTGAGCTCAGCTGGACAGTTCTTTGAGGCATCGGCTGCAACAGAAATAACTGACCACGCACACTAGTTCCTAAAGGGACTGGTCTTTCAGATGGAAGAAATTAAGAAGGTTAATACCTGGAAGAATGTCAAGATTTAAGGTATCATGCTCATCCCTAGTGCAACCAGTCTGAAAGGCATGTCACGGCATTAGGGTTTCATTACAGCCATGTAATAGCAACAGCTGGAATTAAGGTCACCTGAGTATTCCCACCCCTACTCCCAGCTTTCAATTGCCCGTAATTAGCTTCCTAAAACTTTCACACCGCAACTGAAATTTTGCCCACTTGGGAAGGAGATTTTCCAAAATTTGGAGAGAAAAATCCAAATTTGGATAGAAACCCATCTAGGCCTAAATCCAGAGAAGGTTGATTTCTTTTTTTTCCCCAAAAAAGTTGGTATGAAGTTGAAATAGAGGAATGAACAGCTCTTAGGACACGGCTAATTCATAAAATCTAGGATAGATCTAGGAAAGATCAAGTCATGTATTCAGGTTACAAGTGCCCAGATAGCACCAATCACACAAGTACAGTACCGAAATTGGATTCTCCCTCCTGACAACACCATGTTTTAAACAACTACTGTCTTGACCAGCCAGATTCTGATCTCAGTGACACCAGTTCACATCTTGAATCACTTCATTCATTTAATTGCCAGTAAACAATGTAGTAATTCTGGATCATGGGTCTATAATTAAGATAAGATTCTATCCTTAATCACACACACTATCGATAACTGCCCTTTATTTCATTTTGAATTCCTTTTTCCACCTCACGTTCACATCCATTTTCCTTGTGCCCATTTTACACCTCTTTATCTGGTCACACACTGGATCTGAATTTGAGTTACTTATTTTGGGGGATGGAGGGTGTTATATTATGATACTGCAGACTTTGTACACCCTTTTTAGACCTTCTGCCTTGATTAACCAAGGTGGGGGGACAGGGAAGAGAAATCAGTTTTTATGTTTATTACTTGAGAAAATCACATAGTATTAAGAAGTTGAAGTTAAACATATAAGTTAAAGAAAGAAAGATGGATATTAGGCACACTGTCGATGACTGTATCCATTTCATCCTAGAAATGCTGCTTAGGTAGAGCACACTAACAGTTTGAAATCTTACTGGTAGGAAAATCACTAAACAGCAACTTCATGCACTATACTGCATCAATGAAAGTACATCATATTTTCCTCTTTTTTTTTTTTTTTTTTCCCCCCGCTCCCTGTGTTACTGTGACCTGTGAAAACAGGAAGAACTGGAAACAAATCTAAGCAAGAAAGCATCTAAGTTTTGAAAACAATACAGCATATGCCTCTACCAGCAGTCTTTCTTCCTTTGATTTTGATTGGAATTTACAAAAAAAAAAAAAAAATGGTTTACAACTGAGAAGCAAGTGCTGTCCGTGAGTTATTTCCTCTCTCAGCATACAGCATTCCACCTATGTCTTTAAAACCACACCTGTAGTGCTCAGTGTAGCCTCAACCTCTAATTCCAGCACCAGATAAACAAGCCATCAAACTGCCATCTTGCCCACCGTCACATTGCCATGTTTCCCACTTGGCTAAATTACCATGGAAAGCTGCTTTCTGCTTTGTTTACAGCCTTCATCACCCGTAGAGGGCACCCTTATTGTGTCCTGCTAACCCAAGGGCGATGCTTCCACTTTGCAAGAAGTGTTCCCTTAAAATAAAGCTTGCCAAACAGAAGTTGTCAAATACTCTAAATTCATGCTAGGATTTTTCCTCACAGTGATCCTTAGAAATACTTTCTACAAAGGAAACAAGAATATTGCTTTCATCGTACAACATTATTTTGCAGGAAAAAAAAAAGGGAAAAAAAAAGGTAAGTATTGTTAGAAAATCTCTAACTTAATTTTTCATATTTTTTTTTCCGTTTTCCTACTACAGGAATAATTCTAAATAAAAATGCTACCAGTGAAGAACAAGAAAAACTTTCAGTAGAAGTTCTGACCTTTTTGCCTCATGTTAGTACTAAGCAAGTACTTCAGTGACTGTATGCAGTGCCTAGGAATACCCAGGTTTAAATAAGGAATAAAGTTTTAAAACTTGGGACTGTATCTGAAAACACTAACAAATTTCTTTTGAAACTTATTAAAAACAGCAAAACTTAATTAGTATTTGTCTGAAAAGTTATCAGAAAGATTTGGCTGGTGCAGCTACTATAATTTCTATATGATCTGACTATTTTATCTTTGATTTTCTTCAATGTTTCATGGCCTGAGAGGGGAAAAATGATTTACAAGGGCAGGGGCAGTGGGCAGGGAAATAGCACATGCAGCAAATGAAGCTACATGATACTTGTAGTGACCATTGCTTCAACTTGCTGTTAAAAAAAAAAAAAAAAGTCAAGTTAGACTCCTCTGAACTTCAGCACACTCCCTTTCCCAGGACATGCTCAGTTATCACCTGTACATCAGCCCTCACAGCCTGGTTTCCCAGAGCAAATACAGTCTCTAGGACTGTTTCAAAAAACTCCTGGCTTGGGGATCTACTGCTGAATTAACCTCCAGACCCAAGGACCACAAGGTATTGATCAAGCAAACCACATGTGTCTGAGCTTTACCTTATCAGCTCTGTGGAAGGTGCAATGAACACCTCGTGAACAGTTCCAGTCAGCTTTGCTACTAGCTCTTAGCCCTAAAGAGACTGTATTTCACCTTCCTCTGTCTCCCAAAAAACATAGTTTGGCTCCCCAGGAAGACTTGTCTCATGTTTGACCCCAAAAAAGCTAAGTGCTATGAGACAGCAGTCTCACCTACTCATTCACTACTGCCAGAGCTTTCAGTCAGGCTTCATTCATCTCACATGGAAAGCTCAGCCAGTACTGCAGGCTTTGTCCCTGCAGATGGGACTGTAAGCTACTCACAACTCAAATCACAATGATCGAAAGCTTATAACTGGATATGAAGCAGAGAGGCAGCCTTTCAGTTACCAGAAGTGTCCTGTTGAAGGATAATCTAATTGACAAAAAGGGTTATAAAGAATTAAACCTCTATTTTCCACAGAAACGTAAGTGTCTACGCAGGAGTTGAAGGAATGATCACAAAAACTTGAGTAGTATGATGAGGGTGAGTAAAACCTGAGCGTGCTAATGAAACCTTTCCTGATCATCTGTAAGCACCTGAAAAATTCTTTTGTCTCTGGGGATCTCTTCGTGGGTGTTGAAGTAGCTTTATGGATTGGGCCTCTCAGCTCTCTCCAACTCAGTTCCTCGTCTGTACAGTGGAAACATCAGTGCCTGGGAGCTGGGAGACCGCAGCGTGCTTTGGTTGGTTGTAAGTGGAACGTGCTGAAGCCGCTGAGATCCTGCACTGCACCACTGACGATGCAAAGGATGGAGTCAGCTCCCACTGCATCCCACCAGTGTCTTCTGTGGTGGAAGTAGCTAAGGGCACTGGATTCAGCTAGCAAGCCCCATTTGTGGCCACAAAGTGTCAGGGAAGGTGCAGAGCTGCAAAGAGCTACTGGATACCAAATGCTGCCCTTGACAGTCCTTGGGATTCTCGCTCACCTTTAGCAGCACAAAGAGCAGGAGATCTGTATGCAAGGTCGTGCAGGGACGTGCCTGCCCCCCAACTGCTCTCAGAGAAATATGTCAACAGACATCACCTCCCAGGGGAGTAAACTGTCTCATTCCTTCCTAGCTCCATTACAGGGACTCATCAACAGGTCCTTAAAACAACCAAGAACAGACACGGTCATCAGAACCATCCTGCAGCATTTCCTGTGGTATCACATTTCCTGTGGTATCTACTCAGCAGAGCCACTACTTCTAAACTAAAACTGCACTGATTCATTTCTATCAGGCAGGGCACATCTCAATAGCTGTATCCATCAAAAACTTTTCCTAGTGTCCATAGATAAGAACGCAGAAGATTCTTTGTTCGCTTCAAATCACTGAAGCAAGATGTCTGTTTCTAGAAGAGATGCCATGACACGGTATGGAGTTCAGAGGCAAGAATTACTTAAGAAATTCCATAACTTAAGTAGAAACACTGGGATAGACAGTTTTCCAGGGAAAGTGCCTAGCTATCCTTTTAATACAATCCTCAACCACTCTGCTCAGATCCAGACAGGTAGTTTTGTGTTGCTTGTGATGGTGCCAGGAAGGGGGAGAGCCGAGGTACCTTGTAGAGGGGAAATCCATGCCACTCCACTCTGTGGCTCGAGGCACTGATGGTGAGGAAAAAACACCTTACATCTCCCCCAGGCACCCCACAGCCAAGGAGGGAGCCATGCGAAACTCCTACCTGAAGAATATCCATCCATCACAGCCTGGCTTAAAGTCACACAGGAGCAGGAGAGAGTATGGGGTAGCGAACGGGTACATGTGCAAGTCACTGGTGGGCAGGGTAAAAGCTGCTTTTCTCTCATATCTAGACATTTGCCAGCCTTCTGCTGAGGCAACTTCTCTTTAAATGGTAAAGTACTCATTTCAAGTCCTCTTCAACACACAACTCCTTCACTTGGTAGCAAAGACTGCTTTTCAGATGACCTCCACTTTCCTCCTTGCACATGGGGCAGTGGGTGCTGCTGCCCGGGATCATCCCGGTCACTGAGGTCTATCTAGAGCTGGCTGTCTCAGCTCCTGCTGCACTTCGGGGTCTTTAGATGAAGAAGAAAAGCTTAGAACAGGGCTTTGGACATCTCCCCCAGATGCTGTTACTAAGTGAATGGCTAGGGCCTTCAAGACACTCTTAGGAAATTCAAAAGCAGAACGAAGAGATTTTGTGTGAGAAGAAAAAACCCCAAGCCTGGTGCAGGAGCTACAGAAAACCAGAGGTAATGGTCATGTAGGAAAACAGTGGCATCTAAGACGATGCTTGACTGATCTGCACATAAGTGAACCCACGAGGAAATAGAGGCTCGCTGTGGAAGGAGCCATTAAGGCTGCAACCGTGCCATTTGTACTCAGCTCAAGAGGGAAGGGTCCAGCACAGTGGATTTTAGGCTGGGAAGGGAAGAACGACTGGTCCAGCTAGAAAAACAAGGAGGTTCTGGCAGGCTGGAACATCTCTTCCCACAGTGGCATTCAGTCAGGTCTGCTCTTTCACGAGAAGACAAAGGGAACCCTTAGGGCCGCTTGTAGGAAGCCATGCAGGGAGCAGATAGCTTTCATCATCTGTTCCTCAGTCCCCCCAGCTCCACCCCACAACACATTTTCCAGACTTTCCAGTCAGCCCTGCGATGTTGACTGGTGCACTGGCTTCATCAGCTCTTTGGCATGATCTCGCTGCATTCCCTCCGCCTTCAATGAGATAAGAGAGTAGGGAATGTCGTTCACATAATGGGTGTTACTATTCAGCTGTGGAAACCAAAGCTAACACCAGAATGTTTTCTGCTAGTCCCAAGGCCCAAGGAAGGCAAAGGATGACCTCTCTATAGGATCAAAAACATTTTTCCTCAGGAAACATCACCACTCAGAAGAGCTCCTTTCAGGGTTTTTCTGGGGACAAACAAAGGAGGCTTCATCAGGGAGGGATCAGAGAAGGGAACACTCGAAGGGAGTTGCACTACCTCAGGTAATTTGAATGCTTCTGATTATCAGAGATGATTCACTTCTGTTCACTTTGCACCAAGTATTGTGAAAGATGCTGCATTTATCTGCATTGACTCACTGTTTCACAACATGAGCTTAGGTATCGTTACTACTAATGACGACTGGAAGGCTGGGGCATCCAGAACTCTGAACCCAACTGGGGAAGACTACAAAGGATTTTGGTAAAACCAAACACATCGGGAAACATGATTAAAAACAGAACAAAAAAAAATCACTCAACCCTCTCCACCTCTACTTAAAAGACAGTGTGAAAATGCTGCTGATGAAAGCGTAGGTGTTCTGAGACAGCTGTCCTAAGAAGTCAAGAGGATATTTCTGTCTCTACAAAGATTGCTTTGAGTTTTATCACCACTAACTGAGTTTTGCTTGGGCAGAATCAGACTTAGAGAGCGCATATTGTTGTTCGTTAGTCCATGGAGTCACTTAAAAACAAAACAAAACAAAACAAAACAAAACAAAACAAAAAAACTTATGGACAATGCTCAGTCTCACCCAGCAAAGAACTCAGAAGATTTGAAAGACTGAAGTAGAAGCTAATGCCTGAATTAAAGACCGCTTGAAAGAAAAGACACAGGAATGAGGGAAAGGAAACAGTTCTCTGTATGCATGTTATGGCATTACTTATCTGGTACAATTAACATGCTCTGAAATTACGTTTCTCAGTGCTCAACCAGTATTCCTTCCAGTATTTACTGTCACTACTGTTGGAAGTACTTGACACCCATAGAGGAGACAACGTTTCTCAAGCATTAGCTTCTATTCCGGTATCTGAATTAACAGCCAGATTCAGAGGGCATTCTGATTGCACTGGACACCGTATGAAATAACTTCTTGGCTAAAATTAGCATCTCCTTGCCAAAGGAGACATTAAAAAAAAAAAAAAAAAACAGTAATGCAGTGGGAGAAAGGGATTCAACTTTACTCACTAAGTGTTCTTCCTCAAAGTTTTCTCCTTAGTCCCTGCCTTCCTCCCACCTCAGCAATACGTCTCATGCTCAGGGAGAACATTCCCTCTCCAAGGTCCTATCACAAGGTTAAAAGCCTGCAATTATTAGGTAACAGTTGTCAACTGGTAGCACCTAAGTAAATGCAGCTTATGTAAGACTCTATACACACAGACATGCACCAGAAGCAGATCTTGTGAAATACAATACAGTCCCTGGTAGGCAAAGGGGGCAGAAGGGAAACAAATGCACGAAAGGAGGACAACTCGACCAAGATGTCCAAGGCCCTCAGCAGTGCAGTTGGGAAGAGATGTTAGCACTGCTAAATCCTGCTTCTCCAGGACAACGTTCATCACAGCATAGACTTTGTTATGAACAAATGGCACGTCCCTAAATTAAATGACAGTGGGGAGCAAAGCATTGATTGTCCTATTAACTGAGTATCTGCGCAAGGTTGCTAAACAGGAGGTAGGAGATACGTATCAGACCCTAATGAATGAAATACAAAAAGATACAAGCACAATCACATGCTTATGGCTGTAAAGAGCTGAACTCTGTAATTATCATCTGCGGGGAAGTGGCTCAAAGAGAAAACAAGAAAGGAAATTGCAATGTATCTATTTATTTCCATAGCTACTGTATGAGCACCCTCTACTATTTGTAGGAGAGTTTCCCAACAAAACATACCAAAGGAGCAGGAAAAGGACTTGTGTATTGTTTTCTCAACATCAGCAGCAGCCTGACAGATAGAGCTCCCCACCCCGTAAAGGAGAGGGTGTAAAAGCATGCTTTCCTTAGAGACAGCAGGGTAGCAGGAAAGCCAGCAAGCAGTGCCAGGTAGCTAGCTATAAGGTAGGGGAGGAGGGAAATAATTTGGAGTCTGATGAGCTCTGTCAGTATAGGTTGGTCTCTTGCATGCCTGATGCTGCATATATACACGTGTAAGTGCATACAGCAGACAGGCTGGGGAAGGAGAAGACAGAGAAAGTGTTTGCTGATGTAAGAGGAAGCCAAGAATATTGCAAATATCTACTAAATGGGCTAAAACAAGTGGATTT
The DNA here is from genome assembly GCF_964211825.1 of Aythya ferina. Lineage (NCBI taxonomy): Eukaryota > Metazoa > Chordata > Aves > Anseriformes > Anatidae > Aythya > Aythya ferina. Next base: position 62,481,592 of record NC_140300.1, on the reverse strand, counting down.
GGTCTGCCAGGTATGAACATGACCCTCATGTTATCCATTGCCCATGTCTGCTAACCGTGGGGGCAGACCACCAAAGGCTCGTGTCGATTCACATTATCATCACACAGTCCTAAATAAAAGAAAGGCACAACAGTCCCAACTTACCAGTCTCTCAACCCTCTCGCTCAGGTCTCTGAACTTCCCTGAGGTCTGTCTGGACAACTCGTTACTGTACCGGATATTGGTGATTTTTACGTTGCCGCTGTAATAGAACAGCCTCTGATCTGCAAGGGAGAGAAGAGGAACAGGCAATACTCACAATGCACCGAGACCCATAAACTTACTGAAGGGTTTGGGGCTGACTGCACAGATGTCCAGGGAGCGGTTTAACCTGTATCCAACCCATTCACATAATTCCGAAAGCTGGGAACTCAGGAACAAGAAATCATTTCTGTTGGGTGAGCCGTGCCAGGTAGTAACAAAAAGCCCAGTTTCTCCAGCAGGTACTTTTCTGGCCGAACAGCAGCAGTACATGCACACAGGATCACAAGTAGCATCCTCCTGGTCAGCTGCTTTCCTTCCTGGCCCACTTATCCACGCAACACTGAGCACTGGCATGCAGCTGCTGGGGATCAGGGCAGGGGAACGGGGAAACACCATGGGTAGAATCAAGCAGGAGGCTTAGCTTGTCACTCGCTTAACAGACGCCAGAAGGCTCATGTGTTGACCTCATCACAGAAGAAGATCATGAGGAAGACATGAAAGGAGTGAAAGCGAGTGAAAGGCAACAGAAACCACAGCCTTAACCACCCTGCACAGCAGGAAATGTTCCTGAGAAGAGATCTGCAAAGATGCTAAATGTGGATGGAAAGAGTGCCAGAGAAAACAGTGGATTTCCCCCAAATAAGCTTTAGTTAGACTGATGGAAAACGAACTCCCAGCACTGTGGGCCTCAAATAGCACAGGAGAGATGCACTTAACAGAGTCACAGAAGAGTGGTAAGCTCTGTAAAACTTACCATATGCCAGAAAATAAACTAGGAGACCAATGGTGATGGCTGCTGCCACTGCTGTTCCAATAACAATTAGTGCAATTTTCCAGGGCTCAAGATGTCTTATTTTGATGGCTGGCTGATGAATTCTGAAAAAAAAAAAAAAAAAGGGGGGGGGAGGAATAAATATCTAAGAGATGCTTTTCAATTAAAAACAAACAAACAAACAAAACCACAAGGTGCAGATGCTAAAGTTTTCTCCCTTAGTATCAGCTGATTCTTCCCACTAGTGTTAAGTGACTTCTCATCCAACACCCTTAAAAATGAAACCATGACTCAAGGCTATTTTGAAATATATGCTGACATATGCCAAGAGCCACAGAAAACAGATGCAGGTGTTTTGTTTGTTTGTTTGTTTTAAGGGCTCAATTAAATAGGCGTCCCACTAAGGACTTTCTTACAATCCCTGACTGGAAATTTCCAAGAATAAAACTGTTATTCTCATTCTTCAGCTAACTGAACTCTTGTACAGCAACGTAAGCAGCTTTCAAGAGGTTAAATAAGTCAGTTACCACAGACATACTAGTGCCTTTGCTCCTTAGTGCAACAAAACTGGAAAAAAAAACCAAACATCCCCTTCATTTGTATAGTATGTTTTTATGCATTACCCGAGCTGTTCAGTTTATTTGAGCATGAAAAGCAGGGCTGGATACACACACACAAAAAGATAAACAGATTTTGGAGGGCCAGCATGTGCTTCCTGTTTTACTCAGGCCAAATCTAAAAAGAAAGGTTAGCATGGTACTGAGCAGTACTAGCTGAAGGGATGGAATGACAGGGAAGGAAGGGCAGGGACATGTCAGCAGACAAGGGAACACAGGTAGAAAGCGTAGCCGGACACTTCTCTCTGCTGTGCTCTTAATTACACAGGTGCTAATCCAAATTAACACAGTGCAAGTCAATAGGTCAGTATGATATTTAAACAAACCTGCCCCCAAAAGGTTATTTAGAGCAAATTCTGCCTTTGGCTATGAACTCAAAGACACCTTACGATCCCATGAGCCATGTTTTCTATGATGTTATCAGCCATTACAAAATACAGAACAGGAAGGAAGAGTTTTTGGCAAAGAGTCATTCCTACCAGAGCCACCCACCTCACTCGTGCTAAGATGCACACCTCCAGCTTCATGTACAGCTGGAAAAGAAGGCTACAGAGACCCTCTCCTGAGGGTATGAAGGGATCTCAGTGAGTTCCCACATTCATAACAAGATAATATAGCTCACTTCTAGAATACCTCATGAGGCATAGTTTAAATACACTAGAGTTCATTCCTCCTATACTCTAAAACAGCTTATTAAACTCTCGTCTCATCTGGTTTTCTTCAAAATGCATCTGTAGGTCCACAGCAGAAAAAAATAACACCAAAATAAAATGGTTGTGTTAAGAGTTTGGTGAAGAGCAGCTCCAATATTATTTCTGAGCCTAGTGCATGGACGTTCCCTTAAAACTCTAACTGGAGAAATGAGAAATATGTAGGTATAACTGGTTAGGGCTTTGTCTCATTAACAAGAACATTTAGGAAATAGCTCGATATAGCAACTGCCTTTGATAATCAAAGAGACTTTGGCTCGTCAGTCGCGGTAGCATCTTTTCCTCACGCCTGTGTTTCAAGCCACACATTTCTAGACTGATTGACCAGTGGGCTCACAAGTGTTCAGAGTCAGATACAGAAAAATATAGGAAACTGACTCTAACTTCCTCATAAACTGGTCTTTCTTTCCAATGGATAATTATCTGTTACTGGAAAGCAAATAGGAAATGGGATAAAATAAAATAGGGATAATTTAAATATTTTGAGAAGAGGAGATTTCATAAGCATTTTGGTCAGAAAATTGATTAAAACAAATCTAAGAGAACCACACCTTAACATCTCTAGTACTACTACATTTGCTCTCCGTGTTTATTTAAAACTTAAAGCCAGAGCAATTTAACTAAACTTCCAATGATCACTCACCGCTGTGGTGCCTGGAATCTGGTCTCCATGGAGAACATTCATTTATGGAGGCAGCCCTTAAGGATGTGCTACATGAAATCAGGATCCAACAGGACTCAGCTTATTGTCTGAGAGATCTCAAAGCCCTAGTGGGTGTAGCAGTAGCTCTTACCTTAATTCATTAAGTGAGTGGCAAGTTCAGCTTTAGTCTATGTTTTTTATTTTTTTCCTGTGTGGTGCCAGGAGTGCACGGACAATGTGTTTTGCAAATATTTCTACAAGGCTTGCAGTAAGACTAAGTTGCAAAAATAAATAAAAAACAACCCAACAAACAAACGAAGAAAAACACAGCTAACTTGACACGACCTACTCACATTCATTATCTTAGTTTCATTTAAAAAAGCAATTGCCTTCCTCAAACTTCACAGAAAACAAAACAAAAAAAAAAAAACACTGAGAAAGTCTTTCAGCTATAACGATCCTGGCAGAGCCCCAAACCAAAATGCTGGGTTTGAGAAGCCCATTTAAAAGGCTGAATGCCAACTCCACACCACAGCAGGTGAGTGAGAAGAAGTAACTGCCTATCATATCAGTGAAAGAACGGTATCAGACCAGAAGTAACATGGCTGGGACACGATTATAGAGCAAGAACATTCTATATATTACAAACCTTTTCAGCATTTTTGTGTAAACATTTTTTATATCCTTATTCTTAATTTCTTCCCTTTTGAGTTCCATGTAGTAAACAGAAGCCTCAGTCCACAACAGTTACTTATATGTGTAATCTTACTCACTACATGACTTCCACTGAATTCATGAAACCTCTTTGAGAGCACCATTTCATCAGGCTCTAAATTGAACAGCTTCTTAACTGATGAAATTCAAGAAATACATCACAGAAAGTCACTTAATAGAGGTGGGATTGTTTGGGGAAAAACTGAGATGTCTTTTCTACCGAATAAGGGCTTCCCTTTCCTTTTAAATAAAGGCATGAAAGGACTGTTAAAAGACTTGCTCTCCATCATAAGTTTGTTCTAAAACCAAAACTTGGTTAAAAAAAAAATAATAATAATATTATGACTAGAATGTCCCTGATTAGGCTGTTTGGCTAATCTGTACAAACTGGATACTTCTCCATTTGAAAAGATGCGGACTGAATTTCAAAGCCAGGTTTTCAAACATCTGTATTGAAGACAAAAGCACACAGCTTGCTGAGTTGATACTTGTCCATTTCCAGTAGGTTTGAGCTGTATTCCTGCTCTGCTCTGTCTCCTAAGGTTCATTCCTCAAAGATTAATTATTACACAATGGGACACATTGTCAAATGAAAAGTGAGACAGTACTTGGAGGGATTCAATACACGAGAAGTAGCTATCCCCAAACTGAAATAGCTTTGATTCACATGATGACCAAGAGCTTGAACACTGCAGAGAGCTGATACAAGTTCAACAGCAGGAAATTAGGTTCTCAGGTCAAGAGTCAAGCAGTCTCTGCTAACCCCTTGGGAACTACCTGCTCAACAGAGAAGAACAGGGAGTGTAACAGAAATACACAGCAGGATTAAAAACCCTACAGCAGCAGTCAGTAGTTTCCTTCAGGAGAAATGGAGATTTTAAGCCTGAGCAAAAAATCAGCTGAAAATCTCCCACTGACCTCACTGGGTTTTCTGTTAGGGTCCCTTCTGCTTTCCAGCCTTCATGGTCCTTCCCTCTACCTCAGTGCAGTAATCTTAAATATACTGCAGTCAGGGACTAGGTTTCATCCCTTGGCAAAAGGTTGTTCGCCAATTTCAGATTAAGATTTGTCTGATTGGGAAGAGGAATGAAATGTTTGCTGACAAAGAGAAACAAGCAAACAAAAAAAGATGTAAAATTGGCCATATTAGCGTAACAATTTCATTTGGTTGTTCTGTTTCCTAATAATTCCTAACATATTATTGGCTCATTTCAACTGGCATTCTGCTGGTTATTTTCCTAGAAATGTCCACTGAGACTCTTCCTGAGTGGTGGCGGGTGATTTGAAGGGACACATTTTATATCAGTGTTTGGGCTCCCCCCATCATGAGCATAAAGCAGCCCCCAAGAAACCTCTTTCTCAATAAGAAACCCCACACCAATTAGCACAAAGCCAGAGGGATCCCTGCCCCCTTTATAAATTTTAAAAGCCACAGATGGCAAGGACACAGTGGTCAGCTAGTTGTCTGTTGACTTTCATTAACAGAGGGGTATCAAAAAAAAAAAGTTTCAAGAATTTAAAAATCTTATCTAATACCCTAACTAGTTTCTTATGGATGCCACTCAATTAAAATGTCATAAATACATTAAATAAATCATTCACATACTTGCCTCAGTACAGCCTGAAATGGCTAATTTAGGAAGAATTAGCAACTCTTCCACATCTCGGGATTAAAGTTCATTTCTTCCAAAGGAGCAAATTTAAAACCCTCTCCAGTGAGTCAAACCTCCTGCTTCAGAGGGAAAGCCCTTGCCAGGGAAGAAAGCAAGCTCTGACGCTTGTGAGAATTATCTGCCCTCCATTAGCTGCTGTGAGCTTCAGATCAGAGCCTGTGTCTAGCTAAGTCAGCACACACTGTGAAACAGCACAGGCCTCTGCTTTGGCATGCACGCACCAGCAGCGTCTGCAAAAGAAAGTTGTTGACACAACAGTGCAACTACCAAACCCAAAACAGCCACCTAGAAGTGATGTTTTCTTGTGGATTATTCAACGTCCTTTGTTTATAGTCCTATAAAAGAAGCTTAGGCAGGAAGATTTTCTTGATAGTTTTAAAATGTCTGGTATTCCATTCTTATTTGAGGCGCACTTTGAGGAAAATTGATGAAAAGTGTTTTATCAGCCTTAGTAATAATTGCAGCACATAAACACACACATAATAGGACAGTGACGGTGTCTTAACCTGTTTACTGGGCATATGAGAAGTCCCAGTAAAGCAACTATACGTACATGACTCCTGAAGAGTTCTGCAGGTCTGATAGAACAAGACCAGCTCTTCTGCCTTCGTGATTGTGTGCATCTGCTACAGCTTATATCCACTGAGAATCTGGCCCAAAGTATCCAGCTTTTCATGTAGTTTGGAAGCTCGCATTTCTGGCTGAATAATAAGTTTTTCTGTATTTTATAGCTTATATACAATAAAACGTTGCTGGTCTGGGCAGATAAACAGTGCAATGCTGTAATCTAGCAATGTTTTTTCACTGAACAGAGATGGACAAATTTCTTCACAGAAGAAATGCTGCTGAAATGAGAGAAGACTCCTTAGGCAAGAGATTCAGCAATTTTCCAGTGACAGAGAAATTTAGCAACTCCCATGTTCTTTTCTGTATGAAACCTGTCCCTGTTATCATCAAATCTGTCCACAAACTACATGAAGTCGTCTGATTGTGTAGTATTGGAAGCAAGTCAAATGAAGCCATCCCAAGGTTTGTGTCAACCAGACTTCATTGAGAACACAGATCTCAATCTCTCTAAAAATACAAAAATGGACAAAGTACGTGATAGAAACACAACAAATTAAAGGCTTGCCGCTGACCCAAAATGCACTGACCCAAAAGAGATTGCCTATGAAAAACTTAGAGTAAGGCCCTTCCGCAACACCCTCTAGTAGGAACAGCAGAGGCCAGAAACGCAGCTGAGCTTACACCGGGGCTTGCTCAGGTAATGAAGATGACCAGATTTTAATACTCAGGATTAAGTTCTTCATAATTTTGTTTTTCTGTCTGAAAAGCTCAGAAACTGAGGGAAAATGGCAAGGAAACGCAAATGGTACCTATTCTGAAGTCATCAAATTAGTTCTGGCATATATCACAACTTCACTACAGTCTTCTGGAATCAGGATCTAGACCGGAGCACGCAAACTGAGCAGAGTAAGTTTGTTTGATGCCATGCAGGAACATCTATCTCCTGCAATAATCAAATGCAACTCCCACTAATACCAATGGAACATGACTGTCCTTGCACCAGGGCTGGTATTCATTTCCTGCTACACCTCAACAGTCTGTAATTTACACTTATTTTGCCCACCTACCGGATGACAAATTGGTGCAAGTGCCACTGCATTTCCACCTACATATTCACTTTTAGACTAACATATACAGCACCAGTTACTCTACAACTCACCCTGCCAGAGCACAAGATCTTCACAAGGAAGCTGTGGTAGGTCACTGCTCCCCAGACCACAGGGCACAGCACAATGCGGGAGCAACAAGACCAACTAGGCTGTCCACTCCACCCTGTTCGCCTTAGCAGCTTTGCTTTCTGAAGGATCTTATGGAGCACATGTTCCAGCTTAGCTCAAAATGCTGTAGAAAGAGACATCTTGGAGCTGGATAAAGCTAACACTGAAGCGCTACTCTTATTACAGACTAAGGCACAGTGTGATGTGCTCAAAAAGCAAAGGTTCACAGGTGCATACTCAGACCTATATCCCTGGCCAACAACAATCTCTGGACATTTAACAAGCTGCACGGGCTCTTTGATTAAGACCAGTCTCCATCCTTTCTGAAATGTGTAAATATTTAATCATCCAATGCAGATTTCCCCCACTTAAGATTTTACAACAATCTAACAAACTAAACAACTAAATCCTTTCCTAAACAGGATGCAACCAAACTGGACTTAGATGTTGTTTAACTACTGTCTAGCACACTGTTATTAAAATGGTTTACACCACTGTTGATATAAACAAGACATAGCAACTAGATTTCCATCTAACTAGAAAAAGGAATAGCTTTTCAGTTCTGCTATGTACAGAAGCCTCACTTACACACCTTTATATAACATGCACAAAGTGGTATTCAGAACTGATGGGGATTTCTTCCTCACTGACTGTCAGAGCAGCACAGTTTTAAAGGTATGGATGTTGAACTGGCAGTACGATCTTTGAGTGTTGAGTACCACAAGCTGAACTCAGTCTTCTCCTGACAAAGTCACCACTATACTGACTAAAACATTATTGTCGTTGGAAAAAGAGAGAAACACATAAGTGTGCAGAAAGAATAAGTTCTGTCAACCCAGAATCAAAGTTTCCATAAATTCAGGAGCCAGTGTTAAACAACAAACTCCAGGCAGCTCACTCTACATTTACGATTGGATCCCTGCTCTGATCTAAGAGATCATAGTAGAACATTGTGGCTGGGAGGCTCCTTTTCATAAAAATACTCTGAACTTTCCAGCAATGTCTTTAACATTAAGTTACAGTAAAACAAAATTAAGAATATCTAGCATCTCTGACTGCATAAAATGTTTCCAAATACAAAACACCTGGTCAGTATCCTCAGAAACTGTGGCTTCTACTTTAAAAGTTCTAGCAACAACATTTAACAATGAACATTTCATGGCTACCTTCTCCTTATGAAGCTATGCTGCCTTTGCTGCTTTAACTGGGACCCTTTGCACGGCTTGAGGGAAATAATATTGTACCTAGACCTGACTAAAAGGCAGGGTTTCCCAAAACTGTCTTGTTAAAATTTGATTTTGACACAAAAAAAGTTTCCTGGATTCTGCACTGTTGCAATAAAATCCTGCTGGGGGCAGGATAAGACAATTACAGAGGGAAAGATAAGTGTCAACTTAAGCCATCATATCAACTTTCTAAACAGAAGGCAAATCTTTGTGCTCCTGGCCATGCTAGGAAAGGATTATCCTCTGCGGTTCTCCCTCCAGCCACACATTATTTCTTTCATCCAAACTGATCTCCCAAATCTCCCCTTCAGCCTGCAACTTACTGTTTAGTGTCCCTTCCATTTATTGCCCCCTTTCAAGCTGCAAATTTTGGATGGGTCCATGATGTACTCTACTTCTAAAAGGATGAAGGGAGGCAGAGATACAACGAGGGCTGAGGGCAGGAAAGACAAAGAACAGCAATGTTTTTTCTGGACCTATGTGTGTCCTCCACTTCCTAGGGATCTCCCATAAACGATATCCCCTACTAACATTACACCTCCAAATAAAACTTGCCGAGTTAAAACACACCACCTACTTTTGAAGATCCCATGGTAGGTCCCGGTAGGTCTGGTAGCCTTTCTGACCTCCAACCACAGCTCGGCTGAAGTCTGGACTGCGTAGCGAATGCTGCTGGAAAATGCAGGAGTCGCATTGACTGGTGTGACGGGAAGGGAAAGGTGTTGAGTGAAGATCCTTCATTGAGGCACGGCTGGCGCAACACCCAGCACCCTGTGGGTTATTGCAAAACGAGAGAGCGAACTTCGGAATAAAAACAAACAGAGGTAAGCATGGAGTCGATAAGAAGACTCTAACCTGATCAGCTCAGCATCAAAGAACTCCCCAGGCAGAGATGGACGGGGTAGATAAACCGGCCCAGGCAAGAAGACTTGTTCCTCACCACAGCAGAACAGGAAGTGTGTTAAGTTTCCCTTTCCTAGCACTCCCTTTCTGTCCAAATCGTGTCCTTACAGCAGGCCTTCGCCTGGCTGGCAGCACCTTCTACCATAGACTCACTGTAAAAGCCATAAGGGAGAGTCACCGCGCTGTCCACACTTCAGTCACTCGCCTCCTGAGGCAGCCAACACAAAGGCCCAGCACAAAAACAAACACAGACATAAACGGCTTGGTCAGCCAAGCCACATCTCCCTCAGTGCTCGCTCTTCCACAGCTGTCCTGGACTCCCTTGGCATCAGGGACATGACAACTATAAGTATCCAGCCTCCTAATTACACGTTAGTCATGTAATGGTTGGCATAACCCCGCCTGTGGAAAATGCTTACTCTGTGAAAAGGGCCACCAATCTCCTTGGAATTCACTTCTCCCAGTGCAAACCTGGTTCTTCAGAGCCAGCTGGAAGGGGAAAAAAATGGATATTCTCTGGTGAGAGATCGGGCACTTACATCTAAATCCCCAAATGAAAATGGAAAATTACCAGAATCCAAACTCCTTGCTTCTGGCCTTTGATGCAGTTGGGTTTTTGCCAAGAAGTTGGAAGCATTTGTTTTTTCAGTGAAGTGTCAGGAATCCAGTCACTTTCATGGGAACACTCATTCACAAAATCCTCAGTAACAGAGGAGTAGAAACAACAGAAGGATCAAATTTTCATCTAGTTAAACATAGTCCCTTTCCCTCTTTCCCCATAAATGTCCACTCACAAGCACTTCAGCATGATTTGAGGAACAATTGTCTGGACAACCCATTTCTGAGAAGGTGGGAAAAGCTGAGTGCTGCTGCACTGCACCTCCTGTTTCTCTCGATGTTTTTTTTTTTTTTTTTTTTTCCCCTTGCTTTGATCAAATCAACTGCTTTTTTTGGCTTCTCTTATCTCCCTGTAGAAGGGGCATTGCTGCAATTACCTACTTTGTATAAGTGAATACACAATTACCATGTACTAATACCCTCCTAACATCCACAGGAACTCTAGCACTCCATCTTTACAAACCAATTAAATCCAGAATTTATGAAAAGATGTTAAAATCGCCTGCTTTAACTTTTTTTTTCTTTCAAATACACATTACGATCACAAAATATGTCATCCTTTCAAGTCACACAGTCCTAGAACAGAAAAGGTTTAATTAAGCTTGGGATGTAACCCAAAGAGGCATGGAGCAATTTCTTCCCAGAATGGTCAGTCTGAGGCTGTGCACAGTGACCTGGTCATAGAGATAAAAGTTAGCAGCATTGTTAGCAGGTTATTAACATTAACTTCTTGATGAGTATTTGAAGACCACAAATAAGGTGCTCTGTGTAACTAGGCCAAGCACACTGGGCAAAGGTGGCCCTTGAAGTGTTGGCAGAATAAGACGCACAGATTTTTCCCTGATGTGCCTACAAGGCCAACTCTACCTACCTGGGTCAAGAGAAAAACAAATCCCAGCAGAACAGGCCTTTATTTCAGCAAACAGCGGGAGTTTGAGGTAAAACTCATTCAGGAACATGGGTTCTGCAATGAGATTTCTTGGAGAGGAAGAGGAGAACACCAGGTTGCGAGGGATCTCTGGAGGTACTGCTAGAGGAAGCATCATGGACAACAAATACATGAACTGGTAATTTTCAAAGCTCATCTCAAGGGACAGACCTTCTTCCTGTTGTTACTGTAAAGCATAAACAACAGAGATAGCCCAAAAACAGGATTTGGATTTTTTGGATCAATATTTTTTTGCAATTTGCCTAACAACAATTGAAGGAGGTTGCTTTTGTTTTCAGATTAATTAGCCATTAAAATAAATAGTCCTGGAAAACAGTGGAAAATAAGGAAATATTCTTGCCTGCATCAGAACATACAAGAGCCATTTACACATACTTGTCCACAGGAACAACGGTACAGACAGGCCAAGAAAAGACAATCATTAAGGAACAATTTTCTTCACAATAAATTAGCAAATTGCAAAGTGCTTATTACTGGGGAGTTATTCAGTAAGCAAAGTCAGTAAGCAGTATTTTTGGTTAATAGTAGGGAAGCAATACAGAAACTATCCATCAAAGCATAGGGTGGAAATCAGACAATGTGGGCGCACAGGATTTTGTAAATGAAAGTGTAAAAAGATGTAATAACGATTCCATCCATTTAACCCTGCAAAGTCAGCCCAGCCAGTCGGTCTGCTTGCCTAAGAATGGTAATAACAGGCTGCCTTGGTTTATGTTTGCGTACTCACACAGGCTGCATGGCTGTAGAGACAAAGGATACCTTGAGAGATGGCCACTGGCCAGCCCCAAAGCAATAACATCTTTGGAATTTATAAGCAAAGATGTTTCACATAATTGCCTACCAGTTACCCAACCTGGGCTACGAATTTTAGATCTTGTATCGTGCCAGTCATTACTTTTCCAGTGAGAAGTGGATGTTCCTGCCGGCGATATTCAACAGAACTGACAGAAGCACTGTTAAAGTGCACAGCACTAATCAACCTGAACTAATTAGACCTGCTCTGAGCAGGGGGTTGAACAAAGACCTCTGGACATCCCTTCGAATCTAAATTTTTCTGTGAGCACCTGAAAAGGCCAAATGGGTCTACTACAATGGAATTCTATCCTTGGAGATGTCCACTCGTTTTCCATCAGCTCATTTTGACAGCTCATTTGTAGCTTCAAGTCCCGTCCCCCCCCCCATCCTGAAAATATGAAAGCATCTTGCATTTGACTTCTGAAATGCAAGGGAGCTCTAAATGAGATGCATTTCTTTATACTTACCTTCAGCTAGACACGCTACACACCACCTCTCCTGCTTTTACAAAAAAAAAAAAAAAAAAAGTTTATTATAACATCTTTTCTTTGGCACCTGAAATTCCCAGCCATGGCTTTTAATAACTGATAAGTGGACGGAGAGAACGATTCTCTAGCTCAAATGTCAGGGCTGGGAGAGAAGCCAAGTCCTTTATCTTGAGCCACAAAAAGTCACTTGAGGCCGAATTTTAATACGTGCCCCTGCAGTTTTGAGATCCTGAGCATGGAGAGGCTCTCAGATGTTACAGCCATGGCCTCAAGCCCTGCAGTATGCTAGATCCTGCCCTGGTTGGTTTCCAAACAGTCCCTCTTTCCAGGCCCTTATAACAGAAACTGCTACACCCGTCTAAGTAGCAGCCAGAAAGGCCAGCCCACAATACTGACAACGCCCTTAGACAACAGAAATCCCCCACTTCCAGTGTCATTAAGAAAGAATTCATAGCCTGTCACCCCATTCAAGGCAAAAAGGTAGCACATGTATATGTACCTGTCCTCTGCAGCTGCCAAGCCAGAGCTGCTGCTTGGTTCAGGGGAACAGGCCAGCCCACATCTTGTTCCTGGGGTTACCTAAAATCAGGCCAACAAGCCTCTCTGACTACCCACCACACAAATCCTCCTCTCACGATCATCTACCAAGCATCTCCCAAGAGACGTGAGGTCTTTATATTGCTCGACTAGCCCTACAAAGAAATAAGGTACATTGAGATTAAAAAACAAGCAAACAAACTATATCCTTTACAGGTACTGCCAAAATTAACCATAAGATCGTAATTTTAGGCAGCAGAAGTGCAGAAAAGACTTCCTGGGAGCACTGATGCAGATTGATGCCCCGTGTCTGTCAGTGTTCAGGAGGCATTTGTACAACACCCTCAGCAATATGCTTTAACTTCTGGTTACCCCTGAAGTGATCAGGCATATTGATGAGCATACTGGTGAGGCAAGATGATCTTTGTAGGTCCCTCCCAACTGAACTATCCTATTCTGTTCTCTGCAAGTGATATAGTCAAAACAAGACTTCTATGTCTCTATGTTCCCAGAAAATGGCTAGCTTAGATTTGATTTCATTCTAGTTCTTACCAGCTATGTGTCTGCCTCTTTGAAACGCTTTCTGCCCCAGCTATTATCTGTGCCAGGTGACTTAGCAGCAGCATGCAGGACCCATGCAAGACTGGGGTTCTTGTGAGCAGTTGCCTGCCTGATGCATGGTACGCTGCCTTAGCTTTTGAGGCTTCACAGGCTACATCAGACATAATGAGTATCAAGCCCACAAAGTCCATCCTGCAGCCATTTCAACTCCGGCTAACCTTGCAGTCAGGGTTTAGAGGACAAGTGACTTTGAAGGAAAAACTCAGCGTGCTTCAAGCAGGGCTGCTCAGCACCAAAATTAAGGTCCCACTTAGCAGCAGTGCATACGAGAGCTCCCTCTTGGGTAATCTGTGCTCTGCCTAGGTTGCACAGAAAGGCTTGTTTTCCCCTCCATGCCCTACTATTTTCATTGATTACTCAATTATTGGTGACAGTGCCAGACAAGGTGGGGACAACAGCACCAAGTACTGCATCCTGGTGAAGTTCTGTCCATCAGCATGCAGGTGGCTCGGTGCCAGCTGTCCTCAGCTTGTCTTGCCGGAGCACTCACCTGCCACAGAAACCATTGGGGGGCAGTCATCTATCCTGAGTACCATAAACAGTCTAGTCCAAGCCTCCCGCTCAAAGCAAGAGCAACCAGACCATCTGGGCCACAGTCTGTCCACTGGGAAGGGATGATCTCAGTAACATGTCCCTTTGGTATGCAGGTCAGCTGGCCTGGAGTCCCAGACTGTCTGGGTCACTCAAAGGTTGCAGACTGCAGGTGACCCCAAGAGTCTGAGGGAAGTGAGACACACGACAATTGCAGGCAGCTGATTGTTTTTGACTTGCAAAGAACCGTCCGTGGTTTGAACAGCCTCCGGATACCAGGATGACGGCAAGTCCTTCCTCAAAGACTGTGCCGCCTAATGACACAACCAGAAGGTGGGAGGCACTGCAGCTGAGGGGAAGAACAGAGCAAGACACAACTTTGGGGGTTTAGCTAAGGCATTCCTTCCAGTAATCAAGTGAATGAGAAACATGCCATGAATTCCTTGACCTATCCAAGCTTACGGAAAAGAAGCTCATCAGATTTTTGAGTAACAGGTTTCCAAAAGCCTTTTCTTTGTCTTTATGGAAACAGCTCATTTGCATGAGAACAAGCTGCTAGCAGTGGCTTGCAAACAAAATATCCTTAAATGACACTTCCTTTGGGTAACATATTAAATTAGAAAGCTCAAGATAAAGCAGATTAACAGCCATTTGTAACACTTAGCTATTCTAACCATCATGGTAGTAATCAGCTACAAAATCCTCATTAATAAAGTGTCATGTACACAGCACATGCTGCCAGAAAACAGCAAAAAAGTAGTTTTCCCTACATTGTTCAAAAAAACAAAAAACAAAACAGACTTGTTACAAAGATGTCTGTTACACAGCCTGTCTCTGATTTAAGACTCCCTTTATTACACTTGACCTCATAAAACATGACACAAGGGCTACTGTTCTTCCAAAGGAACCTTTTTGTTCCTACCAACCTTGCATGTCTGGGAGTTCTGCACTAAGGCTTTTTTTTTTTTTTTTTTTTTAACCCTTTCAATCTCAAATTCCAAGACCCTCCCTTTGGCTATTCGGCATTCCAGACCAGGATCAATGAACTTTAGCAAATTTTATTCATTAAGAGCTTGCTCTTCTGGCTCAGAACTTTGCAAGTTTCCCATCTTGGAAAGGAACAAATTTAGGGTCTTCAATCTAGAAGAATCATCAGTTCTCAGAACAGGAGATCAAAGCAAACAGCAGCTGTAAGCCACTGCATCCTACCAGACTCCAAATTGCTGCTGCTCTTTGCCATCCTTTTTGCAAGAAGGCCAACGAGCTGAGAAAACAGACCCATGATACCAACGATAACCAATATTGTGCACTTTCAGTCTGCTTTCCTGCAGCACCGTGGTTTGGCTCTGGTGCAGCAGAGCAGCAGGCAAAATCTGCTCAGTCCCTTGCTCATAGCCATAACATGCTGTACTTACATATGTGAACAGGAGCATTTGATACCAACTTTTTGGTAAGTGGGGGAAGAAACCAAAGCTCGGTGCTGCGGAGACCTACTCTAAAAGCTGAACAGCTGTCCTTTCCTCAAATTTTGCAAGATGATCATGGAGCATCTCTGCACTGTCAAGGCAACACTGACATAGTACCTTGTACTCCAGGCTCCTTCCATGGACCTGAAACAGAGCACCTGAAACAGAGCACCACGAGTTCTAAGAGGCCCTTAAACAATGCCATTCACCCTCTAGTGGCTGATCCAAGACCTGCTTCTGCCTGCATGCAAAACAGGGTAACCTTCAGCAGGCAGGTTAACTTGTTCGAGTCTCAACAGCATGCACAGGGCTTCCGGTGACACTCCTCAAACAAGACAAAGACAACTGTTAAAGACTACATAAATTCAGCATGTAAATACATGGCACAGAATCGGTATAACCTTCATAAACTGACCAGTCCCCAGCTGGCAGTTGTTTACCATGACACAGGAAATTAACAAGTACCTGGAACAGAAGACAATTTTTAACAGTTTTTTATTTGAGTGACATATAAATTACATTCCTGTGTGTCACGCACAATTTATGGTTAGATGCATCCCATTCTGCCTTCAGTTGTGGTCACAATTCCTTGGAAAACATGGTTGAGAGCAGGCAAAGCTTGCAGCTTTAGAAACAGGTGAGCCCAGCTTAGAAAAAATACAAGTCTGCTAGGCCACCTAAACCAAACAATATTTTTGCTGCATACATTGCTTCAGGTTTCCACAATTTCTCTCAAGAAAAGCTAGACGATGCTGACGAGGACGTAGTTTTGCCATAAGAAAGAGATTCAGATCCATCAGGCCCATCTGCACCAGTATGCCTGTGGATGGAGTGCTGTTTGAGGCGATCTCATTGATAGTCCCCATTTATACTGCTTTGCATCACCAAGAGGCCTCAGAGCATGGAAACTACATTGCTTCCAAGAGAAACAAGGCCAGAAGACTTGTTCCTGCTGCGATCATGAAAAACACACACTGTGTCTGGTCCTCTGAAATCCCACTCCTCCTGGCTGCACTGCACTGGCACTTGGCATTAAGGTCAGCCATGCACTAGATCCCTCCAGATGGATGCTCAGAATTGGAAGCTCCTTCAGCAAAAAATGAGCTCACTTTTTCAGCTTTATGTGCACTACTTTGGAGAATTACATTTACAGCAGCCCTTTGCACAGATCAAAATGCTTAAATGTACTCAAAACAAGTGCAACCAGAAAGTTCACACACTCAGAAGAAATCTTTTGGACATCTACTTACCTGTTTCTGGAAAACAGTGAAATATCTGGGATTTGCAGACCTGAAAAATGTTATGTTCCTGAACTACAATGAAATTTGGCAGGATGAGGAAAAAAAAAAAAAGTGTGCTTTGGGAATTAGAAACTCATGGCATCTTTTAATAACGTTTCTTTTTCAAGAAGACTTGAATTTTACTTACTGTCCCACTAAGACAATTGTTACCAGGAAAAAAAAAACAAATCTTACACACTTGCCACGCATTGTTTTTAAGCTTCCTTTGCAGGCAACATACTTCAAATCCATGTTCTGTTTACGGGTTTAAAGTGATATTTGTCAGGCTCAGACCTATGGAACCACCTTGATACTTTTTATTCCCTACCTAAAACTTAAACCACTAAGGTTTTGTTTCTGGAGCTCACAGTATCCCACAAGAAAAGTTCCCAAGAGCACATTTTAAACACCAGGTCTTCATGATGTTCACAGAAGTAGAATCATCCAAACAACCCATAGCTCCAGTGAAGATCCAGTAAAGCATGGTTCGCTCTGCTTGCAGGTACCTAAATCATAGGTTGTACAATAAAAATACTTCTGTTAACTTGATGCTCTGTTGGGTAGGGTTTGCAGCAAGCTGCATTACCCCTGAATTACGACTGATGATATTAACTGACTTGTACTCAGTTTGGACAACACTTTGATCCTGAGATTATAATCAGTCTTTCCCCAAATCATCTAAATGTGAGGATGCTGAAAGCCTCCTGCTTTGCTCATCTTTGCTAGCCTGGCTTAAAATTCCTGCCTGTTTGCCACACTGAATCAGCTCCGGGTCTCAGCAGTGTGGCTGGTATTTCCTTTGACAAGTTTTCTCTTCTGACCACCAAAGAAAAAGAGAGCAAGTGAGTGGCTCATATATCTAACAATTAAGACCACACCATTCAGCGTTGTCAGAATGAGCAACCACACAGTGTTGGAAAGAGTCTGCAAACATGTTAAGGAAAGCATCCTCAGCAGCATGCTCCACTGCTGGGGTGTACGAGTTTGAGGAACATGGCCTCCTGAAAACAAAGGCAAAGAAAGTAGAAAGTTTGTGAGATCAGATGGGCTAGCTATGGACTAGCAAGAAGACACAGGCACCTCTTAACTCCTGACAGGAGAAAGATCTTTACATGGATTTCTGGATCAGTCTGAAGTTCTCTTTTCTGAAGCAGACATGCATTTCCACCGTGACAATGATGTGCTTTTTTTCACCCCCCAGAATGCAGCTGAAGATATACAGGTTAACTTAAAAAGACCTGAGAGCACCATTTGTGAGAACAAGCAGTTTTTGGAGATTGTTTTCAGCAACGGTCATACCAAGATTGTTACAAAGCTCCATCCTGCACAAAAAGCCAAGGACTTTTATTATAAACCATACAATCCGGAAAGTTTTAAAATGGAAATTCATTCAGCCCAATATTCTGATATGACAACAGAATGGCATGAATACAAAGTGGTTTTCAGTCTCAAATCCAGCAATCACTCGTGGCAAATGCTGTGGTAGGTACAGTACACACAAAGCGTGAAGTGGACACACTTGTTCAGCGAACGTGGACAGAAGTTGATGTCTCTCAGCAATCACTTCTTCAGAATAACACAGCAAAGAAAACTTCTCAGTTCACCCAGGTAGCTGACATGATACTAGGAACTGGAATGTCTCTAAGCCATCTTCTGTTCATTATTACAGTATGCTTCCTGGAGCATTGCAAGAAAAGAGCTCAAGGAGTATTCAGAAGCACAGCAGCCTTGGAGTCAGGCTCAGTTAGAGCTGGTCTACAGATAGGAGGGGCCTTGGGAACATGCAGCAAACAGATGGGCAATATTTTTGTTATGACTTCTCTTGGATGCTGATAAATAATTGTTTAGGCTCAGATGCTTTGCCTGGTTACAAAAGTAGTGGCCAAGACATTTGGCCACAGAGAAGAGGGTCAGCATGTTGCGCATAAACCAAAGCCTTTGCCCCTTTGACAGAATACTTTGCGAACAAACAGCTCTGTCACACGAATTGAGTCCGTTCCTTTCTGGAGGTAGGCCAAACCAATTTCAAGTCCTAGACTACTCTGAGCTTGCTGGCACTTGATACATCACCACAAGCCAAGCCAGCAGCTGTTTAGAGGGTAACCACAGAGCAGAATGTGTCAGAGGAATAGCCTTACACACAGCCCACAAAACTTAAGCCACTGCAGGTTTCAGATGCCCGTTTGGGAAGCGATCCAGTCTCGATAATAAGTCACTCGTGTGTATACTCCTGGTTTATTTGGCTTGCCACAGTCATCTCCCCAGCTCACTATTCCCACGAGATACCAGATTCCTCTGGAGTTGGCATGCACCAGTGGCCCACCAGAGTCACCCTATGGAGAAAAACATCAGTAGGCAGGAACATAAAGAAAACAGTGTTTGCTAATGAAGTGAGCACCACATTGTTCTGTTACAACTGACAAATGTTTGTCTCCAGACCACAGCTATGTTTAACCTCTGCATGACTTGAGAAGATGGAAGCTGACAGCCAGTATCTAATAGTCTCTTCCATTCTACACCCTCACATCTTCATTTATATATAAAAACTAAACACATAAGTGCAGACCACAGCCCAGGAGCAATGAAGTTCCTAATTTACATCTGTAAAGATCTTGAACCCCATAAACAAAACACATACTTTGGAGGATCTTGATTATTTCTTATTTCTAGGAAACATCACTTCCCACCCCATGTCCTTCCCTTTTACTATTACTTAAGACAAGACTTACCTGGCAAGCATCCACCTGTCCCTCTAAGTATCCAGCACACAACATTCCAGGTGTTACTGTTCCACCATACACCTCCCTCCTATTACAAATCCTAGTGCTTATGATTTTCACTTCTGCTTGTCGAAGTTGATTAACACTATTGCCTAGAAGGAAAAGTGGTATTAGGATTTGCAGACAGTGTATGCAACGTAAAACACACACAAGGATTAGGAGTAGTCACATTTTTCTATAGCTTTCCTGCCATTGCAGGCAGCAAAGGGAGCTACTCAGACAATGTCTAAAGAAGAAAGTTATTATTTATCCTGAAGTCCTTTACTCGCTCATCCCAAACATGACCCTTCTCCATCCAGATGCTGTTTCACATAACAGGAAAAGGGATTTTTGTACACGTTTCAGCATTCAATTCAACTGTTGGCTACAAGGTGTGTCCTTGATGCCCATAGAAAGACCCGTTTGGTTAACTGCAATGCAACTCCGGGCAATCACCCCAAGAATCTACCATAAAACACAGCTTATAGCTCAATCGCTCAGAAGGTTATTCAAGTTATTTGATGAACTGAAGCCTGAATTAGCACCAAAGAGAGATCTATCACAAAGTTTCATCAACTAGTATGACAGACAAAGCTGAATGGTAAAAATTCATGTCAGAGCTAAACCCAGAACACTAGGCAAGTAAGAATGAAAAACTGAGCACCTTCAGCCATCACAATACATGCAGTGACAAAAAAAAAAAGCTGCTCTTTTTCCCATAAGGCTAACCTGCTGCTTTTTTCCATATTCCAGGCCACCACTCAAAAGCAACAACAAAAAAGCAAGCCAAGTCCACCAGTGCATTGTTAGCAAATTCACTTCTTAAACACAAAATCTCAGAAATCCAAAACAAACAAAAACCATAAAACTAACATCAGCCTTGTAAGACACACGTGTGACAGCACGAGAAGAAAACAGACACTCACCATCGTTCTCCAAAGCTCCCCAGCCTGTGACAAAACAAGAAGCATTATCCCGGAATACATGAGATGCTTCAGGAAGACAGACACTGTGTACATCACTTGTGAACTCAATAGGGGAGGCAAGTTCCACAACAGCCACATCATACTCATGATCGAGGAGAAATTCGCTATATTTTTCATGAACGATAATTCTTCGGACGTATTTTTTCTGTTTCGGAGGTCTCAGCAGAATTCCAAAGCTGGCTGTCCACCTCCGAGGCTCTTTTGCTCTGAAAGACATTTGGGATGAGGTCACAGCCATACAGAAGATCCTAACAAGAACACAGCTTTCCATTTCACCAAAATGTAATGTGGTCAGCTTTGTCCAAGGAACAGAGAAGAGACAGATATCTTTCAGCAGGTATAGACCTTAGTGGGCCTTGAAGGACAAGAGAAGACCTGTCCGAGCACCCAGAAGTTATAGGGCCTATAGGATCAGAAAGGTGCTGATGACTTACCCTCTAAAGCAGTGGGCCGCAGTCACAAGCCATGTATTACTGATCACTGATGCACCACAGCGATGGGTCCCATCGAGCTGAATACTAGCCTGCCATGGCCATTCCCCATCCTGTGCACGCTGCCCGCCGATTATTCTTTCCACTCCTGTGAAGGAGAATGTCTCCCTTCGAATTCCACAGACTGCCAGGAAAAAAAAAAAAAGGAAAAAAAAAAGGAAAAAAAAAAAAGGCAGCTCTGGTTTAGCTGATTGAGGGAAAACAGGGTCTTGCTTTGGGCAGGCCCACGCGGCTGCTGACACAGGCACAAGAGGGAAGCGATGTCAAGAGAAAACCCTCACCTAAAGCAGTGCCTTCAATAGCAGGGAAGCCAGGTTTTGTGGTCACAAGCATCTCGGGATAGGTATGGGGTTAAGTGAAAGTTGGTAGAAAAACTACCACTTTTTCATTAAACCAGTTGCCAGACACAAGGCCATGTGAACTTCCACGAAGGCTGTGTATCAGAGAGACTATTTTCTCCAGCTGTAACTGTTTGCCTAACTAAAAAATACTGCCTTTCTGTGAAACTCACTTTGTTTCGTATTTGTCTAGAGTTGTACAGAGGGATATGCTTGCTGGTGTGTATGTGCATACAGGCTCACACCCACCCATGTTATTGGGCACAAAGACACACATGCACTGGTAATTAACCATTAGCTTTTGTAACAATGACATCTGAGTTTCATCTAAAGAGGCTATCCCTCTCTTGCTACTGTACATTAAAGAACATCAAAAACACTTAAAAACTGAGTGCAAAAACACTGCTGAATCCCTATATAAACAACTGCCAGACCAGGACAGCTTTAAGCTTCAATACACACACCAACACCAAAATATGCAGCAGACAGACACTACGCATCACTTGTGAACTCAAACGCTGCGGGGCAATCTTTCATTATTTGTAAAGCCCCACCTGCACAGCAAAGGAAATAACAACACAATCAGTACAGCTTTAAGTGTCACAGAATTGCTAGAGAAGTTCAGCAACAAAAAAAAAAAACAACCACCCATAAACCAAGGAAATAAGAAAAGGATTTTGTCAGGTCACCTGCAGGTCAGCTTTGACAACAACAGCAAAAAAATAAATAAATACTGTCGTCTTCTTCCAACAATTTACTTACAGCCACTGTGCCAACAGCACAGTCATATATCAGCCAAAAAAAAACCACAAAACCAAACAAGTTAATTCTCAGGGACCATTTAAACATGGAACATCCATGTGCAACACACGCAATGCCCGTGACCATGCTAGGCAGGGATGCTGGAGGTCTCTAGTGCTCAGGACAGCACAAAGATGCAGTCAGAGACCCTTTGTACAGGGTTCATCTGAGAAGGTACTGATCCTGTTTCCACGCTTCCAGAGGAGTTCTATCACCTTACCTGAGAGCACGGAACAGGAGAGGGACTCAGAACCTTCCCTTCTTCAGGGCTGTGTCACTGCCTTGCTCTTGCTGTGGACAGCTCTCCTCCCTCTCCCATCCTCTGGTCTTTCCCTGAAGGCTGCAAGCTTTTAGCTCCCAAACCTTAAGAACATCTATTGCCAAACTTTCACAGGGAGGAGAGGGCCAGATGGAGGACGTATTGGAAGGAGTGAGGACATGCAGCTGCTAGACATGGTGGCAGCTCACCAGATCACTCATTTCCACAGATAGCTCACTTCCAGCCTTGTGTTTGGCACTGCTCCAGCACCACCTCCGACTCCTGCAAGGCCATGGACATGACCTCTGTGCAGGGTACAAGACAACAACCCTTCTCTTACAGACAAACACTGTTAGACGAGGAAAGCGGCAAGAGAAGAAAGGAAAGATGAATTCCTGAGCAGTCTAAGAGCTATTCGTCTTTGCCAGCAGGATGCTATTAGCTGCTTTAGTCTGTAGGGTCGATGGCTACCAGCTCAGGGCAGACAGGAATGTACACACGTGCAATGAAGCAAAGGACTGAACAGGGGCTCTGCAGGCAGCAGGTTGTCTTCTAGAGAAAAGCATCTGGCATGATCACTTTCAGAAACTGCTTAAAAGCTAGGGCTTTCTTTAAGACTCCATGTATGTTATGCTTGGAAGATACAACCTGGACAACATTGTAAGGCTGTGTTTTTCCTGTCTTGCTTGTTTTAGCAAGTGGCAGTCTCCCATCCAGCACGATTCTCAGCTCACAGCAACTGCAGTCCTCATGCAAAACTCACTGACAGCAACTCATCTACTTCACGTGGTCAACACTAATGCAAGTGCTTCCCACCACCACCAAGCTGGAATGTCTAACTCTGGAAATACTGTAGAGCCAGCAAGACTCAAGTCTTGCCTGGCTCATGAATTACCTACTATTATCTACTACTCTAATAGCTTTAAGAAGTTATTTTTCAACTTGTATCTCAGGTATAAAAAAAACATATAAACACTGAATATATAAGCACCATGTCCCTTGATAATTTCTGTAAAGCATTTGTACTTACAGTTGTTTAAAAGCGTATCTCCCTTGTCCTCATTCAACTCTGAAATGAAAAACAAAAAATATAGTGAGCATCTCATATTGCTATGTGATCTAGGACAGACTGCCTCCTTTCTGTACTAGTAAACATATGAAATGGTTTGCCTTGCTGCTTGTAGTGACACTATGGTCAAAGTAATTTGCTGTATTGGAGAGGTTCAGTTAAGCTTACAATCCTCACTGAAAGCACAAGGCCAAAGGATGAATCTTTTGTGCCTTAGCTCAAGGCTTAAAGAAGCAGCAGATAGATGACTAAATAGGTCCAAGTAACATCTACATGTGCTGAGGGCTATGCATGATACATACATGTAAACCTATATGCGTAGGTTCACATTCAGTAAGGCAAGGTGGTCACAAATCCCCAGTGTTGAGATTGGCTGTAACGTTACTGATTCTTCCCTACAAAAACTCCCTCTGCCAGGTTCTGGTAGCAACCAATGACAGAATCATGGGAGAGGACTACTGACTGCCCAGGGAACCACACGGTTTGGTTATGAACATTTGCTACAGCAACCTGTGGAATAAGCAAAGGAAATGGCAGATGATGGAGAAGAGAACCATCTCAGATTTTTATTTAAGAGCTTGAGGACTCCACATTTAAGTACCTTGTGATACAGGTTCCTCACCAATTCACTGTGCATCTTAGCAGAGTAAACCCAGAGTGAACCCAGCTCGAAAAGTTGGGCCTCTTTTTTGATGGATTAGGTTGGCCAATCACATTCAGAGCTAAGTCACACACCCAACTTCTGATGCACAGAGCAGAACTCACTCATTAAAACAGGTGTCAGTCTGCTTTAGCTCTCTTCAAGCTACTACTACTTTCAAGTTCCTGGGCTGTCAGCCACTAAAACAATTTTGAGAAGGGAAAAGAAGAAAACAGCAATTGCATGTATTTGTGTAGTAAAGCGAAGCTCATTACACTGAAAACAGTGAAGTATGAGGAACAAATTCCAAGCTAAAAACACAAACCTAAGGCACTTGCCTGTGAGAGTTATAGTAGACTGGTCAACATTCAATGACGTTGAGCTTGTTTTCAGCCTTCTGCGTAACACAGTGTTGACACGACTCCAGCTTGTTGCTGTACTATCAGCTGAGGCAAATTTAAATACCAGAGCAACAGATACAAGCACTCCGCCAGGATCCGGGCTGCAAACCAACATAAACAAAGTGGTGTCATTCTCTTTGCACACTAAGCCTCTTAGTTCTGCTTGCACTGTCTGCCTTCCTTATACAAGAACAGGTCTGGTCTGCACAGATGTGTGGAACGAACAGCATAGCTGTGCACAAGCAAAGGAAGATGACGACATACGTCAGCAGACAGCAAAAGGCCTGGTTCACGCTGTAACAACAATCAGAGGGAATCTTCTGCAAGGAGAGGAAGAAATACTCCCTTTAGTCTCTATGCAGCTCCATCAACAGAACATAGCAGTAGAAACAACACAAGAGTTAAAACCATTCAACAGATACCAAACAAGCCATTCCTAACATCCATTTATAAGACCTAGCTTAGATCCACAGAAATTTAAAAGGTCTTCTGGCATTTCTTTCCATGTAAGTCACTTGTCCATTTATGGGTGAGTTAGCATCCTTGGATCGAGAGACAAAAATCTCAATAGTTTGTGTTATCAGAACAAGGTATGATCATTTATTATCAATACAAACTCTGAAGCACAATACTTTAGACTAACAGTCTAAAGGAAAAGCAACAGAAACCTAGAGGCAAAGAGAGCAGAGATGCAGCTAAGCTGAACCAGTGCACATTTACACAAAGAAGGTACTCTCTTGTGTACTCACGCTAGTGAAACTTTAAAAGCAGAGCACTGTTTGGTCAGCCTAAAAGGTATTAAGGAATTGTTTAAGTCTAGCTCCCAAATCTTGTAATTTCTGTAGCTACACAGCATGGGAGGCTTGCGGAAGAAACCAGTAGCAGAGAAAAATGTGAACAACCTAAGAAAATATAATCACCTAGTGATCCCCAAAGTGCTGTGAAAAAGGATATTTGCAGGAAGTGTGGCATTCTTTGCCATAAAGGGAAAGATATTCCACAGCAGATTTAGGCCTTATAGAAATTTAACTATTTGAAACCCAAATTGTGTGATGGAAGTGATGGTTCTTATCACTGAGAGCAATACAAGCTATTGCACAGAGAAAAAAGACTTAAAAGCTCCCACAGGATCTTCATATCTGTATGTCCCTTTTGCCTCTTTTCTGCTCTCTATCCAGGCATCTCACAGTGGAATTTATTCCTTCAGTTCTTTTTTGAGAGGAGGGAGAACAGTCACTTCTTGCTGCACACCACGCAGAGGGGTAAACACCAGCCTAAACTTCCCCAAGAAGAATGATATGGAATAAAGAGCTGACTGGATCTCTTGAGCCCTTAACTAGCAGTGAAGGCTGGGATCACCTAAAAAGTCACTTACTGCATCACAGCCACAAACAACTGGTGTTCAAGTAATCAACCTGCCGAAGTATAAGGCAAATTTTCTCTTCTTTGCTGACCTCTAAGCAGATTAAGCCCTCACCAGTGTTTTGAGCCCCGATGGAGAGCAACAAGCAGCCAAGACTTAGTCATCCAGCTGGCATAATCCAAGCAAAATCAACCAGGCACATTCCCTACTGTCATGGGGTAGGAAGAAAAGATCTTCATCACATTTCTGTTTGTTCCTGACCTTCACATTACTTACCTTAGACTGACAACATGGGACCTGATGTACCTTTGACTTAGAATGGACTTCTTAAATACTGTAGACATCTGTTAAAGGAAAATAATGTGTTAAAACAGACCCATGATATGTGCATGTTTCTCAAACTAAGAGTCTCATGAGCCTCTGAAGCACAAAAAGTTGCTTTCAGATCCCCACCTCTACACCAAAGTTACTACTAAGTTTCCATCGGAGGTTGCAGAACCAAAAATAAACAGCTGACTTGCCAAATTTTGCTGTCTCGCCAAATTTTGCCATCTCTTCTGCTCTCTGGGTGCCTTTTCAACTACAGGCTTGCTGGAACAGACAGCACGTGTGCTTACCATCTGTTTGCACACAGTCAACAAGGCATCTTTGCCACTACAGCAAGGTTTTAAAGCTTGCTGACAAGCTTGCAGTGGAGCGGAGAAGCACTTGTATAATTCCTCCTTCCTGAGTGCAGAGACAGCAACAAGGAATTTAACACTCCCTGTGGAATGCTAGAGTCCAGAAATGACTGGGGAGGATATAAAGATGACTGGAAGATGACTAGAAAGGTTGTAAAGAAGACTGAGCCATATTCTTTTCAGTGGTGTCCTGTGACAGGACAAGAAGCAATGGGGACAAGGCGATTGACTCTATGATTCTACAACCTAGAGTGAATCTGCCCTGAACAAAAACACTGAACAGCACCCCGAAAGGCATGCGGTCCCAACTTTCTGGTTTAAATAAGTTACCTGGACTTTTGCTATTTTCTCCACTTAAGGCTTCCTCACGGTGCTGTGCTTTGTGCATCTCTGAAGTAATTTTAGTCTCTCTTCTGTACCACCCTGTCTTCCTTCCTTGTTAAAAGGCAATCAATGCCAAGCAACACAGTCCCCTTGCCAGTAGCATGTGTTGGACAAACAGCCTCTCACAGCTCTAGTTCATACCCTGTATGCCCTCCGGGACATTGAATCATGCTGAGGTTAAACTGTTCCTCTGCTAGACGATCAAACTTTTTCAATTACTGATTCCCACAGTACACCCCCTTATTTAATGGGAACGGACTGCAATTTTACTGCCCAGCTCTAGGCTTCAATAAGAAATAGCCCTGAAGCTGCTAGGGTACAGCAACCAGCACAGAACATTCTCTATCAGCCAGATGCTATCCCTGCACTGAATATGTCCACAACTATTTACAAACCCCACCTGATTTGGGGTGGGAGTGCACAGGGCCATTTACTGCCCCGAATCTATGCAAGTCCTGTGCAACCGTGGGAAAACCAAGAAGTTCCCAGCAGGAGTTAGGCATCTAATTCCTGATTATTTCCAAGAGAACTAAACACTTAACACTGTGATGATCTGAGCCTTGACCACATTGTGCTATTTTTCCCATCTGCCCCAGGCAGCAAAAACACCAAACTACCTCTAAAGAGGTCTGGAGAGACAGATACCATTGAAAAAAATTGCAAGGCATGCAGATACCATGATGCTGAGAGCAATAAGCAGGACACAGGCTGATCTTTCAATAAAGTTTTTCTTCCCAAGCAATCTACCCTTTTTCTCAAGCATTTAAAACTTAATGTCATTGCTGGTTTCTCTGTTGGCAATAGCAGGCAGGATAGTCTCAACCACCCTGCTAAACACAGGTGAGTGGCAGAGTCAGGGAACAGACTCAGCTTTTCCACTGTTTAATCTTGTTCCTCTCCTCATCCTCCTACTCTTTGTCCTGGGAATTGCCCAGTATAATCCAGCCACATAAGACGAGGCACAATCACCTCTGAGTCTAATTTCCAATCACACAAATGAAGGACTCTTCACCACAGGTCAGGCAGTAACAGAGAAACATCTTAGCTTACCATGTTTTCAATCTCTTGGCTCAGGTATCTGAATTCTTCTGTGGTTTGCCTTTCGTACCGAGTGTCATACTGGATGTTGGTGATAAGGAAAGCTGCATTGTAATATCTGTACTGATCTGCAGAGGGGAGAAAAAGGAAAAGTTGTTCATTTTCTTCAATACAGTTCAAGCACAGCTCCACACAGAACATGGCACAAGTCAGACTTTCAGGCTTTGGCTGTGACCAAGCTCTGGGCAGCACTGTGAGGAAAGGGGGATCTGGGCCACTTTGTTGCTCCATGGACCAACTGGGGGCTCATTTCCACCCTGACAACTACACCAAGCAGCATTAAATTACATCCACTAATAAACTTCTGAGGACCGTCTTCTTCTAATCAGCCTAGATGCCCTCTGGCATGTCCCCGCCCCACAAAGGCAGGTGGCCCAGAGCTGTTTGCACCCATTCAGCATTCGGGTTAAGTTTAAAACCTGGCTCTCGAGGGAATGGCAGAGAAGGGCCCTATAATGCAGAGTTAGCAAAAAGCTAACTGCAAAAACAAGCTGCAGCTCTGCCCCTACTCTTTCTGGTACCCTAACATAAACCAAGGCCTCACTGACTCTCAGTGAGCTGAGACAGCAACACAGCTAGCTCTGTCCCAGTAGCAATATACTTCAAAACCCCTCACATCAGTATTTCAGAAACTGGGAATAGAGTGGCATCATTCAAGTACCACTGAAACCAGATCCGTGGTAACCAGGACTCCAAGAAAGCCCAAACCTCTGTCCTTTCTCCTTCTGGAATATCCTCAGCCAGAGATGCCAGGTTCAGTTTCTGCAAAAATCCTGTTCAAGACGAAGCTTACTATGCATAACTTGAGTGCCTTAACGAGACACTTCTGGTTTACACTCAAGACCACAGTTATTGGTTAACTGTGGATACCAGGGGAGAGAGCAGGGCAAGGCAAACTGAAGTACAGACAAAATTTAAATCCTCACTTCAGGTAAGTAATATTTTAAGTATTCTTGGGGGGTTTCTAATCAATACAGGACTTTCACAGGCTCTAGTAAGTTCTCATGCAGATTCTATACCTGGGGTGAATTTCATACCTGAATCACCAGGCAGGACCACAGTAGCAAGTGAAACACAACAGATACCTCAAAAGTCTCCTTAAAACAACAACAACAATGGGATGCACTTACAATGGCACAAAAAATACGTAATCAAGCCAATGACAATGGCCAGACCAACTATTACTGACACAACGATGACTGCTATCTTCCATGGCTCCATACGCTTCACTGCTGTGTCCATCTGAGACAGGATCTGCATTGAAGAAGAAAACACAGATAAATTCAACTCTGTTAGAAACACAGTAACACATCCTGAGCAAAACTGCATCTGGTGCGGCTTAACTCAGCTCACTGACACAAAAACTCACAGAAAGAGGTAGGTTGGGAAGGCCTCCAAACCCTAGGGGTTTGGATCTGCTCAGACGAGGTTCCACTGGAGCAGGTTGCCCCAGGCTTTGTCAAGTGTTCACTGTCTCCAAGAACAGAGATCTCTCAGGGATCCTTGTGCAGTCTCTGACCACCCTCAGGGCAAAAGCTTTTTCTCCTTATATTTAGTCAGAATCTCCTGTGTTCCAGCTTGCCTCCACTACCTCACATGCACAGCTGAGAAAAGCCTCAAGTAGTGCAGGCATGGTCAGTAGAGACGATTTCCCATCAAGAAGTATTACACAGACCTCAAGTACAGCTGGCTGCCCACACAGGTATTTAAACTGGACTTGAATGTAACAGTTCATAACAGAGGAGGCACCTTCTGTACTCTAGGCTATCAGAGATGCTATAAAACACACCACTTTGAGTTCTTTTTCATTGGTATGAGTAGTAACATTTACCGGTCTTCTACTGGCTTTGGGTTTCTTTGCAGCAAAAGCATGCATATGTTGTAAGAACATCATGCCTTCTGCCAGACAGCCTGCCAGAGGGGAGAGAAATAGCTCCTAACATGACAACACACGACAAGAAGACCCAGTCTTGTTGGCACACCAAAAGCCAGCAGCAGACCCATGAGAGGGCTGGGAACCTAACTCACACATGGACAAATGCACAGTAAGCCTTTCCCTCCCATTTATTTTCTCTTGCACAGCATTAGGCAAGAGAACATTAGGAAAACTGCATTTTTGCGCATGTCCTCAGTAGCTTTGTTGTAGGATGATGCAAAGCTTTAAGTGCAATTATTTCAGATCCCTCGTAATTCTACAGGGCACTATGTAGTAACTGCTGTCATGCCACGCACCAGGCCTCTACATCACAGCTGGCTTTAGTACAAGGTGTCAGAAGAACATGTGGGATAATCCCTCAAAGGTGCCTGGAGTGACAAATGGCAGCAGCCAGCTCTGGGGTGGAGGCTCTCAGCTGACTAGTCACCATACTGCATTATGCCCATTAAACCATGTTTGCGTTTGCTGTTTGCCAGACATACTAAATGCTCTTCTCCCCCTTTCCAGGCCTTTGGCACAGTCGTTTGTGAACAACATTTGAGAAGACAGGAGCAGGAAGCAGCAGGCAGGCAGAGAGAGCGATGCTTTGCAGGTTTTCTGGCTGTGGGGTGGCAAGGAAGACAGCAGAGTGAATATGGATATGAGCAAGCAGAGTGGGATGATAGCAAAGGCTGTCGGTGGCCTAAGATGAGCTCAGGGGACAGACCAGCAGTGAAGGTAAAGCTGTGATGCACAAATCCATGACAGCAAAGATAGTGAAGCAGTGGGAGAGTGAGTGGGTTTATACACTCTGCCTCAAGGGTAAGAAAGTTGAGAAAAACTTTGAGGAAGAGATGGCAGGAAACAAACTAGGAAAATGATGGGAGAAAAAAAGGACAGAGGCACAGAAGAAGCAGCTGAGGGGGCTGCACACAGTGAGGGAGTGTTAAGTAAATGAGAGGGTAGTTGGAAGCAACTCACACACTTTGATCTCGTCACCCAAAAGCTTGGTTTATCTAGTGAGTGCTGGCAGGCATCCCAGTCCATTGCTTAAGAAGGGAGGCAGGAAAGTTTTTATGCTCTCTAACCGGTGGTGTTTTCTGCAAGGCTTTTCTGCAGGTCTAGCTGTCTCCCCACTAGACCATCTCAGTTCCCTGGTGGCAAAGCAGACTGTAGAGCAGATGGGAGCAGCCTGCCTAGGCTGGTCAAGATTATTTTTTTGGGGAACCACAAGTTGCAGTGGCATATAGTATTCAGTCACTAGGACTGAACTGGTTTCACCAAGACCTTGACTTCAGGCCACCTAGACCTTCACTGTATATGCCACCCCCTAACCCAAGGGTGTAACGGATGGAGAGATTCAGATGAAAATGAAATACCTCTGGGATTGCCCTGCCTCAGTTCAACACATTGCAGTTTCCCTGCAGTTTCATCCTCAGCTCACGGCTCGTGGTCTTTCAGACCCAGCAGGTGGGACTGCAGCTTACCTCACGGCCAGTGCCCTGGGTGGCAAGACTCTTGGCTGTTATGGTAATAATATGCCTTCTCCTCACCTAGTTGCCTCTTGTGCTTTCAAGATGCTGCTTTGGCATCCCCTGCTTTTTTCAAGATGCTGCTTTTGGCAAGCCCCTGCTGACAGGCTTGCCTGGTTCCTTGTGCTTCAGCTGTTCCCATCCCAGTGGGCTTCCACTCAAACAGCAATCAGCACAACCTCCTTCCGCTGCTCTTGGCATGGGGAGCATGAAGCACAGCTTCAACAGCATATGGCTGACTCTGCAGAGACTGAGGCAGCAGTATTCCTATTTCTTAACCAATGTTTTTTTGACCTGTATATAGATTTCCTCAAGATGGGGCCTTACGATTAAGATTCAAAAGCTTAAGAGTCACACTAGAGAAATGAATGTCTTGTTGCCCACAGGACTCGTGCTCTCACAGGCAGAGCACTACCTGGAATTTCAGTCTCTTTTTTTCATGCAAATATTGGATACACATCAAACCCTGCCAGCAGAGACCCCCTTCCCCAAAATTTCAGACCTGCCTGCTCCCTAGACGTCACAGAGATTTGCAAAAGAGAAACTGACACCTTAACTGCCACAGCGCTGGGGGAAATGAAAACATTGGAGATGAAAAATAAAAAGCTTTCTCCACTTCTGATACTGATTTCACTAAAAGAATTTAAGAAAACAGTTTTTAGGAAGCACTTCCTTATATTTCTATACTTATACAGATCATTACTCTGTGTATGGCATATACAAAATGAAGTGTACCTCTTCAAACCCAAACCAGTTTCCTCTCTTTAGTAGGATGCTCTTGACCTCTACCTTGCACCTCTGTCTTGCTAAGGTGAGTACCAGGACAAGAAAAATCTCTTGTGCAGTGGAAGGGCCAAGTCTCACCACCTCCCACGGTGCACATTTGCCAATATACATCCTTCAGCTATGCTGCCTGAGTGCAGGACCTAGCTCAGCAGCCCCCATCTTTTCTGTCCACTTCAACAGCAGAGATGCTAGTCAGCAGCTGTGCAGAAGGGCTGGGGAAAAGAAAAAAAAAAAGAAAAAAAAAAGAACAGATGGCCTTATTTGTCCCAGGAGTAGCTATCCATCACTCTCTGAAGAAAAGCCTGAGCGTAGGCAACACCAAGCATGTACTACTTGTATTGGAGCAAAGTGTATTTCCAGTAGTGCCCAGGAATTCTAGTCCTAGACTCCGTGTTAGAGACTGTATGCACAAAACAAAAACACTCACAAGTAGGTCTGGCTTCGAGCCTGACTCTGCCGAGGCCAACTAGGATGTTTAAGATGACAGCTCTTGTTCAGGTTACGTCCAGTCTATTCAGTCAGTAATAATCACACAAGTTCCATCTCCAACTAACTCCTTCACTCCCCAAGCCTTTTTGCTGCCATGCCAGGAGGTGCAGGATCGTCATGCTTTACCAGAATAACCACCTGACAGGGATTCTTGAGCCTTGGACAGCCATCTCTGTAGTTAAATAGCTCAGTGGCAGGTGGATCCCCCTGTTCAGCAATCAGGTTTCTGTATGGTCTTCACGCTTCACTCACCAAGAAAACTCTGCTCCACCCAGCAACACTCCCTTGGCCAGAGAAACACCGATTCTTCTGTGGTGCTGATGAACGCAGAGGCAGAGATTATCTGATCACCTTAGCCTACAAATGAATCTTTTCCTTATACCACATGCTGATTATTGTTATTATTACTATTTTTTATATATATATTTTTTTACAGCCCAAACTACAGTAACCAACACTTCACTCTCAGGAGGGTTATCAGGGGAATTCAGGTAACACCAATATACTCATCCTTCAACAGAGCACCCACCCTTGTGAAGGGTGAGGATGACCTTCATTCCTCAAAAGTAAGCCTTAGGAAATCAAAAGTCACTCTCCACTCAGAAACCTTGAAGGCTGAGTCCTCCCTGCTCTGAAAACCACCTCCTCACAGTCTCTATCTGGCAGCTTCTGGTCTGCAGGAAATAAGCAAGAGCTTTCAAACCCTAGATCTTTACGTTCAGTACAAACCTGCTTATCTTGGCAAGACGTTGAATGAACATCAGACCTCCTCCAGCAATCAACATTCTCATTTAAAACATGCTTAATTCCCAGGGAGCCCAAGATGATCCAGTGAGTGTAGCATCTGGAATTCCTATCATGGTTCATTTTGAACTGGTAATGGGAACTATTAGTCTCAGTTTACACACCTCGGCTCCGTGCCAAAGAAAGCATTTCAATGACTAAAAAGTTATTCCATGCCAAAAAAAAGAATCCAAATAAACTATTTTGGAAGTAACTTAATTCAATATAAACATAGCTGTTTTACACACAAAGGTGTGTTTATGCACATATGTCAAGCCTTGATACAGGATATAAATAAGTGAAATGTAGCAAGAATTAAAGCTACATTAATAGTTATTGGCACATCAGAAAGAACTGTACTGAAATTTCAATGGAGCCAAGATTGTCTGGTCTTCCTTATGAAACCAAGCAGAGAACTGACTGCATTTCTGGTTGAATTTCTGACCACCTCAAAATGAACCCCTTACCTTCCAATTTGGAACATTTATCCAAAAGTAAAGGCAAGCACAATACACAGGTGATAAGCCGTCCCTTCTCTCTCACTCTGTACCAAACTCCTTAAAAGGTTACTACGCTCATTCCAGCTCTCAGGTCTGCCTGACAGAATTTGATTCACTATATTGAACTTTTCTCTCTCTTCTACTGCATGTTACCAAAAGCCTCAGTAACACTGATACCAGGAAATTGAGCTTTGTTAAATGGAAAACGGCTGTTCAGACAGGGAAAGGGAGTGAAACTACCACCCGTGTTCTAGGAAAAGGTAAGCAGGGAGCCCCTTCCCTGTTTTGTTTTCGGAATCTGCCCTTGACTTTTTCTGACTTCTTAAGCTACACCCTCATAGCGCCCCTTACCTTTATCTGCTTTCAAATGGATCTGAACCATGGTGTGTTTTTAGTAGTATTTACTGAAAATGTTTTGCCAAGTTCTGTGCAGAAGAAAACATGCAAACTCTTCGATTTTGCTATCTGATCTGCTGCTTTCTTCCTATAGTAACTTTAGTCCAACCACTGCTCAGTGCTACTGTAATACACTTGGAAGAGCCAAGGGTAGAACATGCTCTGCAAACACACTGATGAGGGGCTCTCCACGCTTAAAGTTGCTCCCATTTTTCCATTCTAGGATTCAGGCATAGCCCCACAATCACTCTTCATAGAAATGGGACCTTTCACAAGACAACTGAACAAACTAATCTGCTGGCCTGGTGAGTGCAATGTGAAACTATGTCCCTGAAGCGTTCTTCCTTGGCAGGGTGTTTGGGAATGGCAGTAATTGGAGCATGTCTACTTAACCCCAGGAGTCCAGTAGCAAAAGTACATGGCCACGCAAGCAAGACACGCCAATTCCATTCCCACCTCTGCTATGAGCAATCACACCAACCTCGTCCTTCTCCTCTGCTCTTGTGGCATACCCACAACACACACTTGTAAGAGGATGGGACAACATTCCCCTTCTACTTCAGGCACCGAAATAAAAGCAGCTAGTGCTTGCTTACCAGTGTCACTCACTCAATGTTTGACATCTCCTAAAGCAGCTCTGATACAATGGTAGACTTCCAGATATTGAAGGGATCTGCTGAGGGAAACAATGTGTGTGTTCTTCTATGCGTCATGCTGAATCAGCCTGATCTCCCCACACCCTCAAACATCCCACAAAGACAGTAGGTGCTGCATGCCACCCCTCTGCAGTCAGATAAAGTATCACTAATGTATTTGCCACATACTAACTGAGCCCCTCCCCTTAACTATCCACAACTCTACCAAGGCCCTTGCTGCTTCCCAGCAGCACCCTTCAGCCAAGCAAAGACAACAGCTTCAAAGACTGCTCTGGCGATTTGCAGCAAGATTCAAGCACAGCATTCAGCCTTTGGGACAAATTACTGATAAGGTCTGAGTTAACAACGTCCAGAATGCGAGAATGCTGTTCATAAAGGCTCCCTCAATTATTTAATCACCTTTGCAATCAGCACAAAACACTTGTTGTTCCTTTCTTTCACCCATTCTGCATACACCTTTTTGGTGGTTGTCAGTTCTTTGCTGGCCTACTATACTAGTTCAATAACCTGTGGGATATAACTAGGGCTAACAACTGAAATAATCTTGATTAATAACACATTTTCCACAGTTGTTTGTCACAGAAAACATCTTGAAAAGACTCCCCTGTTCTGTAACAAGCTTTAGGAGAATTAGGAAAGCTACTTACAACATAAGAACTCAACAACTTACGTGAAGGTGAGAGAGGCCATTCTAGAGTAAGGGAGATGAAGCACCTGGCCACTAAACATATCCAGTTTAGAACAAGGCTCAACAGCTTCTACATCAACATCTACATTGATCACAAACTAGTACCTTATTCTGTCCGTTCATCAGTCCCAGAACATAGCAGCTCTCTCCTTTCCAGCCTTTGAAAAAGGCTTTGCCTGCCTGCTCTTCCTCCCTCATTAATATGTGGAAATCTACTCCAGAAGTGAGATACTAGACAAGCAATTATAATCTCCATGTTTTTTTTGTCTGTTTTTTCATTCCAAGGTAGGGTGGGTGAAATGGTTTGGTACCAGATTTGGTGTGTTTCCAAGCTGATTCTGCACAGATTAACGCTTCACTGGCAGCATACAAAGCCTACTAAAATAAACAGGAGCACAAGAAGATATTTTTATAACTTTATCCTGCTTATCATCTCATACCACGCTGCTAGTTCAGCAACCGTGACTGCAACACTAACTTCAGCAGCAAGAAAGGCAGATCAGAGTTAGAACACAGAGAGAGGACTCTCACCTGCCCCCTAAAACCTTCTGTGGCCACAGACCACCTTGGCTTATCACCATACCACCCGGTTAGAGGAGTCAGGGAATTCTTGGAAAACAAACACATTTTGGGTGAAGAGAAAAGGGGAAGGATCAGAAGGATTACTGATGCGTAGAAGGCAGCTGAAATCAGATGTAAGCTCAGAGCTAGTGCCATTCATTCTCCGCCCCTGCCTCGGTCAAAGCCCCGAAATTGCCCTATAAATCTCCACATTATATAACCACGCTGCCCAAACTACCAAGTAGCAAGTCTGATGGCTGTGGCACTCACCTCTGGACACCAGCGAGAGGTCAGCAGTACGTTCTTCTGTCTGGGAGATGCACCGTCCTGAACTACTAAACACACTGTGCAGCATCTCAGCATAGACTTGAGGCTTTATCACCTGAATTAGGAAAGAAAGGAGTCATAGGCAAGTCAGAACAAACAAGTCCAGCAAGTCTCAGTGACAGAGGCTTACCCACTAGCATGATTCCTCCCCTAAAACAATAACAGTACACTTCTTTCATCACACCTTTCATCCAGGAATCCCAAAGCCTTTTCAGAGCATTAACTACACACCCTGCAACACCCCAAATCAGAAGAGCCACGAAAATTTTGCAAGGACGCAGAGCTTATTTCCTTCTTTGGCAGAATTAAAAACAAATCAGAAATTATGGGCAGGACCAACACAGAAAATTTGCATATGCTAGAGAGATGGTGTTCAGTCCCTGGTTAGAGGCAGAGCTGACGTAAGTTGATGAAGGTTCAGCGGCATGTGCCTCAACTCCCTTGCACTTCCTTGAAAGGTGCCATTTGGCCAGATAAGAATTTGAGTGTAACTGTTACTACTGGGACAAGCTTGTGATTCTTCCTTAACTTCTTAGATGTTAATTTTGATTGTGACCACCTAGCCACAGATATGTCTGTCCTGGAAAAATTCTTCCAGGTCACAAACATTTATGATATAAATATTTTCAGGTTTTCTACATTTTTCTAATTGTGCTAGTTATGGCATGTTAATTTGGAAGTCAATTATCACAAGCCCGAACTAACCTAATGTAGTGTTTCTCAATGTTTTCTCAATCCTTTTTTCAATTTTTAGGTTCTCTCATTTCTACTAAACATACTCAAAAATATATATGTCCACAGAGCCTTATGCATAGATTTGTTGCTGAAGGCAAGTAAAGGGGACAGAACATCAGAACAAGAGAGGGGTGTGTGTGGCAGATAGCCTCTTTGCAATAAAGTTTCTAACATGTAGGGATTCTTTCCCGACACCTGAATATCCTTCATTTGACCCCTCCATAACTCAGGGATCACCAGCTAAGAAACGTGCTGCTCCAAATACTTCTGATGTGGCTGGAGCTCTTCCTTTCACCTTATACCAAGTCCACAGCCAGCTAACAGGAACACTGCCCTCCTGGGAATGGCAGCTTCTTTTGGCTGAAATATAGTCTAAAGATAAACCTCAGCTTCTCATAATTTCAATTCAGTCCGGGTCACAGGATAATTTGTTATGAAACACAGCAAATACAGTTACTAACAATGCATCATGTAATTACATCTCAATATTTTAACTGGAAGCTGCATTTCCATGCCATAAAAGTAGACTTCTGTTGAGCCAGTCTAGATGTGCAAGAGAAATGCAGACAGAAACTAGCTAGAGGGTGAAAATTTCTGAGGGTAAACTGTAAGTGTTCCATGATTATGTGACCCAGGTGTAGGTGGTGTGAATATGTGTTCATTTCAGGCAGCCCACAATCCTCAGAGATGGAGCCCTTCCTGCTTACTATCATGACACAGATGGAAGAACACATGACACGGAGGCTTCATGACAGTCTCTGAACAGTCTGCAAGCAAAACAACCCATTGCTGCCCAAGTGGAAAGGTTAAACTGAAGAGGCTTTCAGAGCACATAAAAGCTTTTCCAGGCCTAGTTTTATGGCTGGAATGCACCAAACTGGTGAAGGATGTAATAATCCTGGCCAGAGGTCCTCCCTCTGCACAAGGTGACTGTGTGTGTTCTCGTACAGACAATACTTCCTTGCAGTAGGAACTCCAGCTGGAAGGAAGGAACAAGCAATAGCCACCAGTGAATCAGTTACCAGGTCCTTAACAGGTTTGGCTCATGATTGCAGAGAGTGTGTACTGATGTGCCTGCTGGTGCAGCCCTGAAACTTCAAGAGAAGCCTGGACAAGTTGGGAAATATCGGGCAGTTGGCAGGCATTGTGGTCTACATGGGTATTAA
Organism: Aythya ferina; assembly: GCF_964211825.1. Lineage (NCBI taxonomy): Eukaryota > Metazoa > Chordata > Aves > Anseriformes > Anatidae > Aythya > Aythya ferina. The sequence goes on along the minus strand of NC_140300.1, from coordinate 62,443,219 downwards.
GTACAAGAAAGGGAAGGTGATGGATTCTGGAGGCAGAATGCAGGATGCCAAAGAACAGGACCCCCATAACAGCTGGTGGGGAGGCTCAATGTATGGCTAAAGCAACGGAGTAAGGAAGAGAGGTGCAGATTTATCAGGGACTGGGGAAGCCTCTGGAGTAGCAAAGGACCAGCAGGTAAGCAACATCTGCACTTCACAACAGGCAGATCATACAGGAATTTTAAATTGAGAAGTAGGAGAAAGCAGCCTGGTGCACAGGGGATGCCTTGTTCTGAATCCTATGGTAGACATTGCATTCTTAAGTAAAGAATACATCAGAAGTTGACAAAGATCAATAGTAAACAAAACAGAAGTTTTAAAAAAGAGTCTGATGTGAACAGAATGCAGAGACAGAAAGCAAAAATAATGCTTCCTATGTTTCACAGAATTACCTCAAAAAGGATAAAGATGGCACAGACCCAGAATACTTCACCTTTAACAAGGACATGTGCAAACAGACATAAAGGAAATGTGGTGGCAGGAAGATAATGGAAATGCCAGGGAACAATTATTAACAATTATTTCCAATTACTCTCAAGTAAAATGTGAAATCTTTACACTGTCAGTCAGATAATACCAGCTTTTTGCATGCTGTGAGCAATTGTTTCAGGAATAAACAGTCAGGAAACCCACAAGATGGGAAGCAATTCTTGATTCAGACCTGACTAGTACACACAATTGCTTTAAAATATTTCTGCCACCTACCTGAACAGTATCAGCTGCTGTTTCAACATTTCTAGGGAGACCAAAGCCGGAAAATCAGCTACCACCACACTCAATTTTGAAGACAGGGACCACATAGCTGCAGTAAAATCCACACACCTAAAGGAAGAACCTTAAAAGGATTATACATGTTTTCTGGAGACATAAAAACTATTTCAAGACATCAAGCCTCAGAACAAATGCATCCTGCTTATTAAATAAAAAAGCCTTCAGAAAGCCCAAAGGTGAACGTAAGGTTAAAAACAAACATTAGGAACAAATAAAGCCTTTTTCAGAAAAGCTGAGAAGTGTGAAGTATTATAAAATTAAGCGCATAAACTGCACACACACTGTTAGAGAGAGGCACACCAGAACCAACTAGATAATTTTTCTTAGAAATGAAGTATCAAAAGAGACAGGTTGGAAAAGCTAACAGCAAGAAACAACCAAGAACAGATAGCACTCAACCAGGGTGAAGGATGGAAAAATTAAGTGACTGATGATGGTATGCTGCCTCTCATCCAACGCTACTTTATTGTCAGAACACTAGGGGAAAACTTTTAAAAAAATAGTTGTAAAACAAGCATGGGGAACCCTTTACGGTGTAGCGTGATCTACAAAGTGACTAAATTAGCACAGGCAAGGAAGTAATAAAAGTAGCAAGTATTCCTATAAAATATGTTATATGGGGTAAAACCATCGTAGCTTTTGTAAATCAAAGTCCTGCCTTGAAAACCTACCTCAATTCCTGAGCAAGTCAACAGCTGGTCCATGAGGCAAGTCTGATTGATATTGTCTACTTGTATTTCCTACAGAAATTAAACAGGACGTTGTCTTACAAAGGCCTCTTAAAAAAGCTGAGCTCCCATGGGATACGAAGGCTTAAGATGGAAAAACAGTTGAAAGAGAGAAGAAAAATGATAATGATTTTTAGTGAAGCCAGTTCATAAACTCACAGGAATCTCTGCTATTCGTTATATTCATAAAAGGTATGCAAAAAAAAAAAGAGATAATTAGCGAGGTGACAATCATCCCACAATAACTGCATACTCGTGGCAGTAGAAAGAAAAACTAACCACAATGAACTCCAAAAGCATCTCACAACATTGAAAGACTAATAAAACAGATGAGAATCTGATAAGTATAAAGTGACACATACAGAGAAAACAAGTCCTAGCCTTACCTACAAAATGACAGGTGTTGAGCTGGTTACGCTTTTCAGGAATAAGACGGAGGCAGAAACTCCTACGAGAATATCAACTCAGTAGCAATCAAAACCAGAGAAAAATGATAGAAATTATCTGCAAAGAGAACAGAGAAACAAAAAAGGGGGCACGCATATCACAATTAATCCACGTTATGCCTGTATCCTAAATACTGCATCAAGTTCTGGTCCATTTCCTATCTCAAAGCAGATACAAAAGAACAGTAAAACATCCCAAAAGAGACAGAACAACTGTCCAAAGGAACCAAATAGCGTCTGTGCATGGGATGTCTGAAGGCACCAGGATTCTGCAAGCTGAAAAAGGTGCACAGAGAGGCAACAGTTATCTAGAGAGTAAGGTGTGGAATTGTGAGAGTAAACAGGAAAAGACTGTTCACTGTTTCTTCTAAGGGGACTTCAAATAAGAACAGCAGGTTTAAAACGAGCACAAGGAGATACTCTGTCATATTATACACAGGTAAGGTATGGGTCTCCTTGCTGCAAGATATGTAAAATGTCAAATACTTTGCACATTTAAAAGGTTTAATCACTTTTCTGAAAGAAGAATCCCCATAAAGATCTTAAATATGACGATTATACCTCTGTGATCCACAGCTTTCCTGAGTCAAACCACTGCAGGTTTAGAAACCACTCTGAGGAAGCACCGTACTCTGACTGCTTTGTTCTCATCTTTCCTAGGTGTCCTCCATTGACTATTCCATGAGTCTCTGGTTCATTTACCTGCCAGGCATTCTTTCTTAATCATAAAGTATTGTTAATCCTCTGATGGAACAACAGGCAGTTGGGGATCAAAGCCTGTCCCCATCTGCCTCCTGAGCAAAACATGGTCTGACCTGCCTAGCTAGATCAGTAGCCACAGGAAGGATGTATTTGTGTCTTTGCTCTTAGACAGTTAAGCAAGCATGGCAACCATCGCTTGAGAAGAACCACCACATTTCTCAGCATTCAAGAGTACATTCAGCTTGGGTTACAGGTCCAGCTTGTATTTTGCAGCAGCAAAATTCTTGGCTAAAGGTTACATTGATGACACACACTAGCACGCAAGGCCTCAAGAACTGAGTCCTTAAGCTCCAAAAAGGGCCCGTGACCACCCTGAGTAAGCTGAATGGTGTTCCTCTGATTTGAAAGAGCCTGAAGTGGTATCACAAAAGCAACTGCATTTTGTCTTGCATAGAGGCAAAAATTGACAGTGTCTTTTTTGCAAAAGAAGTTCAGATATGCACCATGTCCCCAAAGCCTGGCAAGTGAGACATGGCGTGCAACAGCCACTTACTTGAAGTCATGGCAGGAAACGTCATTTTCTTTTACACTTGGAGACAAAGGTGATGTTGGTTCCTGAGTGTTCAACCAGCCAAGCATGGTCTTCAACTTTTCTCCTGTAAAGGCATCCAGTTTCCAAGACTCCTGCCAAGGAAACACAAACCACTTTATTCATAACAATCCCAAGTTAATGTTAAGATGGAAAACTCCTGAGAAGATATTAGCATTTACAAAAGATTCTTGACAAATTACTCTGCTCCTTTGTTGGAACAGCAGCTCTTCCTTCATGAAGAAGTCAGTACTGATGAAATGCTGCTGTCCTAAACATACCTCCTGAGGCAGCCAGCCACCGGAAGCCTTTTTGGAGGGAAAGGCTGAAGAAGACTTGAGGGCAAGGTTTGGTTTCTCTTCCTTCTTAGGGTTGGTGAATTAAGAAGTTTAACTGGCCTACAACTCTGCATTCACCAGATGATCTAATTTTTCTTTTAAATACTAACGAGGACACTAACAAGACCGTTCCCATTTTACAGCCTGTAATAAGGCTCCATACTCATAATGACTGTGGTGGTTTTGTTACTATTCCTATGGTTTTCCTAAGTTGCCAGAAAGCCAGGACCTACGTTGTTTCATACAGTAGCTGCTTCTATTTGATTCTAAACAGTTCTCTGGATTATCTTCAACCATTCTGACAAAGGTCATTTCAACTTGCTTTTAGAAAAATTCAATTTGAAAAATAGTAGTGCATGAGCCAGATTAATCTTTAGATAAGATTGCAAAATATGCTACACTCACAACCATTCTTCTCAGGGGTCTAAGGCTCTGCACATGCAGTACCAGTCCCCAGATCCCAGCTTAGGGTAGCCTCCCTCCAACATGCTCATAATTTTTTGGTTGAATCCTGAGCAATCTCCATATCCCAAATACCCTCTCTAACCTGGAGAATAGTGTTTGCAGACCACTGCTCCTATCACCTCCTGGTACAACATCTGACACAGATGTTCATACTTCTACCTGCCTTTGTAGCCACAAGTTTATGGAGAGCCCATTCGCCAAGGCAGGGCACAACAATCTGCAAACATGTTTGGGAAACAAAGTAAGGTGACCTACGGGCTATGCAAGTTGGAAGTGAAAAGCCCAGGCATATATAATAAGGTCAGGACTGCATCACAAGCTTTTGTGTTGTTACTTGTTACAAATACAGGTCCAAACTTCATAGCTTATGTTTTTCCTCAAGGTTGCATGCAAGTATCTTCCAACACAGTATCAATATTCAGCATGAAAATGTTTTTAGTTCTTTCAAAGTATTTATAGGAGGAAGAAGAACGGTACACACCCATAACACCTTACAATTTGACTTGTACCTAAATTTGGCCGTTCCTTTCCTACAAGATGCATGTGGCTCAAGTGCATCTATCACTGGATTTCAGTCACATTCACTTATCTTTACAAACACCAATTGCTAGGCCGCACAAAGTGACACACAAAGCTTATCTTTGTCCATCTCTGTACAAGTGGATCTCCAAAGAGAACATACACGTATGCATACTCACACAAAAAACAACAACAACAACAAAAATAAATTAACAAAGGACTCAAGGCTTCTGGAGAGTGATTCTTAAAACCAGGTGTTTAGGAGCGGGTAACTTCTAAGGATGTGGGTCATGCAGGGATAGACTGAGTTAGACTCAGTCTATCCCTGCATGCAAGGAATGGCAGCAAGGAATGAACGCAGTGTACCTGGGTCTTTGCACAGTGACCGACACTCAGGTCCCTCTGCCCAGGCTAGGGGTTCAGCCATGGGAACGCAGTGCCTTTGCAGAGTAGGTGATGAACTATCCCAGTAGCTCCAAGTCATTATTTGAAATAGGGCTCCTGAAAAACAAAGCCAAGTAAGTTTTCTGGAAGCTGTCAACATCTTGTACAAGGACCACACAAACAACAGCTGGCGAACAATAGCTACTAAACCTTCCATTTCTTCTCCAATTTTATTAGGGGAGTACCTTTCATTGCATTGCTAAACTTCAGAAAACAAGAGAAGTTTTCAATTTACAAGAGCCTTCATCCATTTTTGAAGTTGTTCTTGATAGCGCTGTAGCAGTTAAGATTGTTATAGGGCTCTGTTTGATTATTGCTGCCAGAGGATTTGCTGCTGGGTTTATTTTATTAATTGTCTGCTTAATTCAAGTCAAAAACATGCTTGGAACATGCAGTCTTCAGTCCAACTTTGCAGCCTTCTCTAGCTTACTCTGTCTACACAGCGTGTTCAAACCAGATCATCTTGATGATGTCAGGTCCATGAAAAATGAAGATTCTGAATATGAGAAAGTAACACTCAACCACGATAACTCTGGGAACTGAAGCTGGAAGAAATGTGACACAAAGCTACGTTTTTTTTTTTTTCTTTTGAAGGTGTCTAAACACAGAAACCCTATGACAACAAGGCATGTGTATCACTTAAGCCCAGTTCTCTTATCAAGGAGAAATAAAAACACAAGGGGTAGCACCTGTAGCTGAGTCCCAGAGTGGGTTCACAGCCTCAGCCCTCAAGCGGAGGCATCTTCCGTAAGCACCAAAGTTTCCTACATGGTACACAGAGAGCTGAGTTTTCCAGATAGAGCTTAATATCCAGCCCAGTTCACAAATGCTCTGGTACCTTCAGTGTCACCAAAATAACCCCAGCATCCCTTGATTTCAATCTCATTCTTTGCATAAAGCAGACAATAAGAAAGCCATATCCAAAGGTAAATCCCATTTCAGCCTTTGGAAAGGCATTTGTTAACTAACTCCTTTTAGCACAGTTCTTTGATTTGTCAGTAACAACACTAACAGGACCAGGTTGTCCTGCTATGGTGGTATCAGTACAAACTACAAGATGTGCAGGACTAGCCACCAGAATACTTGTGTGCAAGCTGTAAAATTGCTTGGAGCAGAGATTACTGCACAAGGAAACTGAACCTTTTTTTTTTATTATTATTATTTTAAGTTTTTGGTTATCCTTTTACATTGTTCTGAGATCAACTCATGCATATTGCAAGCCAATGGGGGAAGAAATTCAAAGCCAGGGCATACAGAAATATTTTTTTATATGCCTGATTACTGAACTTATCATATTTATATATATAACTTATTATATATAACTTATATATGAACTTATATATATATAACTTATATATGAACTTATCATATATATATATATATATATATATATTTTTTTTTTTTTTATTGTCTGCTCCTCTAAAAACAGATTGCATAGCTTCACCTAGGACTCTGAGTCAAACAGCATTCACTCAGTGTCTCACTTAAGGTACTCTTAAAAAAAACACCCTCCTTTTCACTGACACAAAGTAATGCTCTGGCTGGAGTCTCCTGCTGCCTTGTCAATCTCTTCTGTAATTGAGAAACATACATTATCCAGAACTGCCCTGACTTGCAGAATGCTGGAGAATTGCCTTAAACACTAATCCACTAACAAGATCTTGCTATACTAATGTGTCACTGGAATTGCTTCAACAACCCACGTGACATTTCCCCCATCACGTTTGCCATGACTGCTCTCATTCTCTCCTTTAAATGAGAGTGAAGCATAAACATGCCCACAGTAAATGCTATTGCTATCATATTTTAACCTCTCCTTGGGCAGTTCTATAACTACAGAAAAGCAAGAACAATCATCCTCATAACAAGTTGTGCACGTAGAAATTAGTGCAGAATTAGAAACTGATACACAGGTGCCAGTTAAGTCATCTGCTTTCAATTACCCAATACTCTGCTAATACCTACTAGCTGACAATTTCTGCCCATGACTTCAGGAGGGCTACTGAGGTATGTGAAGTAATGCACACGCCTACAAGACTAAGATACAAATCTTGTTAACAGCAAAGTAACAAGAAAGTGGAGAAGTGGTACAGAGAGATTAAGAAAAAAATCATTTTAATTTGTTTCTGGATTTATGATTTATCTCTAGTGGATAAAAGATGACTCCAAAGAAAAATATATATATTGGTATTTTCTGTATAACCTAATTGTTCTACAACGATAGCATTAAGATAAAGACAAATTTACTTAATTTATTGCTATTGTGAAGGATGAAAAAGAACATGTCTGTGCCATGACAAAGTATCTCCAGGTTAATGTAAGTCTGTAAGAAAAGAGACAATTAAATGGAAGCGGTCGTGATACTGAGCACAGCTCTGGTTTCTAAAGAAGGAAAGCGAAGATGATGGTAAGGACCAGGAAGATAACAATCAAGAGACACTGTAAAGCAGACCTTGGAACTTTTATTCATGAAGGCTGAGACTGCCATGAATGACAAGAATCTAAACTCCAAAAAGCAGAGAAAAATGCAAGAGGAAATTGCGGTCACTCCCACACCTAGTTTTAGGTTCTCCTCCAGAAAGGAGTGAGGTAACTTGAGGCTAGAGCAACAAATAAAGGAGTATCAATCACAGAATTTCTAGGTTGGAAGAGACCTCAAGATCATCGAGTCCAACCTCTGACCTAACACTAACAGTCAAACACTAAACCATATCGCTAAGCTCTACATCTAAACGTCTTTTAAAGACATCAATAGTTGAGAGCAATGAGTTGAGAGAGCAAAGAGACCACGCAAACGGGTACCAGCACGTTAAGGACACCACTCCTGTCCGAGGGCACTTTCTCACTTCTGTTCGCACTGCGCAGAGCTGCGCTAGATTGTCAGCAGCAAGAGCACATTGTCAGTCCTGGCTCTATACAGCCATCTGCACGTCCCAGCTCCACCTCTGGGGCCTCTCAGTTCCTGTACTCATATTCTTGAAGGCTTGTCCAAATTCCCTCCTGCAACCGAGGTGTCTTAGCACTGAAGACCAGCAGCAACCACAAGAGACATCTCTGGTAAGCCTGGAGCCTCACCCCGTGCAGGAAGCAGATCATTGTTCAGACCACGCTCAGGGTACCCTGTAACACCGAATGCTAGAGGCAGACTGTCTCCCACCACTGGGCACGCTATTCTTCTATAACGAGCAATTTTCTCCTGCAAACATTTGAGTCACCGTGCTTCAAAATTTTCATTAGCTGCAACACAGCAGTTTAAGGATTTTTTATTATTTAAATAAAAGGGCCAATGTCATCCCGGTGCCAATACTTTCACATATTTACACAGAAACTGGACACATACACCTGGAATGCTGAACTAAAACAGGGCTGTGATAAATAGGTAGAAATGTCTTTGTGCTGAGCAGGCAGGTGATCTCCCTGCAGACAGGCAGGGTTCTCAGGATGTTCCACCCTTCCTGCTTGCTGAGACTGGGTAGGCCAGACCCTGTCCTGGGTTGCTAAAAAAAATAAATAAATGGTGGTGCAGAGAGACGGGCTTACATGGCGTTTGGGTGGGGAGACAGGATCGAACAGTGCTGGTGACAGCTGAGTTTCTCAGGCTGTGTCTGCGTACTACAGTCTGGGTACCTCCCTTACTTATGGATAAAAGACTTACGTGGAAGGAGCCTCTGTCTCTCCAAAATCAGGTCTGCTGTGCACAGACACTACCAGGTGGCACGGCAAACAGACAGACCAGCATGCTCCAGCATACAGCAGCTATAAGAGGAGAAGCTTTGGCAGTGATAAGCTAAATCTTGTGTTGCACCTGTGCAGAGACAAGCCAGCAAGATCATTTGAGTGTGTCTAGGTAAAGTTGAGGGCCTTGGTGAAATTTGCTAGGGATGCAGGGACATCAGCTCTGAGCCAAATGGGCACGGTTCACTTCTTGCTTGCCTGCTCCAGGGGAGCAGAGCTAGAGGACAGTCAAATGGCCTGCTGAAGGGTCTGCTGCTGCTGCAGTCATCGACCCACATCCTCCCACGGGACAGAACACAAAAACAACACACACAGCTCTAGAGACACTGAACCCACCCTCTGTTCTGGAGGCACAACCCTCACAGTCAGTTGCTTGTAAGTCAGCATCATAAAGGCCTTTAAGAAGCAATTGTTTTAAAAGGGTTGCATAAGCCAGAGCTAGAATGTTAAGCAACAGAGTATGACGGCACTCCGTCCCCTTCCAGGCTGATACCTGCAGTGACCCTGGCCACATGAACCTAAAGGAGCTCCTGTAGTAGTTAAATTGACATGGAAAATGCAGAGAAGTGACAGCAGCCACAGCTGCAGTATCAGCTTGGTAAGGATAAAGAGTGAGCCAAGCCTCCTACATCTGTCCAGTGTAGTACCTGCGATCAGGTCAGGCTGTCTGGTATCCATCTGCGATGCACGCCGCCTCACAGTCCTGTTCCAAAGCCCAGGCCAAAGCAGGAGGTCAGACAAGAAAGACAGACAGCAGGCGGCGTGTCATCACGCGGTGTGATGTACAGACAGCTAACGAAGATGTGTACCTGTGGGACTGGCGGAGATGCCTTAGTGAGACTGACAGGCTAGGTATACCTGCAAGGAAAATGAAGTAATAATTAGATTAAGAGCCCCAGGAATCCAAAGCAGGAAGCATCGTGTGGTTTAGCCAGCAATGCAAATCCTATACATATACATATATATATGTACTCGAACCAAGACAGCAAAGTAATACACCAAACTGTACGGCCTCATCAAAACAGTTGCTAGAAGTAAGGATAAGGAGCCAGAAGAGAAAGAGACAGCTCTAAAAGCTATCATAGTACAACAGGAGAGCACTGAGACAGAACTGGATCCTGGGTATTTGTGGGAAAAAAATCAGATTTAAATGAGAAAGAAATCAATACAATAGCATGCAACATGGTGAAGCATAAGATCAAAGACTCATTGATTAAACAAGAACTTATTACAAATTCTGAAAGATCATCCACTGGAAAGGAGAAATATTTAACCATGCTGTAAGCAACCCAGAAATGGCTTGAAGCCAGAACTGTGATTCAAACAACAAAAAGGAAAATGCAAACCCAGTCAGTGTTATAGACGAGCTGCTCGGAGTCTGAAGTGGTACACCACACACAGCAACAGAGACTCCATCTGGAGCATCGAGCACAATCCCAGTGGCACAGATGAGCTACACCTGGATCAGACATAAAGAGGCGTGCCAGGAGAATGAAAGCAAAGAAAAGCTCTTCTTACGAGAGGAAGGTAACAATGGGACCGAGATTAACAACGAAAAAGGGAAGATTTAAAGTCCACTTTAAGAGTACACGCAGGACAAGAGCTAGACAACATCATAATCTTTGGCCGCTTTTCTACTGTGAGGCTTGGCTGGAATTAGAAGCTGCTGCAGTGTTGTAAAAATAGAAGCTACACGGTGGAATAACAGCCATGAAGTACATGGCTCATCACGTATTTTTCCTGAAAATGACCGTACTTCAACACTGCCATTGCTTCTGATGCAATCATCCTGTTTATGACACTCATTAAGTCCTCTTTTGTGTGGCATTACTCACTTTCTGAAAGATACAAGTCTTCCATGGCAGGGGAAAAAAAAAAAAAAACACCTCCTTCACTGGTTTCAGGGGATTAGAGGGAGGAGGTTCTCATGGATGGGAGCTCATCCTTAAGTAGTCAGCTAGCTCCCACTTGACTACTCCTTTTACTCAACTTTTGGGTTTGAGTGGAGGGAATAGATGAAAACACAATCATATTTGGGAGGAAACAGAAATGAATACACCATGTTTCAGGAAAACTGCCTGCATTGTTTCTAATTATGCAGACTGTCTTTCAGCACACAGCTGATAGTTTGAAGTCCAAGGGCAAGAAGAAATCATGTCGTATAAGCTCATCTCAACTCTTCCTGCAGTTTTCATTGCTGAGCCATGAGAGCAGTGCTCTGAGCTTTGACAGACTAACCAGGGTGCTTTCAGAAGAAGACAGCATGCACAAAGGGTGACTTTCTGCCTTCTGTCGTTAGGGTGCCTCTCCAAAAGACTGGCTTCCCTGCAGGACGGCACACAAGGCAGTTTGGCTGCAACACAAGCTCAAGCCAGCACACCCCCTCACAGTTGGGACATTTGGGAAGTCCTTTCTAAGTTTCTTTTCTCAGTAGGTTCTTAGACACTGAACTAGAGTCTCAAGGCAAATAAAGTGTTTACTAGTCTGTGTGATTCATTCAGAAGTGCTCTTGAACCCATTGGAGAAGAGATGCGTTGTAAGAACAAGTACAGCCAGACATGTCCAAGCCAAGTGCATTTCCAACTATGACTTAGTTGCTAACAATCAAATCTTTCCCTCCACACTGCAGGATGCTTAGAAAAGATAGCTGATAGTTATAACTTTAAAGTATGCAGACGCCCTTCCTCTTTGCAATTCATCCAAAGCTCATCTAAAAGAGGTGTTAGCCATTGCAGAGTATAAAAATCTAGAAGTCTGCATGAATTTTATATAGCAAGACCATAACACACACACACACACCCCCACAGTCCAGAAAAACATTTGGCAACATTCACGGCAAAACTACCAGCAGTATACACAAGCATCAACCTCCCAGTCCCCTTATCCTAGCAGTCAGGTGTTGCTGGGCTGGCTCTTCTGCACCTTTCTTCAAGCTGAAGTCACCAACAGCATGCAGCTTTAGGCTTATGCTGACGCCTGCATCCTGCACAGCCTTCAATTGCTGCTGAAGGTGTAGCACTGCCAAATCCACCAAGGGGACATCTTGGATGGTCCAGTATGTCTCAGAGACATTATATGCCAATATGAGGACATATGTATCAAACCTGAAGGGGCACTGCTCTTCCCAACACAGGGACAGGAACCTCCATTACACTGGCAGGGTAACGCGCTTCAAGTATTCTCCCTGAAACGTGAGCACAACTGGAAGAAAATTGATTTCCAGACAGGATCGGGTAGGAAAATGCTGTTTATACCCTAAATAATCTGGAATTCTTACACAGAGAGTAGCCTGTGGGGTGCAAAGTTTTTTATTTGCAACAAAACCAAAAGCTTTTGCCTAGCATTTACAGCACTCACTTCTATTTCCCTGTCTGACCAACTCCAGTGGTTTTTGAAAGAAACAGCCCTACACCAAGCACCTTTGAGAGTCCTATCTTTAAGCACACCAGCTTGCCTTGAAGGCTACCCATCTTTATCCCATATGTTGACAGTTTTACAAGGGCTAAGTGTAGTGAGGCAGTCCTAACAAGAATCTGAGGCTAAGGAGAGATGAGAGCTAACAGTCAAGCCACCACACATCAGCAAGCTATCACTTATCTGCTGAACTGTACTAACTAGCAAAGTGCCAGTTGTAGGGTAACCTGAACTTACTTCCAGCTGATCTGTAATACATTAAACTAATATAAATTTTGCTCTTCACTGCGATGGGACAGATGCAGGCATGCAGTCAACATGACTCAGCTGAGCAGGTACCGTGTTGAACAACAGTGATCCAAAGGTCACCCCTTTTTCTGGCATTCTCAACAATCCTTCCTGTAACACTGGGGTGTGGCACCTTTGTGGCATTACCAATATTTCATCCCCTTTCCTTATCTTGGAAGGAAACTCACTAAGAAAAAGTCAGAAAAGAACCTAGGAAACGTGTTAACCATCTACCCTTCCTTTGCTCTCCCCTCCATGTCCTTTATCTCAGTGGTCATCCTTACAAATAGCCTCGGGACTAGTTTACCTAAATTGCATGCAACTTCTCCTAATTGATGTTGGAAAGAGTGAAGAGGTGGAGCTGCTGTTGTAACACCAAGAGGCAGTCTGTCACTAGCCACAAGATTCAAGATAAAAACCTAACAGGCAGAGTTCTCCCACACACTGCCAAGGCCAGACAAAAACCCGAGTATAATCAGGAAATATGCACTGATGTTACTGCAATTGTAAATTTTGCCAATTGCACAGAAAACTTAATTGTGTGAGGAGTAAAGACATTCATAGCACTTAAGCTGATAGATCTTCATCAGACATTCTTAATTGTTTAGTAAAACAAAGCAGGCTGCTTTAACCAAAACCTGGGGGCTGGACGCCGTGGTACAGACCGTGGACTGACCTCAACCCCCTTTCCCCTGTGCTGTCTGGGGAGCCACAGAAAATGGGGGATGGAGAGAAGGTGTTTTATAGCTTGCTTTTAGTTCCTCGCTGCTCTGGTCTGTTAATAATGGGCAATAAATTATATTAATAGTATCCCAGAATGGTTTGGATTGGAAGGGACCCTAAGGACCACCTGCTTCCAAGAATTTATCATGGTCACGGACGCCTTCCCTCCAGACCAGGTTGCTCAAAGCCCCATCCAGCCTGGCCTTGAGCACGTCCAGGGATGGGGCATCCGCAGCTTCTCTGGGCAGCCTGTGTCGGTGCCTCAGCACCCTCATGGGAAAGAATTTCTTCCTAATGTCTAACCTAAAACTACTCTTTTCATTAATATCCCTTTGTCTTAAATTAATCCCCCTGTACTGTGTCTGTTTTGCTGGTAATTGCTGAGTGATCTCCCTGTCCTTATCTCAACCCTTGAGCCCTTTTCCTCATATTTCCTCCCTGCATTCCTTTGAGGATAGGGAGTGAAAGAGTGGTCTGGTAGAGTTCAGTTAGCCACCAGTGTGAAAACATCATGGTCCTTTAAATGGTAGATACAAGCACGCTTTGGTTGCAAAGCGCTTTATGGGAGCCTAGATTGAGACCACCAAAAACCTTAATCAGCTTCTTCTATATATGAAAGGAAAAACCAGAAAGAGTTTGCTGCTTGCAACGACATGCTCCTGAGGCGTGATACATATACTTAATAACAAAGGCTATTTTCTTCCTTTTCAGTTCTCCGTTCTCTTTCAAGAAAGCCCAAGTCAAACAAGGCAAATCTTCCCAGCTCTGCAGGACAGTGAAACACAGCAAGAGGAACACCTGAGTCCCCTTCTTTACCCTGCAGTCCCAGTTTCACCACTTACATTTTTAGTGACCCACCTCTCTCCCCAGCTCGCAAAAGAACTCAGAAATGGAGAGGCCCAGCATGGAAACCCAGCCAAGATTTGCTTATTTTCTCTGGCTTCCATGTATGTTTATCTGTCCTCAGCCACTCGCGCTTGGTATTAAACCCTGAACACACACACACACACATGCCCTACAAAGTACTGAGAGGTTACCTTTGCTACTGACAGCTCAGCCTTAGTGTTGATCAGCAGTAGCTTAGAGCAGGAAGGAGAATTTTTCCTCCTCCTTGCTCTGAGCATCTTACACGTAAGGTAGAAGATGCTTTCACAAGAGCAAGAAGCAGTTCGGACATATTGTCAAGCTCATCTGCACCTAAAGGAAGATACGAACATTTTCCTTCCTGACACAACAGATGTTGGGCAGTTTCCTTGCTCAAATTCTCCAGTGCCACACCAGCCACATTCTTCCTGTTTCCTTCAAGAGTCACCCCTGCCTCTGGCACACAGGTTATCACCAGAAACTCCCTCCACACCCCTATGAAGCAACCGAGGTTGTCCATGGCTAATTTTTACACTAGTTTTCCAGCAAGGATGCTGCAAAACTGCCTGAAAGGCTCAGTCAATTTGTGTTTACACCTAACTAAAGAAGGAAACAGGAAAGAAGTGACGAGAAGTGCTGGAGGCAGCCCCCTATTCCCATGAACACTTTTCCAGACTTGACACTGGGACTCTACAAGACAGAGCACGTACCCGTGAGCATGCACAAGTCTCTCTAGGCAGCTACTTGTACCTAAACCAAACCTGCTTAAAATGCAGCAGTGGCTCAAGAAAAGCAGCAGATACTTGCAGCTTCTCAAGTGAACAACTTATTCCCTCCATCTCCTGGGCAGCTCTGTGAGCCTCTGCTGAGCGTAAGCGGGTCAGACATCTTCGAGGATGCAGCTCGGCTGAATTAAAGCTGCCTGCAGAACATCTGCCACACATCAGCTCCTGTGAAAGACAACAGCATGGGCCCCTGGGTCTATCTATACCTGCTGGGAGAGGCTAGGAATAACAGCTAGATGTCCTAAAAGCTTGTAATAAACATGAAAATTGTTTAAGGTCCCCATGCTGGAAGCCTGGAACAAGTTTATTCTCCTTGACAAAAACAGCAACAAGGGGGAAAGAGCACGCAAAGAGCAGAAGAAGGGAGGCTGTTCGGACAACGCCCTTCAAGAAGCTGGAGACGTATCCATACGTAGATGACAAAGAACGAACTGTGGTCCATAAAAAGCAAACACAACAAAGGCTCAGGTAAAGTGCCAAAAGAAAAAATATAATCAAGACAGGCTGAATAATACATCCTCTTCCAGCATGTCAGAACGGGAAGCCCATAGGACCAACTGACGATCAGACTATTGAGGTATTCACAGGAGATGCACTCTGAACAAAAAATGAAGTTATTCATGCCAGCCTGGGAAAGTTCCTGCTGTGGAACATCCATTACTAATTGCTACGGTCAGATAATATTTGTGCAAACATTCAAACAGAACTTCAAAGGGGATCAGCAGGGAGGAGAGGACAGAAGCTTCTTCTCCTGAAGACTGAGGCTTGTGAAGGCAGCCAGGAGGGAACTTTACTAGATTAAAACTTCAGCTGGTTCTCAAGATGCTACTTCTGCTCATGCAAGGCAGCTGGCCACTGAAACAGAGACCACTGTCACATGATAAAAACAAGAGCAGGAATGAGACCAGCATTAAGATTTCTGCCAGCAGTTTTGGCTAAACTCAAGGAGAAAGGGGATGAAAAACCAAAGGCCTGGAAATATTTCTAAGCACCTATAGTCAGAACAAGCTGGACCTTACTCTTCCCCACCTTCTCAAAAAAAAGGGAAGCGCCTTCTCTCAAATTTTTCCTCTAAAATTGTGACACAGAGTTATCACACTGGAGAAGGACTGAGAGGAAAACCATACTCATTCCACTAGATTAGAAACTGCACTGATCTAGGCAATTCTTTGGCATCTCACCTTTCCCCAGACCACTGAAGATGCTCAACCTATTGCATTATGTGCAGCTAGAGACCTGCCAGGTCTAGAGCAGGGCTGGGATTCCCACCTAGATCTTAGAGGTCAGCACGAAAACAGCGTTAACCATGTATGCAGCCTAACAGTCTCATTCCTAGCATCATTCAGAAGAGCTAGTAACGACCAAAGGATTATTTGTCTCATTTGTATTTTGTTCATTTTGGGGCACAAGATGAAAACAAACACGAATGCTCACTGTAACACTAGCTGTGTTGAAAAAACAAAACCAGGTTACCTGATTATTTCCTTGAATCTTTCTAGAGGGCAGTTACAGTGTGACAGAATCACTGTCTCTGGTTTTAAATGACTGAACCATTTACACTGAGTTTACCTCAAACCCATCCCTCTTTGTATTAAGAGAAGACATGAAAAGAAATCATGTCTAGGTCCAGAAAGCAAGTAACTGAATACAGGGGGTGACAACATGAAACTAAAGTACCTTTATCTGAAATACCAAACATCCCCCTTTGTATCCATGTACCAGTGAGAACTATTCCCTGATCATCTGCAGACCAGGGTTAAGTTCCAGCACTTGGAAAATTATCAGACTACGGAAATAATCCAAGCTTTTGGGGAAATGAAGAATAACGAGTGTACAGTGGATTCTTCCACTTTATACAATTACTGCCTTCCTGTAGGATATGAAGGTGACAAACAACTTCTTAGTGTTTGCAAAAAATAACAGGGCAATTTTGGGCTGCCACCAGACCTCTTGCAACAGGAGGGAACTTGCCTCAAGCTGTGGTCACACTGCAGCAGCTCTCAGCATGTTCCAGAGGAATCAGCAAACGTATCATAAAAAGAAGGATCTCCCTGGGAATGACGTAAACCCCTACACAACAGAACTGGCTGCTAAAACAAAAACTACAAACCACAATAGTTAAATATGGACCACTGTAACACAACCAGCTTGCACCCAGATGATTGCATTACAAGCTGTAGAGGAAAAGTGGAAGAACAAGCAACAAGAGTGTCCTTATAGTATCTCCTGCAGGGAGACTTCACGACTTCAGAAATGTCATTAAAAGATCATTAGACTGTACCCACTTCTAGTATTTCCATTTTAATTTTGAACGAGGCTTGAGGCAGCAGATCTGGTTTCGGCTCAGATATTGTATCATCCTATATGGGATGGTAAAAAATATCACAGCCTGGTTTATTTCTATGGGCAGGAGACTTAAACAATTACAATTTCTTTGTATGTGTTCTCAGTAGCTTGAGCCCACCACACAGCATTAAAAAATTAATAAAAGGGAGATGACATTTACATCTGAACCGAGAGAAAGGCTGGAGTTTGAACTCAGCTTTTCTAGACACCAGGGAACCCTCATGAGCGAGCTGATCACAGCCAGCACCACTAACCAAAAGCCAGCCAGATGAAGATCCACAGACTCAGCTCCCTCAGTCTCGCTGTGCACAGATGGTGTTTTGAGGAGGCAGCAAAGATGCTGACCTTGTCTCTCTGTGAGCAGTGCTAGCCATCTGGACACGCAGACAGCAGGAGCTAGGACAGAGAAGGCAGGTGAGCTATTCCATATCAGCTAAAGCCTCCGATCCAAGAAATAAGCAAAAAAAAAAAAAGCCCTAGCTTGCTAATCCACACAGTATCCAGTACCCAGCTTCTGATTAGGATGAAAGCCAAGTCTGATCCTCCACACATGAGCAGAAGGGAAGGCCATCATAGAGCACCACTCCTTGCCAGCAGGTTCTCAAGAAGCCAGCCTCTACGCACCCCAGGCCAGCTGGGCAGCCAAGCATCATGCCCACGTGCTGTCTGCTGCCATCTGTGACAGGGCTCACCCAAAAAGACAGCCTCCCTAGCTGCCTGCAGTGAGACAGCTCTCATGTAATGAGCTCCCCAGAAACCAAAGAGGCTTTTGAACTCAAAAAGACAGGTTTTATTAGAACTTCAATTCACTTTTTAGGCAGGAAAAAAAATAATCAAACTGTCTGTGCAGAACAACAGAATCTGCTTGGTAACACAGAAAATCAGTGCCTTTCACAAACAATCCCACAAACACTGCTAGACAGCTGAGCTGTAAAATAAGCTCCACATTCTCCCAGAAAAGGGGCAGCTGAGAACCCATGGGTCCCCAAAAGCCATGAATGCCCACTCCAAGGGGGGACAGCCATCACCTAACCTTCCAAGGTGAGGTGACAACATGGATCAGCAAGCAACTCTGAGGGTTCCTGGCTTCATCTGTGTCACGGCCTCTTCTGGCCTTGAGACCAGGACATAGTTATAAGCACAACATCTGGTGGCCACATCTTAAAATTATAGACATTACAAGCAAGACAAGTGGAACCAATACAGTTGAACTGAGCAACTCAGACACTTGTGATGAAGTTTTCTGATAATGTTTTTGTCTTCAACAGCAGCTTAAAACAACAAAAACAACAAACAAACAAAAAACCCTACTGAATTTAAGTAAAATTATAGAAACCTTAAAATGGACGTGATCTAGCATTGTCAGAATGACCTCAAGGAAAAACATTTTTCTCCCAGTTTATTTTTGCAGTTCTTTGTCAAGATACGTTTTCAAGATTTTATCTAAC
The DNA here is from genome assembly GCF_964211825.1 of Aythya ferina. Taxonomy (NCBI): domain Eukaryota; kingdom Metazoa; phylum Chordata; class Aves; order Anseriformes; family Anatidae; genus Aythya; species Aythya ferina. The sequence continues at coordinate 62,424,575 of NC_140300.1, read as the reverse complement.
ACATTCGAAGCAACTTTAATATTCAAGGAGGCCATAATTAAAGTAATTAACCTATCATATACACATAATTAATATATCAACTTCAAAACTCTGCAGAAGAACCTAAAACTAACATGTTGTTACACGATGCAAGTTTAAAGAACTTCAAAAGCAGCAGTTAGTGGCCTATAAAATAAAACGAGGCAATTAAAACAATTTAACTCATTGTTGGTACTACTGCTGTGAAGAATGTACTTGGTATGGAGTTTATTTTCTTCACAGCAGCCTGTGTGGTGCTGTGGTTTTGATTTGTTATTAAAACAGCGTTGATAATACTTTATCAACATTTATTTTAGCTATTGCTGAACAGTATTTGAACAGCATCAAGGCCTCCTGCGACCCACCCCGCTCTTCCACCTCTCCAAGAGCAAGTAGGCTGGGGTGGGCAAAAGGCTGTGAGGGATGCCAACCAGGAGAGCTGATACCAATTCTGGAGTACATCTGGAGCGCTGCGCTCAGCACCCAGCACAAGGCTGTGAACCTGGTGGAGTGAGCCCAGAGAAGGGCCATGAGGATGCTCAGAGGGCTGCAGCACCTCGCCCTCATCCCACGTTGGGGGAGCAAGAAAGCTGCTGGCAGGTGATTAGTTGGTGGTCAGAGGCATCATCTCCCACAAGACAAAATTACCCCTCACAAAAAAAAGGAAGTGGTGATCAGGCAGGTCAATTTAGAAAATAATTTTAGCACAACTAATGGCAACAAAAACTACAGTGAATCAAGTTTGTTCTAATAGCTAAAGATTGCAAGAGCTGACAGAGAACAAAAAGAACATGTATTTCTTCTACTTCATCAGAATCCAGCTAGATGAAAAGTTTCTAAAATACTGGGAAAAGGATAAAGCAAATAAATTGAGTGCGGTAACACTACAACTTTTCTGTTCCTAATCTCAGAAAGCAGTTGCAAAGATTCTCATGCTTTTGTTAATTGTTTTCAGGAAAATGAAGAAAGGATTTCTGAAGAAAGGAGCCAGAACTGAAAGTACCACAAAAAAAAAAAAAAATCATGTTCATGTAGGACCTGTGGTCCATGTCTGAGGGGTCCAAGACCTGCAAAAGCATCCTAAAAAAAAAAAAGGAAACATTAGGCTCCATTTGTCTGCTTGTTTCTGACAGGATCTGTGACCCAACGGTGCTGACAAATTTAAAGAAAAACCCTGCAGATTACATTAGGGCTATGTATTATGAGTCATCTGAATAATTGCACATCAAGCTGTGCCTGGAAAAAAAACAACTCAGCATGGAAAAATTTCTACACCTGGGTCAGGTAAGGTGAACTTGCTTTGCTGACTTGCTTTGCAGCAGAGCTTTTCAGTGCCTCGCAGAGAGCCAGATGGCAGAGGAAGAGCAGAAAGGAGAGAGAGGACAAATGACAGTTCACGATGCAACTGCAGTGAGCTGCAGAAGCAGCTTAGTCTAAAAACTAAGGCTGAGAGGAAAGGACAAGCAATTCATCAAATGCATCCATAGGGACCTGTATGAAGGTGTTTAATGAGTAAATGCTCCCAGAAAGCCAGAGACAAGTTCTTAAACTTCCCTGGAGTGAATCCTCCATTGCCTCCATCTCCAACCTCTTCTATTCTGTTTCACTGTGGGCTTCCACAATACCTCCTTTCCAAGACAAGCCCAAGGAGTTACAGAGAGACATTTGCTGCTCCTATTTGCTACTCAAATAGGAGAGACCTTTCTCGAATCCAATTCACGGACAGTTGCCCCAAGTCGAACAATTTCTTAGTTTCACCTCTATCAATGCTATACTGAAACCTTCTACACAAGATCAAAGCTTCAAACACAGTCTTGTCAATACTGCAATCCTGATCGCTAATTCAGAGCCTAATGCTTTCCTTCCACCATTCTACCACTTCATTTACTGTAGACAAATTACTCCCTGGTAATTTTTGCCTAACCGTAAATGTTAAAGAAAATAGACTAAGCACTAAAATATGAACCCCATACGTTCTAAAACCTGAAGGTGATGAAATGCCCACCCTCACGGTATCTAAGCACTTAAAATAATTGTCCAACACATTCTTTCAAGCTTTAGTTGCAGATATTCTGTAACTTCTGTAAACAAACTAGGAATACGTGAACTGTTGCTGATCACACCTGTGGTGGGGGAGTAATCAGATGACCCATCAACATCCTCTCAGCCCTGCTTTAAATAGCTCTACTGTTCATCTAGGCAACACCACAGCTTTGCTACTGACTCAAGATTCTGAGTATCTGATGAAGGTGACACTGGTAAGTGCTTGATAAGCAAATTTGCTCAGGAAAAAATAAACAAAACAAAACAATCGAAATACGACATATTGAGCAAATTTAAACTTCAGCCCAATGAAGCACCAGTATTTCATTGGTCCTCCAAACAGAAAAGCATTGTGGTTTAAAAATAGGGTGTGATACCAGATAACTGCAGTGATTCACCTGGAAGCCAAGGAGAGTACAAAAGCAAGAGACAAGTTAAAACCTGCACTGAAATCAGAACACACAGCGTCACAGCCTCAACAGCTCTTCTGGTGCTGGAATGAAAGGTTAAGAAGAGGGCAACCTGGCCTTCATGGGAACAGATCACGGGAGAAGCTATGTCCATCACAGAAGCAAAACCCACCACGAACAGAAATGGCCATCACCAGTTCACCTACCGATGATGCACACCGTAGCCATTTGCAAACAAATACAGTAAGCCCGTGTAAATTATCAGGGCTTTAGTAATGTGAATGGACACTTGAATTCACAGCAGTCTGACCACAGAGACTGCAAAGGCACAAGGGAACAACACTGGGACCAAAGGAATTTCCTGCCGTGGTAGGACACAGATATGACCCAACTTAGCCTGTTGTCTACATGCTTATAGGCACAGAATGAGATGGTAAATGTTTATGGCACTGCTCATGCCTGTTAGCTCTTCCAATTGTGCCCCTTTTTCAGGAACTACATAGAGCTTTGTTCCATTCTGCTGGGGATCACGTTTTGGTGGTCAAGAAACGGATGCATTATAACCTCTAACTAGAACTGTTTAGTATGCTTGTATTTTTGGTTTTACAATTCCCAGATTAATTGCACTTTTTTTTTTAGCTGCTTCATGCCCTCTGATTCCTCTCAGATACTCTCCCTACCAGTCAAGACCTCTGAGGAGCTGCTACTTTGAACCTGCTTTCTTAAGAGAAAGAGCATTGATACAGTCAGTGCCTGCCAATAAAGGCAGCAAGCTGAAGTTTTAAGAATTTAAATTTAAATGGGGGGGGGGAGGGAGGAGGAGGCAGAGAGGAAAAAAGGCTACCACCACCCCTACTGAGACAGACCTTTATGCTCACACCTTGTTAGAAACCAGAAGTTCCCTACAAAACAGAGAAAACTGGGTTTCACTTTGGTTAGGCTTGCCAGAGAACTACTTATTAACAGGAAAAAAAAAAAAAAAAAGAAAAAAACAACATGAAAAAACCTACACACAAGCTTCCTTCATTCTCTAAATAGGACTTTTCAGCAACATTATCCCAATGATTATATTCAATCCTAAATCACACTTTCAACCCCAAACAACTCCTCACAGCCAGAAACTAAGCAGGAGATGCTCAGAACCAGCAGCACGCAGAAGCCCTTGCTGTTCTTAGCTCCAACAGCAGGAGCTGAGCCTTCTGGAAAAGGTGACCTTTCCAATCTGGCACCTAAGCAGCACACAGCGCTGCCTCTCTTGTAATTCTAGTCTCAAAGCCTGTGCTGCCAGAAAGGAAAATTCTGCACTTTGTCCTCAGACAGGACAAAAGGGGGGAAAAATACAGTGGCAGAAGGCAGCAAAACTTGACATGACTTCTCTCCATCATGCGTTACTGAAAGGTATCTGCCCATCACGTACAGTTTTAAACCGTGCTGCTGCCAGTGGGTGTGAATACTTTTTGTGCAGAGAACAGGATGCTATTTTTGTGACCAAAAATTCCACCAGGATGCTATTCATCTATTTTGGGCTAAGTTAAGGCAGGGCCATCTAGCTAATGATAGGGTCTATCGCAGTACCATGAAGAAAACTGGTCTTGTCGAGCCTGTTCTTTAACCCTGTCTAATTGGGCTAGACAGTTTGTACCACACAAAATAATTGTTCACACACTTCCAGCGAGGTGACAACTAAGAAGAGAACTGTACTTTTCAGCAACTGTAAGCTGTGGCAGACAGAGGGGAGTGAGCAGGGAATACCAAATACATTCCTCACCCCGTCAGGGCAGCACAGCATACAAATTGAGCTCCTAGTACAGAGCTCATGGGCAATAAAAAGCTAACTGTAACATGATTCAGCAAGAAGGACAAGGCCATGCTTAATTTCAAGTATCTGATAAGGACCTCATGGCTTCCATAATACGTGATCAGGAGCTATAATAGTTCTGTAAATACCCTGCTGAACTCAGGCCAAGCAAGGGCAAATGTCATAATCACATCTGAGAACTACATCTGAGGGATGACCTTAACTGCAGCCTTGCACGCTTCTCCTGTTGCCCAGGGAAACAGACACAGCACAAGAAGCAAAACCTTACCACTAACAATTATCACCCAGAACAAATCCTGCCATCTCCAGACGTGGTCTAGGCTAGGCCAAGACACATTTCCATGCCACCAATCCACAGTGAGTCCTGCATTTCCTTTCCTCTAACCATAATCACTGTGGATCACATCCCTGCAACACAAAATAATTCACGTTGGTCTGGAATCAAAACACGCACCAAACATGACATGCTGCCACCTTCTGATGCAGGAGGGCATTGACCCAGAAAGCTGCACCAAGCTGCAGGTGGACTGAGTGCATCTAAGCACTCACTGCTGCGAGAAAGGAACCATCACCAGTGTTCATCTCACATTCTGAAAAAGTTACCCAGGAAAGAGAAAGAAAACTTTTTTTTCCCCCCCGATTAGCAATTTGAATCAGGTCAGTGAGGACTCTTGGAAAGCTGGGGGCAGCACAACTGAACACAAGGGATGGAAGAGAGAAGAGAGGGTTACCCCCATGCCAAAACAGAAGAGCACTGATTGGCCTCAGCTCTATCACCTAAACTTACTTTAAGGGATGTGAAAAGGCAAATGATGGAAAAAAAGAGTCCAGTCTTTGCCATGGAAGTGCTCAGACAAGGGAAAATTGCAGCAATGACTATGAAATGCAAATTCTTAGCGACACTCCACAAGCCAAAGCAAACACACTCAGTTTTTGCCTAAGTGACTGTTCAATTCTCCAGTATCTCTCTGTCCCACAAGTGCCTCCCAAAGCATAAAGCGTATTTAATCAGAAAAAAAAGTGCTCCCTCTTTGAAACCCAGTGCAAACAAGTATCACCCTTACCACTATCAGCCTGAGAATCACACTATCCAGGGAGGTAGGGTGGGAGGAGGAGGAAGAGGAAGCTTAAGGGGAAGAAAACAGCACTGAATGAGGAACACACACACAAATATGAGCAACACTGGGGAAAAGCAGCCAAACTCACATCGTTCAAGAGACAGGAAAAAACTTCTTGGCTTCTAAGAACTTTAGTTTCCCTTTTTCCCCCCTCGATCTTCTGTCATTAGCTTACTAATTGAAAACGTTTTTGGAGTAATACTTTCAGGGAGTTTCCTGTTTATCAGTAATAGCACAGTGAGCCAATAAACTCGGTGGCCTGAAGTACTCGGCCTTGGCATACAGTCAGGCCAGCAGACAGTAATTACCTCGTAAACAGGAAGCATGCCACTTACTGCCAGTGCACCCAGGCGCAGGAACAAGAGGCACACAGAAACTCTACTTCTGCGCTAGCAACTCCTGCAGCACAGGAAGGTGCAAATCAGAAATTAAAACAAATACAAATAACATTTCATGGCTATATATGCCAGCAGGTGTTTGCCAGTACTCTCTGAAGCTTTCTTGAAAAATCACAACTTTCTTTTTACTGAAAACGTCTTTCATGGGCTGACAGCCAAAATAGTTTCAAGCATTGCCTAAAAGCCTTTCTAAAGTTACTCTGCATAACTAGATGAGAGCAAGGTAGGGGAAATTTTTGTTATAACCTACACCTTACTGCTGCAGAGCTGCAGGCAGATCACAAGGGTTAGCATGCACACAATCAGAAAAGTATCAGACTTTACACTAATGATATCCATGGTAACGTTATCCAAATGTATGGGTATGTCAGAAAACATACGTACCATGATCCAGCTACACGAATGGCTCCCTGCTGACTGGTGTCATATCTGCACGTGTATGCCTTTTGAAAAGAGCAGGAGTCGCAACAAGTCTTGTCCTGCAACCTGGAATACAAATTCTTAATCAATTGATTTTAATCCAGCTGAGATAACCTACTTGAAAAAAATCCCACCCTCATCTTGCTTCTCTACAGTTTCAAGTTATACAGGCTATGACAGGCCTGTGAACAAATCATTCTCAAAAAACATACTTCTTCAACAGTCAGCAACAATCCCTACTCAATCCCCTGGAAGACAGCAGAAGGCCTGCACACAAAAGCGGGCCCAGATCTCATCTCTGACATAGGAGATGGATTATTCTTAGTCACCATAGCTGCTCCTCAAACGTCGCCCATCTCTGATGAATGTCCTCAGAGAATGCCCATCAGCAGTCGCTTGCAAAAAGACATGGGAAGATGGATCAACACCGAGAAGGGAGTTTAAAAGGAGTCTTAAAAGGAGTCTTGCAGGGTCTTAACCTGGTTCTGTAGAGCTCTCTGCAGACACCAAGGGAATTCTTCTACATTCCTCTTAGAATAGGTTTGGGCAACGCAAAACAAATATCTGTTCCTCAGAATAAATGGATATCTACAAATTCCCACCACAGCAAGAACTCTTTTAGTCTTAGAAACCCACCACCAAGCTCAGTACCCCTTTTTTCCTCCCTTTTCTGTTGGGATATGGGGAGCCACAGCTACAAGCTGCTTCCGTGCACCATGGAGTCTCTCTTGCCCTATTAATTCTCAAACAAATGCTCATTGATAACAGAACTGCAAGGTGGCTGCGGTTGGAAGGAATCTCTGGATACAGTTTAGTTTTGTCCTCCTATTCAAATGATTATCATGGTGAGAGTTGGCCAAGGCCATTACACCCTCAACAAATATTTCAGCAGATATTCTCCCTTGCAGACTTCTGTTTTGCTTCAAAAACACACTACAGAAGAGGTGCTAGACTTACGCCACCAGTATTTGAACTTCACGCCACACTGAAAGGCTGAAACCCACCAGAGGGCTATGCCTGGATAACAGCACAGCCTTCTCCAAGGCTAGCTGGGTACTTCTGCAAGATTCAAAGCAAAGGATGCAAACCGCAGCTCCTTCTGACTAAGCACCCTTCCAGTTAACTCACTTCACTGGTACCATCTAGTGGATTACACACAGCCTGACAGTTTTTTTGGTTAGTTATCTCTCGCATTAGCTTTCGTAGACAGAAATTAAGCCAAAAACCGCTAACGCAGTACCATGTGGTAATTCCTAGTAAAATGAGAGAAAGCAGGTATCGCTCAGGGACACGGCACGCCAAGTAAACCTGTCATGTGCATTCCAGCTGCTGAAAGGCACTCCACAAGCTGCTTACCTAACTGATGGGACAGACACAAGCGCACACAAGAACTGCTCTGCATTCTTTGACTACGGAATCAAGAAGTGAGTGTCAGCAAAACTACGAGGGTCAAGTCCTGCATATTTCACAAGACGCAATTCCAGAGAAAGGATGAAGATTCACAGGTGAGTAAACGTTGAATCAGTTAGAGCACTACAGAAGAAAAAACCTCCATTCAGATCAAGAAGCCACTACAAATCTGAGGAACACATACCTTTCCATCTCCTGTAGCAGCACAGTCATCTCAGCAATTTCTTTACTTTCACCTAATTCTAGCTTCTATCATCTCACTGAAGAAGTACTGTAGTTTTTCAGTGGATGTTTTTATCCTTTATTTGGGATTTGCATTGACAGCTTTGAAGCAAGGTGGACAATCCTGACCAATGTCAGAGGACACATTTTGTACTCTACCCTTCATCACAGAAAAGGAAATGTGTCCTTTCCTGACACTTTAGGTGGACTAACCAACAGGCAAGGGTCTGACCAGACATTTTTACTAACCTGTCCGCCCTGCTAGAGTAGGTAAACACAGCAAAGATCCCAAGAGAAACAACCTGGAGCTACATTGCTCTGGCAGTCAAGGCATTGAGTAGACTGGCTGCACCCATCAGACTGCACTAGCACAGACCTGCAGCCTGAAAAATAAGAACTATCACTCAGTCTACAGCAGGCATCACCATGCAACACAATCTCCTGAGCACATAAAATTTGAGCACATGCTTGAGCTTTTAAAATACTAACGAGCTCTCTGTTAATTGTGAGTTACACACAGCTGTAATAAATAGTATAATAGTATAAAATAATAATAGTGTAATACAATAGTATAAAATACTGTAGTGCAATCAAGTACCCAGGCTGCCTGAAAAGGTAACTAAAATGGGGCCACTTACAGTTTTCACCTGGGTTATGGTAGGGAAGTATACACTAATCCTGAGTTTCTTTAAAAAATAATTTGGCTTGATAAAGCACACTTGGTTTATGTTTAAACACAGATGTTACAAAACAAGCTGAATATTGCCAGGTGAAAACCAACATAATAATAAAAAAAGAAAGAAACCAAAACATTAAAAAAATATATGTTTGTGAAAAAAATATGGGACAGCTGCAGACACATCCGATGTAGACCCATAAACCATTCACACACGTGAGGAAAACATGTTGTGCAGCAATTCCTAACCAAGGGGAAAGCCACAACTGTTCTGCCCTTCTCAGGGACCATGAGGAGAGCTCTGGCACCTCAGGCCGCCACCACAGCACTATAGAAACACCATGCAACAGGGGCTTTCCCTCAGCCTCCCTCATGCTGAGGGGACAGAAACTACTTTTTTTTCATTGAATCACAGAATCATTAAGGTTGGAAAACACCTCCAAGGTCATCTGGTCCAACCATCACCCTACCACCAAGTTCACTCATTTAAACCATGTCCCCAAGCACCACGTCCAACCTTTCCTTGAACACCCCCAGGGACGGTGACTCCACCACCTCCCTGGGCAACCCATCCCAATGCCTGACTGCTGTTTCTTAGAGAAAATGTCTCCTCATTTCCAAACCGAACCTCCCCTGGCACAACTTGAGGCCATTCCCTCTAGTCCCTGTCACTGGTTACCTGTGAGAAGAGGCTGACCCCCAGCTCTCCACACCTTCCTTTCAGGTAGCTGCAGAGAGCAATGAGGTCTCCCCTGAGCCTCCTCTTCTCCAGACTAAACCCCCCCCCAGCTCCCTCAGCCGCTCCTCACAGGCCTTGTGCTCCAGGCCCTTCACCAGCTCTGTAGCCCTGCTCTGGACACGCTCCAGGGCCTCGATGTCCTTCTGGTAGTGAGGGGCCCAAAGCTGAACACAGTGCTCGAGGTGCGGCCTCACCAGAGCAGAGCACAGGGGGATGATCACCTCCCTGCTCCTGCTGGCTGCACCATTCCTGACACAAGCCACGATTACCTTGGCCTTCTTGGCCACCTGGGCACACTGCTGGCTCGTGTTCAGACGAGCATCCATCAGCACCCCCAGGTCCTTCTCCTCTGCACAGCTTTCCAGCCACTCTGCCCTGAGCCTGTAGTGCTGCATGGGGTTGTTGTGGCCAAAGCACAGGACCCGGCACTTAGCTCTGTTGAAACTTTTCTCCCCTTCCTTTCCCTTCCCTGCTGTTTTTGCCCCTTTTCTCCCTTTCCTTTCCCTTTCCTTGCTATTTTTGTCCTTTCTCCCCTTCCTTTCCCTGCTGTTTTTGCCCTTTTTTTCCCCTTCCTTTCCCTTCCCTTCTATTTTTGCCCTTTTTTCCCCTTTCTTTCCCTTCCCTTCTATTCTTGCCCTTTTTCTCCTTCCTTTCCCTTCCCTTCTATTTTTGCCCTTTTTCTCCTTCCTTTCCCTTCCCTTCTATTTTTGCCCTTTTTCTCCTTCCTTTCCCTTCCCTTCTATTTTTGCCCTTTTTTCCCCTTCCTTTCCCTTCCCTTCTATTTTTGCCCTTTTTTCCCCTTCCTTTCCCTTCCCTTCTATTTTTGCCCTTTTTCCCCTTCCTTTCCCTTCCCTTCTATTTTTGCCCTTTTTTCCCCTTCCTTTCCCTTCCCTTCTATTTTTGCCCTTTTTCCCCTTCCTTTCCCTTCCCTTCTATTTTTGCCCTTTTTTCCCCTTCCTTTCCCTTCCCTTCTATTTTTGCCCTTTTTTCCCCTTCCTTTCCCTTCCCTTCTATTTTTGCCCTTTTTCCCCTTCCTTTCCCTTCCCTTCTATTTTTGCCCTTTTTTCCCCTTTCTTTCCCTTCCCTTCTATTTTTTTCCCTTCCCTTTTGTCCCCTCCTTTCCCTTTTTCCTCTTCTCTTTTATTTTTCCCTTTCTTTCCCTTTTTCCTTCCCTTCTCTTTTTTCCCTCCCCTTCTATTATTTCCCTTCCTTTCCATTTTTTTCCTTCTTTTCCCCTTTTCCTCTTCCCCTTCCTTTCTCCTTTCCCCCTTCCCTTCCTTTTTTTCCCTTCCTTTCCCTTTTTTCCCTTCCTCTTTTCCCCTTCCCTCTCTCCCCACACACTGCCCATACCCGCCTCATGCCCTTCACTCACCCCACCGCGCATGCTCAGCCGGGCGCCATTTTCCCCCCCTCCCTCCCTCCACCCACAGCGCGGTGCCGGCGGGGCGGGGCGGGAGGCGTTGGGCGCAGGAAGAGGGCGCCGCCATCTTAGGCGCTCGGCGCGGCGCGGCGGGATGGCGGCGGACAGCCGGGAGGAGAAAGGTACCCCCGGGGGGCGGGCTGCGGGCGAGAGCCGGGCTCCGGGGCGAGCTGGGTGGGACGCTCGGTGCCCCCTCGGTGCCCCCTCGGTGCCCCCCTCAGCGGAGCTGGCCGTCCCCAGCCGGGCCTGCTCGGTCGCTGGCTCCGGGCCTTCGCCCTGTGAGGCGCCCGTGAGGAGGGCGGCGGGCGCTGGAGGCCCGCTCCGGGGGCGGCTGCTGCGGGTTTGGGCAGCGCTGTGTGGGGACAGGGCCCTCGGGAGGCGGGGGGGACGCGGTGCCCGGGCAGAGGGCTCGGGGCAAGGTGACTGCAGCAGAGGGCAGCGAGGTTCGCCGTGCTGCAGGCGGGTTGCTGCTGGGTATCCTCCTGCAGGACTGATTTCCGTCAGGTTTTTCCTTAATTTCCTTTATTTTTTATTCCTGAAGTTTTTCTATCAAGAGACGTAGTTACTTTGTCAAGCAGAAGCTGGCACTGCAGTATTCCCTGAGTGCTTTCTGCTCGCTGCTCCTGTCTTCCCTGCAGTCCCTTAAGCTTACCAGGAACTGTGGGCGAATAACTTTAAAATAAAATAACCGAACACTTCCAGGGTGACATATATCCTAAAGGTTCAGAACAGCCTGTCACTCTGCAGAAGCTGAAGTGATGCACGTGCTGTCTGTGAGGTTATACGAGTCAGTCCTCGCTAAATTGACGTGAAAGCTATGAAAGCGTACGTCAGGTGTAGCGGGCTGCTGTCTGGTGGTTAGCACAGGTTACAGTCATCTTATTAAAAAGGTAAAGGATCCGGGTAGCAGCGTGGGTTGGTTTGCATCATTCAGGATTTCTGTGGAATGCATTTCATCTAAAACTTCTTGCAGGATAGCTGGCTGTGAATTGTCACTGGCCGTTTGTGAGAAGGGTGAAAGTCTGCGGTGTTCAGTATTTGTAGTCACACTGGAAAATTCCCACTAGGTTTTGTTAGAGCTGATGGGTAAAACTATTTCTGATATTTGATTCTTGGTTTCATTATTGTAATACTGGTGGGGTAGGATATGTTTGGGTTGTTCTGGAATAGATTTTAGCAGCCATTCTAGAAAAACAGTAAAATTGAAATACGTACTATTGGATTCTTAAACTCTTTCTCATATAACCATTTATCTAGATGGGCTTGATTTTTTTTTTTTAATGTATCTAGGATATGTGTTGGGATTTTTTGTTTAATCACTGACAGCGGTCAGGTCGTGAGTAGCAGACAAGAAATGTTTCTATGGTTTGTATTTTAATTTGCATTTAACTGGCTGCTCTGTGAAAGGATGGATTCTGATTGATTGGATAGCAGGTGTTAATAAACATTTGTTTGTAACTGAATTTATTTCTACTGAAAATGCAATGTTATTTCTGTACTCCTTCTAAAAGAGAAATGCTGTTTCACTGCTTAGGGAAAGTGGAAATAAATCTCACTGACCCTTTCAGTTTTAGATTGCGTGGTCTTATCCACTCTGTTTGCCAACTCAGATTCTTGTTTGGACCCTTCCTTGAATAGATCTAACTCTTTTGGCCAGCAAAGGAAAAACACCCTCCCCAGGTTACTTTCCTGCTGTTTCAGGTGAGTTAAATTTGTTCATGGAGGGATCCAACACACCCCGGAGTCAACATAAGATGAGTTGCAGGAGAGCCCAGTTGGGAGTGTCTGTAGTGAAATGGACCCATGTGGACCTTCCCCCTTCAGCAGTGATGAACTGTAAGAAATCTGTCCCTCTACTGTTTTTCTGTTTCTTTTTTTTGTGCTTTTCCTGATGCTTACCTTGATCTCTCTGAGATAATTTAGCTGATCAGGTCGAATGCTTAACAGTGACAGCTCAGTGAGTGGAATCGTTTTATGGAGGTCAGTTGAGCAGTGTACCTGATGCAGGCGGCAGATGGGAACTGTGTGGTCAGACTGCCCTTTTTGCATCAGCAGGCTGCTAAATAATTCTGGAAATTTCTCAGGAGTCAGATGCATCATAGAAAGGGGGGAAGAGCAGTTCCTGCATCTGTCCTTTGAATACTTTTTTAGGGTTCTGACTAAAAATCAGGCCCACCTAACCCTGAAAGGGGTTGTCAGTCTGTGTCAGACATGGTTATTCCATAAAAGTTTTATTTTCTCATTTATTTTTAAACTAGCTCATACCTGAGTGTTTTAACACCTCTGAATGCTACTGCAGTAGCTAGGTTAAATATAGTTTACTCAAGCATGTTGTTGCCTCGCTAAAACAGAATGAAGGCTGAGGCTCAGTATTTGTGGTCTGAGGTGGGTTCTAATTCCAGAAGGCCTCTTTTTCATTGGTCTCCAGCAACAAAATTTTGTGTTGAGAGCTCGCCTAGCCCTTTGTGGGGAAACATGATGCAAGCCAGGAAACTGCAACCCATGTTTAGCAGTTGCAAAGCCATCAGCCTGGCTCTTATATTTCTCATCATTAAAAGCAAGAATGTTTGCTGTGGGCATAAATATGTATCTCCAAGCACCAAGGTCTGCTCCCAAATGAATTACAGTGTAGCTCTGTGATATTTGAATGACCTCTGACTGTAAACTGCCAGGGAAAAGCTTGATCCACTTCTCTCTGCACCACTTCCTTTGCATCATTTACAGCAGCCATGCAGTTCAGTGACTACTTCTACATTCCCCTGCCACAGTGCCTGCAGGGAGGCTAGCACACATGGTGACTTCAGATTCAGGTGTCTATAGTAGAGATAAAAATAATATTAACTTGTATTTTTAATATTAAGCTGTAAAACTCATCTTGTGGCACAGGTCAAGAATTTGAGATAAACAATTTGCCATATTCTGGACAGCTTTGTTGCTTTACCACAATTTTGTCCAGCACAAGAATACTGACCTGCAGCTTTTTAACATGCTACCTTTTCCAGATACTGTCAATAGCTGAATCCCTGGATTTTGCTCTGCTTTCCTTTTCTGAAACACAGAAAATAGAATCACTGACAGTAATATAGAATGAAAGAGCTCAGAATTCCAGACTTCAGGACAAGTAACATGGGATTCTAAAGTCATACTTTTCCTATTATATTTCCATTTGCATGCTTACACTTAGTCCAGTCTTATTTTGAAAGTGATTGGCATATTGATCTGCTGTCTTACATCTGATGAATCTTTTTACTGGAATTCCCACACATTGCCATTGGTTTCACTCAAAGTCAAGCAGAGCTGGAAGCAGTGACAAGTTTTAAAAGTTGTGTAACCCATTGTGGTCGTTTACTATCTCTAGCATGAATTTCCTTAACTTTTTGCCCTGGTGATTAAAATGAATTAGTTATAGTTATTTTTTTTTTCAGAGCAACTCAGAATTATGTAGCAAATAAATATTTCTTTCCACTTCTTCAGTGGATTTACCTAGCTTATGCTCTGGTTAGCTTATCTTCCCCTTTTGTGGCTTTTTCCTCAGAGATAAACCACAAAATTTCCCTCCTAACACAGCAGTGAGAACAAAAATAGCAGGGCAGAAGAGAATAATAAATCTTCAAGTTCTTCGGGATTTGAAGTAGGAAGATCCCTCCTCTTTTCTTATGGCACTTAGGCTATCGCCCACTCTCCTTTTTCTCTGTTTTTGTACAGGCTTTTTTGTTAGGCTTGCATTTTTAGGTCAGCTTTGTAAAGCTTATGTGATGCGAGGAACCAAGCTGGACCTTATTCAGAGGCCTAAATGCATTTTGTGACATTTTAATTGTTTTATTGGGTTTGCTCAATCCATCCAACTGCAGTTGTGGACAAAAGACATTAATTTTTGCCATGTGACAGACCTGTAACCCTAAAGGAAATGTTCTCGTTTGTAAATACTGGTTCTACTGTAGCTTGCATCTTCAGACTCATGGTTGTTTTTAACTCTTCTGCTTTCAGATGGTGAACTGAATGTCCTGGATGACATTTTGACTGATGCTCCTGACCAAGATGATGAGTTATATAACCCCGATAGTGAGCAAGACAAAAGTGAAAAAAAGGGTAGGTGACTGTGGTAGTGGATGTTCTGTACAGAAGTAAATTATTTAAAAAAAAAAAAAAAAAAGTCTGTCTGAACAGGGTTAAAGTCTTTGAATAAGCAGTTTTTATAACTTGCTTCAAAGAGTCCAAAACAGTCTTTATTTCACAAGGATCTGCTTTTTCACCAAACCTTCCAGACAGATGTTTAAGTAGGTGTCCTTTCATCATAGAAGCAGTTGCGGAGTCTGCCTTGTCATGAGCGTATTTGCTGTTAGAAAAAGACTGTACTGTTTGTTTTAATGACGTGAAATGGAACAAGGCAGTCCCAAAGTCCCTCTTGGGCTCAGTTGCTAGTTGGGCCTTAGATCAATCCTGTAAGAATTTAGTTTAGTGTTCCCATACATAAAATTTAGAAAACACCTACCAAAACCTAAAGGATGAGTTGGACATACTAAAGGATAGTAATATGCCCTTTTTAGAACATTAGCTGTTCTGAACAGGCAGCATTGAGTGTTTTTTGCAAAGCTTACACCTGGAAGATGGTACCTGTGACAGCAACAGGGGATTTACCAAAGTAGAGAAAGTAGGGGGGGTCTCTGCAGAGTTTTTGGTGTTACATGCAAAATAACATCGAGCTTGGTATCTTTTTATTTAAGGATCAAAAAGAAAAAGCGACAGGATGGAAAGCGCTGAAAACAAGAGACAGAAACCTTCTCTGCATTCGTCAAGGCAGATGATGCCAAAGCCTCCTAGTTCATCAGTTAGCAATAACAAGAGAATAGTGAGTACGAAAGGAAAGCCAATATCAGAATACAAGAATGAGGAGTATCAGAGGTCTGACAGAAACAAGCGCCCAGATGGTGATCGAAAGACACGCATGTCAAGCAGCTCCAGGGATCCTTATAAAGGACAGCCAGAAAAGACTTGCTTGAGGAAGAGGGATCTTGACAGAAGGGCAAAGTCTTCCACACCAGATGGTTCAGAGGTATTAAATGTTCTTGCTGCCTTATAAATAAAACAATTATGAGACCTTTTATAAGGCAAATTTTCTTAGGACTGTGTGTGCATCCTGACAATCTTATATGTCCACTGATTCACTTTTTCTTTAAACATCAGAGAATCAGACATGATGTGGATAGAAGACCAAGCAGATCCAGCCATTCTTCTAAAGAAGAGGTGAACTCTGAGGAATATTGTTCAGATCATGAGACTGGCAGTAGTGGCTCCTCTGAACAAGGCAATACAGAAAATGAGGGAATGGAAGAAGAAGAAGATGATGAAGGGGAGGAGGATGAAGAGGTGGAAGAAGATGGGGAAGAGGATGAAGAAGAGTATGAACAGGATGAGAGAGATCAGAAGGAAGGAAATGACTATGACACACGGAGTGAAGCCAGCGATTCTGATTCTGAATCTGCCTCGTTCACAGATGGATCAGTCAGATCTGCATCTGGTTCAGATGCGTCAGGTAGGTGACATTTAGCATGCTGGTCTGAAACACCTTGCCATGGAAAATTTGGCTACTTCTAAAAATGCCACTTCCTGACCATGTCAAAAGTAAATCTTAGCAGCACAAGTCATTAAGATCTTAACTTTGAAACATCGTAAGGAAGGAAGAATCTTACTGGAAAGTGGTCTTTCATTACACGAAAACTTGTGGAAATCAGGATTTCTTTGCTGAAGATTTGTATTGCTCTTGATTGCTTTGGCCTTACTGCTATGTGCTTTGAAATCTTAAATATTTTCTTAGTTCATAGTTTCTTAGTTAATATTTTCCTTGTGGCTTAACTTTCCATGCAACTCATCTTAAGCTGGTGGTAAGCTATTCTGTATTCATGCAGGTAAGTGACCAGGGAGACTGGTGCAGTCAAAGCACCATTGTCTTCTCCAGAGAAGGTATTATGCTAGACAGATGAGCTTAAATAGTGGCTGCCTTCAGCATAACAAGTCTAAGTTGAAATGATTAGCTATTAAAACAAACTTAGAATAAGAGCAAAGTTTTAAGCAAAAACTAGAAAAAAATGCTTCACAGCTGTGTAGTGGAACCAGTGCTGACATACAGATACATACAGAGTTTTTAATGACATAAATACTGCATTGTTTGGAAGATTTAAAGTTCATGCAGACCTATCTATCTTCCAAGTGAAGCTGAACATTATTCCCCGTAGTTGTCTGTATACAAGCAGACATAAAGGGTTTGGATTGTAACTTCTGCACAGTGGAGAAACTGGTACTGTTCTGTGTTTTTGTTTTGTTTTGTTTTTCAAATAAGAAAGAGGCTTACGATCTCGTGTTGAGATTCCTCTAATATATCTTCCTGGTCTGAAGTCTCTGTAGGTGGCCTTTCTCCTTAACATGTCTTTGATTTGGTTTTATGGAGGACTATAAGGTGACAAAGATGTAATAATTTTTCAGAAAATGCCCACAATATAACATAACTCTCTTTAGAGTAGAAAAAACAGCCTGTGTGCCACAGTGCTTTGTTTTCTTATCTCTCTTCCTTTTGTTGAGCTCTGAGAAAGCAGGCCCATGTCACTATCAGAGCTTGCGCTCTGTGTTGCAAATTTTGGCTGAAGGCCAGAGAGAACTAAACTTCCCTTATTAGAACACCCAGGAGACTAATTCTGTCTCAAAACTTCACATGCAATTTCTAGATTTGTGGCATTTTCATCTTCTTGTGAATTGAAGGCTTGGCTACTTAGCATTTGCTTCTTCTGTGCGTGCTGTTTATTTGAATTTTGCCCGCTGCTTGATGTTTAAAATACTGCTGTTATTTTTTATATTTTTCTTTTACTTTATTTTAGATGAAAAAAAGAAGGAAAGGAAGAGAGCTAGAGGTATCTCTCCAATTGTTTTTGATAGAAGTGGAAGTTCTGCATCAGAATCCTATGCAGGTATTTTTTCCATTTATTGCTTGTTCTCCTGACTTGCATCAAATCTTAATGTGTAATCTAAAATAAATGTAACTGGCTGTAGAGATTTATGGGGTATGTAGCTTCTTATAATTTGGTATTGACTTCTGGCATGTTGTGTGTGGATACCTTTTGGGGGGGGGAAGTAGGCTTTCTTGTTACTTTAATGCTATTCTGTTGCTTAAGTGGAATTTTCACTTTTTTTTAAACTTGGAAGATGATGATTCAGTGACTAGTTTTCTGAGTAGGAAACTGTTCAAATACTATTTAAAAAAAAATAAAACAAACCCAAACCAAACAACCCAAAACCAAACAATAAAAACAAACAAATCAAAACAAAACACTCGTGCACATTGAACAGTATTTTTTTTGTGTGTGTGGGTGCGCGCCAGAAAGCATAATTTGTCATGAATGAAAATTGTATGTGACAAGGCTGTAGAAATTGTATATTATCTCTATTAAGGCTCAATCTGAACAAAATGTACTTTGGCTAAACACAGGTTCAGAAAAGAAGCATGAGAAATTATCATCTTCCGTTCGTGCTGTCCAAAAAGGTATCATTTAAATTTGAATTTTTTAATGCATGCCCCATAGCAAGCCATTGTCTGTATTCATTAAATTATGTGTAAGTAGTAATGTTCCGATATAAATCGATATGAGCACATAATTATTGAGAGCATAAATAAATCTTAAGCTACTTCTGCATGTGTTGAGACTGAAATACAAAAAATTCAGCTGATTTACTTGTAGTAGGAACAGAAAAGCAAAAAATGATGTGCTTTCGTTTGATAAGAATGTTTTAGTAGTCTCTATTCAAGGATTAATGTTGATACAAATGTTTCCTACTGTTCATTCAAAGATTCTTAACAAAAGAAGTAAGTCCTATATATCGGAACATCACTGAATTGTGCTGATCTTATTTTTATTTTTTTCTTTACCTTAATATCTGAGTTCTAGTTTTGGTTTGACTTTCCCTTTGCATTTTGTACTCTACAGCTTAGGCTTCAAGTTTTGAGTTGGGTGGTTGACTGTCTTAATACATAGGTAGGAACTGGGTGGGATCTGGTGTATTTTGAAGGAAGCAAGCAACTATCTACACTGACAGCAACACTTTTGAAAACTGAAAATATTTACAGTTCTGCTTATTTGACACTGTTTTTCAGACCAAACAAGTAAACTTAAATACATTCTCCAGGATGCAAGATTCTTTCTCATCAAGAGTAATAACCATGAAAACGTATCGCTTGCTAAAGCAAAGGTAAGTTAAATTTTCTTCAAACTGATCACTTGAGTATTTTGAAACACAACTTACTATAGAAAAACATACTGATTTATGCATTCTTTTCTCTGTTGCTCAGATCTTGGTAGAGACAAGAATGAAATGTTCCTTGATTCTTTAAGGGTAGCTGCTCTGCTTCCACTGTATTCTAGAGAAGTTTCTGAACCATAAGTTACTTATCTTGATGGAGTATGCTTGAAAAGGGGCCTTAAGCCATGGGAGAGTTAAGACTGGAGTTTAATGTGCTTCTGAAAATGTTGAGGGAACGGCAGGCAGTGGATAGCTGGTTCAAGAAACTTTCTGCTTTTTGAAAGGAGTTTTCCTCCTCTGCCCAACAAATCTCTGAGGTGCTGTAGCTTGATGCCATGTTCTGAACGTGACTCTTCACGATACTGTTCTGAAAAACTGATCATTTTTAAGGTGAACAGTTGCAAAATAACAATGAATGTTTAGCAGTGTTGCTATTTTTCCAACATGCACGAAGTTGACTTTTAAAATTCAAAAAGTAAGTTAATAATTTTAAAATAATTAGAAATATTTAATAACATATTTAAAAAATTAAAAAATAATAAGAATAGTTCTTGTAATCAACTGATTGCATTTTTGTTCAGAAGTTACCGAAAATGATTTTGTGCCTTTTTTAAAGTTGTTTACAGCTTTTCTAAAGTTACTCTAACAATTGTGTTACCAGGTTGAGTTAGGGACAGCGGCATTCTTTGATAAATTCAGCACTATGGGTCTTCTGCTTTGTTTGATTTGGGGAAGCTTTCCTTTTCAGTGCTATGGTTCTTTTTCTTTGGAACTTGCTCTGTGCATTACATCTTCCTCTGTGATCAGACAAGTTTCATAGCAGGTAAGGGATAAGCAGTGATAATATGGGATGGATCATCTATCTCTGTTTGGTGATGCTGAGCTGTTGGACTCTGTAGTGAGCAGATTTGAGCACTTTGTCTGGGCCACAACATTGTTTGGATGGGTGATCTGCTAGCCTGGTTACTGTGCCCTTAAGGACAGAAACTCTGTGGGTAGGATCTTACACGCGTGTTCCTTACTGGAGCATAAAGTTTTTCTCTGGGCTTCCTCCGTTAAATCTTGGCGATGTAGTATTACATGCTGTTCTGTCAGTACCCGTCAGCTGCAATAGAGGCCAAATTCTGATGCACAGTTATTTAATGCTCTGTGCTCCACCAGTGCTTGAGAGGCAGCAAGGACATTGTGGCCCTGGCCATTTGCTAGGCTTTAAAGGGATGTCCTGGGTGGACAGTAGCTCTGCTGGAGGTATTTGAGCCATCTCCCCAATGCCCCCTGAGGGTTGCAACAGTTTTCTAGTTAGATCCTAAAGTTCTTGGAGTAGATGTTTTGTCTCTTCATATATTGACACCAGCGCTTCGCAACTGCACTGGCTTTTGTGCAGCCAGTGTAAGAAGTTATTCTAACTCAGCATGCTTTCATGAACAGCCTAAAGCAATATACATCTAACTAAAAGCTAGTAACAGGTTAAGACGAAATAGTTCTCTGGTGACTGTTCTAATGAATTTGGTTGTCACAGAGTCAGATGACCAGTAATTGAGCACAGAGTAGGACATGAAAGCACATCTTCAATGGGGGAAAAAAAAAAGGGGGGACAGAAAAGAATGTTTTCTTTAGCATCTACTGGAATATATTCTGAGGCTAAAGTTTGAGCATATTAAACTAGCATAAGCATCTCCTCTGTTCTGGTTTCAAAAAATGGGCTGGGGAGCTGATCTTGCTGAAAAGTAGTGCAACAAACTGGTTATTTTACAGCTTAGCTTGGCTGGTACCCTAAGGCAGGTTTTTTTTGTTGTGGTTTTGTATGGCTGGACAAATGGCTTATGAAAGGTAAGAGTCAGGAATTAGCCAGTGGTGATGTGTGAGGCTGAACATACTGCTTTGAGTTGTATTGCCAATTTAAAATGTTTCTCTGGTGTCTTTCATGTCTGGCCATTCACTAAAAGAGTTTGAAAGTCTGCAAGCTGCCCTGTACTAATCTGTCAGGCTAACAAGGTTACTGGACTCTACCTGCCCACCTTTTATATAGATGCTGCTGTTTTTTCCTACTACGTATGTATTCTTAAAAACACACGAGCTTCTAAAGTCACTTGAAACACAACTTAAAAATACTAAGGGCAAATGTTCTTATGTGATCTGTCCGTCATAATTACAAACAACACCTTTATAAGTGGTCTAAATGCATCTGCAGTGTTCATAAAAGATCAAAAAGCTATTTTAAAAAAAACTTTTAGAGAGAGTTTTATCATAGGGCAGGCTAAAAATATTTTCTGAAAGAATGATTTTAGCAGTACCGTTCTTTTTTTCATTATCTTTTGTCCCAAAGCACTTGTTCAGTCTTCTTTTCCTTGCCTGAACGACATGCTTAAAATCTTTCAGCTAAATCACTTGAGATGAACTCACGTTTTGGTGTTGGGGTGGGGATTGTTTTGTTTTAGGGAGTATGGTCAACACTTCCGGTGAATGAAAAGAAGCTTAATGCTGCATTTAGATCAGCGAGGAGTGTTATTTTGATATTTTCTGTAAGAGAGAGTGGCAAATTCCAAGGTAAGGGAAAGTTTAGCTTTTATCAAGGTAAGTGAAAGTAAGATTTTATGTGCAGTAGCTTTTCTGTTGTCTTTGTTACAATTCATGTGAAATCCTCCAGGATTTGCAAGACTTTCTTCAGAATCCCATCATGGAGGATCACCTATACACTGGGTGCTGCCTGCAGGAATGAATGCAAAAATGTTGGGAGGTGTCTTTAAAATTGACTGGATTTGTAGGTAAATAACTGTTTCTGCTTAGTAACAAGACCTAATACCGTTTTTGTGTATTACTCAGTTGAGTGCTGCCAGCATCATTTTGAAAATTCATTTCAACTAGAGAACTGTCCTCCATCCCCCACATACTCATGGCCACATGTTACTGAACTTGGGATTCAGGTCTGTACCTGATGTGCGCTACAGCAAATATTTTTTTTCTGTAGTCCATTAATTAGTTTAGAGATTTTTAATGTTGAGTGTTTTCCTTCACTCATCTCTTGCCCTGAAACTAGAAATCTATTCTGAGATTTTGGAGTAAAATTCAACTGCTTGCTTGTTAGACAGCTGTGTAGAAAGTGGGGGGGAATCCTGTAAGGATGGTTCTATGTTTTACTGAAATGGTGGCATCCGGCTGAACAGAGAAAATGCTACTGCTCTAAAATAACATGTAATAGATTACATTACGAAGTAGTCTCTACTTGCATAATACGTAGGATGTTAGTTGATATAGCTGGGTGTGTTGTAAAGAAGTCATCTATTCATCTATCAGTCCAGTGAGATGCGGTGCACACGCACTTGTGCTGACGAAGAGTAAATACAGGGGAGGTGACACTTCAGTTTATAGGAAAACTGAAGCTGGAAAGGACTGTAGGAAGCTACCTACTCCAACCATCTCAAAGAGGGTCTAGCTTCAGAATAAGATTAGGTGTTCCAGGCTTTATTTCAGTGACATTGCTATAAACATGTAGATAAACCTCATGTAGAATCTGGTCAGCATATTCAGATTGTGATTGCTTACTGTACAACCTCAATATTATACAAAGACAAACTTCTTTTGAAGTCTACGTTGTGTCACTATAGTTAATACTGGAATAAGACACAGTGAAATCTTCAATTCTTCAGGTATTAATATGTGCTAATATGTCTATTTAGAGACCTGTCGGTACGTAGGGTAACAGGATTATTCTTTTTGTAAGGTCCTATTGTATACATTATTAAGTAAGTAAAATACGAAGGCAAAGCTATAAATAATACCACTTGCATATTTAGGCGTGAATTGCCGTTCACTAAGTCTGCTCACCTGACCAATCCTTGGAACGAACATAAGCCAGTAAAGATTGGACGCGATGGACAGGTTTGTTTGTTTTCTGTTATGGTTTTTCCTTAATAATTCATGTCTTCAAGTGCTTGCTAATTTAGTATGTACAGAAGATTTTAAATCTCTTCCTATCAGTTACTCATTGTAGAGTACTGTGACAAGGGCAAGAAGTTTATTTTTAGTATTGTTGGGGGAGAAGGAAACGACGATATAATGCCAATGTTGTTGTCTTTGTGATGAAACAGTGTTCAGTGCTTCCAAACTGTGATATTTTGGGTTTGAAATGTAATGTGTCTTGCATTGTATGGTGTGCAAACCTGTATAACATCAGTTCTTAAGAACTGGTGTTTGCAGCTGTGTTCTGCATTGCATTTTTCTTTTCTACTGTATTGCTTGGGGTGTAGGCTCTACCATTATAAATTATATACTAGTAAATTGTAAGTGGGATGGCTCTTTGTCTTGTCAGATGTACCAGAGCGCAGGTATGTTGCTGCTGTAATCAAGTAACCCAGCCTTGATTTAAAATGTTGGTTTCTGTTTCCGAAGGCAAGATTGGAGTTGCATAATCCGTATACTGTATGGAAAATGTTAGACTCCATGCATTATTTTTCCCATAGACACATTCACCTTGTTAGGTAGCAAAAGTGAAATGGTATTTTCTGTTATGTTCAAGTCTAGTGTGATCTCTGAAAAATGATTTCAGTTAACTTTGGTTTTGTTAAATGGTCAAGGAAACAGTTATTTTTCATGTTTTGTCCCCTTCACTATAGAGTGGTAGATGTGGGTTTTCCATTTTTCATAAAACTTCTGTAGTGCTAGGTACTGGGCAAGCATGCTTGCTTTCCCAGCTCTTCAACTCAGGTTATTTCATGAAGTGGTTGTTGTTTATCTGTTTATATTTTGTGTAATCCCCAATGGATGTTTCTTCTGATGATGCATATGTTTTCCCTCAGAACTCAAGTGAGTGTCTACAACATCCTTCACTAGGGTGTTCCACAGGCCTGCTAATCACCAGGTTGAAGAAGCCTTTTTCTTGGGTTGTTTAGCACCTGTCTCCTCTTAGTTTAATTTGATGGCCCCAAGTTCTTGCTCCAGAAAAGGGAGTCAAGTTGTTTTTTGTCTGTTGTTCGGAGGAGAGGGTTGCTCCCATTGTTCTCCACATCTCACAAATTCCTCCTTTTTTTTTTTTTCCAACACTGAAAAATCCCCCCCCATTTGGTCTTTGCATACAGGAGTTGTTCCACACATGCAGTTATCCACATCACCTCCTTTGAAGCTTTTCCAGTTCTACTGCCCTTGTCCCTGTCCCCCCACCTTTTTTTCCCCTTCAAAACTGCACCCAGTATTCCAGGTATGGGTGGAACATGGAATTCCAGAATGGTATAATGATTTTTCTCATTCCGTGTTCCTGTCCTAACAATCCTGAACACATGATTTGCTTGTTTTGACCGCTGCCAAGCGCTAACCTAGCGTTTTGTGGATCTGTCATCGACTGAAGAAATAGTTTTTTGAGTGGTAATAGTGATCTTCATCAGGCCACGGCTCTGTTGTGAAGCTAGGATGGATTTTTCTCCTGCGTGTGTCGCTTTTCTTTCTGTAATAGGTGATCATTTTCTTTGTGATGAAAAACAGTCCTCTGATTTTGTAGCGAAACAGTGATGTGGCCTGTATGTCTCATGGGAAGATATGGTTGCCCCAAGTGTTGGACTAATTTATGAAAATTCTAAGTAGTCCCTAAAGAGTGGAAGGTAATGTAAGTGATTTTGCTGTGTCTCGAGTCATACTGAAATATCTTCAAAGTGTCTTTTTTTTTTTTTTTTTAAAGTGCATATTGCTAATGTAATTGAGGAGAGTTTCTTTTCTTCGGTTTATAAACCACTACTGAACTTCTAACTAATTGTAGGAGATTGAGCCGGAATGTGGAACCCAGCTTTGTCTTCTGTTCCCTCCTGATGAAAGTATTGACTTGTATCAAGTCATTCATAAAATGAGGCACAAGAGAAGAATGCACTCACAGCCCCGATCAAGAGGACGCCCATCCCGTCGTGACCCCGTTCGGGACGTGGGAAGGTTAGAAACGTTCTTTGGACTGATAATAGGCACATGTATCAGAATAACGTGATGGAGGAATGTGATTCGTCAAAGCTTTCCCTGCGATAAAGAAGAGAGAAAATCCTCAAATCAAGCTGCATGGACAAGTTTGTGGCTTCATTGAGGATTTCACATGGTTCCCCGGTCTGTCATTTTTCAAGAGGAAAATGGGGATCTTTGCTTTTGCAGAAAAAAAAAAAGCTTTTAAAGTGCTCTCTAGTTTAGACTAGATCATTTATTGAGATAATGCAACATGTAACACTAGCTGTAGGTAAGCTTGGATTTATTATGAGCAGGCTAGATGGAGAGAAGGAAATATTTATGTGCCAAAAATGTGTTAATATCTTGTAAAAGCCTTTTCTTTCAGGTGTGTCTCTGGATAAGCCTTATCAAATATGGGACTTTAATAAGGATCACTTAAAATTTTGCAGAAGATGCCGCCTCATTTTGAGGATAAAATATTTAAGTTATTTTGATATTCAAGAGGAGCATTATTGGGACTGTTTCAAATTGTGTCACCGTGATGCTTTAACCCCATTGCCAAATATTCTCTAACATGTAACCACTGAATTCACACATCTTGCTGAGCTTCTGAAAACAGTAGGTTCTTTCCAAAAGGGATCGAGTGGCCCTTGGAGACCCGGCAACAAACCAAACAGAATGGCTGTTGCTGTGTCTGTATATACAACCTTTCCAGATGCTGGCAGTACCTGTGGACTTAAAAGTATTTTAGAGGATCGACATGGTTATTGATCACTGCTATATGAACTTAACATCACTTTCCAGAAAAAAGGGGGTATAACTTGTTACAGAATTGGAGAAGTCTTTGCAAAGAACTGATATTAGCCCTTCTGCCAAACACCTTTTCCCTGTGTAGCCATTTTGCATACAGACTGATGTATGGTTTGGGCTGAAACCTTTGGTTGTTTCCTCTTTGTGGAAACGTCCTGTGGTAGGTACAGATACCCAACAAGAGTCCCCTTTTCCTTGAGCTTAAAGAAAGGACACTCTAACGAGTAGGTAGGAGGAAACCTGGCAGCGCCCCCCTATTTTTGGCTTTAAAGGACTGAACACCAAGATGGCTTGTGAAGTTAAGCTAAGAGGTTTCCAGTGCAATAAAGTATATACAAGTGAAGGTTTTGCAATGGACTGCAAACTATACATATAACACCACCACACCTTCTCAAGCCTGCCAGGGCCTCCATTTATGTATGTGGCTTACAGCTTAAAGTCAGTAGTTGGACTACTATATGAACTGTTTCTATCATAATTTATACCGGTCGTAAATGCACTCTCAAAACTACAAGAAAGCGGTATGTTTATTCTTTACACCAGCTTCTGTTTTTCTTGATCTGATTTTGCTGTAGATGCAACTGCTTTGTTTTTTGGGCTTTTTGCTCATAGTAAAGAATCTGCTTTCGTTTTAAAGAGCTTAGTAACTGGGTATGGTGGGCTTTAAAAACTGAAGTTGGGAAGGGGGAGGAGAAACTACTTATCATAAAACTAAGAGAAAGCTGTGTGAGCTCATTACTCAGCAAGCAAGTTGCACAGTAATTAAGCATTATAAGAAAGTGTCAATTTCATGTCTTTGTCATAAGGAATTACATTGCTGATGGGGGTGGGGGATTGGATTGTAGCTGATTTGTGTTTAGAAACACCTTTATGTTAGCATTGAAGTCTCCCATTAATGTTTATGTACCTTGATGGAGAAACATTAGCAACCAGTTTTCAGTTCTTTTTTTAAGCATAGTTCTTTATTAAACATAACAGCAATGGGAATGTACATGTTTTATGAACAGACTGCCTTCCTGAGAGTGAGATTCTTAAAGATACCATCTCTTCCATAAGGAAGCTATTCTGTATTAAAAAGCCCTAATTAATTATCAGGAAGTTTAAACGTTCTTAAACTTTCTGTAAAAGGCACTGATACATTACTGGTAAATTGCTTAGAACAGAATTTGTTAGAAATAATATTATTGGACTACAAAGCTAGCCAAGCTGCAGTGAAAAGCAGTTTCACAATAGCATGCACGGTTTTATTTATAAATGTTATGCAAATAGACCTCTTACAGAATTCTTTACCCCATAGTTAGCGAAGTAATGTCCGTGCCTTTTGACTGTAATGGTATATTTTACCGTTTATTTTAACTGTATGCAGTAATGTAAATTCTGTTGTCCAATAGGTTGGTTCAAAATGTAATGTGAAAGTATAATGCTAAAGCCTATGTCTGAATTTGTTTCAGACAAGTCTGTTCCCTTTTGTTTGTTACAAAGGTGCTGTTGGTAGAGTTTCTTCCATCACTACCAAAGTACCTGTAACCAAAAGCTAACAGGAGGGTATTTAATCAGACTGTTGTATGTAATTATTTGAGTTCAAACTTAAAGCTTTAGAATGATTTGAAGCAGATGAAGTTCAGAATGGATAAATGGAGAACCTGGGCAGCTCAAGCTATTCCTTTGAGGTATTCTGCTGTGTCGAATGCTCCAAGCAACCTTGTTTAATTTCTGATATCTAATTTGTATAGGCGTCGACCAGAAGATTATGATATTCATAACAGCAGAAAGAAACCAAGGATTGACTATCCCCCTGAGTTTCACCAAAGACCAGGTTAATATCTTACCATGAAGATTTGTGTGCACCAATTCACAAGTGTTTTCTCTAGTGCATCCTCATGAATTTTAAAAGTAAACTTTTGATATGGTTGGGGTATAAAAATGGAACTTGTCCTGAGTGCTGCCTGCTGGTTCAACCCACTTCTTGCCAAAGTTTACTGGCACTAAGCTTCACTGCTTTGAGAGAAATGAGTTAATTTAGACCGAGCCCTTTCAAGAATCTCAGAATTGTGGAAATTGTTGTGTGGAAATTGTCTCAAAAACTTGGTTAATGTGGTTAGTTGAAATGCCTGCCAGTCACTAGGATTTGCTTGGCCTACTTGCAAGTGCAGTAATCATCAAATTAAAATGTTAATCAGAAATTTTCTACTGGGAAAGTTAGCTGAGATAGCCTGAGTAGAGACAGTGATAGACATTCAGTTGAGTTTTCAGATAATTTTTTTTTACGAGTTGGATATGAGGAAGGGAATGGGAACATCGTATTTTACAAGAGGCTCTAATGATGGGTTTGGGAAAAGAATTTTGCTGTTTTCTAGAAAGATGTTCACAATGGTAATGCAACAACAATGCTCATAATATTGGAGATTCTTTTTCTGAAAGCAAATACTACAAAATGGTCAGTTGTAAACTACAGAGACTTGCTTCATTAGTGTTAGAAATATAAATTCCATTACTTCAGTAGTAGATTTCTAAATCTTTCTTAAGAATATGCCTTTTGCAGTCAAGCTGGACAGATAAGTTAGCATCCTTTGATGCAAAAAGTATGTTATTGCTGCTCTCTGTCTTTCCAAGATTTAGAGTACAGAACAAAATTTTAAGAACTAATTAAGTTCAAAACCATTGTTCTATTAGCAGCGTAGGCATGCCTGGTGTTTTGCACCATTTTGCTGAGCTGTGAGAAGTTTACTTCCTGGAATTTACTAAAGCTGTAGTAATTCTTTGTCCTGGACGGCTTTTCCAGATGGTTTTACCTTGTTTTTAAGTTTCTGTTTAACTTTGTATTCAAAACCTAGGAAATCAGCTTTGAATGGTGGTACTCTGGGCAACTGTACTGAATGCATGGTTAATAAGTAGCAGCGGCCATGGGTTGACTGTCAGGGCACAATACCCTTGAAGCCTGAAAGAAATTTGTCTTTGCACAGATTTCCCCTTCCATATTTGTACTGTGTGCAAGCTTCTGTGAGTGTGTATGAAAATATATATATATGCACACACATTTTATATGTATGTATTTTTTATTACTATACTATTTTTCTTTACTGTCTACAAGAAATTGTAAGTTTGAGATTTCGAAGCTGAATACAACAGGCATTACACTGTGTGCCAGCTACCAAATTGTAACACGTATTACAAAATGGAAGGGTAGATTTTAATAAGTATATTTTTTTAAAACTGTTATAATGAGATGGTAAATTAAATTAACGCTGCTTGATGTTCGAACAGGGTATATAAAGGATCCCAGGTATCCTGAAGTAGACAGGTAAGGTGTGTTCATGCTGTTTACTTTATGTCCTGGTAACTTGTCTGTGTGGATAACTTGGATTTAGTTCTGCAAATTTTTATTCCCAACAGACGATTTTCAGGAGTTCGACGGGATGTGTTTTTAAATGGGGTAAGTTGGTGCATGTTGATTTTGTGGGAACTCTTTTTACATTCAGCTTTCAGCACTTTCAAAGAACACCCATCACAAATATTAATATCACTGTCTTTCATTTTAGTCCTACAATGATTACGTGAGAGAATTCCACAACATGGGACCACCACCACCGTGGCAAGGAATGGTTTGTGTCTTGTTCAACTCCATTTTTCTCTACAAAATACGGCTTTTCTGTTCCCCACTACAGGAGCCTAGTATATCTGAACTGTGCCCAACTCTTTGCTTTTCCTAAAATTTATCTTTTCTGTAATTGCGTGAAATTTTGAGGAGGAAAAATTACTTATCAAGTATTATCTTGTATTTTTATTTTGCTCTCAGCAATAGTCCATCATTCTAGTAAGTAGTACAGCAGCAGGAATCTGTGTTGGCTTGAACCTAGAAGGAACAGAAGGCTCTGAGGAAATAGCAGATCCTTTCTAGAGCCGGCACAGGAGGGTGTGACCAAATTCTGTACTCAGCTAAAGATTCACAGTAATTGGCTTTCTTTCAGATGCATCAAAGAGGTGGACTTGCTGCAGAGTCTCACAGATTGGGTTGGTGTGCTCAAGTGTTATGTAGTGGCTTGCTTTTGGCTGTGGCAGTGAAGCATGAAGGAAAGCAGCAGGCTGTACTGAATAGTGTAATCCAAATAAGCCGTGTCTTATGGCAGCCTCCACTGAAATGCACTTCTTTCCCAGTCAGATAAACGTGTATGTGTGCACATGTATACAGTTACCTACGTTGAATTTAAGTACAAGCAAAATATCAGTTACATTCATTTGTGGTTTTGTCATTCTGTGAGGAAGAATAGTCACTGTAATTAGTTATTTTGGTTATATTTTGTTATTCTGGCTCTGAGTTGTGTCCTGATTTTAGGTAACTATAACAAGCTTTCTGGCTCTTGTTGTGTATGTTGTGAATGAGCAACAGGCTGTGCCAGGTGTAGAGACGCTATTACTGCCCCTCATTTTTCTCAGCTGCAACACAGCTCTCATTTGCCCTAACTGAAGGAGATCTGCAAATTTTTCAGACTGGGAGGAAAATGTTTTTTTCAAACCCAGCTAAACCTAGAGATGCTCCTGTCATTTCTACCTGCTCCTCCCCATTCTGCATGATGGCCAAGTAGTCATCTTAAAATCCATAACTTCTGCCTACTTCATTTATGAGCGGCAATGCAAGCAAAAATGCTTTAGTAATATCTTTAAGAAAGACCTTACTGATTAAAAAGATGGAAGAGAAGCCAAGAGATGATTTGATTAAAAAATAATAATAATAATTAAAAGAATCTGCTAGTCTTTTGTTAAATAGTTTGTCTTGCAGAGTAAGCTTGTTCACTTAAAATAGGATATACCAATAAGGAATGGCACCAGAAAGCCTCGTTTCTGTGAGAATTTATGGGTTTGGTCAAAAAATCATATTCCATATACATAGATCATTAATAAGAATTTGCAAAATGAAGTTGCAAAATTTCACCTATAGCATCACGTTGAGGCAGGTATTGAAAGAAAGTGTGTTTTGGGTCTGGGGAGGATGTTGGCCAAACTTGTAAAAAAAGCAATGATGTGGTCTCTCATTGATTTTTGGCAGTAAAGCATAAGAAATGTTCTGCTATACAGTTAGGAGACTGTGATCAGATTTAGATGTCTGTGTTAAGTTGTTTCCACCTGAATGAAAGTAACCTCTGCTCTTAATTCCCAGCACTAAGCCTTGGGTACATACCTTTGTTTTAGAACATTCAACACATTTTATGTAACTCTCTTGTAGCCACCGTATCCAGGCATGGAGCAGCCACCGCACCACCCTTACTATCAGCACCATGCACCTCCACCTCAAGCTCACCCGCCATACTCAGGACATCATCCTGTACCACACGAAGCAAGATACAGAGACAAACGAGTAGTAAGTGTCCACAGAGTCGGGGGAGACGAGCCTGCAGGCTAGAGTAGGAATAGGAGGAATTTGGAGTACAGATGTAGCCTGGGACTTGTTGACTTTGAAAATACAGATTTTTAAAGTGCATTTTAGTGTTTCTTGGAAAGGTCAGTCATGTAGATTGGCTAGGTATTTCCAGCATCTTTGAAAAGTGTCTCTCCCCCAGGTGATATTGTGCAGAATTACCAGAATGTGGTTTTGAAATGAATTGTTTGCTTCAAATGGCATCTGGTTGTCAAGTTGTGAAGCTTTTTTCCTGCTGAAGCCCAGTTTGAATAAGGATGTGGCCTTATGTCACTTCTTGCAGTCATGCACTGCAAATTACTTTCTCTTCAGTAGCAGAAAAGTTTGAGTCTTATAACTTTTATGGGCATATCAAAAAAAGATCAAACTGATGAACCACTTCTGTTAGCTGACTTTGACAACTGCTTCGCTTTCTCTTGCATTTGAACCCCAATTTACATATTTTCTACTTTGTGCACAGTAGGATCATGGATCCATTGTGTTTCCCTGAGGATGAGAAACTTCATGCATGCTGGACAAATACCTATATATCTATAAATATATATATACTTAGACTGGGCTTTCCAAAGAGTTACAGCTAATCCTGTGGATAAGGGCAGGGAGGGGATTTTCATCTGGAAAAGAAAATAAACAACTGTCCTTTCATCACAGCACGACTATGACATGAGGGTGGACGACTTTCTCCGCCGCACACAAGCAGTTGTCAGCGGTCGGAGAAGCAGGCCTCGGGAGAGGGACCGAGAGCGGGAACGGGACCGTCCTAGAGATAACAGAAGAGACAGAGAACGGGACAGAGGCCGTGATCGGGAAAGGGAGAGAGAGAGGATTTGTGACCGGGACAGAGACAGAGGTGAAAGAGGTAGATACCGAAGATAATCTATCTGGAACCAGTGCTCACTTGAAACAAAAAAGCTTGTATTTTTTTGTGTGTTTACAAGTAGTATATTTTATTTCCAGCTGTCTACTTAAAGTTCGTTGTGTAGAAGGATTTATAATGACCCTCTTTATTCCAAGCATGCAGTGAACTATGAACTGGAAAAACTCAGATCAGCCAAACATTGAATACGCAAAGCTGACACAACTTGACATTTCTATCGGAGCAGAATGGGAAACAGTTAAGAATGTAGATATTGATTAATTCTCAATAAGTGTTCATTTACTTAGTGACTTCATTCTAGGTTTTTGAATACTGATGGAAAACTGCCATATTTTTTTTGCTTTGATGTTTCCTTCCTGTAGTTTCACATGGTTCAGTGGGAAAATGCTGCTATCAAGTATGCAAATATTGAAGTATGATTTTTGACTGTATGGCAGTGTTGTAGCAGCCTATTTTTTTCTTCTGGTTTTTAACTCTGTCTGTAAAGTCGTGTTTTTTCAGTCTTCAGTAATGAAAGCAATATTAAGAAGACACTATTGATACCTAATTTTTAACCTTTTTTAAAAAATCTTCCCATGTTCAGTAACATTTGGTCAACTCTCTTGTCTAGTCTCCTTCCGAAATGTACACATTGCTTGGAATGTTCACAACCTGCGCGTGTGGAACCAGAAAATATTGCTGTATTCTACATTGCTACCATTTTTTATATAAAAATAAATTGGTAATTATTGAAATGATTAAAACTCCAGATCAGGTTTTTTGGTCTTCTAAGCTTGCCAGTTTTGATGAGCTCTGGCAGTTCTAGGAAGGTATTTATGTTCAAAAATAGTTTAAAGGTGCTTGCAACGAGTGAAATTAATCCAGAAGCACGAATTTAGTAAAAGGACTGCTGCAATAAAAAATACCTGCTTTTCTGTTTCCACAATGAAGTAGTCAACTTACATAGCTCTAGCTGATCAGAGTTATTAAGGCCTTGCATGTTTTAACTTAATAAAATGATCCTCAACCTGATAATAGGCTGTCTTCAGCCATAATCATACCTGTCTACCAAGGGTGTATTAGTCCTGTGAGGTCCAGGCTCTCCTCATGTCATCTTTCTAGTGATTACGGCATCACTTGTTGTTTGTCTTAAATAGGAACTATTTGAAGCTAAATGCCAATGGTGTAAAACTGTGAAGCAAGAAAAGTAAAACTTGCAGTGTACGCTGTTCAGTTTCTGCAGCATTTTCCTAGTTCTCAAAACCTCTATGCATTAACTACGTGGACTTTTTCATAACCTTTCTTCAGTACTTTCTGCAGTATCTTCTATGTAACAAAGCCAAATTGCAGCACACGCTTGGGAGTCCTCCAACTCCACAGCACTAAATTCTGCAGCTCTGTTTTAATAAACTGCAATATAGGATTCAGTGTTTCTGCAATTTCCACACTGTGCTGTCTTCTTAGAACTGACAGTATTTTGGGCTTTGCAGATTTTAGTCTACACAGCTATAGCAAACATGAGCAAAAACTCTGACCTCCATTGTGGAAACATGTTCAGCTTCTTGTAGCATTAAAAAAAAATGTTTAAGTCCCTCAAAACCATTTGTTTTGCAGTGAGGATTAGATCAACATGTCAAACTCAGTATGCTTTAACTCTTGAAAATTCAGGTTAGATAAACTAAATTGCTTTCACTAAGTAGTTCAAAAGAAGCGCTTTAAAGTACAGAGCCCTGTATTTCCCACATCCTTTCTTAGTCCTACTGCCTGCCCAAAGTTAGGAG
Organism: Aythya ferina; assembly: GCF_964211825.1. Lineage (NCBI taxonomy): Eukaryota > Metazoa > Chordata > Aves > Anseriformes > Anatidae > Aythya > Aythya ferina. Next base: position 62,390,820 of record NC_140300.1, on the reverse strand, counting down.
CCTTGCTGGCCTTACTGCAAAAGACCTGACATCCTCAGGCAATCTTCTGCTGGCAAAAGCTGGGTGATGAGGGCTGTTATTGATTAAGTACGGTGGAGCTGAACCTAGGGACTGTACTGAGCAGTTGTAGTCAGTTTTCTGATAAGGGGCCTGAATGTCACACTGTTCTGCATTCTCTGCACTGTTACGTATATCTGTGCATCTCATCACAATCATAGGAGGAGTTTACCAGAATATGCTGGGTTCTAAGTTATTACGAGAAACGTTAATAAAAGCGGTATTGTTCTAACCACTCTACTTTGGGAAACAATTCACTTGCACTTCTGTGAGGGTTTTTTTATGAAGAGATTTTAGCAGAGCTGAAGCTGTTAACAAAAAAGCCAATGAAAAAGTTAATATAAGGTAGGGATTTTTATTATACAAAGATAACATTCTCGGTCTATTTCATTTTCAGACAAATCTGCAGCATCCACAATGCAACAAATGTCAGTTAAAATTGGGGCGAATTCTTAAGTACACTGGTACAACAGTGGAATAACCTCACCTTGAACAGGAGACCTGATATATCATCAGTTTAATAGCCTTCCATCATTAGGGACTTGTTAAATAATTTCAGGAGTGCAGCATTAAAGACTATTCTATCTGAGCCAAGGGCAGCGTTATTTTCCCACCAGTACTTCAGGCAAGGCAAGTGTTCCCATATGTTCCTGCACTGTTCCTATGTGTGACTTTACTTCTAAGTTCCACCTCTGAGGATTTTCCTGGATTTATCAGTGAGTGTGGCTTCGAGGATCTTGGGGGTTAAGATGACAGGTGGAAGTTATTTTCACGCTCCTGTACTGTTGCAGAGTGATAGCCTGTGCAGCAGGACTCCTTGAGTATGTTGGATGGAAAAAAAAGATGGTTCTTGGAGGAAAGAAAGCCATTTTGTACTGGTTTTAGGGCTTATATATGTTTCTGTCTCCCCTCGGCCACCAAGTAGTCGGTGCATTTGTAAAAAGTGATGATAAAGCCTTCACCAGTTTCCTGCAGCTCTTAATTTTTTATGACCTTAGTTAGCTGTTCAGATGGGCCTTTTTTTCAGGATCTTGCGACCTTGGCTTCACTGTCCAGTCTGGAAAGAGCTTTTCTGACAGGAGAGACATTTTGGTTTCGAATCACCAAATACAGGTATTACAGGGAAGGTCTGAGATAGGCTAAGAAAACTTAGTTTAAGTTAAGAGACCACAAGAGGTCAGGAGGGCTGAATTTATCAAGAGTACCAAATTGAATGGACAAGTTAGAGCGGCAATTACCGTTTTAAGAACCCTGTGTGATAACTAACAGCATCCCAAAGGATTAAGCATTTATAATTTGATTTTACTGAGGCCAGAAGGAATTTACTCGCTAAGCAAGCAACTCTGCCCTGTAACTGCTTTTTAGCATGACCCAGTTCAGTGAGGTGCTTCGTGATATGCCCAGCATAAAGCATATCCTAATAATTCTATTTACCGAGGAATATCAATAAATGCCTTGCTGAGTCAGCAGCGTATAAGGAAGGAAGGGGGTTGATGGGAACAGCACAACTATTCTTTCTTTCTTTTTGCAATTCTACCACGTTTCCTACAGCAAAATAGGCAGCACTTGACAAGAATGAAGACAGCAATGGCTGCACAGGTGAACAAGAATGCCAGAACATCCAGGCAGTGATACTGGTACCAGGTGAGATGGTGAGCGGCTGGTCTCAAGTGCTTTGCTCCTTTGTGACGCATGACAAATTCAATCCAGAAGACAGCTCTGTCCAGAGGCGTAATTGGCTGGTCGTGGTGTATCTTGGATAATCTTAAAGCATTTTCCTTGTAGCTGGAAACAAAAAAGAAGAAACCAAGGAGATTTGTCACTGTTTCCTGAAACAACCCGTTCCATAGCTGGCCCTCCTCTTGATAAAGATAGAAAGCACTGCTTTCGCTTTCATCAATGTGTTTTAATAATACTTGAAACCAGCCCAGTTTACTCCTGTCTGCGCAGAAGTCGACATGTAAACTATAATAGAAAAAGACAATCTTTTGAGTAGAAAAAGTATTCTGATTACTCTGTTGAAAAAGCAACACGGAACCATTTGCGCATCTGTTCAGATATTACATAGTTAGATTAACTAAGGGTATTGGTGACTTGGGTAAGAGAAAGAACTGTGATGTCTCCAAACTGAGTACCTGTAACAACTGGCATTTTCACACAAAGCCTCTGAAGAACTTAACACTGAGCAGCCAAGAGTCATCTCAGGAGCTCTGAGCTTTCCAAGAGCTATCTTTCTCAAAGGGATCTTAAAATGTCATACAAAGAAAAAAGAATTACTAAGCTCTCCTTCTGGGAGATGCAAATTCTCAGTAAAGAGACGGTTTTCATCTGCAACCCAAGTGCCAGCTATTCAGTATTTTGGATTCCCACAAGAGAGCAGAATTTCTCACATCAGCAGCCCAAGGTTTTAATAACCTCATCCTATAGTAAGAAAAAAACTCACGAGGAATTGTTAATGACTGTATTCACTGCATCAACTAGGTCCTCTGTCTTCATCGTGCCGAAATCCAGCTCAACTGCAGCTCCCTTTGCCCTCATGTGCGCAATGTTGTCATGCTGGTCAGCAAACATGGGGATCCCAACCAACGGGATCCCGTGGTAGATAGCTTCATAGATCCCATTGGTGCCACCGTGAGTAATGAAGGCTTTTGTCAAGGGATGGCCTGGAACAGGGAAGGAGAGATGCGTGTAGCAGCAGCAGACTGACCTCTGGGATATCAGAGCTGCCAGCTACTTGGGCACGTGCTGCTAGAGAAGGGAATGGCCCTGCCCTCTGTATCGGCATCAACACCTGCACGCTTAGCTTCCACGCGTTCATATTGAATGCAGTACAAGAACCTCCACATTCCTCCAGACAACCTCAGAGTTACTTTACCCCTTCTGCTGTCATGCAGCTTTAGGTTCTAGTTTTTACATGGCCTCAGGTTCATAGCAGACCCCTTCTGCAGCCTTTCTTTTGAAGAACGAGCCCAGGAAATGAACTGCAGAGGTGAAATGCAGCTCCAGAGTACAAAACTACTTTCTTACTGTCTTCCTCCTGCCTACAGCTGGTTCTTAGCCCTTCCAAACAAATGCCACTGGGCTCTCTAAGACGGACATTTGCTTAAGAGATTCATCTGTATAGCTAAGCTCAAATTGCTGCCTTCTTGAGCTGCTGCTTCCTATTCCCTTTACAGTCTGGCTGCATCTTCCATAGTTCTTGTATAGCCGCTCACCTTAAAGTCAAAAGCAGGCTAGGAAATTAAGGCTCCAAGAGCAAACTTCTGCTGCATGAGGTACAAAACTAGCTATAGCTGCAAGTGTTGTTGTTGGTTTTTGTTTGTTTGTTTGTTTGTTTTTTCCCACCCAAATAAGCCATTCTAGCACAAGGACAAATGAAACAGTTTTTCCAAGGGGGTAATGCATCTCAGATAGAATCAGTCTCACCAAGCAGGTCATTTTGGGGTATCCAGTCGTAAGTCCTGGTGTTAGAGCCCAGAGCTTCTGGTTTCTTTCCTTTGTACCTCCAAAGGACCTTGAACAAAGGAATACTAAGATAAAGACAGTGCATGTGGCATGCCCTTTTGTATTATTACACATAAAATAGGACCTTATCTTAAACCCACATCCCTTTCCCCCGCGATTCAAATAGCTTTGGCTCCGATTTATATCTTTGGTTAGTTATTATGGGCTTTCCACACAGAGGGATTTTTACATTTTTGCCTATGAACACACCTCCGTGCCGTTTGGTTTGGGGGCAGGGAGGGGAGAAAAACACCTGAATGGGATGTGAGGCAGCTCAGCCATCTGCCTCTTTGCAGAGCCTAGCTTCTTGGCCATGGCATATCCAGCAGAGATGCAGATAGAAATCAAGCGTAAAAGGCTTGCTGAAGGGAATAAAAGTGACAAAAAAAAAAAAACAAGGCAGATTGCTTTATACTTGAAAGTAAATTCACCTTTTGTGGAAGCTGGCTGAGCGCTCTGGCAATCACATTACTTTTTTCATCAGTCAGGTTGTAGACCATTGATCCAAGAGAAAACACCACAACGCCATGTTCTCCTGAGCTCTGAACAAATTCTTCCATTTCCTAGGAGGCAGAAAGCATTATAATAGTGATTTCACAATGCAGATTACACAGATTATGTGAACGGAGAGCATAATTTAGTTTATTGAGGTGATATCTGATCGTGGCATATGAGTACCTCTGTTGACAGAAGGCTGTGACAAAGATACACCTGGCCATGTGCAAAATAGGCAACTTCTGCCAAAGAAGGATTGGGACAAGAATTGAGACAGGTAACAGAAGCTTTGTCTCTGAAAGCAAGTCAAGCAGTTTCAGGACACATTTCTTTCAGAGCATGACCAGCAAGAATGGATCCAGGTACTGGAGTTAGAAGGCCATACCCTGTGACACCCTCCCTAGCGTAGTTTGGCATGGTTCTCAATTTTGCGGGAACAGGTCCTATGCATTTTACAGCTCTGCAGCAAGAGACATTACTGAAAATTGTGAGGTTGTTGCAGCATCACGATCAGAGATTTCTCAAGACATTGCAGTCACTTTGTTAGCCAGTTCTGTATTTCCTCCAGTACAGCATGTATTGCTAACCAAACTTTACATGTCAGACCAATAGATCTTCCTGTTCATTCTTTTAGATGGTGTTGTATGAAATGGAGCATCCAAAAGGGAATGGCTATCCCTCTCCCTCAACTCAACACTTGTAGCAGGGGTTGAGTTAAGAAGAGTTATATATATATATTTTTTTTTCAGTAGACAACTTAAACTGAAAAATACCCTGCCTCCTGTAAGGTTCCTGCAGGGGTGATACTCTAGACCAAAGCATGTCATGCTGTCATCATCATCAGTTTGAAATTCCACTTGAATGCTGCCATTCACAGCAGAGCATAGGCTGGGGATGCAGAATATTTTACTCCCTTTACGAGGTCTTAAACTAAGCACTAATAGAGAAGCGTTCAGCACTGTTCTCTTTCTGCAAGTCTTGGCTCCATTTTGTCTAACAAATTAGTCCAGTCACAGCGCCTTGCCGCATCTGATATTTGAGCGTTTTCATGGGCTGGAGGTCTGCATCTTAGAATTAAATCTTACACTCTGAGGTAGTACCTATTTCTCCTAAAACAAACACCTGTATTTGCTCCTGCTGACCTCAGCTGTCATTTTTTCAGACAGCAAGCTGTAATCCCAGCCTTCAGTGTGTACAAGTCTGGGCAGATTGCTCAGGAGCTCTGTGCTCCCCACCAGCAGCAGAGCATCTTCTTTAAGAAGGAGTTTTCTCATGACGTGGCCTGCCTGGCTGTTCAGGGAGGGAAACTGCTCGTGCGGATAACCAACCAGTGGCAGAACGAAGTCTGAATACCTTTGGCAACGGCTTTGCAGGCTGGCAATGAAGTCCTCCAACAAACTCAAAGTTGGGCAGGAAAGGGCGTGGAAATTCAAAATCCCAGTACGTTCTGATTAACCAGATCTCTGCTTTCCCCATCGTCTCACACAGGGTCGTGGGCCTTCCTATGGACAAGGTACAAGGCATTTAGCACAATTACAGGTATAATCTTGTTTGCAGTAGATTACAAAATAGGAGCTTTACCTTTGTCTTTTGGCACTCCCAGCCAGTGTAGTCTGTCAAACTGAGCATGAAATAAAAACTTGGACAAATCCAGACCTTGCCCCATCCCTGTTCAGCCTTGGCAGGTTGCTGCAACCAAGGCAATAGTATCTTTACAACCACTTTGAACCTTCAGAATAAATTTAGGGTAGTGCATGAGTAAGTTGGGAAGCATTTAGTTTCAGTGCATTTCTTGTATTTATGGAAGATTTTATTACCCATGCTTGCAATAAAAACCCACTTTGGGGAAGAGAACAATCACACAGAACTTAACATCCAAACAGAAGTAAATGAACCACTAAGTGATGATCACGAATCAGGGAAGAAGAGGGTTTTTATCTGAGTTCTGTTGCATTTTTCAAATGCTGACTCAGACCGTGGCTACTCAGACTACACTGCAAAACTGGTACAGCCCTGGGGACTGGGTAAGCTGCTGCTGAAAAATAATTGGAAAAAAATGCCAAAACTAAAGGTTCTCTTGACTGCAATTTTATGCAAAATCCAATGTCCCTAGAAACTCATCTGAAAAAAAAAAAAAAAAAAAAAAAGTTAAATGGGAAAAACTCTTATAGCTTCCCATTTGGAAAAATACATATTCTTACACACACATTGCAAGTTGTCTTCAGTATTTTCCCCACAAAGTGGAACTGAGCTGTAAGAGGGTTAAAAGTGTTAATAAGTGATTTTCCAAAGTGAGCTCAATGCAAACAGGATCCTAGCAAAACAAGCAGAAAGCGGGGCACCTTATACTACTTGATCAGCATTACAAATAAAGTTTTGTTTTGTTTGTTTTGTTTTGCTTCTAAAGTGGAGGGTAATGACTCAGTTATAAAATTACTGGAGTGAAAAGTAAAACTAGAGTGATGCAGAGGTGTTGCTCTTTAAGTTGTATTCTGAAGTTGTTAAGTCTTACGTGGTAGAAAAGTTCAATCCAGGGAGAAGGGGACTAGGTTGGAAGGCAGAGAGGTGTTCTTGGGCAACACAGAAGAGATCGGAGGTCAGCAGAGTAGTGCCCTTGTGCTTGCTGTTCAGTTGTTATCTGTATGAACACAGCTATTCCGTACAAGGTTCAAAGTCCATTGAACCAGAAGGTCTCTTTAACAGACTTTGAATCAAGCATGAGCTGTGCTAGGCTGGAACAAAAGTTTCAGGTGTTTTGTTTGAGGAAACTATATTTCAAACTCTGGATGATAGAAGAAAGAGAAAGGTGACAATACCTAACATTTATTTTAGGGGAGGGTGAACTCACACTTAGCATTCCATTACCAAGCAGGGCTGCCAGATACTTCCAGATGATGCATGCAACGCAACGTGAATGAAGGGTGCGTTGTGCTTCTCAGTTGTCCAAAGACAGTCAGTGTGCCTGTCCTCAAAATTAAGAAACAACAATTGTCCTCTAAATCCTCGATAGGCACTAAAATGGGCATGCAGCTCACCGGAAGAGCTGACGAGGAGCATCATCGTTGACAAAAATTGTGACTACATGCTAGAAAGATCCCTAAGTGAAACTGCAGCAGAACTGCACTGGTGTCTGTTAGGCTGTATCAGCCCTAAAAGGTAAAGCACAGTCTCTGTGCTACCTAAACAGAATTGTCGTCTCTGCTGGGCTCTGTTAAGAAATCAGGGTAATTGTACACCACTGCACGTGGAAGCTGCTACAATGAATTTTTAAATTTTGCATGAAAATAATCTGCTTAAAATGTAGAAAAGAACACAAGAAACCAGAGATCTGTCCTACAGCAAATGAATGCAGTTGTGAATGAGGATGGAAGTACAGAACCAGAATGGGCTGGTGGCTGTGACAGAGCAGGGACTAGGGTATTCTTTTGCAGTGATCCATGGCCTGCTTCAGAGACCTTCCCCTTTGTCCTGTCAGAGCTGGAAGGAGCCCCGCATGATCCCCTCTAACATGGGACTACATCTTCAAGGAGATGTGAGACATCTGGAGAAAGTAATGTGATTCTATAGCACCAAGCTCTCAAAGCATTCAAAAGGCACAACCTATGCGAGAGAGACTGCTCAGCGGCTGCCTTACCTAAGACATTACTGTAGTACCCATCCCATTCATCTCGCCAAAACTTCCAGAAAAATAAATCCGTGTAAAGGTAAAAGAGGAAGTTCCGCAGTCTCTCCACAAAGGACATCTGGTCCGTCATCCCCACTGTGCTAGCAGGCACGTAAGAAGGTGGGGACGGGAGCCCACCACACAGCCTCTCTGCCACGTTCCCGTCAGAGAAGCGGAAGGTGTAGACAAAAGGGATTTCCAGTAGTTGTGCTACGAGCTCCCCCCCTACAGCCAGAGGGTCAGCGATCAGAACATCAAACTTGGCCTGCTGCAGCTTTGCCATCAGCTGAGGGTTCGTCACCAAAGTGTCACAGGTCTGCTTTGACATGTCAGAAAAGGTGCCTATGAGCTTTATCATCCTCCACATGACCTCCCAGGGGAACAGATTAGGAAGCTCATTCATCCAGAGGTTGAGGAAGTCCTCCATGGCAGCATGCAGGAACTCCTGGGAAAAGGGCACTTGCAGGACCTCAAAAGTGAAAGGGGAAGAGGTGTCTTCGTAGTTGATGAGCAGATTGCTTGATGGCACCAGCACAGTCACCTCATGACCCCGGAGGACGAGCTCTTCCAGCAGCACTTTGATGTTGATCCAGTGACTTGCGTCGGTGGGCCAGACCACCACCTTCCCACAAAAGCCAGCGCTCCAGCAGCACGTGCAGGCCCAGAGCAGCCAGAGGAACCTTTGTCCCATCATCTCAGCAGCCCGTGCACAACTCCAGTCTGAGCAGGCTGGAAACAGCTCACCGCTCAGAGTGCAAACAACTTCAGAGACAGCCAATGAAAGTAAGATCCGCTTGGCGCTAGCCTTGGCGAGAGGGCATGTCGGAACACCAAACACTCATGGGAGGGCCGGGCAAGCAAAAAATCCCGTTCTGGAGTCTCCTCCAGAGCTGCAGCCAAACTCTGGAAGTGAAGGCAATTCCCGTTGCTGCTCCCCACAGAGCGCAGTCTGCAGCACGTGAGGACCAGAAATCCTTGCCCTGCTGCCAGATCTTCCAAGTGAAGCTATGCATTTCTATGCCCAGCAGGAGTTTGGGCTAGAGAGAGCACATGAGCAGCCCAAGGGACCTTTTTGTCAACTAAGGGCTTAACCCAGTCTTGACTACAGTCAGATTTGCTTCTTTGCCCTGCAGGAACCAACCTACCTGTAAGTTACAGTTTTAATCTCCTGCTTTATTAGGTGCAGACACAACATCCTGCCGTGATTCAGAAGTAGCCCACACAGAGTGCTCTCATCCTGTCTTTGTTACCAGATGTTGTGGGCACACTGCTGGAAGGGCACAGTCCTGGCAGAGGTCATCCCAGCATCAAGATCATCCCAGGGAAGAAACAGGAGTAGGTGAAGAGCTTGGGTTTTGCTTACCACCTCCTGTCCCCTCCCTGCCCAGGGCAGTTCAACACAAGACGCCTGACTTCCCCTCCTGGAGGCAATCCCACAGAGCAATCAGAGATGCTTGGTGCAGCAGATGTGTTCTGGGAGGAGAACAGGCAGCTGCTCTTTCCTGAGCAGAAGGAGAATGAGGCTCAGCCTGTGTCTAAGCAGGTCCTGAGCACGCCTCCAGGAGCTCAGCACCACCACGTGGGACCCTCCCTGGTCTGAGGATGGAGCAGGAGGCTTTCATCGTGTCTCAACCTCACCCCTTGAGAAAGACTTCAGATGGGAAAAGCCTTTAGGTAGAAAAGCAGCTAAAGTCATTGTAAGGACACGGAAAAAGCTTTTCCAAGGGTGGTGGTGGTGCACACGTGCCCTGCACAAGCTGCAGACATTGCCACGTTGGGGTGCTTGGCCCTTTCTTTCACTCCTCCTTCACCACTAGATACTGCCCAGACCAAAGCAGGTTGCAGTCAGAGGGGAGCACAGGCTTTGTTTATGTAACCTTAAATGCTAAAGCACACATTTTATGACTAGTAGAAAGCCCAGCAAATTGCACAATTCCGCAAGCAGCCTGAAGCTGACATAGCACTGTCTCAAAGCACACACTGCTGCCAGCATAAGGCTTTCTACCCTCTGCCAAATATGATAAGTATCACACATAAATATGCAGCTAACTACTGCAGTAGTAGGACTTGCTGCCAACTTAGCTTTCTCAACAAAGCCATGTGCTACTACAGATCTGGAAAATAAATACAAACCTGTAAGTCCTCACATTGGAATAATAATAGCCCTGTAATTCGTCTCCCTTCACCACATGCACGCACAAATTGTCCTATTTCCTTCTAATCATAACAATAACTTCTTAAAACTCCAAAATTAATTCTGCAATTGATATTAAATAAACAAGCAAACAAGCCCAACTATCTTCTACTACTTCTTTTAGACACCTTCAGAAAAGCCAAGGACCTTTTCTCCTTGCTGCTGGGGGCCTTTCATCACTGCAAACTGAGATGTGGTTCACTTTTCCTAGCCAGCAGAGCTAGCTGCCCTCCCAGACCTTTTACAGTTCCGGGGAGGATGCTGTCTCTCATACTGAGGAGAGCTAAGGATGTGAGAATGGTATCAGGGAAAAAATGTAATGTTAGATAGCCTTCTACAGCTTTGTAAGTTCATCAGTTGAATTTAGTAGGCAAGCAATGCTATTTTGCTCTTCTTTGTGTCTGTTGCATTTGATGACTGACTGACTGACCCCTTTCTGTTTCAAGTGGTGTTAGCACTGGTTTGCCCATCTCAAAAGTACCTGTGTTGTTTGAGCTGCAGCAGCATGGCTAGAAGCAGGTAAGGTTTGTGCTTGCCTGGGTTGTTAGCTGTGACATGGAAGATTTTGGAGGAAGGAAAGGAATTCAGGACTGCCTTGGTCCTGGCTGGTACCTTGTACCAAGGCTCTGAGTTTGTAGCCCTATGTGTATAGCAGGTGTAATCTGTATAAGTAAGAGCAGCCTTACCTAAAACTTCACTGTAGTATTGATCCCAGTTTCTCCAGAAAAGGTAGTGATACGTCAAATCCTGTAGAAAATAGGAGATGATGTTGTATAGCCTCTCCGTGAAGGACATCTTGTCTGTTAGGCGGCTTAGGATGGCTGGCACATAGGAAGGAGGTGCTGGGAGCCCTCCGCAGAGTCTCTCCACCGTGTTGCCTATGGAGAACCGGATGGTGTACACGAAAGGGATACCCAGCATCTCTGCAAAGAGCTCCCCGCTGGGCACCAGTGGATCTGCAACGAGAACGTCGAAGGCGGATGCCTTCAGCCTTTCCATCAGCATCTTGTCCCTCAGGACTCCATCGCAGATGGTTTTGGTCACAGCCTCCAGCTTGCTCAGCAGTTCAATTACCCGGTAAATTCTTTTCCAGAGAGGTAACTCTCTCTCCTCGTAAAACCAAAAATAGAAAGATTCGTCCAGCGTGGCAGCCATCTCCTTTTTGCTGATCGGCACCTCGACCACCTCGAAGCGGAAGGGCGAGTGCTCTGTGGCGTTGAGGATGAGGAAGCACGAAGGCAGCAGCACGGTCACCTCGTGGCCCCGGGCCACCAGCTCCTTGAGGACGTACTCCATGTTGAGCCAGTGGCTGTTGTCCACCGGCCAGACCAGCACCTTGCCACCAGACGCTGAGCCCAGCACAGCCAGCAGCCACAGCACGGCCACCTCCTTGCCAGCCATGGTCTGCCTTGCTTCGCAGTGCCCCCGTGGCTTTCCTTCACTGGGAGCAGCAGGGCAAGCCAAGCCAAGCTGGGCTGGGCCTGCATGACACTGCCGTGCACTGCAGGCAAGGGGCCAAGGTAGCTGGTGCAAAATCCCGTCCTGGATAACACGTGTTCTCCTGGGGAAAAGGTGACTGGGACCATCTGGCACCATCTGGTGGTCAGCGGCTGGCTGAAACTGGGAGATGTTTCCTCTGGAGCCGCGCAGAGAGCTGCGAGCCTGGGGGACTCCACCCTGTGCGGGTCACATCCTGCCCGGCGTGCCTGCCGAACTGCAGTCTGCTGGTTTGGGTACAAGAAGTGACTCGAATGAAGAGGCCAGAGCTGGGAGGTGATGGCATGGGTTGCTCTGCCTGCCACTAGGTGCCAATAATGCACCGTAAGTGGAACCAGAAACTATGCTAAAGCGCTTCAGCCATGGCCACGCTCCTGATGTGCAGGTAAGGAATGATGTGAGCCCTCTTCACTGTGCCAGGACTGAGTTGCTGGGCTCCTGCCTAGCTCTGTTGCTCACAGTTTTCCTAATCATATTGTCGTGTGAGGCTTTTGCTGTGGCTCCTGTGCTGTCCAGAGCATGAAGGCAAAGGTGGTGGTAGTGGTCAGGCCATGAGAAGCCAAGCTGGGGCCCCTACGCTTTGGCCCGTGTGCTGTGCACATGACAAGAGCTTGCTGTCCTTGCCAAGTCCTGCAGTGCAGGAGACTGCATCCCGTGAGACTTGGAAGTGCCTCGTTTCATGGGGTAGGTGTGAGCTCAGTAAAAGAGTCACAATGACTGCGTGAAATTAACACTTACCTAAATAGGTTTTTTTATGTATTTGCTCAAAGCAGTCCGGAACAAAAGCCTGAGGAGGAAGACTTGCGTTCACTGTTTGCTTGTGGGTGGAGCGTGTTTGCACAAAACAGTCTTTACTTAGAGAGGGTTGGTTTTAATTACCTGTGATGTAAACAAAGTCTCTATTACAAAGCCACAGTGCACCTCGGTGTTGCTACTAAGGGTCAAGGCTGGCGTGTAACTTGCCAGTCATCCCCCTGTGATGCTCCACGTTAGGAAAGCAGCTCTGGTGCTGTCTGCTTTCCATGCAAGCAGTCATCAAGGGGGAAATGTACGAGCTGAGCTCTCAGTAAGGTGAGCTCAGCTTATACATGCACAGTCCGTGGTGTGAAAGCTGTTTCAGCCTCTGCATTAGGACCAAGTACAGCAAATCCTGCAGCTGGGATGCCCGCTGATCCCTGTCTCCATACAGAGGCGTGCCTGCACAGCACCCTGTCAGGGGTGGGTGCAATTGATGGCGTCATACCCGGGATGGGTAGATTGGTGACTAATGGCTTAAGACTGTATGTGTTGCCCTGCTAGCAGGATCCCCAGGGAAATGTGCCTCCTCCTTTGTAAATGCATTTATTCTTTTGGTTTCTGCAATCCCTCTGACCTACAGTTCCAGATTGACATATTGGCTGCCTGTAAAAGGTCCCGGTTTTGCCTGGCTTGGGCTGCCTGGCTCCTTCACTGGCAGCTTGCTCCTTTTCCCACAGAAGGACATTTTTATTTATTTTTTTTCTGGCCATGCTGGCTGACACCCTCCAGACCTTGCCTTTGCCTCGTGCTCTGCAGCTCATAACATGGGAGGCTGTGCAACGAATGAGAAGCGAGGTAGCAAAGGCTTACCTAGGATCTTACTGTAGTAGACGTCCCACTCTCCCCAGTAGCTCTGGAAAACGTAGTCTTGCAAGTGGTAAGACACGATATTTTTTATTCTCTCGCTGAAGGACATGCGGTCGGTGAGCTCGGACAGGGCTGCGGGTGTGTAGGATGGCGGGGCTGGGATCTTGCCGCAGTGCCTCTCCACGGTGGAAGCTGGGGAGAAGCGCAGCGAGTACACGAAGGGGACAGCCAGCTTGAGAGCCACGAGGTCCCCGCAGAGGGTCACCGGGTCGGAGAGCAGCAGGTCGTAGCCAGAGCCCCGCAGGTGGGCCATCAGCTCTTGGTTGGTCAGCACCGCGTCGCACATCTGCCTGTTGAGCTGGTGCCAGCTTTTGGACAGTTTTCCCAGCTCCTTGTAAAACTGCCAGAAGGTCAGGGCTGTCGGCCTGTTGTTCAGCCACAGTGCCACGATCTCCTCGATCAGGTTCTCGATGGTGTCTTTCTGGAAGGGCACGTTAAAGACCTCAAACCTCTCCGCGGCCTCAGCCTTGGGCTGAATGAAGAGGGAGGCGTTGGATACCAGGACGGTGACGCTGTGCCCGCGGCGGATGAGCTCCCGTATGACCGTCTGCACGTTTAGCCAGTGGCTGCCTTCTGTTGGCCAGACCAGCACGTTCCCACAGCAGACAGGCCCTACGAGAGCCACCTGGAAAACAAGCAGCTGGAGGCACTTCGTGGAGCTGCTGGCTTTTGCGGCCATGGCAGGATGAAGGGCTGGATATCCTGTGAGGTCTGCCTTCCAGCTGGGAGCACTCCACCTCAGCGCTGTGGCACTTTGCTAGCACCCTTTGCAAAGGCGAGAGTCCCCTGCTGTGCGAGTGGGGCCTTTCGGGCCCGTGTGTGCTCTGTGGGCTGAAAAGACAGGAAAGGATTCTTGGTAATTCACTTCTCCCTTCCTGCCTCCCACCTTGCCAGCTTCCCCCTGTGGGGACTCCTTTCCCTAGGTAGGGGTGGCAGCAATCCCAGCTGCTGCCAGAGGTCCATGCTACCCTCAGGCCAGTCCATTTGTGTAGGAATCTCACCCTTTATTTCTAGTACCTTTGTAGTTCCTCCCTGAGGAGCAAAATCCTTACCGTGGAAAGGAAAGCAAATAACAAGGGCTCTCCTGCAGCTGTATTGGTGCCATATCAGTCAGTAAATGCTGGAAGATGGACTAGTTCCTGCTAGAGAGTAAGTGGCATCACTGCCAACATTGGAGAAATGCTGAGGTTTGCTGGAGAATGTACAGCCACTTCTCACTTGAGAAGATCTGTTTTCAGTTGCAACAGCCATGGTGTCTGTATTCTGTCATGTTTCTACTTTTTATGGTACAAATTCACCTGTACCTAAAGACAATTATTACTTTTTTCTTCTTCTTTACTTTTTTTTTTTTTTTTTTTTTTTTTCTTCCAGAATAAGCATGGAGCTTTGCCAAAACAACAGGCAGCAGCGCTGCAGGAACTGCTTGCCCGAAGGTTTGGCCAGACCTGTGATGGGACTGGCAGGGACAAGCAGTGTTGCAGACATCATCAACCACCTCAACCCTTCTACAGCCACGTCCCTCCTTAAGTAATACAAGTTATGGCAGCTCTAGTGCAGGGCGGTTGTTGCTGCTGTCTGGGGCACATCAGCACCAATGTGGTCATGCTGTAGGCTTGGTTCATGTCTCTAACTATGCCTCTGTGGTTCTTCTCAGGGTGATACCCGCATAATCTGGGCTGGCTCTTTCTTGGAAATGTAAGCGCTATGTCCTGAAAGGAGCTCTTAACCACCAGGAATCAAAACGAGAACTAAAACCCAGGCAGAAAATGGTTTGCTCAATCCAATACGATTTGGGCAGAGTGAATAACACGCAGCAAAAATCTTACCTAGCAGAGAATTCTGTGGTAGGAGAGCATCTTTCTCTGGATCATGCGGTGTAATTTGGTGTGCCAGTCCGCCTCTGTGAGTTGTTGCTCACCTGCCCTGTGCCTCGGCAGCTCTGGCAAGGCTTGGCATCGGGCAGAAGGAGTTTAAATAAGTTCCACCTGAACAGGGATTTTCAATAGGAGGAAGTAATACAATATGGGATGATCACAAGGGGGCAAGTCTTCTGGGATTATTCATTTCATTGTTATGCCCCAGTAATTTAATAGCCGGGATGGTCTTCCCCATGCTAGGGAATATCATGATGTTGCTACAGAGCCAGATTCTCAGAAGGATTTGTGTCCTGTAGCTAAGAGATACGATGTCTGATGGCTAAAAACATCTTTTGCTTCCTTAAAGGTCCTAGCTGGCACAACAAAATTAGTTGTTAAATAATAGACTTGTTTACAAACTGCCCACGGGAACAAAGAGCATCCTGTGCTGTCTGCAAAGCATTTCAAGAGTTGTGTTACCCTTGCTGGTAAATGGTGCGTGTGTGGCTGTTGGTTCTGCAAATCAAGGCAAGCGTTCACTGACTTGAAACTACAGGAATCTGAAGATACAGCTCCCCGTTTTTTAAATTTTGTCCATAATATTCAACCTCACTTTCTAACCCACCAGTTTGGAGCAATTATACCAGCATGTCGTTATGACATGCTCTCCTTTCTTCATGTCGGCTCTTTAAGCACTGGAAGGCCCGCTGTAAGGTCTCTTCTTTTCCAGACTGAACAACCCAACTCCCTCAGCCTGTCTTCGTAGGAGAGGTGCTCCAGCCCTTTGACCACCCTTGTGGCCCTCCTCTGGACCTGTTCTAATACTTCTGTGTTGTGCTTGTGCCGGGGGCCCAGCGCTGAACGCAGGCTTCAGGTGGGGTCTCACAAGAGCAGAGCAGAGGGGGAGAATCCCCTCCGTAGCCCTGCTGGCCACACTTCTGATTCAGCCCAGGGCTAGGTTGGCTTTCTGGGCTGCAAGCACACATTGCTGGCTTGTATTCAGTTTTTCATCAACCAATGCCCTCAAGTCCTTCTCCTCAGCATTGTTCTCAGTCCCCTTAACCCCCCCCAGCCTGTACTGATGTTTGGGGTTGCAAAGTCAGCTGAAGTCAGTCAAATTGTGCTCCTGAATTTCGTAAGCTTCTGTTTCTAACCCCCAAGTAATCAACTCCTCTGTAGCAATTAAGGGCTATTGCTAGTGGAACTGGAGGGTTAAATCATGCTTTTAAAGGCAGGATTTAAAAGGGCAGCTTTTAAAGCTGATGCTCACGTTACTCTTAATGCAGAAAAGATAAACACTGTGAGGATTAGAGGATGAAATCCAGAAAACAAAAGTGGGCTGAAGAAAGTGGATGGTGTCATGTGTCTGCATTTCGCACATCTAGCGTTACCGAACAGAACTGGTGCCGCCTCCAGGTCTTTAGTAGCTGTAGGTTACTCAAGGATAATGGTGTAAAAGTTAGGGAATCCAGCCTAGTGCTTTCCATACAGGTACGCAGGCATCTTCCACATTTTCCTGAATGTGGGTTTCAACTGGGCTTGGCGGCCCTGTTATTTCCAGGAAGCCCTGATGGCCACCAGCACCTCAAAACTTCAGTGCTGGAGCATAACAGAGAGGCTTTTGCCCTGCCAAGCTCCAAAGGACAGCAGTTTTCCTTTCTCTTATTTCAAGAGAGCAGCTTCGGGACTGAAGGGGGGACTTGAAAATCCTGAGTTGTAAAAGACTAGCATTTGGGATGGGGGCAATGTCTGGGTGGGGAAGGTTGAGGTGTCTAATTTGTAGGTTGGCCCATCCTCAAGTGCAGGCAGAAGCGTGTGGGCTAAGAAATTTGTGGAGGCACATGCTCAGGATCAGTAGAACAACTACCCCCTTGTAAGCCCCAAGCGTCACAGGGAAACTCCAGCAAAAGGGAATGTGCTGGTACCCGTGCCATAACCAGACTTCTCAGCCAGCTGGTGTCTTTAGCTCAGCCCTCTACCCTGCTGCGAGAGGACAAAAATGTTGTCGTGCATACAGTATTTCACTGTTTCTTGGTTTAGTTACAGATCTTAATCTCTGCGCCACTCTTTGGATGCTTCGGGTCCACGTTTGCATGTAAATTTGTAGATGCTGGGGTGGCTCATGCCATGGCCGTTTCCACTCTGCAAGGGAGAAAGAAAAAAGAATGAGAAAGGATCCAGGACGAGCCTTGTGCGCATTTTGAATGAGCTTGCTAAGTCTCACGAGGCAAGGGAGACCCGCTGCAGCTGCCCGCAGGCACTTGTGCACCCCTGCCTTGCCTGCATCTATCAGCCCTTCCACGGGACAGCCAAATGCTGTGGGGACCCCAAATCTGAAAATGCAGATGGTGTAGGTGTGACAGGAGCCATCTGGTGGCTCACCAGAGAAGAATGAGCAGTCGTGCTCACCCTCCTGCCTTCTCGAGTGTGCTCACTCCCAGTCCTTCACCAGGGCTTTCCCTGGGCAAGGTGAGCTCAAAGGTGACTTATTGTAGTGGCTGAAGTTTGGACCCATCAGGGAGTTGGCCTGGCCCACAGAGGAGCTGGGCAAAGACCAGGCTGTCCTGGGTCCTGCCAAATGGCTGGGCAGCAGCTCTGTCATTGAGCCAGGCAGGAATTCATTCATTTGTTGTAATATGTGCAATTACGTGAAATTAATAATAATAAAAAAATGTCTGTTTACAGCTCCACAGGGAAATGAAACCAAAATTGCGATTCCTGTTAGATTTTCACCAAATCCCCCACTCGTACCTAACCTTGATGCTGTACCACATCTCCCTGCTGGCTGGCTGTTCTGAAATAGAACTGCAGAAGCAGAGGAAAGCCATCCTCGGGCAGGGGGAATTAAAACAGGACTCATGTTTTCTGCTTACGTGGGTACAGCGTGCTCACGGGGCTAAGCCAGCTCCACGTCCTGCCGGAGCGCTGTTTGGCTGTGGGGCAGCGGCAGGTGCTGGCACGAGGTCTGCACCTGGGCCTCGGCGCACAAGCGGTACACACGCCACTTGTTCCCCGGGGGTATTTTCACGTATGATGTCTGTGCCTCGGCTTCGACGTAAACGGGCCTCTTCCTTGCCGGCGTGGCCTGCGACGACGGCTCCTTTTGCATTTGGGAGAGCGGGGAGAGCAGGGATTGCTGCCCACCTGCTTGTACGGCGGGCTCGGGGTCCAGGGTTTGTGTTCCCTTCTCCTCCTGCATTGAAGACACGGGGTGACCTTGGTCACACACACGGCCAGCAGCGAGGTTTTCACCAGCATTTTGGCAGACTGCTTCGGCAGCTCTCGGCCAGGCTCCAGGAAAACCTCTTGCTGCTCTCCAGGCCGTACAGCGCCTGCAGCTTGGCACAGGCAAGCAGCGTGAAGAGAGGCACCGTGTTCATACAGAACGATGCAAAGTCCCGGTTTTATGAGGGTTTTTATGAAGGTTTTTACAAGGGTGGTTATGGGAAAGGTTTCTTCCCCCCGTGTGGGTGTGTTGGCCAGTGCTCTGCAGTACACGGGGCTTTGCAGCCCACCTCTGCCTGAAACTCTCCTTGGCTGCTGTCCTATTCCACTGCTGCACTTTGAGGCCAGCACAAAAGATATAAATTAAAAAAAAATAAAATAAAATCTCATTGATAGTGGTGAACAAAAACAGTTTTTGAAGCCTTTTGCACCCTTTGCATTTTACAGGAGCTGCTGGCTGCGTGTGAAGAGTGTCATTAGAGGGTCATCCAGCAGACCACAGCTGCGTCAGGAGCAAAACCGTGCCTATGGGCTGGCAGGGAAACGCACAAGCCAAAGGAAGCAAGAGTGTGTGTGTGGGGGGGGATGTTGGAAAGCCCAGCTTTGTATCAAAGTAGGTGTGCAAGAGGTTCGGGGAGGGAGGAAAATGCCCGGAACAAATAAAAACCAAGTCATTCATGTGCGTGGAGGAGCAGTCTTTGGTGCCGTGGGGGTGCGGGGTGGAAGCAGCAGGAGCTGGAACAAACGGAAATTCCTGCAGGCGGATGTTGGGATGAGGAGGGGCTGAGAAAAGAATTGCCTGAGGCAATCCGGTGTCTGAATAGACACCTTCAGCCCAAAAATATATGGCTTGGAGGGTAGATGGCATGAGGGAAGTCTGTGGAGCCACAAAAGGATGGGGGGAGACGAATGTGGACAAATGGCTGGTGGTGTCTCAGTGCGAGAAACAAGGGACAGAAGGAAAATAAAAGGAAAATAACAAAACCTGCAACGAAACCCGCATGCTGTGGGGAAAAGCAACTCCCCAGAGGAGGTACGAGGTGCCATGGGATGCGGTGGAGGTCACCAGAGCTCAAGGGGGGATGATGCAGGTCTGGAGAGGACACAAGCACGGAGTGACCAGGCATGGAGAAGCCACGTCTGGCTGGGGAGCCCCTTCCCATGCGCCAGGGGATGGGGCCACGGGTGCAGGTATCTCCACACCCTCCCCTGTAGGTTACCTGGCTCACTTTGTCCATCTTCTCTTTCAAATCCTCTGGCTCGTTGTGGATTGTAATCAAACTGCAAGGCAAGAGGGGACAGGCAAGGCAAGAGGAATTGGACTCGATTGTTTTTATGGGTCCCTTCCAACTCGGGATAATCTGTGATTCTGTGACAGGGGGGCTCAGGGCCTGCTGTCTCCTCGCTGGACGAAGCAACAAAGCCCAGGGGCGCCCGCAAGCAGCATTGGGGAAGACAGAAGCTTTCAGCACCTGAGGGAGAAGGAGGAACCTTTTGCAATCATTTTACTACAGCTTATAGCAGCATTTCTTCCAAGTGGGGAGCGCGGCTCTGTAAACACCGCAACACCCACCTCCTTCTGCTGGATTTGTGGTGGACAGCTGCTAAACTCAAGGAATTTGCTGAAAAAATGGAGCCAAAAGCAGTGGTATGCGGGGCTGTAACCCAGTTTTGCAGCCCATGTCCCCAGCCAGCTGCCAGCCCCATCCCTGGAGCACATCGGAGTGATTTCCCATCCAAAGGTCATTTTTTAACCTCTCAGACTATTCCACTCGTATCTCAGGAATGGCACCTTCAGAGACACTCCCTGCCTGCAGGCAGCACATATTTCCTCCAGGTCACCCCTGCGTGGCAGCACTGCCTCGTGCCTGCGAGCCCTGTTATTTTTCAGTGCGGGGAGCCCTGCGGTGCGGCAGGGGGGTCCCGCTCCTTCCCCCCTCCCCAGCACCCCCATACCTGGTGGTGGAGTAGGTGTCGGGTTGCTGGTAGCAGCAGAAGAGTTTCCAGGACCCTGACAGCAGAACAGCACAAAGTGACCTCCAGAATCCTCCCTTTGTTATCACCGCTCTGGGGGGGGTCAGGGAAGGGGGCGAAGGATGGGACCCCAGCCCTCTCCCAGCTCCCCAGGGCCACTTTTGCCCGCGTCCCACTCACCTCGGCTCTCCCCCATGGCGCAGCCACTGGTGGCAGGGTGGCAATGGCCCTGGCCCGCTCCCTGCCCAGGCGTAACCTCAGCAGGGCCTTTTCTGACGCCTGCTGATGCAATGATGAGGTCGGAGGCAGTGGGTATGGGACCCCCTGCGTGCAGGGAGATCACACAGACGCGTATGGGGGCCACGAAACAGATTTATTGCCTCGTGCTGGAGACAGCCCTGGGTGGGACCTGGCGCTTAGGGACGTGGTTTAGTGGGTGACATCAGTAGCAGATGATCTCAGAGGTTTCTCCAACCTTAATGAATCTATGATTCCTCCCCAAGAAAGCCACATGGGTGCTGTCAGATTTGTGTCCCAGAGGGCGACCTGCGGTGCGGCGGGGGCTCCTCGAGGCGCTGCGGCAGATTTCACACAGACGAGCGTGCGGGGAAAGGCAGGAGGCAAACTTTTATTTTCGTAAAAGCAGAAATCTGGGGGAAGTGTGCAAGGCCGGGGTGGGCCTCAGATGTGCGTGCGGAAGCACAGGTCGGTGCCCGCCATCCTCTGCGCGTAGAGCTGGTCGAAGCGCGCGCTCTGGGCCACGGTGAAGTGGTTCTTCCAGTCACCAGTGATGCCTGGGGGGCGAGAGGGGGCTGAGCAGGGCCCAGAGGGCTGGTGGTGTGCCGGGGGGGGGCCCAGAGCCCACTCACCTTTGCGCATGAAGGGGGAGATGCCCTGGTCCATGAGGTTGGAGGGCACCACCCGGTAGTTGGTGCTGAAGTTGTCCCGCATGGCCTCGAAGGACGTGTGCTGGGCGACCGCTTCCAGTGCCGCCTCCGACAGCTCCTTCCCCAGGAACTGGGCCACCTTGGTGATCTCCCGGCGGGGGTCCTGGGCGCAGAGGCTGGCATTCAGCCCCGGCGCCCCCAAGCCCCTAGCCCCACCGTCAGCACCGTCCCCTCACCTCCTTCATGTCCTCGTAGAAGAGGTAGAGGATGGGGTGCTCCCTCCGGCGCTCCCAGTAGCCCCTCACGTGGTCGAACCAGGAGCCGTAGGCCACTGCACGGGGAGAGTGGCCATGGGGATCAGTGGGTGACGGCACCCTCAGGGTCCTCACGTGCACCCACGGGTGTCCCACCCCACCTCTGCCTGCCATGAACTCCTCCAGGTACTGGTCCCACGTCCCCGGGTGAGGGTGCAGGTGGTTCATCAGGTCAAAGTGGTAGTAGGAGACGGCCACATCCTTGGCGTTACGCCCCACGTAGACCATCTGTGGAGAGGCCCGTGTCGGTGACGTGTGCTGATTTGCAGGGTTCTGGTGGGGGTAGTCATGCCCTTATCCCTTCTGGGTCCCTCCTGGCACGTTCCCTCCAGCCCTATTACCTTGCAGCCCTTCTCCCAGAAGGATTTGGGTAAGATATCAGCCGGGATGTGGGTCTTGATAATGCGAGGGGATGGCATGCCCTCCAGCTGCTCCGTGCCTACAAAAAGCGCTTCTGCTACCAGCAGGGTGCACCCCAAAAGCCCAGTCTGCCCCATCCTTGTTGGCCAGGCTGGCCCCCGAGCCTCGGGGCACCCACTGCCCACCCACCCCGCTACCTGCCAGCATCTGCCCAGGGGCAGCAAACTCCAGCATGGGCACCCGGTTGACGATGACGTCCCGCTTGCATTTTTCGGGGTCGCCACCTTGCAGGATCATGTCCACGATCTCACTGACCCAGGTGGTGCCTGGTGAGGAGCAGCCCGGTGTCCCGCTGCTGCTGTTCCCTCCTGAACCCAATCGCAGGCACCGCAGCACCTTCTGGCCACCCCCAAAATTCCAGCTCGGGTAGTCGTGGGTTAGTGCCCCCCACTTCCCGCACATGGCCCCTCTCTCCTGTGCCGGGGCCGCTCACCGGATTTGGGGAAGGTGACCACCACGATGTCTTCAGGGCGGCTCTGGAACTTGTCCACCTGCTCCCAGTTCTGGGCGAAGGCGTAGACCATAGGGATGCCGTGCACCGTGCTCCAGGGCTGGCGTATGTAGGTGTCCATCGTGGCCATCCTGGTGGGGACAGGGGGGTACACAGAGGGCCAGCTGGTGGGGTTGTCTTCATAGGGCCACCTTCATGGGGCTACAGCCAGCCCTAGGGAGCTGGGGAGCTCCCAGAGCTGCTGCTGGGACACAGCATTGGGCTCTTGGGGTGCTTGCCCAGACACCCCTGGCGTTTCAGGGCTGCTCTGTGGGGTGCCAGGAGGGGAAAAAGTGTGTCCTGCCTGGTGCCAGCTTGGGCTCTTGGGGCGGCAGGAGGGAGCTTTGAGGAAAACAAGGTGCTGCCAAAGGGCAAAGGGCAAATCCTTTCTCTTGGTGTTACTGGGGCGGTGGCGGGACTCACTGACACAGCTGGCAAAGCAAAGCCCTGTGCCCATCCCCAGACCCCTTGGGCTTTTGTGGAGGATCCCAGCCTTGTTCTTCAGAGCCAGTGGGGACCACCGACCCGCACCCCTTTGCCGAGCTGCCGTAGCAGGGATCGACCAGCAGCCATCTCACCCCCGTGCCCTGCAGCTGGTGAAGAAACCAGCCCCCCCTGGGCCCCCCCAGTATCCAGGCCTTGCCTTTCGGAGGCTGGCGGGGGGCTCCCCGTTACCTGCTGCTGGGCGCCGTGGGGAGCGGGGAGCACCGTGCCCGTGCCCGCAGACAACGGGGTGTTTATTTTTCCCCTCCCCGCGTGGAAGATGGAGGCACGGGGAGGTGCCTGGGGATGGGGACGTCACCGGGGGTGGGAGAGGGTGCTCCGGGGTGGGGAGGAGGAACAAGGGGGGCAAGGCGAGTGCCTGTGATGAGTGGTGCTGTGCTCAGCACCCCCTCCCAGGCAGGGGTGGGCTGGGGGTGTCACCTGCGTGTGGCTCGCTGGTGGGACGCAGGGCTCAGGCTCGGGACCCCGAAGGCGGGTCCAAAGTCTGCAGGGTTGCAAAAGAGCAGCGCCTGCTGCAGCCAGCATGCTGCTGGGAAAAGGGTTTAAGGGAGACGTGCTGGGGGGAGTGCGGGTCTTTTGGGGAAAGGGCCACCCTTTGGCAAAGCCAGGAGCTGGGGGTGCATGAGGATGCCCCTCTGCGCTAAAATAAACGTGTTGGAAGGGTTTGTTCTTTAGCTGCACCGATAGCACTGCTGCTCGCAGATCAATCCAGTTTGCATCTCTCTGGGACAAACCAGCCCCAGGGCACTGCCTGTGCACAAACGTTGCTAGTTTGGACGCTCATAAACCAAAGCTGGAAATGGGGCATAACGGGGGGATTTGGGTCCCAGGAGCAAATCCCTGATGCCGGTGGGCCAGGTTGTCCCAGTGGTGCCTGAGCAAGAGCCTGGTGCAGCTGTGTGGGAGCAGGGACATCCCCCATGTCACCGTGCCAGCGGGGCCAGCGCCAGTGCCAGGCAGGAGGTGTTTCCCCTTGCCTTTGCCCTGCAGTACCCATGCTGGAGCAACGGTGATGGAAATTTCTGCCTGCTCTGCAAAGCAATCTGCAGCAATTCGGAGCCATAAACATGCCTGGGCACGGAGTCAGCCTGGGTGCAGTGAGCACCCTGACTTGCTTTGGGGTTTTTCCACTCCTAGGACGGTCCTTGCTCCTGCTGGCACTGCTCTTTTATTTCTAGGAGTGGGCTGAGCCAGCTCCATGTGTCTGGGGCTGAAAGTGATGCTTTGGAGTATGGGGTCCCCGCAGCAAGCATCTCCGTGTGCCTGCAGGCATCTCGAGGCACCAAGAACACGCTTCAGGGTCTGCCCTTGCCCTTCATCGCAGACATACATGTATGCTCACCCTCTGGCTATTGTAATTTATTATGGGAAGAAAAATGCCCGGCGAGTTCCGGGCTGCAGGAATCCGGTGCTGGCTCCCCATCAGGGCAGGGGGAGCCCTGGGCAGCGCCGGGGGCAGGCAGTGCCCCGGGGGTGGGCGCCCCTCACACCTCCATCTGGAAGCAGAGGTCTGAGCCTGCCATGTGCTGCTGGTAGTGCTGGTCAAAGCGCTCGTTCTGCGCCACCGTGAAGTGGTTCTTCCAGTCGCCGGAGATGCCTTTGGGGGTAGGGAGGTGAGAAAGCACATGGGGCAAAATCTGGCCCCCAAAAACATCTGCAGTCTGGGCCTGGGACTCACCCTCCCAGGACCGCCGGCTGAAACCTACCTTTCCGCATGAAGGGGGAGAGGCTGTGGTCCATCATCGAGGAGGGCATGGTCTCGTAGTTAGCGGCGGGGTTCTTCTTCATCTCCTGGAAGGAGGTGTGGTGGAGGATCCTCGCCACTGTTTCCTCCGCCACCTCCTTGCCCAGGAACTGCAAGATCTTCTGCACCTCACGCCGCGGGTCCTGTGGGGTGGCAGGGGCAGGGGTGCTCAGTGCTGGTGCTCCCCCTAGAAATAGGGGGGAGGGGGGGAGCAGCCAGGGCAGGTGCAGGCACCCCTCTCTCCAGCCCACCTCACCTTCTTCATGTCCTCGTAGAAGAGGTAGAGGAGCTGTTTCTCCTGCCTCTTCTCCCACCAGCCCCTCACATGCTCATACCAGGACCCGTAGGCCACTGTGGGATGGGGGTTGGGTTAGCCGAAAAGCAGCAAGGAGGAGGATGCCCTCCCCACCAGCATTTTTGTGCGAGCCCAAGCACGCAGCCCCCACCTTTTCCATTCATGAAGGCCTCCAGGAATTCAGCCAGCGTGCCGGGGTCAGGGTGCATCTTGGCCATCTGGTAGAAGTAGTAGTAGGAGATAACGACGTCCTTGGGGTTGCGAGCCATGTAGATTATCTGGGGACAACCGAGGCTGTGGTTGAGGGAAGAGGAAAGGTGCCCCCTCCCTACTGCCCCGCTGGGGAGAGAGGTGAGGGGCAGCCCCACAGTGTTACCTTGCAGCCCTTCTCCTGGAAGGAGGCCGGGAGGAGCTGGACTGGCAGGTGGGTCTTCACCAGCCGTGGGGATGGGGTTTTCTCCAGCAGCTCGATTCCTGCAGGAGGGGAGCTCAGTGGGATGTGCCCCCTGCTCTGACACCCCCACCCATGCCCCAACTCGACCCCTTTCCCCCACAGCCCTCGGCCACTCACCGCTTGGTATCTTGGGGGCCTTCATCTCCAGGAAGGGCACCCGGTTGAAGATGGCATCCCGCCGGCACTTCTCCACGTCGCCGTCATGGTAGATCATGTCCAGGATCTCGCTCAGCCACGTCGTGCCTGTGGCACAGGGCAGTGTCTCAGGGGCTGGAGGTGCCCCGGCAGCATCCCAAACCCCCCTAGGTCCACACACCTGACTTGGGGTACGTGGCGATCAGCAGGTCGTCATGCCGGGCTTGGAAAGCCTCCACCTGCGGCCAGCCCTCTATGAAGGACTTGTACAAAGGGATGCCATGGAGGCTTCCCAGCTCCTCCCTGCACACCTCGTCTACCCCCATCGCTGGCAGCGTGTCCCCACGGCACGGACGCTCTTCTGTGTCTGCGTTCAGGGGAGGGCAAAGTCCACCCTGAATCACGTGCAGCCCCCCGGGGCGGTGAGGTTCTCCTCGCCCGGCCCCCAGCTCGGTTTCCTTCCGCTGTGAAAGTATGGGTGGCACAGACTGCAAGCGCTGGGGAGGTTTGGAGAGAGACGGGCTCGACCCGGGAGAGGAAACGCCTGTTTTCTGGACTGCAACTCACAGCCTTGTTTTCCGTCTCTTTCTGTCCGCTGACGGCTCAATGGTGAGGCATGGCTTGGTTGGGGAAGGGAAGGAGGAAATTGGAGGCTGGTGGGTGACTCCATGGGGCACAGGGTGGTGGGATTTGGGAGCTGGGCACCAGCTCTGGCTGCGGAGATGCATTGGAGAAGACCCAGCCTCACTGCCTGGTGCTGCTTCAGCCTCGGCTCTAGCTGCTGGGGAGCCCCAGCCCCCCACATTGCTGCAGTCCCAGGGAGATGCAGCCAGTGCATGTTAAAGGCAGTCGTTTTAATATAAACCGTGACAGCTGCACACGGTGTGAATACTGACTAGCTGGTTTGTATTTATTGATTTATTAGTTAGTAATGATTCGGTTATACTATGTCTGGAATAGAGAGTGGAGCCTCAGAAGCATTGTTTTGCCCGGAGGCCATCTCAAACACTGAATTCAGCATGGTGCACGTCACCGTCCTCCATTTTGGGGATGATTAAAGCTGCACCAGTCCCGGTCCCCTAGCCACTATGCTCTCCGGATCTTTTGTCAGGAAACCACTCAGCGCTCCGTGCTCCAGAACGCCTACGTGCTCCGGAACGTCTCCCGCCTGTTCCAGAACCTCTTCTGCATTCTCCATAATGTCTTCTCCATCCTCCGGCACATCTCCTACATGCTCTCGGACGTCTTCTGCGTGCTCCAGGACATCTTCCATGTGCTACAGAACGTCCTCTACATGCTCCGGGGCATCTTCCGCGTGGTCTGGGACATCCTCTGCATATTCTGGGATGTCTTCTGTGTGCTCTGGGCCATCTTCTGGAAATTTCAGCAGTTTGAAAATGTGGCCCCTGGCTCTGCTCTCGGGGGCACCGTGGGGAAGGCAGCCACCCCAGTGGGAGTGAAGTGGAAGCTCCAGTATAATGGAATGACCTGGGTTGAAAAGGATCTCAAAGATCATCTCATGCCAAACCCCCTGCCAAAGGTTGTACAGTAGGTGATGGACAATCAAAATGTAGATTGCTTCATGCTTGAGGCTGAAACCTTTTGATATGATGCTATTTTGGTACATGGGAAGAAATGAACGTTCAGGAGAGAACGTTTCCTTCCCTTACTCTCTCTCCTCCACTTTCTTTTGTGCTCTCACTTTGTCCTTCAGAACCTCATTTTATCATGTTTCTGGTCTTACCTAGAGAGACTTCTTAGAATAATTCTTTCCTAGCAAACATTTTCATGAGGGCCTTTTTACAAATAAAAGCTTTGTCACAGCATTTGCTTGTCTGATATATAGCATGAAAACATGAAAGCTCCAGACCAGAAGAACCAAAATGTTAAGGGCCAAAAAGCCCTGCGGGGCAGGGAGGATATTTTGAGTGGAATTTTTGCCTAGACTGGAATGAATGTCACAATCACAACTCCTTCCTTGGCAAGGGCAAAACCTGTCAGGAGGCATAAAGGAAAGATACTGTGTAGTAAAGAAGCAGGTTTCGCTTTCACTGGTGCTGCTTCAAAGATCAAAGACCTCAGGGTTTTCCCTTCTCCACCCTGTCCTTGCCCACCTGCTGGTTTATGGCTGGTTTTTGTTTTGTTTTTCGTGAGAGGATGTGGCAAGCAGTGCTCACAACCAGCTGAGATACTGTCTTGAGGCACGCAAGACATCACAATCTGGGCAGCTCTGGCACCACTCCCTACACAGGAAATACTTTGGAAGAGTTTCTGGCTTTCTGAACAATAGAGAAGGTTCAGGGTTCTTTGAAACTCGAGGATGCCCTGCCCTCTTCCCCCTGAGCCAGCCCTGGGAGCAAGGAGCTGTGTCCCCCCCCAGGCTGGGGGAGCAGGGCTCAGGCTGGTGTGCACCACCGAGGGATGGCTGCAGGCTGGCAGCTCCTCTTGCCTTCCTGCAGCGTCCAATGCTGGAGACCTCTAGAGGAAGGAAGGAAAAACAAAGAAACCACTTATCACAAAAACAGTGACAAGGGCTAGTGCTCTCTCCTCAGCATCTCAACTTTTTAACGGGCTTTTTCTCTGATGTGCTATGCAACACTGGGTGAAGCCAGGGATAGAAGAGTGGGGGCTTGTTAATCACTTTAAAAATACATGTTGCTGAATGTCTTTGCTTACTACTGTGCAAATTAACCAAAACAAGGAGTCTTGGGGCCCCTCACAGAGGATGTTTCCTGACAAAAATGGGGAACCCGTCTCAAAAACCAGCTGAGACCGACACTGTGGTTTGGACAAAAGCCAAGGAGCAGCTGAGTCTGTACAAAGGCAGGAGGTCAGCTAGTGGTGATGAAGAAGAGTTATCAGCCTTCATCCCCACGACCCCCCCAGCAACCACCACTGTGCAAGCGCAGACGGGAGGAGTTAATGGAAATGACTTCTTGGAGCTATTTTTAGTATGAAGCAGAGATAGGTTATGCATATGTATAGGCATATTGGGAAACTTCATGCATATGTAACTCTTTACTGCATATAACCAAAGCAAGTTGCCAGGTTGGGGTGCGCATGCCTTTGGAAACTACCCCACATGCGCCTGGCACTGAAATAAACCACATACCTGCTTTATAACTCGTTTGCTTTGAGTTGTGGAGTTCTTTCACAAATCACAGGTTAAGGACATCCGCATCACATCTGTATGGATAACACATGGGGTTTAGAGGACACAAGACACTGGTACTGGCCTCACCTGGAGAAAGCAGGATGCAATGGGGAGGGCCCTGAACATTTCCATATGCATTTTTTTTCTGTAAATCCAAAGCTTTCAGACAAAGTTTTTTTTGAGCATGAGCCAGCAGTGTGCCCTGGTGGCCAAGAAGGCCAGCAGGATCCTGGCATGCATTAAAAGGAGCATGGCCAGCAGGTCAAGGAAGGTGATCCTCCCCCTCTACTCTGCCCTGGTCAGGCCTCACCTGGAGTACTGTGTCCAGCGCATACCTATTTCTTGCTTGCATACCACATTTTGCTTTCACATGTTCTAAATTGCTGTGTCTCGGTAGCCTGCTCAGCTGTGCTCAGCTGTTTGTATTGCTCTTTAAGCATTGCCCCTGAATATTTCTGCTGCAAATTATTATTGCTGCAGGAGTAAGGTGAACTGTCTGTATTGTATCCTATTTCAGCATCGTTTAGAACTTCACAGTTGAAGCAAACTGTCAAGATCAGAAAAAATGTTTGTCACTCTCAAAGCACCCGAGGCAAAATCTGCAAGTTGCTTCCACACTCTCATCGTAACTTTGTCTTTGAAATATATACAAATGCTTTGCACTTGAAATCAGTAGATATCATTTCCCCACGCCAAGTGAACACAACAGCTACACAGTACTTCTGTAGCTCCTCACTGCCCAATTCCAAGTACTGCAGTTTCTCAGAATGAAAATGCCAGCTCACCTCAGTCTGTCATACACTTCTTGTTTCTGTGAATATCTCAAAAGCACATGCTGTCAGCACACAGCAGAAGCACTCGATGGCTTTATGATGTGCACTCAGAGCTTTAGGAACAGTAGTATAATATTTAAAATGAATACTGTAGCACTCTTCTCTTTGCTCCTTTAGAAGTATAAAAAGGTCATATTCCAACAAGATTGTGTTAGGAAGCTTATACAGTGTCTCTTGAACCTAATCCTTCAGTTTTCCAAAATATTTTAGGAGAACAATATTCCAGAATATGTCCCCAATACAACATGTGTGTAGAGACAGAGAGGCTTACCTGGCAAACATTTTTCTCCCCCCCAGCCTGCATTTGCATCAGAAAAGCCAGTAGGTAGGTAGGATTCAGCCATTATACCCTCTATTTTAAGATTCAAAAAAGCAGTATCATGTTTTTAACTACTTCAGGATTTTATTTTTGTATATTTTTATTTTTTTACCAGGTTAGTAGCAAAATCTGATTTTCTAACTTGGTTAAGATATGTAAGCAGGCGTGACTTAAGCAAGAGGTGCTGGAACATAAGAAGAAAAGTGGTGAGGTGCTTGTGGGGAGGCAGCAACATCACTACAAACTGGACATTTTAAGAGATGTAGGGCACACTGTCAGCACCTTGAATTTAAATGTGTATTGCCCTAAATTAAAAGCCCCATGTTTTTCCATGTTTCTGCTGTTAAAGGTCTTATGAGTCG
Source organism: Aythya ferina (assembly GCF_964211825.1). Taxonomy (NCBI): domain Eukaryota; kingdom Metazoa; phylum Chordata; class Aves; order Anseriformes; family Anatidae; genus Aythya; species Aythya ferina. The sequence continues at coordinate 62,360,778 of NC_140300.1, read as the reverse complement.
AACAAAGCTCAATTCTACATCAGCTTAGAACTTTACCTGGGAAACCTTATAGCTGCAAAACCCATAGTCAACAAAAGTTGTTAAGAACCACCTGGATGGTTCTGGACAGCATGGACTGGAAAGGATTGCTCAGGGAACACCTGCGGATTGGTGAGACATTGAGCTCTTTACTTACACAAACACATATGTACAAATACACATATGCATATTTCTCACTGCTTTTTCCAGGAAAAGAGTCACACTAACAGGACAGTCTTTACAGTACTGTATGTACTATGCACTCTATCAGGGGACCGAGCTGGGATTTAAGATTCTTCAGGGGAGATGGATGTCAAGCAATCTTCAGAGCCCCCTACAAGTCATACTTTTTTCTCACCACTCTGCCATCTCTCCATCTCTAACAGCAACACTTATTAAGTCATGCATGGCAGCTAAGACAAAAACATTCATACATTTTAAATATATACACATATGCTTGTATATATATATACACAGTCTGTGTGTGCGTGTGTGTATATGGCATACATTTGGCATAAACCTAAGCAATGATTCTGTTTAAACTAACTAGCTTTCCAACAGCAACGAAGAACTAAAGCCATGAGTTTTGTGGCTGGTAGTTGACTGACAAAAGGCAGCAAAAAGCTGTCAAGAAGATATCTTAGTCTGCTACCTCATGTTGATTCTACTTTTCAGTCCACTGTGTCCTAACACACATAGGGATTTTTCATTTATTTTATTTTATTTTATTTTATTTTATTTTATTTTATTTTATTTTATTTTATTTTATTTTATTTTGTTTTGTTTTGTTTTGTTTTGTTTTGTTTTGTTTTGTTTTGTTTTGTTTTGTTTTTTATTTATCTACTTACTTTCTTCTCTCCTATTTAAGGGATTCACAGCATGACAGTTTACAAAGAAACTTTTTTTTTTTTTTTTTTTTTGATTCATTGATGGCACTATACAACATTACACACAGCTATTTTTTGTCAGATTTATACTGTAACAGTGACATCCACTGGCCAGTATAAACAGCACCAGGTTCTTTGCTGAGTAACCTTAGTAACTGATAGGGGCTTCACATACCTAAACAGATTCACTTAGAATAGTGTAAATAAAACTGACTGTAAATTATCCAGAAATATATGAAATATTTGAGAGATTATGGTAGTGTACTACCATATATTTTACATTTCAGCCTAGTGTCCCCAGGTAAGGTTAAAAAATATAACTAAATCACATATTGCAGCAATAGAAATCTAGTCTGAAAAATAATCCTTGTAAAAAATAGTAATGATTAGAAGACACTTTTTATTCTGAACACATCTACTTTTTGGTCAGTCTAATAAAAAAAAAATGCAGAATTTCTCAGCATTTTAAAATTTAACTTAATTCTGGATATTTCAAAAAAGAGATTTATTTTCCAATAGGTCAAATTAATACTAGAGGTAAAGACAGTGTCATAATGATATAATAGTACTAGCACAATACGCAACAGCAAGAACAAATCATGCATTTGTTATAATGGAGTGAGGACCAGAACCACCTCTTTAGAGATCAGCTGACACTTCAGGATTATGAGTTTGCCAGACATTTACCACCCTCCCAGAATGTCAGAATAGTAAAGTATTTGAGAAATCAGGTGAAACTTTGAGAAAAAACAAAGGATATAAATTAGTTTCCACTTTGCCCATAACTCATGAAACAATCGAATGGAAACAAATAAAAAGATGGCTGTGCATAAAAGCACTGTACACATGCATTCATCTTCTGAAGAAAATAATGGAAAAACAGAATAAACCTAGAAAAGTTAAGCTAAGAAGAAGAGTTAAGCTAAGAAGAAAAGTTAAGAAGAGTTAAGCTAAGAGTTAAGCTAAGCATTAATCTAACTTTACAGGGGCAGGAAGAGCACAGCAAGGATGGCAATAACATACATCAGTTAATTGTGGTGTTGACGGATCATTCTGTACGAAAGGGCTTGCAATGGGGAAACCGTTTACACTGCAGCAAAGAGCCTGTGCTAGCAGAAGAGAGCAGCAGATGAGAGTGGGAGGCAAATGAGGAATGGAGCTTGGGTAGCTGAACTTTACTCTGACCTTCATTTGTATTCTTTTTTCAGTACTGGAGAAATAAAGTGTGCCAACCCACGGTAAAGTATGGGGGGTAGAGGGAATGCTCACTGACGTCTAGCCTCAATAGCTGTTTGTTTCATATGACACACTTGTCATTTGGCCACCACTCACTGCTTTTGTCTGAGATGCAGATTTTGAGACTACACAGATGCGGCAGAGCTGGCAGGACAACACTGGCACAAACTTTCCTATCTGTAGGGGTGCTGGAAAAAAAGATATTAAAGGCCAAGTTTTCGAAGGAACTCTAATATTTCCTTCCAATGCCTTCCTTGGCCTGGGCACTGTCCCACATCTGCACATTCAGCCCTATGTTTTCCTCTCCTTTTCCATGGTTATTAGTTTAACTGCATCTGCCAGCACTGAGAAGCCATGAGTCTCATGATTAATGTTGTCCTAGAAAGCATAAGGAATAACTCAGAACAGCTCTCCCCAAGTCTACTTCACACCAATCAAATATTTATGTGACCACAGGAGAAGGTATTTGATAGAATGGGATTTCAGCTGGGTGAAAATCGCTGCTATGATAAATACTTCATTTATACAAACCAGTGCCTCTTGGAACAGTAAGAGAGAAGGAAACATCTGCTAGACAGAAGACACCTGGAATTCAGGAGGTTATCATCAGAGATATGTTTCCTTTCACCCTACTGCCATGAAACACTGCAAATAGCCTGGCTCTGTCTTCCTGAAGATCTCTTTACAGGTATTGGAAAACTGGTGTTCCATTTATTTTTTCCAGTGAGAAGTTGTCTTTTCTCCAGACTGAACAAGCCATGTTCCTTTGTTTCTCCTCACAGAGACAGTGCTCCAGCCTCCTGAGCATCTTGTTGTCCCTCTCCTAAATTTGCTTTGGTTTGTTGATGTCTGTCGTGAACCGGGAGACCTAAAGCTGGATATTCTAGACTATGCTTTTATTGCAAGGGGTTATTTCTTCCTAGGTGCAGGACTTTTCATTTGTCAGGTATTACAGCACAGAAAACAGCTGTCTCAGGAAATCACACAGCAGACATAGGAGTCCATTTCCCAAAAGAGAGAAATAATAAAAAAAAGATATATTATTAGATATTTTTTATGAGAGATCTCTTTCTAATTTTCCAGTTTTTGAAAAATCAAGCTATTAAGATCAGCTGTTGTCTTTCATCTCCAAGACTGTGCCTTCACCAAATTAAAATTAAAACCTAAAAACATCTAGGGAACTGCAGGGGAAATATATATTATTATTATATTATTATTATTATTATTAAAAATTATATGTATGTATATAATATTATCATCATCCATTTTACTTATTTTCTGGCATCTGTAGGATCTAAACATTATGTCAGCTGCTGAAGATATAGAACTACTTCCAGAGAAAAAATGGCCAAAAAATGAACTACATGCTGCTAGTATGTCTATGTGCATTAGAAGATACAGCTAAATTAAGTTACCAGTACATTATATATAGCAATACTATTCCCTTGATACTTATTTTCATAGTGTCTTATTTCTGATTCTGATACAGTCATTACTGGACTGAATCCAAGAAAGGACCATCCTGTGATAGGAATGGCATGGGCACTTTTCTGGGTTATATGAGCCTGGGAATGGAGGAACAGCACAGTTTCGTTTTAGCAGACAAGTTATGATTGGTTGCAATATTTCAGTGGCTTCCCTAAGTCATTCATAGTGACCCGAACTTGAACCCAGGACCATGCCACAGCTCCACAGCTGCTCTTCCCATGTGCATTTTTTTGTTGTTGTTGTTTTATTGTGTGTTCAAAATTACAATACAATCAGAAACACACCCCACCTGCAGATAACGGCATCTGGTTTTCTACAGTGCAGCACAAGTGGCTGTTTCTGATCTGAAAATAACTCTTCTTAGAACAGTGGGAAAAAAAAAAAAAAAGAAAAAAAAAAAAGATTTAGAATAAAACAAGTAACAAATACTTTAGGAGCATGAGCTCAGATGGGGAGCCACGACCTATCAGATCTTCCAGCTGATTCTAATACCTTCTTCTCTCTAATTACAGCCTCTGTTACCAGCCTTCCTTTTCATTTTAACAGTCAGTTGAGCAGGTGAGCTTCCATCTCCATGATGTATCTATTAGATGCAGCATTTTGGGTGCAGCTTATCAGCCTGCTATATATAGAAGCAAGCTCCATCAGGCTTACTTTGTTTGGTAGGTATTTTTAATTGTGGTTATTTTAGAGGGGACTGGCCCAGCTTAAGGTATATTGATGTCTTTGGATGGTTTGTTTGCTAAGCTTTAAGAAGGAATGAAGTCCTGAATTGTTGTCTTATGCTGCTGGAGTACACTTAAGGAAAATTAGACTGTGACATTATGTGCTCAGAATATGGGTGTGTCCAGAGGAGTGGATGTCTTCTAGCTCTATAGGTTTCTGTGTTTTGTTTGTTTGCCTGTTTTTTTTTTTTTTTTTTTTTTTTTTTTTTTTTTTGTGGCAATCTACTTGCTGAAAGGAGTAGAAACAATTGTGATAGTCTTGAAAGAAGCCAAAAAAATAAGGTTTGTTAGCGTTTATATTAATCTATGCATTTCAGGTGGTTCAGCAGCTACTATTTTGTTTTAATGGAATTTGGATAGGCAACCTCTGAAAAATAGGAATGGGACTGATAACTATCATAGTTGAAGCTGTAGTATACTTTGAGTGTCTTAGTGATAGAGAGATGTCTGTAACACATCACTTAATGGTGGCTGGAAATGATGTGTATTCCTAGAATGCAGGGGACTGGGAAGACGTCCTCAATTATGATTTGGTAATTGAGGGAGATCCTGCCCTTTGTGTGTTTATGTTGACTTATGAGCGTTTATTGTTGTGTGCATTGTGGTATTTCTAGACCTTAAGACATATACAGGCTTAAGAACATAGCAAAAGGCAGTCTTTACTGCAAGACTTAATTCAATGCAGTAGAGATAGAGTATGTTCTTCTGGAAAATGCTGTGTTTTCTATGTTCCTGTCTCAAGTGAATGAGATGTTTTACAATACTGTAGTTTGTGAAGTTCCATTGTAGTTAGTGTTTTATGTAAGTGCTAACCTACAGTAAAAGGAAGAAAATCCATTTTGTGCTGCAATTTGACTATTTCATTCTGTCTATTGCATGGACCCTATTACAAGATCCTTGTCAGGGAGAACAAATTTCTAATGTGCAATAACCTTCTGTCAGGGAAGGCTATGAATATCCTACTCCTTGAAAGGTTCTTGTCCAAATGCTGTTTAGAATAAACAAAACAGTTGAAAGATTAGTATCTAAGTAGCTTTTTAGTTGGTTTGCTTCCAATGTAAAGAGTGATGACCAAAGTGACCATTCTGCAAGAGCAACAAAATTTTTTATTGTTCCTCTTGATGCATGAAATGCATGTCAAATTGTTTGAAAAGTGCAAGTTGGTTAGTAAAAGAAAGCAGTAATCGTAGCAAAATCAAAAAAGGAACTAGGGAAGGGCATTGGAAAAAAAATACATTTAATTGTATGTAATTACTTGATGCATACTTTAACCAGAGAAAGAAAGGGAAAGGAGCATGCTAAATGTTTTTTGTAGGGCAGTTACACTAGGTGATTTTTCCAAATGACTGAACTTGGTGTGAGTTTTGAATTAATAATAATAATAATGTCAGATGTTTCTAGCTGTTTTTGAAAATGTTTATAACTTTTCTTCACTGTAATTAGTTAAAATGCTTTACCCTGTCCTTCATATACATTCACACATTTAACAAAGTTTACTTTCTTTTCTGGTAATACTTTGCAAGCCAATTATGTAGAATACAAGTCCGACAGAAGCTGAAGCATCAATACACGAGTAAAAAGGTAAAAAGCTTTGAGCCATGTGATGCTGTAGCTGTTTAAACATGCAAGTACTCTAAAAACTGAGCTGCTCAGTTGAATGAGTTTTTAACATGCCACGTTTGATATCTTTGAATGAATTACAGTCTAGTTTAAAGTAAGGATGTGTGTATTGCAGAGGAAAGTGGAAGCAGCCTGTGAGCAGGTTTACTGGTGTGAATTCAAATGCTCTTGTCTCTCTATAAGTAATCACAGTTGACTGTGCTAAATAATTAATAAATTGAAGGTTACTTCCTATGGGAAAAAGATTAAAGTGATGAATAAGATGTGAAGTTTAGAGATGGAATAACTTACTCTATTTTATAATCACTTTTTATAGTGGAAAAGTTCATGCAGATGTTTTCCTTTTTGGGCTTAGGGTTAATGCAGGAAGATAATGCTACTGGTGACAAGCAAATGAGTGTATTGGTATGACTGGGGTGAGGTGGGGGATTTGGATGTTCTGAGAAGTTGAGTGATTTTTCTTTTTATCTTGGCATCATCTGCTAAGCACCTCGTGTTTTTAAGGTGGTCAAGAAAATGCACCGTATTAATACTCAGTGAAATCTGAATGTAGATGACTTCTCTAAGTATGCATCTCAGTGTGTGCACCATCGGGAGATGTCACTGAGGACCACGGATAGCTATTTTGACTGGAACACTTGTAATTTACAATGCTCTTTTGTGTCTCTGAACTACTTTTAATCCAGAAAAAGTCTTAGACTTGTACTAAAGTTATATTCTAAAGGATGTATTGCATTCTGTTCTGAGGCTTTATCAAACCTGACTCTGGACAGCACTGTAGCAGCAGCAATCTTCAAAAAAAAAAAAAAAAAAAAAAAAGTTCAAAATACTGGTGAACTTTTTAGCTGCCTGATGCTGAGCTACCACTGTTGCAGATCCACAGAATGGTTTGGGTTGGAAGGGACCTAAAGGATGATGTAATTTCAACCCCCCTGCCAGGGGCAGGAACACCTCCCACCAGACCAGGATCCTCAAAGCCTCATCTAGCCTGGCCTTAAACACTTTGAGGGATGAGGCATCCACAGCTTCAGGGAAACCTGTTCCAGTGTCTCAGTGCCCTCTGAGTAAAGAACTTCTTCCTGATGTGTAATCTAAATGTACTCCCTTTTGCTTTAAAGCTATTCCCCCTTGTCCTATTGCTATGCTCCCTGGGGAGTTCCTCCCCACCTTTCCTGTAGGCCCCTGTTAGGTACTGACAGGCTGCTATAAGGTCTCCCCACAACCTTCTCTTCCCCAGGCTGAACAACTCCAGCCCCCTAAATCCTGTCCTGGAAGGAGAGGGGCTCCAGCCCCTTGGTCATCTTTTTGGCCCTTCTCTGGACTCGTTTTAACAGGCCCATGTCCTTCTTGTGCTGGGGGCCCCAGAGCTGAACACAGTGCTCCAGGTGGGGCCTCAAAGGCAGTAAGACCTTGGAGTCATTTTCTCCAAGCAGTAAGCAGTTCAATTTTGCTCACACAGCAGCAATGCTGCTCACCACTGCTGAAATTTATTCTCAGTCCTGGGTGATTTTAAGAGGCATGAATGCCTTATGCTCAATAAAATTAAATACTAAACCAAGTGCAGGTGTGAGATTGTGTTGCCTGTCCTGGCTTGTGCAGGTGGAAATGTTAGATGATTAATTCTAATTCTGTTGTGGCCTTTGTGGCCCTCACTTTCCCCCTCCACCTTTTAGGCACGTGTGTTCCCAAAAACCTCCACTGTGAGGAGCTGTTTTCTGTCAGTGGACAAGTCATGTCTCACAGTAAAAGCTGTTGTTGACTTACTGGGAATATATGCGTTTTCCTTTCTGCAGCAAAAGAATTTATTGAGCCTTTTATAGAGTTGAAGATTTTCTTTCTCTATGGCTCTGCTAAACAGATCAACTATGGCTGATGTCATGAGAAAGCGTTTTGAGATTTGCCTGGCTACAAGACAGCTATTGTCCCCTGCCTGCCCTCCTGATGGGTTTCTGCGGCATACAGTGGGCTGCCTGTACATTCCTCAGAATGAGGACAGGTATTTTAAGTAAAAGCATCCGTATTTCTTAATTGCTTGCTGAGAGTGCTGTGCAAACTTCCAAACCTTCATGCATATGAATGCATGTGGGACTCATGTATTTTTCATTGCATTAGCTGACTTGACAAATATGCCAATTAACAAAAAAACATGAGGGGAAATGGAAAATGTGGCCCAACATTTTATTTCCATGTTGATGCATTATGATTCCCTTAAAATGTCTTGTCTTATTCTTCAGGGGAGTCTTATCTCATCTGCATATGCTGTTCAAAAAGGGCCTGCTGGAAGATCCAAGTCCAGTCTGCACTTGTGAAGCACCTGCTATGCAGGTAAGTTTTCAAAATGAATGTTTCTTACAGTGGTTCTGCAAGATACAGATCTGGAGAGAAAAGTGAAAATAACAAATCGATGGCAGTGTCATAAAGTATGTTTTTCATCTTCTCTAAGGATGAAACATATCAGTGATAAAGTGCAAGAAGTTGATAAATGCCAGCTTTGCATGGAAATCTTATGGACTAGGATGTCAATGCCTGCATTTATCCAAAAGGAACCTGCATGATGTTTCCATAATGTAGTTTACATGTGCTGCAGGGTAGCAGTGACCTTCTTTCTGCTCTGGTTTGCTAGTCTGGCTACAGTGGATGGGCTTAGAGAGAGGGTTGCAAGTGAGGGGAGCGCTGCAGCACGTAGCCCTGTGGTAGCTCACACTTGCCAACAGGATCCTCGCTCGCATGTGACGTTCTTCCTCATCCACAGCAAGGCAGACTTCATGTGGGGATTTGAAGGGTGGAAGTTGAGTGTAAAAAGTCAGTGCAAAACATGAGCCTTCAGCAATTAACAGGAATTTGGAACGGGCACCTCATCAAGGTGATTTTTTTTTTTTTTTTTACCGTTTAGGTAGTATAGGTCTGTACTTTATATATAAACTGGATCTGTTGGCCTTATTAAGGACAAAAGAGTGAGAGAGAAAGCTTAACAAACTGAGTCAGGTGTTTCTCTCCAGTTCCTTGGTGAAATTGCCTCTGCCCTGAGGTAATGGGCTCAAGTGTCAAGATTTTATTGAAATAAAAGAGAAAGCAAGAGTTAAATGTCTGTGTCAGTAAGTCACTGCAACCTTGCGAGGCTGATGAAGAACAGATCAAATCAACTTCCTATCACAGTATCAGTAGTTTGCCTAATTCACCTTGCTACTGTAAAAAAAAAAAAACTCTACGTGAAATCTGATGAAAATATTTTACTTCTGTAAGAGTTCAGTCCTTTCTTAACCTTGTAAAAAGAAATGGAAGAAGCAATTGTTTTCCTTATAACCAGGACTTTTATCGATAATCCACCCAGAAATGGGACGTGATTTCTGCTGGCAAAAGAAATGAGCAAGTCATTATCCAGGACTGATGGTGAACTTAACCATTTAATGATGTGTAAGAGGAGTGAAATGACTCTGCTTTTTTTGGTTTGACAGTTTGTACTTTCTCTTTTATATTTCACTACTTTTTTTTTTTTTTTTAAAAAAGCTGCTATTTCCATTTATGTTGTAATATGTAATCTAAGATGAGAAAGATGAGTAATTGCTGGTCATATCAGTTTCGCATTTTGTCTCACCTTCACTTTGGAGACTTGTACTGAGGAGAGGACAAAATGGGGAATCTTTCTGGGATATGTTGATGCTTGCATTTTCCAGTGAAGTTACGCTTACTGTATTCACACAGAGGTGAATCCACACTGTTCTTCTCATAAAGTTTCCAACTGTAACCTTTCTCCAGAATGCTTTGACAAATAGAGCTGTGGTTTCTGTATAGCTGGAACCAAACAACAGAGATGTGATGAAACTTTGGATTCTGTGGATAGCTCCTGGCAAGTGATGGCTGATCTGATGTAAGGAGCTGATCAGACAAATAGTCAGTGAATCAAATATTATACTTTACAGTGTGTGTACAATTGACTTGGTAGCTTTCAAAAGAGTGTATTTATCCTTGTAGCTGGGGATTTTTAAAAGTCCACTTTGTTCTTACGCCTCAAACTATCTTCATTCTTTAAGCCCAAGACACATTGACACATTTATACTTTCTAGGTTCAGTAAAATAAAAAAAGGGCTTGATTTTTTTTTTTGTGTGTATATCAAGTCTTTGGCCATCATATCTGTCAATGCCTGTACACTCAAGATATATGCTGTTGTAATTGATCTCCAACTTCAAAATAATGAAGTTAAAAAAAAAAATAAAAATGTGAGGAGAGAGTACTGATATTATCTTTCTAAGGGAAGAATTGAGCACAGAAATAAACTTGGAACTGTCCTTCACCATCTTTTTAAAAACTGGTCAGCCTGTCCATTCTCAAACATGACTGACTTTGTTGCTGGGCAAGAGAATTAGGAGCTAATTCCAGATGGCAATTATTGAAGGACCAGTCAGAATTTATTTTCCTACAATACTATCGAAGTTTTTTCAGACCTACTGATGTAAACCTATTTCAGTATGAAACTGTAGTTGTGTTCTAGTCCTGTTCTGTTTGGCAGCTTTTGCTCCCTGCTATACTTATGTCAAAACAGGCTCACTGGTGAAATTTGCTTTTTTTTTTTTTTTTTCCCCTAAGTTATGCTTCTATGTTGTTGTTTTTTTCTTCCTAAGTATGTCTGATGTATTTCTTGGTGTTAAAATGTATTACAGATGGACATTTAACTGCTAGTATTCTTGTTCTTTAATTAAATAAAATTTAATTAAGCTCCTGGAAAAATGGACAAGTATTTTGCTTAAAAAGCAAAGCATGTTTAGGTCTTCAAAAATAAATTACCCTCTGTGCTGCTTGTCTGTAGACTTTTTTAATTGCACTCTAATGGAGCAACATGTGCCTGAGTGGGGACACATTCTCTGGTAATGTGTAATTTGGTGGTATCTGACTTAATGTGGGCTGCATGCAGAAGTGGGTTTAAAATCAAAGAGTTAGGGAGCAAGTGAGAAGATAACTTTTCATATCCCAGCAAGCTAGTGCTGAGAAGCTTGTCATGGAATTTCTGGACAGATTTTACAGATGCCAGAGGCTTAGATATTTTGGATATGCTTCAACCCAGCAGAGCCTCCCTGGCATGTTCTCTGCCTCTGTGGTAGTGTTAAATTTTATGACAGTGTTTTACAAGTGAAACAAGATACTCTAGGGGTGGTGTCCTGCCATCTGGAAAGAGATACTATGGGGATGATGTCCTGATACCACTGTGAAACCTCAACCCCTTTGTTTCAGCAGCAACATTTCCAAGAGAGACACCCACACACGTGCTCCTATTTCCTATATCATCTGGTCAATTCTGATACTGAAAATGGCTTTGGAGGATGTAAGAATTGAAAGTCTCTTTTGCTCTGGTGGTAGGTGTCAGCTCAGCCGCTGGCTTTAGTCTGTGTAGTGTTATAAACAATTTAAGTTTGTGGTAGCGAACTACTGACTTGATTAGTAATTTGACTCCCCTTTCATATTTTTTCTTTTTATTTCTTGGAGATCCACCATTGAATGGTGGGGGCATTCAAATCCCAAAGCCCTGGGAAGGCATACTATTAGTGGAAGTTCAGCAATTATACTTTATCATGAGACCTGGGGTGGCTTCTCTGTGGTGGTTATCTTAAGAAAGTGCTTGCTAGGGGACCCACATCTTCTTGCTTGCAGACTTCTGAGGATATCTGCTAACAGTGCCAGAAAATCCACAGGTTCGCTGTGTGTGCACAGAATTTTTGAGCAGCTGCTAACGGGATCCTGTTAGAATTACTTTTCCTTCTGTCTATAATCAACAGAATTCATTTGCCTCAGTATTTTGGGTGACCCGCTCTAAGCACCCACTTTACTTCCTCTCTTTAGTAGGGATTGTGTTCTTAGTGATACATCACTGAGGGAATGGCTACCACAGTAGGTACTATCAAACTTGTCATTTCTTCCTTTCCTACTTCATGCCCTTTTCCCTTGGTCCATAAAAGTTTTTAGCCACGACAGTATTTCTATTTGGTTTACGGTCTAACAAGTCTCATGTTGGTTGTGAGGTGGTAGTACTGAAGTTGCTGACCATGCCATTATTATATGATCCCTTGACATCCCTAACTAAGAAGTTAGAAACCATGTATTTTTCATGCATTGTGAGGTAAACTGCAAAGTCACTTTCAGGAATTAAGGCAAAGCCTTCAATTAATTCCATTCCTTCAGAGGCAGAGAAAAACTTACGTGGCATTGACTGAAATCTAGTTGAGATAATTTTGAAAGACTGCTTCTAGGGAAGAAGCAAGAGTTCAGCCCCCCAAATGGATTGAAAGCAGACTGGTCTGCAAGCAACTGTTGAACCTGGAGAAAAGATCTGGGTGCTTGTTAAGCTAATGAAGGCTCAATCTGACAGCTGTGCTTCATGAACATAAAAATATGTAAAGCAAGAGGTCTCTTGAGAAATGGCTACTTGACTGTTCATTGGTTCTTTCTAGTGACATTTTAGTGCCAAGAATGCTTGATATGAGATGAGGTTAGGGATATAAATTGGAGGAGAGGATTAATTGCATACTGTGAATGAGGAAGGACTGCAGTGTTCTAAAATGATTTCTGCTTGGCTGTTAGGATGCAGAGGTTTTAATTTTTCTACCTTGGATATATTTGAGGATGGTGATACCACTTAAATGTTCTCAGGTCAGAAACCAGAACTATAGCCAATCTAGTTGTTAGTCATTAGTCTATTGAGTCTCTTTTAACAGGTTAGTTTTAATATAAATTCCTGGCCTTGATCTTTTATCCTTATGAGGAGCTGGTGGTTCTATTAAATCAAAATCAATCTTATAATGTGTGTGTTTTTGTTTTTTTTCTTAACATAAGATGCCCTTGTTTCTTTAGCCCCTCAGTGGAATAAATGAGGGTAGTTCTCTTTTCAAATAACTGAGGGCTGAGACTCTAATACCTGTCCTTCTTCTGCTGGACTCAATTACTTTCATACTTATTTTTACATTCTCTTTTCATGGAGAGATGTTATAAAGTGTGTTCCTCTTAAGATTCTCATCAGTGAGGAATTATATTAAATAATTGCAGAAATTAGCTGCGATTAAAGAGATAAAAAGGGAAATTGCAAAAAGTGAGGAGGTTTTCTATGAGCACAAGTATCTAAATGCAGTCTTCATAGAACAGCAATAAAATATGATTTAGTGATAATAAATCTGTAAAAGGGAATGATATTTGGATATATTTCTCATTTTCTTACTGTGATACAGGAAATTCCAACAAATTCATAGCTGTCATCAAAAAGTCGTTCCTTCTGTTTATGGTTGTTCTGCTTAGTGTTACTAAAAATTATAAGTGGTGTACTGAAAAAAACCTCCTATGGAACAGTCAGCGCTCACCCATTTCTTAAACAACATTCGTACATATCCTGAACCTCAGGAATGAATATAGTAAGGTGAGGAGGAAGAGGCAGGCCAGTGAGAGCATCTGCTGAATGTCTGCTTCACCTCCCCATTTTCACATGGCAATAATACATGACAGTTTTTCTTGCACATTTCCTTCCCTTGAAAATGATTCCAATAACCACAGTGGTATCAACCTAGCATCAAAGCACAGGGGCAACTTCATAATGATGAGCTTTGTGGATATTTAAAACGGGGGCAACCTCTGTCTCTTCTTTTATAGAAGCAACGAGGAGATGTTTATCCACCCATTCTTCACCTTGTTCAAACTGTATTGCAAGAGGAGCTCAACGAATACCTCAGAAATCAGCTGCTAAAATCCCTGCCCTGCACAATGAATAGTCATACTTCTACTTTTCAAGCAAATCAAGAAATATTAAAGTTGAAGGCAACTCTGAATCTTGGTTTTATGACATATTTCTATATATGACTTGTTTCTATACCTGTGGCCTATAAACTGTATGCATACCTGGTTGTAGCTCTGGTCCTCTGATACGCATCTACGCTACAAGATGTGACCAGGAGATTCACTGTGCCCTCTGCTGTCCATGGAAATTAAACACAGGCACTCAGGGAGCGGAGGAGGGAGCTTCAAAGAAGTCTTGTAGATCACCTGAAGGAGACAATTGAGATGATGCATGCAGGGTACCTCATGAGTGAACAAATGAACTGGACTAGAATTTCATGAGAGCCTCATTAAATTAGGGCTATAGGCCAAATAAAGAAGTTCAATCACATGAATATACATGGCAATGGAATGGTTCACAATCCTTGGTTTTTAAATGACTGAAGAGTAAGAAGAGTAATGGGTTTTCTATAACGTGATTAAATTAATGGCTGTAAGTTAGGCAGCGTACTGGATAGCTGCAAATGCATGCAGTGCATTACCTGCTTAGTGAATTTTACACAAGCTCTGCCCAGTATTTTCCCAAAGCACATAATTCAGTCACATCAAAGCCTTCTTTTCCCATAATGCTATACCTGCTTTTCAGCAGGGACTATAATGGTGACAAATTAGAACTCTAATTTTTTCTTTCTTTGTGTTAAATTTTTGTCCCAGAAAATCTCTGCTCTTTCTTAAAAAGCAAAATATTTTTATTCCATCACAATAAGAAAAAAGTGGAATATCTCACTCAAGTTACAGAACAGGTGAGGGTAAATTATTAGATAAAATAGAAAAAAAGTTATATATTTCAATAGAGACAGGAAATGGAAGACTTTGGACCAAACATTAACTATCTAGTGGAAACAATCTGCCAGCCACAGCTACAGTAGCTACTGTTACCCTGTTATAGCCAATTAATGGAAGACATATGGTCATGCTCAGTGAATAGGGCCAGTGCTTAAACAGAATGGATTATGGGTATAGTAATGGACACGTTTGGAACAGGGATTTTTTTTCTGAATGTATTGAAGTACAGTATATTTTATTTTATTCTCCCAAATCGTTAAAATATGCTATTGCAGTATGAGTAGCAGTGGTCCATCTGTATCTTGTTGAGTAGAGTTTTGCATTAATATAACTGGGGAAAAACCTTTCTTTTGATTACTGTGAATCCCAGTTTGTTGTTCGAGAACGATTTCTGATGTGGTTGTGTTGAGACCAATATATACGTAGTTACCTGTGCACAAACTCTAAAGTTTATCTGTGAGAATGCAGCCATATTTCTGTTCCCCCCTCAGAGATATTCAGTCCTAATATACCTGTATATATACACACACACTCACCTGTGCCTGCACCCTCACAGAGAATATGCACTATGTATGCACATGCATTCGCCTACACATCCTTATAAAATATATACAAATACTTAGACATTATTTAAATTCTTTTAATATGAATCTCTCTATATGTACCCAAATATATGCAGGCTGTATATGTGAATCTACAACGTACATGCATTTATTCCAACACATATGTGAAAAGATAGCTAGGACTCCCTAAAATAAACATTTGTACTTGTTTGTGAAGGAGACTGTTGCACTGATCCAAGGAACCTGTTCTTAGTTTCACTATTTGCACTGACTTGTTTCCATGTTTGATCTTTTTTTTTTTTTTTTTTTTTTTTTTTTTTGATAACTTGCTAAGCAGAAGAAATTAAGTTCCAGATGATATCACGTGAAATACCAATGCCCTACCACAGGGAATGAGTATGTAAAGAGAAATGCATAGGGAAGAAGTCTTTCTGCCAGGAAGAGATGATAAAGAGGTGATAAGGAAGCCTTGAGCAGCTCCTCTCTTGGCCATGCTTAGCATCTGGAGCAAGGTGGAGCTAAGTGGTGGATCCTGAGGGGAGTTGCAGGTGGGAGTTAGCCTCACAAATGAGATGAGATGTTAAAGAACCTGATGTAAAGAACTAGGAATGATGTGTCTAGGGAAGATAGTGCTGAACACAATCTTAACTGTGCACTTAACCTACATTTCTTCAGTGTTAAAAACATCTGTTGTGAGTTATATGTATTTATTAACATTATTTAATCTTGCTTCATAACAAATCTGCTTCAGATTATACAGGGAAATAGTACACATCCTTCAGATGAGAAATTCTTAGAGCTCAACAGGGAACCACATTTTCAGACTCCACAATGCTAACGCTAACATGGTTCACTTCCTCTGTGTAGACAACCTTATAATGTCTGATTTACAGTTTCATAACACAGTGAAATAATTGTTCTAGTGATCAGCAATGGACAGAAACTCATAGCACATAAAATCAAGCACATAAAATCAAATGCAGGCTGAAACAACTTGTAGTAATAGTGATATCTGTACCTTTAAAAGTAGCAATTGTAGTTGAAGGATGCAAGCAGAAAGTCTGCAGGTAGAAATAATATGATCTATTAAGACTTTATTTTATGTGAACAGGCATAATCACAAAATGCATGTGCCACTATACGTAGATAGATTAATTTTAAAATGAAGTAAAATGATTTCTGAAAGCAAAAAGTGAAAAGTGACACTTTTATTATTTTGATTGGCATTTAATTATTTAAGTGCCTAATGTGCGTTTTGCTTTTGGATAATTAGTTGTCATTTTCCAAAAGCAATTACATTTTAAATGTTACCACAGTTTTTTAAAGGGAAACTTAGACTTTTTGTGCTTGTGGTTGAATTAGTATTCAGATCTAAGACTTGCACAAAATGCGTTTTCCTCAGAGGAATATGTATGGCAAACAGTGGTAACACATGGGCAGGGTTTCTCTCTCTCCGAAAAAAAGAAAATATAAGAATTTCTGATCAATCTGTCACATGCTGCTGTGCCAGGTACAAAGTGATTCTTCTGACTAATCTCGTACTATGTGAACACATTATTTCTCCTATACCCGCAGAACTTCCATCTATGTTATATGGATGCAAATGGGGTTGCTTCAGTTCTTGCACAGCAGTTTCCCCCATGTGGCTTGAACTTATGTCCCTCTGCCAACTATATATTTACTTAAATTATTCTGTTTTCATCCTGTTTTCGTTCCTAGGGAAGATTAGTCTTCAGTGCAGGTAACAGTTCAGCTAGAAGTTCTGAGCATAAATGAGAGAAGTTAAAACTCTCATAGCAAAATTTAGGTAACGATACATATTTTTGTTGGGTAGAATAACCTTGTAGGGATAGCTACTGTATGGTATGTGGGCCCAATCAAAACACAGGTGAACTGTTGACCCATTTAGAATTGCAGGGAAATTTCTGAGATTTTGCTCATAATATCCTCAGAAAGGAACAAAGATGAAGTAGCACCACCAGCTTTGTGTTCCAATGCTTTCCCTTTCTGAAAGAGTAACTAAACTATGACTGCCCACTGAAGAGTGCTTGGTGTAGTGGTAGCAAGGGAATGCAGAGTGCTGAAATGCACCCAGCTCCCAGGAAGGGGAAAATGCAAAGTCAGGGCTGCTGCACATGCAAATACAGCATTCAATTTATTGTCTCACAAAGTCACGTATGGGAACCGTTTTCCTCCTGTGGCAACTTTCCTAAAGTCTTGTAAATTGTACCAAAGTGGGATGAAATGAAGACTTTTCTAAGCTGTATGTGAAATGAGAAGAGAGCACTTTCCAGTAAAGATGTTCACATGCAATGTCAGAAACCCAAGTCAAAGCCACATTCAAGTTGGATTTGAATTTGGCTTTCTTTTTCTGCTTTTAACTGTCCACTTGGAGTTTTTCCATTTGCTGCAAATTGATATGTACTGAGAGTGCAAGTGCGATTGATAAGAGTACTTAGAGAATACGTGTAATATGAACGTTCAGTTCCTGCATTCTTAAGGCTCAGAAGATTTCAGGATGGTCCTAATAATCATATGTATTTTAGAGTATTCTAAAAAAGCAGCAGTTAAATATGAAGGGGGCTCTGTCTATCACATTATTTTGCTTATCACAGAAATGGAGCTGAGGGCAGTAGCTTTTACACATCCTGCTGTGCCATAGAACGGAGCGTGGAAGTTTGCCAGTTAAGATTGTTTCAGTTTTGATGAATAAACTACACAACAGCACTGAGCCAGGCTGCTGCTGGCTGTTATATTACCGGACAAAATGCAGTGACATTCTTCATGTCCAGATTTGTTAAGACTTTGTGTTTCTTTCTCATTGGGAAAGTGACAGCATTAGCATGGTATGCAATTGGCCTAGTGCTGAAGGATGAATGGCTGTTTTGTTACCCCTAGATCTTCCTTGGAAATATGGTCCCTAAGGACCTGGTTATACAGTTGAATCTTTCTTGGGCAGAGCTAAGTGCTTCCTTCAGAAGTGTATGCCTCAAATCTAAAATGAATCTTCATGCTTTGTAGCAAGACTCTTGTCCTCTCCTTTTTTCTTATGATATCTGTAAGGGAAGATCACAGGAGAGCAAGCAAGCTTCTAAATTGTTCTTCATTGCTATTTATACTGCCTCAGTAATGATGATTTTAGCGACATTCCCACTTTACAAGTGACATACGTAATTGGGTTAAACAGAATCACACACAACATTTGTTGGTCAATTACCTCTTAAATTATGTATGTTTTCTTAATTTGGAAATGCAATTTTTCTCCCACACATAAAGCTGTTTTCTAAATATGTACTTAGTATATCTGAAATGATTACTTGAATTTGTACACAGAAGCTAAATTGAAAAGAGTTTTTCTATTGTGTGTATATGTTTCTATAATCAGGAAGACACCTTTATTTCTGTATGTAGGGGGTGTTCTCTGAATAATGGACAGAGAAATCAATGTGTTTGCAATTCTTAGACAAGGAAAATCTGAAAACCAAATGTGTTCCGTCAATATGTTCATATTTATTAAAGTTAATATTATCCTAAGGTTCAATTATTTGAATTTACCAGAATTCCAGTAAGAATGTTTGTCTAGGTAAATGCATTCTTGCATGACACCTTTAAATACATGTAACGTGAAATCTTGTTTTACAAAAATAATTGATCTCCATCATGAAAACAGTAACTAAAGATGTTAATAGTTTTACATTTGCTCTCTCAACAAAACAAAGTCAAAATTAATCTTACAAAAATATGCATGATCACTATCTGTTTCACAAACCTTAACTTTGGAAATATCCTTGAAAAAGTTTGTGTAAATGTCTAGTTTCTTTGCTTATTTATATTGACGTTCCTCCACTAACACTATTTTGTCTATGCTGATTTGTACCAAATAATTTAGTATTGGATTTTTACTGTAAACAGCACAGTTTACCCTACAGAGAACAGCATTTAAATGTACTCAACATATTTAATTTTCCCAAATTCAGATTTAAGTATGAGCCATAATATACAGTAATATGAACTGGCAAACATTTTTACTTAAATGTTATTTTTTTCCATAATATTGATTTATGATACTTGAGTTAAAAATTTCAATGTCTGAGCTATTTGAAGAAACTTTTTTTTTTTCTATGTCAGTGCAATCTATCAGTTTACCAGACTTGATCACATATCTGCATTACTATATGGGACAGAGAATCCCCAAGAACAGAGAAGCTTGTAAATTGTGTTGTACAAACAGGATTCAAATAAAATCAAATAAATAAAATCAAATGCAATTTGTTATTACAGGTTGACTCTTTGCTAAGAACAAAAGTAGTACATAGTACCATAAAAATATAGTTATCAGCATTGTAATTTTTGTCTACATAAAATGCTGGAAAAGCTACAGGATGGAGCAGATGACAGATCGTACAAGCATTATGCTAGCTTATGTTTTTTGAGATGCACAGGGAGTTTCTGACATACAGTTTATACTCACATCTATCAACGTACTGTCTAATGAATGCTTTTGTTTAGGGTCACTCAAAACTGCTCCCCTCAGTCTCTTAATGGCTTGCATTAGCAAGTGCATGTCATCTGGAGAAAAATTCTTTCATGTGTAGTTAGGTCAGAAATGTTTATACTGTATTTCCATGTTCTTTTTCATTGTTTTCCTCATCCCTCTTTTTCTTTAGCAGTTTTGATGAACATAGCAGTGTTCATCCATTTTAGAGGTTGTGAACAGGAGAATACAGAATCACAGAATCACAGAATTTCTAGGTTGGAAGAGACCTCAAGATCATCAAGTCCAACTACTGTCTTACGTGTTTGCCAGCTGTTTTAAAACAGTGTTATTGAGTTGTTAGGCAGTTCCATTCTCTCACTATCTTTCCTCTATAGTGTATTAAGTTTTTATGGAGGCAAAAGAGAAAATGCAATGAACTAGTTTTAGCAGTCAAACTCTTTATAATTAAGTGCAAATTAAAATTTATTTAATTGTAGTGCTGTAGGTAGGTCTTGTGTCTTTAAGTCATAATGTCTTGACAGTTATTTTGGTGAAACTGATATCTGAGTGGTCTAGCTTTGATTATTTTTACACAGGGGAAACATACTTAAGTTGCAAGGAGTTACCAACACATTCTTTCTTCATGTAAACCTGAAAAGCCACTATATAAATGTAAAGTATTTGGATTAATTTTCTTTTTATCTTCTCCTGCCTTTGCTACTGGCTTCCTTTCTGTACCATGTATTTTGCTTCCAGCATGGGTGATATGGTCATTCTACCACAGCTACCAATTTCTCTTGTAGATAGGAGATTGTGGTGCTAAATCTGCCGAGTTTACTTCTATCCTGCTGATTGCTATACCTTTTAATTAGATTTCTATTTTCCCTCTTTTTAAAAGCAATCTGTTCTCAGGGACTCCCATACCAATCTCTGCTGAAAGGCTGTGTCATCATCTGACTATATCAAAAATCAAAACTTCTAATTTCTTGTTGCATTTTATTCACGATTGTTCTGTACCTATCTACATTTGTACTGATAGAAATATATTTAGACAAGTAACAATATTAACCCTCAGCCTCCTTTTTTTTTTAATTGACTAATCGAGTCAGTCTTTTTTAGGTTCAGCTTCAAAACAAACTTTCAATTCCTCTCCCCATCTAAGCAGGCCTTTATACTTGTTTCAGTTCAGTTTATCTATTTGTAAAGTTATATTCTAGGTGAAATTTCATCAGTGCTCCAGTCGTACTGATGTTTCCAGTGCTACTGTAAAGTATCTTCTTTACTGTAGGTTGTTACCAATGGTGTAAAAGTATTGAAGTATTGTGCAATTGTGCACAATTTAGAATTGTGCAATTCTAAAGGGATACTACCTTTTCTGTTTTTACAGCCACCTTTGTGTTTCTTGGTGATTTTTGATTTTCTAAGTCATTCTCATCCTTAGCCATTTCAGACTGAGTTCCCAACTTTGTAAAAAGTTTGGGCATTTTGCCCAGAAATTGATCTTGCACAGTGTATATTTGAGCTTCATTCCTTTTCTATTTCAGAGTTTTACAGCATAATATATTAATTCTCTCAAAGATTGGCAATACCTCTTACCTGCTCATTATCTGAAAATCCTGTTAGAACATTCCTACTTTTTGTTTCAGGACCATGAAAAAAAATTTACAGTCTTACAAATCCAATACTTAAGGTTTTCAATTGTAGTCTGATATTCCCTTTTGAGTGCTCCTCAGTGCATTTCATCTTGTTTATTTTCTGTTCGATTTCTAATCCTTATCATGTCCAACCTTGTGTGGTACTGTAAAGTAGTGATCTGGACAACTATGGTGTCATTTGTCTGACCTCAAGAAAATGTAAGAATTTCAAGCAGGTCTTGCAGGAAGCGATAATGAGAGCAGTTACAGGGTTGTTATAGTTGCTGTGGTCTAAGGATATGTAATTAAAGAAACAGAGATAAAGAAAAAAGGGTACAAAATGAACCAAAGATAAATTATCTGAATAATCAAATGGCTGTAAGTATCCCAACTGATTTTTGAAGAAGTGCAGCAGATTTAATCTATCTGAACTTTAAAAGTTTTATGACTCCTCTTTCTAGAAAATCAATTGTCATTTTGAAGTCTGTGGCTGTGAAACACACAAAGCAAAGAGCTGCTTCTGTCTTCTACCGTGGCTCAGGAATCATAGGAGAAGAAAATAACTCTAATTTCTTCCTCCCCCCCAAAAAGTAGGCCAGGGCATGCTATTCATTGTTGTCACCGTTGACACATACAGGGCCCAGAACCAATGGCAGTGGTTTCTGCATATGAGTGTGCTTTCACTGTTCTAGAGTCATTACTGTAAATGCTTTGGGGGTAATAAATATAACAGATAATATGAATAAGTAACTTAGTAGATAACTTATTGGTTCAAGGCATTTATTCATTTTCATGACAGAGAGGATCTTCTTTGTAATGAAAATAGAAACTCTGGTTTCTCCACCTTTGTGCTGTTGTCCTGTTCTCTTCTTCTTTCTGTTAGTCCTCTCTCTTCTGCTCAAGAAAGCAAAGCTTGCTTCCTTCCAAGCCCAAATGAGTAACCTCGTTTGAAATATTCCTATTATTGAGTCATAAGCAAAGAAAAAGTGACTGAGAAAGGACTACAGAAAGCAATCTACTCCTTATTTAGCTGTAGATAAACTATTCCTGGCTGTTTCCCTAGTCTGTTTTTCTCAGCTTCCAGTAGACTTCATTTTAGTACATGAGCCAAGTGTGTGCTTCAATTTATGCCCATTGGTTGGTGTTGTTTTGTTTGTTTGTTTCATTTTCAAATTAAATATGGAGAACAGTTTATTACCTTCCTCTTTGTGTCAGCATTTTAATACCTGGTGCTGTCCGCTCAGTTGTCTACAATCTAGACTTAATTGTATTTCTTGTTTTCCCTTGAGTACATTTTCTAGAATTTTGATTATATTTGGTGCTCATGCGTGAATTTTCTTAAATGGGTTCCCATGTCTTTTCAAGTGGGATGTCCCAGTCCTGACCCGGGACTTCAGGTGAGGTTTGTCAGTGTTGTGTAAAGCAGAAGGGCTACTGGGGCTGTTTCATAATGCTACTTTTATGCCTTTTCAGAGGAATTACGCTTTTCTCAGGCACAATACTGGCTGAAAATAAGTAAATAAAAGACAGCTTGCTTGCTATGTGACTTTCCCAAGATTTTACAAAGATTTACGAACACCACACTAGCAAAAATGACTAACACTTAATTGCATAGCTCGGCTCCTTCAGATTTAGCCAAGACCTTAAACCCTGTTGATACACACTGTTTACACAGACCCAGCAATTTGTTACTGATAACGAAACCACAGAGACACACAATGTTATGTCAGAACTCAGTAGACTGAAGTAAGATTAGTTGTCTCAACATTTCCATAGCTGCCAAGTCCTTGCTCAACAATGGTATCAATAATTCCATTTACTGGCATTAAAATGCAAAATGTGAACTATCATGATGATATAGCATTTACTTCCCACTAGCAAATACAAGTAAATACAAGTAAATTTTATTACACTAAAATAAAAAAGCAAATACAGATATGATGTGAAAGTAAATACATTGTTTTGCAGAAGGTCTTATCTAAATATTTCTTTTGCTTTCACTCTGGTTACCATCTCATCTCCCTGTTGTGATGGCTGGAGATGTAGTAATATGTAGAATTTTTCTTGATGGATGGTTTATTAGCAGAAACAAAGGGAAAAAATCCATTTAATAAAAGTTAGTAGTTTTTAGGGTTTATCAAAGCTTATGAACATCTTGTACTTATCACCAGAAGTTAAAAACTATACTGTGAGCAGTTGTAGATTTTCCTTGTACTGTCAGGTACCATTCTTGCATAAAAGGAGAATTTCTCCAAATTCAAGTTTTAACAAATTCTGTATTTGTACTAACCACACAACTCTTGAGAGTTAGAATTTTTTCCTTTCTGTTTTATCCTTTCACAAATTCTCCACTTTGGAGAAAAAAGGTTCGCCAGACTGTCAGGTGCATTACAACTTGTATCGCTCTATGGTTCTTCTGTAAACAATTCTCATCTGTGCTTAGAGGCATTTATTATCTTTCCAACAGAAGCAAGGTAAGTGGTAAAGTCAAGGACTGTCGAGTGAAATATGACAGACATGAATTTCTGCTCAGGAGTTTGCCCCTTTTTTTTCCAGTCAGTTTGAGTTTTTTAAAAAAAAAAAAAAAAAAAAAAGAGAGAGAGAGAAAAAAACTCTCTGGAGGATTTGGACCCACAGGAAGCCAGCATATCCCTCTAGAGCTTCTTTGTTAAGCTCTTGGGCCTTATTAAATTTATCCTCCTTACAGAAACAATGGTGTTATTGTGGGGGAAATTAATAGAATTTCTGAGAAATTACACCCACGCTTTTCACCAAAATGTCTCTGATTGACCCCCATGACCTTTCCAAAAAGTCCTCATCTGCAGGTTTCCCACTTAAGCAGCAATAACGCTAGATAGAGAGGACTTGCAGGATCATTTATCTTTGGTGGCTCTCCCCCATCACTTCCTGGAACCTCAGGTGGCACTAGAGACAGAAGTGCTTTACAAAAGAAAAGTTAACAGCAGGTTTTACCTCCTTCTTTTAACTTAACCACAGAGCACCAAATATCCTACTTCCATGGGCTTGGTCCACTTCATAGGATGAGAGAGTATCAGCCTTTCTTGTATATTAATTAAACAAACACAGCTGTGTCATAGAAGCAGACAGTAGTCTGTTTGCAAATGTATGCATTTAGCATTTATGTTATGAACATCAATTTAGTGGGTGTCCGCTGCCAGTCATGCACTTCTGAGATATGTCAATGTGTTTCATGTGGTGTTGTAAAAGATGTCAGAGAGGGCATTGTGAAATCAGAATCTGGTATTATCCTTGGGAGCACTGTGCAAGGAAGCAGTTACTGGTCTGATTTTTTGTGTGTGTGTGTGTGTGTGTGTGCGTGTAAAAGGAAAAAAAAGATTGCAGGAGCTTACAGAGGATGTGCTTACACTAATGATGTAGCCATGTAGCCTCTGGGTTATGCAGCAAAGCTAAATCCTCGGACAGTGCTTGCATCAGGCAGTTACTGCATGACTGGATTTCATTTTGCAGCTAGGTTTTTAATTATATTCAAATGAGACAAAAATTAATCTAGTAATGTCTCTAACTAAAGGCTGTTATATAAGGTTGTGCCAAAAAAACTGCAAGTGCAGTCTTAGAAGGTGCTGAGCCCTTTCCAAGAATAGTCTTATCTTTCAGTTCCCCCTGCAATCTAAACTGAATATACTGATATTCATCAGCATTGCACAGCAGAGATGGTCTCCACTGAAATGTACTTTCAACCTCTACACCTATATGTGAACAATTCAATTTATTATCCCAATTCTTAATAAACATTGCATCTTCATTCATAGAATCTTTCATAAGATTACATCTTGTTGTGATTCTTCAGCCTTGTTCCTTAGCAGGTTTATTGTAGCTGCTTCATTGTATATGGACTGAGAATAAAACAGACGTGATGAGCAAGTTTCAGATAATCTTTTGTTGTTCAATCTAATATTTTGGACAGTAGGTTGAGATATATAAGATTTTAATAGAATTTTTCATTGGCTTCTCATAGCTAAGCTCAGGAAAAGCCTTAAAGTGTAAATAAAATGCAAAATAAATAAATAAATAAATAAAATTGTTACCAGGCAGGCAGAACAATATAACGTTGGAAATTAGATTCAGAGTTCACTGTCTAGCATTTACAGGAAATCCTCGTATGGAAAAAACATTTAATCAGTGTCATTTTAATAACTTGCCTGACCATCTGTAGGGGGTTCATGTATTCATTTCGTATTGGAATTCACGAAATCTTTCTGTATAGTAATATGCCTCTATTCTCCTGACTTTCCCTCCAACTAGGTTAAGTAAATAAAATCTAATCCTTTTCTTACATTTCTTGAGCAAAGTAGTAATGCTAGCAAGCCTTGCTTGCTTTGTCTGTGCTAATGCAAAATGCCCTCGCAGTGTGATGCTGATGAATAAATCACTAAATGTGTAACAGCAACTATTTACTACGGATTGCAAAATTTTAGCCCAGATAGGAGAAGACTATTCTATTTTTTCCCTACTTTCTGAAAAGAAATTAATTGTATTGTGTGTTGCCATTACAGAAACACGTAAAATTACACCTTACAATAAAGTAGTGGAGCATTTTTCCTGCTCCAAGTGTGACGATGTTTAGCTTCTAGTTTGCAAATAAATTGCTTTTCTCACTTTTGTTGCAGGGTACCAGGACTGTAACAATTCAGCCAAAACAAGGTCTTTAATTAATGCACCTTTGCAGTGATAGGTTATTAATGTCCACAAAATTATTGACAGAGTACATGAGAAATTCAATAGAATAAATAGTTTAATCATCACTAAAATGTGAATGAAATGGATTCCAAATCTGATGGATCTGTCATAGGAAAAAAGTTGTTAGCTTGATTTTTAAAGCTTTTGCTTGTCCTTATGTTCTTACTGTACCAGTGACAAACGTATCTGGTGCACCAGCTACTATTGTGGAGGAATGGAAAGGGGAGAAGGAAAATCTGTTTTACACTGGTTTGAAGTCTAATTTTGCTAAGGCAAGTGAAGTCAGTGAGTTCAGAGGAGTTCACTGTCTTGCACCTCTGCGGAAATTTCTGTTGAGTATGTGTGTTTAAATAGCTTATAATGAAGCACCATCAACTTTTAAAATAAGAGCTAAGCAGAAGCCAACTATAAAATGAATAGCAACTTTAATGAACTTTGCTTATTTCTCCTTCCTCATGAATTGCTCAGAAACAGATTGAATTTATTTGTTTCAAAATAAAGCTATTTGAATTAGTCTTGATCTGTTTAAAAATGGTCTAGGAATATTTGAGACTCCTTTTTTTTTGGCTGTATATGGCATAATCTTATCAGAGTTGAATGAGTGTTGCACTCTGATGTAAACTACATTTACAAATTTTAATTTCCTGTAAATATAGACATCAGGTCAGTAATACTCTAAAATAACAAAGAAAAAAAAAATTAAAGCAACTAGAAATACTGTTACTGCTTTTATAAAGACTACTCTTTGCTTCTCTTTAGAAACACTTACTTTTGCACCTGTAAGAAAGCATGAGATATGTTTTTCCCTTCTCTATCGCTTATCATTTAGTTTTTGTGTATAGTAAAAGGAAGAGAAGTGAGAACAATTGGAAGTTCTAGGAAGTATATTGTCCACAATGAAATTTTGGTTTGTGATGAGTAAGCAGTTTGATTCTTACAGCTTATCTGCTGTTTTGCCTGTTACCAGTTCTGGTTAAAAAAATAAATAAATAAATAAATCACCTGGAATTTTATTATATAAAACAGTCCCTTTGAGGGAAACAGCAGGAAAGCAATGACAGAACAACTGTCCATTACACTTTTAATGTATTACTGTACAAATGTGAAGCACGTAATGCTGATATACCTATTTTTATCAACATCTGAACTAATTGTTTACATTTCTAGGCCGAGGAAAGAAAAAGCTACTTGTGCACGATTCATTTCTTCTTGGAGTGAAAATGTAAATAAAGGCAGATGAGTTGTGCTCCAGAAGTGCTCATTTCTCTCTACTGACTCTCAAGTGGGTTGACTGGCCTAGTGAAAATACAGCTGGCTGCAGAGGGGACATCTAAGGAAGATAAAATGAATCTGTTCCTCAAGGTCCTCTACAGTTCCAACACTATTAATGTGGTTGATCTAAAGTTAAAAAATAGCAATGGAAAGCTACAGTTAAAGCAATGGGTTTCAGAGAAAGCCTTCAGTGAAAACAGATGTTCTAGAGAGCTATTCCTGACACTTTTTAGGCTTTTACCATATTACAACTCAGCAACATGCAGGCGAAAATGTTGGGCCTGAAATTGTGTGTGCTGCTCCTGTTAATTTCCAGATTAGATAATTGTTGCGTCCAGTGCTGTGGGGGCTCCCAAGGGACATGGATGCTGTGGGGCTCAAAATCACAGGAGAGATGGTTGCCATAGAAAACCTCTCATGGCGCATTAGCTCCTTTGGTTGCTTTTGTGCATCCTCTCAATGTTCTGCTGTTTCAAAGCATTTTCTTCTGTTCTTGACTGAACCAGTCATATCTCCCTAATCAATTTTTAAATATCAGTTCTCTCGTGCAATGTATTCGGGCAGTCTAAATGTTTGAATTTAATTGGCAGGGTGCTTCTTTTGCTTTTCCCTTTCAAATAATCACAGAAGGTGAGAACAAGAACTCAGTGAAAACCAGTCTGGGAGGAGCAGTAGTCAGCAGATTAAGAGGTCTATTCTGATTCTTCGTTTGCCACTCTCATTATACTGGCTGATCTTTGGCAGAGCCAGGCAGACATGTGGGCTGTATTTCCAACTCAAATTCTTTTGACAGCCATGCAACAGACTCTAAGATGCCAACTGGTCGTACCACTGTACAACTTAAATGTATCAGTGAAGCACAATAACTGTGACTATTCCCCTGGCTTTTCTAAAACAGATCTCAAAGTCTCCTACATACCTTTTATATTTTCCTATAGAGCTGAATCTGACACAATGTTCTTTGCAATGCCAACTCCTATAGTGCTCATCTTTGCAGTTAGGACGAAAGCACAGAGGTTCTTCTCTCTTTCCAAAAGCAATGCAGAAAGATGCTTGCATTTCACAGTATGTTGGTTTGCTGCAAAATTTAGTCCCATCAAGATATATAAAAGAAGTGATCATTCCCATTACTGTGACAGGGAAAAGCTAACAACGTAATCCTTTCAAATGGGTGTTCCTTGTACATTTCACTATGATGTGCAAAATGTTATATGTTAGTGCTTCCCCCAAAAGTACTGTGAATCATCCTTATTGATAGCAGAAGGCGGGAAATACATTTTCAGAGCAAGTTCTGCTGGCTGGTTTGTGGCAATCTAGATCAAAAGATACTCATAAGGAAAAGAGCAGTGTGATTTCCTCTTCTGGTGTAATTTGGCTCCACGGTTTTAAGTGGACTCAATATTTGCAAGGAGAAATATAAATGTTATGTACTTGGCTACTTGGTAGAATTCAGAAGCACAGTGCCTCAAGGTTGCTGGCTGCAAATGTCAAGGTAAGCCCAGGCAGTACTTGGTTCTGATCTTTCAGTAATTTCAGTAATTTTGATAACTCTGAATGCAGTAGTAAGGCTCCTTTTTTAAATGAATGTGTGATAAGATTAGGTCTTATTCTCAATTCTGACTTTACAGCTCAGGCCCATCACTACTAAAAGATGGAAGAAATGTGCGAGAACGGTTCATTCTCAAGAATAAAAGCCCACAACGAAGGCCAAAGCCACCCAGTCTGTAGGATGCTTGAGACCTGCCCAGTGTACTAGGTTACATTTGAATTCAGCAAAAATTACCTTTTTTCCAGGTGACATCCAGGACACAGAATTTCTCAAGGTCAGAGAACTGCTGAAGCTCATCCAAACTTTTATTATTATTATTATTATTTTATTTTTTTTAAGGGGAGATGTGAGGGAGCAAAGGGAAGCTGTTGCCTTTGTGACATTCTCCGTTTGTTAAACTAGATTCACAGTTGTATCTGGCCCCACTTTAGATACATTTATTCTTCCTAGGCTTCCAATTTAAACCAGTGGCTGAAGGCAGCAAAATGCCAGTTTTGCTGTAACAATGACAAGAAAGCTGAATTCAGCTAGTTTTTCATCTAAAATTATCCCGTGCCTTCAAACTGGATTTACATTAAGGCTGAATTCAGTCTGAATAAAATTCTTGACCTTTCTAAGATTATCATGGAAAAAGATGGACAGGTTTTCTCTAATTCATTATGCTATACATTTTTAAAAGAATACAGTACAGATGCTTTGTTGCAGTTAGTGCTCCCGTGAATGTACTTTAAACTACTCCTGATTTGATTTAATATTCATATGGGCAACATATTTCTTTTGCCTGAAAAAAGCAGTTCTACCCAAGCAACTAATTTGACTTCTAAATATCTTCCAATACCAAGCAGAATTTTTCCTCCTTCATCTCACTAACTGAATTTAGTATGCATGTAATTGTTGATATTTTCTAAATGGTGGCAACATGCCTGTAATGATGGGGTTATGACACTAGCTCAGTTGGATTTAATGTAATTCTTTACAGTCCTTGGCTTTGAAAATAGGAATGTAGTGAAAATAGAGAAGATTAAAGCAATTGGACTTCTTTTTTTTTTTTTTTTCCTTTTTTTTTTTTTTCCCAGTTGGCATTATAAGTCTGTTTTGCACGTTGCAAGCACTGACATAGAGCTCTGCAAAACCTGACCCCTTGAGCTCAATTCAGTAGGTACAGAGGGCTTTTTGATGCAAGAAAATGGGGCACATTTGCTCCAAGGTTCAGAGCAGAGAGCACTATTCCCTGGGGCCCTGCAGAAAGACCTTCTTTTTTATGTACCAATAACAGAAGAGAATTGACGTGTCCTCTAGAATATGAGATGCTAAATTTTCTCACATAATAATTAGTGAAAACAAAGCGAGAAAAATATGAAAGCAAAGGTTGCTGGTTCATAACCCTGTGTTTCAAAGTGTATCAGTTAATCCTACGTTCAGCACTAAACCAAGAATATATATGTTATGATTATGTAGACCAAAAATAAAATGAATGTGAGATGACTTGTAACATCTAACAAAACGTGGTTATTTATGAGTCAGAGAAGCAAAACTCATTACATAAAAGACGTTTAGATGTAGAGCTTAGTGATATGGTTTAGTGGAGGACTTGTTAGTGTTAGGTCAGAGGTTGGACTCGATGATCTTGAGGTCTCTTCCAACCTAGAAATTCTGTGATTCTGTGATAATTGCACTTGCAATACAGATGTGCTATTATTTGACTAACGGTCACTTAGAGCAACCTTTCCTGAAAAAGCAAGTGGAATATTTATACATTCAAATGCCTGATCTAATTGTGTTTGTGTGTGCAGTTACATGTTGCAATTACTGTTCATTGACGGTATGCATGCATTTTAAAAAAGAAACTTCATAAATTCATATCCCTAATTCAAATGTCTGACACAGATTATTTGAGGCCGGTGTGGAAAGAGAGAGACAAGATGACATCTAACTAAAGGTGGCACAGTCAGACTCACCAGGTATATACTGTTTTTTTCTTCAAGAAAATGTCAGCTGGGCAATGAATAAAGAAGAAAGAAGACAGTTTAAGGACTTACTTTGGCACAAGGAAGTGCCATGAAGAATGAAGAGGAGAGATTAAACTTAAATGTTTGGGGTGAGTTTTAAAAGTATCTGGGATTTTTCCTCTTCTAATGGCAGTTCATTAAGTTCTGAGTTTAGATGACCCTGAGTCACAGCACAAAAACATATATGATCAGACTTTTCATGAAAAAAAATACATTTTCTCTTTAAATTTTACATATTTTTTTGACTTACCTATAACAAGCTTGTATGTAGGTAGTATGTAACTAATCTGTGTACCAAAAAATTAGCAAGCAAACAGACTTGGATTTGGGTTTAAAAGCAGATCATTTTAGAATGACAGTTCAATGACTGTACAGAATGATATTTGGAGTACAAGATACAAACTAAAAACTAAAAAAAAAAAAATAAAAAAATAATGAAAAGTCTTTATGCCAAGTTGTAGTGGATGAAAATGCTGTCACCAAAAATCCTCAAACTTCTTTTTTACTTTCTTTTCTCTTCTTAACATGTGCATGACTACGGTAATATATATGCGTGCAAGGAATTTATTGATATTACTGTTGTGAACTTTTTTGAATGTTATCAATCACTGAAACAGAATTATGTGAATAAAAATCTGAGTTTGTGTTCACATGTTGTTTAGGGTTAGAGAAGAAAAACTTTAAGGAGAAAAAAAGTTAATTCCTTGTCACCTATTGACTTCCTGTTTTGTGAATGAATATCTTTAATTCTGGTTTTGACATCTTTATTCAATTGTATTATGCTCTTGGAAAGACCTGATTCTTTCATATTTTTTTTTTTTCTGAGCACAAGCATGCCAGTAGGGCTGTTTGTTTGGATCACCATGTGAAAATTCCTTGATGTCTTTGCAGACTCAGCTTGCAGAGAGTAGTCAAAAAGATAATAAGTAGAACTAGTTAGGGGAAGAGTTGCTGTGGTGTTTATAGTACTTCACAGGACATTGGGTGAAACCAGACAGCATTATAAAATCTCTGATCATCAGTAAGTAACTTCTTTGATCCGTTTTCAAGAGGATGTGTGCAATCTAGGTAACTGCAACCACCTGCATTCATTTTCCTAAAGCACCTGTTAACAAAATACTAGGGTAAGTGTTAAAGTATTTACCCAAACTTATTGTGATCTATGGAATCACTTTGATAAATACATCTCACTACACAGAAATCCAAATCACAGTATATAATAACTCTGGATTAGTTGAGCAATACAGAGAAAGTCTCTGTCAGAACATGGGGAACCAATTTATCAGCAATCAACAATGACAAACACATGTGCAGTGTTGCTTATGGGAGTAATATAACCCAGCTGGGTAGGATGCACTTTTCATCCAAGCATGGCTTAGCCTGAAACCTTCTTTGCCTTGTATTTTAATGTGGTGTCCCCGGGATAATTACAAAGCAGATAGTTTCCTGCTTGGCTTGAGGTGAGTGAACATTAACCCTTTTTATTAACCAAACCCAGGAGGTGAATGTCGCCAGAAGGGAAGCTGAATGGACTCAATCAACATGCATGGAGAAGACGGGTGTGGTGGTGAGAGACGTGCAGCCTGTTGCTGAAGGACTGGAGGAAATCAGCATCGTTCAGGGGCTGATAGTCTGCAAAAGCTTCATAGGCTCTGTACAATACAAGGAGGTTGTGCAGATGGAAGTTGTTTTATATGTACCTCATAATAATTTTCTTAGTAAAACAAGCAGCCTCTTGTTGTTCTTTCATGAAATAAAAAATGAGCTGGTGCCTGTTTTCCATTTTTGACCTTAACTCATTGTTTATCTTTACTTTCTTCGGAGGGAATTAGGGGAAAGATTGATGCAAGTCTCCCTTCTTTCTCATTACATGCTGCACTCAAAAGATCTTGCCTCAAAGCTTCATTCAGCTAGTGTGAAAGATGAAGCTGGAAAATCTTAAAGGGGTTTCATCCCAGTCCAACAACTTTAAAATGAAACCAGAGCACAGAAGATCTGAAATGACTCCATGGGTGTTGCAGGAAAATACTGGAGGCCACTGTACTGCTGAGGCAGCCCCAGGTGGCCACAGCAGGTGGATTCATCAGAGGATACAAACAAACACAGAGGAGAGAGTGGAGAAATCCAAGTAACACAAACAGGGGGCATCAGAAATTTTGGATATGGGTCATCTGAGGTCACCAATTAGGCTGTGGGGTCATCTGAGGTCACCGCTGAAAAATTTTGGGGCTTCTGGGGTCATCTGAGGTCACCAATTAGGCTGTGGGGTCATCTGAGGTCACCGCTGAAAAATTTTGGGGCCTCTGGGGTCATCTGAGGTCACCAATTAGGCTGTGGGGTCATCTGAGGTCACCGCTGAAAAATTTTGGGGCCTCTGAGGTCATCTGAGGTCACCAATTAGGCTGTGGGGTCATCTGAGGTCACCGCTGAAAAATTTTGGGGCCTCTGGGGTCATCTGAGGTCACCAATTAGGCTGTGGGGTCATCTGAGGTCACCGCTGAAAAATTTTGGGGCCTCTGGGGTCATCTGAGGTCACCAATTAGGCTGTGGGGTCATCTGAGGTCACCGCTGAAAAATTTTGGGGCCTCTGGGGTCATCTGAGGTCACCAATTAGGCTGTGGGGTCATCCGAGGTCACCGCTTCAAAATTTTGGGGCCTCTGGGGTCATCTGAGGTCACCAATTAGGCTGTGGGGTCATCTGAGGTCACCGCTGAAAAATTTTGGGGCTTCTGGGGTCATCTGAGGTCACCAATTAGGCTGTGGGGTCATCTGAGGTCACCGCTGAAAAATTTTGGGGTCTCTGGGGTCATCTGAGGTCACCAATTAGGCTGTGGGGTCATCTGAGGTCAGCGCTGAAAAATTTTGGGGCTTCTGGGGTCATCTGAGGTCACCAATTAGGCTGTGGGGTCATCTGAGGTCACCGCTGAAAAATTTTGGGGCCTCTGGGGTCATCTGAGGTCACCAATTAGGCTGTGGGGTCATCTGAGGTCAGCGCTGCAAAATTTTGGGGCTTCTGGGGTCATCTGAGGTCACCAATTAGGCTGTGGGGTCATCTGAGGTCACCGCTGAAAAATTTTGGGGCCTCTGGGGTCATCTGAGGTCACCAATTAGGCTGTGGGGTCATCCGAGGTCACCGCTTCAAAATTTTGGGGCCTCTGGGGTCATCTGAGGTCACCAATTAGGCTGTGGGGTCATCTGAGGTCAGCGCTGCAAAATTTTGGGGCTTCTGGGGTCATCTGAGGTCACCAATTAGGCTGTGGGGTCATCTGAGGTCACCGCTGAAAAATTTTGGGGCTTCTGGGGTCATCTGAGGTCACCAATTAGCCTGTGGGGTCATCCGAGGTCACCGCTTCAAAATTTTGGGGCCTCTGGGGTCATCTGAGGTCACCAATTAGGCTGTGGGGTCATCCGAGGTCACCACTTATAAATTTTGGGGCCTCTGGGGTCATCTGAGGTCACCAATTAGGCTGTGGGGTCATCTGAGGTCACCGCTGAAAAATTTTGGGGTCTCTGGGGTCATCTGAGGTCACCAATTAGGCTGTGGGGTCATCTGAGGTCAGCGCTGCAAAATTTTGGGGCTTCTGGGGTCATCTGAGGTCACCAATTAGGATGTGGGGTCATCTGATGTCACCGCTGAAAAATTTTGGGGCCTCTGGGGTCATCTGAGGTCACCAATTAGGCTGTGGGGTCATCTGAGGTCACCGCTGCAAAATTTTGGGGCTTCTGGGGTCATCTGAGGTCACCAATTAGCCTGTGGGGTCATCTGAGGTCACCGCTTCAAAATTTTGGGGCCTCTGGGGTCATCTGAGGTCACCAATTAGGCTGTGGGGTCATCTGAGGTCAGCGCTGCAAAATTTTGGGGCTTCTGGGGTCATCTGAGGTCACCAATTAGCCTGTGGGGTCATCTGAGGTCACCGTTGAAAAATTTTGGGGCTTCTGGGGGTCATCTGAGGTCACCAAGTAGGCTGTGGGGTCATCCGAGGTCAGCGCTGAAAAATTTTGGGGCCTCTGAGGTCATCTGAGGTCACCAATTAGGCTGTGGGGTCATCTGAGGTCACCGCTGAAAAATTTTGGGGCCTCTGGGGTCATCTGAGGTCACCAATTAGGCTGTGGGGTCATCTGAGGTCAGCGCTGCAAAATTTTGGGGCTTCTGGGGTCATCTGAGGTCACCAGTTAGCCTGTGGGGTCATCTGAGGTCATCACTGCTTCTAACTTTTTTGGCCTCTGGGGTCACCTGAAGTCACCAATTAACTCATGAGGTTACTAGAGTTCAAGCGAGCCTTATGATTTTGTGTAACATTTATGGGATTTTATCACCCGGTACTTGTCAGGGCGGGGTGGTGCCAGCTGAGCTGTGTGTTGTGCCCTCTCCCTGCACCCCTCGCGCTCCCCGTTTCCATCTCTCTCACTGTGCATTACACACGGCTCCCGTTTGCTGCTCTGTGTTCTCCTGAGGTCCCTCTCTCCCAGCGCTGGGCAGCTTGGACAGAGCCCAACTCTCAGCCGATATTCCGGGGATGCCATCCGTGGCCCCAGGGATGTGGCCTCCTGGGCTCTGTGCTCCCCACAGCTCAGGATTTGTTTGCACACAATCTTCTTCCAGCTCCTTCCCTCTCCTGTGCACCTCCCCTCCTCCCACACTACACAAGTTTGTTGTGCCTTTCTTTCTTTCTCTTTTTTTTTTTTTTTTTTTTTTCCCAGCTCACGTCATTATCTTGTTTTTCTTTCTGGCTCGAATTCCCAGCCATTAGTTGGCTGATTACTTAAAACACAAAGATAGTGGTGCTATGCCTGGGGAAATAGAAAAAAAAAAACAACAACCTGGCTCAGTCATAGGCAGGCAGCTGCTGGCCTTTAGAGAAGCCTTCGTTTTCATTAACTTGCCTTCTCTGTGCAAAACAGCTCCTCTGAGAAACAGCTCACTGGTGAAAGGGCAGCCAAGACCCCTTCCCAGCTGCAGTGATCCCTGATGGTGGTCACTAAAAAACCATTATCCGTATTTCTTCTTGCACTTCTGTGTCAGCTTCAGAAATGTATGGCATGAAACCTTAATTTATAAAAGTGAGAGCCTCTCTTGACTGTTATACAATGCCATAAAGCAGGCTTGATGCTGGGGATAGTGTCAAACACAGGACTATAAAAATACAAAGTTTATTTTATTCCACTGTTATTTATTTTTAAATAAAAGTCTCAGACCTATTCCCTGTCTCTGCAGCTGCTCCCATGAATCACATTTATTAGGCCTTCTATTCCGTTCATCCAACTCTGTTTTAATGCCGTGGCGTTTTCACCTGCATTGTGTGATGATAGCAAATGGCTCTCATTTTCTTAAGATACTGAGAGTGGGGGCAAGAAAAGCAGCTAAGAATTAGAACCGATAATTTCAGGAAGGATGATGTTTGCCAACGATTCTGGACTGCATAGTCTTCTGCGTAAGCAAGCACGCAAATACTGATACAGGTGTCACGGTTTTATTCTAGATAGGAGAAACCATGGCAGTTAGTTGCAATATATGTAACACTGCACACACGTCATGAAAAAGAGACACACTTTAGTGCTAGAGCTCCTCTGTAGCACAGAAGTGAAAGCACATTTTTCTACCAAGAGAAAACCAAGCCCTGCTCAGTGGAGGCCTCCTTATCTTTAGGCAGGGTTTAATTGATACTTTGGAGGTGGCAGAGATTCCAGTAAAACACTGTGTTAGTGCAGGGGATGCAGAGCAAATACAAGTCCCCTTCCCCCTCAAGGTGACTATGGCTGCAGCAATGAGGAAAGAGGCATGGAAAAAATATTTTATTTAACAGCTCAGAAACCTTTTTTTCAGGAGCCTAAAACTTGGAACGCAGGACACAAACATAACTTTGTTTTGTTTTAGTCAGCCAAAATTTGCTGAGCCTGACTCGTTTTTTTTAAAGAAATGACTAGAGTTGTCAACACTGAGTCAGCTGAATACCGCAACCATAACACCTCCCACTTCAATTAGCCACAGCACATTCATTACTGTCAGCTAAGACACAGCTGGGCCTTCAGCCTACAAACTGTAAGTCCCATAAGGAAATGCTGCTTAAGGTAGTTTAGTGCTGAACTAATTCATTGTAGGTAGTAGATAACTAATGAATTCATATCATAGTATACAGAGGAGTTACATACACCAACTAATTGATTCTGGATTCGGTTCTCTATTGGCATCCACAATCATTGGGATACCTTGACTATTTGCATCATTGTACTTTATTTGCCCACCCACACCCCTTTACGTGCATCCCTAGTGCACAAATGCAACATGTGACATCCCAATGAGAATCCATCAGCTCTCAGAAATGTGATCTTACAGCTCATCCAGTAAGTAAATCCTACTTTCCCTCTGCATTGTTTCATCCACGGCTTTCCTTAATACTCACCTTCTTCCTGTAAAGGACATAGTACAACAACGAAAACAAAGATGATTCGATTTGGTTTGTCCCATGCAAGAAAGTTGACATATAGAGTTTTAATCTGATCCTTACTGGGAAGCTCTCAATTTTTCTGAAATAAGCCCATTTCTCAGATTCTTGGTTTAATCAATAGGAAAAACTCTGAAGAATGGCAGAAAAGCTAACTTGTGTAATTTCAAGCCCAGAAACAACAGCTTGGTTTCCCACAGTGAACACAAGAATATTTTATGTAATGCAAAGCAATATTTTCATAATTCTGTTCATTAATTTTTGTTAAAAAGCAAGAGAAGATCAGTTTTCACTTAGAGCGATACAAAACACAGAATTCATGCTTCTATGGAGTCTGAAAATAGCAGCAAACAGGGTACTGTCATCTGGTTTTCATTAGTCCTTTGTAAACAGAATGTATCTACTAGAGCCTTAAGTCCACAGCGACTGGCTTTGGTGACAACTACCTTAAGATAATTTATAAGTGGTGAGGAAAAAGTAAGTGATCTTCACTTTTTTTTTTTTTTTTTTTTGAGGAACACCATATTCTAGGTCACTAGCATCACCTTTGTATAAATATAAAGATAACTTCACAGAAAATTGCCCTTTTTAATCTGGTCCATGTTGTCATTTCTGCTTGTATCACAGTCTCTAAAACATTTACTCCTGTACAACTGAAGGGCAGTGAACTGTGGCAGAGGGCAGAAGCAGGCAAGAACCTAGTGGACCAGAGCAGATGCCAGAAAGGTTACAATTTCAAGGGGTAAGCCCAGTAAATGGGGAAGTGCAGCATCCAGGCACAACGTTCACACTGCAGACACTGTGACAGAAGAACAGCTGGGAAAACAACACCTGAATCAACTCCTAGAAAATGCTAGGAAAATAGCTGGAAAATAATTTTTCTGGCCCTGGTCCCTCCTACATTTGGGCAGCCCCAAAGTAGGCACTTCGGGGAGGCTGAGCTTGCTAGCTTGGAGCTCCTCCTGGCACACACTGCTCTGCATTATCTACCTTGTTTAGAGACAACTGTGTTTACCCTTTCTCTGTAGAACTGCTGGCAGTGGCAGTGTTCATTATGTACATACTTATGGGTTAGAGTACTCCCTACACAGTGACCTCTCTGATCTACTCAGAGAGCGGCAAATAAAGCAGGCGTGCTCTTGCTCTCTCCCTGTCCATGCTGGTCCACTGATCAGAAAATCATACAAAATTTTTGAGATCAGGGATAGTACACAAGAGAGGTCACAGAAAAGTAGCCCTGTGGGACCATCACTGCATGGAAAAGGGGAGACAGACTGTTCTTCTGCCTGAAAGCCACTGGACAGAATACATGACGATTTGGTTAGGAAATAGAAACTGTGACGTTTCCCTCCCACTTCTCTTATGGAAGTGCCTTCATATGGGGTTTCTACTTGTATACTTGCTGGTCAAACTTGTATTAGTATTCTTGACTCTGTTTACCAGTTCTGCAAAAGACATTTTCATAAACATTCACATGAATTAATTATTAAAATGTTAGCCTAGTTTCATACTAAAAATGCCTGAAAGGCTCGCCAACAGAACGTCTGTAAGTTGTGCTAGGATATTACGTAGCTGTGATCAACATTTTTAAGAAAACAAGCACAGATTGTTCTGTTTCCACCCTGCAGACCATATAATTGTTTTGGTATGCTACTTTTTCTGCCCTCAGGTCTGATTCACTTTGTAGCAATCTGAATATGAGCTTCCAAGGGCAGAAAATGACTCTGTTTTTATGTAGCAACCAACATTTCCATTACCATTCAACCTTGTCCATCGTACTTTGTGTTTGCGGGTTGTACAAGGAGATCCCACCACGGTCCATATAGCGCCACTAAGTCTTGTAATTCCAGAGCCATCTAGACAGGTTTTCCTGATGTCATAGGTGACGTTGTCAGCCAGGCAGGGGTCACTGATGCAGCAGGGACAGCACTCTCCTTCTGACATGGCTGCGTACTTAAAGTTTAGATTGGGGCACAGAACAGGCCAACAGTCCACTTCTCCTTCCTGTAAAAATTGAAACAAAGCTCAACACATTGATGGAATACATTTCCATTTATTAGCTAACTTTGCTTCCTGTCAAATGGAAAAAATTTATTTTGCCAGAATTGAAATAGATTTTAAGGATCAGCTTCTCAGCCTGGTTGATCATGTAACTACGTATTTGAATAGTGAAACGAAGTTTCCTAAATGTAGCAGAGTATCATTTGCTTGTTTCTTGACTAAAAACAACACTATTATTATAGGAAGAGAACTTGAGTTCTCTGGGGTTTTTGAAGACAGCATTAAATACTGGTTTACAATAACTTTCCGTAACAATATACAAATCCACTACAAGTTCTGCAGTGATGGCCTTGCAGACTTATGCCCATATGGGGCATGGTCACACAGAAATCTCTGTGCAATCACAGCAACTGTTTAAATAGGAAATTAACAATGCAAATAGATCTTAGTTAGCATGTTTGAGAAGCACTGAACATGGATCTAACTAGCAACAGTCAAAAGGTATTTTACTGTCAACTGCTAAAAGAGTTGTTAGAACAATACCTGCAATATGTGTTATCTTCCACTTAGTGGAACTTTTAAAAAAAATAAAAGTAAAAAAAAAACAGTCATTGCTGTAGGATCTGAGCATAAACTAAACTAAACTTGCATTAGGCAACTTTGTAAGCACTTCAGATGTTGATAACATCCATACATCTACACTGCACCTAACCTTAGATATAGCACTGATTTACTGTATCAGTGTCTTTTAGTTCTGTGTGTCTGTTAACCTAATCATAAAATTAGGCAAAGAAGTGCTGACTACAAACTTAGCATCTTTTGTAAAACCCATCATATTTAATAATGACAGATGTCATTGCTGCTGTCTGCAAATGTTTCTTGCTGTTCTTTTGCCAACATTAAAATCATCTTAGGAGAATACAAAACACAATACTTACACAATGCTCTATATTACATATAATTATCTCTTAACAGTAACTTAGCTTTGAATGTAATTTGTTTCCTGATGTTCAGACACCTCTTGATTAATATCACATTTAAAAACAATGTTATACAGACAGCTATAAATGAAAACTGCTAATTTTAATCAAATTCACTGCTGCACTAATTAGCATATCAGTGCAAAAATTAAAGCTGTAGGGAGATAATCTACAGTACTTAATGAGAAAATAAGTGTTCTTAATTTTGTGTGTTTGTCCAGTAATTTTTTTTTTTCCTTTTCTAATTTACCACATGGCACTGGCACTCATTTTTTCCAACTTTTGCTGAATTAAAAAAGAAAATTGCCCTGTCTATTTTGATGAGACAGGTATCCAGCTGTTGTAATTAAAAACTGAAACTCTTCCATCAAAATCCATCACATGTGAAAGAATCTTTAAAAATCATTTAAAGATCAGATGA
The DNA here is from genome assembly GCF_964211825.1 of Aythya ferina. NCBI lineage: Eukaryota > Metazoa > Chordata > Aves > Anseriformes > Anatidae > Aythya > Aythya ferina. Next base: position 62,320,140 of record NC_140300.1, on the reverse strand, counting down.
CCTTATAAAAGTTGTCAGAAGTGGACAAACACTTTTAAAAAAAGTTAATATAGTGTCAAGGTTTCCAAGCTTTTGTCAAGCTTTTCTTTTCAGTCATTAGACCTACTTATTCAGCAGTAGGAAGAAAACTGGTGGTGTGTCATTTGGCGCATGCGCTATAAATGCTTTAGTATCATTCTTAGTCTGAAAAGCAGGTGAAGAGAGAGCAAACGACCAGCTGCCAAGTACATTTTGCTAAAAACAACAATCATTATTCTTGCTCCCCTCCAAAACACTTTACCCATACCAGGCAACAGCACTGGTGACAGCTGTAGGTCCAGTTGTCCCCACTGTGATAGAGCTTGTGCCCCATTTGGTCGAGCCACTGGCTGGTGACGTGACTGTCACACTCTGAGCAGCAGAAGAGATCAGCACTTGGGGTCTCGCAGTCACAGGCTGTTCTCCAGCAGAAAATTCTCTCATCCTGCAAAGACACATTGCCCTGCTGTCAACCACAAACCATCAGACAGCAACACAGAGCAGTGACCCAAAAAAAGCCCCCCACTACACACACACACACATATATATATGTATCAAAGAGAACGTCTTTGGCATATCAGAAAATATGAAGTTCTTAGCATATTAGATGTTACTGACATCAGGACTCGATCATGCAAGTTGTAATACCTCAAATACCAGTACTGTCCCAGTTTCTGTCAGCGCAGTGATTCAATGCTGTCTGAATGTGAATGGTGTTTTTCTGTCTGCAACTAACTGAATTTAAAAGAAATCATTAAGCAAACCCTCCCTCTAAATATACTTGTATTATTCAGCCTTCTTAAGGCTGAAGAAAAGCAGCACAAGTTAGTTTACTTTGTACTTTCAAGCTCCCAAAACAATAAAAATTAAGCTCAAAAGCTTTAGCCTCTCCAGATGCCTCAAGACAAAAGAATTCTCATTGACTTCCTAAGGTCACAGAATGCTTTGTCTCTGCTGTGAAAAGCAATGTAAACAAGATTTCTACCCTAATTACTCCCAGTTTTGCCTTAAGCATTAATTTAAAGCAGTTCGTCTTCACCAGGAGGGGCAATGACAGCGGTCTTAAGGAGACTACAGATGTCAAGGATGGCTGGGCTGAGTACAGAGCAAGCACAGCCAGTGCTGCCTCTCACCACCTGCTTACCAGCCAGGTCATCACTAATTTTGAGAGGACTTTAAGATTGTCACTGACTCTGGTATTTTGCAGGTACCAAAATACATTCCCATAGTAAGCACAGCTCAGTCTACTTCAACGCAGAACATGCTGCCTATGCAGGGAGACAACACCTTCAGTGCCGAAGAGCTCACAGCATACCTGGACACTCTCCCATCAGAGGTCTTTCCCCATACTGACTAGCAACCTGACCCATCTTTTTCCAAGCAGTTCTACTTGGCACTGAGAAAATTCAAAAATTTCCAAGTATATACAGATATTTGAGCAAAAACATCCCTTTATAACATGTTGGTACCTTGCTCTCTGTTATTTCATAACACCATCCAGATGGAACACTCAGCTTATTATGTAGCTTCAGGACATTCACTTCCCCACTCTATTTGTTATTGGAAGCTTGTTCACAGAAACAACATTTTAGCAAGATATTGTTATGACAAGAAAAACCCTTTGACAACATCTTTCAGCAAGTAATTCACAGTTCGTTCTGCTCAAGTCCTGGTAACTCATTTCATTGGCATGTCATAAGTCTGGCAATCCACTGAGCAGGTTCTCCCTGATACTTTATTATTCTGTAGGTGGTGTTATTTCAGGGGTGTTGAGCAGTACAGGATGTAGTTGAATATGCTTTCTAGCAGATTTCCATCAGCACAAACACTGAGACCCATGAAGCCATTTTTTTTTTCCTAAATAAATATTTTTGTAGTCAAAGCACTTAATAGCTGCTGAGTAGTCTACAGCCAAATATAAAACAACCACAACTATTAGGTGCTCAGGCTGCCCATACTATATAAGACATTCATCCTCTAAGCTCAGCTTCTAAGGAACAATTTTTTCATGCTCCAAAAACGAAAGTGTAGGATAAAAAACTGCACTTCCAAATCCACCCTTCCAAATCTTATTAGTAAGCAGCACCAAGGAGCAAAACAAGATTTTCAACAAGTACCATATTTTTATTTATGCTGCATTTTTGCAAGAAACCAAAAATCCCTTCCAAGGACATCTACTAACACCTGTTTTCCAGTGGATTCAGCTTTGATTTTCTAGAGCTTTTATAAGTACTGTAGTTACAAGTGTCTATTCATAGTATCTTTCATGTGCTAAATTGTAGTTGAAGGGACACTGCTACTGCCAGGGTCTCACAAGTGTGTTAAGAAGCAGACCTCAACCCTGTGAAGTTACCCCCAACAAGATGACCATAGCCATTTCCCCCCTCTGTATTGTGGGAAAAGATCTTGCAAAAACATTTACTCATCTTTTCCTTATTGGACTCCCACACTACACATACACCACAATCATACCATGGCTTGGATTCAAAGAGACCTTAAAGATTATCTGCCATCACTAACTTTGTAGGGCTAAAACTCGAGTCTTACTACACTTCACTTCTATGATGTGGACTACCAGTTATTGAAAAATGATGGCCATGTGGAGCTGGCTGCAATTGTCAACCAAATTTTGCTAATAGAATTATAACAGAAACAGTCCAATAGTACTTGGTTTCTGCAACAACTGAAGACAAATTACAAAAAGCTACCAGTCAGCGTGCATATTTCTGAAAAAAACACCGTTTCTGGAACAACCCACATCAAATGTTTACTCAAAGCATCCAAGTGTCAGTGGAACCACTTTTATGTGACATGGGAGCAATTAACTGAAGTATTAACATAGCTGGTCAGGTTTAAAGTTGGGCAATATAGTACTGAGATAATTAAGCAGCATCCACCATACAAGCCCAGCATTTTATCAATTACTTTGAATAAATAAAAGTTCCCACATGGAAAGAAGGCACTATGTTAACTGCAAAGATTCAAAAAAAAAATTTAATGAATGACAGAAACACAATGACCACATGCACAGTACATGACTGTGTCCAAGACCCAGTGAGAATCTTGGCTTTCTGTTGTGAAAGCAGCAAGCACTTTTAGTATGAAGAAAAAAGAACACCCACAAACAAAAGCACAACTTACCTTTTAATTAAATTGTCTTGACTTTGTAGATTGCAATAAGCAGACAGGTTTTGAAGCCAATACTACAATGTTTTCTAAGAACACTGGACTTTCATCTGTAAGAAGAAAAATGTTTCAGATATACAGTTCCATGAAAAAACTTGGGAGTAGTTGGTAGTTGAAGACATGAAAAAGAATAAATCTCAATCTGCTAACATAATTGAATAGGTAACTAATACAAATACCTGCTTAAGGTATATTTTTCAGCTTGACTCTCAACAGCAACCTAGTATAGATGTGATTTGATATATGTTTGATTTACTTCCTTCAAGGTCGAAAAGAAAACTATGTATAAGACATAGCACTGAAGTGCAACAGAGCTGCCTTCCGTATCTCCTGCCTGAGTACCACACGGACAGAAGTTTATTGACGTAAAACCACAGGGCAGCATACACTGCCTTGATCCCACCTGCTATTCCACCTGAAGCGCTCAAGTTATATCAGAGGTTCACAATGCCTTCAAAGGAATCTATGCTCCTTGGGACATACTAGGCATCATTAAGATTCATCGTAGTGTCCATCATCAGGAAAGAAGCATTAAGGCTACAGATGTCTGAAAAATGACACCAAAGGTTTCATAAAGACTATAGCCACCTGGGCATATGCATCAATTGAAAATCAAGTTGGACTTCACATTTTTATTAATTTAGTTCAAAAAAAATTACTCAGTCAATACTAAATCCCATAGGGTACTGCTTTGTCTTAGACTTGCTTGAGTTTAGAGACTTGATTAACACCTCTGCTCTGAGCAGTTTTAAGGCTAGTCATTAAAAAAGCAATGGTTCACTCTAGTTTTCTTCAGCAAACACCACAAAGTAGTGTGCTTTTCCATCACCACACTATTTTCACTGCGTACAAAAATAGCTCTCATTAGGTAGCGTTCCAAGAAAAGGAAGTTTCACTTTTTGCTATGAAATGAAGCTCCCACACCTGCTGTCAGAATCCCATCAGTCATTTCCAGTGGACAGCCACATTGCAGTACTAATGCCATTTTATTCCTGAGATTCTGAGACAACTATGAGAACAGCTCTGTTGAACCAAAGCTAAAAATAAATTACAAATTCAGAATGCTTGCCACTCCTAAACATTTCTTTAGACCTTTGATTTCTACAAGTGAGAAGAGATTTATTAACTAAGAAAAGGCTTGACGTTCACCTGCTACTCTCTATGCTGAGAAACATAGGTCTTTCCAGGTAAAACTCCAAGGTCTCCATCACAATCAGGTTCTCAGGAACACACCTCAGACACCTGAAACGCAAGAGGATAAGGATAAAAGGATAAAAATATTTGATGGATGACCTATAGCCTGCAAACTCTTGAATCTTGCAGATTGAACTGTATCAATCTTTTGTGCTGCCTACAGTACCTTCTTACTTCTGTTCTTAAAATAAATTAGGCAGAAAAACAACTGTCAAGCTGCACTTGTGACAAAAATCTTTTCTACTCACTGAAAAGGATAGGGCTACGTGACATTTTAAACATTCCAATTCTACATTAAACATCAAACTCCTACAGATTATCCGAACAGAAAATTGAGTAAGCTGTGAACATCTCCCATTAAAAGGCTTATGTTTACAACATAAAACAGGCTTTGTGCCAGCAACTTTCACAGAATACTTTTGACTAGAAAGAAAGCCTACAGAGAATAGCTACTTCTTCAGGGTTGTCTTTGTGCCAGTAACCACAAAGAGGGTGATTGGGATTTCTCTGGGACACTGCTGACTCTGAGAGGTCTCAATTAAGGCCACAGAGCCCACATCACACTGCCTGCAGTACAGGTCACCATCTTTCCCCTTAATCCAGAGAATTCTGAGGACACTAACAGCTTTCCAGAAGCATCTTTCTTTCTACCCCTCTGCTGTTGTGCTTACCTTCAAATACAACTGTTCGTTCTAAGGTTATTGCCTTTAACTGGGAAATAAGTTATTCCAAGCTGTCAAACCCTTTGGCAAAAAAGGGTTTTTATATACCATCTTCCCCCTTTTCTGTCCGCCAGAGGACATAAGGCATCTCACTCTTCATTTGTCTTCACCACATCAAAGTTTACACGTAAAAACACTAAAATGGTACATACTACATAGCTTTTATTGGATCTCTGTTAACCTCCTAAAATTGTTTGCTCCCAGGTTTTCATTACTTTGACCATTCATGACTTGTTGATAGACCTAGGGTCTCCAGTGTCATCCTGTGATCCTTTTGTTACCAGCCCTCAACCACACACTACATTACATGCCTTATCTATCAATACTTCTGCTATCACACTAGACTAGGCTGCCACACTACAGCATGAAGTACTACAAATCTCATTACACAGTAATAAACAATTATTCCACAGCCTAAATACAAATTACTGTTATACTTCAGTTCTAAAATAATACTGAAATTAATCAGCTTAGACAACAGCACGACCTTGGCTGCTACAAGATTGTCATCTGCCTATTACCCATCTCGTTTCATATTCCCTTTGTAGTAAAAATTAGTTTCACCTTGATCCTTACAATTCTGTGCAGCTTCGTATTTCAGCAGGTGCATGGTAAACACAGGACTGGTGTCTATAACAAGAGCTGGTGAAGTAGATGGAGCAGCAGGGCTCACACCAGTGCTGAAACATCTTAGGGCTGTCTTCTGTTGGCTGTGCAAAAGTGCCTGAGAAGGCCTGCTTCCTTTTCACTAAAAGTAAATAGAAAGCATCAGTTTGAGGTAAGAAGAAATCTATCACAGCAAGCCTTTGCTTCAGTCCAAATTCTTCCTTAACAAAAAGAAACATCAAATGCAAATATCTTCAACACACCCCTCCCTTCTGCCCTGGACCACCGTGAACTAGAGACATGTTGTCAACTACGGATTAAATAGCCATAACCCCATAAGACTGATGTCACACTTTTATTGTAATCCTAAGGACCTTTTCTCATCCCACTTTGCACAGTGAGACCTACTCACTATAGCACCGGGAGATCACGTGAACCTAGCCCTGGGCTGTGTAACAAGAAAATGACAAGAAAGCCCTGAAAATCATCCCTGCCTTAAGGGCACCCAAGGCCTGGGAGAAAGCCCTTCCCAACCTGTTTGCATTTTCCTTCCCTTCTCTGCCACTTAACTCTCCTCCTATTTCCGGAGATGTTATTCCCTGAGGCTACATTACATTATTAAGTTCAGTGCAGACATCTGGTGGTCAAAATGGTAATGGCAACTGAACATCAGCGATGCAGTCTGACCAGTGACCAGCAGACACATGTCCATTGACTACTTAAGAAGAGTTTGTGAGCTTGTTTCTGCAGGGATGCAGATTCAATTCTTTTGTGGCCTTACCAAATAGTAGAGAAAGAGGCTTATGCAGTATGGATGTTGCTTAATCTTTCTTCTTATACCACACAACTCATTTCTTAGTCAGGCCTCAGGAACCTGCTACTGCTGGGTCATTAGAGGAAAAAGTTAAGTGGTTAATATACCTGGAGTTACTCTTGTAAATGCATATCCACACAGAGGGGAAAACAGGCTTGGATTTCATCTACATACCAAACAACACATTCCCAAGAAACATTAGCTTTTTAAATGCTCTATATTTCAATAACTGCCTCAGTCAGTCCTATATCACGGGGCAAATAAGTTGTTAGTTTTTTAAGCAAGCAGTGTTCTCAGCTGGCAGCCCTCATGGGCAATTACATTTCTACTAAAGATAATGCCTTATCCTATTATTGTAGGCTAGTGCAAGCCCTGTGATACTAGGATTTAACAGCTAAGTTCAGGGCAGCAAACTGTAGCTATCACAACTCACTCAATTAACTAAAGAGACACTGAAGTGTTTCTAAGTGCATTAAAACCTTAAAGGAAAAGGTGACAAGCACAATGGAGAAGAAGACAGATCAAGCACAGTGTCTCTAAGCTACTGGGAAACTGTCTTGAATTCACCTTTTATCCTCCAACTCCCTGAACATTTTCTGTACTTCTGGGGTAGCTACAATTTCTGGCTACATCAGGAATAATGTGGCTATTTGTCCTTACCTGGAACACACTTCATGACCAACAAAACTTGAAAGGTGTGCAGCAATCGCTTGCTCTGGAACTCATGTCACTTAAGTCACTTCACAAGACATACAGCTAATAACTAGATGCACGTAGACAAGCATGAAAAGCTGCTAGACAGTCATCATGTTGGCATGAGCCTGCTACTGGAACAAGTGGGAGAACACAGTAGGAAAAGAAATATCATGACACCATTTATCTTCCTAAGAAGTTTTTAAGTAGAGCATTAACAGTATTTCATTGTTGCCTTGAGCGCTTCAAAGAAAAGGAAAAACCTATTAAGCTATCAACCAAAATGTTGAGTTTATTACACTCCTGTCAGAAATGCTCCCAAGCAAGTTTTCTGCGGTAACCTTAACTGTTGAAACTGAAACAAAAATATATTTACCTGAGCAGTCTGAAAAGCTACACATTACTGTAAAGCAGTCACTGACATAGGAAGCTGATCATCTGGGTGTCTGCTGTCTGCAATTTCAACTCATTTGAAACCATTCTTGTAAAGCAGAATAAGGTCACATGGTGACTGAAGAGCACTACATCAGGAGCACCAAGACTCTCCAGAATATATTCTCTATAGACTATCCATTCCCCTCTCTACCATCGTGAGCAACCTCTCACTTTTAGCTATCCTGCCCCTCATGATTACAAGTATTTATATTAGAAAGAATGCTGTTCCTTTGACTGCTCTTACCAGAAGCAAACTGCCACATGAAAGGCTACTGCCTGCTAACAGAGTTGTGACAAGGACAGCTGCTTAACAGAAATACTTCAATAGCACTGTGATGATCAGACACGTTATCAGTGTTTCATTTTTTAATCTTAATTCCTGAAGGGATTCCAAAAACCCATATATATATATATATATCCTAAATGTCCTCTATAACACATAAAGACCACTAAATCCAATCAAGGAACCAGAACTGCTTAATTACATTTCCAAGCACTCTCAATCAAACAAGATCCACATTCCTAGTATAGGATGGGCTTGAGCACAGCTCTGCAGTAACTCAGAAACAAAGTACAAAGTAAACTCAAGAGCAAAAATTCATACAGGGGCTTAGAAACAAAAGCAAAGTGTCACTGATAGCAAAGCACAAGACAAGTCCTACCTGACAAAAAAGCTGAAGTAGCTCTTAGCCGTTTTGATCTATTTTCCAGCTCCTCTGCTTGGCAAGCCAAAGATGTACTTATGCTCTGAGCTTCAGCCTGTCTGAAAAGCAGTACATTGCAAATAAAGTTAAAATTAACATAAAAAAAGAATCATCCCATAATGTAACATTAACCCATAAGTTTCAGTGGATTGGCTCTGTACAGGACCTCAAAAATTGCAGTTTATTATTGTATGAGGATAACCACACTGTGTCTAAGAACCATTTCTAACTAGTGCTGCCTGCATTATCCACCTATTTCGCAAGTATTCATTCTAAATAGATGGTTAGAAGCAAGTGACCTGAAGTATATCTGGTCAAGGGTAAGAAGCTTTAATATCAGCTGTGTAGAGGCCATTGCTGAAACCAGTATTTGTGTTCTGACATGCTTCTGCATCAGCATCTGTTCCCATTTGCCTAGAGCAGTGTGGAAAGCTTTACCATCATTCTAGGAACAAGCTCTGCATAACATGTGATGTATAAAGCCAAATTTAGGACTTCTTACCTGCACACAAGGGTAATAGAAAGCCCACTGCATATATTACACATGCTACCTTAGTTTTAAGTTGTCAATATAGTGAATCTGTATTTAAGTGTATCTGATAAAGAAACTAAATTAGATGACTGAATAACCATACTTGCATCTCCCAGGGCTCTGCCAGCGAAGACGCTCCCAAACCAAAGTGCTTAGATAATTCACACAGACTGCCTCCTGTGGTGGTTTCAGCCTGCTGGACAGGTCAACTCCACACCACTCACTCACCCTCCTCAGAAGGACAGGGGAAGAAGATACAACGAAAAGGGGCTCGAGCATTAAGATAAGGACAGGGACCTGCTCCACCTTGGGACTCTCCATGAGCTGCATGGGAACTTCTCCTCCAAGCAACTGGAGCACCTTTTCCCCTCCTTTACCAACCTTGGTATCTGCAGTGTTGTTTCTCTCTACATTTTCTTACTCCTCTCTGCCACCTGCTGTTCTGCACTATTTCTGTTCTTAAATCTGCTCTCACAGAAGTGCAACCAGCATTGCTCATCGCTTGTGACCTTGGCCAGCAGCAGGACTCTTCTGGTGCCAGCTGAAACTGGTTCTTATCCAACATGGGGCAGCTTCTGGGCTTTTCACAGAGGAAAAAAAAAAAAAAAAAAAAAAAAACTGTCTGTTTTTCATCTAGAAAACTGTCAGATAAAGAACCGGGCATATACACACCCATGACAGAGCTCAGGCAATCTCCAGGGAGCCGTTTAAACCCAAGATCAAATGGTGCTCCTAGCCAACAGGCAGAACTAGTGAGTAAAGGCACCAGGTGAGGCTTCTCAGGCCACTTAAGGCCTCTTAATGCCATCAGAGCTCCTATAAACTCAGCCTCACAAGAGGCAGAAAAGCTTGGGAGTTATCTAGTGTGTGAACTACACAGGTCTGCTATACCCAGTCACTGAAAGAACTATCAAGTGTCTAATTACAGGAATCCTTTAAGGAAATGTGTTCACTATTTTGAGTGAAAATAAATTAAAATCCTCATACAGCACCTCATCACATCTCACAGTACATGCTGGTAAAGAACGTCCACACAACTGTGTGATAAAACAACCAAGCAGACACTCAAAGCACATAGTATTGTGAATGTAAGCAGATTTTTCCTTTGGAATTAAAGGCAGAATTACTTCAGCATCCAGAAGTGGGACTGACAAGAAGTTTTAGTTGCACATGACCGAAGTGCAGTAGGACAGCAACAGAGAGAAGCAGGTCAGGAAAACAGCGGATTGAAGCTTCTGGAAAAGGCAGTACCTCTTGCAAAGGCCCAAACCCAGAAGATACACTGCACTTTCCAGGATACACCTGCATGGCATAACACAGCCTTTTTCAGTTAAGCCTTGTCAGCACAAAACAAACTAAACAAGTCACACTAACAGTAGTGCTGAATGAGTAACTCTAGCCAGGGTTAAAGGACTCCAGTGAAGAAGTTAACCAGGGAATCCTACTAACAAAAACTTTCCTCAAGAAAAAAGGCACTATAAACCTCACTTCAAGTCAGCATTAAACCGTAAAAACGCTTCAGTCTGTAGCAGACACTTTACCATGCACTAATTAACAGAAGATGCTGAGGACAATTCTTGTTAAAACTAGCTTTAGAATTACTGACAAATGTCAATGCCTCCTATGCTATAAAGTAGCAAGAATAACTTGGGCTTTAATAACCCTGTGAAATGGAAGTAATAAATTCAAATGTTTTCACAGTTATACCACATATGACAAAATTTAAGTCATTAATTAGTAAGAGAAAAGTAATTCTCTCTGCCCAGCTACCCAACCTACCACATCACTGAAAATACAGTTTCTGCTCTTACTTAAATATGAACTCAGGCATTGGCTTGCATACAACTGATCTTGCATCTTTTCAGGAAAGCTGTTTGCCCCCAAATAAAGTAAGTTCAACACTGTCTTCCTAAAGCAAGGCCTATAAGTCACACACGTGCACCACAGCTTTACCATGCCTACCCAGAACAAGAACATGAAGTGCCTGAAAAAAACTGGAAGCTCAAGAACACTTGGAGAAAAGTTTTCTCAAAGTGTACTAGATAATGAAGTTGATTTTGCATTGGCTGCCTGAGTCCCCCAGAGGAGAGCAGGCCTTTGTGCAGGAGGCCCTGGTGCTCCCAAGGGTTGAATGAAATGCCTCGTTGTTTCCTTTTTCTTAACCTGTTGTTTCTTTAACATGTTTAAGTGTCTGTTTGCAGGTCCCCTGCTTGTTACTGACTGCCTACAGCTCAGGTGTGAAGTTGGAGCTGATGTTAAAGTTGGAGGCTTTGATCCCAAGTTGTACATAGACTCTCAGCACCTTTCTCTCCCTGCAGGAGACGCAGGGTGCTGCTGCTCCCCTGTCCCTCCCTGCACCCTCCCAGCTGCGTGTGTGACCCTGCTGCCCCTCAGCTGCCAGGCGCTCGCCTGGTGCCCATGATGTGTTGCCCAGCTGCAGGCTGGCACCAGCACGTCCCCAGGACTGTGGTGTGGGGCCAGGGCAGCCACCCCTTGGGGTGCGCTGGGCTTTGGGTCCCCCACCACCCCATTTGCGTCCCCATGGCCCCAGAGGTGTCCCCAACACAGCCCCTGCTGCACGGGGCTGGGCTTTTCTCACCGCTCTCTTCACACACAGGTTTTGGCACAGATCCTTTCAGTTCCTGCAGGTGGATCATGAGGCACAGCTCACAGTGGTGGTTGGTAGCTCCTGGTTTAAGATTAGCAGCAGTGTTTGGCCATGGGTGTCAGGGCACATCCTGTGGGGCTGCTGGAGCTGGATGAGGGACCTCCACCCACCTGGGGTTGGTTTCTCCTGCAGCTGGGGCTGTTTGTGGATGCAGCTCACCACTGCTTTGTGCTGTTGCTTTACTGAGCAGGTGGGACACTGCAGGGAGCGTAGGCATCCGGGGAGCCCTGGATCCTTCCAGCTCCACAAAGCTACAGCCTGTACCTGTTCAAACAGTTTGGACTTTAGACAAGGTCATAAGTCAGTCACTGTCATATCTTGAATATTAATCTTCAGTGCCATAGTCGTGCATTGTATAGGCATTGACTGATTCAGTTTGTATTTATTGATTTATTAGCCCAGAACCTTAACATATTGTGCCTCCAGCTTGCAGATATCCCCACCTTTAGATAGCAGACATCTCCAGCCCTGCTGGAGATCTTAGGTTCACTTCCCACTCACTTCTGCTTTGGCTCATTTGCATCTCCATCTTGCTTTGGAACCCCAGCACAGGGTCCCTGTTTTCAAGCCTCAATAGTAGCACACTGGGCCTCTTCACAAGCCCCCAAAATGCAGGGCTCAGGCTCCATTTCCAAGCTCACCCAGCTCAGTCCCGTGCCCGAGTCCCAAACCCAGCCAAATGAGCCCAGAGCCCCACCAAGCCCAAGCAGCATCACCCTGAGCCCAGCCAGGAGCCCCAAGAGGTGAGAGCGTGGCTCAACCTTGGAGCACAGCACATGGCTCTGACAAAGTGCAGCTGGGTTCAGGGCCAGTACCATTGTGCATTGGGCACTGCCTATAAAATTAATAAATGTGCTGTTTTTTACATAGCTAATTAATCTGCCTTTTTCTGTATTTAAAGCCTACATGCAGGGTGCCCCAAGCATCCCCCCTACCATCCCCCAGCACCACCCACTCCAGCTGTGGGTCTTTGCTCATCAGGTCCCCACTCAGCTGCAAAGTGCCCACAGCTGTGGTATGAAAAAAAGAAACTTAAAAAAAAAAAAAAAGGAAAAACAAAAAGAAAAATAAAGAAAAAAAAATGTAAAAAGATAAAAGGGGAACAGGAAAGGAAAGGGAAGGAAAGGGAAGGAAAGGAAAAAGATTAAGTAGAGGTAAAAAAAAAAAAAAAAAAAAAAAAAAAAAAGACAAAAGGAATTAAGTAGAAGTTAAAAAATAAAAAAGACAAGAAATGATCAAAATAAAAGCCCACCCAAAAGCAGAAAGAGTAAAAAATAATAATAATAAAATAAAAGCATCACAGAGCATCACCTCCAAGCCCTCAAAACCAAGGGGCTGGTTTTAGGACTGGCTTTGCCACTCCAACCCCCTGATTCATTTCTTTTTTTCTTTGTTTGTTTGTTTTTTTGTCTCCCCAGGCAAAAGCAGAGGCTGGGGGAGAATTGCTGGGACAGGGTCTCCCGTGGGGCATGGGTGCTGGGGGAAAGGCGATTTAATCCAAAACTTAAATTTTTTAATTTTTTTTCCCTTGTGGCCCCCCATCTGCAATGGAGACATGGCATAGAGTGCTCTGAGCCCAGCTTGGCTGGGAAACCTTGTGTGATTTGCCGCACGTCCCCTCATCCCCTCAGTCGCATCCCCTATCCCCCACCCCAAATGCCATCACACCCTGGCTGCGTCCTGGGGGGTTTATTGGGAGCTTTTCCATGCCCGTGCTGCCGCCGAGGCTGGGCGCGGGCCTGCGGGTGATGCTGCTCTTGGCGTTGCGGCTGGTCTTGTTCCTGGGATGCTCTGGGGCTTGGTCTTGCTTCCCCCGGCAGAGCACGGCGATGGAGAGGCAGGTGGGGGCACGTTCATCTCTTTTTCCAGTAGTAGTAGGTGGCACAGACACGCACGTACCCTGCCAAGGCAACACAGCGGGGAGCATTAAGTGCATGATTACAATTCCGCAGGCCCCTACCCGCCTTTTAACGGTCCTTTCAGCCTCACCTTTCTTCTTGCTCAGTGGCTTGTTGGAAAACCTCCGATTTTTCCTGTTCCTGCGGCTGGGGGGTACCCTGCCCTGGCCGCTCCCCCCGTACCGCCTGCCATAGCCCTGCCGGTGCCGCGCCATCCCCGCGCCCGCTCGGCCCCCTGGCACTGACCCGCTGCTGGTGGTGAGGACAGGTTCTGGGGAAGGGGGGCCCTTTATAACAACCCCCCCGTTGCCAGGGGTGGTGGGTGGGGGCTGGTCCCACTGTCTGCTCACAAAGGGGCGCTGGCAGCATCTCCCTCGGCATCCCTTGGTACCCAAGGGATGAGCCGCCCGCGGCAGGTTGAGGCTCCGGCCTCAATCTTCAGTTTTCTGTTTGTTTCGTTATTATTTTTCCTCCTTCTCCTGCACTTTGTACAAGTCCTCAAGCGTGTATTTTTAAAGAGGTTCCTTTAAAATTAAAGATGTAACAACTTAAACACTGCTGAGACCATCAGGGTCTGTGCCAGACTTGGGAATGCAGCCCGGCTGCTCTGCAGCGATGTTGTTTGGGGCCAGAAAGGACAGAAACGGCCATCCCAACCCCTCCTGCTCCCCTCATTGCAGCTCAGACCACAGTCGTGCCTTCCTTTGTCCTGGTACAACACAGAATCACCTTTGGGACAAGCCAGCACCACATGCCCACGCACAGGGATGGGCGCAGACCTCTGGACTGCTTCCTCCTGGCTCAGCAGCACCTTCCTCTGTGCCTTGCTTCCCGTCAATTTTCAGGGGCTCAGCACACCCCAGGACCTCTCCCCAGTGGCTCTCACCCCCCAACTCTGCCGTGTCCCCTTTGCCCCTCTCCCCACCACCCCACAGCCCCTTTCCAGCAGCACGGCGCTAGCAACCAGACAAGAGACAGGAATGCTTTCAAGACTTTATTAGCAGGCTTGCACTGCACAGGCAGCAGCAAGTGGGCTGTCTGGGGAGGGGATGCAGGGGTGTCACATTCTGACGGTAGTGGCCGATGAACAGGGAAGCTGCGAGTACAGGAACCTGCAGGGAGCCAAGTTACTGGTCCGTCCTTTTCCTCCTGGACTTCTGCAGCGGAGATGTGGGAGCTGTGGGGCAGAGAGAGCATCGTGAGTTCCCTGCCTCACCACTGTGCCCCACCACCGCTGCTTCTCCGTTGATAAACCACCACGTTTATCAGCGCTTCTTTCCATCACCCACACTTTTACTTCGCCTCCTGCCGGTGTCCAGCTGCTGCTGGCTTTTGCCCTGCTCCCTGGGGTAGCTGGAAGACAATCTCATCCTGCCACAGATGCGCTGAGGCTGCCGGCCACGCTGGTACTCTGACGTGCCCGATGTCGCCTCCATGCTTTCTGGAGTCCCCCCTCCAGCTGCCCCACAGATATGAAGGTGGCTGGTTGTGAAGTCATAGCGCCCAGTGATGATGCAATAGGGCAGCAGTTGGCAGGCACTACCCAAGTGGCCCCAAGGGAAAGAAAACAAAGGGAGTCACCTCAATGTGCCACCGAATAACTCATCCCAACGATTCACCCGGTGTTTCAAATGTTATTTTCAATCAGTTCCCTTTCTTCAAAAGCACATTTCTAAGGAAATAAATGGACAAAATTGCTGTGAAATGTGTTCTCTCTGGTTAGGGATTAGCTGGGAAAGGGTCTGGGTGATCTCCTGAGTAGCAACATCTGGTGCCTCAGCCATTTCTCTCCAGACACAGCTCAAATTAAGACTCGATGCTGATTTTGCAACGTGCCACTGTGCTTATTATTGTTTGCTGGACTCATTTCTGGCTTCTCATGAGCATGTTAGTGACCGTCCTACAAGAAACGGGGCCAGTTTAGGGCTGTCAGCACCCATGTCCCAGCCAGCAGGACCCATGCAGAGCTGCCATGTTTGCCCTGCTCTGCACCAGCGGATTAATTTTGAAGCATCACATGGAGGGTTTCATGAGCTATTATCCTGAAGCTGTTTATAGCAGATTCACACAGGATTTTGTTAAAAAAGAATCAAATAGATGGCAATTCAGCAGTGCACCAAGTGACAGCTTGAATCATGTGGGATAGTCAAAGGAGAAACAGGCTATGTGTTTGTACAAAAATATATATATATATTATCCATTTTTCTTTTAACCAAACACTGCTCTGCTCTCTAGAGGTCATGAATGAATCTCTCCAAGCATTTTAAGTTTGTTGTTATTCTGCACACCTAAAAAAATCATCACTGTGCTGCACAACATTTCAGCTGGCATATTTGCTTCAGTGGGGTGTCTCACAGGGGAAAGCACCCTGGCTTTTGCTCCGTTTTCTAACCACGATGCCTGCTATCTGCCTTCTCTAAGGCTGACACCTGACCATCACCCGTTTCCACCCAAAAGAGCCATCCCCATCCTCACAAGTACCTGCAAAGACCATGTATCAGGCTCAGGGCACACTGCTTTGCACTCATAGGATGCACAAGATACTTTCCCCCGTACATCTGCTTTTGCATGGGTCATGGGTAGAAACTCTCTGTCTGGACTCCCATAGCAATGTGCTGCTGTTTTCCCTGGGTTAATTATTAAAATCAGCCCCATTTTGGAGGTGCTGGCACCCTGAGCCTAGGATGCTTGCCCCCTGCCCTGTTGCCAGGATTAATCATTGATCCAGCAATGATCAGGAGCCCCGTATAAATTCTGGTTTGGGTTTCCCACTGCTGCTTTTTGCACGGGGAGGGAGAGCAGTGGCGGTGATTGCTGTCCCTGCCGTGGCCACGCTGCACCATGAAGGTGGCTGTCACCCTCCTGCTGCTGCTTTTTGCCACAACCCACGCCGAACACCGAGGTAAGAGCGCTTACCCCTGAAATCCTTGTACTGCTATGGCTGCAATGGAGCTGTCACCCTGTACTAGACAGGGTCCATGACACCCTGCGTATCAATGTCAGTAAACTCAAAAGTGGGGTTTTCCACCCCTGGCTCTTTTTTCCTTATGGAGCTAGGTGAATTGAATGTCTAGGACCCTGCTCTCTGCTCACAATGAGCAACATTTTGCTTCCTCTGCTGCTCAGCGGGGAAGCATAGACCTGCTAAAATATATATATATATATATATATATATATATATATATATATGTCTTCAGTACTGGATTCTGAGAAAGAGAAGGAATTCAAGACTTCAAGACACACCTACAGCTAGACACACTGATGCTCATCCTGGTAGGACGGTCTGCAGGTTTCCCTTCCTTCCAGGGACCATCTCCCCAGTAATGACAGCAACAAATCCTCAGACAACCACAGCAAAGTGCTGTCTGCCCCCTTCTTTCCCTCTGCTTCAGAGATGTATTTTTCTCTGCAGAAATGCTAGGATTTGTACCTACTGCTTGTAGCCACAGAGCTCTCTCTTGCTTTGCTATTCCCTGAGCTTTGCTTGGTTACCAGCAGACAAATCCCCCCCCAAATGGCCTCTAATTTCATGCTGAAAGCCCCAGAATTACCTTTTTACAAAAACTTCTTCCCCCCACAAATGCAACCTTGAAAAATTACCCTTACCTTTTTTTTCTTTTTTTTTTTTCTCTCCTTACTGAAGCAATTTGACCTTTGGCTGATAAAGTGGTGTATAACCCTGTGGTTTGGGTAAAATGACCCCGTGTCGCATTGGTGGAGGCTGAGGCTGACACACTGCCGAAAAAGCAAAGGGGAAGCGGGCTAAAGCAGAGATTTGGCAGGAGTGTGAGAGATACAGGCAGGAGAATGTAGCTGTGGCTGGGATCCCAAGGGGGGTGAGGGGGATCTTTTCTGGTCCAAAATACCCAGGGAAGATCATGTCAATATTGCAGCAGAGAGGCCAGCACAGTATCAATGTTTACCCTGACAGTAGCAAAGTCTAAGTGATGCCTTTTTTTTTTTTTTTTTGCAAGAAAAAATCAATATTATTTCCAAGGGATGAAAGAGAGGCTGGGGATGCGTTTGCTGCTGCCTGCTCCTGACCTCCACAGCCCCAGATAAAAACCAACACTGCCTGTTTCAGCCATATAGGAATGTCCGTGTGCATAAGGGCCGAGTGTGCCTGACATTTTCCTGCAGCTCTCTCAATTACAGGGAGGGTTCCTCCTTCTCCCCCTTGTTTTGGATGCAAACTGCAGCAGCACAACCCAGGTAACAGAGCCACTTCCCCCAAATGGGCTGGGCAGCGGCAGCAAGTCCCAAGCATCAGGGACCACAGCCAGGTCTGACATGAGAGGAGAAGCTGTTGCGTGATAAAGAACAGCCCTAAAGTGAATAAGGCAAGATTTCTGTTTTCAGATGAGACCTGTGTGATTTAGGACTACCAAGACGGGAAATGAGAATGAGAGTAAAACACAGACATGGTATGAGCATCTCTGCATAAATACATGGGAAGAAAAGATACATCATCTCAGCTCCCCAAAACAGCATGAAGTACTTAATAATGGTTTTCCCCTGCAAAAGGCGAAATATCCGAGTTATATCCTACAGTAGGCTCAATGGAGCTGAGCAGTGCTGGTTTTTTATTTGTTTCTGCAGGGAGAAAGGTTGTGGGAATGACGCACCCACATAAGCAGAATCAGCGAACTGATCCCAAACTCTTCTTTTTCTGCATTTACAGGTAGAGCATATGTCCGGGACAAAGTATGCCAAGAGTTCAAAACCATGGGGAAGGATGACTTCCAAACCCTGTAGGTACCTCCTACAATATTCACCCTCCCAAATTCAGCATGCAAATTCAGCACATAAGCCAAGACCCCCCACCAGAATTAAAAAATAGCTTGGAAACTGGCAGATTTATTTGGTCATTTATTCACTCCCCGCAAACAAGGGCTCCTATTACTCTAAATGGGCCTACCTACAGGAGAAAAGCTTGTTCCACAACTGAACTTCTCAAAACCAGTTAGGTGGCCAAATAGCAAGGAACTGTAAGAGCTGGTGCACATCCCCCTGGCCACGGCAGCCCCAGCCTGAGATCTGCTCCAGGCAGAGACCAGTCACAGTTTTTGAGGACGTGCTGCTGGTTCTTGTGGGACTAACATTGATGCTCTCCATGGGGTTTTTTTAGACTGAGTTTCATCAGGCTGATGTTGATGTGGGCTTTTTAGAAAGTTTTAGTTCATCCTCTTGTTGCTTTTGCTCCCAGGACCCTCATCATGAACAGCAAGAAGTTCTCCAACGCCACCTTCGAGGAGATCAGCCACCTCGTGCGTGAGATTGTCTCGCTGGCAGAGACCTGCTGCACCGATGGCGCTGACCCCTCCTGCTACGATGCTGGGGTAGGTTGACCACTACCCTCTGTCAGTCCCTAAAACCGTGGACATGATCAACTTGGGGGAGCAGCCTCCAACCCTAGGCAAGCATCCTTCTCCCTTCCTGCAGTCTTCAGCCCTGTCGGCCAAGTCCTGTGGCCCCGACTCGCCTTTCCCTGCCCACCCAGGGACAGCCGCCTGCTGTGTCCACCAAGGCCTGGAGCAGAAGCTGTGCCTGGCCGCCCTGCAGCACCCACCCCGCCAGCTGCCCCACTACATCGAGCCCTCCAACGAGGAACTCTGCCAGGCCTTCAAGAAGGACCCCAAGGACTTTGCCGACAGGTAAGGGCTGGGAGGCTGGGCCAGGCTGGAAGAAGCACTCAGGCTTGCTGGGATGCCAAGCCAGTGTGCACACATGCTGGTCAACATCTGGATAATGACAAAAAAAAAAAAAAAAAGATAGCAATCTGGAGGGCTTCTTCATGTTCACCCTGAAGCCCATCCTTTACTTTCTTGGATGGAATATAAAGGTTCCCACATTTCCTTCACTTAGGGCCACCAAGCTCTCTCCCAGGAGTCATCATTTCACTTTGCAAAAGTGCCTTGACCATAAAGAAGCTGCATTAAACACTGCAGCACTCGGTAGTGCTGCTGCAGCCAAACTGACTGCTGCCGTCCACAGGGATAAGGAGGTGATAACACCCTACAGCTCACACCACTATGTACATCTTTCCCCATCTTGTCCCTATGCCACTGTCCCAGGCAGCAGCAACCATTGCCGTGGTTCTTTGTCAACCCTTTTATGGAGCTACCAGTGCATACAAACAAAAGCTTGGTGCATTCTGTGTTTGGGCATGCCACAAGGAAAGGATTTTACAAAATGGATGAAGGATGGAGGTGGCTGCTTCCCCCTGAAAGCGGTTAGAGAGGGACATCAGGTGGGTCAATGGTAATAAGCCAGCAGCACAGGAAGGTGCCTGAAAGGCTGACATCCCCAGTACAGCTATAACACCCCCAAAAACACATCTGCTACTGAGTACCTGGTGCCAAGGTGTTTGAGGTCCACCTCTGCCACAGGTTCCTGTACGAGTACGTCAGCAGCTATGGTCAGGCACCCTTGCCTGTGCTCCTGGGCTCCACCAGGAACTTCCTCTCCATGGTCTCCACCTGCTGTATATCCTCAGCACCCACCGTCTGTTTCCTGAAGGAGGTGAGTCTGTTTCCCAGGCCTGCTTTGCCCTTTTGCTCCTTTGCCCCACAGATGCCCACAGCCATGGGTGTCTCAAACTCAGCCTTGCTCATCTCCAGCCCAACAGCATGAAGCTTGCTGGATTTAAATTTTCCCTTTTTCCTCTGCTTTTGCTTCTTCTCAGTTTTGTGGAATTTGAAGTTAAATGATACAGTCTGAATTTCCAGACATGAGCGAAGCTGTTAGGAAATCCACCTGGGTTTTGGTAGGACAATTTTCATGAAGCTCTAATTAGCACAAAAATTCAGCAGAAGTAGTACCGTTGTTTTCTGCAGTAGGTAATAAAAGGAGGCTGAATCACAGGGCTGCTCACAGCATAACCAAACAGCAACTCACCAGGCACAGTATTTTTTACCTTGCTATGGAGAGACAGTGATGGAGAAGTTTCCATTGCACCTGGAGGATATCTCCATCCTACCACCCACTCTATAGCCACATCTTCTTCTTCTTGCAGAAACTGCAAAGAAAAACCCTCTCCCTACTCACGCTGATGTCAAACAGGGCTTGCTCCCGCTTCACGGTATATGGGAAGGACAAAGTGAAGTTCAGGTAAAAAGTGGAAATGGTGTTTTCTGGCCTTTAATGCAGGTCAGCAGGGGAGCACTTTCCCATTTCAGATGGTGGTTCCTTTCTGGTTTTCACCAAGATATATTCCAGCTAAGATGAAGGTTACTTCCACAGACCAAGGCTGGTTGTTCTGTGTGGGAGTGCTTGGGTGCTACATGCACGGATGACACACACAGCGTGTAGGATAGACAAAAAGTGCAAATATAGAAATATTAGAAGTGATTATGGTCACTATTTAAGTTTATGGAACAGATGAGCTGAAATCCTTATGTCCCATCTATGCTGTGTCTGCCCAGCTACCTGACCATGCTTGCCCAGATGATACCAAGCGCTTCATTTGAGGACCTTTCTCCTCTGGCAGAGGACGCATCTGAGGTGTTTGCCCAGTGCTGTGACTCGGTGGCTGAGGACTGCATGCAGAAGAAGGTAGGGCAGCCCTGAGCCCTCCCCAGGGCTAGGGGGCTCCCTGAGCAGGATGCTGAGCCCCAAGTCATCTCTGCTCCTCCCTCCGCAGTTATCAGAGCACACTGCGAAGGTCTGTGCTGCACTGTCGACCAAAGATGAAAGGTTTGCTGACTGCTGTGCGGGAAAAGACATTATGCAAAACTACTTCTGCATCACCGCCTTGAAACCAGCCACAGCCCCCAAATTGCCTGAGCTGCAGAAGCCGACCAACAAGCACTTGTGTGGTGACGATGGGGCCCTCCATGCCAGAAGGTCAGCACCCCAGAACCCACTATCTCTGGTATTTTCACCCTCCTTGTCATTACACAACTTAATTATTAGGATTTTTCTCATGGTAGCCCCAAGAGACCCACACGCCATGAGAAGGGCTTGGAACCGTAGGGTGTACATCACTGCTGCATCCAAGAGCTGGCAGCTTCAACAGGCACAGCCAATACTAAATATTAACTTGTTTTCACTGCCCCACTTCAGGTACATGTTTGAACTGTCACGGAGGCACACCAATGTCCCTGACGTCTTCCTTGGCAAACTGTACGATGCATCTGAAAATGTCATCAGGGAGTGCTGCTCTGCCAAGGACGCCTCTGCCTGCCTTGACAGCAAGGTGACCGGGAGGGACACCTCTGTTTTACACACCATAAACTCCCTTGTCATTGCACATTGCCTCCCTCTCCAGCTCCTGCATCCCCCAAAACCCTCCACAGAGGCTCTTTTCCAGTCCTGGTTGTAGAAATCCCCTTCTTTTATGCCACACAGCGACAGCAAGTGGGAGCAGAGCTGCCCACCTTCCTGGAAAACACCAACCAGTTCTGTGGACAGTACAATGAGATGAATTTCCTTGACTTCAAGAAGAGGTAAGAGCTCATCACCCTTTGTTGGTGCTCCCAGAAACTCATATTTAAATTTGTCCAAGTCTTTGTCCTTGAAACCTGGCTGTACAAGCTTCATTTTTCCCATGGCATCAGGGAAGCATTTCCTCTGATGATGCCGTCAGAATTTGGCAAGGTGTGCATTGTCTGCACCATGGTCTGGAGGTTGAACACACCCGGGTCCCTACAAAAGCCCACCCCACATTGACACATCCTCCCCTCTGGCCCCAAACTGTAGGCTGAGGGACAGCATGAAGAAGACTATGCCAGAAGCCAGCCCTGAGCTGCTGACACAGCTGGTGGATCAGAGAGCTGATTTCGCTTCCACGTGCTGCCCTGCAAACTCGCCACCTCTTTATTGCGCTGCACAGGTAGGGCAGCATCTCCCACTACCCCACATCATGCAGAAGGCAGTCACCTGCCCCAGGCCCATCAAGTCTCATTTCCTTTGCCCTGCTTGCAGGTGACCGCATACCTGGAAAGTGCATGCAAGCAGGGTTCCTGTGCGCTGATTTAGGTGTGGAACAACAAAAAACAAGGCAGGGGGTCCCACTGGAGGATGTGAAATGCTGCTGTTTCCCGAATCAGGAGGGGAAGGAAGCATCCAGCTTGTATCCTCCCCAGCTGATACATCACTGCAGCCATAATAAAGATATTAAAAAAAAAAAAAAAGAAAAAAAGAAAAAAAAAAAGGATCTTCACGCTGGGGAACACCCAAACCTTGCTTTCTGTGTGGTCACATTGGGGAAGAGCATGGAGGATGGAGGGGGTCGGATTGGTGGTGGGAGGGAGGAGTGGAGGGTCGGATTGTAGGTGGGAGGGGGAGGTCCCAGCTCTGGCTGTGGGAGCCAATTTTCTAAATTATTAGTCAGGAAAACCTAAATCACACATCAAGCACCCACACACATGGGGTTGCTCTCTTTGAGTGTTTGGACATTCAGTCAGCCAGAGTCACAAGCCCATCCTCTGGGATGGGACTTCTGGGGCCCTCTGCATTAAGGCAGAAATAAAAAGCCCAAATTTCACTGGTTTGTACTCCAAGACCATTATCCTTTTGGCTCCCTGCTAGCATTTACTCCCCAGAGCTTTCCTGCTTGCCTGAAAGCAGGCTCACAGCTCTGCCCTGTAGAGCACAAGCTCAGTTTTTGAGGAGTGGAGGAAAAAGCAGTCAGGGGAGAGAGGCAGCAAGATCTCAAGACAAGTTTGCTATTCAAAATAAAAACAAAAAATGTTCAGCAGCACTCCAAGAGATGGCGCCTGTAACCCAGGGAAATGAGGGATAAACTGTGCTTGCAAAATCTAATAAGGAACATGAACGTAATTCAGACTGTTGCGAAACAGGTTAGCTTTACTTTAGTGATTGTTGCACTGTTGTTGCACTAGTTGGCCTAGGCCCTGCTGCTCCCCAAAGCAGGCAGAGTGATGCCGTTCTCAGCACCCCCAAAAACAGACCTGCATAAGGCTCATATAAATCCCATATAAGTCCCACATAAATCTCCATGCTGGAAAGTCGCCCTTGCCACCACCTACTCTGTACCTTCCCATACAGCATTTTTAAAATGGTGAAAGAACTCTTTCCCAGTGTTATCAGTTATGTCAGAAAAACAAATACTTTATTATTATTATTTTTGACTGGAGGGGTGGAAAAAGAGGCTAGGCAGATGAACGAAAAGTAGATATACCAACAAAAAGAGGCATACCAAAAGCCCCAAGTGCAAACCTAGGCTGTGCTGGATAACATCTAGCCTTACAAGATATTGCAACCATACATCACACAGCTGAGCTTACTTGCAGAAACAACATTTTTCTTGACAAGACTTGGTACTACCAAATTTCCTATGGATTTAAGGAAATGGACTACATTGAGGACAACCCTCTGGTTGCTTCACAGTGGTTTTAATCATGGGCCTCTGAGTCCTCCATGCAAAAGATTATTCTCTTTTTCTGCGTGCATGTCCTTCCACAAACCTTTGCTGAAGTGGGTTAAGAAGGTATTGCCCCATCCTTGTCAGTTCCAAGTTAGAATCTCCTGTCCACAAGGGAGCCTCTGATAAACAGCTCTATCCCTTCATAATCCCACTTTTTTTTTTTTGTGCCAGGAAGAGGTTTTAACAGTTGGTAATGTTACTACTTTTAAAGACTAGTTGTAAAGGTTTGCAGTGCGAGCCTGAGCACTCCCTTAGCAAAGTGTGCGCTTTCCTTTGCCAGATACCACGTGAGTGATGCTGTGCCTCCCTAAAGAAGCTGGATACCATCCCAGCCCACACCATGAGGCCATAGTGGGGCAAGGAAGCCACAGTAGGGCAGTGAGGAGCACCAGGGCACAGCCCCCGTGGCAGCAACACCCTATGGCGGCCTCAGGGAGGCCATTATAGGGTCCCATGGCCGCCATTTTGGGTCCCTGTGTCCGCCATTTTGGGTCCCTGTGTCCGCCATTTTGGGGCCCCGTGGCCGCCATTTTGGGTCCCTGTGTCCGCCATTTTGGGGCCCCGTGGCCGCCATTTTGGGGCCCTGTGGCCGCCATTTTGGGGCCAGAAGCATCAAAGGGACAAACGGGCCCCAGGTGGTTGTAAGTCACGTCTTCTCCTTTCTCACCCTTAGTTTCAGCCCTGTTTTCTCACAGGTCGAGCATCAAAACAACTTTCCCATGCCCTGAAATGCATGCAGCTTGTGGGGAGCGCTGAGGAGAGCGAGGTTTGGGATGGGGAGTGCTGGCGGGTTTTTTTAGCACTGTTCTTCCTCACTGGGGGGACAGCCTCAGAACAGCATTTTAAAAAGCAAACCCATGCCCTCTCCTAGCATCTTTCAGGAGCAACATCAGCCTGGCATGAGATGCCCCTCCCAACATTTTCTTTTTGGTGTGTTAAAACACCACAGGTCTGCGATGTACCCCACACTGCCGGGTATGTTTCCCTATGCGGCAAGTGGGTGCAGATGGGGCAAAATCGTGCCAGAAAGGCTTCACCCCATTACTTTGCCAAGCAATTTTTTTTTTTTTTTTAATTTTGTTTTCCCCTCTGATCCCTTTGCAGAAAAGCCACTACACGTGCTGTCTAGGAACCTTCACGGAGCACAGAGCAGAGGTGGACTTCGCAGTATGACCCCAAATCAATCCCAGGATTACTGAGGTATTTTCTCCTTCTTGCTTCATAAACACCATCTGCTAGAGGTCCCTCAAGGCTTTTTTGGCCTCCTGCAAGGGTGTCCTACCAGGTTGCACCCACACAGAATGGCACATTGTCTGAAACTAGTTTACCTTTACACATGGCACCTGCATGCACCTTTATTCTGGCTGGAAATTTAACTAGCATGGCGAGTAAATAGCTTGGTTTTAATCATAGTGACTAAGTTCAGTATGCTATTTTGTAGCTGAAATATATTTTTACATATTTAACTGATTTCTAATGCTGTTGTGTACATTTAAAAAAAGTGGTTAATTGTAAGAACTAGTATTTATTTCTGCATGACTGAAAGCTTTCCAAATGCCTCTTCTGTTTTACAGTTTAAACAATAAATTAGTTACCCTTCTGTCCCCTGAGGTATTAGCTGAAAGGCTGGGTAATGGTTGGTAGTTTTCACTGCTTTCTTGTTACCTATGAATACAAGTGAGGCAGAGCTGGGTCCTACAGTAACTGTGAGGCAACATCACTATTGCATAAGGAATTAAAGTACAGAAAGGCAATGTCAGCCCCTCCTTTTGCACTAGGTACTGTGGTCGGTGACCTGCACAGCGTGTGAACCATTTTACTGATGTAGTCACACATCTTTTATTGATAGGCTTGGGTTGGGAATAGGGGAAAGAAGGAAAGTTTACCTCAGAGTCCAAATGCATATCAAACAGTCCTTGCAAAGAGCAGAGGCCCTGGCTGCCATTTCAGGGAAACAAAACTTTGCCAGTAACAAAACTCACGTTTCCAGGGAACCTCTGGTCTCTTAATGCAAGCTCACCTTAAAAACTACTGTGCATGGGACTAATGGCCTCAAATTACAGAGACAGAGAAAGTTCACAGCACCTTATTAATCTGCCATAGAAAGTAGCCATCTAGGCATAAAAGGCTATTTCCTCACGGTAACCTTGAAGTAATTCAATGCCTTCTGCTTGGTCCTCTTGTTATGTAGACATTTGGTAATCCCCTTTGGCCTTTTCTGTCTAAAAGTCAAAAGAAGGCTGCAGAATATTGAATGCCGGACTTCAGCTGCACCAGCAGGTCTGTCTGAACTCTCCATGGGTGTACCCCTACCTGCCAGTCTCCTTGGTAAAACCAAATAGCTGAAGTCTGTTCCCCACATGTCACACTATGGGGGCCCTTCCGCCTTGAAAGGAGTGAAAGTTGAGCTGCTTCACTGCTTCTTACATGCCATCTAGCTAACGTGGCTGTACAATAAATGGGCCCAGTAAAGTGAGAAACTCCCTAACCAGAAGGCTGTTCTTCTCACAAAAACATACTGTGCAACGAAAAACACTATAGCACCCCCAAATCATGCTTGCATGCTTTCCATTTCTACCGTGTCACCTCTAATCCTAAAGTCAATTCTGATCTGAGTTTCAAGACTTTGCCAGAGCTCCACAAAGATATGCCTGTGCACATTTTCCATGGCAAGCCTGCAAGCCAGCCTAGTTAAGGATTTTGGGCCACTTTTCTTCTGTTTTAAATTTTGTCCTGTACTTTAACTCAGAAGCGATTATATTCATGGCACCTCCCTCACATTCTTCACCTACAAAAGGGGCTGTTATTCCAAGCAAAGCCACCTGGAAGTGAAATATATACTTCTTCAATCAGTTGTTACCAACACTTTGCTACAGAGTAACCTCTGTAAACTTGGGGTTTCCTCTGTCCAGGTGTAGGCATCCTGTGAATATGGTAACACATGCCGTGTTTCTTCTGGCTGCCATTACATGGAAAAGTTCAAAGGTATAGCAGGAAGGAGGCACGTACCAAAGTGACCTACAGCAAGTCACTCTAGCATGCGTCTATAACTGCTGATGAGACAGATGAGGGACTTACATGCACACTGAAAAAAGAAAAATGATTGTTTTGGAAACTCATTGTAGGGGGCTCTCAGCCTGATACGGCCTAATAAGGACTGTGAAGAGTAAATGAGTGACCCATGGTATATTTTCTTGTGTGTGCCTGGCTGTCTCTCCCACAATTTTTATATACACACACACATATACACGTGTGTGTATGGTTTAAGCACTAACAAAAGTTTTGGGGAAATGCCAGTGGTGAACAGTGTGGGAAGGCAAAGGAGTCAGTGCTAGATGAAAGACCATATTAATGTGTGGTAATTACAAAATAACTGCAACAAGCAGAAAATCAGATGTCCTAGGTCAGCATGACATTGCCAATGAAAAAAAAACACAGGTCAGCCTAACAGGCAGGCACAGAGGAACTCAGTGTGGTGAAGGGGACGTTCCCAAACGTGACAAGATTAAGCTGTCATCCCATATTCTGCACTGGGCCCAGAAAGGTTACGGTGACCCACTGGATGCAGAGGAGGAAGGAAGGTGTTTTGAGGTGACTCCTTCAGCATCAGGGAAGTATCTTTGCGGCAGGAAAATGAGGTGCAGAACATTTCTAATCCCCTCACAGAGAGAAGTAGTTATGGTCTTTAAGATGCCTGTAGTGGTGGCTGCTGGGCCACCAAACAACACACAGACATTTGATGTACAGAGTGTAAGAAATGCTCCTTCACTGTGGTACTACATGCACATTGTCAACAATTTATTTTGGCTGTAAAGGAGTTGAGGTCTCATCTCCATCCTCAGGGAATGCTGTGGCTCAATAAAATCACAGCTGTATGATGCGTCATATCCTTCGCCTCTTTTAAGGAATGAAACCGTATAGGTTTGGCAATACTATAGAAAAGTGTTCCTGCTCTGAGTAGAGGTCTTCATTCATATTTTATTTGGTTCTATTAAAATAATCTGTGGTACTTTCAACTGCTACTAAAATCTCTCAAAGAGGGAAAAACATACAGTCATCATCAGTCATCATTACTGTTTCTGCTCTTCACACAAGAACAAACTTGCATGAAAACTGGAGTAGAGGACACAAACAACACTGACTTAATAAGAATCTTATCACTTTTTTTTTTTTTTTTTTTTTTTTTGCTTTTCACAAGTATTTTCGTTCTGAAATTGATTTATTACAAACAGGGATAAAATTCACAAGCTATTCTTTTCAGAAAATGTTGTTTTAAGTATTCAAACAAGTATCAAGGGCCTGCTGATTAAATAGACAAGATCTGAGACACAATTACATTAAAAGACAAGCAAGCAAACCTGCTGATCCCATTCGCTCAGCTTTGAGAACAACCACTATGCAATATGAAACAGAGCAAGGCTGAACTCCACAATATTCAAAGAACAACAAAGCAAATCAAACACTGATGTCTTTAACAGAAGACAGAGGATTAGGTCTGGTGTTATGTGGTTCATGCATATTTAATCCATAGGTTAGATTTTCAATTCAGCTGTGGAAATCAGGAGAATCTACTAGGAACCTCAGTATTTCAAGCTTTTCCTGCATGATGTTCATATATATAAGCTGAGGGAGCAATGCTGTTCCCCAAAACTCACACAAGAATGAAAAACACCCGACATATTTTATAGTCCTGCATGTTTGGTTTTCTATCCCTCCCCTCCAAGAGAAGCATAAGCAACATGAGGTCGTATTTGTATAATGCATTGTACACAATGCCCTGTGTTTACTACAAAAGACAAACATTTTTGTCTTTTCCTTGCAATTAGCTTGCAATGGTCAAGTGGCTTCTCCCTGTCCCCAATGTAACATTTGGAAATGCAGAGCAGCAGAGCCATGGAAGATGCACAGTTCAGCCACCATTAAATCACTTGAGTAATCACTTCCCTTGTGTATATAACATTTTACCTCCTGACAAGTTTGCCACATGTCTGTGTATCTGTGATTTGTGACTGCCTTGTGTGCACCAGCTGTAACATACCCTGCTGGGAAGGAACGTACCCTGCTTGGAAACCGCTCTTGGAATTGATCAATCAAATTCTCAGGTGCCATTTTCTTAATTTTTCTGATATACAGACCGCTTAACTGTTTCTTTCCTTTGTGCTGCAATCAGTGAACTGCCTGGCTTAGAAGACTTACACAGTTTACAGTGAAACATCTTTCAAACACGTTGTTCTGGAGTTATGAAGTAATACTATGCTCTCAAACAGCTCTCCTGATAATGGCAGCCTTAACAGGAGGGAGATCAGCAGGCTAAATGAGAAGGGAAATCCCGATATTCCTCGAGGAAACTAAGAACAGAGTTATGCCTCTCTTTTTCCTAAGAAAAGGGTGCCCATACACATCTGTGTGGTGCTGTACACACTTGTTCCTGGCTGAGCAATGGCAACGCTGAAACAGAAAGCGGATGTTTCCCACTGCTATGTCTGCAGTGCTTACATCCATGAGATCGTAGACAAATACATAGCCGTTGGATATTGTCCTGTGTACTTCAGAGATGTTTTAACCCCTGAAAACATGGAAACCCTTTCACTTCCCATCTCCTGCAGCTGTCGTTCACTGTATTTCCTGAAACTGCACAGCTAAGTTAAAAAAAATAACCTATACTGAAATGCATTTTTCCCATTTCAGCAACAAAGCAGCAGGCTGTGCAGACCCACTGTGGATCCTGGGGGGCGTCTAAATGCCCTAACACCACAGGGCAGCTCTTACTACTGACTGGGGGCTGCCTGATCCCCAAAGACAGTCCTCAGGGCCCAGAACCAACAGCTTAACCTAAGGACTGTGATGGAAATGACATGGAAAAGAGATAAGACTTTGACCAGAAAAGACTTGGAGGATCAGTAGCTGTCAGTAGTATCCTCTCAGCCATTGCTGAGATCTCCTGTGCTGTGCTGAGCTCTTCTGCGGATCTCACCCACAAAACCTACTTTTTCTGTTCAGGCTTTGACAGCTCCTGTTGTTTCATGTCTGCATTTCCCTTGCATCACAAGAACCATTCCAGCAAATTTCAGAGCGATGATTTTCAGCTGGTCATCAGGTGATTGTTCATAAACACAGCAGAAATCTGAACAGAGTTGATGTGCATCATCCGCCACCTGTATTGGATTTCTCTGCCATTTGTAGGAGGCCAAATTTTCAGATGCAGGACATAAGTCAAAAGAAAGAAAAATTACTCACCAAAAGTGCTTCTGTGACAGAGAAGTACCTCTGGGAAGAAACCCAGTTTAAGACAGAAGATAGCACAATTACCAGCATATCCTGTAAGACTTTAGATTGTTTTGAAGACTATTTCATTTCAAGCATTATGAGTTTGGGGAACTGACCATCCCATCCCTGTAAGATATTGTCATTAAGTGCGGCAGAAAATTTTATTTTATTTTATTTTTTTTAATCAGAAGTATGGAGCACACTGGGCTGTAATGGTCCATACACTGACCTCAGGAGGAATCCTGCTAGAGAGACAAAATACCTGGCACACCAAAAGCAGCTCCTAAAATAGAGGAACCTTTCAAAAGATAGCAAGCCCCATTAAAATACCTCAGACCCTTCTACCACCAAATCATGCAGCTGGTCCTGACCAGCTCGCAGTGCTGGTGACCTGTATCTTCATCTACTTATTGTCTTCATTCATGCACTCTCCACATGGCATTGGGCATTGCCCAGGACGCAGGGCAAGTGCCATGGAGATAAGGTGACAACAAAAATGAAAACACAAGGGTCACAGCAAGTGACTTCAGGCTGGAAACGACTGCAAGCCTCCACTGAGGTTACGGCGATCTGTACCTTCAGGCACAGTGACTCCTGCCTGGAGCAGAGCTGTCACCACGCTAGCCTGAACATACACACCTTTTTCTTCCAGCCGGGGACTTTCTACAGCATTCTGCAGTCATTTCTTGCAACACAAGTTAGTGTTTAACAGGCCGAAGTCTAGCCTTACAGTGGCAGGCAAAAAGGTCACTGAACTGGCTTCACTGGGAAAAAATAATGCAAGAGCCAGCCTTTCACTTAGATGTGCCGAAGGCGAGTGGGATGTTTAGTTTTAAAAAGCGGTGAGAAATCTCTCAAGCTTTCAGTTTATCGTGGACGCTTGCCACAGAGAGAAAATACTGTCATTGTGACCGACTGTGAATAGCCAAAATAGTGTAAGGATGAGGAACAAATGAAGAAAGATTGAGAACAAGTCC
The DNA here is from genome assembly GCF_964211825.1 of Aythya ferina. Taxonomy (NCBI): domain Eukaryota; kingdom Metazoa; phylum Chordata; class Aves; order Anseriformes; family Anatidae; genus Aythya; species Aythya ferina. The sequence continues at coordinate 62,289,036 of NC_140300.1, read as the reverse complement.
CTCGTGCCAGATATCAGACTCCCTAGGTTTTTTTTGTTTCCTTCAGAGAAATATCCCCACACAGTGGTCCTGTCACTACATGCCATCACAAAATACCCAAGACCTCATTGCCTGTCTTACCGAGTAGATTTTCAGCTTGTGTAAAATAGGCTTCTCTCTCTCTCTCTCCTTGAGGTTGTGCTTGCAAGAGGATTAAATTTTATTTTTATTTTTTGAAATGCTGGGGTATTAGAAATTAACTTCTCTGCTGAAACCAGACGGGGTGGCAGACACACATCTGTTCTTAACAAAAGGAGAGGAGGGTGCGAGGGAGACCCTTCATACAGTCAGTGCTAAATTCTACTAGTATATTAGAGGCGTGTACTGAAAAGCTGAAAAGGCCACATTTCCTCTTGAAGCCTGCTGACAGCTCTGTTTTTATGAACCTTGTTTAGGAGAGGGATTTTTTTTGTTTATTTGGTTGTTTTTTTTTGCATTTGAACCAAACATATTTCAAATCCCCTGAAGTCCCTGTAAAGAGGGACATAAAAGCTTCCCCAAGTTAGAACGGTTAACCTAAGTCAATTATGCTTGCACGAGGCTTCCAATACCATAACAAGCCATAAAAAAAAAGCAACAAAACAAAACAACAATTATAAAAGCAGGGAAACATGGAAATGGTTCCTTCATGCAGCATTTCACTGGCCAGCCACTGGCAGAAAGCCCTCGTAGTGCCTCTGCTGTTAGGGGAAGCAGAGCCTCAGCTCCATCCAAAGACCCAGCCCAGCAGCTGCCTTCACAGCCTGCTTGGACAGACCCCAAACACATGCTATTTTCAGCCCAACATGGGAAGCAGGTTCCAACATCCAGGCTTTCTTGCAGGGCACATCTCTGCCAGCACCTCTGTCCCACGTCCTTCCTGAGGAAGAGAGTTCAGGTCAACTTAAAAAGACAGATTCCCAAATTCTTCCTTGAATCCAGTAAGACACTCGTCTTTGAGGCATTATGTGTAGTGTGCTCTGATGACATCTTGGGATGTACACACATCCCTGGCATTCGTTGGCCTATGAAACCTTACACATCAGCCCTCTAGCAGAACTTAATTCAAGGTGCTAATCTAGCAGATCTTAAAGCCTTTAAGAACTTTAAGATCTTTCTTCTGGAGAAAAGAGTCATTCTTTGCTGGTTGGAAAGGACGCAGGATTGACAGCATAGAGCCAATACCCCCTTACCTGAAACAAACACATTTTCATGCAACTTGCGTACAAAGTCCTTATGGTCCTGCCCAGACAAGTTTTCCACTGAAACACTGATGGTGAGGAAAACAGGAGCATGCAAAATAGTGATTAACCAATTTAGGCATCCCATGGCCAGCAAAAGGAGTTCAGAGACACTGAACAGCTCAGTGAACCCCTAAATCACCTAGGACCCTTGTCTGTAAGGTGACAGCTGCCATATTCCTTCGTGTGTCATTTTGCATTTTAAATCCTTTCTGTTTATTCTGTGCTTCAAACTTGCACATGACTGGGTCAGCAGAGAGGAATGGGATCCTGTTAACCATTTGTCTGCAAATGCATTTGCCTCTCTCCTGAGAAAGCTGGGTTGATTGGCAAAGGCTAATTAGAAAGCATAAATACAGCATTTACTCGTAATTTTCTAGGGCCAGGTTTCTTGATGTCAGCACCAAGAGTTTGTGAGGTTGAGATCTTATATTGTGGGTTTGTGCAGAGGTACGAAGAGTCAAAAATCACATGGAGGCTATTTTTGAGTGCCCTGCAATCCCTCCTGCATCAATCATTTAATACGTAAAATGTTAGTGAGGTAAGAGCTGGACCACACTGACTCATGTGGCTAAAGCTGACACCTCCTGCTTTCACACCTGGAAAACCACGAGGCCGAGTGCATTTTGTTTGTGCAAGGAGATCCATGTCCATCCTCACAACAACTTCTGGCCTTGTGTGCGCAATTTAAATAATAAGCATATTCATGGAAACAGCCGAGAGCGCTGAAACGCGATTTCAGCCCTCCTGAGAAAAAGGAAATCAGGAGGCTGCATGCGTGATGCAGCAACTGGGGAATTTCCAGCAGCTAAGTTTGCTGCCTTCGTTGGCTTTGGGCTTGTTTGGTGATAAATTAGTAAAGGCAGGTGTATATATACACACGCAGGGCTACTTTAAGAGGAAGCCTAGTTCTCTAAAGGGCTTTTCTACACATGGTGACTCAGAATAAATAATCTGAATTAATTATGCCACAGCTGCAAAGTAGGTCAGAGATACTGAATTAAAACTCTGTAACAACATTCGCACTTCCTTAGACCAGACCTGACATTCACTTAGTTTACCAAGGACATAAGCGTACAACCAAATAAACAAAACCCATGAACATGCAAGTTCCTGAAGCCTCAGTCTGAACAATCAGAAACGTGACATGAGACAAATGTCAGCGGGAAGGGTGCTGGGAAGTGACTGTGTATTTGGCATCAGCAGCTTACAGCATCTGTTTGTACCTGTGTTTCAGTCCTTCCTCCAATGCTCAAGTCGAAGGTAAGTACCTGAAAACACACCTGTTCTTGACGGACAGTCTGAATTCACAGGGAGGGGTGTGTTTTAACATCTGCCAGAATGAATCCACCACACTTTGTATTCAAGGTTTTGGCTGGGTTTAGGACAACATTTAGATGCTGTCTTCCAGTTGGCAGATCTCACAGGAGGCTTTCACGTGCTTGACAGAGGTTTCAGCAGGGTCAGGCTGTGGATCATGAAAACTGTGACCCTGATGCTGCCTTTGGTCCTGATTCGGGAGCTGTGAAACCAGGGAGTAAACACTGCTCTGCCTGGCTTGCCTGTGCTAACAGGGATGTTGAAATACCAGATTTGGAGAGAAGTCTTAAATGGCCAGGAAAAAAAAACATAAACAAGAACAAGTCTTCTTTCTTTGCTGAACCTCCCCTGCTTACTAAATGCTATTTATGGGTGAGGAAAATCATGTAAAATCAGATAACAAACAAAAAAAAAAAGCAGTGGGTGAATCACCATGAGGAGGGCAGAGCCCTGAAAAATCCATCTTCAGGGATCAGGTTCATGATGACAAAGTGCATCATTTGTCAGTCATTAGCACGGGTACAGCTTGCACGCTTTTAATTCTAATCTGTTCTCAAAGTAGACAATGTATTTACAAGGACAAGAACTTTCAAGTGATCTTTGTTCCTTACCCCTATGTAACAGCTTTCACAAACCTGCCTGCACACCCTGGCTTCGGCTCTTGCAAAACAAGTATTCATCTCCAAGCTGCCACTACTGCGTATGCAAACACAGGGGCTGCATAAGCAAAGGCAAAGGTTGTTGAAGTTCAGTTACTGAAGTTTGCAGTGAGAGCCTGAGACTTTCAGCTGGTACGAGTCAGAATAGCTTCCCCAAAATCAGGAGGACTATGATAACTATGTATGGTCTTTCTAAGCCTCAGAGATAATTCAGAGAGCATGACTGGATGCTCTTTAAATATTGTTACTCATGGTTTTTGCTGAAGAGTCAGGAATCTCTCAGGCATACATGACGTAGACCGTTTCCAAAGAAATAAGCATAGAAAAGTTTGGCTCGAATCGCTTCTTCACACTTGGCCTTTTTTCAGAGATGCTGATTTCTGTGCTACATTTTTTGCTGATGACTAAATGGAAAGATGAAAGCTTGGGAGAAAATCTGTGAAAGTAGCGATATAAACCAGGGCTGGTGTTGGTATCCGACATCCCAACAGAGACTAAAATCCAGTCTGTGGCCCTCCACATGCAATGGAGTTTCTCCCGTATCTTCCGTGGAACAAACTAATCAGACGAAAGGGCACATAAGATCAACGGAGAAACTATTTGCCACCAGGACTGGGTGAAGTCACTGAATAAAAGTTCACTTCCAGAGATCTCGGGACCAAAAGCTAACCTATGGCTCTGCGCAGCTCACATTACAACTGTGTAAGCAACTGCTGCTTACTTTTATGGCTGCGGTACTCAGTTCAGAATTACATCCACACTCTTCTAGGCACTGGTTAAGCAAACAGGAAGACAATCTCTGTGTCAGTGTTTACAGTATGAGTGGGTAAGGAGGAAACTCTACAGATAACCTGTCAAGCACTGGTCAAAGGTGTCTGTTTTAATCTGGACTTTTTTCCCCCACCCTCTCTCTAGCAGTACTCACGCATCCACTCCGCTAGGCAACACCACAACACAACAGGCTCCCTCGCAGCTGAGCTGAGCTGACCTCTGCATTGCACGGGCTGCTGGCACCACTCTGGGCCTCTGCCTCCTCCTTGCCTTTCCCCTGTGTAAGTCATCACTCCGAAAGCCCTCAAAATAACATCGCCTCCCAGGCTGACAAAAGACAGCCATTTATTTCTGTGCCCAAGCTAGTTTAGCTCAGAAGTGTTATGTTAATTTTAAATACCTTCATCTGCTGCCTTCTGCAACATGCAGTATGTCAGAAACTGGTTTTAGCACTCTTGCATTTTACTTACCTGCAACCTGAACAGGCTCGCCTGGGCTGCTACATGCAGTTTATTTTAGAGTGAAGTTCCCCTCCCTGCACTAGAGCCTGTAGAGCATCCTGAAGATATTCAAGAGCTGACATAACTGCTTAAGAGATTTCCAGAGAAAAAAAAAAATTCTTTGCCTCCCACCTTTGACCGTGACTATCTTGGATAGCAAATTTATTGAAGGACTTCGCAATGCAAGTGCTCGGACTTGCTCAGCACTGAGACTCTGAACTCCTACTGACCTGCTTGCAGGGCCTTGCACAGGATCAGAGGGTGCTGGCTACACACACAGCACTCTGCTCTTACTTTGTTGCAGATAAGGGACATCTACTTGTTGGTTGGGGTGGCATTACTCTACGTCATTTAGGACACTGAAGGCCAAAATGCGTTCCTCGATATTTCAACACAGCATTCATTCCTCCCTTCCCCTGGGCATCACCGGGTCTTTTGCTGGAACAGAAGAGAGTGCAACTGCTCCCTTCCCCATCTCTTGGCAGCATCATATGCAGAAGGCAAATGCTCAGTAGCACAAGGACTGTTTTTATTTTGTGTTTGTATGGTCTCCATTGCAACGAAGTGCAGGCTTGTCACTTGGTGCCTGAGCACAATTCCTGCATAGCAAACAGCCTGCAGAGCCTGGTGTGGGACTGCACAGCTGCCCTCTGCTGCCCACAGCCTACACACGTGCTGGCTTTTGGGTAGCCAAGACCTTGAAATCCTGCTGGAAATAGAGTGGGGCCACACTCCAACACTGCCTTGTGTGCTCCCCAAACCTGACCACGGGGACGGGCACCAAATGTCACACCTGAGCCTGTGTCCAAAATCCTACAGACCAGCAGCAGCGGCACCTTGGGCTTGTCACAGCAGGGAAGGAGCCTCATCCCCTAAAGGATGCATGCAGTAATGTTTCATTATTATCTTCAAGGAAAGAAGTATGATAACTTCCTTTTGTGATCGAGGAACGTGTTAGTTCATCAGGGGAATAAATAACCCTTATAAAAGCATCAGTACTCGGTTGTAAAATACGCTTGGGAAGTGTGGCAGCACCTGGCCAGTATCTCTAACCTGGGATTTCACCCTGTTGCATTACAGCAGCAAAAACTTGACATTGAGACATCTGTTCAACCTACTTGTCACCACGTTCATTTATGTTTTGTAGTGCTTTTTGCATTTGTTTTCCAGAAAAGATAACAGCTGTTTTTACCACTTCAGTTGCGGATGAAAGACTTAAATCTAATTCATATACTTTGTACTGCTGGCAAAATCTTTTACCTCTATCATACATCACTATACATAGATAAATTTCTACTTCAGCTTCTTGCTCCTGGTGGTATCCAAGATCTCATCACAAGATACTTGGCACAAATCACAATAATCACCACACATTTAGGTCCTGGCTAGACAGGGTTGTCATAAAAAATTATGAATGGGCTCTTAAAAGGTGTTGGTTTCAGCCGTGGAGTGTTAGTAAGCAGTTTGAGCTTACACTCCTTTCTTTCCCAGTGCTTTCCATGGAATTGAGGCTGCTACAAGGAGGGGGCAATGAAAGCTGATACCCCTGCCGGGCCTTCGAAGGAGTCACTAAGCCCTGGCAGCCCAAGCTGACATCACGCCCACAGCCCTGCAACCAAAACAACCTTTTGTCTCAGCCTTCAGTAGTTTCAGCATCACATTTGTATCTGTCAAACTCAAGAGGCATGTGGTAACGGCTGAAGATTAGAGTGACCTTCTGTGCTTCCAAGAAAAAATTGGAGAAATAAGATAAATAAGCAAAGAATGTTTCTTCTGTCTTGTGCATGTTTCTAGGAAATGTGCTGATGGATATAAAAATGATTGGTGCTTATTATCATTGCAATTCTGAGGCTGATAAGTACGCACTGAAGTACCCCAAGGGAATTATGAAAGCCTCAGCAAACTGGCAGAGAACACAAAGACAACCCCAGAGTCTCCCTGGACCAGGCTGCATCACAAATCCTTTTACACTAATACCACAAAACTTCTGGCAAGGGTTTTACTGCAAATAATCAAAATACTTTTGGAGTAGGTGTCACTTCCTGCTGTGACGTTGCATCTTTTTGGCTCACAGACCTTTCAGAAACCTGAAGTCCTGTCAGTAATCGGGCATAATTATATTTAGATGTCTGCTATTCTCACTCCTGAAAATGGACCTGTTCCAGTCCCTCGTCCTGAACCACTAGGGTTACCATGGGACCAGCAGTGTCATGGTACGCTCTGATACACCATGCAAGGAAAGCAAAGTGAAGAAATCCAAGTCCTGGCTGTCTCCTGGGACCACAAGAAGCTTCACTAAGTGCAAAATGCCATAATCCAAATGCCTTGTTTCTGTATGCATCTTCGTACAGCAGCCAGGTGGGTCTTTTGGCTTCTATTTTCTCAGCCTTGAGAACTTTGCATAGTGTTTACCTGCAGAAATTCACCTGCATGCAGTGCATTTTCGTTCACGTGGATCTGGAAACAGCCTCTGGGCTCCATAACCCACAGTTCAGGGAAACGAGGATTGCAGGTAAATGATACTAATTTGCAAGACCAGCACTGGGAACGAGGGATTGTGTTTAGCCCTTGAAATGCTGCTCTTTCCTCAGGAGTGGCACAGGATAGAAGCATTGCTGACAGGCACAGAGGAAACTTGACTGAGGAGGCTTGATGTAGTACTCCTTAAATGCAGCAATGCACCTTGTCAATGACAAGAGGCACAAGAATTTTGGGGAGAAACCCTATTTCTGTGGTTACAAGTGAGATGGCTCCTTCTGAGCCTGCAGAAAAGCCACTCTGCTGATGGAGGCCCAACGTGACCTGTGCTGCACACAGAGCAGTGCTTCTGCGGCTCTCCTTCATTTACCACAGAAATAAGATGCTACCTAAAGACAGTCCTTCGAGATGGAGGGCATGAAACGTTCACTGGGGGAGATGAATAAAACAACCTTAGCACTTCACAGTATGACAGAGTTAAGAGTAGCCGTGGATCAGGATTCAGACTCAATGGGGATTTCTACTGGGAAAGACAAAAAAAAACAACACAGAACCAGACTCCTTTATGCATCTGTGCTTGTCCATTAAAAATGCCATCATCTTTTGCTGCTAAAAAGCAAGTGAGAAAACACAGCCTACCTCGGCAGAAGGCTCTGTGCTGCAACACTTTGCTCAGCCCTCTGCATCTGTATACAGAGCATGTTTATTTGCATTGGTGTTTGGGCTTCCATTAGCTTTAATTATATATGGAAAAGTCTAATTCTGCTGCATCTTCCTCCCTGCGGACTAATTAGGCAAGTGATTGTGTAAAGCCATTACAGTGATTGCATCCATTATGAAGTTTCATTTTAGAAATGGACCACTTATCTGAAATACCTTGCAGGACCTTCCTTGCACATCCATCCCTGAGCCAAACGGTGCTTTACCAGGGCTGCTAACTGCTTTTCCAGCAAGCTGAGTGACAAGGGAAATGTTTCGTTGCCTGCAGCCAGCTGACGTGCAACAGTAGCCGAGGTGAACACAAAACAGTGTTTTGCAACTCGCCAAATGTCACTCTCAGAGCAAATGAGTACCTCCTCGTTAACCTTTCCAGCTTTGGGACCGAGCCACGCTCCCAGCAGGAGCTGCACTGTGCACCCAGGAGGCTTTTCCTGCTCATTTGTGACATCTTTCTCCCTCGTTTGACACGTGGCGAAGCGCTGATTTCCGTTACAATACTGTCTCCCATCAGGTTTCTACAAGATGGAAGCAAACAAATCCAAAATTGCAGACTAGGTGAGCACACAGCAGCAGTCTCTAACCCCCCAAACTGTTTCAAAAGGCAAGTTGGTCCCTATCACACCACAATCCTGCACACACAGCCTACCATGTTTCCATTTTCAGCCACGGCTTTAAACACAAATGCACTTTTAATGTCCTTTAATCATGCTTGCCATCGCCAGATCTAGTAGCATCGCGCATTGAGCAGGGCTATCCCCTGGCTTCCATGTTAAATGTTTTATGCTAAATTGACTTCGAGCATCAGCGACACACAGACCTGTGCCTACGGACCTGAACGTGAAGTTTGCTTCCCTGTACACCCAGCAAAGAGAAATGTGCTCCTCTGTCCCATCCTGCCATTTGGGGTTGCACGCTTATGGGCCAGGATCCTGTGGGATATCCTCCTTTCCTCCCATAGTCTCAGCCCCACAGAGTTTTGGAAGAAAATTAGCTTTTTCAGCATTAGCCTGGCTGGCACGGTTCTTGTTGCCCAAGCAAAAACCTGAGCTAAGGCCTGGCCCTGCCTCAAAAGAAATTCCAGTAGCTATTCGTAAGCCATAGGTGTGCCCTGTGCAGTCTGGAAGCAAGATCCGTGTGATAACTGGAAATTTTTTAATTAAGTGGCGTAATCTCTCCCACCAGATAAAGGAGAGCTCAAATAACTTCTCCGGCAGGAGGGACCTGCATGACCCTGATGTACGATCGTGTCTCGCCGAGTCGAGATACCCTGAGTGCTGTACAGCTGCCAGAGTCAACACCTGACCCTTGCCCAGGACAACAGGTACAGCAGGAGCTACTGAACAGAAAAACAACACTTCTGACAACGGAAATCTTCGGGCGGCAGGTCGAGGCCAAGTGGGAAATTACCTCAGCAAATCCGATCACCAAACCCTTACGCTCTGCCCACATCCACCAGCTGCTGCCACCGGCAGCCTAACAGGTGAGGAAGAGCCTCACATGAAGGCAGCTTTAATTTTACTGTTACTGTCTGCGTGTGCTCACAGGGACAGCACTCTGTCAACAAGGATGCTCAACTGCAATATTTGGATACTGAAAAGTATTCCTCTTCCAGAGGAGTCCCCTCTCCTGCCTTAGTTACTCACAGCCCCGTCCTGCCATCAGGTTTATCCAGGATTATTAGGCATTAAGTACTGTTCCCCATCCTGGGCTGTTGCAAAGCTGCTCACGGTCACCTGGGAAGCCTCCACCTGCCTTTCTGCATGGAGGAACAACGGGTTGCACCACGCCAGCAACAAGCCAAGAAACATTTACCTAGGAAGATTTCACAGCCCGCAGGAGGTATTCTGGCTGAATAAAAGCGTCAATGAATAAATGTCAGGAAAGCCCCCGAGCCCCCTACACACCACCCGGGGAAAATGAAATCTTTGCATGCAACAGCCCCAGAACACCCAGGCTGTTTCCCAGCCCTGCTGCAAAGCGCCTAGAAAGGGCTCCTGGGAGGCAGCAGCATTGCATAGGGCAACCTCCCCCACGACAGCAAAGCCATCACAACCGTCACTGCTTACGCAGGGGCCATCAGAGACCTCGCAGGAACGCTGCTGCCTCCTGGCAGCCTCCTCCCTTCGAGCAGGGCAAGTCAAGCAGCGAGCACTCCAAAAAGAGGGCCAAGAGTGGCTCATGCTTTTAAGGGGAAAGGAAAAGTTTAAAAAAAAAAAAAAAGTGAATTGCTATTAAAAAACCACAAGACACCCTTCTTTATTAAAACCGCTTGACTTCTGAGAAACCCTGGAATGGTCAGTACATCCAGTAACAGCACAGGGACTGCTGGCAGCTCCTTCTTCCACAAAATGAGGGCTCTGGGTTTATGCAAACCGAGAGTATTTACTTGGCGAGCAAACCCCCCCCGAGATGTTAGTGCTTGTCCCTTTGCCAAAGAGAGCAGAAAACACTTTCATTTTCTGCTGTGAATTGGGGTGTTTAGTTTTAGGTTTTTGTTTTTTTTTTTGCCTGGTACAAACATGGAAACATTTTGTTGTGCAATGGCTACAAGAGCAACTCTCACAAATGGGCCACACGAGGGAGGCAAATGCCTGGTTATGGATTTGGGGGTATAAAGTGGCCTAGGGAGCCCCAGTGGTGGCAGTACCTGGCACAGCACTGGGCACAGGCCCCTTTGCTGCCTCCTGGTGCCTCTCCTGCCCAGAGGACCCACTTTTTACCCCATTTTGGGTCTCCTTCCTTGCACCCTTAGTGTCACAACAGCCATCATCTGCTGCAAAGGACACGAGACAGCTTCTCCTCCTGCAATTTTTATTTCTGTGGCTTTATAAACAATTTAAATAGACTTGAAAGAAGAAGTCACTGGTTTATACTTTTTAATTTTCTGCTGCTCAAAGCAGCCCTTACTGGCACATCTGTCTGTTCATCACTAAAACATCTGCATGCACGTGAGCTTGGCAAAACGTACGCCACCTTCAGCACCTCTCAGCAAGGTAGCTCGCAAAGTCAGAGGCAGAAAGAGCTGTGGCAAAGGCACAGTTAACATACTAAAGGCAGGAAAACAAACCCAATTACTTCTGCAAGGGAGGCACCGTTCCCAACCACTGATCTTCAAACTGAACCTGCACCTTCAAAAGAGGTCGCCGATACACATTGTGCTGATACCCATCTTGGCCCAAGGGAGGCACTTCTAAAAAACACCGCAAACAAACTGGGAAATGGTAACTGCAAACCACACTACTCATGAGGAACGTAACTCCTAGAACGGGGCTCTCTCGCACACTGACACATCTGCTCAAAAAGTAAGAGGCACCCAGCAGGCACAGGGGGATTTGCATCGTCATGACTGTAGTTACGAAAGTTTTTAATGACAAAACGCCAAGCGGGGAGGAGCAGGCACCATCCTAATCTGAAATTGTTCCTTTACTTGATAAGCCAAACAATCTTGAGCCGTAAAAGGGCTATTCATGCTAATTGCACTGCTTTTACAGAAATAATTAAGCTGTAATTCATCGCAGGAGCAGTATCATGGTATGAATAACATTACTAATAGCACTGAACTAGGGAAAAAGCGGAGTTGCAATAGGAAGAGCATACCATAAATTGCTCACGGCACTAAAAAAAAAAACAAACCTACTGTGCTAATGGGTCACACAAAGCCACCATGGCCAAATTTCTCTGATAGGAACACCCAGGCCCCACTACCAGGCAGCCTGTGGGACCCTGGCCACGTGCTTGGCTGCAGCACGGAGGGTACTGCAGGCCCACGGGGAGAGCAAACAAATTTACATCCATCCTACAGGGGCTGAGGGGCAGGGTAAGCTGCCTGGGGACTGGGCATCTGATGCCAGCATTAAGTAACAAAGTACCAAGATTTACCTTTTTGATGATTGCAGTCCATCCAAGTGAGATCCTTAGCTCCCACAGAAGGGGTGTAGCATTAGCATCAGTTAATCTACAAAAGGCAGGGTGTTTTTCCCTAAAAATCAGGAAAAAAAATAATTTAAATCAAATCTTGTTACAGTCAACATGTGGCATCACTGAGCCTTTTGGGCTGTTCTGGGAACATAAGGCAATTTTTACTTATTTTTTTTAAAATTTCCCTGTCGGGAACATAAGATTTTGGGAGAACAATACTCACTTGTTTCTGAAGAGAAGGGGTTAACCAAGTACAGAAGGAAGCTTTGCCCAGTTTGCACATTAGTCACTGGGGCTGCTGGTGGCAGCCTTCCACCACTCCTGCTGAAGGCTCGTCCCTTCGTACACACTGCTGCTTTAGCAGATTACAACTTAGTCATCCGTGCTGGCCGGTAGGCAAAGCTTAACAGGTCAGGGCTAGGGCTAAGAACTTTTGTCTGTTTTCTTTAAAATCAATTTAAAAGATTAGATCCATAAAAGCATTAAAGGAAGGTTGCGGTGGTTTGGAAAGTATTAGTTTTATCTGTTCTCTGTGCTACTGACTCTCAGAACTGCTGAGAAGCTGTTTGCTTTCCTAATGACTAATTTCTCCAGCAATTAAGGCAAGAGTTTGTTCTTAAGGCCAACTGCATCCTTGCTATAACACCACTGACTCAAAGAGAAGGAAGACCCCAGCCTCACCACAAATTACAATTTCTGCCTAGCAGCTGGTGGGTGACAATTTATAAAGGAGGGATCAGTTCACAGGTGATTTCAACCCACCCAGCTCACACCCAGAGCTTTCAGCAGCTGTAACAAATAAATCATTTCCCCAGGCACTAATCCTATACCCCAGTGGGGAGGCAGCTGACTGGGTGAGTCCTGCAATGCCTGGTCTGCTGTACGTTCACAGAGTACTTTCCACACTGACAAAATCAGAAAAATCCCGGACAATGCACAGCTTTTGGTGCTTGGTTATTGAAAGGAAAGAACTTGGAGCTGTCTAAACCAAGACTGCCAGATAACAGATGTTACAGCAGTGTGTAAGGGAAAAAGGATTGGAGACCTGCATCCTGTTCAAAGCGCCATCATGGCATCAGCAAGATGTCCCTTACGAAGAAGTTAGCTCAGTGCTAACTTCGGTGCCCTGCAGCTGCCACATCCCAGGCTTCTCCCTGGAAAACTGCCAGGGCTCTCCATGTGTGCTCCACAAGAGTTGTATGCCCAAGATAGCTCCATAAAATTCCTCTCCCTTGTCCCAGGGAGCCTTTGTGATTCCTTGGGTCTCCCAGGGACGCCTGGCAGTCAAATGTTTCCTCAAAGCCATCTTCGTGTGCTGCTGCGACCAGGGGATGAGTGTGGCATGCCACTGGGATGTCCTGTCAGTCACAGCTGGTGCAACACACGATTTTTTCAGTTCCTCCCTATTTCCATTGTGTGTGTCCCAGGAGATGTAAAGCTCCTTGTGTAGGGCAGCGTGGGGATTGTGGCTGCGCAGGCAGACCTCACACATGCTGCCTGCAAGTAACCTACCCACACGCCCTCATCCCAAATGAACAACCTGGGCTGAAACAGAGGCACCCTCTTTCCAGCTACGACTATCTGTGGACCATTTGGATGGCTGCAGCTGGTGTGTGAGCAATATCAAATGTCTCCTACATGCTTCTGATGCAAAAAACCCACAGAGGTCAGTGCTTATTGAAGGGGGACCTTCGTGAGCAGTGCCTGAATGCCAGGAGGGCTGCACGGGGCTGAGCGCATCACAGTGTCGTGGGATGGCGTTGCCTGCCAGATAATGAGAAAAACCCATGTAAAAAGATTATGGGATTCAGGCAGCGTAACGCCTCCATGAGTTGTAATCCGGGAAGCAGGAGCTCTCGCTGCTGGGCACTGGGCTATAAATAAACACCTGGCTAAAAAAGGGCTCAGGGAAATCCATAAACACAGCTCTCACCCGAGCAACTGCTTCTGGCACAAAGCTGCTGCCTGACAGACGGTTCATTTTCTTCATGGTTTTATGGGTGTCCCTGCCTCTCCCACACACTGTGGCTCATGGTGGATAATCTTACAGCCCACTAAGGTGGGTGCTGCAAGGGGATGCAGAAGGGTCTCCCCTTTTCACACCAAAGCCTGCTGAAACATTGGCTGAGGGTTTCTATAGTGGTTTACCACTTGTATACCAGTTGCTCCCTGCTGCACCTGGAGCGCAGCTTTGTGAATTGGGACGTGCTGGTGAGCACTGCTGCATGGCACGGGGCAGCCCCACACGTGTGAGGGGAAGGCAGCCCCATGGCACGATCAGATCCCGAACACCACGCACTCATAGCTTGTCTGTGTAATGCTGAGGGCAGCATGTCCTCGGCTGGGCCGTGGCAGAGCAGAACGAAGCCCATGGCTGCAACTGGCAGATGCAAAACACCGAGCCAGCACTGAGCTGGCGGGCAGGAGGAGTGCAAAATTCACAGGGACTCAGCAACAAATTTCAGACTCCTTGTGGGGAACAAAGCAGCAAGGGAAGCCTTCATTGTGACTGCCTTGGTGTGTGGCACGATGGTAACTATTGCACTGCTGGGGGCTGTTCAGACGAAAGCTGTTGGCTTGCGTGGAAGCAATGCAAACCACCTTGTCCTAAAGTGCTCATCCTGACACTGCGCCACACTGGACAGGGTGGCTGCAGGCACTGAGGGCAGAAGCTCTCGCCGGTTTTCCAGTCTAGGATGGTTTTATTCTGGGGACTCAATATTCCTCCTGGTGAAACAGTTCAGGTGCCTTCTCAGGCAGAGACAGGACCAAATGTGAGGTTTCTACAGCATTTCCACTATTCACCTATTCACTGTTCTACAATATATGTGGCATGGGCCTTGCCAAACCCGTGATTTCAATCCTAACAGCCTGGATGCTTTACTAAAAACGAACAGAGCAATTCAGCCCTCACCAAATGCCTGAAGCCAGGCAGTGATGGGGCAGGAGCAGCCCCAGGGGGGTGCTGCAGGAAGAGGGGCCACAGAGGTAACGCTCGAGCACTGTCTCTGCCTGGGAGCTGCTGCTGCTTTGGGGCTGGGGGGCTGCATGCAGAAATCAGGGGGCTGAAGGAGGGAATAGAGCAAGACTAGCAACAACATGTGTTTAAGCAGGGGGTTAATTTGTTTGTGCTCATTACCCCAATAGCCCTATGCTTGCCCAGCAGACTGGCCACATCCCCACTGCGTAGATCACCCGGCAACGTGCCAGCAATGCCCTGTAAGCTGCTTTAGCCTGAAACCATTGCAGAAGTTAACTTAACCTGGGCAAAGCACTTTCTATGAAAGCAGCAGGTGATACCTTTTAGCTGGTTTTACATTTTTGTGGATGCAGAAGAAGCAGGCGATGCCCCAGTCCCTAGAAAGGAGCCCATCAGATCTGTTTCCCATCACTGCCTAGGACCAAGCACCTGGCACCAGCAAGGTGACCCCCATCATGGGTTTTGGGATGGGAGGGGGCACATCCCTGTTCCTAGACCTGTTCTCAATCCAGTTGCCTAATCCCAGTTTCAACTCAGGCTCCTGCGGCATGGGGCCTGGGTCAGAGAGGCTCCCTGTGCTCTGACACCAACATCCTGGGGAGCCCCTACATCACGACTCCCCCCAAACAAACAAAACTTATATTGAGCTGGGATTTGTAGCTGGCTTCCTTCTTCTGTTACTACCTAGTGTGTATTTACCTTCCCTCCCCTCTCTGTTTTATTAATAGGAACAGGCTGACTCCTGCAGGGAATGATCATCTGGGTAAGTGCAAATTAAAAAAGCCAGACTGTATGAAGTATCTGTGAACCTCTTTGAAGGCTGTGTGAAATTCAGATAGTCTGCTTTGCTGGTCCAACAGTATCTCCTGAGAAGTGGTACTCCTGAGAGAAAACTAAAGTCCCAGCTTCAGATGGAGATGGTCTCTCCACCCTTATTTGTGAACAACAGTTACATTTTACCCTCTCAAGAGATTCAGTAAATTATCTCAAGAGAGTATTTCTGTCATTAAAACACACTTTTAGAGACGTAAGTTCTAAAACCCTTTGTGGTTTGTGAAGACTGGCACCACGTTTCTTTACATGTGTATTGGAGGGTCCCTTTGTGAGCATCCCCTCCATCAGGGACCTGCCAAACACTTTGCCTTGGCAGTAGTGGTGATGACAACGGCGATCCAGGTATCTTGATTCAATCAAACCAAATGGAGTACGTAACAACAAATAAATACATACAAAAAATCCACAACTCTCCCATAAATGCATAAAGTTACTTTATTTTCAGTATACATTTAATTTTGAAAAATATAAATGCTAAAATATCTCATCATCTTCATCTTTTGATTCCATAAAAGTCACAATAGAAAGCTTCATAAAACTGTAAAATACTATAATGTTATAAGGAATTTCATGTTTTATATTACTGGAAAAAATCATTTTAATATATTGAAATGTTTTCTGCTTTTTTCCTTTTTGTTCCACCATCTTGATCCACTTCATTTTAAACTAAGTTTTTATTCTTTCCTCCAAAGCAAATACAGACTTAAGAGAATTAAAAATAATAAAAGTATCTGAAAGTGCATGTCGATTCCAAGGAAAAAAAAAAGTAATGAGTACAAATATGTGTCGACCATGACGACAAATAATTAGTGGCTACAGAGGCAGACAATCACCGTTTTTATGGGGCTGGGACAAAGCTATCTGCAGTTTGGTTTTGCTGGGTGATTCCAGGATATCAGCCCTGAGTTGGTACCTGGTTTTGTAGGACTTCTATGAGAAATTGGTTTGGGAAGCTCATTTCTTTATGGACTCTTCTGTAAGAGGAGCCTTTCCAGAAGCCGGCGGTGCTCACCCAGGCTTTTCTCTCCAAACACCCAATTCTGAACCAAAATTAGTTTTAGTTTTATAGGCACAAGGCCTACAAAGTGCAGTAAAATTCTCCTTGTGGTGATGTCAGCCCATCAAATGCTATTAGATGGCTGCTCTTCATTACCTTCCATCTCTTGGTGCCAGCAGAGCTCTAGCTTGCTGTCTCTGTGGTCTGTTTATTTTTTTCTAAAGGAAAAAACAACAAAGGACACACAGCCTTCAATGAAGTGCTGTTGTCAGGAAGCAGGAAATGAAAAATTTCCCACTCCTGTTGGAAAGTTTTACATGGAAAACTACAGAAATCTTTGTCCCATCCCTTGAACATTGCTACCCTCTGTACGACAGCTCAGACTGGAGAAAATAAAAAGTAAAAAAAGAGAGAGAAAAAGATCTAGATCAGCAGTCAATACATTTCAAGTACATTTAACATGGTTCAAAAGTGGAAGACCTCATTTTTGTGGAGACAAATCACCAGGTAATAGCAGATGAAAAGATATGCATTGTGTGTGTGCGTATATGCATGTGTGCAGTATGCTGCCTTTTGAGCATACCGTAGGCAGGGGGTGGTGTTCTGTCAGTGCTCTCTCAAGGAAATCTTTCTATTATTATTCTATTTTGATCTTTCCTTATTTGGATTTCTACAAATAAAACGTTTGGGCAAAACATAAAAACTCACATGTACTCCGTACATGACGCTTGAGTCTGTTTCCCCTTTGGTAGTCAGTGACTTCTGTTCACCAAGGAATGAAAACCATTTTCTACACGTTTAAGTTAGCATTGCACTTCCCACGTTATCTGTCCTCCAGCTAATCCTAGCAGGCAGCAGAAGGGATCACAAAGTGGCTGCTTTTATGGCCACTTCGGATGTCTCCTCAACCTTCCTGAAGCAGGTTTGGGCTAGATTTGCTGACCTCTCAGGGCAACAAAGAAGAGCGGCTGCTCTCCCTTCCTCTTGCACTGCTTTCTTACAGTAAACAAAAAATTTAGGTGAGCAGAGATTTAGATTCCTTGATAACAAACTGGGGAATGTACATAGGTGTGTGCACGTGCGCGTGCTGTGCCAACTCCTCTGCAACTCCATCGGTTTTGTGCAGCAAAGAGCATTTGCACAAGGTCAGGCTAACAGCTATTATGGTCTGTATCAATGCATCATTTAACCAGATCTGGGAAAGAAAAGCACAGCCCTATTCTGCAGGTCTGATCGGTGATCTGGCTGTTACTAGTTTGTAGATACTAAAATTTGGCATTTAAGGTCTGTCAGCACCACGATACAATTTTGTTTCCTTAATCAGCACGGACTTTGGTTTCTTTACAACAGGTATGGAGGCCATTAAGTGCTACTTTTATATTTAGTATTTTTACTACATTAGAAATAAAAGAAACAAAACTACGTTAGGCATTACAAAGCAGTTTCTGCAAGTGCATTTTTTTAATGCTTGATGGTGGGGGCTCTTACGGAAACTCTCCCCCTTCCCCCCGATGATGGGAAGCTGCTCCCCTTCCTGCTTAATCCCCAAATGTGCCGCATGCAGGGAGCGGCGAGTACCAGTGAGGGCCTGCCAGGCTGCTGCCTTCTGGGCGTGGGGACCCCTGATCTCATACCTGCTGCAAGCAAGGGCACTTCTTGCATGCAAGCAATGTGCCCATCCTCGGGGGGAGAGGTGATTTTTACCCCTTGGGAATTAGCGTTTACAGCTGGGCTCTTTTTTTTTTTTTTTTTTTTTCTTTTGTCTTACTTACTTATTAATTAAATAAACCCTTTCCAGCACATCCCATGTAATCTTCACACTTAAAATACCACTGGTGAAGCCCAGTTTCCCAAATGCATGTTTATATTCATACACAAGTTCATTGTGTACACGCTACAGAGAAAGTTACCTGATGCAAGGGGATGCTTGCTTGGTTTAAAACCAAAAGCCTGCATGTAACTGTGCCCGGCCAGTTTGTTAGTGGTTCATCACCGTGTATGGATGGATCAATCTACCTAGGGGAATGCTGAGCAGTCAAGCTTGAGGGTAAATTCTCTACATGATGGTCAATAGATTTGGGGTGCTGCCAATCCACAAGGAGGATGTAGATCTTCGTAAGCCTCCTGAATATGGGTGTGGGGATAAATATCCCCAGAAGTTACCTTCAGCTTTCTCCTAAGTTGCTCCATCATCGTGTCTAAACTGCACGCAGGGTGTTTTCATTTGCACACATAGACACACGTGCACACACAGATGTTTTAAATGAAATAATTCTAACAATACTGCACAGGAAATCAACAAAATGAATACAATCAGCATCTGTCCACTGACACTGTTAACCGGTCAGTATTTTACTCACCACCATTAAACTTAAGAGTCTTCCTAGATCACAAGATATTTGAGTTACATCCTGTCTCCTTCATAGTAAAGTTAGATTATTTATTAAAAAATAAAATAACCCTAAGTAAAACAGATGCTTCAGAGTAGAAGGTGTTAATAAAACTGATCCAGCCCTATGCCATGTCCTGGAGATTGTGTATTTTTTTTTCCTTTTTTTGTAAAAATCACATTATATATGGTACAATACATTTTTACAGAAAGCCTGGCATCTAGAAATAAGAGGTAGAACTACTCAAAACTATATGTTTCCTGCTGCAGGAAAAATTCATTTTTCTTTACAGTAATTAAAAAAAGGTTAAAAAAATTGACAAAAAAAAGTCATAGGTTAGGCCCCCATAATTTAAACAAAATAATCTAGGAAAATAACACTCTTCAATGTACCTGACGGATTAAGTCCATTAAAGTGTTCTTTAAAAAAAAAAAATTGCATAGGAAAGGGACATTTCAAAACACATGCTACAACGATGGCAATAGTTTGTCTGTGCTGGGAGTGAAGTACCTTTTAGTTTTCCTTCTTGTGTTACTACAAGTACAGGCTTTAAGAGCAAGTTAGTATTAGCAGCACTTTCCAGCATCTTAGAGCAGTGTAATAAAGACATTGAATTAGCCTGGAGGTCAGTTTTGTTCTGCCAGACAACAAAGAAACAAACGAACACTGATTCACAACTAAAGTAATGCCAGTTCCTCTGACATTTCACAAAGGTATTATATTATATCCTTAATAATTCTGCCCTCTGCTAGAAAATGAGAGAGATGCGTGCGTGTGACAGAGAAGGCAAAAACAAGTCTTGGTCAGAGTGGAAAAACTGGGTGAGGAGGAATAAAAGGAAATCTGCAGGGTGGAAAGGCGGAGGGGGAAGCGCAGGATGTCTTGTCTACCTATGCGGGTGGGAAGCAGAGAGCATTTTAATATTTGGCTAGTGACAAAATAAATTCCATATAAGATTTAACAGACAGACAAATTACAAAGTAGTTTCTGTTCCCTTGCTCCTCCAGAAATAACCATTGTCTTCAGGCTCAAGTTCTATTCTAATTTGAGGCACAACTTTTACTGGAGTTCGTGGAGGGCTGCGAAGAAAAAGAAGGAAAGGTAAGCACATGGACTAGTTTTTTGCTTTTTAGTGATTCTTAATGCATTCTACAGTGCTCAGCTACCGCCTCTTGGAAAAAATACACCTTCTGAGGGATCAACTCCAAGAGAAAGATGGCATTTTATAAGCAAGACAGAGTGGCAACTAGCATACACTGGGAAAGCTGCTGATCCTGGTTCTGACTGGACAAGGCACACAGTGTCACATCTGGAAGTGGAACAAATGCCCAACTCCCAGTACCAAGGATCAGGTTCCTTTCATTAGCACACACAAGTACAATATAGCTGTCTGAAATTGACAGCATACAGGTATCAGATAAATAGGCAGTGGTGATATACAGCTGTCCTATGTACCTTTACTCTTCATTAGGCCTGTGCATCACGTAAAATTATTTTAATGAATTGGGCCAAACACTACTTCTGTTGGGGGGTTAAAACCTCTGATTTTATTGACTGAGGAGCTCCAAATATCTAGCAGTTGTGCTTCACACAACTTGTGGCAAAAATCATGAACTGCCTGTATGAATTTTCATATACTGAAGTTTAAACAATCCCAATTCATTTAATTTTTCCCCTGTAGACATGTTTTCTAGACTTCTCACAGTTGTTCCACAACTTTTTTTCTGGTTTAGTCACCAAAACAGGCATTGGTACCGCAGTTGGGCTTGAAGCAAGGTCAGTGGTGCACTTATGTCTCCTGCAGACTCTCCACTGTCTCCACACAGTAAGGCCATGCTTGTAATAAACTTAGGATGTGGAAACTGTATGTTATGAACTCTCAAAGTGCTTTTTAAGAGTTTCCTATAGGGGGATGGGAGCTTTGCCTTATTTAATTTCAGTACGCTTGAGCATAGCTGAGATGTTTTTGAGGAAATATTATAAACTGCATTTTAAGGCTGCTTACCTTGGCATGGTGTGTGACTGAAAAAAAGGAATTTTATCAGCACGACGTATGGCGTTCAAGGAATGTTGGTGATTTTTCTCCTGTCAGGGAGGAAAGAAAGAAAATCGTTTTTTGTCATTGTATGCAGCATTTATATTTTCTTAAGCCCAGCCTCAGTTTGTCCAGTAAACTCTCATGTATTTTGCAGTGCTTTTTACTGCTGACTTCCTGCCATATAAATTTCACAGCTTCTAAATAAAAATAAAAAAAAATAAGTCTCTCCTCCAAGATACAAGCCCTTGAACTGCCAACACAGCCAAGAGGCTCACTTCCAAAGACTGCCTTGCGAGCTGCATTCAGCAGCATGCCTTTGCACATGCAGACACACAACTACATAGGCAGTTGTACAATCACGAGCAGTCACCCATCTGCCACACAAGAGGCAGCTGTGTCACTCTGAAAAAACAGACTGCAGGAAAACCTGCTTTGTATTTACCAGGCCTGCACTGTAGCCTGGTGAAGGGTTTCTGGCTGGGGTGCGCTTCCCCACAGAGCCAGCCTCAGCCCAGGATGGGCAGGAGAGTTTCCGTGCCCTCTGCAGTGCTCGGAGCAGCCTAACAAAAAAAGAGGTTGGGAATCCCTCAAGCAGGGCCTGGGTGCGCAATGCCGAGTTGGGAAATTCCCAGATTCCATCTCAGGAAAATTACTCCGTTTCTTGGCCTCGTTTCAGCACCTTTACATCTTGATACTTACCTTTCATCTACGTCTTTAGTTACCCTGCGCTCCTCACTGTGGCATCCAAACTCCTTGCGAGAAAATAGGTGGCTTGTTGCCTGCAATCACTTTCCTTTCCTGACCAGCGTGGTGAAGTGTACTCTTTTTTAATAATAATCCTATTCTTGCTATTGCTGAAGGGAAGCTAAGGAGTAAAAAATGAATTTCGTGTTTGGATTGAGAAACAGTTGGAATCCACTTCTCTGCCTTAGTGGTTGAAGGGTAAATTAAGTGTTTGTCAAGCACTCTGAACATGCAAAATATGCTCAAGTACTGAATGTTATTAGTAGTATTAGTAATATTCTTTGAGTCTCAGAGCACAGTTATATTCTAGGGTGATACCATGGTGTTGATGGATTCCAGCTACTTTTTCTAGTACAAGGGCCTGAATTTATTTTTTTGCATTGTTTCTAAATAAAACCCAGCAAATTGATTTCCCAATCATTAAAATATACAAATACATAAACTAACTGCTGCTCGGCACACGGGTGTGTTACCCTTTATTGTCTCAAAGGGCATTCCAACGAACAGGTTTGTTGCAGAAGTATTAACTCTTCCTTAATTATTTCAGCCTTAATGATGCTGAAAACAGTGTACCTGATCTTAAGATCCTGTGTAACAACATTTAGGATGTAATTTGGTTTTAGCGCACCAAGGCATTTACACAGAAAAAAGAGGAGGATCTGTTTGGTTCAAGGTTGTTCTCTGTCCTTTTCTTTTACTTGTCAGTAAAACACACAGAATATGAAAATAGTAAAGGAATCATCTTTCTCTTTGGCTTCATTTTAGAATGTTAATCTCTAAGTGTTCTTTATCTAAAACCACAATTCACCGCTTGGGATTGCCAAATGCCACCAAAACCGAAGGTAGTTAGGTACCAACTCCTAAACACAAATGGTAATTAAGGGATCTACAGACCTGTGTTTCTAGGTCTTATTCCTAGAAATCTTATCACCAGCACTGATACATGACTATCATTCTTGTTTCTCCACTCCTACCTCATGACAAAACAGCATATTTATCTCAAGATTGAACCCATTGCTCGCAGTATTTTCAGAGGTCAGTGCAAAGGCAAAAAAGCTGAAGTCGGTTATTTCCAATTCCTCACTTAAAGGACTAAAATATGAGAAGTGAAAATGAAAATGAAGATTATAATAATCAACCATGGATACTAAGGCAGGTAATTAAATAGAAGCAATAGCACAAAAGCAAATCACCGAAGAAGGGAAATACGTTAATGGCCGGCCACGTGATCACTGCCTTGTCTGCTTAACGCATAATGCAGATCAAGGACTCGCTTAATTATTCTTTTAAAGTGCTGAGTTTTGCAATTGCTTGGAACCTAAGGAAATAAACTGTAATGAGACAGCGATGCAGTTTAGACATGCTGCAAATCCAGAACACTAGGCTCAGAGAAAAAATAAATGCAAACCATCAGCAAAGGTAACACAAAATGGCAAAGGTCGGAAATGGACTGAGTGGATGGGGGAGTTAAAGAGAGGAGAGAAGAGGTTACCAAGAGACGTGTTAGTAGCTGGACAACAGCACTTAAGCTAGAGGCACCAGAATGAACAACATAACATTTTGTAAAGAACAAAGAACACAGAAAAACAAAGCCAAAACCAGAGGCCTGGAAATTCAGAAAGAAAAAAAAAATACTTTGGAAGTAATAGAAAAGGTTTTTGGTTGGTTGTTTTTTTAATTCTCTGTATTTTTTCATACTGCAAGTCAGAGTCACGCAGGCATGCAAGAGGTTAGTTCTACTCACTGTCGGCAGGTTTGCTATCACTTAGGAAAGGTTCCTGCTCCATGATGTCCATTGGTATTTTAATACTTGGGACTTTTTCTGTGTAGGGGCAGTCAGACTGTGAAAGAAACGTGTAAAAGGTCTTAGAAAATTTCCACTGCTCTCTTACTGTCTCCCACAAATTAAAATTATCCTTCATATTGTTTCTGTAGGAATGAGAAAGGAGGAAAAACGGGGGAAAAAAAGGAATTCTCCAGCCAAGTGATCTGCTCGTTTTCACTGGCTCCCTATTCCACCCCATTTTCCCTCTTCCTTCAAACTATGGACATAAAACAGAGTAATGTTATCTAAGTGTTATCTTCACCTTTCCCCACCTCACCAGCTCCTTTGCAACCAGTTTGTAAGAAAACCATCCAATACAGGCTGGAGTTGGCTGCAGGAAATACAGATTAAAATGCATTTCTAGGCAGAAATGACAGGGCACTGGCTTCTGTGAAATCTCATCATAGAGTTTTATCTTGCTGTGATTTCTGTAAATTACAGCCGGACTTTCTGTAATTTTTTTCCATTCCAAACTGCTCTCTCAGGAAGAGTGCCAGACAGGATATGGCAGAGGTTCCTTAAGCTGTGTTGTTTCAAATCCTCTTTACTTAAGTCAAGTCAGACCCAGTCTCAGTTACACCTGTATTTACAGTAAGATTTCTTTATCAGATCCAGGGTCCTTTTAAAAATTCACATAATCCCAGCCACACAGGAGATAGGGCAAACCGGTCAAGTTACAAGCATAGAAAAAATGGTGCACATTAGCCAGTTGTTCTCCAGGACACCCTTCTGCTAAATTTAGCAAGGTTTTGCTCAAACCATCAGCACACCATAACCACAGGGTCCCCTGGAGTTCCATGATTATGCCCCACTGCCTTCAATAATGCACCTGCTTGTGCTTAGAAGGTACTCTGAATTACTGGGCTGTTTTGGTTTGTTTTTTAAATAATGTCTCGTAACCAAAGAGAGGCTGATACTGCTTAACTTGGCAAAGAAATAAAGGTGATACATGCCAGAAATGTTAACATATCTCTGTTCCTGGAGAGAACCAGACAGAGCACGGAGCGTAACACTGCACTGGAGGAAAGAAGACCTAAAGTCAGGGTGGGAGAACATTACAGAAGCCAGAGAATCTCTAAGCTTTCTCCCTGGATTATTATTATTATTTTTTTTAATGCTACAGACATCCAGTGCAATATTGTATAATTAATAGGAAAATGTTTCCTCACAAGTGTGGTTTGTTTTTTTGTTTGTTTGTTTCTAAACAGCCTAGGGATAAGCATAGCTCAAATAAAGAAAAGATTCAGCAGAAGACCCACAGAGGCAATAAAGCCATCCCAAATCCCCATCCGTTTGGAGCTGTGCTGTAAATGAGCATAAGAGCTAGGTAATCTTTCCAGCATATCTCTGGGTTGGTATAGTTACAGTTTGGTACATGTTTTTGATATAAAAGACCTGTAGAAAGACAGTGCTGGTGCTTGGAGTCTGCTTTATACTTGACTGTGTAAAATGAGCAAAGAGACAAAGAAAGTGCCTGTGGTTGGCAAAAATGCCCCAAAGGAGAGAAGAGGCTATTACACATCATTTTTGGCTCTTAAATTAAATTTACCATCCCAATGTAAAAAAAATAAAATAAAATAAAAAATTGCTGGCCCTTCTTAGGTCATGCATTTTGGACATAAAATCTGAGAGAAAACCAAGGCGCTCAACTTTCCATTACGTACAAGCTTAGGCAAATGCAGCAATTAGTCTCACTAATTTATACTTCGTAAAAACAAGTTGGAGGGAGCACGATGAGATTACTGAAAAACTTTCTTTGCAGCTCTTTTTTCACTGCCCCTGACTGCTAGAAAACCCCCAGTGAGATCTTTAACAGTGAGTCCTAACTCAGGCTAAGAGAGTGGTCTCCATTAATGCCAGGTTTTGCTGTATTCATTTACCTAACACCACTTGAATTAGCAACACCCAGCAGTTCTCTTCACGCAACTAACTAATCAGTGAATTGCCTGCAAAATCCCACAGTCCTGACTGTGTGGGGGCATATTTCTGGAGCAGAAAGGGTGAAAATAATCAAACCAATAACATCAAGTGCTTTATGTTCAGGAAGCCGGTAAAAGCAAGTGCTGAAAAAAAAATAACAACAGTTAGGAACCAACATTTTGCATCAATTCTATCATCCTCTAGATCAAGTACTGTACCTGAAATTCATTGAAAGCCTGAGAAGACAGAAGATAGCTTAAAACATACCACAGATACAGGAGCCATAGCTCAGGATACAATGCTGCTGCATTCAGATCAGTCATAATGAAGGAATGGAGTCAAACCTTTGTTGACTGTTCACTATGGACAGTAGGATGACTTTCATTTTGGTTTGTACAAATTTATCCACTGAAGGAAACCCATGACCTCAGCTTTCCAGGTGCTGCAGGAATGACAGCCATTGAAATGAAAAGGAAGCCTGTCCAAGGAACTGCTTGCTACATGCAGTAACACATAAATGCATGTACCACAGGGCAACGTAGCATGGAGATGAAGGCACTTTGTTGAAATTTAAGTGGCAGAGTTTTTGAATCCTGCTCCGCTGGATTAACAGAAGAAACATTTGTTACCTTGTCTCCCCCAGCTGAGAGGGACAGTGTGGGAATGTGTGCGTGTGGTTCCCTGGTGATGTGACACCACTAATGTGCATGTCTTGGGTGTCATCAGCATGTTCTTAGGTGTGAGCTTTCCTCATGCTCGAAGCTCCTGCCTTCCCTGTTAGTCGTACAAAGATGGGCTGAAAGTCTTACCAGGAGCTGCACTGCTAACAGGGATGGGTCCACAGACTTTTTTCTTGAAAAAAAGAGTGCAGGAACAGGGGGAGCTGATGACCAGAGAGGAAGGAAGGGAAAGGGGAACTTGCTGTCTGAAATAGGGCCAGTCTTCCCTGTTGGGATTCATCCTGATTAATAAGAAAGAGTGCATCCAGGCTACCTCCTACATCACAGCACCTTCACTTATGAAATTCCTAGCTTTGTCTCTTTTACTGTATACGTTCTGCTTCATACAGCATACGTTCTCTATAGAAAAGCCATTGTATATTTTCTCACTGGAGCAGTCTGACTTTGTTGCCTCTAACACAGATCTGCAGCTCTCACATAAGGGACTTGAGTTAGGGTTTGTTCTCCACCTGGATCATGGTTGCACTTTCTGTCCTGCAAACCTTGGGTAGGGCCAGGCATCAGAACAGTCCTGAGGAACTCCTAGAGCTGCCTTATTACTCTTGAAGACACTGAATTTATCATCTAACTCACCTGCCTGCGTAAGTGGGGCTAATGTGGCAGATCTGCTCAGTGTGGGAAGGGTACGGATAATACACACTAGAAATAAAGCAAACACAGTAGGGCAAAAACCTGCAGCACCTATGACCTTACAGCGTGGTGGCAGAAGTACTTCCCACAGCTGACCGTGCCTCACACTCTCCTTCAGGCTTCACTGTAAGAAATGCTCCTGACAAATATACTGGGCCGGCAGCTGCTACTTCAGAAATTCCCTTTTCCTGAGGTTGCTGTTACCCACTTTGCCAGGGAGCAAGCAGATGAACAACTGCTGTTGCTGTTTCTCTGCTGCACCACAGTGGAGTTCAAAACTTGGGCATTGCTGGCTACAGGTCAGGGAGCTGGGCATGAACATGTGAGAAAGGGGCAGGTGACTTTTCCTGCTAACTTCCTCCTCCCAAGAGCATGATCCCTTGTCATTTATGTCTGCTGCCACACTGAAATTTTGGTATTTTCCAGGTCCAGGTGATCTTACCTTTGTCTGAACCACAGGAAAAGCCTTTCTTCATTAACTCTGGACAGTTACACAAGCAGAACTGACAGCGTGCTCAGTACCCTCCATGTGGCTCATCATTAATAAAACTTAGCTCCCTTGTAACATGGTCTTCCAGCTGGAGCAAAAGATAGTGCTGACTGAGGCAGCCAGCTCTCCAAAGGCAGTTTACACTTGCCATACGCAGTGCTCTATAATCTGTGTGTTCAGCACTTCTATTTAAGTTTCTAGAATTTCAGCTCATATTAGGCCTGGGTAGGAGAATGTTTAAAGGCACAAGAACTACATTTCATCTTATTACGTATACAATTAAATGCAGAATTTTCTAAGGCACATGAATCCGGTCTGATCAGGTCAACACACTTAGTAATGACATTAGCAAGCTAAGTTGCACTCTTTCAGGGCATGCTGCAACCTAAGGTAGGAGCAAAGAGCAGAGTGCACAGCAGAAAGGGCATGTATGCTTCTTAAATGTTTAGGTCAGGAGTATTAACAGCCTTTCCTGCAACATGACAAGTCTTATCTTTTTGTGCTTTCAAAAAGAGTAATTAAAAAAATTAAAAAGTAAACCAGGATATTCTCAGAAGCATCTGAACTGCTTGCGAAAACCATGCTCCTCCTAAAATGTAAGAGACAATGAGGGGGGAGAGAAAGGCGGAGGAGGGAGGGAAAGATGTACAAGGCAGGGTGATGAAAGGCATTCTAGTAAAGGGAATGACATGTCAGCAGGTATCTAGGGCTCTTGTGGAAAGTGTGATTTCATTCTTGGCAATGCAAGTACCACCTACCACAGGCTGGTGACGTCTGTAAAAGGGAAGGCAACATTGCAAAGAAGTTTTGTTTGGGGGTGATTTGCTGCAGCAGGTAAGGATTGTGCTGGTCTGCTTCAAGAGGCTGGGAAATCCCCACCCCCAGTGCTGGAGAGGGCTTGGAACCATCACCCGAGATTAGCTAGAAATGAGTAGTTGGACAAAAGCAGAAAAGCTCCTTACATCATCATTGTCACTGTCCAGACTGCCCTTCTTCTTTTTCTTCTTCTTCTCGTCCTCTTTCTTTTTCTTGTCCTTTTCTGGAATGACGTCGTCAAGAAAGCTTAAGTCATGCTGGGAGAAGAGGTAGTCCATGGCTTTTCTGACTGCTACAAGTGCCAGAATCTGAAAGGGCAGAGAAGGACTTCTCACTGAGATACATTTTACCTTTAATTGGGAACACTCTTTGCATTCAGGTTGATGCTGCTTCATAATCCCAAACGCTTCAATTCTGGTTGTAAATGAACATATACAGAACAAGGTGATCGAGATATTCCAGTTGTTCAACTTGAAAACCTAAACTTTGGAACCAAATCAGGTCTCAAGCAGGTGTTTTACATCAGAATAAACAGAAGCAACGTACAGAAGCAGCAAGGTAACCATTTACTGCTCCTGTAAAAACAAAAGTCATCTTTAACATCAAATTGACAGGCATCAGGCAAAGAAATAAACTGTCAACCCAAGATGATTTTCATTTATTTTTGGGATTCAGCCAAATATACAGGTTCACAATGGCAGCCTAAGTAATTTTCTTTATTTTTTTTTCTCACCCCTTCTCTAGATTTAACAACTCTTTAAAAATTAGACAGTAGCCTGGGTGTGCCTTCAGAATTTACGGAATAAAGTTTGCTAGGATTGTGGCTGCAAGAAACTGAAGGAAAAGATTTTTCTGTGTAGGGAGAAAAATATGGGACATGCCTGAAATAGGTGTCAATGCCTATGCTGAATTTAACATCACCAACAGATGTATACCAAGATGTGCACTGACAGACCAAAAGCTCAACTTAGCTCTAAAAAGATGTAACCCACTCCTACAAGCCACAGAAAACTGTTTTTAAGATGGAAAAGTTTGCTCCAAGCAGTGAGGATCAATGGCACAAATTATTCCTAGAAATGGATCTCAAACTTCGACTTGCGTAATATAAAATGGGATTAGAGAAATGAAAAATTACTCATGGAGTGGAAAGATGCCATGCAGACACCCGTGATTATCCCTCTATAAATTACTTCTTTATTAAAAGTGCTTTCCCTGCAAGTAAGGAGGGGGCTGGCTATTGGCTGGATCTTCACAGTCAAATTGGAAGTTCATAGCCTTCCTGATCATAAGTGCAAATCAGTCAGGTTTTGTCATCAGATCCAGCTACAGCCAAGTTGTCAGTGTACCTCCACTGAGTTTGCATCATTATAACAAACTTCAGCAAAATGAAGACTGCTCAGATGCTATTATGGGCAAAGAGGAGGTGTCTCCAGATCTTAAATTCAGCTTTCAACAGCACAGCACAGCTATAAAAATGGAACGGAACAGCATGTCCATATGAACTGCTGACTTCTAACATCTTTATATATGAGCATGTGTCCCAGCAAAAATGTTGTGTTGTGTTTTGTTTGTTTGTTTTTTTACTTGAATCACCTTTTCTCCTCTAATTTTACCAGCACCAGAGAACAAATGCTTGTGCTTGTTTTGTTTTCCACTTTCCTTCGTTCTCTTAGATAAGCACTGCAGTTTGTAACTGCACCCATGCCTGAATATTTACATGTTCATAAACCTGAAACAGGTGTGTGTGGGGAGGATTTGGCCCAAATATATATTAAGGGAGCTTCATATAGTGTTGACTTTGCAGCAGTCTGACCTATCTCCAAGCCAAAGACCAAGCCCTGTAGAACCCCTGTGCACATAGCTGTGGTCATGTTGGATGCACTTGTTTGTAAGGTGACATTGTTCCCAACTGTTTTAGCTGAGCTATAGGGCAGGTACAGAGGTAGAGCAGGGTCCACTTTCTGCTGCTTCATTTTGGACCTGAACTGCTCCAGTGACCACCTGCAGACCACCTGTAAATGGCCAAAGGTTTTGAGACTCGGTCTGCCTTGGAACTGGCTGCACAGTGTATATCTACAAAATAGTTCTGTGCGGTCAATCATTTATCATTCATCAT
The DNA here is from genome assembly GCF_964211825.1 of Aythya ferina. NCBI lineage: Eukaryota > Metazoa > Chordata > Aves > Anseriformes > Anatidae > Aythya > Aythya ferina. The sequence continues at coordinate 62,258,891 of NC_140300.1, read as the reverse complement.
CCAAAAGACCTTTTAACATGACTCTGATACCCACTGTTAGAGGACATGCATCCTACAAATATATATAGCAACCTTAGATGTGAAACACAGCAATCAACACTGTTGTCTTTTTACTCAAGTTCAAAGAAGAAGAACTCCTTTTCTTGCTCTTGATTTAACCAATACTTGCCCTCTATTTGACGTTGAGCAGGGATCACAGCCCTACCATCTCATTTTTCTTTGCCTGTTTGTTTTATTTAAAAGCAAGGGAGACACTTTCTGTACACAAACTGGTGTGGACTGAGAAAGGAGAACTGTGTACCTCTCATTCATTCAAGCAGCTCAAGGACAAAACACAGCACATCTAACCTTGGCAGCCAGGAACGGTCAAAACTAACTACACCTTTCTGGAAAAAAATTAACTTGCCAGGCTTGTTTCTTCCAGAGGATTTATGTGAAGGCAGTCACAGCAACTGAGAGGATGTGGTGAACATTCACCCTGTGCAGTTTTATATCAGCGTAATGAATGGAGCTCAGAGTCCCAGCCTAGGGATTTTACTGCAAGAGGATTCAATTTGCCTGTTTGAGGGAGCATATGCCTGTGTGTGGAAGGCCCAGGCTGTGAAAGGGAGGCACAGCCAGGAAAGGCGAAGGAGAACGTCACCTACCATGACAGGGAATATGATAGCAGCCACGGTTGACTTGAGAATCCAGAGGAGGGCCAGGCACACCACCTGCAGAAACGTGAACAGATGGACCCTGCGCAGTGGGACGTGACGCAGATAGATAAAGTCAGGCTGGTGTTTTAGAGGCATCAAGAGCAGCTTCAGCCGATCCATGAACTGGATGGAAAATGGAAAAGCAGCATAAATGAAATGCAGGATTCACAAAAAAAGACAATAATATTATTAAACTATGAAGTGCAACCTTGAATCAACCTGCTTTCCCTACGTAAAGGAAACTCAGCAGAGAACCCTGCACAGGTCCTTTCTCCCCTCAGTAATGCACTTTTAATTTAACTTAATGCAATGGGCTGAACATTTTAAGTCAGTTGTCTGAAGTTAAGCTCCCACATCTACATTTGGCATCTGAATAGACACAGGAGCCAAGCACCTCTTAATGCAAGGCCTTGAGGTGCCTTTATTTTAGGGAGCAGGAATCCTCGTGCTCTGATGATCATTATTTAAACCAAAAAACTAAGGTATCAGTGGAAATAGCTCTCTCTGCTGGCTTCACAAGAACTAGGCTGATCTGCTGCAGCTGGGGACACAGGGAACTTTCTGATGAAGAAAGGACTTTTTTTGCCCACAAAACAGAGAAAAAAGATGAATGCCCAAACTGTGGTTGGCATCAAACTTCGGGCTACTTCTGTCAACCACCCTATTACTGCCAAGGAACACTATAAAGATGTTCAGCATTTAAAAACACTGCCTTCTCCAAATCAATTGGGAGCAGAGGTCACCAGAGGTGAGGGCAGACATCACGTTACCAGAGAACAGAAATGCAGCTAACTGAGGAGCGAGGAGAAGGGGCAGCTTTTCAGGCAGTGTCCCTCACCCCGTGCTGGACTGGATGGACTTGGAGTTAAACCAGAACGGGGATTTCTCGCTGAGTGAGGTCCTTGATCAGCAGAAAACAAGTGCACAGTTCTCCGAGCACCTGGGCCAGAAAGCAGGGGAAATCCCCTCCAGGAGAACCAACCCAAGGGTGAATATTACAATCCCCCTGTTGTCTCCTGCCAGAACTTGGGCTCGCTGCCCACTTCTGAAACGAGATTAATCTCAAATGAGTGAATGAAAGCCTGGGCCATTTTAAAGAATACCCAAGTAAATTCTCATGGCGCTCACAGAACACAGAGTCTTTTCCCATTAGAGCACAACTAAGCACTAAAAAGAAAGGCCACAATTAATAGGGTGCCAGAAAGCAACAAAAACACTTCCAGCTTCCTAGCACCAATTAAAGATAGTGCACTGTGAGAAAGGCTCCTTACGTAATATTTCCTCAACGACAAAGAAAGGGGGCTTGGCTTCCCTTCCAGTGCAAGCAGCAATGTTCCCACTTATTAACATCGCAGAATAATGCCACCACCATAAATCATGTTGCCTTGTTTTCCTTCAGTCTGCAACAGATGTCCCAGCAGAGGACCTGAACCATCCCAGAAGTGAGCCTGGAGCCTTTGCAAGCACACGCTGTCCTCTCTATCAGTAAATTGGGGTGAAGAAAGACCCCGGGTCTTCACAAAGCCCCCCCCCCCCCATTGCTTATGGGGACAAGACTTGGCTGCTCTCCTGCTGAGCAGATTTCTTGCCTTTAGTCTCATTCTCAAGTCAGCCAGTGTGCGGCAATATTTGTAAACAGTTGCTAACCTCCCTGGGTTTCTTCCGAAACGAAAGTGAGGGGGCGGAGGAGAAGGGAAAGGCTGGAGAGTTGTAGAAGAAACCTTTTAATGAGCAGATTCCCATCTTCTGGACAAGGTACCCTGGGTTAGAGCAGCCCTAAATTCCTGCGGGAGCTTACCTGCACGCCGTTGAGGGAAGCGACGCCCATGTACAGGAAGACACCATAGAGCACAGGCATGGGAATGAACTGGGAGGGAGAGAGAAGGAGAAAGTGAGTGAATACACAACACGCTGTTAACGTGCAGGGGGACATAATCCCTGACTCATGATAAATCTGAATTGCACCTATGGGTGGGTAATGCAAAGTAATAGACACGAGCAATCTTTCTGCTGTATTTTGAGAGGTGGAAGAACATTTCTGTTAGCACTGGAGAGCTGGAAGAACAGGGCAGAGGCTGAATGAGCCCTGTTCTCTCCCGTTTTGGTGCAACTTTTAAGTATCTCCAAGAAACAAAGGAAATGAAGCCAGATGGTACCAGGTATAGTCAAAGATTTCAAGAAAAAGTGGAGTAAAATGTGTTCCAGGAACCCCCAAACTACTTTTCACCTCTTGGTTTCTGGTGGGACTAGAAGCAGAAGGTAGAGAAAAAGAGAATCATGATCCTGGGATATGTACAACTTAGTAAGATGTGGAAATGTGTCCAGAAGGGCTGTCCTCTTGAGTCCCAGATGAGTAGTGACAGTCATGCAAACCAAATCTCTAAATACTCAGACTTTAATTCATGTTAATTAATAGTCCATAAGTACAGGATGATGAGTTACATTATTCACATACAGAAATCGCCTTTTCAAATGACAATTTCTGCTCCCTCAAGTGCTAAGCACTGCCTGTTGCTTCATCACTGTCACATGCAGCTGGGGACATCTTCCTTTGGCTGAAAAGCAAGCGATGTGCAGGGGCACAGCCGCGTTTCCAGACAGCCTGCATGGTTTAATACAAGAGCAGTCATCACTAAATCCATCTTCCTGCCTACTTCAACAAATGCCACTTTAAACCTCCCCTCTCGTGCCCGAGGACCAGCACGGCTACTTGAGCCAGCATCTGCACTAACCCAGGTGGCTGCAAAGGAGACAGCCTCCATCTACAGCATATGCCTGCCCATGGAAACAACATACATGCTCCTCAGAAGAAAGTACCCGGCCCTCCGACCCAAAGCACAAAGCTTTTCTCAATGGCAAAAACAATGGTGCAGTTCCCAAAACGGGAAAGCCGAACAACAAAATCGTTTGCAATCAGCGTGGCGTGATGTGAATGGAAATACTTGGGCACAAATCAAACTCAGGATCTGAATAAAGGCCTTTGTGCCATTTATTGGAACCCAAAAAGCACAGAAAGAGCTCTGCAGCCGTCTGCTCGCGGCGAGGGAAGCCTTCGTGCAGTGACAAGCAGCTGCCACTGAATGGCAGACACAGCACACCCAAAGGCACCAGGACTTCTGAGGTAGGAACGTTTCTTTCCCAACCTGTGTACGTAACTCATTAAAGAAGCAAATAACCCGTGTTTATCAAATTCTCCACTACATTACTAATCGTTTACTAGGTAATAAACACAGTGCCCTGCAAATTTCCCTGGAGGCCTTCATCCAGAATGCATGCACTTCACCTGGGGCACACAAGCACCAAAGTCACCAGAGCCACGTCTGCAATGTCATTGGAGATCAAAGCATCACTGCCTGCGTTCCTCCCTTGCCTCACCTGAGTCTCACCCCCTCTCAACTCCTCCAAGCTCCTTGACCACTGAGTTACCCTTTTGTTGCCTTTATTTGTGTCCTTGAGTGACCTGTTTGTAGCACATGTTGAAAGCCGAACAATTCTGCAGGCTAGCTTCAACAGTCTTCCACCACCCCACACCACAGCGGGGAGAGGGGGAGTCAGTGTGTGGCTGACATAGCTGTGGGTGTCCGAGAGATTCAGCACCCTCACTGCATCTGAGGAATCGATAAGATGAGACAAGACAGACTCCTGCAGCAAGTTGGGTAGGAAATTTTCAGAGTTTAGCTTGCTAGTTCATTTACATCGCTCTCTTTTCTCCCAATCTTTTTCCTTTCCCTTTTAAAAAACTAAAAAGAAAAATATCCAAGTGTTATTTCACCATTCCATGCTAATTAACCCTGTCAGTCATGCCTAGGTGAAACTTCAGCACATTATCTTGCAGAGTAGGAAGCAGCACTTTCATTTTGGAAGATTATGTTTTGGCAAAGTATTCACTGGCTATGGGATTGCTGGCATAGGTACTCAGAGCAAACCTGCTGCTAGCCAACAGAATTAAGAATGTATTTATAGGAAAATGCCTGTAATTCTCCTAGAAGGGTAGAGGGTGTTTGGGTGGAGATCTGCCATAATTGAGCAGAAAGATGAGTGACGTTCAAAAGCAGTACAAACACCACAACACCCACAAAAAACAAGGATGGGATTATTCTGTGGATTGCCAGTTGTATTCCGTTTGGGACCATTAGCGTTCAATTTGCTGCTGGCACGAGAAGACTCAACTGTTCTGCAATACATGCTGCAAAGCAGTTCTTTGTAGCAGGAGACCCTCCTGCTGGTGTTTGTTGAAGGTCCTGAAACCCTGCCAGGTAGTTCTTACTGGCACGTGGGCAAGGAGCGTGCCAGTTTATCTGCAGACAGCCTCGCGTGAGGATCTTGCCTGTATGCGTGCTTTGGGGAAGCTCAGAAAAATTATGAATGAAGCAATAGTGGGGGAAATAATGGAGCTCAGCAGGACAGAGGAAGAGAGATCTTGTGAGGAAAGGTCACGAACCAACAAATAGTATTAATACAATCAGGCATTAAATTAAGGGCATGGAAATGCTTGTTTGTGGAGAGGAGGAAACTATATCCAAGAAAGAAAAAATTGCTAATTGTAAAAACAACCTCACAAATCAAGGATAGGAACACTGACTTTTTAAAGCCACTTTCTTCGTTTTATATACATGCGGCATCATTTCTCTCTGCCTGTGTCCTCCCCTCCAGGCTCACATCTAACCGTGTCTTGCAGCCCTCTCAGGTTCGACCAAACTTAATTTGTCTCCTCCAAAAGTGCTCCTCCAGACACCCATCTGCTCCACCACTGAGCTGCAATGAACGGTGCCACTGTTTCCGCGTGTATGTTACTGTTCAGCTAACTGCTAACACCAGTCTGTGGATCCGTGGAGGTGGCCTTCTGCAGCTGACATCTCAGCTGACATCTCAGGTAGCTGTTGTACCGTGTGCCTGCACACAGCACCACTTCAGTCATCCTCGGGAAAGGCAGTATCCTCCACCAGGAACAGATAAGCGGATTTTCTAGTTTGATTCTATGATTTGATGAACCACTAAGGATGCGTTTCTCTGTGGCTACACGCCAGTAAATCTCAGAACTTGAAAATTAGCTACCTATCTAGATTAAATGGTACATGAGCAGCACAAGTGCCCAAAGCCTTTGCTAAAATCATGAGAGAAAAAAAAATAATCAGGAGATAAATCGCATTTTTCTGCACTGCTTCCTACAGAAACATGTTTTCAGTACTACTGAGCCAGGCATCACTTCTGAGCAATAAGGAATGTGCTATTTTAGGAGGATCCAGCCTAAAAGAATGAAAATTTGATTGTTGTGCTGGCTCTTTTAAAAGCAAGGCAAGCTGCAGGAGCTTCACACTGCTGAGGTGCGTGCTTTGGCAGCCCTAACAGGCAGGGCAAAATTCCTGCTCCACTAAAGCAGTGCCAGCAGTCCCAAAGATTTTTGGCCAGAACTTTTCTCATGGAGTAACACTATCAAGCTGTAGGCTCTGCTCATTGCCATCGGTTCCACATATTCTTTCTTATCACAGCTAATTCTTTTCAGTGGACCATGTACACTATGCACAACATGCAACGTATGAATAGGTGCCAGATGAAGATCTGAAGGGTGTTTGCGGGAGTCACTTTATCCTCTAGAAACAGCAAGACTTCAGGATGAATGAGAAACAGAGAGAGATCTGCAGACTGTATTACTTCCTCTAAAAGAAAAGACTTTTGTCAGATCCATCCCTCTGATACATGGTATAGAAGCATTGCTAATTCTGCACCTGACAACTTCTTCCAGAGCTACAAAAGAAAACCCTTCTTGGCTTCTGGAGGACTCCTAAGAGTCCTGGAAGAAGGCTGTGCCAAGCTGCACTCCTGGAGCTCACACCACCTCACTCACCTGGACTGTGCACAAAGGGACAAAGCCACTGTGGAAGCATCTGGGCTCGTGTATGTGGACCTAGCACAGATGTGGACACACATACGTGCAAATGTACTTTTCTTGACTCTATCTGTTAACGTCACCAGTATGCTCTCAAATTTAATCCACAATCTATCTTCCATAAAACACGGGCACAGAAGCATAAGAATATAAAAGAAAACTTCACCATACATAAACATGGAAGAAAAATCTTCAAATAAAAAAGTCATGGCCACAAAACCACCAGCCTGGAACTCTGGCACTGTTAATATGTAGCACGCTATAAATATGTTTTTTCCTTTCAGAAAGTTTACATCTAAGCCTCCATAAATTGCAAAACTGCACCAGTCATTCTCACTAATCTTCTTTTCCATACTTCAATGAGGGTTTTTTTGTAGAATAAAAATAGCCCAACTGTTGTGGCTCTGGCCACTTGGTTGTGTGAGCAGAAGGAAGCAGAAAAGGTTACATCCTTACCTTTAAGATGGGAGCCATAAAGACAGACACACCGGTCAGAATGAAAACAATGACACCCGTGACTCTTTGCTCCCTGAAACAAAATCAGTGGGTTAGCAGTATCGCTTCAGCTTTCATTCTGATTTTATTCCCTTCTCAGAGTATTCAAAACCTATGTAAACCTGGCAGCCGCATTCTTGCAGACACATTTTCAAAGCTGAGGGGCAATTACAAGCCACCACCGGCAGGCAGGTATCTTGTTCATGACCGAGCCTCACACACATCTTTTTTTTCCACACCCCAAATCAGTTTTTGTATGTTTGCTCGTTCTCCTACTTCCAGTGTTTGTGGATCGGTAGAGTACTGCTACTGAGTAATGAGGAGTGTGTTTAAACGTTAAACATTAGAAACTGTTAACCAGCAGACCAAATTCTCTGCACGGCAGTTTTCACAACATGCAAATAGGCAATAAATCATTAGCTCTCCACTCTGAAATTAGCAGCATGTTTCAGAGCTTGGTCATTGTACTCCAACAGTTAGATAAGTGCCGTTTACTGTACACCGCTCTGCGCACCAGGTACGAAGAGGACTCACAATTCCCTGGTCTGGGCCTTTGTGGGTTGCTGGACATCTGACTTAAGAGGCACCCACATCTGCTCCCTGCAACTGAAAATGCCCTTGCAAATAGTATTTCTGAGAACTTCAAATTAGGCCATTACATTTCTGTTATTTGCCTAAGTGAGAGGCCTGATTTCCAGGAGTGCTGCTGCTTCTATTGAAAGCACTTCAGACCACTTAATTAAGGCAACCAAACACAAAATAAATAGTTTAATTTAGTAGAATCAATCACTTTAGCCACAACATGTTTAAATCCTTTACCACTATGTTTGCTTATAAATGTCTGTCTAGTTTCCATGCATAAAGGAATCTAGTAAATGCATCTCTTTTCCCAAACACTGGAAAACTTTCTCTGATCTGGCTGAATAGACTTCTGAGGAATTGCACGGAGAGCTGCACTGCCTAATCTCACATTCAGGTTTGGAAATACAAAGGAAGCCTTAAGAAACACTGTATGAAAACTTCGCAGGATCCCATTGGCACCAGACCTTGCTGTGTAAAGTCTTGTGTAGTTAGGGGTGGTTTCAATGTGCATGCCCAAAGCAGACACAGAATTTATCTCAACTCCAATGTGAAGTTTCTTTGTTTTCCTCCCTCTACTCATACTCTCCCTGTACAGACACGCACATGGCAGAACAGTTTTCTTCCTTTTCGAGAAAGACTATTTACAGGACTATGCCAGATAAGCTTCTAACTGGATATAACCTCTGAGGACAAAAAAAAAAAAAAAAAAAAAAAGCTGTAGGGAAGCACAGCTGATCTTAAGATTTACTGCAAATCTAAGAGCTATTCCCTCTGCCTGTGTCCTGTTCGAAGCAAGACCATTTATAGTACCAACTGATCTTTGCAGGCAAACAAGGCAATGAAGGCCTATTTGGTTTGACATACCTCACTCCCAAGAACTTGGGCTGTTCTCCAGGGGCTGAAGTTTCTGTCTCCATCTTCAAGCTGTCAATATGAGCTATGGAGATCACAGTAGCAGCAACATACCAGGGCAGGCCCATGAAGGAGCATATGATCATCAGGATGGCCACCCAGAACAAATCCAGATGATAACCAGCACCTTTCTGTGAAGGGAGACAGAAAACCTTTGCTTTAATTTTTCTAAATAGGTAAGGAACAGCCAGGACGCTGGCACAGGAGCAGAAGCACAACAACCAAGCAGCATTTCCTTCTACAGCATCTTTGACCAACTGCTTGGCCTGCTCTCGGAGACAGAAGTTTTCACAAGCAGTTAGCAGAGTAGGACACATTGCTGCTTAACGGGTAAACTGTGTGCCTCAGCAGGGAAAGCAGGTATGTGACACAGTCCTGGCAAGCTCTGAAAACAATGCAGCTGGCTTAAGCAATAAGTATAGGAAGGCAGCAGTCTTGCAAGCAGTCTGGCAAATGAACAAGCACCTTGTATATGCTGCACAGTACTTGGAGGTTGAGATGGTGCCAGGCTAGCCCTGCAGCCAGTCAGGTAGCTCAGCACAATGGTACTGAACATAGCAGACTGTGAGTTAAACACAACTGGAAAGAAGTAATGATCACTGAAAAGTACTAGGTGGGCTACACATCCTATCTTATAAACAGTGTAAGCAAGCAAGCTCTCAAAAAAATATATATCTTGATTACAGTAGGCTCACAGTATTCTGAAAGAGCTCTGCATTGCCTCTGAACACGAATGAAACCTCATTATATAGTGCTATTTTTTATAATTAAATGTTCCTTTTTTTTTTTTTTTTTTTTAAACGTGAGGTGACACGGTGAGAAGAAATGCAATGCCTGGCACCATCCCAACCCGCTGCTGCCTGCCTGCAGCGCATGCAGACACAGAGCAGCCCATTTTCACAGCATGAGACAGCTCCGGCAACAGCAGCGTTCGGACAGGGTAAGTGCATGCGAGGATCGTCTGCAAAGCAAGAGAGCAGGTTATGACACTGTCAGCTGTTATCCTAGTGATCTATTACAAGTGCACGGGACTTCTTTTTATACAGTGGGAGGCCAGGATTTCACCAACTGTGCATTCATACGAGTCTAGCCCTCCACACAAACATCACAGTCAGAGTGAAGCCTGAATAACTAACTAGTCATGATGAAGGGAGGAGCAATGCTGATGAAGGTACCGGTGTTAGGAAAGTGACGCGTTATTCCGGAATTTGTAATAGACAACAAGGTGCAAAATCCCTGTCCAGCTGTGTTCACTCTGTCCACTTCCTTCAGTTTCTCTCTTCCTCTCTGATATCCTGATTTGCAAAGACACGGCAGATGAGCAGTGTTTGCTATCTTTAACTGGACTTGTGGGCCAATTCCAAAAGTCAGAGCACACTTCTGTACGATGGAGAACAAAGTTATCCACAATTTCTCCCCGAGGTCCCTTGTTTTCTTCCAAGTAAAACAGCTCATTCCATTTGCAAGTGTTTTTTTTATTTGGCATCAGGAACTAAAACAGTTCCTTAATGTTCCAAGTCATGTCACGTTTGTGTAAGTGACAGCTTAGATATGCACAGAGATTCAGACACCCAAACTACCCTTTCAAAAAAACAGCCCAAAGCCTAATTTTAGTTTCAAGCAGCTGTTTTAAAATAACTCTCGATGTAATGACTTAATGAAACCTACCTGAAAGCAATCTTACAGGTATATGGTGCCTGCCAAAAGGTAACATTTACCATTTCCTATCTCAGAGCAAGATCTGAACTCCTGTATTTAAGATAGGAAGCAACTGTAGAATCTCAGTCAGGACTTTGCAAATGGCCTGAGCGCTGCTGATCACGCTGGGTACTGAACGCCCAACTTTATGCTTTCCTGGGGAAAGCAACAAGAGGAGCTGATGGCCTCGCATCACCTAGCAAAAGGAGAAAGCTGCCCTCATTCCTCACACCCTCTTAAAGACCTCTAGTCTTCAGATGGGCTTGAAGAAAAACTCCTGTGGAAACTGAGATTGGAAAGAGAGTAATTTCTGTCAGAAGCAGACACTGCTAGCAAAACACTGGGTAAATTTACCCCAAAAAGCTTTTCCCAAACAACGTACACCTCTCTTTTTATTGCTTTTATCTGTTATTTTTATGTCCTTTAATGGACTAACACAGGAAATCCACCAGTCACAAATGCCAAGAGAAATGGAGAAACAAAAGAGCCACCAAAGAAAGGGATCTTCAGAAAAATACTAGAGAAATCTTTAAGGTTTGATATTTTAAAGAAGATTAACCTTTTTTTAAACTTGTTCAATTTGATTTTATTGGAAAGAACAAATGAGCCAGACCTACTTGGTGACCTAAGAGGGAAAGCAACCCAGCTCCTTTTGAATAGTACTCATTGTTTTCCTAATAGACACACCGCTTACCTTGGCTGGCCAGCAGCACTCAGCAACACCCTGCCAACACTTTTAACAAGGCACCAGCAAAAAAAAAGAAAAGAAAAAAAAGTCCTCTTTTGGGCCTACAGTAGATTTTCTGTACTTTTGTATATTTTGGTGCAGAGCTGCAGGGTCGAACTAGTGAACCCCCATTTAAACAAAAGCATATTCTCACAACCCTAACAAAGGAAGCAGGATACAATTTTTTATTTTAAACAGTACCTTGTGGGAATGTTTATACTTTGCTACTAAAAAAGTACACCCAGTGCTGATAGCATAACCGTGTTCAGCACCTACAAGCTGAAGCAGAGACAGGGAAGGTGCACCTTGAAACTGCAAGGCCGAGGGGAGGAGGACACGTTGGTCAGAAGGCTGCATGCCCTCTGCACAGGAAAGGATTACCCCTGGGTTTCAGCCTTTTGTTGCCTTCCCCAGCTTTTCTATACCTGGAGTGGATACGGTTACACCTGTGTAGCAGCAGAAGGCCGTATCGTGAGGGCTCAAGTGTACCTAAAACTGAGGCCGTGTCCAGGAAACATACAGGTGAGGAAATCAGACACCTGCAGAAAGCAAGTGTATGCTGACAGCCCTGTCTGACAGGCTTGCAGACATCTGCACTGTACCTTGCCTCCGTAATCACCTACACCTAATGGTGTGCTTCAAGGGCAGGGTAAAGATTAGCCTCCCCCTGAGGAAGATGTGGGCGCACTCTTAATTTTATCTGCCCAGCTCCAGATGGCAAGAAGGGATGTTCTGGGGGTCATTTCAATCCAGCCCTGCAAGAAAGCGGTCAGCCAGCAATCATCACTGCACAACAAACCTTCCCTGTGCCCTCTCTGTCCCCCAGGCCAGTCTTAAATCACGTTGATTGTCTAATGCCCACAAGCAACCATTCGAACTGCAACATCCTCCTCTTTTTCAAGTAAGAGCTCGACTCACAGGAGAGCTACACTTCCAACAGCTCTCAGTATGACTGATGAGCTGGCTAGCTAAACAATGACCCAGCATTAGCCATGTTTTGAGCGAGTCTTTGCTCTCATAGGTTAGACCACTTGAAACGTGTGCTGTTAGCAGGAAGGGAGAGTCTTCTTTTACAGGAATTTAATATTTTTCAATAGAACTGACCAGGCAGGGAAAGGAAAAACCCTACAGGCATGAAAACCTGCATAGCGCTGGTCTGGAACGTTTATTTTAAAAACATTACTACATCCTAGGCTGTTCTATGTCAGTGGATATAAAGCTTCTCTTTCAATAACATCCAACTGTAGCTATACCTTTGGTACATCTGAGATCTCTTCAGCTTATTTCTTGTATTTTACCACACCACAAAGCCACCACGGCCGCTGTACTTGGGCCGTCTCTAGCCGTACCCACCAGAGGTGGGTTTCTGCCATCACCCAGCACACCAAGACCCCCCTTTGGAGCAGCTGACAGCCTCACGTATGGGTTGGCTGTGACACAAAGAGCTTTGTTCTGCCAGTTTGATGATTCTATTTCTGGGAACACCCACTGGCCTTACGATTAGCACACTAACAGGGGCTTATCAGATCTGGAAAATCTTTGCCCGTTTTGATTAGGTGAGGAAGATTTTGGCTCGGATGCAGTCCACAGAAAAATCAGGTCACAGCTCGGGCTGGAGCAGAGGACCTTTCAAGCACGCAGGCTCTCCCAGCAGCAAGCCTGAGCTCCTACACTGAACGTTCTCTGCAGATCCACACATGCTCGTTTATTCCACAGTTAACTTTCACTCTTTCCCTCCCGAGACAGTGACATCAGAGGACACTCAAGGGTACCATTAGTCAATCATTAGAAGGGTGTCAGGCATCCACACTGAACTTCAAACTCTCTGGTGTCAGGGTTCAAGGCATTACCCAGCACAGCAGAAAAACCCACACGCCCAGCTCTTTCTACCTTTTACGGTTACAGCTAGTGCTGCCCCATCCTCCCTCATTAGGTTTTCTTCCGAGTGAGATCCTGACCTTGTGGATATACCATGGCTCCCTTCTTTTTCCTGTCCGTGCTGAGCCATGCTGTATATGCAGCCCTGCCGCAGGCCCTCCTCCATTTCTAGCACAGAAGCAGCACAGGACAGCTCTTCACACACATGCAAGACACCAAGCACACCCACCTTGAGCTTGTGTTCCTTCCTGTTGACGATGACGGCTGTAATTTGCTGGTCCATGAAGATGAGGATAGTCACCAGCAGTGCAGGGATGGCTGCTGCCAGGTACACCCACCATGGGTTCCCTCCAAAAGGTGGGATAAACCAACCCCTCTCGGGACTGGTGGGCTTTTAAGGGGAAGGAAAGGAAAGCTTGTGTTAGAGTTGCAATGTATGAGTGACATTATCATAGTATAAATGTCTTTACACTTTGAAAAACTTCCAAAAATCTTCCTTCCATTAAAAGGCTACAGAGAGACACTTGAGGTTTGTGATAATTTAATCCTTCCCAGAAACAGCAACAAAAAGTCCTTAATAATTAAGCATTGATTACGGAGGCCCAGCTTTTGCAAGCTGATTAGCAGCAAGGTTACAAGGGGGGCTACGAGGAACATGCCAGCAAGCACCCTTGAGCAGCTTCTCCAGAATGCCTCCAAGGAGCTGAATGAGGGAATGTCCCTGGGGTGACTGAGCACATAACCCAGCGCACACAAGTCCTGGATGCAAGAACTTACACCAGCCCAAAGGAGGTAGGAAAAGCTGGGCCTATGTTCAAAGTATGGAGGCAGGATTTAGGAGATAAATCAGCTAACTAAAGCAATTAGAAGGGGTAGCAGCTGAGTGAAATGGTCCTTTCCAGCGAGCTGACTGCTGTCTCATTTTGAGGACATTTTAGTCAGGGCAGATGGGTGGAAAAGGGAAGCTATCACAAAGTCCACAAAATGAGCTGACAATTACATACCTTGAATTCACTTGGCACGATTAGTTTTGGTGTGTCCACACCTACCAGGGCATCTATTCCACAGAAAATCAGAATGGATAAGATAATGGCAAAGTCACTGATGAGCTTCCTGGCCTGAAACAGAAGTTGATATTGTAATAGTCAGCACTATGAGGCACCACTTTATCCCTGCCTTAGATTCTGTGTGATACTCCAAGTGTGCATTTGGTGGCAATACAAACTAATTATTTCTTTTTATGTAGAAACAAAGGTGCACATTGTAATGTCTTATTCCATTTTCCCCAAATGTGCCTTGGTACTTCGTTGTGTTGTCTGAAGGCCAAACAATTAAGCCTAAATGGAATTATGAAAACAAGCCCAAGGAAGAAGAAAACTGCTTTTGTAAGAAACTCCCACATGAATTCTTCAGAACAGTCTTACTGATACTGCTTTCAACAGCAGCCAACAACCACCAGGATGGAGGCCTAGGAGTCTGAAAAGCTTGCAATGCAAGTCTATCAAGAAAAAGAGGTCCTTTCTTTAATAAGTAACTTCCTGTGCAAGATGAAATGCGCATAGAAAAAGCAGGGAGGGAAGAGTTCACTCAAGACTCCCAGTTCCTCTCCTGACAAGGTGCTGAGCATGCCTGGGAGCAGAGCAAGTCTGCCTATACCACATGCTTTGCTCTCCGACTGTCAGTGCCAAGCACCAGCCTGAGGCTAAGGCACATGGGGACCATGCAGGGACACGGGAGGCTCGAAGTGTTTGGGGGGCCAGGACAGCCCACTGATAGCTATGGTAAGCCAAGCTGCCAAAGAAATGGTTGAGAACCATTTAATGGCTTGGGAAGAATTCTGAGATGGTTTAGGTTTGTTTCTTTTTTAAATAATTGCATATGTTCTCATTCTGGTCGTACTGATTACTGAAAGACTTCCAGGTCAGCTTCCAATATTAACAGATATTGAGTATTTACAAATAAGCCTAAAAAAATAGTGACATTTTTACACATTATTTAATATTGTCTCCTCCTGTTTGCCTTCTGATGTGATTCTTTAGGATTCTCATATTCATGTTTTTTTCTCTGCAGGGACAGAGACTGCATTTTGATACAAGTTGAGCTTCTCATGTCATCTCAGAAATCTTAAGGTATGTGCCTTTCACAAAAACATATGTTCTGCCCAGATGCCATTCTTTTAATGGGATTGATTTTGCAATGTACATTTAACAAAACAAAACAAAACAGGGGAGGGGGGGAATGGAAGAAAATGGAAGACCCAAATTTCCAAGACAGATGTGATATTCCATGTAAATGGCAGAGTTTGAAATGGCATTGTTTTCTGTTCAAGTAATAAGTCAACCCAAACAGACAGGATGAGAAACTCCGTTTCTTGGTTAAATCGTCTACGTACTCTGAGGAGTGCGACTTTACCCGAGTCAATGCAATAAAGCTGCCACCGGTTGGGCTCTGAAGCTAAACCAGACAGGCCCCACTGTGCTTGTCTGGAACTATGCGGGATCTTTAAAGATTTGTTCCTTCCAGGCTTCCCAGGTTCACATAGTCACAGATACATTGAGTGGCATTCCAGGATAGATGGAATTCATTTCCTTTTTATTAAAAATAATAGAAGGTTCGATTGTAACACAGCAAAACAGTAAATAAAAATCCTTGCAGGATAAATCCCATTCTGTCAGAATGCCAAAAATGGGGGACAAGTCTTACACAAACATGGCTTTTTGTTACACAAAGAGAAGCTCACGGTGCATGTCTTCTTTCAGATGCAAACTGATGAAACTGGCAAAGGCTGAATCTTGGGGAGGGCAGAGATACTTGTCCAGTGTGTTTCAAACGAACCCCTTACAGCTGAAAGGCCTTTTTTTTTTTTTTTTTCCCCTGCCTTTGAACATTGAACAGTTGTCATGACAAAGACAGAATAAGCAGATGCACTTGAGAGATGCATACAAGTTGGCTCTGAGTGAAATCTTGTTTAAATCAATGCAAAGGTTACCAGGGACATCCCTATTTTGCATCTGATCTTAAAGGAAATGGAATTCCTGCTTCAAGTCCCTACCACAAAAGGTATGCCAGACATGGACTGTAGGCAAGTTTTACAGTTTTGAGTGCTTGAAATGCTACCTGGTAACATGAAAGATGCATCTCTTCTATGCTATACAGACCACTAGCTTACCCACTTTGCAGGGACAAAGCAAAGGGCTTCTTTTGTCCTCCCCAAACACTCCACTTAGGCTATAAACAGGGAAACTTCTGACATTGATTAATCATCCCTATAGCACACTTGATTTCTGTAAAATGTCCATCCAACCTGCCCCAGAGTCAGTACATAAATTAAGCTTTCTATCTGGCTCTGAAAATAGCTAGCTGAAACTATATAGGCCTGGAATACTCTTAAGACTGATAAGCTACATTATTGCATATCTTTGCTTGGAATTGTTGTCTTCAGTACCTTTAAAATCACTGTCACATCTCAATGACAGATTACTGCTCCTTTTGGCTCTTCTGCTGACTAACCTGTGTCCTCCAGAAACACAGAGAGTGAAAGCTAAAGCAAACCCAGGATTTGGTTAACCAGTACCATGTTTTTATTGCATCAAATGCAGTCTGGCTTCCCTGCAGAGCTTTTGCCCCTCTGTGTGACAACTATACCAAGAGGAAGGCTTAACTTTGCACTCTGAAAGAATAAAGAAACAGACTGTTAGGGTGAAAGGAGAGACTTACAGTGGTTGGAAAATAGCGACTGGTCTTGAATTTCTTCAGGGCCATGGAGCAGGTGTAAGTGCCAAAAAAGAGGATGAAAGACATGAGGGTGATGTCAGGGACATAATCACAGCTGTTGCCCACAAGGTGTCCTCCATATTTCAAGCACTCCTTCTTTGTCAGAGACGACCAGTCAATGGTGGTGTTGTACTGCAGAAAAAAAAGAACATTTCCATGATGCCACATTCACATAAACACCGCCCACACTATGACGGGAACAGAGACGACCATCAGGAAAAATACTATGAAGAAAATGGAGGCATGGAACAGAAGCTAAAAATCCCTGTGCTTTTGGGCAGGCAGAATGGATTTTAACCCAGACAGAGGATGGTGGTAACTTTCAAACTCAGGGGTTACACCTTCAAACTTGGAAAGAAGATCTTTTGAATAGTCAATAAATGAAAGGAGAAAGCTGAGGTCTCTGTTGAATCTCTTCCCATAGCAATTTTGTGTATGAAGCACCTTTCCACATCATACTTCCAACTGCAAGGTGCTCGCTGTCTGGGCCGACAATCAAACCCAAACACTGCCAGCTTCAGAGAAGTATTTGAGACACTCTCCCCATTCCAAGTCTGCCTCAGCTGTGGTCTGCTGAACAATTCTAGGTTTTCTGGAGGGGAAGTGCCATGTCAGAAACATCATGCAGAAGCCTGTGACAAACTCTACATCCACTCTTCATCACTCATTCAGTACAAGCAACACAAAAAACAAATGTGCTTCTCTTGGATGAAGACGAGCACAGTTTCCACAGCAGAAAATCGCTCTCCTTGCCTAACAGAAACAAGCAGCAAGAGACTTCTGCATAACCAGCATCGTGCCGCTGCAGTTAGGTGATGCTCCTCTGAGCACCTCCACCAAGCCATGCCAATTGTCCTGGGCTAAAAGACAGGCACTATGGTAGTGAAGGCTGAGCAAACAAAACTAAGTTTTGCTTGCTTTTGTTTCCTTGAATCCAGCTTGTGCTGATAGGTTGCAAATTTGGGGAGGCAAAACAAATCCCCTGTGTTTACAGAAAAGCAGCCAGGAAGATGCTGATGTCCAACCTCACTCTCTGCTATACACCTGCAAAGTACTCCGGATACAGCCCATGCTGTAAATATCCCTGAGCAGGGCAGAAGAATTACTAAAGTAGAGCAGTGGCAGAGCAGGTCTCTGCCAAGCTGGTAAAATGTGCTCAAAACTGCAAAAATGTCCTACAGCACCAGCTCACCTGCTGGGGTTCAATGCAGCGTACACAAATACAATCATTTCAGTTCATTTCAGCAAGAGCTGAGGGTCTCCTCCTTACAGTACTAGCAAATAAGATCCCACATTCAAATTTCCTTTAATAGCTTCCATCCTGATTTGACTACTTTGTTACTAAAGATGACTGACTGCAGTTGCCAGATAGGGAGGCACTATTTGTATTTAAAATGCCATTGTGGAATCCAGAGCCGCACAGGACATGTTAGATGATCATCTGTTTCCTAATGCTTGAGGTGAGCAGAGCCTGAGGAAGTGTCAGAGCCTGAGCCTGTATAATTCATAATAACATCAGCAGAGCCACGAGGACAGAACAAATACAAATGCACAAGAGGCCAAGACTATAAATGTGCACAAAGCAGTGAGCTCGCGAGGTTATTCCGAGTGCACCCAGAGAGCACCGTCATGGGGGAGACTGGGAATTCACAGCATGTGTGTTAATACCAAGAAAAGTTCCAAGTAATTTTAGGTACCTATAAACTTCTGCCAGTCTGGGGAGTTTTGGAATCACATTGTCTCTAGTCCTCTGTTTCTGTATGAAAACCCAAATGAAGGAAATCATAGTCCCAGGAACCGTAAAATTAGAGATAGCGGATTTTTAACAAAAACTCTAAGTGAATAAATAACAGAGAGAGAAAAGCCTATTTTACTCCAGATACTTCAGCTGTAGAAAACTTACTGCAAATATGGGCACAGAATAATTCAGACTAACATGCAATTTACCAGAAAAAGCACGTTCTTCAGGCAAAACTGTAGGATATAAAATATGTTGTTGCTTATAAGGGAAATTTTCAACAAGTAAGTTAAGCAAAGTTACATTAGAAATCTTGAAAATACTGAAGGTACTCACTGAAGACTAAAGCTTCATGGCCTCATTTCATATCTATTAGTATCTTGTTCATGTGGGTATATCGTAAAGTACCTCCCATACGCCTCCAAACACTGGATGGTTAGCAAGTGGTCAGAAGCTGCACGCGATAAACTTCAGTTTCCGCAAGTTTTGTGACTCCAAAGAGCTCTAGCTGAACTGAGCCATGATTGTGCTGACAGTAATAGCAGTGAGGAAAAACAAAACAAAACAAACAAACAAAAAACCCAGCCATGTTCTTGTTCTGACACGATGCCAACACATTTGCTCTCTCAGCATTGCGTCTCTCAGCAGCACCAAATTGTCCCTCATCAATAGGGTTTCTGCAGGTCTGCCCTAACTGTTGGCTTCAGGGCTGCAGCAGAGGGGAGAGCAGACATCAGAAAAAAACTGTATTTAGGAGCAAACTTTGTGCACTGTGCATTTGCATGCGTACCTCCCACAGAGTTAAACCACCAGCAGTTGCATTTTTAGAGCTACAGAAATAAAACCCAAAGAGCGTTCAGTACTTAAGATTGCTGTGTGGGATACCAAAGAGCAGAAACAAGAGGACATCCCTTTTCCCACAACCCTACTGCCTAAATGAATCGGTGGCCCCTCCTGGAAGTGCTTACCACCACCCAAACATTTGGCTGGTGGCTTATTTGAGACTGACAGGCGTACAAAAGGTAGCACACAAACACAGGGCCAACCAGCAGATTGAAAATAGCTGGAAAACTCCAGGACTGCTTGGGTTGTCTTTGCTCTGAGCACCAGGATAGGTTATTTAGCGAGTTCTCCTGCTGCAGCTTTCAGGCTGGGACAAGGATTTGGGGCACTTCCTACACGAGGGAGCTGCCAGCTATAGGAGACCCCCCCAAAGTGATCCTGCTTCGTCACAGCACGTTCACCTCCCTGGCCAGCTATCTGTCAGGGTTTGTAGCAGGGCTGCTCTTCCTGCTCACAACACCCTCGTCTCTTGTCCCTGGACATTCATTTTGCTTTGAAACTACAAAAAATTAGTGCTGGCTCCCAGCTTGCTCTGCCACAGGCAAGGAAACAGCCAAGCTCTGTGCCGGGGGCTCGCTTCCCCAGTAGGGACCAGGGCTAAAGCAGGAGAGTTCAGTTCCTCCAGGGGCAGCAGGGCCCCCTGGCTCTTTGCAAAATCAGCCAGAGATACAATCGGGTCTGACAGGAGCTGCCTCCAGCCCTACCGGCTGGCAGGAAGGGTGTCACAAAATGGGGTTTTGGGGAAGGAGGGCCGAGATGTCAAAATTACTGTTCCGACAAAGGACAGTTGGGAAACACAACTTTTTGTTTTTTTTTCTTGTCTCCCGGCCTGAGTTTGGTTCTTTGCCTTCCTCTAATGCGTGCCTCTTCTCTCCCGAGACTGTCAATCAAATGCTAAATCCACAAATAATGAGAAGAGTCGTTCTCGTTAATGAAACAGAAGTGGCAACTGGCACTCTCCTCTTGACAGGTGGATTTAGGCGTCCTGACGGCTGGCATTGTATGAGAGCTTGGGGCTGCTCATCACTTCCCCAAGCATTATTTTGTTGACGGGCAGCTGAACAATTAGTCCCTCACTTTCAGCCCTTCCAGAAGCAGTGAACTCAGATGCTCAGCACCACAGCAAGCTGACAGAGGTGGGGCTGGGAAGATGGCAAGGAGCAGTAAAGGGCACATCAGGTGCAGCATCAGGAGACCTCACTTCTATTTCTTCATGCTGCTGCCGACCCTTTGGGGGCCTTGGGGGATGCCCTTTCCTTCAGGTTTATGTCTAACTTCTAGTGCCTGAAGTGGTCCTGCACAGCATGCCAAGCCCAGAAACCCTTCCCTTTCTGCTGGGCTACCTGATGCCACACAAGAGTGGCCACCACATTAAGAGAAATACAGGCAAGTAGGATCTGTATTCTTCAGTGGAAGGTTGCTACTCTGTCTCTCAACTTCCTGTGCATGAAACACAGAAGCTTCTGAACCTATCAAGATCTGTTTCTTTTTCATCATCCAAAGCTTACCATGTGAGGGAAATCTGGAAAAGCCAGCTCTAGCCACAGAAAATCAAAGACCAGGATAGAAACAGGACCTTCCAAACAAAGGGCTGGTACCACTGGTGTCTTACAGCTCTGGACACAATGAGGTTTGCACACGAGGATCCTACTAATCCGCATGGACATCCACGTGCTTCCTGCTAACACACACAGCTCCATCGCAAGACAGAGGCCGCCATACACAAGTCATTACTGCTGTCAAATTGCACACGTAGTGTTCTGTATGTGGTACTACAAGTAATCTTTGGAGGATAAAGTGCAGTGTAACATTTTCGTAGTGTCACAGGCAAAGGGGTGTGTGTGTCAGTGTAAGGATTTTCTTCATGTGATCAGTTACTGATCTCTTTGGCCCAGCAGAAACACTTCCTCACAGACTTCCAAGACTGTAGTCCCTGTCCTTGCAAAGGTGTATTTTAGGACAAAAAAGTGAAATACGAAAGTGGGAAAGAGAAATATATTGTGAAAACAGGCAGCAGATTTCCTGGCGAACTACAAAGAAGCCCATGAACTGCACTTTCAATCAATGCCACTGGAAGGAACAGCTGAAATAAAACCAAGCTGTAAAGTGCTTGCTCTGTCATACCACAGCTCAGTGAGGAGAGCAGGGTTGGAAGCTGCCCTCAGTTTCAACTGTGCAAGCTTTTCTTACGTCAACACTCTGGAAGGTCATGGCCACAAACTGCCAGGTTACAGGAGGACATGTTCCCAAAGGAAGGTTGGAACAGCACTACCAGAATAAATACCTATTAATTTTTCCCAATTTTGGGACTGCCAGTTGATTCTATTTAACATTAAAAAAAATAAAAATTAGTAAGAATTTCCTCTCTTGCTGTTGTGGCTGGCCTGCTGCTTAAACACTGTCACTTTGCGGAGTGAAAGCATGAGCGATGGAGGGATGCCAGCTCCCACTTCTTCCCCAGTCACCAAACACCACGCTGATGTTTTCAAAGCCTGCCTTCCTAGAAGCCTCACTTACCATCTCGACAGAGGAATAGGGCAGTCCATCAGCTGACGGCACAGTTGTCCCATTAAATAACGAGCTATTATCTGAAAGAGAGAACAGAAAAAGAATATTGAGAGCGTGGTGTCAAAACGGCCTAGAAAGAAAGCAAATTTAAGCTCTTAAATCATTCTTAATTCCATCTTGGTAAAGCAGCAGCAGAGAGTATTTGCAATCTCTTTTCTCAAGTAAAGAGTCAAAAGTGTTTTTTTGGAGTGACTCAAGAGCAATGGTCATAAGTCTTCAAAAATGGAAAAAGAATAAGGGAGACAATTCAAAACTAAACTAACTGGGATGGTGTTGTTTTTTTTTAATTCATTGTAAATAACAAAAATAGAAAGACAACCTACTATTTTGTGTTCTTGCAGTATTTACCCAATGATTTCTGGATTAAAATGAATACAGAACTCTCATAGCTATTAATTTAAGATCATATACGTCCTCAAAATGTCAAGAAAAGCAAAATGCGTCGCAGAATGTGGCACAATCCCACTTTTTGACTTTAAAAAATAGATAAGAGATTTTGTAATTAGCATGATAGAGATCATTTATTTTGCTAAAAAGGGGAGACACACGGTGACATAGTTGCATGTTTTCCTTTTGTATTCATAGGATCAGAAATAAGCTATATTTAAAAACTCAGTTAGAAATGCAATCTTGCCTGAAAAAAGACTCGTCAATTATGTCCGTCCCATTTTATTTAAATTTTGCAAGTATTTCTATGTCTGGTAGCAATATTAAAGTTCTGTTTAAATACTGTATAGGGCACATCTGTTTAGCTGGAGAAAGTGTAAGTGTGCGCATCTTTGACACTACTGAAATCATAATGGGGTCTAGATAACTAGCACAACAACACTAAATGTAGGCAGCCTCCCAGACCCTTGTAACATCTCATGATTCTCGTCAAGACATCAGTTTGCTATGCCTGGAAGCAGAACTGCAGATTTTGGTGCTGACATCTTCCCTGCAACAGCACCGATCTATTTAGAAAGGCCTGGTAGAGAAATGCTGAGTGGCCAGGGGACTCTCTAACCCCGAGGACACCAGTTGGGTGTGAGAATTGTGCCAAACCATAAGCCATGCTATGAGGATGGAGCTGAGCCTGTAAAATGCTGCAAGCCTTTTCTGGAGACATCAGGTCTGAGAAGAGATGGTTAATGCAGTGTTTTGTGTTCTTTTTCTGGCATCTTGTCACATGAAAACTCTCTCCAGAGGCATGACCGATCAGGTAAAAAACCTTTTGTATGGAAAAGTTTTCCACTCTGAGCAGACAGGTGCAGCATGGTGAGTTCAACAAGAGTGGCAGCACTGTCACACCAGTACCAGAAAACCTGCAGCAAGCACACAGCCTTTATGCTTTGCCAGATTCTCCAGCCTCAGAGGGCCTCCCTGCCTCGCTGCCTGCTCCACTCCTGTGTGATATCACAGGAACGCACAGTGTCAGCAAAATCTAAAAATCTCTCTTCTCTTTCTTTTTTTTTTTTTCCTCCCCAGAATGCACCAAGAGTGCAAAGGGCTACTTTTGCTGCTTCTGATTTCTCCGCTGGTACACAGAGAAACTTTCTGCAGCTGTCCTTTTAACTCCAGCTCTGACTAGTTGCTATGTGGATGATAATGTTCCTGAAAGTGGATGGAGTGTGTTTCTGTGTTTAAACTTCTCCACCCACATTATAAAACAGTGAATGTTTGCTCAAAGACACAGACTGGAGGTACAGGGATCAAAGGGAAGCCCCTGCATGGCACACTGTTTAATTATTTCCAGAGCACACAAAAATCCCATCAGTGATTTCAAAGGCATTACTTTAAGGTCCTGTGCGATGTCCTCCTACACGCCTGAACTAATGGCCATTTGGCCCTAAATGAAAAAAAATTCCTCACCTTCTCCAAAACATGGGCAGCGGCATGACATGCAAACTCTGTGATGGAGCTACCCTGAGGGACCCAAACACTCCCAGCGAGTTAGCACCCTGCCAGATAAACCAAGAAAACCAGAACGTGTCCATAGAAACACCAAAGCAACAGCATCCATACGAGCAGTGGCAGCATGCACAAGCTGGTGGCCTGCCCAAGTGGGCTGAGAAGCAACTGCCTGCCCCAGAAGGCGTGATGGGGCTGGTGAGATGCGGCTCTGCAGCCTCCTCAGGCCTCTGTGAGCGGGAGCGCACGCAGAGCACAGTGCAGAAGCTGAGCAATGCAGGCTGGGCACTGATGTGAAGCCTCTGGTGCCAGATCTCAATGACAGACATTAAAGACAACTGTAAAAAGCCTGAATCAGAGTATGAGAGAACAGCCAGCTGTAGTGTGACAAAGGCAATACAGCTTTACCTGCACTTACTTTGAGGAGGGGAAAAAAAAAAAAAAAAACACAGAAAATCTCCCCTTGTCCCCAGCACAACCTCTGACAGCTTATCAGCCACAGCTAATAACACCTCCAGCAGCAATGTACGTTATCTGCATTATAGGAGGAACACTGGAAAGCAATCGCCTGCTACCACATTACACATCATTTCCTAGAATGGAGCATGCCCTTTTGCTAATCTGCCATTTGCCTGTTTATTCTTTTTTCTGATATATGAGAGAAAGCCCGCAAACTTTCGGGGGGGTAAATATTCTCAAAAACAGTAATTGATGTCCTAATGGGCTTCTGATACCTGCTTGCAAAACATGCAACCAGCCTTGTCAGTCTTGAACTTTGTTTTGGAGATGTTCAATATACAGCTGGGATTGGAGCTCTCCTCGGATTACATTCAGAACTCCTTGCTTACGCTGTGCATCCTCCTCAATGAATTCACCTCAGAGCCAGAGGATAAACAACACACACAGCTGCTGGGGCACAATTCACCATTTCCCTGAGCCTTGCGTGGCCACCAACACCATGCAGAGCAGGTAGAAATACCCTGGAAAACTAACGATATTCTGCTTCTACATTAAGAAATGCATGACATGGAGAATGAGGCCACTTCCATTTTGTGTATGAAATGTTATGGGCTGACTCCTATTGCATGTCTATAGGTATGGAGACAGAGAAATGCATTAGCTTCAAAAAAGAACAAGCCAAGAGAAGCTGTGGAACCCTTTTTGAAAGCATTTAGCTTGGGTTGTTTCCTGGCTGTTGTCTGCGACTTTGCTGCTGATACCTGTTGCGTGGCAGGAGAGAGAACTTCCTCTGTAACTGTGATGATAAGCAGCTGATGTGGAAAGCTGCCTTTTCATAAGGAGAAGGAATTAAATTTGTGCTGTCTTTTGCTTATGGATGCTGTCTGGGGTTATGCACAGACACGGCTATACAGATAGGTGTGCATCAGTGTATTTCAGTCCTGCGAAAGGTGCTGAACTGTCCCCAGCCGAGGGATAAGAACAGCAGAAGGGCCCATCTACTGCCACTAGCTCTGTGAATACCTTAACCCCAGCAACTTGCACAAGACTTCTTCCAGCTTGTTTTAGATTGAGTTTAAATATGGGATCACTGTTTGCTGCTCTGTTCCAAGACAGTTTGTTGTTTCCCATCTGCTCCCTCAACTTTGGCAGCCTTTGAAACTCAGACATTACTCATACTGCTAAAGCCTTCATGCCTGAGGTGCCACAGACTCGCACAGGTCTATGCAGGAGTGGTTGGTGTGTCTGGAGAGATGGCCTGGAGGGCTACACGTACAGATTGCTGTCTGTATGGCCAGTATTACGCGCTCAGTCTTCCTATTCAAGGTTTATTTGGTGTTACTTGAAAAACTAAGGAAGAAACATTTGAAGGTGAGCTTACTTCCACCCTCCTGATAAAGTCCCAGATGATGCAGCCAGTGGGATCCATCCACTGCCTCAAGCCCAGCACGGGGTGCACTGCTCCCTCCTTAACTCTCCTGTTTCAGGAGACCTAAGCCCATTGCGCTCAACTACTGGCCCAGCCCTGCCCAGGGGGAGACGTGGTGGGGTTGGCACTAAGAGCTGGGACCTCGCACACATATGTAAGGGTGCATGTGTGAGTATGCATGCACAAGCACCCAGTGAAGCCAGACTTCCACTGTGTGAAACCTCTGCTCTGACTACACAGACACATCATGCAAGGCTTTGGGAATTGCTTGATTTCAAGTCATCTTTACCCTCTGAAACAAACATCTGGCTAGGAGGCAAAAAAGACAAAAAGCATGATGGCAGTAAGGGGCTGTGGTAACGTGCTGTTATCAAACAACACATGCTAATCCTCCCACCACTTGCTTATAAGGTAAGGATCAAGATTGCATTTCTGGGCACAAATCTGTTACAAAATGAAACAACTGTGGATTTCTGCCACATGCTCCGTTTCCTCTTCACGTTGGAGCTGTACCGCTACATTTGCCCTGTGCCGTGGGTCTGTGCCCTGGGCATTCATTTGGGAAACTCAGACATTTGCTCCAGCATTGCATACTTCGAGAGAGACATAATCAGCCTACCCATCCAGCCACCAAGAGAGAAAGTGCCCTGCCATTCAGATGGAAACAGAATCAGACTTAGCATTGAGTGCTTGCAGTGACTGTGCATTTAATAACTAATATAAGCACACAGTTTATATGGATCCAGTTCCTCACACCTCCTGCAAAGAGGCAGCTAGCAGCAGCCAGATGCTTTTCCTGTTTGGCAGGTATGTCAAGATAACCTGAAGTTTACTTTGAGTACAAACCAAGTTTCTTACTCAGTCCTCATTGTTTGAAGAATCCTAGGACTGGTTACAACTTCCCTAGCAGTAACAGCCAGCATGCTTCTGTTTGTATTTGGGTTTTGTAACCTTTTGTTCCCGGTTGTATTGCCAGATCTATACGTATTCTGGCTATGCTTGCCTTGCGGCCCACGCACTAGTGATAGGCTAAACTGATGGATATATTTCCCTTCCACTCTAATGAGGAATTGTTTGTGCTTTTCCACTCATCCACAGCCAAAAGGTGCAAAACCGCCCATGTTTGGGTAACGCCCTGAATAAATCCAGCTCCTGCACTTGTCAAAATGGTACAGTAGATATCAGGAGTGACCCAAGCACCCCGGCAGTGACCTAGCCCTCACTTCTCACCCTTCACAGGCTTCTCAGACGGATGCTGCTCAGAATTAATGGCCACAAGGATGTGAGGAGACACAGGTACAGAGAGAGCTTCTCTGCTCTTAACAGCGTTCACATGAGGAACGCCAGAAAGGTTGGCTAGAAAAAAATTCCACTTGGCACTTAGGGTGAAATACATCCCTCAGCTTGAAAATAAAGCAAAGATGGGATACCTGAAGAAAACTGATAAAGGATTAATCTACCACATTATTCTCTGGGCCTCAGCACAATTTAAAAACAACACAAAACAACACAAATGAGATGTTCTATCTGCAAATTGGAGAGCCAATAAAACATTCTCTTACCTGGACCCAGTGGTTCACAGGCACAAGAGAAATGGGTGATATAATCCACCTTGAACTCCGAGTTGATCGGGTAATAATCTGCCAGCTTGATCATCTTCTTGAAAGCATCATAAATGAAGATGAAGCTAATAAGGGAGGAGAAGCCTTCTTCGGTGAAGCGTGTGAAGTACTTGACCAGGAAGCTGGCATCAGTAGCAACAAGAATGAGACACTGGAAGGCTGACCAAAGGCCGATCCAGAGACGAAACTCCAGGTAGTCAAAATCATTGTCTCTGCAACAAAACAGTGGAAGCAGGAAAGGAAAATATCAAGGATTAGATAAATTCATACAGAATTGCACTTTCTAGTGAGAAGTGGAAGAAGAATGTGTGGACTCTGGGACCTGGCCATATTTAGACTAAACAAAGTGTTCCCAAGTGCTAAGCTCTGTTTTCAGCCAGCCAGCTCCGTACAAGTACCTCGTGCAGTTTAATAGCTGAGGTAGCAGAAGAGCTTGCACAAGTGATCATTCTTGCTTCCACCTCCGCTGCTAAATGTTACCAATGAATTCAAGCTCTTCCTAGGCTTCCCAGGACAAATCGTCCCTTGGCGAAGACACACAGAGTAGTAAAGGCCCAAACATCCAGCTGCACAGCCCAAGAGCAGCTGAACTCGGACAGCCTCCCACCAGATGAAGATGTAACCACAGTTTACAAACCTCCTTTAGAAAAGCAATTTCCTGCCAAGCCTCCCGCTCAGGAGCCTGCATTTCCATGTCTCATGCCCTTACATTATCTCAGGGAAGTACCAGCAGCACATAAAGAACCACAGAGCAGAAAATGACCAGCCCTTGGTGCCAGGATGTGGCAGGCTGCTGGGGGTGATGGGCTGAACCCTATCATTCCTTCCTGGGAAGTTTGTTTGCCCCTTGTTTGCTGCTCGAGACTGCCATACTCTAACAGCACCAAGTTCAAAGGGAGGCTTTTAAGCCCGAAGAAAATCAAACAGCAAAGAAAGTAGGACCAGGCCAAGGAGATTACTGACCGTTCTGGGGAAAGGAGCTGGAGGAAGCAGGGCCAAGCCCCAGCCAGAACAGCCGGCTGTTTTTCCATGGAAGCCAGGTAGCTCTGCCCTGCCCTGCCAGACTGCCGTGTGCAAAGGAAGGGGAGGAAGACAGTTTCTGTGGAAAGTCTCAGAGCAAAGTCTCTGACAGTACTGAAAAGCTGTGGAGAGGAGACAGAGCCCGGGAGTTTATCCTTTCTTTCCCCCAACAACCTGAGCACTTCTCCCTTTGAACTTTCCTTAAAAATAAATAAATCGAAGGAGCAAAAGCCCACTTCAAAACACCTTAGGAATGCAGGCTACACCAGATAACCACCCACGGCTCTGAAACATAACAGCATAAATGCAACTTCAAGTCACTCTCAAAAAGGCATGAGAGAGAAGGAAATTGCTAGATGGCCCTGAAGACAAAAACCCTTCCAGGCCTGTTTGCACTGGGAGGGAAGGCGCTGGTCAGCATCAGCTCCTCCCGAGGATTGTGAGTGCCTCAGGGATGGCTTAGCTCCTAGCACCAAGGGTGGTTTTAGCTCAGTGGCAAAACAGCTGGCAGAGCAGCTGCAACCTGGCAAAACAGGATGCCTTCAGAACAGGCAACAAGCTGCTTCTACTGTATATTCAAGTGCAAACTGCAGATGGACTCCCTCAAACTTGTAGTAATAGTGAAAAGTAACCTTGCATGGCCCATGTGTGTGCCTTTACACACTATTTCCAGGAGTCGGAGAGACCCAAGGAGACGTGGTCTGACTCGGTGTGCTGTTCACGCACCTCTGCCCTCTGTCAGCATCCATCCACGGGCACTGAACCTTGCAGCAGTTCGGTACCGTGCTCTGGGATTCAGCCAGCACCTACCCCATCCCCAGCAGAAATGCTGGCAGGCAGAGGGGCTCGAGGACAATTTTCTACTGAATGGTATAAAACTGCAGAGTGGAAAGCAAAAGAGTCCTGGAACAGAGGGAGCTACACCTAAACAGGGGAAACTACAACCTCGTAACTGTAAAATTGGAGAAAATGCTGAAGACTAGGCAAGATCCCAGGTAAAGGCTTGCTACTGCGCATTTCTGTGAGGATCCTGGGTCAATGTCATGTAGGCTAAGACAGTGTCGGGCATCTGCATTCAAAACAAGTCTCTGCAATGTTTTCTCCTTATTGTAGACAAAAATCTTAGAGAGGGCTGCAGCCTTCTCACACAGAGCCTGACCTGGAAAGAGGAGTAAGGAGCAAGCAAGAAATAGAGTGATGATTTAGAAAAAGAGAAAGGGAAAAAAAGATCCCAGCGACAGCTCTCTGAAATATCCAGACTCGGTGTCTTAGAGAGAAGTAACCGTTGTCCATCTGACAAGTGTGAAGAAGATGGGTGGCAGAAGCCCAGATATTGTCCTGACTGCACCCTATTCAAGAAGCTTGAAAGTTTTGAACTATTTTGTTTTTACCCCTCAAACTCCCGCAGTGCTTCTGAAACTTACAAAGCAAATGAAAATGCACAGGACATTTCGTAACCTAAGTCCTCAGTTCTTTAATTCAATCAGCAGCAAATTGAGTTTAAATTCAAATTTAAGTGTTTTATTATATATTGCCAACCAAATTCTTCACAGCAGAGTTTTAATGTTTGATTTACTACCCCAAATGGGGGGAGGAGAGCAGAGAAATAGGATGGGATCTGCAGAATAGGAAAATACAGAACTGCACTGTGCTAGTAATGAAGACCTGATCGTGATGTATTCTGAATTTTTTTTGGGAATGCTTGCTGTCATTCAAGAGAGGCTTTCTTAGGTATCTGTACACACACTCTTTAAATGAATCAGTAGATGGGAGAACTTTCTCATTTTGCTCCCAGCAGGAAACAGGGTGTTGTGAATATGAACAACCACAAATGCATTATTGAAAATCACAGTACTTGATTCCAATTTCCTTGTGAAAATTTCCTTGAGAAAGAGTCCCTCAAAAAAATCCTGCCCTTCTGCTCCAGCAGGTTGTTAGGACAATAGCTTTTATAACCACCACCTCCTCCTCTAGTTAAAAATAACCACCTCCTCCCTCCCAAAGCCACAGGAAGTTTTTTTCCATCTTGCTTTTTTTTTTCTTCCAGGTGCAGCACCTGGGCAGACCTGCAAACCAGACACAAACAGGACATGACTGTGCAGACAGTGCCAAGGACAACGGCAGTCCCAGAGCCAGGCAGGAGGAGACAGCACACTGTTTTAAGGTACAAGAAGTCTCTCCCTGGCATCCTTGACTCCAAGATGAACCTCTGCCTGTGTTTGTATAAATATGGCTCTAATGAAGCCAGAATGGGCTCTTCAATCCCAATAATACCGATTAAAATAGCACTAGCTTTGACAGTGTGGTGCAAGAATCAGACTGTGCCCATTGCACCCCGAGTTGCAGGACATTTGCAGACACAGCTTGTGCTGCCACGGGCATTATCAATGGAGTTCAGGAACCAGATGAAGCGGGATCATGTGTAAGAATACTGTCTGCCTCCCAGAAGCTCTGTACCTCTGAAGACTTTTCTGATGTGCAGGGCTTTCATAGGAAAAGCACGGTCATATTGCATCTGCTCAATTATCTGAATAAGTACCCACATAGCCCATGTGTAATGAAGAAGGAGATTAAAGAGCCAGTCCTGTAGCGTACCTCCTGCCTTATTGCAACCTGCAGCCATGTTTATCATAGTAATTCAATAGCCATTTTCTAAAAATAACTACAATTGGCAAAAGATCTGTTCCACATAATGGGTGACTGCTTTTGAAAGAAAGCTCAGCAACACCAATCCAAAAGCCTTTGATTTTTTGTCCTGCAATACAAGTATTTGCGGTGTTGTGAACTCTCCCTGATGGGTGAAAAGTGGGCCATGAGATCTGGAGTATTTTCTGTATAACCCAATGTTATCTATTTTCTAAACACCCTCCACAATATCAGTAGTCCTACAAGTAAAGTTATCAATGAATATGCTGATGTCATTAGGGATTCTCATTATATTTTCCCAGCATTGCAGATATGGAAATAACAAATGAGAACGCCTAATAGAACAGGCTTCCCCTTAGCACAGCATATGTGCTAACGCTGTTGGGAGGGAGCAGAACTGCTTTATGCTAGTTAAAAGACAAAAAAAAAAAAACAAACAGAAGCATTTAATGCAGCACAACTCCACCTAGGAATTCTGGGTACAAACAGAGTTGTGTAGCTGTTTATATCATAGGTACTTTTATTAGTTATAGCAATTACTTCAAATGAATACTAATTTAAGGACAAGTTTTTGGTAACCTGGTGACCTCAGGGATCCTGTTAGGGAAATCCCTGAGGGCTGGAATTGCTTTCTTTGCTCTCACTGGGCAGTGCTCGGTGGTACACGTGCCTGTGAAAATCTTAGACACGACAGCAGTGCAGTCTCAACAAGGAACAAAGCGATGTTTCACTTCATGCACTAACCCCCCTCCTTCCCCACCACAAGCCATCTTGTTCCCTAACTAGTATTTTATTAGTGTGAGACACTACTCCCCTCCTCCCGCCCGCCCTTCAACCTTTCACTTACTTGCTGAAGTTAAAGAGAAGCCTTTCAAAGACAAGGACAGGTCCCGTGCTGCTCAAAATTGTGAGTGGCTGACCAGCAAAAAGGCAAAATATCGCTCCGGTGACTGCTGTGCCCAGAAAGCTCTCCAACACACCCTGTGGTAGACATAGTGGAGATGTTAGTTCTACTGAATAACCCTTTCCGTTAGCACTGCTGCAAGAAAATCAGTCGTTCCAGCAGTGACTTGCAGTGTGCCATATGCTGCTATGTCCAAGACTAAGGGAAGACCATCCTTAGTCTTCTCCCGTAGCCACACAAAAAGAGGCATTCATCTCAACAGTTCACACTTACCCAGGATAACCACCAACCCCCATAGTTATTTCTGAGACCCAGAGTTTAATAACGCTATATTTTATCTTTGATAAAGGAAATAAAGTGTTTTCAAAGACCACTTAAAAGGATATGAGAACTCACTGAAGACCTCCTACATCTTTGACAGTAAAGGCACACGTGGCTCAGACAGGGCAGAGCATGGCTAAAGAGCAGTGCTGGTGCCCTCCAGAACATCAGAGGGCTTTTTATTTCCTTCCTCCAAAAGAACAGATACACCTAAATGAACAAGATGCCTCTCTTTCAAATAGTTTTTCTAGTAAGTGAGACACGAACCAAACAAGGCTACTTCATCCAGCAGTCACGTGTTGAGACCCAAGTTCATCAGATGTCACCAGCAAGTAATAAATTCCATGTATAATGGACTCTGCAATTACCTTTGGCACGTGTGGCAAAACAGCTTCACTGGGGAATGATAAATGAGCGTGCTTGATGTGTTCTTGGATTTTCATCTAAACTATAGCTGGGCAATATCTATTTTTAAAATGCAAGCTGCGGGTGCAATATAAATGTCGTATTTTCTTGCCAGTAACATGATTATTGACAGAGCATCCATCATTTAACAAAAAAGGCAAAAATAGATGGACCTAACCTCATTTGCTCTTCTGCAAACTAATCTGCAAGATACATCTAGCGTTTAAGCGCTAGTGTTAAGCGCTCTTCAACTGAAAACTGAACCTAGACTCTTTATTTAGGCTGTGTTTGTCACCCTTACTGAGAGCAGTTACCCAACAACCAGGGGCAGATTTCAGCATAGACTTAAATGCCTCACTGCGGTTGTGTCTGAATCAGCAGCCTGAATCCTGCACGTGCTACGCAGCCAGCAATTAGAGATTGCTGATCCTTCTCTCCATCCACGACAGACTGCAGGGTTGGGGCTGCAGTTTTTCTGACTTATCAGTGGTAACACAAAGAATTTAAGTTTTGTGGCTCTGTTTCTTGGAAAGACCCAACTTTCTGTTTACAGTGAGAGAAGTATATTCATACCATCACATGTCAAACCAGGATGTCACTATGTAGAGCAGAAAAATTTTATCTACTGAATTACTAGCAGAACTTCCTATGAAGCCATCAGGAAGTATTTTTCTGGCCACAAACCTGATCTCAAAATATCAGCAACCAGGTAACTGCTATTGCTGGCTAACGAAAGCACTAGTAAGGCAGCTGTGCAGAGAAGCAAATGGCAGGAAAATTTAAAAGCAGTTTGGTTTCTGCCACGCTTTCAGTCATCTGACAATCTAAGAAAACTACTGATGTGAGTAGAGTGGACGCAAACAACCTTGCCTTGGCAGGAGGTGCCATTCTTGGTCTTTTCCATTCCTAACTGCTATTGGTAAAGCCCATCATAACAGCCATGTCCTTGCAGGGGTCAGAGCAAGGGAGATCTGCTTGCTGTACTACCGTACAAAGATTGCACTTTTTTTTTTTTTTTTTTTAAACAGGGTGTAGAGACGAGAGCCTACAAGCATTTGCTTGTTGCCTTTGGGGGACTTGTGAGGCTGAGACAATTGCTCTCAGCAAAAGGAATGGCATTCGTGCAGCTGATTCCCCTTCGCTCCTTCTGCATTACTCACAGAGGGCCCTCACGGCCAGTGCATCTGGAATCTCTTTTCCCCTGCATTCTTCCACATGTCTGCAGCTAAGAATAGTGTCTTTTCTCAGAAACATAAAACTCTGAAGTGAGCTTTTAAAGAAACGTTGGCCATGTCAGGCTCTCCAGGACAGACAGCATAGCCCAGGCAATTGGAGCGCCTGATCCAGGGGTGGTCACATAACTGTTTACAAGAAACAAGAAGCACAAATGTGGCAGTCTCAAAATTACTGTGTTCTATGAAGACAAAATGTTTGGGAGGAAAAATTTTACAGGCTGCTGCTCAGACGTAGAAGCTGATGTAAACTAGTAGTCAATGAAGCTCTGCCAACGTGAAAACATCCCGGGGAAGATGGCCTGTGACAAAGAGCTCTCTCTTTGTCTCTTCAAAATGCTGGAGCCTCCTGTGAGGGCCAGGTCTTGCTCCTGCATTACTTTCCCTGCCTTGCATTTTTGGCTGTGAAGATTCAGTGCAGCTCACTCCGCTGGATGCCTTGCAGAAAAGCACACTTCTGAACTAACTTCTTCCACTGCAGAAATACAAAATGGTTTGAAGAACACTTGATATGAACCCGGACTCTGATCCCACTGAGCAGCTCCCTGGAGGAGCAACTTGAACTGGGTAGCTTGGGACATTTCACTCAGATTGACATTACAGGAGCATTTGAGCATAAAGAACACACGATTTTACTCTTCTGCTTAAAACCAGCAGCCAAAGACCTTTCCAGACTCCCACAGCAGCCAAGGAAACCCAACTCCTTTTCAAACAAGGGTGGTGAATAAAGGCTTGTTGAATGGAGATGGCCAAAGAAAAGCCAG
This sequence comes from Aythya ferina, assembly GCF_964211825.1. NCBI lineage: Eukaryota > Metazoa > Chordata > Aves > Anseriformes > Anatidae > Aythya > Aythya ferina. The sequence goes on along the minus strand of NC_140300.1, from coordinate 62,224,399 downwards.
TTGGGCCCGGACTTCTCTAAACCTTGGACCATCAGCAAAATGAAATACCCCCAGTTTCTCTGAACAATTTCAAGTCGCTTACATAGGATTGCTGTGAGTCTGTGGAAGCTTTCAACATTTCTGCAACTATGAGGAACAGGTTCAGCAGAGAAATTTTAGAAAGACTGAATTAAACAGGGCCTCAAAATGTATGAACAGGCCAATTTTAGCTCTGCAAGCTGCTACGCCTGGAGAGAAATATCTGAGAGGCTAATCCCTCCTCACTGAGAACACACATCTGAGAAGCAAGGGACAAAACATTCAGCAGGACTTGTGTTTTCTTTCTGCTTCTCCTGGAATTTTTGTCATAAACGGCTACGCTGTGTTTATATTTGCTCCAGAACTTCCCTGTTAGCAAAGTGATATTTTTAACTGCAAAGCATCAATGGTTTCCCTTTTCACATGGAGAATAAATCACTGAGCTCAAAACAGGCTGTTCCTGCAGCTTTTGTCTTTCTAGGGACCTGCTTTTTTTTTTTTGTCTCTCAGCAGTGGGGAAATTTGTGCTGGGTTTTATCTACTGCAGAGAAAACTATGAACCAAACTGAACCAAATGCAGTGTTTTCTCTTTCACCTTTCTCCCACATTGCATCTCCCCTCTTATACAGCTCAGTCACAAAAATGTTTTGGTGAAACGAGACTGTCATGTTCAACAGATTGACTGCCAGAATAAATCAGAGGAAGGTCACGTACTCAAGATATAATCACATCGAGAAGGTTTATGAGGTTCTTGGAAGAACTTCACCCCAGCAGAAGAGACGTGTAAGCAAAAAACCTTTATGCATCAATCCCTGGCAAGTAGAAGACAGCAGACGGGTCCCCCCAGAGCCCAGGGATTGCCAGCTCTTCTCCTGGAGGCCTACCTTGTTTTATCTCTGTTTTCCTTCCCCATTTTCTAATGTGGAACCTGGCAGCAGAAATTCTCCCAAGGAAAGTGGTTTTACCATTTGTAAGATGAATGACACATTTCCAAGTTCTTGAAACAAAGAGTGCTTTTTTAATAATAATTTCTTGAGGGTTGTTTTTCGTCTGTGAGCATTGAGAAACTATACTGTCCGTTCCAGTGACAAAAATATTTTCCAACTTGACAGTAAACATTTACTGGATACAAAGGGATCAAGAAGGACTTTTTAGCACAAGTACATGATTATGTGCACTAAATTTGAATCAGGTAGCATTTCCCTTTCCTCTCCCTATTTTAAATATTGTACCATGTACAGCTACAGAGCAGGCAGACATTCCCCTGCTGCTCTATGATAGAAGAGTGATGATCTATGGTGGGTCCTTCAGGCTTTTTCATTCTCTACTTCCATGTGCTATTATCTCTTTTTAAGGGCGTGCATCATGCATCTGTTCGCACAACTGCTGAGTAGCTGAGTTTTGGAAGTGGAAAACCGTATTTGTATGGCACTCCGCCAGCCACTGACTCTTCCTCTAGCCAGTAATTTATGATAAGGAAGTTGAGAGGTCTGGATAGATGCCCCCTTTTCTATGTTTGTTTAAATTAAATTTGCATAAATGAATAATTCAGTCACTTGCTACAAGCTTGATTATTGTTAGGACATTCAAACACGGCTGCATTGAACTGTCTAAATAAAAGCTCTTACATTTTCTTCCTCATAAAAAAAAAAAAAAGGAACTACTAAAGCACTCTCTCAGAGCATAATTCTGCTCTGTCAAACACAATCTAGAGCAGTGCTAAAACTAAATCCCTTCCTTTAGAGTTCATGTAAAACTGAGCCATGCCTTGAAGCCCCTACTTTTGTTGTTAGCACTGATCCATTTGGTCTCCAGATATGCAATATGCTTCCCAGAATCTGATTTTCCATTATCACAGAATTTGTATTTCTTAAGAACTTGCATTTTTTTCTGCTAGCACATCACCTAATTCACTGCTTTCCTATGAATCTTAGTATTTCCTTTCTACCAGAGAGGCAGAAGTCCAGAGATTGCAAGAATCATGCAGAGAATACAGCGCTATGCTCTGATGACATGGAAAGTCTGAATCAGACTTAGTAAACTTAATTTGACTGAAACAGTACAACCAAGACAAAACACAGAGAGTAGATCCAAAGAACTTCTCTATATAGAAGGAGCAAGGATGCTAAATTCTCTGTTGCTTGGCCATCTTTCAAACACCATTTAAGGTAACTTTGTACAATTTTTCAAAGGACAGACATCCAACAGCAGAGAACGAAAGCCAGCTTTCAGTGGAAGTACGTGATACCTCTGTTAATTGTACCCAGAAGTCAGTTCTGACCGTAGATAGTACGACAAGTCAGCTCTGATTTGTTGCTTCTGATAGCTGCTGCTAACCTGCATGTTTTCTGTAGCATCACCAAGCAGTCCTCCAAAAGTGATAGCATTGGTCACTGTGGCCAGGTAAATGAAAAGAATGGCTGAAAGGGATTGGATATTTAAAGCATCGTAGAAGTCACTGGCGAAGAACGGTGCTTTCCTCTTTATGTCTTTGATTAAGCCACCACAGAACCTGAAAAGACAAGCAAGAGGAGACTTGTGTAAAATGTTTTACGGTGAAAGTCACAAAGATAAATAATGAGAAACACTGCCAGAAGTGAAGGATGATCTGAAAGGAGTGAGGTCATCATATTACATAATAGACTTATCACAGTGGCGATGATCCAGGGATATCACTGAGATAAGGTTTTAAAGAAAGATAGCATCTTGACCACGTGATGCTGCTGGAAAGAGACAAATTTCAGAAACACAAGTTATACTTCTGCTTAAACAGACCACAAAAGTTTGCAGTTCAGGAAGCTGGTCTGTTTTTTTACAATTGTATTGGTTGATGTAATAAAATATATTAACTCTAGTCTAAACCCTTGCCTAAATTTCTCCACATGGCAGACACAATGGTTGGGTGAGCCAAACAATCTGCTAAATGGAAAAAATGCTTCAACCTATTAACCAGAAAAAGAACTGGGAGTAAAAATGCAACTAAGTGAAATCATCTTGGACAGCAAAAGAGCTGCACTTCCAGACTCTTTATTTATTATTATTATTTTTTTTACAATCTAGACAAGACAGTATTTAACTCTTAGGAACTCCATATAGCTCTGATTCTACGAACATGAGAATTGTTTTTGTTTTGCCTCTTGTTCCCTTGCATACAGTTCACCACCAACACTAACTCACAGGTGTTTGACACACCGCAATTCAGCTGTCTCCTGGGCTATACACCAACCAGAAAACCCTGCACCAGCATCGCTGCAGGACTGGTCAGACACTACGCAGAGCTATGGGGTGGGTAAGCACCTATTACATTCTGACCCGGAATCAGGACTTATTAACTGCCTTGTATGCGCTACTGTATAAATTCAGACTTTCAGATTTTTCCACTAGAATTTAGATATTCTGCTAAAACCTCAAAAAATATAGCATGGGAGGGAGGTCACAATAGCAACAAAATAAATTGCCCCTGAAGTGCTGAGTGTGCTGTTTTACGGCCACCTGCACTCCCACTCCAGTGGACTTTTATGTGGCATAGAAACAGAGCAGTAAAGCAGAGAGGAAGGCCTCAGGCTCTGTTACCTTATGTATTTCTATCCTATAAAAGCCTTCATCTATTCAATTGCACTGTAACAGGAATGTCTGGAAAAGACGACTTCACTGCTTCTGGCTAAAGCACTTCCAGCAATCTGAATGCAAAATGGAGCTGTACCTGCCACATTTCCATCCCTCACAGCTTTGTCTAACTTCACAGGCACACCGACTCTCAATAGCCAGCAAGTACCTTCTTTCATTTTTGAGTGCCTTATTTAAGATGCTTCATAATTTTTCAGGGCTGGATTTCAAAACCATTCTGTCTCAAATTGGGCACTCAAAACCACGTTTTCTGGGTATTCTGGGGGGTGACAGCTCAACCTGTGTAAATTCAAACAGTATTCTGGGGTGCATAGTTGAAAAGATGAAACTTTTCTGAAAGGTGAACATTGCCACTGTGGATGGATCACACCAGCTCCATCACACTGAGCGGGGTTACTGACCTGCCAGTTCGCTGCAATTCTTCACAGTCCCCATGGCCCCCACCACCGTGTCCTCCGTCATGAGGCGTGTCTCCATTCATCTGCAGATTTTCTCCACCAGAGTACATGTTTTTCCTAAGCAAGAACACAAGCCAAGCTGAGGCTCAGCGCATTGCCTGATGGCTCCACAAAACAGAATACAGATAGAGTTCTGCCAGCCAAGAGTTAGACAGCCTTTCCTGAAGCCGTGTGATATGAAGGAGACTTGCAAGCTGGCCTACTGGCAGCCCGAATGGAACATAGCATGTTAGAAAGGGCAAGCAGAACCCCCAGAGAACCTGGATACTCATTATATCATGTATATCATCATGTCCCTGCACCATCACCCAAAAGGGTCCAGAACTGCAAGAACAACCTTCTCCACTTTATTAAGAAAGACCTTAAAATATCTCCAGTGCTTTCTAGAGAAGGAGGCACAGACACAGGTCACAGCGCAGTTACTTGATAACCCAGTGCAGCTTGTCTTCTTGTCAGCTTTCCAGAAGTGAGACGTGCTGTCCTTCATCACAGAGATAACCCTGCCCGTCTCCTGCCAGTACCTTTTATCTGAAGATGGAAGAGACTTGGGGGGCTCTATCCTAATGGCTGGATCCCATTCCCCAGGGGGGAGCACAATGACTTCATCCAGAAACTCATCGATGCCAGCAATCAGGTCCTGCCGGTCCTTGGCTTTATAGGCAATGTCATGGAACACCTGTAAGGAAAGGAAAGACTCCATGTAGCAAAGCTTTGTGGCTTCTGCAGCCCAGACTCCATAGGCAGCTACTGAGTTTTACTCTATGAAAAAAAAAAAACTCATTAAGTGTCAAAAACCTCTAGAAAATGTATCAGGACACTTGTCACAAGGGTGTATGAACCTCAGGAAAGCCCTTTCTTTAGTTGTGCAATGACAAAGATTCTTTTCTTTAATATTTCTGATTTTTAGCAAACTGTGCATTTTTAACCTTTGTCAGAAATGGTACCAAAGCAATTACCTACTTCCTTCATTCAAAAAAAGATTTTTCCAATAAATAAGAAGTGCCAATTATACTTTGAAAATACACTTTAACAACGACAATTTTTGTTGCTGTCTTCTATGTCAGCCTATCAAAAAAAAAAAAAAAAAAGGTTTGTTTTTTAATCTGTGAAATAGAAATGATGACAATATTTACTCCAAAGTAAAAACAAAGACATAAAACCTAGCTTTACTGAAAGGCCTTGTATTAGTATTAGAAGAGAGAATGAGAAAAGAGAGAAAAAAAGAGCACTGATGCTGAATTTTACAGAAATCTTTTGGACTGCTTGGAGGGAAGGAAGACCAGCACATGCAATGAGACTTAAAAATCAAGAGTCAATGGTCGGGTAAGAGAGAACTTTGGAAACTAGATCATTGCTCCAAACACTGGGGGCATGATGACAGAAAACAAAAGAGCTGGGACCAGGCGAGCACTAGCTAAGTGAACTGTACAGAAGCAGAAGATTGGGAGATAGCAAGAAACAAACATAATGTAAATCAGCCACAGATTCACAGAGCGTAAAAGACACTGGAAGAAAAAAAGTTGTAAATGCATATGGAAGGCACAGTCATCTTATTGAGGTATGTGATTAACAAATAATTGCTAGCTACTCGTGGCTAATATATAAGCACTGCATGAATTAAGAAGTGCTCTGGGATACAGTGCAACACAGAATGATATATCCTGGGTGTAAACATTTCTGCAGTAATTACCTAGAGTGCAGCTGTGGGTTACTGTGATTGTAAAATGTGACACAAGATGCATACCACAATGCAAGTCCATAGATTAATTCAAAATCTATTTAAAAGAACGAGCACTAGCAGGAAAATAAGCACGATGGACAAAAACTTCCTATAGTTATGCTTTTATAAAATCATGAAGGCAAATTAAATAGTTATATAAACAGATGGAACTGTAAGTGACATCTGGGTATTTCAGCTTTACATGCAGCCCACCCACAGGCTTGCTCCAGTCGGCTATGCTGGAGGAAAAGGTGTCATTAGTACAAGTGAGGTGATATCCAGGAGAACCAATTTCAGCAGGGGATGGGATGGGATGGGATGGGATGGGATGGTTCAGTTGGACATTCAGAGATCTGGTTGCAAAGGCACTTACCTCATCAGACATCAGGGTGGCAATGGCTCGGCCAATCTCATGATAGGATTTTGCTTTGCCCTTAGGTCCCAGTAGAATGAAGAGAAATCTGACAAAACATACCAATTGTTCCCATTTAGGATAGAAAAATGTATCACTTACTCCTTATACAGTACCTACATGTAAATTCAACTTTAAAAAAAAAAAAAAAAAGAAAGAAAGAAAAAAAAAGTTTTGCCCCTTGTTAGAGAGACCCAGAAGCTGCCAGTGGTTCATGAATCTGACTGATGTGAAAGGTAAGATCCTCACTGCTCTGGGCAGCCACAGAGGTTAGTGAGGGAAGAGCACCCTAGACACTATCTGTCTGAACCCAGAGGATAACCATGTTAGCTACTCCTTGTGAAATTTCTGTATTTCAATCTCCATCGAACACAGGGAAGAATTTACTATATCGTTTACACCATATGGTAGCTTTCAGAGTTGTCACCTCCCTTTAAGTCCATGGGAGTTCAGCAACCCCAATATCCACAGGAGGCACTGAGCACAGGACTTGTTCAGATTTCTCATCCAGTGCATTTATTTTTCTCTGTGTAATACTATGTTCCACTTCAGCCATCTTGGAGTACAAGTTACACCCAATCAGACTTGCTCTAGTGAGCAAGATGCTACCCAGAGTTTTCCTCCCCAAAAGCTGTAAAATTAACCTTGAGACCACTTTGGTCAAATGCTGTGGCAGCCCTACACAAAAACATCCAGCAACACATACACAGGAGGAAGGAAGGAGGTTGTCCAACGCCCAGTACCCAGAAATGAACTATGCACAAGATGCTGCTCCAGCACAGTGCATCAGACCTCATGCTCTGTGCATCACAGAAAGCCTGTCCACCTCCACTGATTGATTTGCTCGTATATTACCGTCTACTCGTAGCTGTTCAATCATTGCATACATAACTGCAGTAAATATTTCCCTGTTGCTATTCCAGTTTCATTGAAGTGACAGTAGCAGCAATGTAACTGCTGCCAAACAGCCAGGAGAGGACAGAAGACGACCTAAGGATTGTTTGCTCTGCACAGCTCCACCTTGACCCAACATTCTCTCTGCACAAGGGACAGAAGAAGCAGGGCAGCACAGCTCCGGGTACAGAAGTAAGCATTCAAGCCAGCATAGAGAAAAGCAGAGGTAAGATGCTGCCAACTGTCCACACTGCTTACCATAAACTACTCAGAAACACCTCTCTTAATTCCCAGAGCTATCAGATAGCACTCTGCTTATTAGTGCTCTGCTGGAACCGAGATCGCTGTGTGGTTCAGCACCTACAGTAGCTACCCACATGTGAAGGAAAAACATTAATTCTAAATAGGGCTTTAGCTATAAATAATTAAGCCCAACTTGTATGCCTTGAATTTCTGCTCAGAGCCTACAATACTTACCAGAGACCCGTAAGACCATCTGGTAGCTTTGCAGTCACGGCTTAATTCTTAAGGAGGCAACCTAATTTTTGAGGTGTGGGTTCCTGCTGTAGGTACCATAAGAAGGGTTGCCCATATGTACAAAATAGCGGGAGCTAATTTCTTACATCATCTCTTTGGACAGCAACAATATCCAGGCTGGCAACTATTTACTCACACAACACCTACAGGAATGCTGTACACCTACACCTTGGCTGTAGAAACACAAGCTTCCTACAGATCTCCTGTTCAGATTCGTTCCAGAAAAAGAATTGCTTCATGGCTATGTGATGAAAAAACATCTGTCTTTATGCTCATCTCTTTGCCAACTGGCTTGTTAAGAAAGCTCTGTTACTGCTGTTGGCAATCTCACGCTACTGCCACCATTCAGTGGCCTGTGGGAATTCAGTGAAGACCGTCATGCTGGTCGGATGGTGTCATTTTACGTGTGCATCCTGAGCTGAAATCTAACTAGTGACCTTGAGATAAGAGTCTCTCTCACTCGCGCGTCGACTCACCCTTGCAATTAGCAACAAAAGAAACTACAGGGCAGGAGACCAACTTTTCCATTTCACCTAATTTAGCAAAGGATGGAAATTACTGGGGCAATTTTCAGAAAACTCTGTAAGGCTGTGTTTCAAACAGAAATACTAATAGCTGCTCAAAACACCTCTAAAGCTTCCTGAATTAAGCGTTTTTCCAAGTACAGCCATACCTTTCAATCAGTAATGGAAAATAAACACATCATAACCTTTGGTAAGTTATCTCATCTAAAACCCTTTGCATTACTTCCAGTTTGAATACTTCCAGTTGAAGCATTAGCTTCCAATTCCAGTCGTCTATTTCAGTTGGCTCTTAGAGCTAGATTGAATAACCCTTAATAATTAATTTTTTTTAATATCCCCCCCATTGATCCATTCACCCTGAGCCATCTGTCGTTTAGGGTAAGTAATTTGAGGCTTTTCTCCTCTCTCTAGTCACTTAACAGTTCTTCTGTGAACCTTCTGTAATGTATCAGTCTTCCTCAGAGAAATCATCCAAGAGCTGGCAGTTTTGTCAGTGTGAACATACAGATGAAATAACTACCGCTACTCAGGAACATTCAGGAAAATTAAGTTGGGTGTTCACACCGTCCATCCATCTTTCTGACCCCAGTGGCCAACTTCACACAGGACACAGGCCCAGAGATACCAAACATAATCATGTTTCTACAAGCGTTGGGAGAGCCTGTGGCTGCAAAGGGAAGGAGACCCAAACAGGCACTGTCAGTGAGTGAAATTCAAGGCCTGACCTTACTTTTCTACTCTGCTAGCCTGTGGCTGACCAGCACATAGATAGCTCAGAACCCGGTCTGGCACTTGGCCTGTCCTACCCCACTGGCAGTTTAGCAGCACTGAGTTAGTGGGCTTCAGGAATTAACAAAAAATGAGTAGACAAATATGGGAATCTTGGGAAATGGCAGGACAGTAGGGGAAAGTTGGGATTGTTGCATGGTGGTGTGAAAGGACACAGTACATGTATGTATCTCTTGGAAACCAGGTTTCAGTGGTTCCAGCACTGACAGAAACATCAGCTGTACCCAGGTGTGGCCTCAGCCTTTTACCTACAGCATCATCTAGAAAAACGTGGCTCTCAGACCATGTTTTATAAATACAATTTTAAATTTATATTTTGTAATTATAATTATATACATATTTATTATGTATATAAAAATGTATATATATATAAAAACATCATAACACACTAAGTCAACTGTTTTATAAAGCATATGATATGCAAACAAATATCTTCTATTAAAAATCTACAGTCCTATAGAAGAAATTAGTATGCCAGGATCCATAAATACATATTCATTGGCATTACTAACTGTAACACTTCCTAATCAAGTTCTGCACGAGGATTTCAAGAGTTTTACTCAAGGTTCACCCAGAGGTGACTAACCCATGCACACCTAGGTCATGTCCTTTGCTCTCCTCTTACCTCCTGGAACTTTCCCTGCATTTCAAGGGCTGTTATAAAACAAAATTAAAGAGAAATCGTTCCTCAGCCAAGACATTTAAACTCTGGGATGCAAATTATCCAAAATACATTAACTTTAAAAAAAGTTCATAACTTCAGAGGTTGCTGCTTGTCATTCTCCTCGATTTCCAAGGAATAAGACATTTTCATAACCATCTCCTGAAATAATTACATCACCTGGCTCTCTTCCAATGCACAACAGAAGCACCTGAATGCTCCTGCACTTACTAAATGTTCTTTAAAACAGCCTGTTCATGAGACTTTCTAAATTCTTCATCCTGACTGATTCAGCTTGTAGAACAAGACTTTTTAAAGCACCAAATATGCATGTGCACACGCATACACACAACTACAAACACATTCATGTACTTTGGTGGTGTGGACTGGATTATGTTTGCATGTATTTAATAGCATTTACTTAAGAGTTTGTCCAGCTAAAAAAGCCCTCCCTGGGAGTTGTGGCATTCTCTATCTGTTGGGTTGAAGCCAACACGGAATTACTCTCTGCTTCACACAACACATGCTGAGTTATCAAACGTTCATTTCTGATACTTAATATTTCTAAGGATGTTTCAATGCAGAAAACATGAGATTTCACCATCTATCACTTAGCTCACAGTCTCTCTGAAGTTGTAATAAAACTCAGTGTTTCTTCCAAATGCCCTGGGCAACAGCTTACAGAAAGGGCTGATAGTCCTCACCCAGGATGCATTGTATTGAACTTTGTACAACAGCACCCTCACAGCACTCCTTTGCTTCCAAGCTGAGAGTGAGTCAGAAACTCTAATTTATTATTCTTTTTTACCTGAAGCACTCTTCCTCCTGTCACTTTGGACGCTTTCCCCCCTTAAGCAGATGATGACCACCGACTGTGTCTGATTAACCTCTTCATCACATGGCTGATGCCACCAAAACCAACAAGAATAAATTAATTTTTACAGATGAGTAACTTCTATCCAAGCAGACAAATGGGCACCTGCCACTGCACTGTACACAGAACCCACACACTGAAAAGGCCTTAACAAAGTTTTGCAGCAGCACTGCACAAGCCCAGTAACAGAACACTGTGGGCCACCTGATCAGAACCCTCTGGACCCTGGCAGGAGATGACTCCAGAGACTGCAGGGTGGAATTGCAATCTAGATTGCTGAAGGAGACTACAAAGTCTTAAGCAGTGCACTTGTGAGAAAATTGGCTAGAAATGTCCATGAAATCACACGAATCACACTTAGGAGGTGAGGAATGAGTACAACACAGACAGGCTCTAAAGTCAGTGCAGCATTAATGTTTTCCATTTGAGACATTGTTAAAAATCTGTCATGTCCATGACTTTAACAAACGCCAATATGGGGTAGGAGCTGTAGTGAAAACTGCCCCAGGGCCAGGTCAAGCTCACCATGGTCTCTTTACAAGCTGATTGCCAGTACAGAAGACAAGGTCCCTCACACAGGCACAGAAAAGGAAGAACAAGTAAAACAAGATTCAGATTCAGCCTGCTCACCCCTGACTATTTCCCAGATCTGAACTGCAATTCTGTAAGTGCTAAAGGCACCTACATAAAGCAAAATCAGTAAGGTCCTGTGGAAGATGCTTTTATTGATGTCCTCCTGTTGTTGGACACCACATGAAATGCCTGCAAGTCACCCAGCATTCCTGATCACGATATATGTTGATGGACTCAAGGGCTGAAAGAACAACCCCATGACCAGCTTCTCCACCAGAACCCAAGGCTTGGACCTCTGTAATGAAGGGACCACTCCTTAGAATTACAGTAAGGAGAGAAGGAGGTAAAGTGTTTGGTCCTTCTTCAATTTTCACACAGCTGCTCCTTCAAGTTCTGGGCAACGTACCAACATTGCAGGCATCTCACATGGTGTCCAACATATGAATACAGACAAAATTCATTTGTTGCCAGAGCTCTGATGTCCAAAAGCAAGTCTTTCTGTTGGAATGGCTTCTAAAGGACACAGCCCTGAAAACAATTTCAGGGCTGCAGTTAAGGAACAAGACACGCACTTCATCGTTGCCTACCAAAAGAAGAGATGCCCTTGCAATTAAAAGCTCAAGATAGAAAGCAACAGAGAAGAGCATGACTCCTGGTTCTGCCACATGCTTTCTGAGTGACCTTGGGCAAGTTACTTCATTTCATTTGAGACTTGTAGACACAAGCAATTTCCCAGCACTACATATTAGACTTATGCAAGTCTGTACAGCTTATCTCCAAAAAATCTTTCCCTTGCTCATTCTTTATCTTTTTTCCCCATCATCATTACATTAATGGAACAGACCTAAACACATAATTGTACATCTGTTTTATGAAAATAAAAAGCTACATCTGGTGCATTGTCAGGAGGAGAGGCAGCCACACCAAAGCAACGGGGCAAGTACAGTAACTAAATGCTCACCGAAATAAGGAGTTCACAGCACTGGGGAATTAAAATTGACAGGAGAAGACCAAAATCCATAAATAATTTTCAGTCTGAGTGGTAACAAGAAAAGATGACAGAGCAAAAGGCTGGAAGTTCTTTACACCAAATTAAGTTCCCTGATTTTTATTACCAAGCTTGTATGAAATTATATTGCATAGAAACTTTTCCTGGAGATTTCATCAGGTCTAGCTGGTTTCTTTTAAGTAAAAATTTACTTTTAAGTAAAGGAAATACTTAAAATAGTTAGCAAGGAAGTGTGCAGGGAAACATATATATATAATTTATCTAGGGGAGAGCTATATCTACAAAGGGAATTTTATTTTTATAAAGTGTCCAAAATTTTGTAGCTTAGAAGAAAAATCCAAGCCAAGGAATGCGTGGAGAAAAAAAAAAAAAAAGCAGAAATAAGTAACCTATTTAACTGGAAGTCTACATGATGAATAATATCTACCTTATACACACACAATAATCCTTTTCTGTTCTACAGCACTAGGTCAATATGAATAAACCAAACCAGGGCAGGGACTATAGATACCACGAGCCTTTCAGCTCTGCAGGGCTTAGTGTCATATTTGCTTCTACATCAAAAGATTGTGGCAATTTCGTACATGTCCAGCGAATGGTTGCAGCTTGATAATCAGCTGTTGCTGCCCTCTCCCTGCAAACCCTGCTAGGTTAGCACTGTGAAAAGTAAAGCATCAAGATGGCTTCGTGTACTTCTGAAAGCCCTGTGACATGATGATATTACTGGAAACGATTTCTCCCGTCTTGCCTGCTTTCACTTTCTCAGGAGGGCGCTCGTGATCCCTCTGCCATTGCTCCAACAAGCCCTGTGACTGTAACATCTTTAGGGCAGGGCACTTTGCTGGCTCCTGTGAAATATCCAGTACATCTGTAGTCGCTAAAAAGGATGAGATTTCTTAACACAGCACACCAGAAACATGAACTGAACGGCTGTGCAAGCACCCCTCCAGCAATGCATTTCACGACCTGGGAAGGCAGAATTAGATGGCTATGCAAATGCAGCCTCCCCTCTGTATCAGGATTCCCAAATCAGGATTCCCAAAGCTGAGAGCTGAAACCTGGGTGTTGAACACTACAGAGGTCCCTACATGAAAGGGACCAGCTTTCTGGAGACGGACTGATGCACTTCACATTGCAGTTACTTGGTAAAACTGCATCACAACACTTCTCTATAGAAAGCCAGAGCACTGAAACACTAGCTCACATTTATTTAGAACCATCCCCCTCCCCACATGGTTGTGTATGGCCTAACTTCACTGGCATGGTTTTGATAATTTTACCAGGAACTTGATAATTTAACAAAATAAAAGAAGAAATCCTGAGGGACAGGAGTGAAGAACACTGAAGGCTCCAGCTAAGCATCTTGTGGACTCTGTGGGTTGTTAAGTGCACGTCTTCAGCAGAAATGCCCACTGTGTAAGATGGCTGAAACTAAGGGCTGAGCAAGGAGACACTCCATCATAACTAGTCTGGGCCCTTATGGGATTTCCTTGATTGAATTTCACAGGATGCAGCCATTGCAAATGGCTCTTCATTACTCACAAAAGCAATCTAATGAGCTTCCCTACTTTGATTAGGGCTAACATTTGGTTTGGAGGACAGCAAATGGATAATATTATTTCCTGGAAAAAAAATGTTGGCATGGAAGGACATCTTGTCTTGATTAATGCTACTGAGTAATGAGGTCATTGAACAATCCTAGATCTAACTTCCTGGCTCCCACTACCAAAACAAACAATACCTGATTTTACCTCTGCTGAAAAGCATTTTGAGATGTATATAAAAAAAGGAGCTAGTGGAGTAGACAGAGAAATTGAAATACTGAAGCATACAGAGCTCGGTAATACTGAGGAACGAAGAATTACCGTTTACAAAATTAGGGCACTTTGATTTCCCTATACTGCTGAAAGAATACCCAGTGTGTGCAAACAGATGGTGACATGGTTCTTCTAAAGAGCTACTTAAACAGATTCCAGGAGATCCAAACACTGCTGCTTTACTAGAAGGCAATTAAATAGCAAAACTAGACTGCCTTTCTCCTTTGTTTTATATATTAAAATAAGGTACAGATTGTAACATCCATTTAACTTTCATTCCATACAATGTCTGTGGTTCATGCCAGTAAGGCCCTAGTGATGCGCCTCTGTAGTGTTAACATGCCCATTCTCACAGGGTATTAATCCATATAGCCTCTCACCCTCTAGACATTATTCAAAATAGAATTTTCACTCTGTATTGAAAGCTCTTAAAACTGCTCATATAAAATATGTATTTTGCACATTACTGATACGAAAGGTGCAGCGTGAATTCTGTAATTACAAGTAAAATGCAAAGTAAATCCTTTGTCACTTGATACTGAAAGCACGCCAGAGCCCATGTGTGCAGCATTAACAGCATCCACACAGCAGCACCAAGTAACAAGGCACCACAGAGACCCGTGCAGAGATGGAACAGGATACTGCAGGGCACCTGCAGTCTGTCCAGTGCAGCCTCTGTCCTCCCTGAAACACCGCCGTGGTCTGTGCTTAGTTCATTTCCTTACCTTTTCATGCTAATCAGTTTCACAGTTCTTACCTACTGTGTGTATAATATGACAAGTGTATGAATTTAATTCAAATACATACAAACATACAACATATTTGTATTTGTGACACTACAGATTAATTTGCAACATGAGTCACAATAAATAAAATATTTGCACAACATTTCTTTTCTCAGCCATTGTGAAATACAAAGAAACATCTGGTGTGACAATCACAGAAAGAATTTCTCCCTCAGTTTATCTGACTTTTTTCCCCCCAGCAGGGCCAGAACTGCATCCTTTCATCTAATGTGAATTTTTAAGAAGAAAAATATGCACTGCAAAAGCATGCAGAAGGAATTTGAGGTATGTGTAATATGTGTGTGTGGCAAGAGTCATGAGGGGTAGAAAAAATCCAGTAGTCACATTTCATGTTGGTAGTGTCCTTTACCATTAAGTTGTTAAATTAATGTGTTTGCATAGCGTTTGTGCATTTCACAGCTTTCATGTTACAACCAAATTTCGGACCTGAAAATTATTAGGCAGCTGTAGTAAGGTTTTGCTACTTTAAAAACCAATAATCCTGAAAAAATGTATGACCATTATGCAAGTCATATGATGCAAACCAATGGAGAAGGTCGTCTTTTGGCCTGGTGCTATTATTTTAAAAGGTGCAAATGCAATTTCTAATTCATGAGCACTGCTAGGGGCAGAATTCTCTTACCGGGTAGGTACGGGGACTTCAGTCAGAGCACCCAACATAACTGCCTGCTGCAGCCGGACGAAGGCAATGAAAGGACTGTCCAGGAAGTCTACCTCCCCAACCAGCACATTGGAGGCCTCAGCATCACGGGGCAATTTCTTCATGAATTTATTCTTCAACTGCATCGGTAAAAGAGAACGAAAAATAGAATGAATGTTGTTAGCCATGCAAACAGAAATGTACAATAAAATTTACCCAGTTCAGCCACATTTCCTTCTTGGTCATAGGATCTGAACCTATTTTTGGCCAGTAAGTGTCAGTAAGTAAGACAGAGACGAATGCACTGCTACTTACTGTAGACCTCTCCCAATTATACATATTAAGCAGAAGCCAGACCAGAGAAGTCGATGACCACCCTTGTATTCATGCTACCCTTTAGAAAGTTGAATATTCCTGCTAAGAAAATAGCCACCAGAAGAGCAATCCTGCTATTGGTGCTTGGATCCAAGCCAGCGCTGAGAAGATCAGACCTCCTGGAGCTATTGTTACCATTTCTGGATCTGAAATGGTGTTAGCTTGGGGAGAAAAAGGTGTGCAGCACTGAGCAAGATGACTAGATGTGGGCAGAGCTTCAGGAAGAAGTACTGCATCAACTTGCGGCCTGGCCATCTGGACGCCAGGGAAGGGCATGCACTCTGTAGGAGTGAAAGTGCAACTTCAGGATCTGCGGTTGCTGCTACAGAAATGACTGGCCTGAGGAAAACAAACCCTGAAGGATGGATGTCCTTCCAGCAGACCATGCCAGGAGCTGGGCACATGCATTTCGTGGTGTACATGTCTTTTCAAGTTCCAACTGAAAGACTAAGCCTAGTGCAGGCTTTTAGAAGCAAGTTTCCTATGTCTGTGGCTTCTGCCCTAATCTAATATTTTTCTTTAGGTTTTCCAAAGCTGCTGTTCCCATTGCCTGTGCAGGCCAGTACATGAGGAGTCACTGGGCAAAAGTAGAAGGCATGCTGGTTTTGAAACTATGCTAACAGTCTCAGTGACTGTCCTGGTGAGAGACTGGCTCCTTACTGCTTCCCACGTCACCACCTGAGCCCTGAGCCCTCACCACAGGTTTCAGCAGCCAGAGCAGTGCATGGCAGAAGGGGGACGGGGGAAAACAAACTGCTGACCCCTGTGCAGGAGAAAGCCTTTTCTCCCTATTCTTAACAGGCAATGCTGGATGGCTGCTACATTCCTCAGCCCCCCAAAGATCTGAAAGGAAGAGAAAGCCTTGGGAAGAAATGAAGTGAGGAGGGGCATCCATGAAGAAGAGGGAAATCGGAGGGGGTTTCAGAGGGAAAGAAAAGCACCAGGCCTGGCTGGAATAGCCAAGATGAGCGTGGGAGAAATGAGAAGGAAGGTTCTTGTGTGCACAAAACTCAAATACATATAAACCCCAAACACTGAAAGGTTAGTAATCACCATGCAACTAATAAGGCCTCTTAGGTTTCCACCATCAGCTGAGCATCCATCGCTTCATGATCAAGTTACTGCAGCTACTATTTTATCCTGCCACAGCAACTCCTGACCTGATCCCACTCTTTCCTCTACCTCATAACACCTTTCTGCTAGTGAGAGTTTTCAAGAGCCTTGCCCAGAAGAAAAAGAACTGTTAATATCTGGAGTACCCACGTACCACTCTGCATGAACTGTTGAAAAATCAGTGTGGCCCACTGGCAAAGTGAAGAAATCTACTTCAGCAGAGCTACCTACAGTTCACAGCAGCTCACAACACAATTTGGCTCCACAAGCTCTTATAATTCCCAAAGTACATGCTGAGTGACGGTTTTAATATTTATAAGCTAAAAAACCTTAAATGCACAAGGAAAAAAATGAGGCATATGGTAATTCCCCAACAGAATCCTTGTAACTTTAAACTGATGCTGTCAATTATTCACTACTGGATAATGTATCCCTTGGAAGAACGAGCAAATGACAAAATGTTCAGACATACAACTTTTAGGGACACACTCAGGAAAATCTGACAAGGAAATCTGGTGCTCGTTAATTGAAAGCTTCTCTGTACAATTTGACAAGACTTTGCTGAGCCAGGAATTGTCTGTGGGGTGAAAAAGCAAGCAACTGTCCTCCCTCAATGAGACGACAGCATCCACTGCCTCAGACAGCATCCACCGTACCTGGGACAAAGGCAAAGCTGCCAGAAGAATGGTCAGAGGCTAAGCAGCAGGAGGGGATGTTGTTCCTCTGCCCTACTTTTCTAAGGCAGCACCTTGGGGGCTTTCCCCCAAGCACCTTAAGTGGTAGAGATACACCCCCCTCTCCCAGGCCATCAAAGCAAGACGTCTCAAAACAACCTTCACCACCCTCACCAGAAGCTTTCCCCTCATGACTAGTTTGTCCTCTCATTTTCCAGGAAGAGTCATGGTTGAATATACAGACAGAGCAACTTGCTGATGCTTTGAAATTCGTAATTTCTGGGCTATGATTAAATTTGAGAGTGACATAGGGCTGTGCAAGGCACTGTGTGCTGCTGAGCTGCATGCAGCACAAGGATAAAAGATTAAAGATCTCTAACTATTCTGTAAAATGATCACCTAGGGATAAGGAACAAAACCAGTTAGCAGGCTTGCTCTGATCAGCTGTTTATCCCAAAAGGCTCAGGTTACCCTTTTTAAAGAATGGTAAAGGAATGAGCAGAGTATAAGATCAAAATCATCTAGGAAAAAAAGAGAGATTCTTTTGAAATACAACCAGGTAATTAGAGAAGATAGTATACAACAAACTTGCCCATTTCAACAAATATTTTGTAGAAGAAATTAAACTGTGAGACCAAAATTACTTCCTGATCACTCTATTAATCTGGTTTTCTTACCCAGGTTATTTCAACACATGCTTCCCATGATGCCTTTGTAGCCTTATTCTTTCCTTGTACCCTTATCACCTTTGATTGCTTCTTTGTCCTCAGTAACTCGAGTCTGAGTTCTTATCTCAGCTTTTTTGTTTGTTTTCTGTCTTCCCATTCCCCCAAGTCCAGCTTTTAGGGAGGAAGGGGCTTTTTCTTCTGATTTTTCACTCTCTCCCTTGCACACGTTAAGCTAACATACAACTCTCCATTTATCCATCTATATCTTTGCCGTTACCTTCATTAACAATGACAACAGATATGCCAGAAACATGACAAAAGGAGTTGGTGAAGTCACCGTAAGCATAAACCACTGCAATTGCACTGCTCATCTTCAAGCCTTCTCATACTCTAGATCTAGATGTTAGCTTACTGACAAACAAAAGAACTTGATCTCTTGTTTTGAGAAAAAAAATAGGGAGGTTGCATCACAAAGCAAACCAATATAGTTATTATTTACTATTATTAGTTATTATTTACTATTATTTTCTCTCCCATCTCTTCCAACACCATTACCCCAGACAACAAAGTCACAGTCAGCACTGATTCACCTAAGGCACCTTGTCAATACCCAGTGGAAATAAGCTCTGTGCATTTGATCTAGAGATAACTACCCCAGTTCCTGCATAAGGATATGCATGCAGCCATAGATGGAGGAAAAAGCTCTGTGTTAATCCAAATCTTCCTCTCATTTCCCCATCAAAATAAAGCTGAACTTAAAACAGCTGGTATTTCCAACTCCTACATCAGGGAGTTACTGCGTGTGGATATTCCAACAAGCAAACCAGCTCAAATAAAGTAAAATTAAGATATTTTCTGACTGGACAAGAGAGACCAAAAAGAGCAAGAACTTCTGCTTCCTACACCTCATGAGTGTATAAAGTAGTCATTTGGCCCCAAAGGTCCTTTCTAAGGGCTGCCTGCTTGCTGCACAAGTGACAGAAAAGCCCAAAGTCTTGGAGCGGCCCCAGAGGAGCTGACAAAAGGTGAATCCACCAGTAGGGAAAGCAGCGCTGGGATTTGAGTCACACTATAAGCAGCACTTCTAGAAATGCGACAAAGCATCTGTTTTGTTACTGAACAGTGAGGCTCAAAACTGTAGGAAAGGAAGCTTGGAAGAAGATCTAAAAAGCTTGAATTCATTTTCAGCATGCTATCTGAGGTCTAATTATATGCTCATCACCATTAGATCAGAGTGCAGAAGAAATCTACTGACCAGCATCTTTCTCACCAGCCAACTGCCACAGTTACTCTCCTTTGTACATCTTCTCTCAAAGTGTAGCTATAGCTACATACTAAAAATAGTTGCTCACAGCCCAAAGGTTATTCTCATCTCTGCACCTACAAACTATAAATGTACCACAGCAGGTGTGAGCAGGCTCGCAGTGCACTGCAACATGCATCCTCTATCTGACAAAACATTATCTAAGTCAAACTATGGAGAAATGTCATCAATTGCTTCTGATTTGATAATGGGCAATCACTGCACCAGCAGTATTTTAAACATCAGCCTCTCCTGGCTCTTTTCCGGTATCCTCCTGGCACTTGAAATCTTCTGAGCAGAGGCCACAGCCTGGCATGAGATTGCTTTTCTGCTCGGTTATTAAGTTAGCTCAGCAGGCCTGCTGCATGCAGAAGGATCCGAGCAGCCCTGCTCTTAGCCACAGCCTTCCCCAGTAGCGACAGAACAGCTCATGCAGCCTTGGCCACGCTCATGAGGGGCACCACTGCCCCACTCTTGTGTACGACCCTCCATCTGGCTTTAGCACTCAGGCTGCATCCTCACAGCCTGGAGGGATTTCCGAGTGTGCTCAGCCCTGAGACAGCTTTGTTTTCAACTGTCCACTTGAGCAATGGCAGAATTAATGTGAAGCTGAAGGCTTTTGTAAACCGTGCCCTCAGTTGGTTCCCAAAAAGCCCCTCACCCAGGGTGATCTCTGGAGATGCTCTGTGTCCGCCTGGCTAACAGTGAATGGTGAGGGCAGGCGTCCTGCCAGGCACACAGATCGGGGGTAACAGTGAACTGGGCTACGAATCCACAATGAGCCTTGCACTGCGCTTTGCCAGGCGGCTCAAAGAAGTAGAAAAAAAGGAAAAAGTCTCACGAAAGGGCATGAATTACTGATTCAGCAGGAAGAAAACTGCTGGAACAATCCTACTGCTACACACTTCAGTTAGGAGTTCCACCAGAGCAAATATTAAACAAACACTGAGGAGCTCTGGGGAGGAAGCCTGGAAAAGCGCTACCAGCTACGAATGGCGTTTTGGAGGAAAGTAAGGATAAAAGATACCAGGAAGGTGGCAATTCTACAGTAAAGCTTATGTTCAACTTTGCTGAATAGGCTGGTCATGCTCTTACCTGGTTTCCTAAACAAAGACAACGTTTGCTCAAAACCAAGGTGCCCTTCTGAACCAAAATTGGCAAGAAGAATCTCGAGGCCTATGGCTAATCAGCTCCTGAGGCTGTGGGTATCAGCATGTTTATTCTCCCAGCTGTCTAGCACAACAGAACCGTATGACTAATTTTGAAGAGAGATCATTATGGTGTTTTTTCTCCAAAAGTTTTGCAGCACCACTCAACACTTTCTTAAATCATTTATCAGAGAGAAGATGGGAATGGTGCAGTCAGCACTTAAAATCCATTTTGAACCATTCCCTGAAGAAGCTTCAGAGAAGATCTGAGTCCTCAGCAGCACCGGAGACGAGTGAGGGAGGGAGGGCTTTCAACTTGAAGCACTGCATTTATTCACTTTCCCCACACCGCTAAATTGAGCATTATTCTAACCTGACGACTAATGCTATGTTAAAGGCCAAAGATCTCCAGTGCTGTACCTGCAAAAGGGCACAGCAATGTGAAAAATCACCACTTCCCTAAATGTATTTTAACAGTCCGTTATTATCAGCATCACTTAAGATTTACTGGAAGCGAAAGCCATTAGTACACACACATAGCTTTTATTACATCTGTTTACTTTCAGTGATTTTACTGTGCTGTATACCTGTCTGCCTTCTCCTCTCACACGTTGCCTTCCCTGTGCAAGACACTGCTGTGCAGCTCATGAAACAGCTCCAAACTGCTGCAGTTTCCAGCCTGAAACTCAGGTGGGAAGGAAATGCAAGATGACAGCTCACGAGCGCGGGAGGCATTAAGGAGCAACTACAGTCAGCAGAGCCAAGAAGGAGCCAGGTGAGTTTTGTGCTCCTGGTCTTCCTGGCAAAATTTTCAAAAATAAATTAACAAGCCAAGTAGACTTAACTTTCCTACATCACTCGACAGGATCAAACATTTTGTAAAGTGTGTAAAGTCTCTCATTTTTTGGGAGCTCCTAGCACAACCAAGAGCACAGCTGCCTAACAATGAAGAGCAAGAAAAGGTAAAAAGGAGCACACGGCTGAACAAACACACGGCCCTTGCCCATGACCCCTGACACACTCTGCAAAGTCTTTCATAGGCTTGTCCATGGCAAAGAGGATACCCAAGGCAAGTGGAAACTCCATTAAATGAGTCATTAGCTTAAGTTTCAGAAAACCAAAACCAAAAAAAAAAAAACAGAAACCCACACACGAAGCAGCACTAAAATTACAACTAGAGAAGCCCTGTAGCTAGACACATTACTGTAATGATTTTCCAGTCTTTGCAAAACAGCATGCAGGTAACGTGTAGGCACTGATCTTTGCAAGAATCTGTCTGCATGCATGTTTCATATTCCTATTTGGTCACCCCTAGCCTAAGGAAGAGTTACGGAACAAAAACCTCTGCCTGTGTGAGCTGAAGTTTAGGTACAGCACTCCACCTGTTCAGGAGCAGTTCCCTTTGAAGTTGAGATTGCTAGTCTGTGAAAGCTTAATATGAGTTGCTCTTTTGGGACTGTGTTCTGCAGTGTGCCATATGGCGTCTATAACTAACTCTGCATTCGCACAGGACACCTTAGTGCACTGGGCACGGTGATCAGTGCCTGCTGTTGACTTTGGCTACTCAGCCTGTTAGCACTGCTTGGATTTAAAAGCCACTTGCATGGAGAGAGTACTCGTGATTAATTGACATGGGTCACAGCTAGTGCACTCACAAAAATACATTCATGTGTCATCGAATAGCTATTTTACCACACTATATGCCCTGTTTGAAAAATTAGCCCTAAATGAAAAGAGGACTAGAGAAAAAGAAAATCTGTTAGTAAAGGCCACAATTTGCTTTAGCTTTTCCACTATTGTAAGGCAGCTGCCCTTATGGGTATCATAACTGCCTTCACCTCATAGAAGCTGCTGAGTTTGCAGCAGGGAAGCCCCAAACATCCTTGCAGCAAAAGGAAAATAAAAATAAAAATGTTATTCAGATCTAGTGACATTGCATAGGTAGAGCAGAAAACCCTCTTCCCATCCTTACTGTGACAAAACACAATCAGAACTGAAAGGCCATCCATTGACTTCACTTAAGGAAGCCACAAAGAGACACTAGCTTCATAACATGGCATCCTCCAGCCATGCAAGGTCTGAAGTGCAAGCCTGAATTCCCCTTCCCAATTAGCATCATTTAGTTGCTATTATCAGTGGAATTGAAGGACCGAAGTAAACACCACTAGGATGAAAAATTGAGAACTCTATCTTGCAGAAATGAAAAGTACAGTTTCTGGGTTTTTGCTTGGAATCCCAAGAAGGCAGCTTGTGGAAATGCCTGCTGAAAGCTACTGGCGTTATCCCATCCAGTGAGAAAAATGCTGAGATCCTCCTCTTCTTTCTGGCCTTCACCATTTTACAAATCTCCCTCTTCTCTGAGTCACACTTCATCAATCTGGAGACACCTAGGTCATATTTAGCATCTCCTACTGAGAACCCATTTTAGCCTGATCTTTTCAACCCTACCACGTAGCATTTTTTAAGTTCACTACACCTCCAGCACTGCAGTATTAAAAATAGCTGGTGCTCAATTTGGGGACAAAAAGGAGGGAGGAATCCACGTGATGGTTAGGGTATGATTTTGCCACAGGCACACAGTGCAGCAAGGCACAGCTCTGGCACAACTGGCTGCTGTCTTCCTTTAAGGCAAAGGTTGGGGCTCCCCAGCCATGCTGATCCCCATATCTGCACAAGATGAATGGTTTACCTCCTCTCTGAGCCAGGTAGGAGCTCTCACTAAAACCCATTAAATGCAGCTCTGCCCCTCCCACCTTCAAAGCAACAGCAAAATATGAGCATTCAAAATCAATGCTGATACACAGATTACCATCACAACCCTAATTGCACACACAGTGCTTTGTACAACTAAATGAAGGCTTAACGGTTCCTGATCACAGGGAAAAGGGATCCAGTTCCCCAAACTCCTGTTACATCAAAGCCAAGCACGCCATGTGGGATCTTCCAAACTGCCAGGCAGCAACAGGCTGCCTGAGAGCACAGGAGACTGGGTCAAGGGAACAAAGGCTTGTTGGAAGAAACTACTTCACAGTTACAGGGGAAAAAATAAAAATAAAAAAGAGGTGAGGGCTAAATTATCTAACAGAGAGTCCATATAAAAATTGACTCTACCTTCCATTTACTCTGCACAAGGTATGTGTGCTCACCTACCTGATCACAGCACAGTATTTCACTCAAATGGTTCTCGTATCTGAACATGGACACACAGTGCTTTCGTACTTGGAAAGGGTAAATCCCCCAGAAATTTAAATCTGACTCTGTCTCTCTCTTTTTCTGTATCTATCCACATGTATGTTTCCCATGAATGCTTGCCTAAAGGGATATTGTTAATGCTCTGTGTTTTGTCTCTGTACGGAACTCCATTTCCCAGGAATGCTTGAGACGTGTTCTGCTGATACTGTAGGGAAAAACTACGCAAGCAAAACTATTCTCTGCATAAAGAGAAAAAGCCAAAGTAAATGAAATACCAGTTAACTAAACTTCCTAGAAACATTTCCTTTCCTTTAAAAAAGGTGGCAGTGAGCTATACCGGAAGGCAGTTATTTTCATTTGAGCTCCAGGGAGTGAAAGTAGGTCATCCAGGCTGACAGACCTAGAAATTAGGAATCTCTGCTTGTGACTGCAGAGATTAGGAGATGTTGTTCAAACAGGAAAAGCAATGAATTGCTCTCACCATTAATCAATGGACTTCATTCCAAACAGTGGGATCCCATCAGCTCCCTCCTCCCCGTCCATCAGTCCCCCTAGGAAAGGCATGAGGGTTTCTCTCAACAAGGCCAATTTCTTTTTAACTTTAGAGCTGGCTTTGGCACAGATTTCCTGTTGATATGGAAACACCAGTTTGAATAAGTGCTGCACACACCACAACAAATAAGAGGGGTTTTGTGCCTCTTTCTGACTAAATATTCCAGCTGACCATATTCATTCAGAGCTGTTTTTTATCCCCATACACAAACCCTTTGAAGCTGGAGATAACACCAGGTCAGCAAACTCCCCGTATATATTATTTATTTTGTGTGTGCTGTTTCATCAGCTCAGCAATAACAGGTCCCCAATAAAAACAGATTTTCTTTAACTGTTCCTTTTATTTCACATCTTGAGCATTAAAAATCTTCTGGTGCTTCAGCCATTTGGAGCTGCCAAGGACATTTGAACAAAGCACGACTGAAGGATTTCTCACAGGACAAGAAACAGAAGCGGTACCAGTACTAGGAGCAGCGCACCTTCCTACGGTCCACTTACACTATAGCAATAAAGGGGCTCATAAAGGCTGTGCTTTGAGTCTTCTAAATAACTTTTGTTCACAGATAAACCTCTGAGCTGAAAAAGAGGCTTTTTTTTTTTTTTTTTTTTTCCCCAAAAAGCTAACTGATAAAGCCATGCCCTAACCCCGTGAACAACAAACTGTGTCCTGTGCAGATACCATGAAAACCTTGTCCTCCCCAACAGGTTGTTTGAATGGAGAAGACATGTTCCTTGAGCTGTGGGAAGAAGTGGGAGTTGAGATTAGAGCTATGCCCTGCTTCCCACACAACTACAAGCACGTTGTCTGACCTCTCTTGCCTCACAACAGAGGAGCGAGCCCTTGATCCAGCTGCAGGCACCGTGTGGTTTGAGAAGTCTCACATGGGATAAGCGAAGTGAAATTCAAAGGTACGTTGCCAAGTGAGAGCTCATCCCAAACACAGCTTAAGCAATACTAAATATAAGCAAGGCCATTAATATTTCCATGGATTAATCATGTGGGGATGCTTTTATAAACATTCTCCTGAAGTGCTTGTGACTCGGACACTGCAGCTACAGGCCCGTGTGTGGGAACATAGTTTGCAACTGTCTAGAAAGCTAAAAACTGCATGGAAAATTGTATCTGTAGGTGTACTGAAAATTAGAGAGAGGGAAAAGGAGCGCCAGCAAAATCCCCAGGTAGCGCAGGGCAAGCAGACAGCGTCAGCTCTACCAGCAGAGGAACAGTGCAGTTGAATGTATGGGGACTAAAACCAGGAACAGGACAGACCAGGACAGAAACTTAACTTTCTTGTCATGGCTGGCAAAGGTGCCGTCAGGCTGACAGATACCTGCTGTCACTGCTTCACAAGTGTCACTGACAAAGCAAAGGCTAGTATAGATCTGAGCAAAGAGGTTCCACAAAGGAACGCACGCACTTGGCAGCAAGGAAAATCAGGAGCACGAAGTCAACGTGCCAGATCTAGCCATTATCCATATGTAGAAGTTTTTTCAGTGTAGCCACATCAGTCGTCTGGTGGAGAAAAAAAAATAGAAAATCTTGTGGTGTACACAGCTCTCACAGCTCGCAGCAACAGAAGGACCACTTGGCACCAAGATGGGTCATCCAGCTCGGTGGCTTCAGCCAGCACAGGCTTTGGGGCTGTGATGTGGACTTGCCAGTATGGCATAATTGCACTGGCAACCTTTGGAAGTGCAGACAGGGCTCTAATAAAATCAGACAGGAGCGCAGGATGCCACCAGCAACAAAGAGAAGGCAGTGAGGTCTGGGATGCCTCTGTGCAGGCCATCACCTGGTCCTGCTGGTAGGATTTAACTGTCACAGCTGCACAGCCCTTTTGCTCCTTACCCTCGCTTTGTGCACCCTGTTTGACAAACGGCCATTCACAAGCTGGCAGGAGTTCAGTTCATGAAGTGGCTGAGAGACATAAGTATATTGGAACAGCTTATTTGCATCAAATGCAGAAGATGTGTAACTTGGCTAACATGCATCTAAGACTGCAGAAGCATTAAGGAGTAAACGTGACCCTTTCTAACTACAGTTGCTTTAACAATCTAAGGCAGGAAGACAAACCCAAGCATGATTTTCAAGGTGTATTTGCAGTACACCTGTCCCTTTTTCTGCAGTAGGCTAGTACAAACTTCCCCACCTACTGGACCAGTTACTATTGAGCACACAATGGCAGGAAAGATGCCAGTATCCAGCCAGCCCAACACAAGCAAGCCATTAAAACGTACGTACATATGTATATTCTCTCTCATCTTCCCTCAGGTTTGCTGGATAGCCCACCAGAAGCACCTCCTTCTTCTAGACCTGTCTCTAGTGTGGACCAGATTAGGGTAAACCACAGGTTTTACTTGTTGACAGTCCAAGAAACCTTCCTTTTGATTTTGAATTTGGTATTGGTATTATTCAACATAGTGTTAGTGAAAGACTTCTAGAAATAGCTCAACCTTCCGAAGCTGGAGGCAGTCTCCTGCCAGAAGTACTGGTCTTTCAGGTGCCTCTCCAGTCACACTGCTGTACCTGGCAACAGAGCCTGGGAGAGAACAGGAAGCTGAGGCAGTGGTGTTTTAATTGGAAACCAGAAAAGAAATTGTCCAAAAGTCCTGCTGCCTCCGCTTGTCTATCTAGCTGCAAATGACCAGCACATTAACTGCAGAAAACAGCTCATAAAATAAGACAAATGAAGGCAAATCACTTCTCCACACTGCTACCTCAAAAAGAAGTGTTCTGCCAATACAAATACAATGAAACAGAACACACCACCTCTTCCTTAATTATCCTTATAAACTGCCAAAACATCAAGCAATTCCGAAACAAAAACATGATAAAACAGCAAAATCAAAATTCAGTGCCCTTTATTGAAGCTACTTATCATTAGAGCAATTTGAGTCGGGGCCCTGGCGTCTTCTGTAAGATGCTCAGGATGCTGAACCAGTCTCTTTTGCAATCTAAATGAAATACAGTACAATGAATCAAGTCGTCATTCTCATGGCAGAGAGGAGCCGGTTCATGCAAATTATCTAACTTCAATATTCATAAATAATACCCTGCTAACCACACATAGCTGTCTGGGTGCTTAGCACCGCTGACAGATAGGAGATTGGCAGCAGGAATGAATCAAGCCTTTTGTTTAGCTCCAGGGCAAGCTTCCCACATGCTCTGGAGGAGGAAAGGGAAGACTTCCTTTGGAGCTCTCCCTTTTTTTTTTTCCTGTTGTTACACCTCCTGAAACACAGCATGTTTACCAAGTGGCATTAAAAATGGGAATAAAAGCCTTCTTCCCCTCATCGCTTCTGTTCCCTGTAAACCTCCCTGTTTTGTCTTGTAGAGAGATGATTAAACATCCTGTCAGGGCTTTTTATCCTACGAGCTCAACTGGGGACTTGCCTGGCAAAAGCTTTGTATTACTTTGGTGATCGTCAACAGATCCCAATGCCCTGAAATAACAGCGTAAGACTAAATCAAGACTGAACGTGCCCCAGAGAAAATACTTATACTTCTGCTCTACCTGAAATTATGGCTTGCTGCTGCCTGTGGATGCCACTGTACAGTCTGTTCTATGCAAGTGGCCAGAAAAGGTGAGCTGAGTGGTCTGGTGAAAGTTGAAAATGAATTAATGGGGACAGTGCTGTGCTCTACCAGAGGAAAATAGTTATTTCCCCCTACAGTTGCAGCTCAGCCTTTTCCCATGGCTCACCTGTGACAAGGCAAAGAATCAGAGGCAGAAAGAGAGAAACAAAAAGATCCAAGAAACCAGGACACAATGAGTGAGAGCCTGATGTTTTCCACAGTTCAGGCATGGTTCAAAGAAGCTTGGTTTGATCCTACCCCACCACACTGACCACACAGCCGTTACAGGGAAGTTTTGATGTCCACACACTATGTTGCCATTGGCTGTTACTGACTCTGCACTACCAAAATAGACAATAAAATATTGTCATAATTAATAGCCCTTTCCCCAAACCATCAGTTGTGACCGCCAGTGTATGAAGAGTAACCAGGAGATGGAGTGGAGGTAGGAAGCATTGTGTTTTGTCTCATAGACGTGTGCAATCTGTATCAATATGATCGACGTAGCTTTCGTGACAAGGCAACACATACTTGAAGATTTTCTGCAAACTCTGCATTTTGGTAACTAGCCCCTTCTTTTGTTGTCTCAGCTTTAAAATCATTTACTTTCCATAAATTTAAGGGGGGAAAAAAGCATACTATGGCATTTTAAATGGTGCAGACACCTACCTTACAAATAACCCAGGGCTTTATTACTTTGAGATTTCTATATCATTTTATGACCTTATAGTCTTACTCTGACAGCAGTGTTATTTCATCTAGTCTGAAGTATATAAAACAGCATTACATAAAGCAGGTGAAAAAGTTCAAGCTCCATTTTTCATGAAGCAATCTCTCCTTTGATAAGGTTTCTAATCTTAATTGCTTTTCACATGTCCATAAACGCTTCATGTCAGAGCGGAAAGAGAGAATAAACAGACATTTAAGCTACGGTAATATTTTTTTGTTGTTTAGTGAATAATAGTACATTGAAATGGATTTCAGAGAACAAGATGGCAGTAACTATTAGTGCAACGATCTTAAAATTATCAAAGAATAAACCAACTGCACAGGTCTGAAGTACTGCAGCAGAGTAGCAGGGTCAGCTATAGAGTGCTGGGTTTGTACATTCAACCACAATTCCAAGAAGCACTTCCCCAGCACTGACAGTTGTGCTGCTGTCCTGTCAGATGCTGCAAGGAGCAGATCTGGAGGAAAGTTACTGCTATAACAATGCTGTCACAAAATTACAGGTGCCAGCACCAGGCATACATGGAGAGCGTGTAAGTAGCAGAGGTCACAGGTCTAAAATAGAAGCAACTAACATAATGAAGAACTGCCTTTTATATATCTTATAATATTTTTATATATTTTAATAATGATTATATATATAATATTTTTATATATTATATAATAATGGGAAACTGCAGTCCCCCCACATTCTCTTACTTTCCAATAGAGAAATGACTTGTGCTCTTTAAGTGTACACAAACTGTTGTCTCTGGGGACAGACTATGTACAAAACTTTCTCCTTTCAGGCTAAGAGATCTGCAGCCAGCCAGCTGTGTCCACCAGAGAACGCTTACAATGGCATCTGTAAGAAAGGTTCGGCATTAGCATGACTGAGCTCATGCTGCTGGTTTCAAAGCAAACAGCAAGGCCAATGGTGAACCCTTTGGAAGCACCCATCTGTAAGTAAAGCCTACATCCCTGCTCCTTTGCTGCCTTTCAGCCAAGGAGCCTCTTCCCCCTTCCTCTAGCTGATGGCTCTTTGCCCTGGCACTTGGGGAACAGGCAGCGCTTGCTCGGCCGATCCTTTGGAACGAGCCTGAGCGTCCTTTCCTGACTCCAGCCTTTTCCAAGAGGGATCTTACGTTCATTTTCTTTGCCTCTGACAACAGCTTAATGGTTACCCAGTAAGGAAGATTAACTGAAAAGTGTATTAAGACAGCAAAGGGTATGAGAAAAACAAAACAAAAACAAGATCAAAGTAAATCCAAAGTAAGCATAAAACAGTCCCTTCCCTAAGGGCAGAGGAACCAACGTCACAAAGCTTAATACAGGTAAACCTGAGTGCTATGTAGGATTTTAATAAAATCTTATCTCTTGTTATTACCAGTTCCTGTACTCATGTCAGTGAGTCTTGAAACCACTGTAAATATTTTCTAATGTGCCTCTTTCCAGTGCTGCCAGTCTTCAAACTTATCTTTGCACTCTGTGAGCAGGCCACAGAGCTGGGCAGGGCACCAAAACAGGTCCAGCATCTGTGTAGCGAAGCAAAGCCCAGCTCCTCATTATAGAGATTTCAGTCATAGGAAAGCTGATGGTTATTGTCTTCTCTCACTTCCCTCGGTCATTTATTACTCCTCTGACCCTGAAGCACAGCAGTCCAACTGCCACTACCTCCACCATGTACTTGCCTTTAAACGCTGGCATTTGATTTCCTCACAAGGATTCTGCAGGGCAGGACAAAACGGGCTCATGCAAACCTCAGGGAAGGCATCCCTCAGGGAGAATTCTCTAAAACATCTTCAAGGAAAACCCAAATATCGTCCATTGCTTTCTAGTACACTCCACTGCCACGTCCTCAGCCATATCCCAGGCAGTTTTAACACTTCTCCATCTTGCTGTGACAGATGCAGCTACCTGCAATAGATGCTGCCATGGCATGGGCTCACTAAGTCACGCATGCTTGTCTTAGCTCAAGTCTCTTAACAGAGCTGTCTGTGTTCGCAGAGCTTCTTCTCCACATAGCAAGGCAATTGTGCAAGAGGTAACCAGCCCACCTGAAACTTCATTTGATTCTGCAATCCCAGCTCCCCACACGGATTGAAAAATAGGCTCAGGAGACCACACTTGACAGCTGGCGCCTCAGAGAAGTGTTTGTGTTTAGAAGAATCAGTCTTGGGCTTTTGCTTTTGTAGCTGAGGTCCTGCCCACTTACTGCCCCTTAACTGGACTGTCTTAAAAAGCAACAATAAAAAAGCCATCTGAAAGCAGCATTGCCCAGTGACCACAATGAAGCACTGCTGCCAATAGTAGGCCAGCTCCTAGAGGAGAGAGGTGGCCAAGCATATTAGATAACATGCTAACACATTCTGCTCTTCTGCAGAGAGCTTCCCCCCTCCTAGAGGGTCCTCTTCTGACCTTTTCCAGGCTTGTTTTGTTCACTCTAACCTCAAAGTCCACTCTTGGAAATCCTCAGTTGTTAGAAACATAGAGTTGAACTCAATGACTCAGTACTTAAAGTAGTCACATCCCCACTTTGTAAACTCAGTGTTTATGGTAAAACTCACATAACCAGCACTCTGTCATAACCCTACTCAAGCTGGCCATTGGGTAACAGGCCTTTCCTGAAGGTACTGAAAAGTAAGGCTACTTCAAAGTGCTACTGCTGCTTCTAGGTAGGAGAGAGTCCTGAACCTACTGGCAGGAGCTAGCAGGGCTCTACAGGGCAAGAGCTGTTCTAAGGTATGCTCCACTGTCCCCTCTCTGTGTAGTCACATGTGGCAATCACAAAACCCACTCTGCCAAACTAAATAAAGGGAGAGCTGGAGGTCATGATCTAATTGCAAAGCACTTGCCACCAGCTCTTCTCCATACAGGGAGCAAGGGAGAAAGAAGGAAAAAATCTGAGGAGCACATTTTGCAGTTTGAAGAGAGAGCATCCAGAACCCTCTACTTTGATTTTACCTTAGGTAGCTACTTTGATTTTACCTTACCTGCTCCGTAAGAACCTATTGAAACAGATAAAGGAAGTATTCTGGTTATAATGTCACTACTGTTAATTGTACCATTCCAATTAGCATTAAAGGTTACAAAACTGAAAGTAAGGATCCAGGTAGGCAGAAAAATTACCGATGTTATCTAAAAATTTGTTCAAAGCCTTTTTCCTTTAAAACAAACACACGCAATACTCTCCTTAATATTTGCAAAAACAGTGATTGATCAAAGAGCTCAGATCCCAATCCTGCTCTGAGCAACTGTTAGAAACTAACTTCAACCTGTCGCAGTTTAAAGACAAGCTGGCCTCTGATATACACACATATACACAAATAAATAGAAAATGGCATAGCCTCTTTCTTTAGCAGACTCATATCTCACTGGATGGCCTCAATAACTGTCAGGCTTCCAGATGGAATACCAAGATAATGAAAGCCAGTCACTCTGCTGTCAAGGCAAGAAAATCTGTTCTCTTTCCAGCTCCTGTTGTCATAACACCATGAATTATTCCCTCATGGCTGTACAGCATGCTAAGTTCTGCTCCAGAAACTTGCCAGGCATCATCAGAGTTTCGCAGACTTTATCAAGACAGGAGTTTCAGTCAATCAGTAATGAAAATTGAGGTCTGAGGTGATCTATCAGGCCAGCTTCAACAAGCATACAGTACAAGGGTTCCATTGTGCAAAGTTCATCAGCAGGACACAGGCTAATTAACTAAACAGCTTTTTGGAACTAGTTAGTTTAAAAGTAACGGTTTTCACTGTAAACAGTCAAGTATTATCTATTCTGAAAGTTAAAACTTTGGAGCACACTTCCAAATTGGATTTATTAACAGAACTCAGTAGGAGCCCAACCAAGACATCTATTTTTATACTCAATTCTACACAAAAAGTCTATTATCTGCATGTGTCCACAGACATTTCAGCAGGAGGGACAATTGAGGCTGTTCGTAGCACTGAAATCTAAGAAGCCTGCTGCTAAGTTCAGACCTAGTTTTCTGCTACTCTGTCTGTAAGACCCCAATTACAGTGTGATTAAAAATGCAAAACAACAGTCCTTCCAATGAAAAAGCTGTTTTACAATTGTACTCTTTCCCTGTGTGAGGGATACAATAATGAAAACATATTGTGGAGTAAAAAAAATATAAACAATGCCACTGTATGGTACAACTTTGAATGAATGTGGTCAATGCAAAACACACGGCACCCTTTTTCTTTCCACCGAAGTGCTTTCTGTATATTAAAGGAGGTACTAGAGGAGGATTTTTGCATTGCACTATTATATAAATTCTGCACATTTAGTATTATGAGGCTTTTTGTCTTACTAGCCATTTCTTCCTTTTACATGGATTTTTCACATAACATATGGAAAGGTTATATATATATGTGTGTATATATATATATATATATAAAAATAACTGGAAGTAACAGTAGCATAAATCACATGCCAGAAGAGGAAGAAAAGACAGGATGACTGGACTAAAGAATAGCTGAGTCCTAGCTAGAGTCCTTCTCAGCTGGCCTGTATATATTGTTATCCAAATAGTTTTCCAAAGTAACTGTCATTTGTATTCAGAATAACCATGGGACTAGAGCACTGAAAAACACAGGAAAAAGATTCTCCAAAAGAAATAATCATGCTTTTAGAATAACCCACTTTTTAAACAAGACAAATTTTGCACAGAGACCTTATCCGGACACCAGTTTTCTAAGAGTTCAAATTTTCTAACTCTTTACCCCTCAGACACTTACACTCTCAGTAAGGATGAGAACACACACAAAAGAAAGCCCAATGATTAACCATAAACACTACCCATTCTAAGAAATTAGTCAAATGTAGTTCTGCAGGTACAAAGGCCAATTATAACTTTATTTTCCATCTGCATTTTGAAGCTGTTCTTCCACACTTACCTTTTTTAGCAGGGTTGCATTTCTGAAGTGATGCAACACATCCTATTACACTAGCCGCTGTAGTAGGGACACATCCCCTCAAACACTCCTAATCTACCCTGTGTCCCATGTGAATACATGCCTGAATGCTGTATGATCATAGCTACTGTGCTGTGTGACATGAGACCCTTGCTGAAACCCCTGAAGACCCTCTTTTCAGCAAGAAGACGACCAGGCAGATATCAAGACCTGGAGGTCATCCATTCCTTTCTCATGGAGATCAGCAGGATGTCAGACAGCTTCTGTACATATTGCCACTTGCTTCAAACCTTGCAAGAGTTTAACCTCCTTATTTCAGGGACTGATGCTTCAGAAGTGGAGGATCCAGTCAGCGGACTCAGAAATACTTGACTCACCTTGCTCGACTTCTCCTTCTTCAGCTTTCCGGTACAGAGTCTCTTTCCCCAACACCCGGCTCCTAACCACACACCAAGTGAAGTCTGAATCTGAAGCTTACCTGATCTTTCTCAGGCTTGTCAGAGATGTCATTCAGACTGGTGGAAGTCAGATTTCTGTGAGTCATGGCTGGACTGCCTGTAAGAACAATGTCAATACCAATTAAAGCACCTGTTTCAATCCAGTCAGAAGAACACAGAGGCTCAGGCTACAGCAACACCTTTCCTTGCACAAGGGAAGTCAATGTGGGCAATTTAAGACCCTGACAGGCTGCTTTCTGTAACTTCACGTGGCACATGGGATAAAAAGATGCTAAACCTTTCTGTTCCTAGGACAGCAGAAATCTCTTAGGACTTCCCAAAATCCCTGTCTCAGGGTGGGAAGCAGAGCAGCAAATCACTGCTGGGATGGATGCAACTGGGTCATCCCATCACAAACCCATCCCTCAACAGATCAGTGAAACCCTCATGGTCACTCCTCCCTACCAAGCCCTTGCTGTAGCTTACCTTCTTAAGTACCATCTGCCTCGCGCTTCTCAGCATCCGAGACTTCAGGATGCAGCTCACACAGTGAGGAAGGTTGGCAGCTCTCGGTCTTTTGAAACAGCCAAAAACTAAAATCTACCTTTCCCCAAGTGACCATGTTACCTAAACTTAAGAACCTTAAAGGTTTTACTGTTTAAAACTGTGTGTGCACCAAAATGAAAGCCAAAAAGTCCCCAGTTCCTGACACCAGCAGAGTGGTGAGACTTCTCTCTCTCTCTAGAGGGAGAGAAAAGTTCCAGAGACCAAGAGCTTAAATATTTAACCTCCACTTCTCTTTCAGAGACTAACTGCTCATCTGTAAGCCTGACACGATGTCAGCTGAGCTAGTCAGGAACTGTTTGCTCTTTTACAGACCATTTTCATGCTGCATCTTATGTTCTCAAGGACTAGCAAAACCTAAGAAAACAGTCCTAAAGATCTTGCAAAAAAACAACCCTACCATGATTTGAGTGCCACTAAAAGTCTTAAAACTGAAGAAACACAGAAATAGCCATAATCATGTAAGAAGAAAAATCATCAAAGGGCAAAGAAGAAATTTCTGGAATGGGCACAATATCCCAGCAGTCAGCATGTTTGGTTGTTTGGTTTTGTTTTTTAATTGTTCTGAAATTTTTCACCCGTCTTTTCCACTCTCACAGGAACCACAAGCATATCAACAGGAGTCATTATCACAGAGTTTCTGATTGTGAACAGAACTGGAAGGACAGAAAACACTCAGAAAGAAATGACATGGAGGTATTTCTCATATTCTGAGGTATCTCTGGTTTAGGGTATGGTTTCAGACAATGTTCATTGAAGTTACGGTTCAATATTCGTAATAAAATGAAAGTCCAGCCTTGCAGTGTTCATCAACTCCCATCGAAAACAAGCTCTGTAATAAATCTGCATACCAAGAAAAAAAATAATTAAAAAAATAATTTAAAAAAAAATAAAAAACAAGTAGTAAGTAAAAGATCTGGACTTCCAGAGCTGGGTTTTCTTTACAACATATTCAATGTATGTGGAGGCAGACTTATGCGCATTCTTTCTTTTGAGCCACTTTGAATCACAGTACAGCTGCTGCGTGTTATTGCCACAACCGGGGATGACAACACAGCAAAAGAAGAACACGAGTGGATGTCATAAAAGGAGGATCCTGGCTTCTTCTTCTTCCTGCTGTTACTGCCAGCCAAGTTTAAGACCCCACCTATGTCTACAGAGTTTTTACAAGTGTGTTTACTCATCAAGTGAGAAATGCCACTTGTAAGACTGGTTTAAGCTACATATATTAGTAACCATTCTCCTAATTAATTATTAGCAAGCCAGACTTAGAAATGTTTACAATGTTTGATTGACTGTTTGATATGAATCTGTAGGCAGGAGATAAGCACATAAATAAAACAGGGAAAAAGTGCTCAAACTTGTTCATGTATATTGCGTCTGTTACATGGAATAGACACTACTTGGTGTTTCTAAAAAGGTGTTTATAACACCTTCTGTGATATGAATATTTAATAAACATGTGGTAAAAAGCAAAGATGGAAAATATAATCAAAATAAAACAAGATTCTTGGAAACCTGAAGCCCATTATTGAAACCAAGGTCTCCTTTTTTTTTTTTTTTTTTTTTTTTTTTTATGGTGCAATTAATTATCTGTGAAAAGTTGCTCAGATACTGCCAACTCTGGGAAATCTTTGACAAGTACATAAATGTACCTATAAATTAAAATGAAAGATTGAAGCTCTATACAGAGATACACTCATGGCTGTTTTGCAAATCTGAGCCAATAAAATCAATTAAAGAAACAGGGAAGCACTTTCTTTAAAATGTGAAAGCTAGTTCACACTGATAATTGGTCTCATGCAGTTCAGTGAGTCAAAGCAAAGTTCCTATCAGCCCACTTATGTGCTACCAAGTGACAGAAATTAAACACCAAAGCGTTCAGCAGAGTTAAACAGATCTGGAACAGTTCAGAGACCTACTGAGAAGCTCTTATTCACAGTCTGCTCTCAGAACTGCGTATCCCACACTGCCCACCTGCACAAGGCCAGTTCAGGAGAGCTGTTCCTCTGATGCGGATGGAGAGATGGTGTTGCAGAGATCAATTCCCTCTTCTTCCAGTCTTACCATGAGACCTTTGAATCCTGGCAAGGTTAATGCCTCCAGCTGAGAAGGAACTAAGTATGGCTTCCAAAAAGCTTTTTGGAAGTGCAGAAAATATTGATGATTTTATTTTTTTTGCATTTTTTTTAGTGTGGTTTTAGTGCATTTTATTTGGAAGAGCTGCACTACATAACCATAGAGAAAGGCATCTGCTGAAGCATTCTCTTCATTTTCTGCATACTGCTTTGGTGGTTTTCCAAAGTTCTAGGTCCAATTCTGGAATAAACAGACTAAAATGAGAGTCCACAGCTTTCATAGCTGATCATTTTCTGGATTACAACATTTGTTTCCCTTTTTATTATTCATCCAGGACTGAACATTCCTTAGGAGATAATTACCCTTCTTGCTAGAGGAAGTGGCTAATGACTATCACCTCTTGCTAGTAGCCTCTTTCTGCTTCTCAAATGCCAATTACCCTTTCTCTGAATTTCCCAACATGATCAACATAACCACAAGAAACTCACAGCAGCTCTTCTCAAGGCATACTTTTCTTGAGGTTTTCCATTTTTTTTCCAAACCTGGACAGACAAATGTGCCAAATAAAACCATTGCATCTTCTCTGCTTGTACATATTGATTTAATAAAGATACCGCCTTTCCCTACAAACACAGCCTTGCAAATACTCTTAAGCCATCACTGCTACAGCTGTAACTGCCACTACAAGGCCGAGCAAGGATAAGTGTTCAGAGCCCAGAAGTGAGGGCACAAACTAAATGCTGTACAAGAAGCACAAACCTCCATGGTGGAGGTGTCTCAATAAACTCCTTTTGGGTGAAGTGTCCCCCTCCTGCCCTTAAGACCCTAGCTGGAAATTCAGCACTGCTCTGATACTTTCTCTAAGGAAACTGCTTGTATGCTAGCACTCTCTTTTCAGTTAAAGTGCCTACCAGGCAGAAGGACCTGGGCCTGAGAAGAAAGCCAGCCTGCACCTGCGCTTCTTTCTGAGTTAATCCCAAGAGCAGCTGTGAGCACATTACCCATAACTTCAGCTTCTTGGCAAAACATGCAGACCTTATTCACTCCCTTTCTCAATTGTCAGACTGGCCTTGGATTAAAAGATCTGAGTACCAAAACTTTAAAAGATACTCTTTGTTCTTTGGAGGTAGAAAGTGTCTCATAATCCCAGCTTAAACAGACCTCTCAGGGTAACATGATTCATATCTCCATCTCTTTGCAACAAAAATTCAGACAGCCAAAACCTCTTGAGCATGCAATATGACTCTTTTTCCCTAAAATTTGGTGTCTGTGCGTATCATCCTTTGAAGATGCTTTACTAGGTCCTGAAGTTCAGATTACTCCCACTCAGTACTGACTTGGACGATCTCTGGAACACAGATTGGAAACCACAAACATCACCTTCTACCCGCTTTGCTGACCTAAGAAACCTGACCGTGCCCCAGCTTGCATTTGGAAGTTTTCCCCAAATCCCTGAATGTATCCTGACTGCCAAGCAAAATCACTGTAAGAGAAAAGTGCTACTACAAATGCACAATGAGGAGTGTACAAACCTGTATCAAAAGCCATTTGGCTTTGTGGACATCATTGTTCAAATTCGTACAGCCTAAATCCCTTCCAACTCACGTTCCTAATGGATGCTCAGATATTTGGGGTTCCTGTGACACAGTAACGTCTGCAGTAAATCTAGCAACATCACTTCTGAGAGAGACTTAAAAAAGAGGGGGACCTTAAAAACTTGGAGTCCTCGGCCAAGTAGCTTCCCTGAACAGAGCAGAATATGGGAGCAGAAGGAAGCAACAAGCCTATCAGCCTGCAGAGTCTAGTGCCCCGAACAAACCAGTGAAATGAAAGGTTTCCGCTGCTGAGACCTCAGCCAAAGACTTTGGCACATGATGTTCACCCTTACACAGTTTGCTAAGGGTAATTTCCTGATTCAGGCCTCATTTATATAGCTGTCTCTCCAGCAAAGGCAATGCAAGCCTCTCCTTGGCTGTGCTCAGTGAAGTGCAAAAAGTGGTGCAAAAAGTAAGGCAATCAGTCCAAACCCCTCTGTGTTACTGCCTCATTCTACTAATAGGCTTGGTAGTCATCCTTCACAGTCAATATCCTGAAATCCAGATTTCTACAGATTGCTGTGGCTACAAAGAACATCTCTGCGTCATCGGTGCAGTAAGTTGTGCCTTCCTGTGGGAACAGCACACTCCTCTGTGATCAGCAAGGCTCCTGATGAGTAATATTTTACAAAGGATAAAAAGAGAAAAGCCAGGCCTGACAAAAGCCCAGCTCATCACAGGGAGACAAAGCTGGTGGCGCCTGCGAGCTGTGTGACAAAGGGAGCCTATTTTTGTCTTTAATTTGTATGGAAATTAAAATATTTAAGCTTGTTGCATTTATAGTGTTGCACTAACTGCAAAATTCATGAAACCCTTTTAACAGCCAAAGCATACTTCAATACACGTATGAAATTTTGCTAGATGGGTTAGGAGAGAGACCACTGCCTGAACGGGAGTGCAGGCTGACCTACCTGTTCCAGCACAGATGGGAAACGCAAGAGAAAAAAGCAAAATAGTGAAAAAAGAGCACAGAATGGGGACAGTGGGAGTAAATGGACAGACAGAGCAGCAGCCATTCCGCCAGGAATGGGCTTCCAGTCTCCCCAGTGTTAATACAGCAGCAAGCATTAAGACACCAACGAGTACAAGTTTCCCGTTGCTCTTCCTCGGATCTCCCCAGCAGAGTGCAGTAGCCCAGCCCGCTCCCCTGTCCCCCTGCCCCAACTTACTGAGCCATCCCACGCTGGGGCTGCGCTGCACTCGGATTTCATCATCCAGCGTGCGTGTCGCTAGGCAGGGCACGGAGCTCTCAAGTGGGCTGCGTGCTTTTGTGTTGCAAGCAGGAGACAGTAGCAGCAGCAGAGAGGAGGAAGAGAGCAAAGTTGAAAAGTCGAAGGGAAAAAAAAAAAAAAAAAAAAAAAGAAAGAAACGCTCAAGCAATTGCACAAGCAAGCGAGTTAGGTGACAGTGTTTGAACATTCGCAGTTACAAGTGCATCTTTCTGCATAGTTCAGTGACCAAAGGTGTGAGTTTACTTATTAGGAGCACAAGTCTCGCCTGTTGGTAGCTCTTGAACCAGTGTTTCATCCCTGGTGTCTACAACTCAAGCATCTTAGAAGCAGATTTCAAGCAAGTGGGTAAGGCAGCTGCGATTTGAGTTGTGCTGAGCAGTGCCAGGTAGCAGCGCAGTCAGTAAGAATGGCAGACACACAGCACTTGTGTATAGTCCAAACGCTTCCTAAATTCAGACAGGCTTGGTGCAGTGACTGCTTCCCTGGGGAGCCTGTTCCAGTGTGCGACCACCCTCTCGGTGAGGAACCTCTTCCTGATGTCAGGCCTAAACTTCCCCTGCCTCAGTATAACACCGTTCCCACGGGTCCTGTCACTGGTGATTACAGAGAATACGTCACCTGCCTCCCCACCCCCCCTCGCAAGGAAGTTGTAGACTGTGATGGGGTCCCCCTTCAGCCTCCTCTTCTTCAAATAATGCAAACAGCTCAATACATCACTGTTTTGATATTATTATTTTTTTTGGAAAGCATCTCATTTATGGCTTAACCTCTCTCCTCCTATACTATTATTATTCAACTGGCACTGTATCATTCAGCTCTCTGAAAGGATCAAGAATGAAAAACACTCAATTGGATAAAACTGAACTCTAATAAATAAATAAAATCAGAGTTTTCAGCAGCTACTAGCTGCCTTTCTTGGTGCATCAGCCAATGCAGGACAGTGCAAGTGTTATTTTAACTCAACTGTTTCCAAGCTTCTCTGTCAGCACAGCAGAAATAAATAACATTCATTAGGTGTTTGGGCAGCGCAGACACCATTCACATGGTAATGGTAGCATGCCATTATTTATGAGGGTTAAATACTCACACATAAACACATCACAGTTTTCTACAGCCTCTGCCAACTTGTTTTCAGTACGATTCGATCGCTTCTCTTCAACACTTTTGCCAAAGCCTCTCGCAGGTGTTAAGTTATACAAAATGCTGGCAGGCAGGAAACTTTTAAACAAAACCGTTGAAAATATGCACCGCATAGCAAATTTCATCATCAAAGTACTGGCAAACATTTATGAGACAGTCCTCAGGCACCTGCACAAGGAACGGTGAGCATTGTTCTCATTTTCTACAGTGGCAAACCAATGGCAGATCTGCATTACAGCCCAAAGGTGTGCCAGATGGGCAAAGACTGCTGGATAGCCTCTAGCATATACATTATTTATTGCAGGGGCTCGCTTCAAATGCTGTATCCTGCGCCAGGAAAGGACACATCTGAATTAACACAGAGAACTCTTAGAAAGCCAGTTGACAAAACAAGACACACACACACAAAAAAAAAAAAAAAAATCAAAAAAAAACACAAGAGCTCAATTGGAACATATCTGGAGGGCCTTGATGAACATATCGTGCATCTCAAATTTCTACCAATGGAAAGAAATGAAGAGGGCAGTGTCTTTGTAAGGTAACTTTTAGTAATTGCTCAGTACAGCTTTGTCTGCTCAGCTTTTGATAATCATCTTTTTCCTGTTGAATGGACAGCGAAGAAGTGCTTTGATTTATCCTCCTCCACTAAGCGTCAAACAAGAAATTACCATCTTTTGCACAATTTCTTTCCCAAGAGCAAAGGGCTTGCCCAGAAAACATCCTCCCACTAACACGACCACTGGGCAAGGCCAAATATCCATCTTTATGACACGGTTATGAATAAAAAGCACTCACTGCACACCTTTGCCGCTCAAAAGTTCAGTGTTTCTGCCAATCTGATTGCTACTTAGACTGTCATCAAGAGGAGCAGTGAAGCGAAAGAAGTGGGAGCGGGATGACTGCGCTGCTGCCAGCCGCAGGCAGCCTGGGTGCGGTTTCCAAACACGCAGGGAGCAGCTGGAGAGGGTCAGCGCGGAGCCACTGCAGTGCGGGGGAGGCAGATCACCGCTCTGGAGGTTGCGTGGTTTCTCGATGCAGTTTGCAAACTGCAGTGGCTCATTCATGCAGCAAGTCGGCTCCGAACGCCCAGGCCTGAGATACTTTAAAGAAAGTCACAACAGTACACAACAGACTGAGGGTACACTCCTTTCTAGAGGCTAAGTCCTAGCAACTTCTGCTTCTTTACCTTCTTTTCCTGCTTTATGCACGAAGAATCTCTTAGGACACATTCAGAACTTTTAATTGGGAATAATCTGCTTAAATACCAGAGAGTAGTCTGTAACAGGTTTATTGCAAAGGTAAGAAAGGCACAAAAGATTTTCAAGCCTTTAAGGTTTTGTCACTTAATCATTTTGATGAGATGCAGGCTCCTAAGTATTTTTGAGGAGCATGGATCCAGGGGATATTTTCAGATTTCAGACTTATCGTATACATTTGAATAAATTTGTCACTATTTCATTTGGATTTAAGTTTATCTGTAGCATTACTTGAAAAAAATATGAAGGAAATTCACGGGCAAAATTTCTGCTAATGACATGATGCTAAAGTGCTTCCTAAATAAATGTTTTTCAAAGTAATTGAATGCAATTAGGTACTTAACAGAATCACAGGTTCCGAGGAAAGTGTGATTGCCCAGTAAGAGGCAGTAAGTTGCGTAACATTTTTGTACATAACATACTGCAGGGTCTAGTTAAGCTCCGTGCCTGCTTCATTAACAAACACACGGAGCTTGTGTAAGCTAAATTAGCAGGGCACCTTGTAATTTACATCAACGTGCCTTATGGCTGGACCTAAGATGAGGAGTTACCCTTTTTAACAGTAGCAGTAAACATCAGTCAAGCAGAACACCAAGCTGCTTCCTAAACACATCAGCCCCAAATCCTATTCTACAGAGGTGAGAAGTAAGCACTGCCCAGGTCTTGTGTCCTGAGGGACTGTCGTTCTCATTAACCTGGATGCAGCATGAATATTGTATGAGAGTTTCACTGACACTGAAACAGAAGGTAGAAACTGAAAGGAAGTATCTACCTGGAAAGAAACTCCAGGAAAATTCATGAGTGCTTGGGGCTGATGGCACTTCTATTATTGTTATTGCCCATGCTGAAAGGCAGCTGCACTCCTGTTGGCCTCATTAAATTTTTATCTGTCTAAAGGACAAATTCTGCTTTCAGAATCACATGAGAGCACTCACTGAACTCCAGGGAGTGTCGTATAACTCCAGAATGTATTTCATTGAGTTATTTTTTCATTAAAGTGTAAATAATAAATAACAGTAACAACTATTCATGAAGTATTTCCCTTTGTATGCAAGTTTCTTCCTCCTTAATGCTCAAAGCATTTCAGCTGTCATGAAACAGAACACGTTACAGTCTCACAACATAGAAACATTCCAGGTGGGGAAACAGAGGCAAAAACAAACAAAAGAAGTGGCTGAAGGTCAGTCATGAGGCTAAGCAAAGCCAGGAAAGTTTTTTGAGAATCAGTTCAACAGAGACAGGACCCTCACAGTCCCTTCTAACAAGAAAAGAAAGGAATGAAAAACTAAGTCACCGACTGTCTGAGCAAAGCATCTCCCTAGCCATGAAAAATAAGCAGGGGCTGGAGTGAGAACTTAGATGAACACCCGTTGCCAGTATCATCCTCCCAGGATAAGCAAGCTATTATTTTCTTTTTAAACCAGCAGTGAATGTCTGGCTCCGTATGGGGAAGAGACAGGGCTAACCATCTGAGGTGTAATTAAATAATACACTGTGCATGATTTACCTTCAAACCTCCTAAGTAAGTTTTAATTTCTCTTTACTCCCTGAGGTTTTGATGACTCCTCAATGAGTGACTTTAACTGCAGAGAGGAAGAATTCAACACTCACCAGCTGCTGAAAAGAGAGGAGGCTGTTACAAGCATATTGTTCAGCAAAAATAGGTGCAAGACAGAAGTGGAAGGTGGATGTGTGTTGTAAACAGAGCAAGTCTTAACCCCTTCAATTAGATTCTTGCTGTGTATGTAAGAGGTGCTAATTAATATAATATAATACAGCCAATTGTGCAGGTT
Organism: Aythya ferina; assembly: GCF_964211825.1. Classification (NCBI taxonomy): domain Eukaryota; kingdom Metazoa; phylum Chordata; class Aves; order Anseriformes; family Anatidae; genus Aythya; species Aythya ferina. The sequence goes on along the minus strand of NC_140300.1, from coordinate 62,180,712 downwards.
TCTTTATATTTCTATACTTTAGGAATTCCCTGAGACAGGTAATTTGAATAAAACACTACGCTTGATGTCTTGTTTAACCATAAAATAGGAAAAGAGCTTATATCATTGCCCAAACACAGAGGCACTGCCAATGGCCAGGAGTTTCCCTTCTAGCCTCCTACACCATTTGAGACATCTGCTTTGCTTGTGGAATTGTAAATGTACCATCAGCCAGCCTGTTACCATAACTGTGGCTGTTACCATAACCCTGGGTGCTGCAGCGCCTACATTTAGGCACGAGGTTGGGGGCTAGAGCTGAGAACCAACTGCATCCCCTACACCATGCCCAGGGAGACTGAAGCAGCCGATGTCTGTCTTCAGTTCTGCCTCCCGTACCATATGGCTCCACATGCAGGGTCCTTCTCCTCAAAGCAAGCCTGCTCACTTTGTCAAAGGTCCAGAAAGACACCACCACAAAAATGCATTTTATTTGCAACAGATTTATCCACCCCACTCCCAGCACACACACTTCACACTTTTTTTTTTAACAGAAAGCAGAAGCCTTCCATGCACCCAGTGAGGAGTTTGTTGGGAGCTCAGTGGGAAGACAGTGGAAAGCCCCATAGCATGTGCTGGGAAGAAATCAATTTCTTGATCCCAGATGAAAACAAATCTGAGCTAGTTGCTGGGTGCCCAGTCCCGACAGGATTAAGGCATACTCCAAGGATCTGAAGTGCCTGGCATATTTAAGGGCAAAAACTGGGGCACCTACAAAATTTACACCTGTCTGAAGCTACTGTGAAATGAGCAGGGGGTCTTGAGGAGCAACAGTCCAAAGCACAGTCCCTGTCCTAGCTCCATTGGGCTCCTGCAAGGATATTCACAGAAAAGCTGCACATCCAGGACATTTCCTTGATTCATGTTACTGTGCCTTTGTGTTACTCATTTAATCATTGCATTATCAAGACATTGGTACATGATAAGATGTGTAAGAGCAATAAATATTTTTCACATGCACATACACACTTGTTGCAAAAGCAAAGGACAGTGGAAAGCAGGAAATATTAATTAAGGACAATAAGTTAGGGAGAAATGTTAGGGTGAGTTCAAGAAGCAGAACACAGAAAGCTTAGAGGCCTTCAACGTAGCATGATGACTATCAATTTTCTGTTTCTGGATATTTTGAAGTGGTAACTTTTAGACAAGCTTCCATACTGCAACATGAGGCAGTTTGCAGAACTCCAAGACTTAAAAATAGGCTTATAACATCCTCTTTTTTTGATTCCCACTAATACAACTGCAAGTTTCCTTGTTTAACTACAGTGTCACTGCCGAGGCCTCTACAGCAGTCTGTATCCACACACACACACACACACACTTCCACAGACACCACAATGTCCACAACACTATACATGAAGTAATTTTTAGAGAGAAACAGAGACATAATATACAACATAACACCACAAAGCAATTTTAGGATGAATAAAGCAAAATGGAAAATCAGCTTTACCCACACTGGACAATGATTGCATGGCAATAAAATGCAAGCTAGATTTTACTCTTGCATAATTTTTGATTTAGAGTGCCATCGACACCATCTGTTACAGAAATCGAACACGCACAAAAGCTTCATCTCTGCACAAGCATTTCAGAGGATCAGCCTTTTGGGTTCAGGCACGCTTGGAGTTTGTTGTCAGTCTCCCTTTCCTAATGCTGTTCCTACCTCACCTCCTACACACCAGCTGCGGGAGCACCTCTCCGCTTTTCCTGTGCTGCTGTATCCTGCTGCCTACCTGCCACCTCCCCTCCTCTCCCACTCCGTCCAGTGAAGATATGGTTAGAGCAATGTGCCACGGCAGAAGCAGCCATCAGAGCCCACCACTGATGTGTTATCAGCATGGGTCTTGCTACGCTAATTGTGGGTTAGAGAAGCATTATCATGGCAACGGAGTTAGTTTTTGGCGGGCAAGTTTGGTGGGTTGCTTTAAAACGGAAGGCTATAGCCAGTTAGCCTCTGCATTACCATTATCGGGGTTGGTAAACATCCTACTTGCACTGGAGACGGTCTTTCCAATGTCTGCCAGAGAGCGCAGGTTGGACTTCTTGGTCTGGTGCCGGTGCTTCCTGAGCAGCGTGTAGGTGACTTTGTCCTTCACGTCGGATTTCAAAAGCCCCGTCTCTATCTGATTGTCAACAATCATTTCTGTTGCACACAAAGGGATGAGGAAGAGAGGAAAATGAATGACAAAGCACAGAACTTGGCTACAGAGGTAGCTGGGAGAGGGAGGTAATTACCACCCTCCTATTTTCAAGTCTTTCCTTCCCATCTCAAAGCTACCACCAGGTTTTACCATTTTATTTCTAATGGCAATCTCCTCTAATAATTTATTTTGAAATGAAAGCAGTGTTTTCATCAAGAAAAACCCATCAGCCACCAACACACACCTTTTCCACCCAAACTCCCTTGTGTCATTTCCATACATGCCACTCAGAGGGCTTCAAATCAGCTCTTCCCAGGATAAGATGGTTCTTAGGTCAGAGGGGGGACTCTACTCCAACCCTGAGGTTTTGTAAAGAAGCTGCAGCTACACTGTGAATTCCAGGATGATCCCCAAAACAGCATGGTAAAACTTCTATCAGATTGCACAAGGCCTGAGTTCACCTCACAGGCCCCCGATAAAAACCCCATCTAACTGCAGGAAAAAGTCCTGGAGATGAGCCACTAATTAAATCTTTCATTCTTAGAACTAAAGTAAAATGACAGCAACTACAAAAGGCAGAACTTGCTCCCATTTTCACAGGACATATTATGGGGCTTAGCCCTAAACTGAATCACCACAAAAGAACAACATCCAACTCACTGCAAAGACTGCTCACTTTCCATCAACTCTCTCCTCTCTGTTCCTGTGTCCCAAGGGGGGAGGTAGCCAGATATATTTAAAAAAATCACTATTGTGCATTAAATCTCACATTAAGCTGTTCCCTTTATTACTTCAGTTAACGTGCTGTCCCCTCGGGGAATGTGGCAGCTCTTATTTGTCTACCAGTAACTTTTATTTGTGCTAATAATAAAAGTTATGTGAAAGTGGAGGCAGAACATGCATCACATTTGCTAACTCAGTGAGTCAGAAAGTCATCTTCTATATGCTGCTACCCAAGAATTAATGCCTCTCAAATCACTAGGGAAAAAAGCCTACTCCTTCCACCCTAACTCAGAAAAGAATGATTATAAGCACGTAGGTACGGTTACAAAAATGTTTGGCAAAAGTTTTATTTTTGTAAGGTGCTGTTTTTCTGCAGGCTTTCATTCATATTTTTTGTTAGTGATTTTTGGAATACTTCCTTCAGAACAACATGCCTTTCTTCATCAAGTTTATCTTTCTCCATCTGGCAAGTATTTATTCCCTTTCATGCTTCTGATATAACTCAAGTCAACAAAGAGAGCTCTGTGCATTTTACTTTCCTGCCTGTCACTGCTGAACCTCAACAAAGTGATCATGATTAAATACTTCTGGAAAGCAGGTCTGCAGTCTTCTTAGACACCCCTCTGTATCTGATTAAAGAACCTGGACCTATAACAGCAAAAATAGCCCACTCGGGACAGTGGTACAGCAACAGCAGTCACCGATTTGTCATTTAGTCTCTCGGAAATTAGGCTTGACTTGGATGGTGAAAAGGGTTATTTGAGGTGACATCTCAAAGTGACTTCATCCAGAATAACTTATTTTTCAAAAAACTTTGCAATGCTGTGCACTGGGATACAAACATAGAAATAAAAGAAAATAAATGCCACCACAAGCACTTACAAAAAAAAAGTTCAAAACTCAGTAGACAATATAAATGCAGCTTCTCCAATTCCAAGTCTTACAAACTAATGCAACGCTTGTCACCTGATAATTTTATGCCAAGCCTGAGTCCTGAGATTATGACTCAAAGCACTGAGTTCTGGAGTGTTTTTATTTCATTTCGTTCCTCTAAACCTCTTTCACATAATGCCTACCAAACTCAGTGTATTGTTTAAATGTACCTCCACTGGATGGCTCACTTCTTAGGTTTATTTTAGATGCCTTTTACATGTCATCGGGAACATGGTATAGCTCTTGGCAATGTCACTGAGTGTCATCCTGGGCCACAGCTATTTTGACTGAAAAAAAACCTGCCATCCCATTCATCAGAATCAGCTGATCCTGTGACTGCTCTTCACCCTCCTTTGCCAGAGGGGAGTGCTCCCATTTCACACAGACCCTTCACCTGCTTTTAGCAACCCACCCTGGAAACTCACCCAAAACCAGTCTGTGGTCTGACCATGAGGGCCCAAAACTGCAACTGTTCTCAGAGCAGTACCTGCTGGGCACGTCTAACCACAGAGAGGTAGCCTTTTAAATGCTACATTTCTGGTAGTAAACATCGATTGTCAGTGTATGCCTTTCCTTTCACACACGTGGTAAACGTTGGATACCTACTTCAAGATCCAACTCCTTCTATATAGTTCAAGGTAAGCATAATTATCACTGAAGTGCATTCTTTCACTCCTCTTCTAAATTGAGAAGACTCCCTTTCATTTATTGGTTATCCACCTCCAAGTACTTTCTAGTTTTCCCTGTCACTCCTAGGAGGATTGTTTCTTTGTTTTACTTCTTTAAGGAAAAAGTAGTGCTTTCATCAGGCAGTGAAAATGGATGGACTGCCTCAAAGAGAGGGGAAAAAAGCCTGAGATCTTCCAACATGGTTATTTCACACTTGATTCCAGGAGGACTGTGGAAATAATAAATTCTCATGTGTTTTTCTGGGGGGTAAAACAGTTATGCTCAGTCCCTTGCCTTCGAAGGAAACCACTACCAAGGTTAATTACAAGTTTTAGGGCGTTGTTTAGGGAAAGAGCCAAGGAAACTTACTTACCCACCACCTGAGGGAGAGAAGAGGCCTCCATATCCAGCATTATCGAGCCCTTCTCTATACACGTCCTTAACTCAAACAAGCTGTGCAGGGACAACGTGGCCACGTGAGGTTTACTCCATCGTTCCCCACCTTGTTCTACCTTCTCCTCGAACTTTATCCACCTGCAAGAGGGCAGAGCAATGAGACTGTGTTGAAGTTGTTGCTCCCTCCAATCCTTGCAGACTGATCTGAAAGAAGCAACACAGCTGAAATATCACAACTTACTGACAAGTTCAAGCGCACACATTTTCCCACACATCCCTAAGGCCACAAATCCATGATCAAGTTGCAAAGGCTTAATGAGTTGGTATGTGTTAGGTGAGCAGTGATAATGCTGTATCTGCTTGTAAACTATCCCAAATGTAAGGTAAAACACGTTATCTTTAATAGCTTTCACCAAGCCTTAAACTAGCCTTAAACTAACACAGTTTACCTCATGTTTGCTCCAGGCCAAGTAGTTTCAACAACTCAGCTGACACCCGCTAATTTCCTCCCTGGGCTGCACACCCAGTCCCTGACCCGGTGCTCTGCATCACGCTGAGTACAACTGCTCCACCAGATCCAAGCAAATCAAAGTCAGGTAAGTAAATTCACACTTAATAACTAATCAAAAGTAGCCAGTGGTGAGAGGTGCTGATGGAAAGGATGGAAAAAATCGGTGTTTCTGGAAATAGAGTGACTTGCATTCAAGCATTCAGATCCAGACAATAAAATCTGAAAGCTTCACCTCCTGTTTAAGGAATCAGGTAAGCTTGGGGCAGGAAAAGTAGGAGAAAACTGCAGAGAAAGGTAAGGCAGAAATATCAGTAAATGGACCTCAGCTTTTACATTCCTCTTCTTTCATCTGCTCACAATTTGTAAACAAAAAGGCAGTATCTATATGGGATTATAACCACACCCTGCTCTAATATAGCCCCTTTCTCTCTTGGGCTCAGAGCCTTTACCAAGGCCACACATAACAGTGAGTATTGAGCAGTGGGGCAGCAGGGGCATGGCGCAGAGATTTAACTCACACAAAGTTTCATACCCCTGCTGCCCAGAGCTCAAATCTGCGGTCTGCCAGCTGGAGGCAGACCATCCTCCTTGCCACAGGTCCCCTGAATGGGGCAAAGAGATGGGTCATCTTCAAGTGTACGAGCACAGGAGAAGCACCAGGGCTTTGCCAAAACCCGGCAGCCTGGCCAACAGTCGGGAGCACTGCATAGTGCTGCCCAAGAGGAGCAGGCTGGCAGGAGGCAAAGGGCAGAGGAGAGCAGCATATCCCAAACAGACCCAAACATGTTCTGGAAGGAACAAGCGAGATACCAATGGAAAAGACAAATTAAGGGCTTCGTTCTTTCTCTCTGTTCTCTATGCATTGTTTAATCATTTAACAAAGTAGGTCTGAAAAAACAGAAAGCTCATCTCTCTAGTTGAAGATTAGAGCAAAGGTTAAATGCCGTTCCGTGCAAAATACTCTTTACACCCCTAAAACCATGTCATCACAGCAGGCAAGCAAGAGGTTTAACCCAGGGATCGCAACCCCGAGCTCCGCTGCTGCAGGCAGCCAGCCGGAGCGTGACCCCGCTGCGGCTCCGCGCTGCCCTTGGCTCCTGCTGCTGCCAGCAAGGTGTTTGCACAGGTGGCCGGCCGGGGACTGCGCAAACAACTCCTTCTGTGGGACCCACAGGAGGAAATTTCACCTGGCTCAGGCTTTTGCTGCACTTATAAAAGGAAAAGAAATGGCACAGATCTTTTCCTTCATTGCAGCACCCAGCTACGGCTGCACTGTGAGCACGGAATGCAGGAAGATGTTTTAATGCAACCTGATTGCAAAGTACAAGTGCATTCTAATCCCGTCCCAAGATACTGTTTTAATATACTTGGCTAAATGAAAATTCCACTGAGTAATATAAGGGGATTACTAGGACAAAGAAAACATACATGTGAAGGTAAGGAAGTCACAAAGTGGCTCAAGAGAACATTATTAACGCCAAGTGAAATCATACTCCTAAAAAATGTATTACTTTAGGATTAATCAATTATGCTTTTCAACTGCAATAATCTCTTTTGAGACTTCATTATACAAAAGTTGCTTTTTAACCCAAGCGGAGAGACTGAATTTGAGCTCTGAGTAACAAGGTTGTATTCAGCTCACACCACCTGGGTGTTTGCTAGGAAAGCGCAGTGACTTGGGCACCTGCACATCCGTGGAGTTCAAAGGGTGTGTGACATGGCCACATACGTATGACTGCATCATACAGTTATGGGATCATATCAAAGGCAGTTAGATGCTGCTTAGCCTGCAACAGCATAAAAGCTGCAAATTACAAGCATTTGTATTTTTGGTGAAAGTGTATAATTCACAATTATTAATATTTGCTTTCTGCAAACCAATGCCAGTACTTAGTTAAGCAATGCTCTCCACATGGCTTTCCATATGCTTAATACATGTCTTCTTCTTTAGGGCTTTTTATTATTATTCCCTACTATATACTTCACCTAATTAAATACGCTGGTTTGCCAAGGACCACGCAAAGCAAAGGAGGTTTACAAGGAGGCATCTTCAGTGTGAATTGAATTGAACCAATTTGGTGTGCTACTTCACTCACAAATGATACCTAAAGTGATAAAAATGAGCCAAACCTGAAGCCAAGGTAGTTCCAGACACCTCCCAGGAGCCAGAAGTGCCCACTGTAAAGGCAGATGTGGCTTTGAGGACACTGAACTGCGTGGTGACTCCTCATTCCATCAGGGGGAATCATTGAAAGACCACTCCTGGTGCAATACTTTCCTAAGCTAACCTACCAGAAGATATCATACTAGTGTGAAATTATCATCAGCTACACGCATCCCCTATTGTTGATAAAGACTTGGGGATACACCAGAAATATCTGTTAATGTTCAGGAAATAAGCCTAAAGCATGCCAAGACAGAAATCTGGTACTTTGTACAGTGTACATCTGTGCTATGGCAAAGATCATACGCACCTGGTCACTGAAGTATCATCAAAAAAGACTTTGCAAACAAGGACACAAAATGTGCTATCAGAAACAACCACTGACACAAGACCACACAGAAAAGCTCACTCACACCCAGAAAGTTGCACGGGCAGCCTCTGATCATTGGAAGAAAGTGTCTGACTTTTAGGGTGGAGGAGAGTGGAAAGGACAAAAGAGAGAGACATAGGGCTAATGCTTCCTATTGGGTGAATTTCATATTGTACATCCCAAAACAGAGTTTCCTGAGTATAAAAGGCAACATTATCTGCAGCGTAACAGCAACGTGCTGTTTCAGGGCAAACGATTATCAACACTGTTATTTGAGAAAATTAACAACCAAATTTATTTTGTTATTTCTATCCCCCTCTGTTTTTTTACATTTCCATATTCTTCCTTTCTGCCACTTTTAATTCACTTGCAATAGCTAGTAAAAATTCTTGTGACCACATCAGAGAAGCAGCAAGGTACGGCAAACAACACCCATGTAGTATTACACCTCTTGGATCTTACTACACTGGCAGCTCCAGCAAAGCTGGCACTGTGGACTTCTGAATTCAGGACCATATAGGCATCACTGGCTCCAAAGGGCAGAGATTTGCAAGAAAAATCTGCCACCAGTGCACTTGGTTGCCTCCAGAAGAACATCTTACTCTTCAAATGCTTCTCTGGGAGCCTTCAGTATATTCAGTGTACACATACCGTGAAGACAGCTATTATCTCTGCTAGCCAGTATGCAGGACTCGTCTTTTTTATTTTTAAAGCCCTATAAAGGATTGCATAAAAGGCATGTTAATATTGTAATGAGGAAAGAGGTGAAGGATGTAAATGTACTGTTTGACAGAGCTTACATGAAGAAACAACCGTAATTAAAGATTTTAAAAGCCTATCTGCCAACCCTTTCTGTCCTTGTCATTGTCACCATGATCCTTTTGCCATCTCTCTGCCTTGCAGAATGGCAATCTCCACTATGGTGTGCACATCTTGGTTCCCAAATGTAATGGACTGAGCCTCAAAATAGCTGGTGGCCTCCAGCTGTCTCACGTCTTTCTTTTCCTTTTACCAGCTTGCTCTGTATTCTTTAACTACGATTGAAATGAAAACATTCACATGTTGGTGCAAGAACTTGTCCATCCACACCAAGTAAATCCATTATAAGCACCAAAAAAAAAAAAAAAAAAAAAAAAAAAAGGAAAGGAAAGAAGAAAAAAGAAAGAACAAGGAACACCCAGTGACCCAAATCTTCAGGTTACCTTTTAACAGCAATACACCTTCCCTTTTACTGCTCTATTTCTAATGCATTTACAGGGCTGGGTTATGAAACACTCTACAATTAAGATATTTTTCCAAAACTTCTGTTTTTTGTTAATCATGGCCAGACCCCATCACTAACATGTGACAGGACCACACAAAGGAGTAAGACATCCTCAAGCCCCGGTCATGGACTGATGTACTTACTATATGAAACGTCACTGAGTGCAGGGGGGGTAACTATAGCCCATTTACACTGGGGTTGCAGCACAGACAGCTGAAGTCACATGGATCAAGAGTCAAGCCATGCAATTAAAGATATTCTTCTGGAAGCACTTTAAAGGCAGTATCTTGAAGGTTGCTGCTAGAAATGTTCCATGACATGTTCCAGTTTTTCTGTTGATCAGAACACCTCTGGTACCATTTGCTAAACCCTGTCTCTCCTGACAGCTCCCACTCTGTCAGGTCTTAGACCCATCAGCTGCAGTGAGTGGCAGAGCATGCAGCTCCTCTACCTACTAAAGCAGAGCTAGCCAGCTCTAGCTGGTATATTCTGCAGCAAGAGCCACTCGGTAGCTTACAGCAGGTTCTGTTTTGCTAGATTAAGTCATTTCAGGAAGATACTGAAAAATCCTGGACAATTACACACTGTGCAAGATCACCATCAACAAATTACCATGAAAGTCAGGAAGTTAGCCGAGGTTAAGAATTTCACTGTGCTTCAACAGGTTGTCCCCTCTTCAAGTATTTAATATAGATATGTATCACTCAAAGGAGAGAGGCATATATACAGCTGAATCTAGCACTTCTACTGAAGATGTATGTCACATGTGAGATCAGAAAGCATTTCCAAAGGGGAAGAAAACCTCCCTTTTTCTCTACAGCTGCCTGGTGGTAAAAGCACCAGCATATCCCTCTGTAAGGTTCTTGGAATGTAAAAGCAGAGGGCTCTTGATAGATACTTCTCAAGACATATAAATGTTTTGTCATTTCTCATTCAGGACATGGAGTATCTTCCTCTTGATGGCTAATATTTGTGGACTTGAGGAAAACAGAGCTTCCCAATCTTTATATTACAAAGGAGAGACCCAATATAGTGCTCAATATGAAGCGCACCATCAAGATCTGAACTGTGGAAGAGCCTTAACCATCTGTCATTAAAAACCCTTCTCAAAGGCCCATACATAGAGGAAAGCATAAATTGCCAGAAAAAGCAGAGGTGGGAAGTACACATGCAAGTACTGAACTAATGATAAGAGGGAAGAGCAATAAAGGGAGAAAAGGATGACCAATAAGAAAGGAGTTAAAGAGTAAAGGTGAAAAGTCTTTAAATAGGCTCTACAAGTGACTGAGAAGTAAAAATAAAACAAGATAAGGGGCAAGGGGGTAGGCGGTGGAGCAGTTCATTAAATCACAGGTAAAGAAGATTAAGGTAGCCAAACAACATTGGCTACCTCCAAACACAGTAGATGCCCTTAAGACTGGAAGGTGGGGAAAGAGCTTAGCACGGCCACAATAAAGGAAAATGAAAAGCCCGAAGTTAAGAGAGGGGGATTGGGAACAGGGACAGGAAAACCCCAGGCTGCTCAGCAGCTAGGTAAGCACCTCTTTCTAGGGGAAGGTTTCAGACCTTCGCAGCAACAGCAGTTAGGGGCTTTACCTCTCAGGGCAAACCCAATAAAAAGGTTTTTGCTGTAGAAAAACTACACTTCACAAGGCAAGAAGCAGCCTTTAGATCTTGAATCCAATCCAATGGCTCCTTCTATGTTGCTCAGAAATACGCCATAAAAAACTTGTGTCAAACAGGGCAAAAAAAACATGCCAGTCCTAAATCAGCACCATTAAAGAAATAGGGAGAGAACTTAGTCAAGAAACTCAAAGCAGGCAATCCAACTGAGCATTTAATACACCTTGAATAATTTGAAAGGGGAAAAAAAACTTGAGGATTTTTTTTACCTATTTAAAATTAATTTTATCAGTAACTCATTAGGAGAAGGACGCGGTCAAAATGCTCCAATTTGTGGTGTGTGAATATAAGTAATTATAGCAATAGAATTTAAGGAATTTAAACACATTTACAGAAGCTTTAGTCTGGCCATGGTATTGTTGATCTTTTCAATGCACTAGTAAGACCATATCGATTTTGGATCTCCATATGCAACCCATTCAAGTCAATCTGGCAGTCTGATTTTTCTAGTTGTTGTTTTAAATTAATATTTACACAAATCCGTGAGTTCTCTCAGTTATCCAAGAAAGGTAAATTCACCTGTATGGATTTCTTTCTGTGGACTTCCCAAGCCATTCTGTAGCATGGACATTACCCTCCTTGAGTGCTAAAGAGGAATTTTCCATGGGGTTTCTGAGTAGCTGCCCTTCCCTTTCAGGATACAGTTAAAAACAACTCACCTGGCAGTCTCTTTCCATTCCATCTCTTGTCCATCAACGGCCAGAAGCTCATCCAGCTCTGTGAAAAGCTGTGGGGGTGCTGGGCTGTCATCTTCCTCTCCAAGAATGAAGCGGACGCGTTCGGCAGCGGGGGAGACTGCAGAGGTGAAAATACTGCGGTTAACAGCCTGAGAGATGACCAGAGACGTGCGGCTCTTTTCCTTTCCCTTCTCCCCAAAGCCGTTCAGCTGTTTCTCCAGGCTGTCTTTTCCATTTGACATCCTAGTTGTGGTCGGAGGGGCGTGAGGGAGGGTTCGTGTTTCTCCCTCTCCTCCCTTCCTTGCTTCTCACTTACTTCTTAAAACTTCAAGCTGGGAGTAAAGTTCAGGAAAACTTGCCTCTTCCTACAGTCCTTAACTATGTTACAGCAATTTGCAGCCCTTGTAAAAAAAAAGAGCTATCAAGCTCAAAACCAATATGCTCTATGGTGCGTGCCCAAGGACCTTTAGTACTCTGATCAGCTGAGATCCTTAGCCCCCGTTTTTATATGACGTAGAACCAGTTTCAGCCAAACTCTTTTGGGGCTTACTGTGACAGCATCCCATAGCCAGCTTTCCCCTCCCTGTCAACATGGCTCATGCTCTAATTGGCCTGCAAGGCAAGCTGTAACCTTCCCAGACCTATTGCTAGAAAACACAGGAATATTTAACAGAAAGTTTGTGTCATCTATACATGAAGAATGCGCCTGAACGCATTTAGTCAGGCACCAGTGCACTGAAAAAAAACACAGCTCTACCCATTGGGAAACGACTGCCCATTTAGGCAGAAGAACCTAGGTTCAACACATGCTCTTTTGGTAGTGCAAGTGAAGTTCATTTGTGTTTCTACCTAAAGGAGAATGAGCAGAACCCCTCTCCTGGTTAAGAAATGGACATAACTCAAAATTAAAAACTGAAAACCTCGCTGTGCACATGCCAAGACCTAAGGGCATCTCCCAGAGGCAACTGGGGCTCGTGCCACCAAAGCAGCATTGCTGGAGGACCTCGTGGGGTCTACAGTTTTGTTCTTGTCATATCACCTTAAAACAAAGGTGCGATACTGGGCAATTTTAAGACAGACATCCCTTCTGCTGAATGTTTATTAGCATTAGAGTTAAACAGCAGACTATGAACTTTGAACAGTTCTGCTAAAAACTCCTTTCTTTTCAAAAGATCAGCTGTCTGGCTGTTGCAATATAATTAATTACACCAGGTGTCCAATCACCATTGATTTTTCCAGGGTAAGCAAAGTCTCAATTTGTAATGTGAAAAAAGAAACCAATAGGAAACATGGCCTTTTTGTTTCTCTTTTTTTTTCTTGTTTTTTTTTTAAAGAAGCCTTCAATTATTAAGCAAACGTTGATGCAAATTTAATTTCTCACCAGCTAGTATACTTTTGTAATAAAAAAGCTTTCTTTTCCTATCGAAACTACATTTACAGTTAAAGAAAATAATTTAATGAAACTATCTTTTCTCATTATTATTTTTGCAGTTGGTGACATTTTCCCCCTGTTGCATTGGTTTTAACGCTCCCAATTGAAGAAATACAGCAGTAGGGACACACCTCACTGAAGTGAACATTTTTTTACCCAAAGCTTTAGAGCCAATTGCAAGTTTTGCTCAAGCTGTTCAGAATGCTCCCGCAGCGAGACAGAAGACCAGGCTTCCTTCTGAAAGCAAAGCACTTCTGAAAACGTCTTGTTTCACATATCTGAGTTTTGCTCTAAAATACCTACATGAATTAGAAGTCTTGTTGCCAGCTAGGTCCATTTTACTTCTCTCCACCTCCTTCCTCTCCTTTAAGGCTTTTCAGGCCCACTGGTCAGCAGTACATCGTGAGCTGCCCCTGTGATTCTCTCCTTTTTCCCATCACAAAGGCCTCAGCCCTTCCTCACAGAAGCACCTGCCAGAGAGGTGCACCAACCTCTGTGCTTCCCAAAGCTATCCTCACATCTGCACAGTCACAACATCTAAGGCTCTGCAAAGTGGTACTGATCTAGAACCATTTCCAGAAATCCATCATTTATAGCCCACCAGCTTCACTTCCCTGAGACGTGGCCCCAGCTCTTCTTCACAGAACTGCACAGCACAACTCAATCCCAAACCCAAATAATTACAGCATGTACATCCCCGTGGCTGCTCACGGCTGCCCCTTTCCCATGCCCACCATTTTAAGGGTACCATTTCACAAGCACAACATCCTCAGGACATGCACTAGACCAGCCTGTGTGTTACCGTTATGGACACAGGCACCATCACACATATCCTTCTGCCTTTTAATTGCAGGACAATAGGGCTTGACCCTATTCACAGATCATCACAGCTTCCTAGCCTCACGGGACAGGTACCCAGGAGGCAGCAGAGCTTGAGGACAGGCTGGGTTTGCCACGATTGGGAGCAAGGTGTAAGGCGTGTGTATGAAACGTAAGTGAAAGCAACATAAATATACATCAGTAGAAAGCAAAGTTCACACAATCAGCTGATCCATTCCTTTGCCATTATGTCACATAAGCAATATTGCCCGTGATTCAGTAAGTTTCCCAAACTAACTACACAAAGCTTTTTCATTTTTTTATCAGTTCTTCCTTTGAGTAAATCTGTAGTTTCCCACAAAAGCAAAAACACTCCCACAGGATACTCCTGAAAAAGAGAGAAAAATACTGCTAAGCAGAATTTACAAAGACATTCAGTTCTTGGAAAATACACATTAACCCTTTTGGTAATTAGCACTCTTACATAAGCATTAGTTTCTACAATTATTTTTTCTTTTTCTTCAGAAATGTTTCTCACAATCCGTGAGGTGCATAACAAGCATTCGATTACTTGACTTGGATGTAACAGATGCTCTTGGCAGAACAGTTCCAGAATATATCTGCAAACACATAGCCTTATGCATGAAAATCGTCCTTGCAATTATAAAAGCAATTTGGACTAAAAATCTGCATCTAAAACACATTGAAAATAAACATTAGTATAAATAATTAAGATTTTCCTATTTCAAAAACCCAAATAGGTGTAACACTTGAGCTCATCTTCATACAGTCAGCTCAAATCAGCCATGGAGCCAGGAGTTTGTGCTGAAACCAATGCACCTGAGCACTAAGAGGCACGGTTCAAGTTCTGCTTTCACCACACCACTTTGGCTTGGGGTAAATCATTTCGCTGCTCAGGCCCTCAGCTCCTCACTGCCACATACCAGCCTCTCTCTTCCCGCTCTATTCAAATCGCACATGCTTCAGGGCAGAGATCTCACCGTGTGTACATTTGGGAAAACACCTACTAAAGCCAAGTCCAAAGTTTCAGCTAAGACCTTTAAATACCACTGTACTGGCAGACTGGTTATCAGCACTTGGGTTTTTTCCATTTATTTTGCTGTAGTGCTTCAGACATGTACACAGACATGTGCCCCCCTCCACAGCACACTATGGACAATAAAAAGATGACAGCTGGCCAAAAGAACACCAAACGGCTTACAGCATGAACCTGCAGACTTCCACGATGTGCTTTTTCCTCTTCCTTTCATTGGGGATAATTTGGCTCAAGGAAAAAAAGAACAAAAACAGTAAGTGGCTGCCATTCTCCAGCCATTTGGTGGTTTCACAGTGATGGAAAGAGTCTAGGTGACTTAGACTTCAGCTCTTTGCTGATGGTGTCTGACTCTGCAGTCATCCTCCAGATGAAGAGCAAGCCCTGCTGGCAGGGAACCCATCAGATACATGTTCCATCAACTTCCCTCTCAATCTGCACTAATGACTCTCAATATATTCTTAACAGAATTTAAATATCACAGCCAGAAAAGCTATAAAATAAATTTATATCCTACAGCTTCAAAAAAAGCAACTTGGAGCACAGCAAGAGGCTGGTGCATTAAGCAGCCTGTGAGAGAAGTGATTACAGAGCTGCTGAAGGCATTGCTTGCAGCCAACGAGAAAATTCTCTCTTTCCACTCATTTTGTTATCATTTGGTATTACGTGGAAGTGTTACTGTGATGCCTGATCCCATAACACATCAATTCCACAACTGGCCAGAGAAGTTTGCTCACTGGGCTGTATCATATGAGGAGTTACAGGAGTGCTCCCACCTCATCTGGACAAGCAAAGTCTCCCCTTCTTTTTCTTCTTCCTTTTGTTTTTGCTAATTTCAGATTAGCTGCATTTAGCACAACTGATAAGGTTCAAAATCTAATTAAGGAATTTGCTGGGTCACAGGTCTCCTATGGCTTTGCTTTGCCACATGTTCTTTATTGCGATTTTGTAGGTTAATGGGCCGTTTATGGGTTGTTTATGTGCTCTTTAGCAAGGAGAACATATTTTCATCTTAATCTCCCCAGCGAACACTGTGTGCTGAGCGCGGGGTGGACAGCTGAGTATCAGGCTTAAGAGCTGCAGAGCAATTAACCTGGGGGGTGAACCCTGCAGAGCTCCCCCTGCCCGACCTTTGAGCACCGGCCTCCCCAAGCCTTGACCATCACCTTTGCTTCTCCCTAACCCAGCCACTTTGAGAGCTGCTGAAACCAGCACCGCCAATGGCAGCATCAGCTGCCACTGCTGAGAGGTCTTCTTTTTGCAGCTGTCTCGTTCCAGCAACAACCTGATGAGCAACAGACATACGTATCGGAGAAAATGCTAATCCACGGATTTAGATGGCTGGGATTATATTTTTCCCTGAATGGGAGAGGAATTAAGCTATCAAATGCAGATGGTAGAAGGCTCCAATGCAACATTTAAATACAGGTATTGGCATCTGCTAACGGCACCTCCTACCTCCCCCTTTTCCCTTTCCTTTTCCCAAATTCAGGCAGAAGCAGTCCATGAAGCAGCTTATAAAACAAATCACTTGCTGAAGAGAACAAACACATCAGCTCTTTCTCCTAGTTCAGTTCAGGCCAATTATGAGTACAATTTATACCCTCAGGTTCCCAAAGGCAAAATCAATCTCCATCAACACAGAGAAATCTGAGGGAGAAATACAGAGAGACACATTGTGGCACGACGGCTTCAAATAAGGCCACAGCTGAACTTCCCAGCCCAACGTCAGCCCGACTTCTTCAATTGCTCGCTGTCGCAGGGAGCCCTCCCTCCCAGCCTGGCCGGATAAAGCAGCAAGCTCGCTGCCTGCAGGGCTCCCCATGGCATGCAGAAATACCGGGGGGCTTCACAAGAGCAGCAAGTATCCTGAAGTCACCTCATGCTTCAGTGCTGAGTTGCAAGTGCCTCACTAACCAGGGGTGAAACGTGATGCAGCGAGGAAGGTGGTTATAATCTGGCCCTCCACGTGTACGGTACCTCCTCAGAATTAACTGGGGGGTACCCGTTTGTGATGATGTACAACTAAAACAGTCTCTTCTCATACCAGCCAGCAGTGTTTCTTCCATGCATTTTTTCATTTTGTTTTTACTGGTAGTGTTTCTGAACACCGTTGTGACCTGCACCTCAGTCGACTGCTTCCTCCATCCAAGGCCAAAGAGCCCGTCTAACATTGGGTACTCCACCACTTAGAAGTACATCAGCAGCTACAGAAATCCCCATGAGCCCTGGCATAAATCCTGCCTCAAAGCCTGTGGTAACATTATCAAAGAGGGTTATTTGTAAAACATGCTTTCCAAATACATTTATTAAAATGGGACATGATTACACTCCAATTAATTTCTGGGGTTGCCCTCAGTCAGCCAAAACTCAGTTCAAATCAATCTCAAGTCAGAGGGAGTAAGTTGAGTTAAACACCTGTGTGGACGTTCTTATCAGATTTTAGGTGGTTTTCTTTCTAGTTTACCTGACCTCACTTCCAAAACGAATCAATTAACATTAAACAACTTTAATTCTGCATGTTAATGTCTCTACAAGACCTTATCCCATTTAATCCTTTCTCTGAAGATTTATACCTTTGATCAGTTCCCATTCACATTCCTGAGTACTCCTGCATAGACACGCCCTGGAGTTTGAACACTTTTACAGACAGTTCAAGGCACTATCCAGAGGCAAGTTTCCACTAAGGGTAGCTGATGACAAAAACCCAGGCTTTAGTCAATGTTACTAATGAGAAGAATGAAGCAGGCAGTTTTCACAAAAGTCATGAAACAATTACACAGATGGCGTGGCCCATCCCGTACCGAAGTTTTACAGGTTTCTGGTCTGCTCCCCTCCACAGCACAACCCCTTCTCTAGGCATCGTACCTAGCAGATAACAAGAAGTTAAACACAAGTACAGAGCTGGAGAATACAAGGACAGTGGAAAAGCTGCTCCCAAGGAGGGGAGCTTGGAAAAAAATGGCAACTCCCTTAATTTTGACTCTCCCATCATACAACTTCCAGCTGCAGTGTAGACTGTAGACCCTTACTATCTCCCCTTGATCCCCTTTCATAACAGGGATGTAATGAGAAGCAGCAGTAACCTGGCCCAATGCTGATTAACACCTTACTGATAAGACCAGAATTCACAATATCTTGATTCTGCAGTAAGATTTTTTGCTCTGCATCTTGCTTAATATAAGCAAGGTAGTTTGGTCACGCAGTTTGGCAAAAATTGAGGAAGAAAGCTTTTGAATCGAAAACAAGGTAAGATTTGAAAGGGAGATTGTAACAGGAGATGGAATTCCCCCAGCTAAAAGCAAGCAGTGACGGCTTTCACAGCTCACAGCTCTACCAGTTTCCATGAAACACTAACCAACACGGAGTCATGGCTAAAAGCAGAGACTGAGATTGTCATCATGGACATCTTCACAGCTCACATGTGGTATCTGACACAAGGACAAGGCAAAGGACCTACTCCCACTTTACTGGTAATGCTGTTCAATGTGTCTGGAGCACTGCCCATGTTGAAGCACAGCACACAGACTCTCTGTGCTATTCTTGCACTTGTATAGACAAGGACAATGATCTACATGTGGAATCTGCTTCACAGCAATGCCTGCACCTTAAAATTTGATCAGAGACCACACATTGGGCCTCTCCTAGGCTCCTGCAGAATCCAGCTCTGGATGACCAACTCTCCAGATAATTGCTACAAGCCAACGTTAGAAATCTCTTTTCCTATGGAGAAAAATGATTCCTTTTTGACCTTGCATACAGTGCTGGCTGGTAATAAGGCAGATCAGATTTGCCCGCAGGATGAACTTGGCAGCCTGCAGGGAGCACTCACTATGCTACCAGGTCCCCTTTGGGGCCATCTCTCTCTCTCCTACAGACAACAAAAGCAGAGAAGGCAATTCAAGCCACTTGATCCATCCTGAAGCAAATATCCCGCATCCCTTGATCATGACCCTTTCCAACATGTACTGAATAATGCTGACTGCCTCTTGAATAATCCGTTTTTTGCTGGACTACTGTACTGCACAATTGTTCATGTTCTGCTGTAAGCTCCTATGCAGCATGTGGCATATCTTAAGTCTTTGATCTGCAAAAAATTATCAGCATTAGACAAATGCTTACTAACAACACATTCTCTCAACAGCCAGAACGGCAGCCTTTATGTAATGATTTGCTAAGCACTCTCAGCTCCTTCTGTCTTCAGCGGTGTTGTGATAATGCACAGACCTTACGTCTTCAGGTATTTTATTGATGCATTCCATGGAGATATTGGGACACAGCAAAGACCGTTCTTCCAAAACTGTCCTAAATCTACTCATTTATAGCAGATAGGGACAAGTGGACAAGGTGAGCAATGCAGACTATCAGTCTGGCAGCCTCTTAAGCAAAAACACCATCAGCTAATGAAGAAGTCAGTCAGCCTCAACATAAAAGACATTGCCTATAGAAGAAGAAACACTGCTAATTCTGAACACACTTATGATGGAGGGATCGCTGCATGCTACACCTCTAGTCTGGCTATGAACCTTTCTCAGCACTGCTCCACTGGAGAAACACTGCCAGTTAGCTGTCTTTGAAAAT
Source organism: Aythya ferina (assembly GCF_964211825.1). NCBI lineage: Eukaryota > Metazoa > Chordata > Aves > Anseriformes > Anatidae > Aythya > Aythya ferina. The sequence continues at coordinate 62,161,256 of NC_140300.1, read as the reverse complement.
CGGTGCCTGCTTTTTTCAGCTGCAGACAACAAAACTAACAGCGATGTAACATGTCAGGGGCCGAGGCAGCTGTATATTCCAAACGGAATGCATTATTAACAGCCTTGCTCAGATACATCAGTAGCAAGCTGAGCCAGGCCAAATAGTTAATGTATTAACCACTCTGGTCTCTGCCTGCTCAGATCCACAGAAGGTTCCCCTGATCTCAAGGGTGCAGAGTCGGGTGCGTGTAGACCGCGTGATCCTCCGGGTGCTGGTCTGGAGACAGGCCTGCTGTAGCTAGATGCCAATTACTGGTTAGTAGGTGCTGAACTGCCTGAAAAAAAACAGGAGATTTCTCTTTATCACTTCTTTTTCCCCCTAGATTCATCTCATGTAATTGGAAATAGCACTAAAGGCAGTGATGCCTTTGACGCTTCTTTTAGTGAACAGCTAACCCATCCTTCTGTACCACAGCCTATGCATCATAACAGAGCACGCTGTTTAAAATCCCTGGCATGATATAAGCCATGCAACAAGCAATCCAGTACAAAATATGGATTACAAAGGTATTTTTTGACTAGTTCTGGAGGTCAGCCATCTTACTTAAAGTCATGTGAAAGTGCAACAGCAGCACATTTTTAAGGAGCTATTACTGAGCAGTTGCCAAATAGACTTCAATAAAGAAAAAGCTGCATCTAGAGAAAGCCTAGCTTTTTTCCACATCCCACTGTCACACAGATCTGGGATGCTGTCTGGAATCACATCTCGCTTGGACTTGACCAACAGTCAAGCCTCCAGTGAATCAATTTAGCAGCACAGTGGCTGCCATATATAGCAAAGTCCAAAAACCGTTCTGTAATTCTCAGTGGTTTTTTTGTTTGTTTGTGTTTTCTGGGGGGGCTTTTCTTTGTTTTCCTTTTCTAAAAACAGTATGGCTTTCACAGTTTGTTTGCAGAGATGTTGCTGTTCAACTCCCTGTAACCCTGCTAGGGTCCCATTCTAGTACCTCAAATGTGCCCTTAACCACATTCATGACCATATGTGGCTCCCCCAGTACTTCCACAGGCATTAATAGCACAGCTCGTGCACGAAGCAACTACTCAACATAAGATAGTACGTGAGAAAATTCCTTTTTATTTGGTGAGTAAAAAAAAGACAGCGCTTTTGCGTTCAACACTGCAGTGCAGCTCTCTTCTAAGATATTTTTAAAGCTATTTTGATTTGATGCAGTCCCTTAGTACTGTCATTCCCTTCCATTGGCCACAAGAGTCCTACCAAACTATTAATTAATTTTTGAGCTCACCACTGATCATTTACCTGCACCTCCTTTTTTAGGTAATGAATAGTGAGGTGCAGTGATCTTTTTAAGGACACAGCCATAACAACTCTGGACTCTTTGTCTGAATTTAAACTTCCATGCAGTGCCAAGAAGAAATAGTCACCCTTCCCTTCCCTCTCTGTGCTTTAAATCCAGCCCTCCGGCTGCAAGACAATTTTATGCCTATTAAGCTCTTCTCACAAGCAGGATCTCATCGTAGTCTGTTTGTCCTGTTCAATCATCCTCCACATCAGCTCTGACCATTTCAGCACTTCTAGAAGTTTTCTTCAACAAGGGCTCGATGGAGCAGAACAGCGTCGCAGAGGAAGAAAGCCAAGCACAAGCATGCGAATTTTCATTTTTTACTCCTCCAACTTTCCTGCATGCAGAGCCCTTCATTCCATGTGTTTTTCAGCAGTGTCTCCAGCTGAAATTGAGCTGATCTCTGTTGCCAGGCAGTATTTCAAGGAGTACTGAATGTCTCTGGCATTCAACACTTTTTGCTTTCAACTCTTTTCATTCTGTCCCCTCTGTTTTAAATGTTGCCAAATACCTCATCCACTTCAGGCACGGAGAGAAAAGGGTGTTAATATTCCTAGCAGGCATTGCAGGAGACCAACCTGGTGTCTGAGAGCAACATATATGCGCTGAGAGGGTTCTTTACGATCAACTGCCTTGTGTCAAACTTGGTGTAGCAGGGAGATGCCATTCTGAGAGCACAGGCTCTTGTTGACTGTGAGGCTCAAGAGCACAAATTATTGCTGGGGGAGAGGAAAGAGGCAGAGCTAAATAAATTAGGTCTGATTTTGCCACTGCTTTGCATACATACAGACTTGAGTACAGGTCTCTTGCTTGGTTTGAACAGAGTATGCAGCACACAGGCACTGAAACACTTAAAAGGGAAAAAGAAGTTACAAACAAACATCAAGGTACATTTATTGTTGATATGAATACAGCTGGTCTTCACCAGAGCTGGTAGTTGTGGTGGAAGACTGTGTCGCTCTGGATGTGACAGAGATGACTGGTGTCTGTTGGTTGTTCTGACACATGCACAGCCATTAATGCGAGTGTTCTGTAGCCTACATCGATTTGGTGCTTCTGAGCCCATCTCATCTTGAATATCAGCAGGAATAAGGCGCCAGCCGCCTTTGAGATGCTTTGAAAATGCTCAGCGTTTCTTTTTTTTCCATCACCTTCTGAAAAGCTTCATTCAGTGACAAACTGCCCTTCTGGCTCTTAAAGGTTAACAGCCACTTATCTAAAAAGCTACAAAGCCAGCACGAGAGTTCAGACAATGCTTTCATTGACTTTGAGAGCAGCAGGATCTGGCCTGGCGAATCGTTACAAAACCAGTTAATTTCATGCTTTAATGCTGGTTCTCCACACACTTCCTTGCTGCAGCAAACCAAGTTAGGTGAGGAAGATCCATCTCTTCAGACCATGTGCTTTAGGCAGCTTCCTTTATCCCATCTTTTAAAGCCTACCAAAAGCCCATCCTCAGCACTTCCCTCGCTTGGCATCCTTGGAGATGTTATGATCACCCTGACAAAAATTGTCACTGTACTGTAACTAGTGAGGCAAATAAAAGATTTTGGTGGATAAATTGTTTCTCTGAGGGAATTTTCTCTCTCTGAGTGAAAACAATTCAGAAGAGGGCATTCGCAGTGGTATTTCAGTAGCAGAAAGACCCTATTGAGATACAGACACAATAACCAGTTTCGTTCCTGCCTTTAAAAATTAACAACCGTTAACTTCAGGCTCCGCGTGGCTCCAAGCTGCCAGCAATACACTCTTTCCAAATGGCTTCCCAGAAAGAAACTCCTGATTTAACTTGTTCTTGAAAGCCTGGTGACATTTCTCCAGCTCTTGTTCTTTGCCGGTTTCCCCTTGCAACAGCAAGTAGCATTCAAGCTTCTGCCTCCTTTTTCCTCCTAGATTCACAGACTCACCCCCACTTCCAACATCAGCACCAAACCACCGCAGAGCAGGATTATGCTGGAAAACAACAGGCTTGCTGCTCCGCGGACACGGGCTGCACAAAGGTCTACACCTTGAGCTGTGCCCCACCACTCAGCAGAGCCCAGACACGCAAACCCATCCCTCCAAATAAAGCTCAGGGGCACTGGGAACTTGAAAGTTGTCATAGTTAGATCAACTGCTGACAAGAGTTGCACAGAGCTATGTATTTTGATCCATTATATATAAGCCCCCAAATGGCAGGTGATCTCTCATTAGCGAGAGGAAGGGATGTCCAGCAGCAGGGTATCACACAGCAGGCATTTCAGCAAATGGCAACAGCATAAAGCAAATGTTGGAGAAAGGAAGAAAAATTGAGGTTAAAAAAAGGAAGCTTGTGAAACAAACAAACAAAAAAAAAAGGCCGACAAAATGTTAATGAAAAATGATTTCAGGCTAGCAATGCATACCCTTCCTTGGCTGAAAGTCAACCGGCCAGAGTTTGTGGTTAGCCTTGGCGTCTACCACATAGAAGAGGAAAGAGCTCTTCTCATCTAACTCCAAAGTGCAAGAAGGAAAACTGACTCTGGCAAGCCAGTAACTTCAGTAGATTTGCTAAGGACTCACCTACCCTGGAAAGTAGTTTTACTGCTTTAAGCGTGGTTCTGTAATTAAATCAGCCAAATGCAGGTAAAAGATTTTTCCACTTTTGGGAATGGAATACAACTAGGAATTATACTAGAACTGTGTGTGAGAAGAATAATAGTCTGTTATCCGAAGTATTTACACAGTAAGACTAAGCACGGGCCAGCTTTCAGCAAGCGACTGTACTGTAATTAAGATCAATATGCTCAGGAAAAGGATACTGCCAAAACCAAGGAAGGGAGAGAGCTAGTTCAAACACACCTAATGTTTGTCAGTGAAAGGGGAAAAATTTGGTATCTGGAGACAAATTTGGAATAGAAATCTAAGCAAGCAACATGGAAATACACATTCAGCAAACATCAGAGGCGATAAAGCAGTAAGGCAGGACAACTATAGAGAATAAGGTATCAAAGCCCCACTTCACTGCACCATGGTGATTCGGGACATGGTTTAGTGGGTGATATTGGTGTCAGGGGGATGGTTGGATCAGATGACCTCTGAGATGTTTATTGACTTTAATGATTCTGTGATTTAGGAATATGCCAGTTCTACGTAAGCTTAGGTTAAAGCAAAACTGGCAAACATGACATACAACAAAGACCCAAACAAACTGAAAAACTAGTACATAAGACAAAGAAGAAAAATGAATTATTTAAGAATATTAGCAACAGGAGCTTGGGAACTGGTGGATCAAGGAGACCACCGTGGAGTGAGAGCCAATTAAGAGGATTAAAGATTTTGCAGAAAAGCAAAACAGCTTCTTCGTGTGAAACTTGACTACATCAGTAAGTGGAAAGATGATTTTTCAGAAGCTAAAATGTGAGGCAGTTAGGATATGAAGGTGCAGAAACAGGAAGACACAGACAAACTTATCAGCAATAAATGACCAAACTCCTGGTGCTCATCCTAGCAGGACCCTGACCAACACTGGGGTTTTAGTAAGCTCTGGAACATTTTGTACAGCACGAACCTGAAAACACTATAGTCAACCCAGCTAATCTAGCACACTTTACCACTGGATCCCACCAAGCCCACCAGAAAAAAAAAAAAAATCTCATTATTTTATCCAATTTCCTTTTTTTTCTAGATGCCAGGTGCTGCCCTTTGGAGGTTTCCTTCTGCTGTTCACCCACATTGTGGTTTCAAAAAGTGCACAAGGTTAGCATGCCTTTATTTTTCTGCCACGACTAAAAGCAGAGCGAATGTGAGCTGCCACAGCCTGTTCAGACTTACACAGACTGGGGCTGCTGCAGTTAAAAACAAACCCATTAGCAGAGTTCTCAGAACCCAAGCACTATTTAAGCAGATTTTTTTTTTTCTTTTAAGCTCCTAAATGCAACTGTATCAATTATTGTTTTATGTAATTGCCTAACATTTAATGTTTACAGCAACATTTTACAACTAATTTACATGTAGTTCACTAAATGCTTTAGGGTTAATTGGTCTTTTGTCGTGCATTAAGCAGTTTGTTAATTATTAGACAGTTGGGAGGAAAAAACAAGTAGGAGGTCAGTTTGAGGATGGCTTGGACCGAACAGAACAGCTGCTTGTAATTACCAAAATGCATGGGGGTGATTTTTGCACAAGCATTGACCTTCCTCATGGTCAACCCCATGTTTAGCCCCACAGCAGGCAAGTCGCAAGGGAATGGTTTATTTTACAGGATCACAACGTCTCCTTTGTTCTACTTACGAGGATAGGATACAACAGGACTACTCATGTACTAACCTCATTGCTTACAGCATGTGCGTGTGAAGTGTAGATGAAGCCATAGGAGGAGAGAGAGAAAAGATGCAGTTCCTTGCACTTGGCATGAAGTTGTTTTAAACACACTCCAGGCAAAACAGAAGAAGCAAACATCACAAGAAGGATTCAGAGGGATGGTTCCCAGAGAGGTACAGCCTGGCTAACCCATCTTGGCCATGGACATTTCTGCAGAAGGCTACGGAGAATTATTTTCTCCAAGTTTTATTTGGTTTTGTACAAGAATTAAGGAGATAATGACACAAGTCCTATGGTTTGTAGTAGGGTTTGGATCAGACCTCGGACCTCCTTCCACAGCACACCAGCAATGCACACAGGACTGCAGAGCAGAGCACAAGACTTAACACCGTGGTTATCCTGGCAATATTAACATCCACTCAACACTGCAATCATTGGACATCAGCCTTTTTTGAATCGTGATGTTACCACAGTATCAGCACACTGCTCAACGCTGCTAAATTTCTGGACAGCAGAAGGCAGTTAGGAAGCTTTTGCAGTTTTCTCCATGAAGCAAGGTGCCCAGGTCTCACACAGATGCTGTAACACATCCACGCAAAGTCCCACAGGTAAGTCTGGCTGCCGTAACAGGGATCTGAATCCCAGCTTCCCTACTCACACCGGTGACTTGGCGCACACCGTTCAGCTGAAATCAAAGCCATTTTCCACCCCAGGCACATCAGAAGGCTCTCTACCATATGGCGAAAAGGATTTGGAGAGCCTGGGCCCTCCCTAGACAACCAGCAGCAAGCACCCAGATTTCCAAGTGTCTTGAAAAGAGCACACCCAGGCCACATCCCAATACGGTATGGGGGCAAGAATCATTTTGGTGCTGAAAGGGCTCCCAAGGACACGTAACTGTTCTCTGCTCGGAGCACGGTCAGCCCCGAGGCATCCAAACAGACCAGAGTGACTTGTGAGAAATACGGCAGTGTGCCTCCTTGGGGCTCTATTCTGCCTTCATTTTTATCTAATGAAACAGCACTTTGGGCATTATATCGTAACTTCGAAACCAACATTAATAACGTAATTACCAAGTTGGCCCTGCTTGGAGCAGAGGTTTGGACCAGATGACCTCCACAGGTGCCTTCCAACCTAATTTGTTCTATTCCATTAGTGAACTCCACATCCAGCTAATCTCCAGTCCAGTTATCACATCTGCTGCCCCAACACGAGTGCTTTGCCAGGCTTTCAGAAGAACTTTTAGTAATGAAAAGCGACTGGAAACTCCACGCTGTTTTTAATGATCTATTTGACATCTCGGTCTGGATGGAAGTTGAGATCAGAAATTGTAGCAACATAGAGCCAAGTTTGTATATTAGAACCATTTGCACACAAATGCATCCAACTTGGTAAATTTACTTGCTATCTTTTCCATGGAAAGTGTTCCCATGGCTTCTTCTCACCCAGTGCCTCATCTCCAACTTCTTTGGCTCATAGCGAGATGGAGCTATTATTATGACACAGCCCTCAATGTTTCATTCAGGGTCCACACCCAAATTATTCTGGTTACTGCACAGACATACAGAAGTCATCTAAACAGAGACAGCAGCAGCAATTAAACCCAATTGACTGGAGGCTTGGGTTTAAAGTGAATTAGAGAAATAACGTCAATTTCTTGTATGGCCATTCTCATTGAAAATTGAAGTGACCTTTATCAGATAGATCTTCACTGGAGGAGATACTACATCCTGAACTCAACTGAAGATGTTTTTCAGGACGCTTTAGGCTAACTACCTCTTTGGAAACATCAAGAGCTGCCCCAGCACCACCGGTCTGACTCCATGTGCTGTCCCTCAAGATCATCAGCCACAGGAAAACAACAAAACGACTGCAAAACAACACATGCAACATGTTTTGTGTCCAAAGGAACCAAGGAAGAGTTTGGCATGAAAACGTGGACTCTGGACACATCTTTGTAAAGAGAGATTTCTTCTCAGCATGACCTGAGTCTTCAGCACTAACAACCTTCTTCTGCAAGCTTGGTTTTGTTCCATCCTCTCTTTCAGTATTTTCTCTACAGAAACAAAGACGTTACAGACTGAATGCCTTTAGCACATGTGCTAGGAAATGTAAACAGACAACATTTCAAAACAAAACACTCAATAAAAACCTTCAGCTTTTACAGACACTGGACTCTTAGTCTGGAGGTGCATACAACAAGAGCAGCAGGGGGTGCAGAAAGGGGTCTTGGAAGACTTTTACATGATCTGCACCCTGTAACCAACCAACCTGCACACGCCCAGACATCAGGGGGGACTTTACACAGTCCCCCCAGGAAGAGTTTCTAGCCCCAAGTGGCTACGGCTGCCAGAAGCCTGTCACCTGCTCTCTCTGCACTCAGGGAACAGAGCTTGACCACCTAAACATGGCATCAAACTCCACCTGTACCTTCTCAATCCACCCTCAAGTACAAAAAAGTGGCCTCCTCTGCAAAAGCACTGGGTGCCCAGCAGCACAGTTGGAATTCAGGACTTAAAGAAAAAAGAAAAAAAAAGAAAAAACAAAAGAAAAATAAAGCCAGGTGCTAGCAAACTTATTCTACCAAAACAGTTTGGTTGACAAACATTTCCTCAAATGTAAACTGCTTTACATCCATTGATCTCCTTAAAGTTTTTTCATGTTATTTTCATTTCTTTTTAACGTGTCCCACTGCATTTTCAATAGCTTTTTGAAATTAGAAGTATGTAAACAAGATGCGTTGAAACATCAAGCTAATAAAATAGGGGAATTGAAGTTAAAAACCCTGTAGCTTTCCTGTCGCTCAAATTTCATTATCCAGAAATAAGAAACCTAGTTTGTTTTTTTAAAAAGGACTGGATTACACAGCAACACTTGGTGTGTGGCAAGTTTCTGCAAATCATTAATTATTATAAATCAGCAAGGGGTGCTGCTGCTTTCCTTCTAACCCCGGGAGCAGGCACACGCACAGGGTGGGTTTAAGAAAAATAACATGGCAACGTTTCCCTTCCGTGAGATTTAACGCTTCCTTGCTCCCAGCGCTTCAGCCACTCGTTGCCCCTTCCCTGCTGGGATTTGTGGTTTGCATTCAGACCGGCCCGTTCTGCGGATTGAGTTTAGCACCCAGCCGTAAAACCACCCAGCTGGTGGGCACTGCTGTCGGGAACAGAGAAAGGGAAAGAGCGGAGGTGTGCTGGGAGCTTCTCACAGGAGATGTGTCACTGCTGGAAACACGGAGCGGGATCAGCCCGAGGTAAAAACCACCCAGCAGCTCCCGCTCGAGACGCGCTGCGCGGTTAAGTGACCTCAGCTTGTGCTGCTGAAAGTTCACGGCCCAGCAGCTGGGCAGGGCTCAGCTAATACAGATATTCAAAGGCTCCTGTCCCAGCGCCAAGCGCCCGGTTGGTATGACAAGGGTCGCTTTGTCTCGCAGCCCCCTCCGCCTCCCGGCACATGGGAAACTTCAGAAATTCCCTTGCTGGGGAGAACAACTAAGCTGAGTAACTTGGAATTACAGGCTTTTAAGGTTAGTTTGCTGCTGGAGCCAAGACATATTTCCAGGGCTTCTCAGGACTGAAAACAACCTTCTACTTTTAATGACTTGCCTTTTATCTTTAATAAGGGATTAGGAGTTATTTTTCCAGCTAATACCTCAAAATCCAGATAATCATAAAAGCAATCAGTAATACCCAATATATGTTAATTACTCATTTTCTTCTCGTCTCTCTCTGGCATGCTGTCACTCATGTACATTAATTTGTCTGTAATAGGGCTGCAAATCAAAATCAACGCAAGGCTTCGGGTCCCTGGGAAGTCACAGGTTCAAATTTGGGGGATTAACAACAGATGATTACTTTGATGACGATGAGGAAAACACCATTACGGCCAAAGACATGCTGAACTACCCAGCCAGCCATTTATCCCGGATCTATGATCCACCTACATGTTAACTTCAGCAAAAGCACAACGCTGCTCAAGGTAAGCTAAGGAGGCTCTGGGCAAACTTTTCAACTGGATGGCAATAAAAGTAGCCAAAGTTATGCTTGCAGAATTATTCCCACTGAATAATCTCTTGCAGCCAGAAGTATTAACAGTCTGAGCAATGTGCTGTTTACCATTGTTATTCTGGAGCTGTCAGCTTTTCCCTCTGCCAACCTGTGGTCTTGAGCTGCTCAACCTCCTGTTCCTGCGGAGTCCCTTTGGAAAGGCCAGTGTGCTCTGTTATAGAAAACTTTGGGTTCTTTTAGGGTCACTTTTCACTGTGGAATTCTCACCATCAACAGCAAAGTACAGTACAATACAGTTCACTTTAAAAGATGAGGGCTTTTGAAGGCTTCCCAAAGCCTTTTTCTCAAGTACAACTCCAGAAATGAGCTATTTCAGCTAGAGATGTGTTATTTTTTTAATTATTATTTATTTTTTTAACCAAAATGGTGCTGCTAGTAAGCCACAAGCTCTCTGAAATGATTTATCCAAGTTTCTGTTGATGCCTCCAGCACATAGGATACGTTATATTTGTAGGACCAGTTTGCTCCCCACAATGAGGGCGATGCTTCGGTAGCAGGCACACCAGTTTTCAAGCAACTGAATTATTCAGGCTGGGAAAATCCAAGCCATTTGGCAGCAACCAGTGTCAGGGGAAGGGAAGTGGATCAGACCACACACTGCCCCTACCCAGAACAGCTCCTCAGTTAGCAAACTGTTAGGAGCTAAGACGTGTGGGACTACTTGCCGATCCAAAAGCTTACTTACCTTTGTTCCAGTAACTTGAATTTATCACCCACTACTTGCAAACCTGATTTTAGTTACAGTGGCCAAAGATCTTTTGTGTACAAACAGAATTCGTGTTTAAAAACAGACCACCGGTAAGATTTTTGAGAAGCTGACAGTTTGGGGCAATTTCTGCCTCCCCGTTGAAATCACAGCATATTTCAAAGAGATAAAGCCAAGCATTTGAAAATCCTTCCTTTCACACCTTGAAAAACTGCTGTCAGAGATACAATTGCACAATATTTTCAAGGAATAGGACATGTAGCCTATCTTTCTGGACTTTCCTTTGTAAAAATTAAAACAAGTTCTGAATGAAAAATACACACACACACTGTGACAAAGCAGACACCCAGAAACTAGACATTTATGCCTCCGAATCCAACTACAAGAAGACAACACAAAACTAAGGGGTAAAAAATATATTTCACAAAAAACATCCTATAATACAATTCAGAGGCTAAGGCCTCTGGGGAAACAAATAATAATAATAAAAAAATGCCACAGCCATAGCAGACATTGTATAACAAGGAAACACCTTTCATTGCTTGGAACAATAGTGCTTCTGTCATGAATCACTGGAGCAAAATCCTCCCCCCTTCGCCCTCCTCACCAATTTTTACCTACAGACCACAGAATTTTAGACAACTCAGACCTGGAAGAAGCCTCTGGAAATTATCATCTAACCTGGTGTTGAAAGCAGGTCCTTCAAATAGAATAGCCTACCCAAGGCTCCTTCAGGCTTGGTCCCAAACCACTTCCAGGGCAGGGAATTCCACCACTTCCAACATTTGCTTCTCACTGCAAAGATTTTTTTTCCCCATAACATGGGTCAGTATTTAGGACATGGGCTGAATCATTCCCAGGGAAGATCAAAAGACCTCAGAGGCAACAACTACTAAATTCAAATGTCTTTCTACTGCATGTGTGCAAACAGACTTCCAAAAGGTTGTAGCTTTGGTTAATTTGGACAAATTTTCACCTGGGACATTGCCTAGCAGACAGAGCCACCTGGTATTAATTTCAAGCATCTGATGTGAAACAGGTGTGATCTAGTTTCCAGAGTAGAAGATTGCTGGAAACTTCTTTCTGTTAGGTTCTCTGAAACCTTTTCCAGAATTTTAAACAAAAATTTCTCTCTGCTTTCCTTCCTCCTCCTGTTCCCAAGAAGAAATGTGAACTTGAGGTAGATACCTAAAATGGAAAATTTAAGTCCTAATTATTATATTTTGGCAAAGATACAAGTAATTAAAAATAGCCGGGACCCTCAGTTCTCGTTTTTAACTATGTGCTATCATATAACTAAAATAAAAGAGCTGAGAAACTGTTTGGATGTTATGTTTAGTGTATAGGTGGCAAAGATGAGAGTAACCTACTACCCAAAGGCAACGATCTAACCAGATGCCTCAATATTCAGACTGCCTTTGCTGTTGAACAAGTTAATGTTCCTGCTCAGTTTATCCTTAAAGGTCCCACAAGTTCTCCAAGTTCAAGGTTTCCCTGTTTCCCCTCTACTTGGATGCAAGTAGAGAGGATCATATGAAACAGAAGACGCTATTTTATGGAAATTAGAAATGAAGAGGAATCTAATGCTCATTCATTTGGAAGCACAGCTGCTGAAATAGTTTGATCATACAGTAAAGACCACAACAGCTGGAAATAGCAATACAGCCTAACAAGCTAATGAAAATTAACAATGAACAAAGCCGTAACCAAAATCAGAACCTTCTTTTTGTTACTGCAGCCCTTTGGAAATGATGGTAATGACTGTGGATACTGAGCAGTACAGACCTACCTATTGATAACTGCATGAAGCATTCATGCTTCATCCTCTGTGCACTAATTTCTTCACTGAATAACTGCTTCTGTTACTTGCTTTACAATTTTGAAACCATGCATCATGTAACTTATGGGGAGGGAAACTGCAAATAATGCACTTTATTATTTTTTTTCTTACACTGCCTTGAAACTTCTACAATGCAAATCACAGCCTCAGTGAACTTATCACAGAATTTTCTAAGAAGTTGCCATTAATGACTTTTAGAGTCAACACAGCTGACAACATCCTTTTTTTTTTTTTTTCTACCCTACAGCTGTGATACAGCCTTATCAGAAAGAAATGCTTAAACACAGACCTCCTTCTTAAAACCTTTCAACTGGACATCTTTTTGCCATTATAGCACCTCCAAAAGTGAAGCCTGGGTGACAACTGATGCAGTGATTGACCCCCCAGTTACAATATGCTACACCTAACAGTACTGGCAGCATGCACTACCGACCTCCATGGGAAACAAGTTCTGATGTGCTGGGTTTATGTCTCATGTGCCTGACTAATATCAGCTAATCCCCAAGCCCCCACACCAGGAGTTTAACAAGATACTGAGAAATGGCAACTACGCACCAAATACGTACATAAGCTCTGTGCTACTCAGAAATTAGTTTAATTAGCTTGCACATAAAACCCAAACTCTCTTCATCATAGTATGTCTCCACATTAATGTGTCTTTTTAGCTTAAAGACAATCTCAAGATTGTCGTAGCTGAGGTTCTACTTCTCTTGCATACATACACGTCCCATCGGACTGACTGCCTGAAACCACAGCGTCTGCCCCATAATCTCCAGAGCCAGCACTCACGTAACACCAGGAATCACCTGGATCTTCACTCTATTAATAGAGACCCTGCCTGCACATGGTGACAGGGGCTCAGGCAGCACCCCTGGATCACGTAACACCACGTGTGCTTCCTCTGCCAGGAGCGTGCTGTGCAGGCACCTGGGCTGCTGCTTCTCCTCCTTCTGCTGCATCAAGTACGAGCCAAAAATTGCAGCATCCAAGGATCCCGCACCACATGTCAGCACCCACTGCTTTTACAGTGAGGATAACTAAGTTGTCAACTGTCTCTTGCAGGAAGAGTAATAAGATTTGGCCCTTTTCTGCAGTAATTACGCTGTTGGTACATAAACACAGATTAAAGGAAGCAAACTGGCTGCTGTTTTTAACTGCAGGTGACGATCCCTCATACAAAACACGATCAAACTGTCAGTTCATTCAGATCCCAGTCACAGCATTCATCACAGTCATGGTTTTGTACAGATGACAACTCCACACATTCATTTTAACTTGCCTAAACAGAACATGCTTTAAAAACCTATCTATTTGCTTACAGGCTAATTTTTGAGCTTCCAATGATCTCAATCTTACCAATCCAACTTCCACATTTAAATAGTTACCTTCCCTTAGCTCTTGTCAGCAGCTGCTACCACATCGCCAACCTGCATGACGAGCAGACAGTTCCTAAGTTCTCCAGGCCCCTACTCGTGATAGCAACTGCTTTTTTCTCCTTTACACAGCACTCACGGAGCATTTGCTAATCACAACAGTGCACATTCTACCATGAAAGACTTCATATGCTTATAAGACCTATATTAAAAAAACAACAAGAACAAAACCCAAACTACACACAAGTACATGGGTAGGTTATTCCATTCTTACATGGGAAGATCCATCACAGCGCAAGCACATGGGCTGCATGGCTGCACAGTCAGATCACATCCTTATAATAAAGGATTACAACTTCCATCCCATTTCTACTGGATGAAATGTGAGGAATTCTCCTGGCACGCCCCAGTGACAAATGCCTGGAGTGCCAGGAGGAATCTCAGCAGTATTGGTCTGTGAGCTACCAGCCACCATCTCTTCTTAGGCATGGAAAGCTACGAGGAGTTTATGGAGTTAGTAGTTAGCTCCAAGTCAACTCCTCTCAAATCCAAGGAAAGGGGCAGACCTCTGCAGCCACAAAGCATACGTGGTCTTTGCTACAGAGGCCACGTTTCTCCACTGACGTCCCAAGCACTACATACTCTTCAGCTAGATTGGAAAGTCACTTGAGATGTCACTGAAGTAAAGCACCAAACCATTACTTCTTCAAGACAGTGATGCAGAATTTGTTCATAGTTTTGTCAAAACATTTGCCTTGAAATGTCTTCTTAATAAACTGATTTAAAAACTAACAACTGATATTAAGACCTGCACTCTCCTGTAATCTACCAAGAACATTATGAGTTGTAAATCAGCGCTGAACCAAGAACAGAAAATATGTGATTCCAAAGACTAGGGCAAGTCAGATTGCTAAATCCAAGTGAGAATCTCAGGCTAGGCATCTCAGCCAAAACTGTGCAAATGTGCTCACCTCATTTCTGACATGGGTATCTCCTTCCTCAGCGCAGAAATAATATTACTGGCAGTTTAATTTTCTGAATTATCCAACTCATTAAAGAAATTAAATGGGAGGTGACAAAACAGGAGAGCTTTTATTTTTCTTCTGAGTTCTGAGCTAAAAAAGAAAGGGTAAGAAGATGGGATCTGAGAAGAACAGAAAACTCCACCAGCTTGCTAACTCAGATAACACTTCCCTTGATTCCTAATTTGATTTTAATTGGAAACAAACAAACAAAACAAAAAGCAGTACTCATCAGGTAGTTCAATAATACAATTAAACGAGGCCTTCCTAGCATATGTTGAACTGAATTTGAATTTCCATCCATGCAGAATTTGACAAAGATCATATAGAGTAGTACTCCTCTGAACCTCCAGCCAGACACCAGCAAAACAATCCAAACTGGACATCTGATATCTACGTGTCACATTTTTCCACACAGTGTGCAGGCTCCTGTGAGAGCCAAAGCCGATGTAGCCAGCAGAAGCAATAGGGCTGAGGGAGCAATTCGTCTGAGCAGCCAGAAGGTGTCTACTTCAGGGTGTGCTGAATCACTCTCCAGGCTTGACTGTGCAAGTTAGCTGCATCTTCAGTGGCCATAACGGGAGTTTATAAGTGCCCACACTGTACGTCAACACCCACACAGAGAGGCCTAAATTTAGGTGTTTGTGTTCTGCCTCTAGTAAATGAAAAGTGCATTAGTTGCTACTTTCTACTGCACAAAAATTAACACGCTGAATATCTGTAGCTTGAAAAAAAATCTTTGGAAGCGTGACTTGGCTTCCAGAATGGAATGATAAATTCAACATGAAAGGAACATTAACAGCAAATCACTTGTTGAAAATCAACTTTCCTTTAAGAAATATAAAAAGTAGATAGCCAGATTAAAATCCACTATTTAAATGAAAGTTTCCTACTCACTGATTCAAATCGCTGTGACACAAGGATTCTTTTTTTTAAGGCAAACCATGCTCCCTGATGAACTGTGTCATACATTACTTCAGTTACTGACTTAAAAAGCCAGAGTTAAGAGGCACATTCCTATGACTCTGGGAAGAATGAAATGTTATCCCAATCAACAAGGGAGGGAGCAGTCCAAAAGCGAGAGGCAGCAGTGAGGCTGCAGAGCAGAAGGGAATTCACTGAAATGCACAATACACATGCCAAGACACACGTGCGTTCATCTCATGCATTTCAGAGTACAGAACTTCAACAGTTTGATTTGCGTATGCAAATACACACAGAGAGAAGGGACTTTTTTGCCTTTTTTTTTTAATAGAAAAAAAAAAAAAGCTTGGTTTTAAAACCTATTGAACTTTTTTAAAGAGATGGGGAAATTATGTTCAGAAATATGCAGCTGATTTTCAGAAGCTATGAAATACAATTCCTCTCCTCCCCCTGCCCTTCAGTTCAAAGTACTTGCTTAAAGCTATATGTAAAACCAAGCCCCTGCACAGGCAGAGGAATTTCCTCATTTCCCCAATCCTCTAATCCAAAGTGCTATGCAAACTTCACCAGGGTTGCAACTAAGAGCAACATGAATGTATGCCATTTAAATCACCTTTCCAGGAGCCGCCATCACCGTATCTTGCTATGTCACTTACGGTGAAGAAGTTTGGAAGAAGGAACATGAACTTGTCAGGGGACTTCATTTATTTCAGAGTGAGCATAGGGTGTACGAGGCAGAGGAGCTGCTTGGTGCCACAAACAACTTGACAGACCTTTGTACAACAGTTCCTTAAGAAAAAGGGTCGCCTGTGAACTTGAACATGGTCCCCTGCAAAGGCCTCCACTGAGCTGCACTGAGGAAATGATACAAGTCCTCTGCTGCCTTCTAGAAGGTGCTTTTAAAAGACAAGTTCAAAGAATTTTAAAACCATGAGTGTTGCAGCAGCATACGTGAAGTCAAACTGAGGACAGCACATGTGCTCATCTATCAACATCAATCTGTTTTCTTCCCCTGAGTTTTTAGTAAATGGATTTTCATGCAGCAGCAAATTCAGAAGAAAAAAAAAAAAAAAAGAAAAAAGATTATGAAATAAACCTGCCAGCAATCTGCTGTGCATTAACTGCTGTACTTAGACTACACCAGCACCTCTTCCACCCACAGGCAGCCATGTGAATGCTGTGCACTTCTCAATATCCTAATGATGTTGAACACCCTAAGGGCAACTCTACCACACAGGAAAATAACTTCAGAAGAAACAGGCAGGGGCTTTCTGCTATGTGTACCCCTCAAATGCATTAAATAAAGGAACATGTAGAAAATAAGGCAGAAGCTATTTTCCAGGTGTTTCCCAACCTTGTGGCAGTCGACAAGCCACAGAGAAGTGGACGGCTCTGTGAAGTACCTGTATTCTCAAACACAAGCTTTTCTGTTCAATTTTGAGATGAAGTAAAATGTCTGCAAACAACATCATGTTGAAGAATAGTTCAATTCACTGCAGGTTCTCAAACAAAAGAGGACCTGGTTTGGATTTAAAAACAAAACAAAATAAAACTTTTTTCATAACACTTTTATCCACCCTTCCCCCCCCCCAGCACTCAAAGAGACAGGAAATTGTAAGCAATAAACCTCAAGGATTTCTGATCTAAGATTACTGCATTTAAAAGCTATCCTCAACTGGAGATTCCCATTTTAAGCACATGCTTTGCATAACTGAAAATACGTGACCTTGGTAGGAAGCAAAATATTTCTTGCAAAACGTTTACTCTTCCTCTTGCTATGCAAAATCTGTTCTTCCTAAATGAAGGACACCAATCCCACATTACTCGAAGAAATGTCGCACAGGATTTAAGCGGAGAAGGATGTTTGTACAACAAGTTAGGCGCTGACCTTATGTTTCGGAAGCCTTGGGCTTCCAAGAACAGAGCACCTTCTCTTCTGCACCAAGTGCTCTCCTGGCTGCGGGTGCTTGCAATGGGCGTGCCCCTTTCAGTACCAGTACGCAGAACGGCACCGCTGCAGTTTGACTTGGATGAGCTCCACCGAGCTCTCCAGCTGTAGGTATCAACACGGCTTCCTACATCAGCCATGGTCCTAGGTACTTGGGGAGGACCCCAGGAAAGCCTGGTGTTGTCCGAGCTCATCCCAGGGAGCTCTGCAAATGACTCCATGACAGCAGAAAGCAGCTTAATGAAAAAACACATCCATTCACGGGAGCAGCATGAAAACAAATTGCAAGCGTACTGCCTGGGAAGTGTATATATAAAGCTGATTAAATCTGGCGTGCCTACAGATAAATACAAATGGAAGTCTTTGAAAACCTGGGACCACTCTGACTGCGTGTGCCAAGCAAAACAGAGAGAGCTGCTCCCCAAACAAGTCACTGTCAGTGTGGTCTGGTCCTGAGACAACTTACTAGAAAGGATTGGCCATTTCACTTTCCTTGCTTGCCATGGCACAGACATGTCCTGGTTTTAAATGGTCGTTTAAGACATAAGGCACTTGTCAGTGCAGAACCTGAAGTAGGCAGATAACCTTGTTAGATAACCGTACAAACACTCATGCTGGCTTACTTCTGGGATATTTCCCAAGTTCAGAAGTACTGGTGTTAGGATTTTTTCTCCAAGATACCATTTGTCAAACAAAGTGCTGCTTGCTCTCTTCTAAATCACCGTATGAACCTTGCCAACAGGCGGGGCTGAGGATACCCCCACAAAATTGCTGTCTCCTCTTCCTTCCTCCCACGGACTAACTCAAGGGAGGCCAGAATTCCCTCTTGAGATCCTCAGGAGCTGCACTATTTCTCTGATTTTTCCCCAAAGGCACATGCTGATGTCCAGAGCACATAGATCACACCTACAGAATCCCAGTTTATGATGGAGCTGAAGGCAGCAGCTCAGGGCATCCCTTCTCACACAACTTGCTCATGAGGATGTTCTTTCAGAGACAGATATACCACATAACGTGATCCTACATCCAGAGAGGTCTCAAGCTCTCCCAAGACATGTGCCCATGGCTCCTCCTTTCACACCCTGAAGCTTCGGTGGCAGCAGTGTCCAGGTGACCCATCCCTGCCAGAAGAAGTCACTAAGAGCTGCAGCTCCTACACACGCGACGTCCACGTGAATGCTGACCAGGCAAAAAGTTGTTCCATTTCTTACAGGCGCTGAGTTAAAATGCTTGCAGAAAAACACAGTGTCACCAGCACTCCCAAATACTTCAGACAAGTGCAGGCAGTAAGTTAAACCACTTGCAATAAATACCACAAGCCTGACCCACGCAGACCCACGGTCAAAACAGATGTAAAATTACAGAAGATAATCAAAGAGGAAGCCTGTGGCTACCTACCAGTTTATAAATGTTATTCTCACTGAATGGGACTTGAAAAAAAATAATCACTTCCCTTGAAAACCCAAAGGAACTTTAAACACTTCTAAAAAGCTGCATTTACTAATAAATAGTTCGCAAGTAGACAAGCTTATGTCACGACAATGCATCATCCATTAACGCTAGCGAGAAGCAGAAGCGTTACTGTGATTCAACCAAAAGAGAAAGTGATTGTGCTACGGAGCATAGCTCTGGGGTGCAGTCAGCAGGCAGGTGACCTGACTGCTGCAGTCACTCAGACTTTCATCTCCAGCTCAACCAAGAACAGAAGTAGCCCCAGTTCCCAGGACTTGCAAAGCCCTCCCTCTGAGATTCCATTCCCAGATGAATCCTCGGAGCAAACCAAAATATTCATCAGTTTCTAAAATGTGCTGAAGACAGCAAGCTACAGCCAAAATGTTAACAAACTTCCCAAACCTCCAAATTTCAAAGAGACCTTAGTACGAATATGGTACTTCTCCATATAAAGAAAATGGATGAAAAGAAATACAAATGCCTTTTCTGGTCTCAGCCTCATCATCCAAAAGGCGCCGTAAAATAATCATTACCAAGGGTACAAAAATGATGAGCCAATATAAGCATTTACCAAGGGAGCGTTTACACACTTGTTACAAGAAGTACTGCACAGCATTTCTGAAATCTATAAACACACAATTCCTCTTTTCTTTCCAGAAAACAATCTTGTCTGTAATTCAGTAAACGTGCGTATTAATATCACTTCATATTTTGAGAGTTCTCTGTATCTTCAAAGCCCTTCAATTTGATTAAAGCAGCCACATTCCCTTTTGACAACAGGAATGAACAGGTTCTTCCCCAAAGCATTACAACTTCCATTTCACTGCCCTGCTCATTTCTGTGCCAAATTACTTGGCAAAAATGGCTATAAACATCGCAACTTTGATCAATAGGTTTCTTAGCCATGAAAAGTATGCAATAACCTGCAGAATGATGAAGGAAATACCTTCTCATTTTCTTTTTTTTTTTTCTTTTTTTTTTTTTTTGTTAAATTACACAATTCTGTTAACAAATTACAAAATGATGGGATTAGTCACAGGACAGTACTGAAGAGAGTTTCATCACAAACCCATAGCTCTGAGTGTGAAGAATTCAAACTTCAACTATTCTGCTAACCCCCAAATAACATTCAACTGCACTTGAGGGATATGCATTGCCTTCCAAAACATTCAGATTTAGCCACGGAGGGAGGATAAAGTTGCTTGTTTCTGGTGCAAAATGTCAGTTTTGGAAATACGCGACAAAATGGATCCACCAGACTACTTTCTCCTGCAAAAATAACTCCACTTTCTTTGCCAGCAGGGCAAAACTAACCCCCAACCCTTCAATTAACGGTTGTTGTATCAATGTTCAGAAAATGAAGGGAAAGAGAATACATACAGAGCTTCCTAAACGCTGCCAAGTTCCAGTTATGAGCCTACAGCTCCAACTGTTGTGAAATACGGGATGTCCCGAAAGTCATCACTTTCCATGGGCTGCACCAGCTGCAAGCTGTTAGCCTTCAAGTCCTCCGCAGGACTTGGCTTCTCCGTAACAAATTAAAGAGGACAGTTTGCTGAAATGTGTTTTCCTCAAGTTTTCCTTACGCCTTTCATAAACAACTTCTGAAAAGTTGCTTCTCTTAATCAGCTAATTATTAAGTACCCCCTTCACCCCAAAAGGGCAAGCAATGCTTTATATTCCACAGGCACAGACAGGTTTAGGACAAAATCCACGTTACCACGTTGAAAAGGGGCATAGCCAGGAACCTGAAATGAAAATGAAATGCAAAGGGAATGTGCACTACAGCAGGATGAACAGAGCTGCCCGAGGCAGTGCTAGAGGAAAGGGTTGGTGGAGGCGCAGTGACCACCTCCAACTCTTGCCGTACGTTTTTGCACATAAGTCAGAGTCGGTGAGCACACGAGCTCCAAGCAACAGGTGGGCAGCCTGGCTCACTTGTGACTCAGGAGAAGGTCAGCAACTGAATCACTGCTTCCAAGGGGAACTCGGAGCTGCTCATCGCCCTAACTTTGTCCACTCTAGAAAGATCTCGGCCCACAGGGGTCTGGCCACTGGAGTTCCCTTTTTAGCAACCCAGAATTCAACAGTGAGAAACTAGAGAGACCCCTAGCATTTAATTTGGTGACAGCTCACCACCAGGCATTCAGACACGTAAATGTAGCAGGGAAAATGAGAATGCTCCTCAAAAGTAATGCTGGGAGAAGAAAGCTCTTTCCATTTCTCCACTTACAAAGGGAGACCCGAGGGTGAGCTATATAGAGCATGTTGGCAACTTTCCAGTGAAGAGAGAGCCCTGCTCATCTTTCCAGCATCAGTTTACAATAAACTGGGGGGGGAACCCTCAGCAGAGCCACACTTCTGTAAGCCCGCATGAGTCCGGGGTCAGCCAGGGGGGTGGGCAGGAGGTAGGGAGTCAACGCCCAAGCTTCAGACCCATTTTATGCTTTGCTTCTCCCTCTTGTGACAAAACAAATGCTTATTTGGTCCTAAAATCCTGTCCTTGCTGGAAAGTGAACTAAGGAAAAGGCGAAAGGACGGCAGGAACCTATACCAGAAATAGTCATCTGGCAAAGCCGTTCTGCTTGCATCATCCCAGCGTGGCAGAGCGGCCGAAAGCTCTCCCTGAAATCTGCCTGCTCCTAGGTTTCCCCACGTAGACAGAGCAGCTCCGGTTCAGCAAACTATTTATATCAGCAATCTGCACAGCACTTCAACAGATGCTGAGCTTTAAATATGGATTTAAATCTTCTTGAAAACAACCCAGCTTAAATATATACTTGAAGTTACATTTGTTCCTCAGAGCTGTCCTGAATCACAGCTCTCCTTCTGCCTGTGCTGTTCCTGCAGGTGCTGACAGATGATGACGCACCGACAACCTGACCTGGTACCACTGAAGTCACGAGGATCATTACGGCAAAGCAAGACCGAACCCTAAGAGAAAGTGACATTCTTTAGCCCTCTTTCCAAAATTAAAGGTCCAACAATCAAAAACCACATGCATTTAACCCCAAATGTGGTTTTGTCTGCAGTTGGAAGCTTCTTATTTATTGCCAAAGCATTAAAGGAACCCACAAGAGAGAGAGCAATCTAAATTCGAAGGCAAGCAATTAATTAAAAAAAAATACTGCCTGTTTTACAGGTACCTACATTTACATATTACATATATATATTTTAAGTAGATCGGGGAAAAGAATGTGAAATCTTCCCTTTTCACCACTGCATATAACCCACACTGACGCAGCTAGAATGGAAACCAGATTCGGATTACCAACAAGAAACCAGCACCATTTCTTTGTACAGATCCCAGAACAGTCAGCTCATCAGCTAGATTTTTAGCATGGATCCTGTCACCTCATTCTCATATCCATGGTGCAAGGCTATCCGCACGCACATCACGTCTTGGGGCTCCAAGAAGCTGCAACCCCCTCATGCCCAAGCCCAAGGAAAAGTTTTTCCAATTCTAAGCTTAGAGCATGAGCTTGATACCTGAACTGTACAGCTGACAACATTTAACATCAAAAATCCACATGAATAATTTACACCAACGTATTTTGTAGTTACATTTCTGTTTCTTTTGTCCCGAATCAGCAATTGTGACTCCACAGGCCATAACAATCACTCAGTTGAAATAGCCCATTCCCAAATAATCCCCATTTCTTGAAGCATACGTGAAACAACTGTTCTGGATGGCACTTTCTGCCAGGAATGCGGGGTATGTTTCAGTCCAGCTTTAATGCAAAGCCTAGACTAATCCCCCTAGAGAGCTTTAGCTAGGCTTTGCCAAAGGAACAATTGTTGCCATTAAATAACTTTACACCATTTGGTGGTGAGCAGTTGCTTTCTGCAGAGCGAGCTCGCATTCCCACGATGAAATGCATGCTGGAATGAAGTCACTTGACTACATTGCTTTTTTCTATAGACTCATCCTTCTGAAGTTTCCCATCCTAGGCAATTTACATAGAAACAGGCTGGAACAAGAAAACCATGATATTCAAAGAAGGCAGAACAAGTCCCAGACAGATAAAGGGAAACCCAAATAAGAGCGAGTCCAACAAAACGGGGTCAGACATGTTCTCTAGGAATACCTGGCGCACAAGGAAGAGTCAGGACCCAGCTGAATATTCAAGTCAGCGCTCTGCCTCAGAGCAAGGCGCAGGAAGAAGACTTCCTCTTCTCTTCAGCGTCTGGAGCAGAGGCAGCAGAGCCAGGCAGATTTGCAAGGCTCCCCAGAAGGCTCTTAAAGGCCCAAGAACCGAAAGGCCAAAGCCACACATCGAAATCCTCCCACATCCTGGGGAATGACACTTTTCTAGCCTGTGAGTTTCCGCTGCCTTCATGGGCTTGAAACCATGTAGTCTGCGCAATTTCTGTCAGCCCATCTCCCCTCTGGGAGCAGATCTGCCCCAAGCCACGAAACTTCCCCCAAAATGGCTCCTGGAACCTTGTGGACCTGTCATTTGCCATCTCCCAAGTTTATTTTTTGGACAAGAATTTGGGTGACAAGCTGGTCTCATCGTCATCCACAAACCACCGTAACCACAAAGTGTTCGGCTGTAAAACATCACCGCTACCTTGGGATACTGTTATCACCCTCTCATGGAGATGCTGCCATGCACTTAGCACAGCACACCGAGCATTTTGTGGAAGAAGCAAGGTGCAATGTCACTGCAAAGGACAGTGCTACCTGCTGCAAGCTCTTCAAGACCATTTGTATTTTAGACAGCTTCAGCAGGGAGTCCACAGAGGCTCGTTACCCTCCACTCCCATACAGTTCATGGAGACACTCACTCATCTGGACTGCGGGTCCCAGCAAAACCTTAAGTTAGTGTCTCTGAGGATGTGACACCTCTCTCTGGCCAGATTTGGTGCGGGATGTTTGGTAAATGGCCTGAGCTTTGAATCTTCTGTTTTCAGAATAGCCTTGCTGACTTCTCTGCACAAAAAGCCAAGCGCACAGTTTCACTGTCTACAACAAACTCCTGCTGATTGCTCTTCTCTGTGAGTGCTGTTATTTAGTGTGTCCTTCCCCTTTCCTGAATGCTCATTCACCTTGTAAGAGCTACTTATCCATTTCAAAAACAAACACAAAAAGTAAAATACCCCCCAAACCCACAATGCTATCAGTGCTCTACTGTCAAGGACCAGAATGTCACTGTAGCACTGCAGACTTGTGTAATTACTATATTTATTATGTACATAAAGTTTATTACCTATTATCAGTATCTTCTACCATCCCTGGCAGACCATATTTGCCCAAAGCTCCCCCAGGAACAGGGGCCCTGAGACATACTTCTGTCATGATGAGTGGCTCTGTGAGGCTGAGTGTACAGCTGACTCACTGTGGAGCCCAGTTCTCTCCTTTTGAGTGCAAACAGGTTTCGACACATATGCTTTCTGCTCCGTTTCTGATTTCCAGCATCCTTCCACTCACCACCACTTTTAAACCATGAAATCTGTTTGGTTCCAAGCAAGCAAAAGCACAGATTTAACAGTCTCAGCCTCCTGCTGCTGATCCCAGGTTCCCCTAGCAGAACTGCAAGTGTGAAATAAGGACACACACTTCACCCAGAGAAAAAAAAAAAAAAAAAAAAAAAAAACTCTCATGTAGTTTCAGCACAGAGGAGCCAAGTTATTAATCAGAGCCTGAAATCCAAGCCTAATAAGTCACGTCGTTATGAAGCTGCTCTTGGAGCGTGAACACAACAGCATGTAACTGCTGGAGGTCTACGCGGATCAGGCTGCTCAAAATACCTCTCCTTTCATGCACACCCATGTAATTCACAGGATATTATATACCAGCAGCTCAGAGCTAAATCAAACACCCCTCCTCAGCTGGATGCACTCAGTTCCCATTGCTATATTTAAATATCAAGGTCCCTAGTTGGAAGCAAGATTTGAACACGAGCCCAATACCATGATGTTGGGACCAGTCCATTCATATGTTTCCTTACAAACAGAAGGAAAGGCTCCGGTGATTTTACTTCCATCTAACTGCTGATGTCTACACTACTCTTCCAGTGCTTACACAAACCATAAGGCAAAATGCACCACGAGGAATCTGCATTTTTATAGATGTAAATCTGGCAATACAAGTACAAACACATCTGTAAAGAATCGCTCCGATTTCAGCTAACATCTGCTTTCCTCTTCAGCTTTCAGATGGCAATGCTCTTCCCCACACGTAGTTTTGATACACTTAATATCATTATTTTCAAGTTCACTCAATGGATAACAAACCAGCAAGTAAATCCAAACAGAAAGACTCTCCCCTGAGCAAACAGACGTCGGATCAGGATTCAAAGCACAGCTCTCAGAGCTTTCATTTCAGATACCACACAGAATTCTTTTACTGAACATACTATTTTCCTGGGAAATGGCTGCCACTAGTAAAGAAGAAAGGAAATCATCTGCCATGACTAATGAACTAGGGCTCAGACCTTTTTCACCTTATCTTATTTATTCTTCAGGTTGATGAAATGTCTCTCAGAAATTTGAGCGTCCTTTAACTTCTATTTCTCCTGGCAGTTCTTTGGCTTCCATTCCTGCAGGTCACAGGTGAAATAGTTCACTTGGGCTTATCAAAAAGTCAGAGAGATACGAGAGTCAGAAGAGATAAAGGAAAGGCAGTTCTTGCCACTCGATAAGCTGTTGTTTCTTCAAGGCATGAACACGCTCACAACACAGCATCTGCCCCAACACAACAGAAACTTTACAGCAAGTTCAACATCCCTAAAATCATCCTGACAGAAAGAGACACCCGGCAGTGGGTCCTTGGGACAAGACCTACAGCTGCAGAAGACAGTCAGAATAAAAGGCTTTCCTCAAAAGCATTTGTGAGGGAAAGATAAAGCTTGCCTTAGTGAATGATGACAAAAACATTTATTTTATGGTTCACGGTTACGCAAGCTAAAGCTCCAGTAAAGCTCACACTAGAGCAATACTCTGTAGGGAGGCAGAAAGACTATAGCTCTGCTATCAGCAGGGCGTTCTGTATGTGATTGATTTCCTTTTTCTTTTCATTAACACCCATTTTGTCATAACAACCTACTGGCATCCGAGTAAAACAAGTTTTTGGCCTCAAGGTCCCTGGCTCTCCCTCCACACATTTCTTAATCTTCTAATTCCCTAACAGCTTCCTTGTGCAATCAAAATTATCTGCAGTGTCTTTGTGCCAGCCTGATCCGAAGGAGGAGACAAATGGGGGGCTGCCAAGGGAAGAAGGGAAAAAGGGCCCAGAAGCGGTAGGTATTAGGAAGAAGGGAGAAGCACTGCAGTTCTACAGAAATCCGTGCACCACCATTTTGCTAAAACATTGATTGATCCTACTCATTAGATCAGTAGCATCTGCTGCCATCCGGAGAGTGGCCATCTGTGCACTCATTTCCAAAACCCCCAGTCCTGACTGCAGGAGGTTAGTAGGTCACGGGCATAATCCTCCTCACCTCCTGGGATCAGTGGAGATTCAGCTCCGTGGCACGGGAGGCACTTGGAGAGCCCCTCTTTACCCATCCCTACTGTCTGCCTCTTCCCCTGCCAGCTGACCTCAGTGGCAACCTGTGCCAGTCCCTCCAGAAAGGGCTGACCTGCCTTCTTCCCAGTGCAGAAGCAAGAAGTGAAGGGAAAAGCAAATCCTCAGCTCTGCTGATGGATAAGCAGATGTCAGAGTGTGGAGTGAAAAGGGAAGGAGGAAAAGGACATGAGCTTTAAAAAAAAAAAAAAAAAAAAAAAAAAAAAAAAAAAAAAAAACAGACTATGGATCAGCGTTTGAGAAGGTTCCAGTAGGAACAGCTCAGTGAGGTTCACAAAAGCCAACAGAAAACACAAAGCAGGGTTTACAGAAGAAAATCCAGATGTTGGTTACATTCACATTAGTGGATCTTGCACTAAGCCTACATCACGACTTTATAAGAATGTAAACGTTATTTTCACTTTTCGCAGGGAACAAGAACTTACCAGCTCACAGCTCTATTGCCAACGTTCCCTGATCGTGCCTCATGCCCTGCTCCACCCCAACTTCGGTATGTACAGCAGCCAGAGCCCCTTCATTCGGCAAGTCTCTCTGGCAAGCAAGCTATTTGTGGATGTCTTTGGAAATACCCACTTTTCTGCTCGTGTGACTACTCCCTCGGTTGCCAGCACAACCACAACTGCATCAGCTGCAACTGGTCCCACATGCAGCAAATTTAGCCCAGCCCTTTTTCCCCTGTGCACTGAACAACCGAGCCCATATCGTCTCCTGCAGCTCTGCTTTGGGGATAACACAGGGCGGTATCACTAAGGGCATCCTACATCCCAGTTTGCCCAGAGTACACCTGCAGTTCAGCTAGCTGCTCTTTTCCTACTAGCTCCTATCCATGGAGCTGAAGCACCACAGAGATAATTATAGCCCTGGGGCACTCACTTTTTGCTTTAACTCCTAGGGCAGGTGGGTTGGATTCCTGGAGCCAGAGCTGCACTGCTTTGGGGAGTGTCTTTTTTCAGTGATATTATTCACCTCATCATCTTGCTAGAACTGCTTGGCCCATTAATTCCAAGCATTGTTTTGCCCTGCTGGATTTAGGAAGAGGGAATTCTTTTGGGGACGGTGGGCTAAAGCCATTTACTTATTAACAGTATGCTTCACTTCTATTAGAGAGCTTCCAAAGGGAGAGAAATTGATAGAGATGCAGGGGGGGAATTAGGCCGTCAGCCGCCCTGTATATAAAAAGGCAATAAATGGTGGAGCAGCAACCATCCTAGAATCGTTTTCAAGTCTTGCTGAGATCACAGTGCCTGCAAAACTCTTTCCTTGCCCCAAGAATATCTGCTCATACGAGGGAAGGAGACAAAAAAAAAACATACTTCAGGGGATCTTGAAGACTTAGCATGCAACCGGCCTGATCAACTCATACAGCAGGGGAGGCATTTTTCTGCCTGGGGCGACATTGACTGAGCAGGGACAGCAGCAAAGATCCAACATGCAACTTTACCATCAAGTTAGTAAGAATCTCAGTGAATCTCTTCTAGCTGCTTTTCCTCTTGCTACCAGTACAGCACTTGTCAACCACCAAGTCACCTCCAAGCAGCACGCATGCTACACACGCCTACAAAGTAAATATGCAGAAGCAACCTGATACCGCTGCTGAGCAGTTTGCCTGTTTATCAGGAAGACAGAGCCCCCGTTTGAACAAAGCTATGCTTTCAGGTAAACTATGAGTCAGAAAACTCACTGTATGAAACGCATGGTACGAACTGTAAGGGGAATGATGAAATAGCTACCAGGCTCAATGGACAGGTCCAGTGTTTGTGCTGTGAAATGCTTCAAACTCTTGTTTACATATACACAGAGAGAAACCCAGAGCTTTGAGATAGCTTGTTCCCACACTGTCCGACAGATCTGCATAGAGTTTAATCCCAAAAGGGCAGCTTTAGAGTACCAACCATCACCTACGCCATTCAGCCCTTCTCAGCCACGGAAATATCTTTGGCTTAAAATCAAAATGCTTCTAAATGAGATTTTTTTTTCACATGGTAAATTCCTTAGACTTTTCTGTCCCTTAGCAGTTTCACGTGAATGCACAGAACAGAATTAGGCAAAGAATTAAGGTGGCTTAGGTAATTATAGCGGCACATGCTATCAGTTCAAGACAGAAGATTAACACAGCGAGCTTCCAGTTAAAGGAGGTCTTCCCCCTACTGTGAAAGGAATTGCTTATTTTTTACTTTGTCCATCTAAAACAATGTTTATGTGAGTAACATTCCACGTCAAACTGACAGTATACAGCTCATAGAAACTTCCCAGAGGCACTTTTTCCTCTGGAAACTGAAGAAGTTTCAAGATGAAGTTGAAGAACCACTTCAAATCCACTAAGTAGACAGCTATTCACCCTGTGGCTTCAAAGGCAGCGTCAAGTTTACATTGAATTACTTTCTTCTACATCTGGCATGGTAAATTGTGTCACCTTTGGTCAAGGGAGATTTCCAATAAAACTGCCTGGTGAAGAAAAAAGCAAAGAGCATTCTTAATCAAGAAAGTCTTACGTGTAAAGCTGCAAGCAAACTTGCAGTTAATCAAGGCAGAAGTGACCATTAAATCACTCATACCTTCTGCAAAATTTAGATATTTTGAAAATGATTCATCACTTTATTTTATACGTAATTTTCTCTGTTATGCCCCGATCACATTTATCAAATGCAAAGCAGTCAATTGTAACTCTTTTACCTCAAACTTGTACCAAGTAATTCAGTATTAGCCATGTGGGTTTTTATGATTTTAACTCTACTCTCAGAGGGAAGTTGCTATAGGAGACTCTTAAAAATCTTAACTTTTACTTAACCAAAAATATTTGTATCAATTCCTCAATTTGCAAAGAAAACATAAAAGTATGGCAGGCCTGCAACATTATCAGGCTGAGAAAACCAGAAGGCAAGCTGAAATGACTCCACTTCTATATATTTACTTCATATAAATCATATTCAAATTTGTCTTGTGCTTTCAGGGCCATGGATTTTTCATGGAAGTCGATAACCTAAGCTGAACTGCTCAACAGCTCCATTATCTATATTGGCGTTATTACCATGGCAATCTTGTGTTTTGTTTTCTAACAAAGAAACCTGTGGAGGCAGGTTTTCAGTAAAATACCTGAGGATGTGACACTGTGCCTTTAAATGCACCGGCCATATAAATAATCTGCATCAAAAGCACATTATCATTTTTCTGGAGAAGAAAATGATCGTATTTGTTGCCTTTTCTTCCGCTGCAGTGGCTGCTCATCTCAGATACATCCAGAAACCTATGAAAGCAGAATTCAGATCTGCAGAGATCATCCTGGCCTCTGCATGGGTGGAAAATTCTCTCCTGTGTGTTCATGTTATTCCAGGCCCAGGCATTTGTGACTGCTTTGAAAGGGCACCTTACAATCCTGATTTTTTAAAAACTCTTTTACAAACTCAAGTCACTTTTCAGCATCAGTCCAACTGCATCACAACCAAAGAAACATTGAAATCCTAGAATTAAAAGATGCTTTCTGAGTCCTACATGACATACCCCTAAGTCACTTGAATAAACCTTTGTAAGGCAGCAAGCTCTACTTGATACCTCCCAGCTTTGACACAATTAAAGGTGACTAACAACATCACCAAGGGACATTACCACTATATGAAACAATCCACAAGCAAAAAACAAGCAAAGTTTGAGGGTGACATTTCAGTCTGTGTTGTGAACTTCTTCTACAGAATCGTGCAAGATGGCAAAGATAGAGCTGCTTTTGTGTGGTAAGCAGCCCTTCCTTTCCTAAGGAC
This sequence comes from Aythya ferina, assembly GCF_964211825.1. Lineage (NCBI taxonomy): Eukaryota > Metazoa > Chordata > Aves > Anseriformes > Anatidae > Aythya > Aythya ferina. The sequence goes on along the minus strand of NC_140300.1, from coordinate 62,131,018 downwards.
TCTTTAGTGGCACTTGAGGGGCTGGAGAAATGCAATGAAAAAAGCTTCAACGCTGCTGGAAATTAAGAGAAGTTACTGACTCTGTGGAAAGGAGAATGATATCAGAGGCAAGCTGCCGAGTTCAGCCAGGGAAAAATTCAGTGCACATACACTTGTGTGCACAGCAGCCTGCACAGCACCCTTGGCACTCCCCTGACTGCAGCATTTAGGATGAAAGGAAGCCCAAGAGATGGAGCTTTTATCCCCTTGGTTTTCAGCCCTGGTACGAAGCAGAAGCATGGTGGGGAGAGCTAAAGATGTCCCAGCAGAGAAAAAGTAAAATATGGGGAGCAGGCTTCAGAGCTTCTCTCAGGCAGGAGGTTTTTTCAAAGTAAAGGATTTGCCAGAGCTGGATGTAAAACTGCGTCTATAAAGAGTGTCAACCAGAGAGGATAACGTGGGAAATGCTGGTAGATTAAGATGAGATTTATTTTCACTCACACGAGATCCCTGACATAACTGTCCCTTTGAAGATTTTCAACACCAGGTTCTTAGGGCTCGCCAAAGACACATGGGGCAGCTGGTGGAAGGGCAATGCTCAGATGCTGTGTTGCATCCAAACAGGTGTGCCAACGTGCTGCAGGTACTAACCTAATACCTATATTTAATCAGACCTAACATACACATAGCGTAATTCAGGGACACTGCTCCTTTTCCCCAGCTCAAAAACAACTTCAGAAATGACCCTAGAGGGGAATTTGCAAATACCATACCTTCCTGGACAGGAAAATAACTAATTCCCTGCACCAGAGACACTCAGTATCTTCCTTACCAACCAGCACTGCCAAGAACGATCGCTTTCTGTTATTACACGTGGGAGTCTCATTACACACTCAAGGAGAAACACTCTGGCCTTACCTTTCATCACATGTACCCAAAACCTGAACTTTGCCAGTTAAAAAAAAAAAAAAAAAAAAAAAAAAAAAAAAAAAAAGTTAGTTCATTTCCCAGCTGTCACAAGCAAGGAATGAAAGCTTGGCAAAGACACCGGAGTTTTGCTCTATGTCAGAATGAATTATTAGCACACTTCAGTAACTACTTTAAAAAATACACTGAAAGGGGAAAAGAGGAAAACATAATACATTGGGGGTGCAGGAAAGAAACAGTGAACATCCTTGGCAGCAATAAAAAGCTGCACTGTTTGCTTACCCCGAAAGGCTGAACAAAAAGCAGCTGCCTGCTCCTCTCAGCTCCCCCAGTGCATCTCCTCTGATTGGCACCCACTCTCATCACAGAGGGCCTTCAGCTGCACAGCAAAGGCAAAGCAAGACCACCCTGCCCGTTAGCACCACTCTGTGAGTTAAGTCCAATTTCAGCCACACAGACACCTAAATGAGGTGGATGTGAGGTGTAAGGGAAGCACAAAGTGTTTGAAACAAACATAGGTGTTTATAAGAAGCTCTCATATGATCAGGTTAGGCAGAAGTCTAGTTAAAAAAAAAAAAAAGTTCAATCAAGAGGTGTTGCAAAAAAGGCAATTGTTTTAATTAACTGGCTGTGCAAAACCCTCTATTCTTGCCAAGAAAACAAGAAAGCCTTTGCCTAGGGTGACAGTTCAAATCTAGACACAGCCTCATATCACCATGTACCTTCATCCCATAAAAGTGCTTCAGTGAGAGCTGCAAGAATTTGCAATTAGCAGAATAAAGCCAAAGACACTGGATAAAACACAATCCAGAAAATCCCTCACTGACAAGGGCTGGAGTAATTAGTGAGGGGAAAGGGGTTGTGTTTAGCTGCTGCTTGAAGTACCCTCCTCCTACAAATGTCTCTTCTCTGTCACTCCCACACCTACAAGAAGTCTTCCCATAGGCCAATCAACCAAAATTTCAAGTACCCCCTCTCGCCCCCCCCTCTTTCCTCCAGATTTTTTGAGGTCACAGCCTTTTCCCTGAACCCAGCCATAAACACAAAAATATCCTTCTTGAAACCTAATGCTTTGTAACCCCTGCAGTGAAAAGCAAGAGAGCTTCCTGACCTTACCACTCACTGCTATTAACTGCAGAATGAGCCAAGCTGCCGGGGATGACAGGGGCCCTGCCTTAGAGGAGTCCAACCCACTGAAAGCAGGTCCCTAACAAAACACTCAGCCCCAGAAAGTGGCCGTCTTCCTCCTGCACAGCCAGATGTGCCACGAAGGTAACGGGAGGTCTCTCTCTGCATTATGCAATCTCTCCTTTGCGTTGTCAGAGCGGCCACGAGGGCTGTGTCAGCATGCGGTGCGGTGCCCAGCTGCTAGCTCTGCACTTAGCGGGCACGGCTGACCTCCTCACCTGCTCCTCTCCCACAGCCTGCCTTCCCCTGAGCACCTTCCCATACCCTTCAGCGCTGACTTGGCCAGCTGCACCCAAACAGCCACTCCGATGGGCCCCCAGCTACACAGCGGGCATGTTTGCAATTGAAGCAGTAATTATTTCTGTGTTTACCTCTGCAGTTGTGCTACATGTGACCCGAATACACTACTCGCAGCATTAGAGATCTGAGGAGCAGCAGAAGGGCATGCTTCAACTCCACCACTTTGGACAAATCCAGGAGCTTTTCAAGACCAAAACTCTAAAGGCCCTCAGATACCCACACATTTAAGGGAACATCCCCCTCCTGATCTTCCCTGTGTAAAATATCCATATCAAAAATTAAGATACTTGGCCATCCTCGCTGGTATTTTTCAAAGACTCTCAATACTAATCTATCTTTGCTCTGACTGTAGTCAGCTGAAGCTAAAAGCTTTTGAAAAATCCCACCTCTTGTCTTAAAGAGCCAGGAAATAAATTGGATTGCTGAAAAATCCAACCACATTAATGGGAAGAGGACTCTTGGCACACCCTTGGACTGTGCTGCATCTGCTCTGCTAAGTAGGTACATTTATTTCAATCCTGTAGCTGTCTCCTGCTATTTATAACTGCTGGTTTAATGAACTTGCAGGGTAGACACCAAGCCTGAGCCTTCCTAAATTGATGTTTAAATATCCCTATTGAATTAATTCTATCTCATTATGAATGGACTGCTCCACAGTTGGACTGGCAACTTCCACTCCTCAATGGTAATCAACTGGGACGTCCTTCACAACTCAGGATCTTTGCCCGCAAGGCAAGCACTCTGAGTTGGGAAGCAATACCAGGAATTTAGTTTATTATAAACCGTACTGCACTTAAAGAAAAGACAAAAAGATCACAAATATATATACAAAGAAATACAATTAAACAGCCACCCCACACTCAAGTGTAAGACAAATGGGAACAAGCCCAGAAGTGTCCAAGATGTGTATATTAACAAGCGGTCTCTGGCTCAGGCTGCAGGCAGGTTTACATGCAGATCAGGCCTGCTATGTTGCCCTGAAATTGCTCTGTCACTTCAGTAACACTGCACACAACTTGTTCTCCATTTTGTGTCTAAGTGCTCCTGAAGAGGCAATTTTGTGCTGGAAAGTTGTGAGGCTTGCTCCTTTTAAGGAGAGGCCTACAATAGAAAGCCTGGAAAACCCCTCCAGAAGGTATTACTGATGTCTCCAATTGCTTTTTCCATGAGTGGTTTCAAATAAACCCTCGTCTCTGTCTCAGAGGCAGTGCCAGGGACAGAGCCTGCTGCACAGTCCCCACTTGCTCACGGCAAGTGCTTGCTGGATGTGAAGGCTCACTTGTCCCCAGGAGAGAGCCCTGGTCCCTGCAGGCTGAGCACAGAGTGTTTCACAGCACTGTCCTCAGCACGCTGCTCTGAATATTTCACCTCCTGCATTTACAAGAGACAGATTTGCATACTTCAGTGTCCCACTTAAGACAGTCAATGTGAAATGTCATTTCAGGCTGCGTGTGGGCAACTTGTTTAGAAGAACAGGCGTTGAACAAAGGGGCAGAAAGACCTCAAAACCTGATGGTTCTCAAGCAGTGTAAAGCATAAGAAAAATAAAGAAGCTTGGCCTCCACAGATCCCTGCTTAGAACCTTGTCAGAGGTACTGCACTGGAAAGACAGACAGCTCCAAATGTCTATATGCATACATAGAGCACCACTCGTATCTAGGCACCTACACCCAGCAGAAGACCTGAAGAACCTGAAAGGGCCAAAAAAGTATTCATTAAGCAACAAGCAAAATAAAAAGTAAAGGAAATTAAGGATACTAATGACAACAACTTCAGCGTGCTCCGCAGCAGCCAGAACCAATAGACAAACTGTTGTACTTGGATTAAAAATGAAAAAGCCTCCACTTAAACAAATCAGCATGGTGAATTCATGCTACAAGATTGCTCACCACAAAATCTTTTATGTCCCTAAGGCATCTCGATAAACCAAGAAGAGATTAACCAGCTTTCAGATAAGGTGCCAGCTGATGTTACAGGATCTGTCAGGTTCAGACAACCCATTTTAGATAATTACAGTTCTTTCTCCATGTAAAACATCCTACCGAGAACTACTTAAATGCAGGTATTTGGTGGCAAAGTCTTACACACGTACCCAAAACTTACAGCAAGCTTCAGGAAAGCCAGATTCTCTGGAGTTCCAGCTTCCATACCACAGGTTACACACAACTTTTGAAAGAAAGCTGCCTTTTAAATAAGAATCGGTAAGAGCTGCATATTAAACCATAGCCTGGGATGATGCTCGACCATCATTACAACAGTGGCTGCCTGCATAACAAATCTGATATACCCAGACCAAACCTCACCTTCGCTGTGAGAGATGCACTCCATCCAGAATGGCAGCACAAGCCTCAAATAGTACCTTAATGAAATGACTCTGCTGCAGTTTTCTCCTTCAGCGAAACTCCTCCTAACCCACATCTGAGGGCTCAAGAGTGATTTTTTTTTTTTTTTTTTTTTTACTGAAACCTTCAAGAACTACTGGTGGTGGGTGGAAGAGGAATTTCTCTCAGCAAACTGCAAACCCTTACAAACCTTTGATGGGATGACATAGCATCCCTTCCCTCTCTCTTGCTATACGGGTCCTCTGGAAACCACTCCTACAGACATATCCAGATTTTCAGCCTCTCTCCCCTGTTTCTGTGTCCTGTAAACAGAACCGTAGTCACACCCTTCAACGGGTTAAGAAAATCTTCAGTATGCCTAGCCCACATGTGACCATATGCAGAACAGCTGCAACCAACAGGGTAAGGTGAAAGATGGCCTCAACTCACAGCTACTTAGCCCTCTTAAGGTTTTCCAGAATTTATATTTTGCAGTTATATTTATCCACCTGCCATGTTTTGACTCCTCCCAAAAGCAGGTTCTACTGTTTTCGAGGATGCAAGTCCTAAGAAAATACTATTACATAAAGCAGTTTATCAGTTTCACAGGTGCCTCGTTATTGCTTGTTGCTTTTGGGCCCACGTACCTTGCGGAATCCACTGCCAATGCTAGGTATCACAAACATTCCTCAAGTCTGGCACTGAATGGGGTTGAGCACCCTGTAATGCACATTTCCCATAAACTACAAGCACTACATTTCTTTTCCTTGCAACTTTTTTTTTTTTTTTTTTTCTTTTTTTGCAATGCAAGTCATAACTCTAGTTAACCTCCTCAAAACAGGGTTTGAGGATGAATATTGCCATTTAGCTTTAAAATCAGTCTGAACAATAGAGAATTTTCAATCTTTTGCTACCTATGTTGCTGGTATCATTTTTGTGATTATTTTATGTAAAATGCCTTAGGGCTTGAAGTGAGGTGTAGTATTGCAAGTTATTACTTTACAGCTTATAATACCAGTCCTTGACTACAGGTGAAATTCCCCAAAATATTTTGGAAATAGATGGGTGCTTTTATAGCTTGACCTTCTTGCTCTCCATTGGTTTGGAATCTCCTTTGCCTACAAAAGCGCTTTTACCCTAGCCACTGAATTCAGAGCTGTGAATGCACGCTGATGGTTTCTTAGATGCCAGAAACCATCAGCCATGAAGAGATAAACTAAACAAAGATGAGAAATTTCCATTCTGCCAAAGCATCACACATTTTCTACTTCTGTTTCTGCCGTATCGCTCACATCAGCCTAACTCTGTACCACATATGCCAAGCGTTGTTGTTCAAAACACAACATCAGAGTCTCAAAACACAGATTTGGATCTTTATTAACATGTACCTTCTACACCTGCTGTGTGTCTAAGGGGCACAGGGCTGGGCCAGGCCCAGGACAATCTAAGCAAGCTCTGCACAAGTGCAGGCATCTCTGCAGAGAAGCTCATGCTGCTGCGTACACAGACACGGTGCTACATGCTGCCTGCTGCTATAGTGCTTACTGAGAGACACGCTTTCATTGGGTTTGAGCCACCTCAAACAAGTATCACGGAGGTGAGCCAAATAAACTTGGAGAGCAACCAGACAATGAGAAGAAACCCCTTCCCAGATCCAGCAGAGATGCACTTCCTCATGGGAAAATCTCCACGTCTGTAGTAAAGAATGAGGAAGAGGGAAATGGGTTCAGATCACAGCCTGTCCTGAAACAGCAGCATCTATCTGCTTTTCTTGTTCCTCTCGTCTCATCCCTTGCAAGTAAAGCAAACTACACCATCTGCTTCATATCGAGATAAGCAATCAGCTGAGCTGAGAAGGCAGAATCAGGCCTGACACCTCTACATATGCCTGCATGTAGAAGCTGACAAGCTTCTTGTGGCTTTGCACTTCGACTCTTTTCTCTGTCCAGCTGAATCTTCCCTGCACCCCACCAAGTGGGTTAACCAGGCCTGGCAGATTGGATTGTGCCTAAAACCCTAGCAGGTCAATACTGCAGCCATTAGCATTACAAGATCACTTAACTTTTTCCCTGAAAACCCTGTATCACCCAAACTCTCTCAATACACTATCCTGCTCTTTCTGCAGGTTGGGTATTCTAGAAACAATTCAATGTTCTGACAACATAAATCTTTATGTCTTTTCTAACTCTCAAGCATGTTTTAGGCAGACAAAAAGAAGGCACTTAAAGCCTGCTTAAGGTAATGAAAATCCAAATAACAATACAAATTTTTCCCCAAAGTTCTTGCATGCCAGCTTCCTGGATGGTACAAAAGAACCACTGCTAGGAAGTGTTTCCTTCTTACTGGTCACAAGTGGAAGGAAGCCAGGGCAAGGCCAGTTAAAGCAGGTACTTTTAGAAACAGGGTGCTGGTACATCTGGAGCAGGGAGCTGTAATAGTCTGCGGTTAAAGGAAGCCACATTTCAGCTAGCACCAGTGTCAGCAGTCCTGCCTGAGAACAAGGGTGTGAACAACAATTTCTCTCCGAGTGCAGAGACAGCCCCTGCAGGCCTGGAATATGCTGAAAGGGCTCTGGAGAGGGATCATTGCCTTAATGCCTCCTCCTCTGTGTATCAGAGAATATCCCTGTCTGGACTTTTGAAGCAGGCATCTTTCCTAAGCAGTAATTTACTTTAGATAAAACATATCTCTACGGGTTCAGTTTCCCTAACTCTCTCCAGATGGAAGAGCTGAGGATTGTTTATAAACTCACAGAATTTAGCTTGTTTGACTAACTGGACACAGATTTTATTAAAAAAAAAAAAAAAAAAAAAAATAAAGTATTGACACTTCCAGACTGCACCAATTTCCAAATACTGAAGTGCAGCTAGACCGGTTTTGAACTGGAACAAAATGTTTATAGGCAAGTTTGCATTTATGGACTGTTTACTTGCTTCTCTGTATCCACAGACATGTTTCATCAGGTTCGTTTGCTGTGGTACAAGCAGCTTGACCTGGTGATGCAAATCCAGATTCGGTCAAAATCTGATTGCAGATTTTTCACCAAAGGAGCTGAGGCATCACCTTTGTTCAGGTAAGATATCTGAGTTTAGGTTTCATAGTCGTTAGGGACAGATCAAGAAATAAAACTGGTGTATCAAATCGAAACTGGCTTAAGCTTTCTGCTCAGTAAAAACAAAGCTCTCAGTATAGATAAAACAACTTAATTATTTCAGATTTTGTGAATGACTCTTTCTATGATTGTCCTTATATTTGAAGACAAAATAAACTAAGAAGCACATACAAGCTGAACTGACAGTGTCTAATGCTTGGCCAAGCAAACAATTACAAAAATCAACAAAGAGAAAGAGCTATATACATTATTGTACATTATTGTTTTTATAGACTTAGACACATTGAACATTTCTCCAAGAAGTCTGTGTTTCCTTAATTTAAAAGTAGGGTTTGCTTGCTTTAAACTATGGTTGAGAAAAAAAATATATATATATATATATAACATATAAATCCAACATCTTCCAATTCTAAGGAAAAGATTCAAATACCTTCCTGCTCAGTCCCCTTATTTCACCAGCAACTACAAAAATAGCACTTTTATTATTATTTTTTATCTTGTTATGCTGACATAACCACCCCCCTACCCCCCTCTGAAGCCTTTCTGAAGATGTGTCTTACACATTATATTTGCTGCTGAGTATTCTTTGAGCCTGTGTCTGAGAGGTCCCAGAAACCTGCAGGAATCCGATGCCATTTTTAGTGGTTAGCACAGCCAATAACGGCTAGTGCCGGTTACATCCAGCCACCGTGCAAAGCAGCGTTATGCAAAGGTCATTAACACAGCTGTCCCAGCAGCCCTTAATCCTGCAAACTGCAACACCCTCTGCCCTTCTATTCTTGGGTCCCTTCGTGAGGCAGACACTGAACTGTTTAAGATGCCACAGTGGGTGCAAGACTTCTGCTTTCTCTAGTGTCCAGCACAGATTTTTCTACTCTTCTGATGACACCAAAACATTGTGTACCCCCATGAAGGTTCAGCAAGCCCCTGCACAGCTGGCCTACCTCTAACCAGGGTAGTCCCCTTTATAACCATGCATCAGTGTAAAATGACCTAAGGCATGTTAGATTTCTAAACTCTCTAAAAAGTTTAGACTCTCTAAAGTCAGCTCTGGCTGTCTCCAAACTTTGTGTTTCCCTTCTTGCTCAGTTTCTGCTGTTTTCCCCCTTCAGAGAAGAAACACAAAATTCAACACTCCCTCCTTCCTGGCCAGAATGTAGCCACCTTTTCTCTCTCTCTGCAAACTCATACACCTAATTCCCTCAGACTTCTTCCATCTGTCCCACTCTTCTAAGCCACAGGGTTGAGTCCGAAAAGATACTTCATCGTATGTCACATACACTCGTCTGACAGCTGTCTCAAATACATGCAAGGTATTTCATTCCAGTGATCTTCTAACTCCACAGAATTTCCCTTCAGGATTCCTCAGTTCTTTGTTCCTAATGTTCTCAGGTGTCTTTTGAAAATGAACTTTAGCCACACGCCCTTAACTCAATTACAATGAACAAAGATACAAAAAGTTACAGTTCTACTGAGATTTCTTGCCATGATTGGCAAGAATGCCATTCTTGCCAGTAATGAAAATCAGATTAATTTGGTGAGGCATGCTTTTCTATTCCTGAAGAGAACTGCTCTTCTCTTGGACATACTTTCCATGACAGAGTGAACAGAGCAGCTATATACATGGTGCACAGCAGCCATCCACACCCTCAAAAAGCCTTCATCCAAGTTCCAGCAAGGGCCACCAAAAGCTGACACAACCTGAATATCCATCAACTATCTCAACTCAGCAACTGCCTAAGCAACAGAAACCTAAATGGAAATAGACATTTATAAATGAAAGGAAATGTCAAAAGCAGAACAGCACGGATTTCTGAAGGAGGCCTGGTGTTACTGCAGATGCAGAAGAAGAGAAGGGAGGGCTGGTAGCCAGCAAAAAAGAGCATAGGAAACTAGTAATTCAGGTCAGTTATGAAGATAGTAGTTTCAGAAGGCAAAAAACCTGGGATGATGAGGCAACACGTAATTCAACGTTTGGAAATACAAGACAGTCATCTGAACTACTCCTATCCTTTACAGTGTTCTAAATTAACTGTGCCAGCTCGTAAAAAGATCTGGCCACCAGTGTGCAACACCAAGTCACTGCAAGAACCTGGTAATATATATGGACACATGAGATGGTGAACAAGGCAGAAAGTTACAAATGATGCAAGTACTAACACCATTGCATGGGACACCTGGAATATTGTGTGGGATTTAAGTGATCCTATTCCAAAAACAGGCAGTGCATAGAGGTCAGGCTAGAAAAGACGATGGGGGAAATTCTTAGGCAGAGAGATGACAAGACTGCATGTGTTCACATGCTGAAGAAGAACAGACAAGAACAGACTGAATTGTGACAGTAACAGAGGAAAAAATACTGTTAACCCTTTCTGAAATGAAAGGAACCAGAAACATTGATTAGCATGACAAAAGGCAGCAAATCAAAATCTGATGGAACAAACAGGTTTTCAACTATGGGTAGAAGTAGCCCATGGAAGTGATTTCCCTAGGACACCAATACAACCAGAACCCCAAAAGTATCTTTTTCAGATTTGGTCACTGGCACACCAAAAAAAAGAACAAAGATGTACCTATAAAAATTAAATAGTTAATACCTAGCGTTCTTGAAGACAAATATCTATTTCACTGTAAAACCAATTACTGGTTTCTGAGTGCTGACAAGAAAACTTCCTTGGAACAACTAGGGAACTACAGCTACAAAGAGCAAATGGTCTCAGTGACTTGCTTTTCTTTTCAGTAATCATTCTCTGAAGTATCTACACCAGTGAGAATAACAGGCCCTGGGCTAAAAACATGACTGATCTGATCCCATATTACTGTCTTTACATGCAGTAACTATGCAGCAGCACAATTTCAAAACAAATAACTCCTGTGTTTCTTCAAAGATCAGGTCTTACGATCCCTGCTTACTCCTCTCTCCCTCTAGCTCAGAAAGCATTTTCTCCCTTACAAGCAGGTTGTTTACTGAAACTCCAACTACCTGGAATTAGCCTCAAGAATTTGAGCTATACCGTCCTGAGCTGTTCCTCTACATTCAAACCTTGTTGGCATGATCCATTCTAACAGGCTGTCACTGTCTCCCTCCCACTTCTATTTAAGCAGATATCCTCTAAATTACAAAACATGTTTCTGGCTAACAAAGAAGACAGCAAGAAGACAGAAACAGACCTCATCTGCTTATCAAAAAATTAGATATTCATCCCCTACAGATATTCAAACATACAGTCATGTTACTTTTTATTCTCCTTTTTCTCTACAGAACTTTAAACTGATCAATCACCAAAGTTAAGAAAGACTTGTTAGCATCATAAGTTATTAATACAATGAAGTCAAATCACAAGGGGATTTGTTTCTTAGAGCCTACAGCCATGGTCTTGCTGCTTCTTACCAACCTGCTCCTACGAGGTTGTTTCGAGATGAAACCAGGGGGTGCTTGAACCACAGTTTTCATCCTGAGAGCCAGGGCAGAAGCTGCAATTGATCTGTCCAGGCACATACTCAGTCTTTGTGTTTCCTTGCTATCTCCTTACACACAGTGTCAACTTGCTTTTAAAATTTTGGCCTGTTACTGACTGGCATTACCTCAGTAGCAAACTCAGGTGATACAGAGGGATGAAATGTCCTCTCCGGCCTTTTCCAACCCACAGAAACCATTCAACAGCAACTGATTTAGACTATTCTAACCCTGCAACATGAGAGGACTGTTTTTCTTGATCCACTTTCCTCCTTCGCGATCAGATCAGGAACAAATCACTAGACAACAGACCATTGTAGTGAGTGACAACCAACACCAACACTTACTGAGTGGTTTGAGGATGCTGCTGCTTGTCTCGTCAGCATTTTCTACGTCTGATTTGTCGGAGTAGTTCTCAGAAATTTTCTCCTTTTCTTTCTTTTCTTTGTGCCCAGGTCTTCTTCTATGACGCCGCCTTCTCCTGTAGCTCTTCGGCACATGGACCCCAATGTAAATAGTGTGATGACCTAAGAACAGAAGCACAGCAAATATTAACTTTGACTGCATACAGTTTGTGCACAACTGATAGGTACAGTTCACACTGAGTTTCATTCAAATAGGTGAGTGAAACATTTATCATTGCTGGCCTAACATTAAATAATAGTGTGTTTCCTGGCTCCAAAGGTGAGCTAAGAGCTCTTGAACAACCATTTGAAAAGTATTTTTTGTTTCTGAGAGTACATTCCAGTGCAGACTTGCTGATAATTATTCAGTCCTTGTGACTCATATAAAAATAAAAATAAAAACCACAGAAGGCCATCAAACTAATTTTGCAATACAAAATACAATCATCTTCAAAAACATTCCACATTATTTTTTCCCATTTGTTTTACTAAATACATTGGCTGGACTATGCACTCACTTTTGCAAACTGATCCAGCTTAATTGAAGGGCACAGAGCAACAAAATTTATATCACTTGACTAGGCCACTGAGTAACAAGTATCAAAGTACCACTAGGGTACTTTAATACAGCAGCGAGGAAGGAGTACCAGGATAAGTTACTGCAAATTTCTAAGTACTTGATGCTTTCCAAAATCAGAATTAAGTGCCAAATTCTGTATGCACACTGTGAACACAAGTTATGCCTTTTCCCTTTCATATAGGCTTTTCTTTCAAAACTAAAGCCCTTAAACTACATCTACCAATTGTTATTTCTTTTTGATGAGTTTGATTACAAATGCTTTATTTTCAGGGCTTTTCACACTTCTACCAGCTTGGAATAAATATCTTTCCTTGTATGTACAGAAAACATTTACGAGTCTTTTTCTGTTCCTAGATAATTCAGATATCTTCGTTTAAGCTTCAAAAACAGCTGCTTCAGATTTAGCTCTTGAATGATAGCTATCTTTGATGTTTTGGACAAAATTTGGTTTCCCCACTCATTTTTCAGCCCAGTGCAGCTAAACACACACGCTGTATTACTGAAGTACATTTATCTGAGTGAAGGAGTCCCAAATACACATGAGAACAAGTGTATTTATTTGCATATTCACTCAGCTACTTTTGCTCATACCCAGAAACAGCAGTTTCTGCCAAGCTACCCCTCTGCAGAGTCACTGTCTCAGCACCTCACATACATCTATTCTTAGCGTACACTTACACCTCCCATGAATGCATGGCTGTTAAAACCCCATGCAACCGTACCTGATCACATATTCCAGAGAAGGCAGAGGGTACAGCCTTGGGAGAGTTCAAATCCTTCCTGCAGCACTGCCCCAGCCCAACTCATTTGGTGGTCAGCTCCCCGCGAGGAAGGGAGAATGGAGTTAAGCAAGTAAGGAAAGTCAGGCTTCACTTGATAAAGCAGTCATGCACTTGGGAAAGTTAGGGAGAAAAGTGGCCCTTGCTATCTACCCATCTCCGCTGATTCTCCCTCATTACCGAGCACGCATTGCTCTTTGCTATCATCTACAAGCTACACCTATTACTGTTGTTTGCTTTTCAGCAGCATCACTTGGTTTCAGATTAACCACCTATTTGCAACACACAGGAAATTGCTTTGGAAATGTCAGCACAACAGTAAAGGCAGGGACAGCAGCTACCAGTTAACTTCACTGCTAAACACGTGTGTGTAAATACTCATTAGGTCAAATCCAATCTTTGAGACTGAGCAACTGAAAATCTCATCACAAAATCCCCCATTTCCATAAAAAATAATTTTTCAATGAAGAACAGCCTTTCAAAATATTCCTCTCTAATGAGACACCTTGTCTGAGGACACCAAGAGATGGAGATGGATCACCACATCTGTGGTGAAGGGTGGCAAGGCAGCCCACAGAGCTGTATGTGGGACACGAGCCTGTGAAATCCCTTCTCAAAAGCATACAGTGCAGGCATAACGGCATACGTGTCTGTGTTTATGTATGTATAAAATATTAAATAAATAAAGACTGTGGGGATGTTGATTAAAACTCAGAATTTGCCATGGAAAAAACGACACTGATCTTTAAATGAAGATTTCCACAGGGACAGCTGAGACACTTTCTGCTCAACTGCTGTAACCAGCTCTGTGTGTGAGGTGTGTTTGTGCTTTTCTGGTACTCCCACCTTTCCTTGCTGGATTTATCTGTGAGATATCTTCTCAGACTCCACGTCTGCCATTTCATATTCCACATATTCTTGAGGCCAGCTGCAAAGTTTGGAGACTTTCCCTTTCCCTGCACATGAATTTTCTTGCTGAAACAATCTGAGGTCTTTTAAAAGACTGCTTGACCAGTGTTGCCCTTCCTGATAGCAACTTGAAAAGAGCTAACAGCATTGCTCAGGGACTTTGCAAGGAATGGAATAACGAGCTGTATGCAAAGACAGGGACAGAAGCTTATGAAAATAGCTCATGCCCTATGCATATTACACTGTCTCATCCCCATCTACACACATATTTCACAGCCCAGTAAGACTATTTAGGCATACAGACCTCTAACAGTAGCTCCTTTGGAAAGCAAGCACAGAAGAAATGAGAAATTAAGTGCAAACTGTTGAGTCACTGAAGTACAGAAAAACATCTGAAAAAGGGCTTTTTAAAAACTGCATTCTTAATTCTTAGAGATTAATAAGATTAGGAAAAAAAAACTTCCCCAATTTGACTACTTAAAGAAACAGACTCATCCCCAGACTGGCAGTAAATGTGATACATTTCAGCTCCAAAGTAATTTGTTAGGAGGGAATTGCAATAGAAAGCAGAGGCTTACAAAGAAGTTCCCTGCCCACCCACAGCTATAATTGGGCTGCAAGTGCTGGCGATGGCCCTGAAAGCTATCACATCATCGTTCTGGTGCCTCATGTGCTATGGCAAGCTGTAGTTTCTGTACTGGCTGCAACTATGCAGAAGACCACACTAAATTAATAAAACAGATATACAAATACCTAGAGTATTAGTGACACAAAGATATCAACTAACAGATATGAAGCGTTAGTGAAAGCCTCTCAAAGCTACTTTTTAGCCAGTACTGCTTAGGCGAGGGTATCAAAAGGGTCACTGAAGAAACTCCACCAGTGCCTGCAGTGTAAAAGCCAACAAGTTCACTGCTACGTGTGCATCGCCTGATGCTCCAGGCTGCTAACAGCTTGTACAACCACCCGGCACGGTACCAGCCACCAATAATTTGTCATCTCAGGAACAGGACCAAAAAAAAAAGAAACAGAAATCCAGGGTCCAGCAAGGTTCAAAACTCAGGCAGCACAACAGTGGCAGAAGGAAAAGGACCCATACCTGCTGCCTCCAACCCAGTGTGCCAGCGTCACAATCTTTCAGAAAGGGGCACAAACCATTTAGCTCTAGCACATCAAGCAAAACCAAAACCAGGAAAGCTATTCCAGCAACTGGAAATATCAGCTGTAACACGGCAGATGGCATAAATGCTGCATAGAGAGAGAGAAGGGGGAATTTTATCTGAGCACAAACAGCAGTTGTAAGGTAGGGGTGGCCCCTGGGACAAACGAGGCAGCGGTAGCTGCTCCCAAGGAATTCTTACCAAATCGCATCCAAAAGCCAGATGCAAAAGGATGGAGCGATTCCAGCTATTTGTATTTAGACAAGGTCCTCTTTTGAATCACTAATTCTGTGGTCAGCTTGATAATACAAATACATCATAGTAAGCCTGTAGTCTTAATGCTTTAATATGCTGCCAACAGAACCGGACAATCTCTTTAATCTTTTGATCATGTGTGCACAGTGCAGATTTTGGTGATATGAAACTAAGTTGTATACATGCGGGCAAATATCTGCATTACTTCGCTGCTTTTCCCTGTTCTGCATGGGAGACACTTACTTAATGCAGCTTTTTGTCCTTCTCCCTGCCTCCCTCTTTTTAAATTTTTCATTTTTTTTCTCTACCAGCACGTTCAGGGTGGCCAAGCAAGAAGTTTTCCTTTTCTGAGTACTTGAAGTAAGTGCTTGGCATCTGTTTACATTGTTGTGAACACTGAGATAAGCTTCTAGGCTCCCTTCCCAAAGTGCCTGGAAGGAAACAATTGACACATATCCTCAATGCACGGGGCTTCTGAGACATTTCCTACTCACTGGGCTAACAGAGCTTTCCCATGAGAACCATTTACTACAAGTGGCAATGCCTGATAAATCTAACATGACACACATGCACCTCACTACTGTCCTGCAGCTTGGAGGAGGACGGGAGGAGCAGAGCTGAGTGGCAAACTTCTGATAATCCGGGTCCCACTGAGCCACAGGTTTCTCTCATGCACCCAGTGGAGGCCATTTGCAAGTTTCCTCCTACAGACCCTGCTGCATTCACAACCTCTTCCTCCCTCCCTCCGCACTCTCCCCTAGGAAAATGACTGGTCTCTGTGTGCACCTCATTAATTTCAGAACTGTTTTGGCTGACCAGAGGCACGAATTTCACAACGCTGTAAAATCTCACGGGTAAGATGCCCAGCAAGATCTGCAGGTGAAAGCAGCCTGCATTTTCTCTTCCAAAGCACAGCAATGGGTCACAGCTTCCTCACACTTACTCCTGCTGTAGCTAAAATTTTCAAAGTTAAATTTTCTTTGCATGAAGATAAACTTTACTGTGTACCAAATTTGGAGCAAAATTGGCTCATCTCGTTATTAATAGAGCAAGAAGCAGTCATCATCAGAGAGGTATTTTTCCCCTAGAAAATTTTTGGTTGAAACCACTTCTGCTTCATTAAGAGCTACTGAAGAAAGCAGCTCGTGATTCAGAGTCCAGATTTAGAGGACGGGCACATGAGTCCCCCTTAATCAGTTTTATTGGTGAAAACCCACTCACACATTGCCAAATTTAAGTTTTGTAAAATGCAGAATTCCATCCCTGCCTGCAAGGATATCTGTTCATCTCTGTCCTCGCCAAGCACAGTCTTGTTGAAGTACTGGGAATGAAACTGCCTGGATCTCAAGTCATGCACAGCACACAAGCTCCGCACACATGGAAGAAAGCATCTCCAAGACACCCTGCTCCAAAGGGTCAGGTCCCTCAAGCATGCTGCTACAATGCGACACCATGCTCTAGTCCTTTTCTGAGTTCTTCCATTTAAGGGAAACTGGGGATTAAAGAAATGGAAAAATAGGAGAGGAAAAAAAAATGTACTGAAAAATAAAAAGTGAGAAATCTGCAGGCTTGAAGTTTTCTGACCTCGTAAAGTCATGAGTCACTTGCATGCCTTTACATTGCTAAACTTGTGTGTGAGCATGGCCTCAGGACCCGCCACCTGCACAACCCCAGTCTCCATCCAGGTATTTGCTCCTCATTGCCCACTGAGGCTCGCTCAAAGCCTCACAGGGGTTTCTCAGTGCAATAAGGCAGGCCCTGTACATGCATAAGAAGCAGAGCAGGTTCCCATGGGTCTATACCAGTAACACTGCCTGATGGCTTTTGCAGTCACTGTGGCACAAACCTCACGTCAAGCCTGAGGAGTCTGTCAGTGAGGATCCTTCTCTGTCCAAGGAAGAAAGGACGACAGTTTTTAAGAGACCGAGAGGCAGGGTGCATGTGCAATGCATGCGTGCTGCACGGCTGCTCGCTGCTCAGCAAGGGGCAATGCAGCTCTGTGAAACAACCAGGACAAGCCTGGCACAGTCTGCTGAGGTTCTGGCTAAATGTAAGTGATGAAGAAAGCTTGGGATCTGCCCTCATGGGAAGTGTGCCGGCGGCAGGGAATTACTCTCGGTGCAATCACGTCAGTCCCAAACTTGACATCCCAAAGCCTCTGGAGCACAAACTGTCTAGACTGTTTAAAACAAGTGGATCTATTCATGCTATAATACTGCTGGCAAATGGCCAAAACATACCTAGAGAGAGAGAAATCAGGTGTTCGGTTGTCTCCTAGACAAGTTCTGGAACCTTATTTGCTTCAAAAAGCACTATTGCTTCTTACCATCTCCTTGATAAAAAAAAACTGAATCTTCCCCAAAGGAATCATAAAGACTAAACCTGTTGTCTCATGCACCTATGAATAGCTTCAGGTTTCAAACATCAGTTCAGGTTTCTCAAAAATCTGAATTTAAGCGGTTCTGAGGAGCTTCATCCTGCAACAAAACCTTTTCACAAAACCTTTTGGATGGTAAATAGAAACACATATGTATAACATTGTATTAGTGACCATGGCAATAATCCAAATGTAGGGCACTACCAGAAAACCTGTGTTTTCTGGCAGAAATGCAAACTGAAATAATTGCCTTCGCATGAGGAAAAAAAAAATCAGTAGATATGATTAAATTATTTAAGTATGACAACAACTTCTGCGCCTGAGGTCTCTGTTAATCTGGGCACTGAGCTCTGTCTACCACTTCCTGACATCTTAGTGCAGGACCAAGGACAGACTTTAGCCTAACATTGTGTAAGACTAAAATTCTCCTTCCATTCCGGATATCTACAGCCAAACAAACAAGCAGAAAGAGTTCACACTTTATTTACAATACACTCTTCAATTTAAAACACCAATTCTCTTAAGAAAAAGGTGACAGTGAAACAGCTTTTGCTTAGTAAAACAAAACTTTGTCATTTCAAGAAAGGAGCTGAAAGTTACAGGATCAAAGGATAAAGTCTGCTTGGTGCATATCTAAGAAGGAATCCTTTCCACATGACCAGGGTTGTTGAGACTTAGAGCATGGCCATAAAGAATCTCAGACTGGCACCTTAGAAGGAAACGAGATCAAAAACTAAAGTTAAAAATGTATAAAGCAACAAAAATGAGCTGAGTATTAGTTTTCACTTGGTCGTTATTTTTACTTTCAGGACTCTTTTCCAGAGAGCAGAGAGAGTTATGTTAAACCTCATCAGGCTTGGACAAGCTCACTTGGTTACGACTAAGACATCTCTACAGCCAACCTCTTCTCCATAAGCCAACTGCTCTGGCCACTTGCACCTCCTGCTCTGTGTGTATCCAGGCTCTCCGAGAAGACTGGGGCAGATATTTCAGGCTTCCTGAATGAAGGGCTTCGCTCAGCACGCCCCAGTCATTTAACTTTGGGGCAAGGCTGACCTAATAACACAGGAAGGCAAAGGCGTGCAATTTTCATAGCCTAACAATCAGTTTCAAACCTGGATGGAGCTGACACACAGCTTAACCCCAGGGTAAGGAAGCTTTAGGTATGCATGTGGCTTCCCGACACATACCTAGAGCACATGGCTTTTATTCCTACTGCTAACAAGTCACTAACTTTATGAAAAATTGCTCCACAGAGATGCCCAACATTCAGCAATCTGCACCTAGAGCAGCTCTGAAATCACATGAGACTGGCAGGGGATGCAGCCTGCCATGAGTTTCATCAGTGGAAGACTGCATGGCACACCTTTGTACCTCAATGGGCAAGAAGGAAATGTTGGTGAACTGCCAAGCACACAGCTAAACGTGGCTCTGGTCAACACACTGCCAGGACCAGAGCGAGCCTAGTGCAGTTTTTAGTGGCTTCTTTTCAAAACCAGAGGTGGCAACAGAAGGGTTCTCATTTTGTGCAAGAATCTAAAGAAATCAATGACAGAAAGAGCTGACGGTCCAGAAGGACAAATAAATCACAGGGATGATCCATTTTAGAGGGGAGATACTAAAAGTAGCACTAAGCAAGTTCCAAAGTAAGCCCTGCTTAGTTTCAAATCAGCTCAAGAAATAAGAACAAAAGGCCATGGTGCTGTGTGCCGAGTGCACTTAACTCTACCTGATTTAACGGGGTTACAGGTAGTAAACACCTCTCTGGACCGGCACCAGCAGCGGAGCAGCTGCAGGCCCTCCACTCCAACTAACTCCACCTCCCAGGACGCAGCTCTCACAGCGTGTACCCAAGCGCAAATAGGATGGGATGCAGCCTGTGCGACACCCTGCTTCAGGGAACAGTTAGCGCCGGTGGAACAGAAATAACCTTCCCATCATATGGCACCTTGAGATTTCCCAGGAGGGATCTGGAAGAGCATTAATTTCCCCACAGATGAAAACACAGGCCTTCAAGAAACAACAGACGAGCCGGGATGTTTTCAATGATGCATTAAGATGAAGTGCTCTGGGTAGGAGAAGAGCCATGGAAATTCACCAGGCCTGTTAGCGAACACAGCTGGTTCATGCATTAGAAACAAGGAACACGATTATTTCCTCTAGCACAGTGTAAGTACCAAGCACTATTCCCATTAGTGAATCTGAACACAGAGGCAAAACCTAAAACAAAACTAAAAGCAATCCTCTAGATGGGTTGACCAGGCATACATGTACTTCTGGGCTCACTGCTTGGTCCTCACAGGACCTCACAGTGTTTCAGTATTCACCCTAATATTCAAATCACTGCTTTTCCAGGTGGGTAGGAACTTACCCTAAAGCTCACAAGGCTTCACTGAGCAGTTTGCTGAAATTGGGGTGAAATCTAAACAAGGTAACATTCCAGCTGGAGATAAATCAGACCCAAATGGCTGTCACTCCCCACAGCAAAGTAGCACCAGAATCCTCTGAACTGAGGGCAGACCTGAAGAGATTTGGCTCTTTGGGTCCCAGTAACAATTTTATGAGTGCACAAGCACACGTTTCATAATGGTGATGCCTGGGCACAAAAATGACCTCTGCAAGAGGTTCCCTTGAAGGAAACTGAAGGTCTTTTAAGGGACTGAGCACACAGTTTCAGAGGACCAGCAACAGCAGGTGGATGCCTAGAACTGGACAACGGATGCTGGGTTGAGTGGTAGAGGCAGAAAAATTCCTGTCTGTATGGAAATGACTGCAGAGATCTGTAACCAGGTAGCTGAACAAACTGAGATTGGGAAGTCCCTCAGGCTTAAGGGCCTTTAAACCAATAGTAACATGCAATAAACCAAATCACAATTATATGGCAGTTGGCCAAAGAGAAGGGTCCGTGTGACCCGATCAGATGATGGGCTTTTGAGGAATGGGGCCAAATCTTTATAAATAGGCTACATATGGCCGAGTGTGGGGTTCACAACCTAATAAAGGCCATCAGAAAAACAGCCTGCAGTGAGCAACGTGCAGTAAAAGGCAAAACAGAGGCTCCAAGAGAGACAAAACCCAAGCTACAACTCAATAGAAAGGTTAAATAGGAAGGGATAAGATTAGAAACAGCAAGGCTCTCCTCAGTTCTGCCAGCTCTGGCAAAAGGACCCCACATTTATTGCTAGGATGGAAGGGCACGAGAGCATCCAGCATCGGCAGTGAAGATGCAATGATTTACTTAATTAAGCAGGAAAACTGACCAAAGATCATTTTATGGACCTGTATTACTGCACTTTACACTTCAGTATTCAGTCCTTTAGTAAAGTAACTGCAAGGGGCAGGGAACTGAGCCGGGCAGTGAAAGGTATCATGCAAACATGAGAATCTTTTGATAACATCAGGCTCCCAGACCTTCAATATCTTCAAAAGGTCGGTTTAATCTTTACGTAAAGTGACCTCTGCAGTCTTTAAAAGGTTCCCACGTAACAACACTATAGTTAGCCAGACAGAAAGTGCTCCTAGCCATCTGTCTGACGCTTGCACTTCTCAATTTCAAACATATGCTCACTTGCTACCTACCAATGACCCAGACAAACTGCCAGATTCCTAACAAGATTCAGAGGCTGCTCCAGTGAAGCGTGTTTAAAAGGTGCATTAGCCCCGAAGAACAGCACAGCTCTGAAACAGAGCTCACTTACATTCAAGCCAAGGAGGTCTAAAATAGGAAGAGAAAAAATAAAATGATGTCTTCATACAGTTTCTTGAAGGTCCTACAAACCTTGTTTGTTCAGAAGGAGGAAATTAATTAGTCACTGCTAGGAAAGGATCACAACCTGTGCCATGAAGCCCTGAAGACACATGCCAATGACAGCTAAAAGGCACCGCAATAAATTAATTGGTCGACATTGTTTAGACAGAACAATAAACATGTTTGGGGCATTCTCACTGAGCTTTGTATAAGCCATTGCTAGACTCTTACCCACAACCCCATAAGCTGCTTTTCTTTCTCTCTTCTTTGGAGCTGTGTGAGGTTACAGAAGCCACCGAACCTGTCTTGCTGTTATCTGATCTAATCTGGCCAGTACTGCTTGGATTCTACTGAAAGAAAAAGGAACTTTAAAAAAAAAAAAAAAAAAAAAAACACAGCTTTGGGGAACAGGGCAGAGGAAGGGAGCCATGCTGAGCAGGGCTGTTTGTTTCCAGTTTTAGGCTAAGCTGTTCAGAAGCACGGCACTTTTGGATTTTCTGACATCCACCTTCAGCACTGACCACAGCTCCTTTAAAAAAATCATGTCCTTTTTTGAAATGGCCCGAATTACCACCCCAAATTGGATACAGCCCAGAACAACCCACCTTGGCTGGAAATCTTGACTTTATTTCCCATATTTCCATCTCATTAATTACCAAGGCTGACCAAATGACTACCAAACTGTACTTGGCACTGCTCAACACATGCCTGCAGGTAGGTTTTAGACCACTCTCCAACAGAAGAGCCTCGATTTTCATAGCTGCTGAGACTGTGTACCGAGGTCTTCAGTGGGAGGCCACTGACTTTGTTCCAGGCCACTGATTCCAGGACAACAACTTGTAACATTCTTCCTCTGAATTTTACAGGCAAAATGCACTGCATTATTTGGAGACCTAGAGTCTTATATATACTGATGAACCGCTTCATGCAAGTCTATCAGAGAGAGACTTCCCTTCCCTTCCATACAAGGGTAAATTTTGTGGTTATGCAGAGAAGTTAAATGTTGGCCTTTTCAGTAGGGACACAACTAGCATCCAGTTTGGTCAGCTTCAACATCATCCCCTACAAACTCAAGGCAAGGACAGGCAGAGAGGAAAAAATATCCATTTCTCTGAGGGAAAATCCAACCCCAGAAGTGTCATCATCGTCACGATACCAACTGTGAAGACTGAGCACAGATCAGTAACAAAAACAAGATAAACAGCAGCGACATTCCAGGCCGAGGTCTGCCTAAACCACCTAAACCACCATGGCAAGTGTCAGGCAGCTCAGGGGAAGTCCTCCTAACTGCCCGACTCTGCAGTAGTGAATCATGAGATAAGAAAACAGCCCCACTGCAAACAAACCTTGATTCCAAGGCTGCAGTTATAACTAACCAGCGAGAGGGCACAGCACATTTTATGAGGCATACTGCAGCCAGAGCTGGGTGGAGGTGGAGGCCAAGCAGCTGCCAGCAGGGCACCAGAATGCAATGCGAACCACAGGGAACTCACTGGTAGGAGCTGCATTTACACAAAGGCCTCCTGACATCTCAGCTGTTCTTAAACCATTTTCTCCATTTCTTCTATAAGCACAGCCACCTTATCGCTACCTTATGAGAAGCCAGTTTATCATCATTTCCATTTTGATTGCAGCTTTTCCTCACCGAGTGTGCAGTAGGTGGGTGTCAGCACCTTCTCACACAACCCCAGCACCTTTAAAGCTAAGGCTGATTCCTGCCAACAGATCTGAAAAGCATCTGCAATGACCAGAACAATACCTCAGACAACAATGGGTAAAACAGACACAGGCTGGAAAGTGCCAGTAGGAAACATGCTCATGGGTTTGCTGGCATCGAGCTTACAAGTGAGCAAGCAGTGTTACTACCTTAATGTGAGCGAAGTTCTGAACAAACCACTTCACCGGTGACTTACATTTCACAGATCCTGCAGCACTTAAGTGATTGACTTAACTAATCCACACACACAAAAATGGCTCCCAACTTTTCCATAGGGATTTACCATACTGTCAAAAAGTCTGCAGTGAAGTCATAGCACTAGGACCTTGCTATTTATCATGAACCAGATAACAGCACATTTCAGCATCCTGTAAAGTGTCCTGACAAAGTCTAAACTGGAATCTTTCAGCCAGACACTGCACAGTTGAGAAGATCCAAACCACCCACCCCATTTTTGCTAACTGTGTGGGGCAGCATTCAGGTCCCAATCTGCGCCTGCTGGTCCCAAGCCATGTCATCTGCTGTACGGAAAGAGAGAAAAAAAGCAGTCCCTAAGTCCTCATCATTAAGCTTTTGCACAAGCACAGCCTGAATCAGTTTTATCGAAACAAAATACCTCCTCTACCTCTACAGTTAAATTAAAGGCACCAAAGCAAATTAATAAAGTACAGTGTGTATTTGGATGTTACATGATTATTTTTTTAATTGTACTTGTTTCAGAAACAATTAAGAACTAATTGCTATGAAACAGATTATTTCTGAAAACAGAGAAGGTCTGCCTACAGTCAGTGATCAAAAACCAAGGGTTGGGACAGAACATGAAAAATAAGCAAATAGGCAAACATAACTTATGTCTCCTACCTTCTGCTTGCTGTTAATAAACATAAAGATTTTCACAGGAATCTTTGCCTTTTTAACCTCTCTCATTGATCCAACCACCAAGAAATAATCTTAGGCTTAAAGCATAACACAGCTTTCTACCAGCAAAGTGTAATGACACTACAGGGTCAAGAATAGAAAGAACGGAGGAGGAAAGTGTGGGGAGCAGTCAGCTAAAATGGCATAGGATGTTACTGCAAGTTGCTACAAAGACCCTGGTTTAAATCCCATAACCTTAACAGGATCCACAGCAAAGTTTTCACTGTAGCAGAACCTCTTCCTGAAGTTAGTTTTTTCTAAGATGTACTCTCCACACTTTTACTTCGCAAATCAATCGAAATGCAGGACAAAACACCTGACGCAAGTGCTGGTCCCCTTCTAAGGGACACAGCCAGAGCCACCCTGGCCTTCCAGTAACAGAGCTGTCAGACCCGAAACCAAGCATCCTCCACCCCACTGCGGAGTCAGGGCAGCAGCAAGCCCGAGGGAAGTTACACTTAGAGAGCCAAGAATACCTTATCTCAAAGGATAAGGTGGAGCTTTACTTTTCCCCTGTTGCAAAATTGGTTATTAAGTAATCTGTTTATGTCACACATACCAGCACTCCTAACAGTGGCATTACAGCACTATGTCATTACCTTCAAGGAAAGGAACGTGCAGTGCTCTAAATGAATGGGAATGGCTTTCTTACACAGGAGGTTCAGCTTAGGGCAGTGCCTGTTCTTGATTTCCCCCACGAAAGCCTACGCTTTCTCACTTACTTTCCTTCTACACCCTGAACCAGACCTAGGGAGCTCCCTTCTCTCGCCGAGTCACGTTTCAGGGCACTTTTTTATCACAGAATTTCTAGGTTGGAAGAGACCTCAAGATCATCGAGTCCAACCTCTGACCTAACTTCTGCTCCATGTCAGTGAGGGGACAGCAAAGCAGCTCTTTGTAGCTAAAATGCAGTGAATTTCTTAACTAAGCCGTCTCAATGAAAAACAGGGGTACCTGCAAATGAATCATTTTTGAATGTCAACAGCTGATATCGCTAATAAAATAGCAATGACATGCAGTGTAGGATTAGACTGAGGTGCCACCTTAGAGAAGCATTAAATCATCTCTGGAGCTAGGCCAAAGGGACATACTTTTGCAATGTATATAGGGTTTCTATTAATGTTATATTTACTCAGCAAGGGCATGACCGACAATTGCTCCAAGCTGAAAACGTCTCAACATCCTACTGACCAGAAATGCCCCATTCCCCCGCTCCTTAACCAAATCCTTCCCTCTCCTCCACACCATGACATAACCAAATCAGTGAGCAACATGCTAATCCAGAGCTACTATCTCCATCTCACAAACATAATGCAGGGCCACCAGCTAGTAAAAAAATAATAATAATAAAAAATAAAAGACCAACTTCAAGAGTTGTATTCTGGAGAGTTAATATGCAAGAGATGGATGCTCAGAATGATGACTTTCAAATACTGTCTTCATTTGTTTTAAATCAAACAGATTGAAAAGCAACAAAAGCAGCCTGCTTCATAAGCATATCATAATTACTCACCTCCCTGCTCAGTTGTTTTCCTACAGGCTTGGTGAAATTAATAGCAACCTTTCTAAGGAATTTGATCAAAATTGACTTAGTGAAAAAATAAATTATTGGCAGAGGAATGAATAGGAAAGAGACAAACAATTTCATCATAAGTATGTCTTACCTCCATGAAATCAGGTGAAAAACAAAAACTATCAGTAAAAAACTAAAATACATCTGGAGATTACAATTCTGCTTGCAGTTACTTTCTTCTACAGAGATTGCCACCAGTGTAAGCTAGTCAGAAAAGTGAGTTATAACAACACCACAGAACTGGCTGATGTAATGGAGAGGGTTTTGAAGCTAACACCTCCTGGTCTCTAGACAAACTCCTCTTTGAAACTGTGCCACTCCACCTCTAATGCAGAAATCTAGCAAAGAGACTTAAAACCATCTGCACCAAGTGTCAGCCAAGGGCCTTGAACCTGGCGTTTTAACCCTTCCAATGGATATATGCAGACTGTAACTGTACATGGGGTGCATGTATGCATATTAGGTGCGCGCAGACATTACTGACATACAGGACATACAGCTGTGTGCATAAAGAGTTAGGTATAATTAGGGACACACACCTTCTGTATTGAGGCAGATAAATTCCCTTCAAAGTGCCAAAGCCTTTACTGCTTCTTTGCACTGTGGAAATGCCTCAAATTTGCAAGGCAAGCTCTGAATGTAAGGCTGTCCCCATGCAGAAGCGCAGAGTGGCCGAGCAGCAACTTGCCAGTCGAATCTTACATGCACTCCTCTGCAGCGAGACACTGACAGATGCTACAGCGTCAGCACTGGCTCTGCCACAGCCAGCGACTCCTTTTGTGATTTAGCTAGGTCATTCACAGGAGCCTGACGAGAATCAAGGCACTGCCCTCTGCACGAACAAGGGAATTAGCTGGTTACACAGCTCCAAGTCTCTGGAGATTCAGACAAGCAGCTACAGTTCTCAGAGGCCTGTTGTGTGCAAACAGAAACACTGCATATTTTTTCACCTCGTCTTCCTCTTACCCCAGTGAGATGAACAGCAAGTAGATTGATAGCCCAAGTAAATCAAACGAGGATATCTGTATTGCAACATGAAGATAAATACTTAAAACATTAACCCAACCTTTTTCACTGCACCTTCAGACAGTTAAAACAGTCACTCCCACACTGCTCTTCACAAACAACAATCTGTATTATGTTCTTGGAGCATCGCATATGGGTGATACATACCACAAGAGCACGTGGCAACATTTAAGGCAGTAAATTACAAGAAATATTCCCCCTCCCTCCCCTCTCAAATGTTTCCGCTGTGCCAAAGCATCAATTATTCCATGAGCAGAAGGCAATACAAAAACCCTGTCATTCCATCCCTGCAGACAGCAAATGGCCTCATTAAACCCAACATGATGATTTATAGCTACTGAGCACAGATCGCTTCATACAAGAGGGGAAGAAAACAGAAGTGTTTACATGGAAATGTCTGCTCTGACTTCCGGGAAGTGTTCTTATCGATCGTTTTTGCAGATCATTTTCTTCTATACTGTTTGATCCTTCAGTGTCCACCAGTGGTGACAGTGACACGGGTGTAACCCTATACTTTTCAAAATATTTTAAACTGAAAGCCACAGGTATTTGTTTACAAATAAACTAGAATAAAACTATACACCCAAGTCAAAAGGGAAAACACAATATCGTGAGGTGAAATGCTGGCCTCGTTTCCCTTCTAGCTAGAATATATAACCTATTGTCTTTTCCTCCTGCCTCCATTAGTTTATGAAACACACTGTCAACTGATCCTCATAAAACAAGAAAAACAGAAATTTGCTGCAAATAATTCATTCTTATCAGCTTTAAGAATTTTCCAGAACCAACCCTAAAAACATGAACTCCTGTGAACTCCCTTCTCCTTTCAGATTTCACAATATTTTTATTCAGAGAGAAAATAAAAACACTTTCAAAGAAGTCTACTCTTTTCCTAAAAAGCAAGGAAACTTTTTGCTGCCTTAAAAAAAGTTATTCTCCCAAGAGTAAAACCTTATTTTTCTACCTCCTAGGCTAAAAAAATAATACAGGAAAACATCCTACTTGCTGCCTTATGCCCACCCCCAACACTCGGTACAAATTCTGCCGGTCTTTCCAGTTTGCTTCACCACCTGCGACACCTGCCACTGTATTCCAGCACTCCAAGGTGCAGTGGTGATATGCAAGTGTTGCTGGAAGGCTCATACGGGAAAGAAAAACAAAAAGCCCCAATGTGTCACAGCCCCTGTGCAAGAGACAGTGAACTCAATTCTGTGGGAGGTGGAAACGTGCCAGGAGCACACAATAACGTTCACTCTCAAACTGAAAAAGAGAATGTCTTTAAATTTTAAAGTCAGTTTCGGTCTGGTTAAGCTTATCAGTGTTTCAGTCAATTTTAGGATTAATTACTCAGCTGAAACAAAGGTGCCCTTTTTCTCTGCTATCCGACTGGCAATTTTATATACACATACGAACTGTGAAGATACCCTTTCTCCCCAGCAGTCCACGGTCTCTTACCTTCCACTTCTTCTTCATCACATACATGTTTAAGGAAGGAAGCCCCTCTATCCAGTACTGCCTCGTCCTCCATCCTATAGTAATAGAAAAGAAAAAAGGAATGCTCAGACTTCTCCTGGAGCGAGCTATTTGAACCAGCCCAGGTCCTGGGCAGGTTAACTTGCAAGCTGTTGTTCATGTTATTGTGGGCACTGCTGTTCTCCTTCCAGTGCCTGCTGTTCCTTCATAGAGCTCCTTTCAAATGGCGTTTGGTATAAGCTGGCCTCACGTCGTTCGAATTCTAACCTTGAGAGGACATCAGTGCTGACAGGTGTGAGAAAGGTAATCCCGGCTAGAAGTCTTTGTTGTTTTGCTTTTTTTTTTTTCTTGTTCCTTTTTCCCGTTTCTTTCTTTTTTTCCTCCTTTTTTCTTTTTTTCTAACAAGGACATACACACACAGGCAAGTTTGGGATTGTCTATGCGAGAGCCAAGAGTTTGTGGAATTCCCGTTTCCCTTTAAAGTTCTTCTAAAAGATGTTGGCTGCAGAGCCACGTATACAAGCAAGCACACATGCTGTACACAGACACACACACGCGTTCGCATGCACAGTGGGAGACTCGGCTTCAGCCAGCCTCTTAATACCAGCAAAGCACACTTGTCTGTCGAGAGGCAAGCTTTGTGTCACATGTTGGCCTTACAGAAATCTGACATACGAGGATTATCCAGAGACCAAGCTACAGTAAGTCAGGCCATCACAGCAGTCATGTATGTGTGCCACCCATTCATTCATCCATCTGGGAACTGATTTTAGTTGTTGCTTTCTTTCCCCTCCCTTTCTCTCTCCACCACTTATCAGCTCCTCTGTACAGAAGAGGCTCCAAATTCTACACCTCCACCATGAAGTCCTCCTGTGACACTGCCCAGAACTTGCCCTGCTCTATTTCATGCACAAAATAAAGACCCTGCATGCTTTCCAAGGGCTCATCTGCAAGCTCGTTTTTGACCGGCAAATTTAAAAATGGAAAAATAACAAAGAAAACATTTCTAGTTATATTAAATAATCTACTTACATATTGCTTGGAGGCTAAGCATACATTTGCTGCTCATTGTTAGACAATGAGCTGTGTAAGCTTAATAGCAGTGTAATTCTCAATAGAACTGCAGGCTCCATTTGTAACCTCTTTTCCTACCAAAGGGAAGAAACTGGCATGTCTGAGTAACAACTGAAAAACAATACCTTTTCCTTTTATTCTCTAGGTGGAATAGCCTCATACAGAAAGAAACAGACCCTTCAATCTTCACATCTATATTACTTCCACTTAGGATTCCACAAGATGCTCCAAGTGCAGTAGCAGCAAATGCTTAAAAGGGATTTTTAGAGGTGCATTCAAATTCAGGACAGTATAAAACCCAAACAGGTAAATAAGAAGCAGTGAACACATCCAGGGATATCTACCTTGCAACTGCATGTCAATGCCTACCTGAACAAAGAAGCGTTCAGCCACAAAAGCAGCAGAGCCCTCCTTTTCTAAAAGCAGTCCTCAGGCAGCAGTTCTCCCACCTGTGACACCGTCCCCACCCCAAGCACCTTGACCCACACAGCCCATCGGTCTCTTCTTTGGCTTGTAGTCTGCAGCTCAGCTCACATGAACGACTCCCAGATATTTTGCAGGTGAGGAAGAAGCAAAAAAGCTCAGATTGAAAACCAGTGACCACGCATATGGAAATACACGTTTCATCTGGATTACGAGACGGCAGCAATACTACAGCACTGTACTCAGAAACAAACACGAATCTCAGCTCCTGACTAAGTTCAGATCCAACACAGAAGTTTGAAGCAAGGCCCGCCTCTCCTTCGCTGGCTTTTTCTTCCTGCACTGTATGTAAGAGAGCCGGAAGACTGGAAGAGCAAATTCCTCTGACTTGAGAAAGGCACCATGTCACAAGCAGCTGCTGCCCTGCATAGCGGGGTAGGACATGCTTCTTCCCAACAAAACACACCAAGCCAGCACACACGTACACACACACAGAAGCCTTCCTGAAAGCTCAAGTTCTTCATTAAATTATTCAACACTGTTCATGCCGCTCTTGCCTGCATGCAACAGTTGTGTAGGCACACCCCAATTATGTTTTTTTTCCCTGAGCAGCACAGTAGCTACTTGCTATAAACACAACTGAAAACATCTGGAACAGATGGGGCTGGGCTTCCAGACCAAACACAAACCACACGCGCTTTATTACTCCACAAAGTACTTCGTTTCACTCCCAGTGTGCTGGCATTCGCCTCCGCTCCCTGTGCACCAACACAGCCAGGCCGTTCAGCATGCGTGTATGCATGCAACTGCACCTGCACATCCTGCAGCCCCAGCCCAAACGCCCATTTCCAGCTTGTTTTTTCTCCTCCAAATTTGGCAGTGCACCGTGCAAAAGTGCACAGCAGCTGCAAATGAACAGTCACATCACACTGGGAGAGAGGGAGAAGAGGGCAAAGGGAGGAGAGGAGCAAATTGTAGTGCACAGTGCTGAGGATTCACCAGGTGCTAGTAAAATGTCTGCTCAGATCAGCTCGAATAGCAGGCAGATGAGGTCCTGCTGGTGCCCTGTGAAGCCCCCCACGCCACCCCCAGCCCTGCCAAAACACTGTCCCCCCACTGCCAGCACCTCTCCTCCCCTGGGGCAGTTCATCACATTTAAGGGCCTCACTTCCTAGCTTGCAAAGGGCTCAGAAACTGCTGACGACACATCGCAAGCCTGATGCTTTCCCTGAAACGTGCCCAGGGCAGATCCAAAGGAGCTAGGGGGTTTAAAGGGCCAGGAATAGAGCCTGGGCTGCCTTGGCGCAGCGCCCTGACTCTAATCCGCAGGAGTTTAGTGATTAGACCCCGAAGCGCCACCTCCCTTGACTTGGTCTTTTCTGCCCTTCTCAGATTACTGTGGGATTTCTTCAGGCCAAAACCTAGCGAGAACCATCCTTTACGAACTTGCACAGGGGGAATATTTCAACCCCCTGGAATTTTTCAAATAACATTAAATGAGAGTTGCAGGGGAAAAAAAAGTTACATGAAAGAGCAGAAAATCTTCAGTGGCGGAGTCCTAGCAGTGCAGCACTGCAGCAAGAAATGGCATTTTCACTACCCCAGGGAAGAGCAAGGCCGGATACAAGTGAGAAAGGGCAGAAATGTTTTTAGGGCTTCTGAACAGAAACATGCCTTACTTTGAAGCTTGGTTTACTAGCTTCTTTGAGTAAGGTAAAAGGATGGGACATCTAAACACATTTTTATCTAGTCTGACATCCTCATTATTGTTATCGCAGTGCTTTGGAAACAAACCCCCAAAATAATTAAAAATAATGGCTTTCTATTTTCAGGGCCTAGATCTGAGCAAGTCATGCACTCCAACACAATATGCTTCAGTAAAAAAAATACAAGCTGCTCAAGTAATTGGCCTCTCTGGGTACATAATTAGATCAATACCCAACGTTTCTTGAAACGACATTGTACATCAATAGGATTTAGACAACGGTCTCACATAGCCAACCCAACACAACATGCAATTCACACCTAAATTTGCAGGTCACTCTCAACTACAGCTCCCAGAAACAGCCTGCCAGACAAAGAAGAATGAACAAGGCCAATTTAATACCTCAAAAGAGTTCCAGGATTTGGGATCTAGAGAGAAGTCAGTACAGATGGGCAAAAGTGAAGGGAATTAAGTAGCACAGAGCAGAAAAGAAGATGAAAAGCTATTTGCCAGCTATTCCACAATGAGCAGAGCTCTCCCTAAGAAACGAGCACCTAAGTTTGTCTCTCGTATGTGCTCATATGTGTGTGATCCAGGACCACTTTTGAGGTGAAAACTTCTCAAATGCTCCATGTTAGCAGAGCAAACCTGACTTGGCTTCCAAAGGAAACAACTGTGGCTCACTACCAAATTACTTAAGTTTACTGTTTTCTTTTTAACCTACCACAAAACTCCTCGATTCCTTACCCTTGGCTATGCTTATCTCGCAGCCTCTGTTTTTGTCATCACATTATAAATCTTTCCTGCAGGTCCCCTTGTTATAGCACCAAACACTTGCAACATCTTCAAAGCGGTGTAAGGTAGCAAGTAACCTTAGCTTTATTGTCCCCAGCCATTACTGAGATGAGATAACTCAGGCCTTATTTGCATAGACGTAGCAAGGCTCCGGGTTTATTTTGAGATCGTTATGTGAAAGCCACCAGCCTTGCGAGGAAAAATAATGCTGTGACTCTGCTTTGTGCTCTTCCCACTGCTTCTCATGTTTTAGGTGTACCTAATAGAAGTCACTGCTGAGTTTACAGCACTAGAAGCAGTCTCTAAGCAAACAAAAATAAGGAAAAAAAAAGAAAAAAACCTACAGACGATCTGATTAAAGTTTGTTTCTGCACGAAAACCTTCATTTGGAAGCCTATGAAAACTTCCTCACAGCACTTGGAAATGTTCAGGGTGCAGAAGGGTCCTCTCTTACCAACACGAGAGCCTTCAGTGGGACGGCAGAGCCTTCTGCACCAGCGAGTAGCAGAAAAACCGCTTTTCTCCCCCAAACGCCGCCGAGCTAAGCAGATGGAGTGCTGCCACCTTTCGGCCACGCGGTCTTCGCACAGCAGCAGGGACCAAGCCAAGCTCCTGCAAGCTGGAACAAGCTGTAGGGACAGAGACCATCGGCACCTTCCCGCTGTCATCATCACTCGCACTTTTTATAACTTCACGATTTATGACATGGGAAGAGTAAATGTCACGTTTGGCTGAAAGAAAGCAGCACGGCTGATGTGGCAATGCTAGCTGTTGTGCAGAGATACAACTCACCCAAGTGAATAATACATAACAAAGCTGCAGAGTAAGAAATGAGAGTTATTACTTGCTGATAAGTTTTTACGATCTGGTCCGTTTCAAACACGTTTTGCAATCAGGAAGAAACCAGAGCAAACTCTGGACTGCTTAAAGGAAAAAGCGAGCCAGCTCTGTAACTGGAACGGATAGCAAAACACATAACCCATGTGAAAGGCACATTTAAAGAGCAATCCTTTTGCAATAAGCCAGGGTGCAGAGCGCGTAAAGGGCTTCAGGGAGGAGAGAGGCTTGTTACCATCAGGTCACACAGCCATAGCGTTGGCTGGCCAAACCAGAAGCCCTGATGGCAGGGCTCTGATGGGGCTCAGAGCAGCCCTGCTGATGGAAACACACCTCCGCAGCACTGCAGCTCCTGCTCCTCATTGCAGCTCACATGCAGGTGTGTGGAAGCTGTGGCCATTCATGGGCAAGGCGAGTGAAATAGGATTTCACGAGCACACACATTCAAACAGCTCCATACAATTGCCATCCGTACAATGATGCGGGAGTACTGGGGATGGGGACACTAGGCAAGAAAAAAAAAAAAAAAAAAAAAAAAAGACAAAAACAAGTAAAGTACCAGGCATTGCTTGCTAAGCTGTTTGGCAGGTCTCACAGTCCTGCAAGGATTACACTTAATTCTGCACATACACAACCATCTCCACACCCCTTTTAATTCCCAAACACAGAAGGGAGATTCTGTCCATCACAGAGCCCTTTTTTCCTCTTAGGAGCAAAAAGAAGCCAGGTTTCAGCTGAGGAGCCTCAGTATCTCCCAGCAGAAGAGACACCTGCCATTGACAGCTTGATCTGTTTGGACACTCCAAGAGCCACTACAAAGCACTCCTCTAGCTCTGCGATTCCTCGGCGTTGCTAGGAGCAGGCAGAGAGCCACAGGCACATACCCATAGGCTGCGCTTTTGCTACTAGAGATCACAACCAGAGAGCCTGGAGAGAAACACGATGTGGCTCATGAGAAAAAGCCACAGGTCCAGCCACAGCTCCACTCTGCACTGCTCGTGATGAGGTTTAAAAGGCCTGCTCATGACAACCGAGCTGGCATTCAGTCCAACGGAGGCAGGCCTGCCACCACCAAAACTACTTTGGATGAACAGCATCAGTCAACCTTCAGCAGCAGGTGGAACAACACCAGTGTCAACCAGACCTGGAGGCTCGCACAGATGGGATGAGCAGGGCCTGGATCTAGGTGGAGAAAAGCCACCAACAGCTTCCCTGCTGGCAGTGCCAACTGGTGCCTTCACCAAGCAGCTGCAGGTGGATGCCGAGGGTGTATGCTTACACCTATCTCGAAGATAATGCGTCAAAAAGTTAAACAAGCTCCTTCTATCAGGAGACCGAGGAGACTGAGATGTTATTTACCTTCTCTGCAACCTGTGAAGCATTCAGCTACTGTGACGGCAGTGGTTAAGTAAACAGGAAACCACGAAGGAGACTTGGTCCCAATTGATTCCCCTACAGCCCATAAGAAAACGTTTGAGTTAACAGATCTAATATGATCAATTCATCTTTAGGTGCTACATTGTTGTTTGTTTTTTCCTCAAATACCTGCATCTGTGCTCTAGTGCACAGAAGAATGAGCTTCTGACTATACTCAGCACGGTCTGGTTGATGCACTCACAGAACAGATTGCCATATTTATCTTGGATGCATTTCCCCTTGTCAGTTTGAAACCAGCATTTATTTACATGCTCTCTCAGCAAAAGGTTGCACTCACCATGCGGACAGAACCCTCCTCCTCCTTCTACACAAAGAACTTGCACTAAAGTATTTTTAAACCCAAACTCAAAGCCAGCTTCTTTTAAAATAAGAACGTTCCACCAGGGAACACATGCCTGAAGTGACTGCTTTGCACAGTGCCATCAGATGCAGAAGGACTGATCTCATCTCCTCCCTCTCCAGCAGACTTGTCTGAATTTCCCTTCTCCAGAGCACTGCCAATCTCTGAGTAATCAGGAGATAAAAACACCAGCACTATAGGTGCTGCAAGACTAAAATCTGTGAACACATAGGTGCTAAAGCACACGTTTTCTCTAAAAGTGTGCGACATGTAGGAAAAGACTGGGACATACAACCTCAAAGGAGCACAGACTGTTCATTTAGTTTTGGCCGTGCTTTACTGCTTGCAGTATTGCCACCAGTTTCCTAGTTTCAATGATGGGCTGCATGCATTAGACCACGATGCAGGTGACATGCTTGCTTGTTACTTGTGCATGCTGTAGGGAAAGAAGGAGGAAGCAAAGAGCAAGACAGCTTTGCAACGTTATCATCTTACAACTGCATAATCTAGTTACTTGTCTTTTCAAAGGTTCTCTGCTGCTCACTAACATCTCTCAATCACGACAGTGACATAAGCCTTTCGTTTATTGACACCGACGTGCACTTGTTAAAGGGGCTTTGGAAAAAAGGAGAACCAAACACAAGGTAAGTATGCTCCTCAACAGCCAATGTAAATCACCGAGGTCATGCTCCTTGCCTCCCCTTCGCTCCAAGTCCTTCCTTGGAAGTCCAATGATACTCTTGAGAACATCACATAATGAGACACATTCTCTCAGTGCTTCTTCATCCCTCCAAAAACCTGTTATTCAGAGGCTGCCTCCCCAGCAGTGCTCCAGGGGTGTGTTCTGCAGCAGCCATTCACCTTTACACTGCTGCCTGTTCATTCTGTTCAAATATTTTCCCCGTCCACTTACACTGTGCTGCCAGCTGGCTGCGAGGACCGAACAAAAAACACCAGCAAGGCTACTGAACATCTCCAAACATGCGGCATCAAGTAGAACACAGCACCCCTATACAGGTTATTTATCAG
This sequence comes from Aythya ferina, assembly GCF_964211825.1. NCBI lineage: Eukaryota > Metazoa > Chordata > Aves > Anseriformes > Anatidae > Aythya > Aythya ferina. Next base: position 62,095,175 of record NC_140300.1, on the reverse strand, counting down.
AAATTTCTCAGTCACATGGATTCCACCCAGGAAAATGCAGCCCATTTGTTCAGCATCCCTGTGCCATGTTATTTAGATTACTCAGTGATTTTAGTATTAATGAGACATTTTTGAAAATTGAGGTGGGGGAGATATTATTTGTTTGTTCTTTTAAATGCCCAAGTAAGTCCCCTCGTTGTTACATTAAATATTTCACTCTCTAAAGGTGTTTTCGGGGATTGAAACTGAGATTTCAAATAGACCATTAGCCTCTTTTTTAAGTATAAATCCTGTTATATCTAGACAGGAGTGATTTGGAACAGAGTAATGTAATCTAATGCAATTATAAATTACAGAATTTGTCATGATTTTTAATTGATATCATCTCATTGGGATATCAACCCAAACTCTTAAGTCAACAAAGTCAGTAAACAACTGCATTTCTCCAGTTGCTTTATTCTGATCAGTTGTACTCCTACAGCTTTTGTTTTGTTGTTGAGGTGTTGTTTTTTTTTAAATTATTATTTGGTTGCATATTTTTGCTTTCAGTTTTGTTTTTTATATCCAGAGTGAAGTTCTGCTGCTTTTATTCTGAGAAGGAATAAGCTCTGTGGTAATTCTGAAACAGGCAAGATTTCTTAGGATGTTAAAGAGGAACCATGGCTGGGCCCCCGTTTGCTGAAATCCTTCAGCATATTTAAATCTACCCAAGTCCCCATTACAGGATTTAAATACAAGTTTCAGTTCTTTTTTTAAAAAAACTCTCACGACTGAGACATCAGGAATTCCAAAAGGTCTATCTCAACTCACAGGTAAAGCCTATGAGAGCAGGGTAAGAATTGTCTAAATTTACATTGACAAAATAAATTGTATCATTTGGATTTCAACTTAAATCTGTCAACTGCAGAAAACTCTTCAATTTGGATACATCACAAAAATGAAATAACTACCAGAAAAAAATAATAATATTTAGGAGTGAGTGAAATTGAATCTTTTTCTTTTGGGTTTATGAAGAACTTTAATAACGTTAGTGAGAGAAGAGCCTTCTTCTGCACAGACAAGAAAGTAATGTTATCAAAATACAGGGAAATACAATGGGGTGGGGGGGAGGATTGGCACTGGATCCTAGGGTAGGTGCAGCAGCTGAAGTCATTGTTTTACTATGTTTAGATTGCTTACAGTAAAATGACACAACTCCAAAAACTAAACAAGTCAGCTGCCTGTTTGTTTTCCTTTCCTTCTCTTAAAGAAACTCATGGATTGGTAACTTGAAACGAAGCCAACAAGAAGCCCACATTTCATCCAACTTTACCTGAGGTGCTACCAGTTAAAAGCATTCCCTCTGGCTGACCAGGGCAGCCTCTTGGAGCTGAGGTGCTGGTTCCTGTTGTCTTCCATGTACACCTGCTATACGGAACATAGCCAGAGCCAGGAGAGGGTAATGAAATGCTGTGAGAGGAATTCAAGACTGCTTACATAGGAGCTTTATGGGATGTCCCTTTCAACAGGAAGCAGTGATTTCTGACTACAAATATTATGAATTTATCTGCGTGAAGCTAATGTAAACCAGGCATTTTTGTTGCTTGACTTTCTGTGAAGCGTGAAATATAAAACAAAAAAGGTTCCTCTGGAGACAGAATGGTGTCCGTTTTTAAAGCCACAAGCTGCAGCAGATTTCACATAAAAATTACTTCAAGACAGCCTGCAGGATCTGATTGTTTTTTTTTCTGCCACTTATTACTGAGACAATGCCATGTCCTGCAAGAGATTTCTTACTGTTTTTTGCCTTATAGGCATCTTATTTGACTATGCTTTGCATGCCTAATTGGCTGCCCATAATTTTTGTTTGCTCCACTTAAAGAAAATTAGGCAGTGTGTACAAGTTCATAACATAGTACATGACTTGAGGTTCAGTAACCCTTACACGAAAGTGCTCCAGTGGGCTGATTTACAAGAGCATTTTCGTGTGCTCTTCAACCAAACCAGGATGTATTGAAAACCAACCCTGTTTTATAGAGTAGTTGCTCTTTGTACAAGCCTCATGTAAGAGCTCTTTTAAAGAAGTGCATCATGTCGTAAGACTAGGTATGGTGGACTAGGAACTGCCTGAAACATCATAAGCATGTACTTTACATCAGCTCAGCAAAGAAGTTTAAACTGAGTGCAGACTTTAAAAGCGCAAATAAAACAGGGCACCTGTATACACCTCTATATAAATAGACACGGATATATAAACCTAGACAAGGAAACAGCAACTGTGGGAAATCTTTCCAGCATCTGCTGAATACACCTACACAGAGTGTCAAAATCAACATTTGGATAGCATGGATTTAATACAGGGTTTTCTGCCCATAGGCAAGGATATTGAAGTAGGTCTCTCGGTCTTGCCAGACTGCCTTTTGAAAGAAAAACATTATCTGAAATGGGAGTTCCTCGGTTTACGTCCATTTCCCATTCAGCGAAAGAACAGGCAGTGTGTACAATGTGGGGTGGAGCAGCACACCAAGTGGCACCATTAACCCAGATCTGGTTTTCTCCAGGGAAAACAATCAAGTGCTTTCACTTGCGGCTTCCCAGCAAGCAGCTCCTGCGCTGGTCCTCCCGTGTGACTATTTGGGAGGAAAGTCTCATCTCTACAGCAAGAACCCCACTAAATGCATGAAACCAGCTTAGATCTTAATTTCACTTCTGCAATTACAGGTTGGAGCTTTTCCCTTCCTTCAAGCTTCACAGTCTCAAATGCACAGCTCCTAGAGCTGCACGCTTTCCTCCCCATCACCTCCCCAAGCACCTCTGAGGTGCAGAAAAACATCACAAAACTTTGGGCCCTGACACTAATACCAGGTCTGAGACAAGCCAGCTTTCTGCTATGAGGAGGACAGACAATACCTGATCCAGCACAAAACTGCTCTGGCAGAGGCAGCCCCTACCAGGCAGAAAGCCTGGTTGTATTAAATGTTTTGGACACATCCAAAGCAGCCAATGGAGCTAATGCGCACTCAGCACTTCGCATAGTGCAGCTGCAGCATCTCTGATCCAATACTCAGCACGCCGAAGCGATAGGAGGTTTCATGATATGCTGGTCTCAAAAACGTAATCCAGCATAAAGGATATTTTTAACAGGGATGATTACTGAAATCTGCTTCAATAGTCAACCTTACACGCAGGCCACGTGGCACAACTGAGCAGCACAGAACCATATGCCATGGGCAGGAACTTCTTGAACTGCTCATCGCTGAAATCCTCCTGCAATGATGGGGGGGAATGGATCTCTGCAACCCGGAACTGGTGACTAGATGAAAGTCTCTGGAAGAATAAGTCATTTCTACAAATTAGGCAACAGTTACTCGACACTGCAGGACGCGATAACATTTGAGATCGCATCAAAAAGATTGTGATCAGAGCACACAGATGTAAGAGTAAGACAGACGAGGCAGAGTCACCAGATCTGAGCATCAGCGTGTGCACAATCCAGACAGAGGAAAGAAAACTTCTCCAAAAATATTAGACGAGCAACAAAAACCAGGGGGTTCAGTGATCAAAGCACTCCAAGCCAACCTCACCTTCACTTGGCAACAACTACTTGTCCACATTTTATAGAGACTGCCCCCCAAGGGAGATGAAATCTCTTCTGAAAGAGGACACTTGCATCATTCCCAGTGCATGCATAAAGATGCTAATTTAATAACAGTCAATCAAAATTGCTGCAGACCTAATAGCTAGAAATGCAAACAGCCAAATTTCAAGCTAAATGCCGTTATTTGCCTCCACCACCTGCAAGAGAAGAGTAAAATAAAACAAGACGCTGTACAAATTTGCTGAAGAAACATTGCCAGAGAGGAGAGCAAAGCAAAAGAAAGTCATTTCAGAGCTGTTTGGGAAGAAACTGAAATAAAGAAGAATTTCCTCACTTCCACCAATTTAAGCTCCTGTCAGAACAACACAAAAAAAATAAATCACAGCCCACAGCATCATGAACCCGGGGAGCCATTCTGTCTCTTAACTGCGCCAATTATTTAACAAAATACTGATTATGCCAGCATAAGCCCCAGCCCCCAAAGGATGCAGGTCCTTTATGAATGACACCCACAAGAATCATTCATGGGAAACGCAACTGCAAGTGTCTGTCCATTCTGCACCACCACAGCAGAGTTGTGACTGTTCCAGTGTGTTCCTAGGAGTTAGGATCAGACAGAATCAAGTGTGTTTGATCCCCAGCTATCACTAAACAGACTTGCAGCCACAGGCAGGGAAACCTTTCTGTTGCTCAGCATTTTATATGGTGATATCAGAGGGGCATGTACATGCATGGTTTTTCCAGTGAGATTAGAAAAAGTATCTGTCACGGAGCACCAAGAGCCGGGATAATACAGTCTGGGGGAACCTCACTGCCATGACTACTAGCCTCACAGAAGAGCTCATCCATACATTCCCTCCCTTGACTGCTCCTGCAAAGAAAGCAAGCAGAGATTTTGTACGCTTCCCGACCAAATTCCCAGCAGGGGACAAGAGTGAGCAAGCCACTGACATTAAGGCAACACTCCTTGCCCTCCTGTGTGCTTAGCTGATAGAGTTATGAAGAATGATACGCTGTAGTGACCTACTACCTTGACTTTCAAGTGTGGTGCTGGTCAAGAACATACCAAGCCCATAATCTTTAATCTTGGACCTGCAGACTATCAATCAGCCAGAAGTGAGTTTGCCCTGACCACGCAGGGGCACATGACTGCATTTCTGCTGTATTAGTCAGCAAACAAAGCGATAGGGGATTTTTTTTGCCACCAGGACAGGAGGAACATGACACAGCATAAAAGTAGAGTGGTATAGGCAGACAACACATGATCCTGCATAAAGTTAACCCATTTAAAATGGTAAACTCACTTTACCAGCAAAATGAGTTTGCTGCTGGATTGATGTTTTGCTTCATGGGAGAGTAATATTCTTCATTTGGTTCTAAGTGCCCTAAAGCTGGATTTACTGTATCCACCAACCACAGCCAAGAGCACATAACTGAACTGCTGAGCAGGCAACATCCAAGTTTTAACAAGACTGTCCTCTAGATGACATCCATTTAAGGGCAGCCCAAAATAGACTTACTCATGTCAGCTTAAAACAAGACAGAGAACAAAACAATAACCCAGAGCTGAAAACTAGGTTCTTGCCAGAAAGCATTCATGGCTACTTCTCATGAACTCCTTTCTAGTGATCATTGCCATGAAGAGCCACTTGTGGAAAGAAACCAGTAGCAGCGATACTGACGAGCAGCACTGGTGCAGGAGGTCCCGGGTCCTCCACAGTAACCCAGAAACTAGTGCAGTGCCTAACAGGCTTGTCTAAGAAGGGCAAGGAGACTTCTGGAAGAGCAGAGAAAACATGACTCTACCGCAGCTATTTCTTTCAGACATCTTCATTCACTCTAGGAATAGCCTTTGAAAAAAATTTTTTTTCCCGTGAAGAGAGCAACAAAAGTTAAGACCATTTGCATCTTTCTGGGCCAAAGGAAGGCTATTCACATTACACAGGCTCTTGTAGCTGTTTCACAGCCTCTCAAGCGGATCTGTCACTAGAGTGAGTTCCTCTCTGTATGTATCAGTGGCTGATACTCTTTCAGACCCCAGAAACATGACAGGGTTCTTAGTCCCTATGCACAAATTTCCCAGGCAGGCCTAAAACATTCTACCTGCAGTCTCACGTACTATACTTGCACAAGTCTGATACACCTGCAAACCTCACTGGTCATCTTTAACTAGAAATCCTCACTTCAAAAGAGGGTGCAGCTGTTCCTAACTCCAGCTAATTTTCAACAGAGTTTGGATGCGAAGCTGCCTTTTGTCCTTCCAGAGATAAGGTCCTCAATAAGCAAAAGAGATAAAAGATACTTCTTGGTAACTCTGGCCAAGTCACACACACCTTAACCACCAGCTGCTGATACTTTCTTAAATGCAGAGCAGGCCCGCCTACTGCTGAACCAAGCCTGTAAAACTTGACGTAGTCACAAATTTCGTAGAGACATCTGTTAACAAAGAACTGCTTTATGCCCAGCACCTAATTGCAATATGACTGTTTAAAGGTAAAAGGAAAATAGTCCATGATAATATTAAGTCCCAGTTATCTACACCATTATCTTGCATTTTTTATTGCCCTGCTGAGTGGAATGACTGGTCGAGGAACAAAGCCAGAGAAATTCGGTTGATACCACAGTTCACAACTACATACGCAATTCTGAGAATTTCAGATTACGGGTCAAATCCAGGACAGTACTGAACTCCTCCTGGAAAATAGGAGGTACCCTTCCCGAGTTACGAAGCAAGCCTCCCCAGAAAAATACTAGGTTGTTTGCAAGCCAGGGCATCACCATACCAGGAATACTTTAAGCAAAGGTGTCTTACTCATAATTAGGGATTAAAAAGGCAGGAAGAGGTTTAAAAAAGATGGCTTCATTTGTTGAAAAATAATAACAGAAGTTTGCAGACTTCGCCAAAGCCTTTATGCACTCCTGCTTCTCTCTGCACTGAAGGCTCAAAGGACCTTCAAGTTACTTGCCAGCAGATATATTTTCAGCATGATGACCATAAGAGGGTTTTGCAATGCTTTTTTATAAATTCTATACCTAACCTTCAAAGAATTGCACAGGCTCTGAGCTCCTCTAGTTTGATCTTTCATTTGAGTAATTACTGTAAAAGCTGGAGACATGATCTCCCTTTACTCATTGTCCAGAGAGGATTCTGACACTGTAAGACACAGCTGGGATTTCCACGGAGTTGTTTTGCAGTGTATTCCCTTTCAACAAGAAAATATACAGTGCATTTTTGGCACAGAGAAGAGATGGGTGATCCAAATCAAACTTTAAAAATAAGGTTTCACTTTTGCAGCAATTCCTGCCATTTCACTGCTTCTGTGAAACATTTACACTGTAATAACATGAAATGGTTACATGCCCACTCCTTTAATTTATACTGCCAACAGGGATAACCCATGGAACTGAGCAGCCAGAGCATCACAGTTGCAGTTCAGTGCCCACAGAAGTGAAGGAAGGGTGCCTGGGCTTGCCTACATTGTCAGCGAAGCGCGGGCCCAAGCCTGCACTCAAGCCCAGGCTTGCTGACATTCCTTCCACACAAGCAGACGCTCAGCCTTAGCTTCCGAGCACTTCTCCGAAGGAAAATTCGAGGCCTACCACAAAGCCCAGCAGACCCAACTTTTCCTTCACGCCACCAAGCCAGTACACTGTGGCACACCAGCCAGCATCGTGAGCCAGTCTCTGCGTAGGCATGGTATGTGGATGCTCCACCTGGAAAGCAAGGCTGTGAGCAAGGGAAGCTGCGCCATCGGCTTTCACATGCTTACATACCTACTCGTAGACTCAAGCTCCAAGCAGAAGAGTGACACTGGCAGTGACAGAGTTGGGTGTGCCACAGGTTGGTCCTTTCTCCTGCAGCCCACTGGGATGGTCATTCTCACCGCAACAGGAACGAGACGAGACCTCCACGTTTTCAGTCACGTATCCGAGGGACACAAAGTAATCTACTGAGTCTCCTTGAGTACTCAGCCTTCCTTCATTCTGCATTCAAGGCTTAGCTAAATTTACTTCAGACGCTTCCTTCACCCATGTAACATAATTTTTAAAAGCACTCTCTTTCTGAATAGATCTATTTTCCATTTAAATGTTAAAACCTTAAGTCCTTCTACAGTTACACAAGCTATGTAAGTTCAACAGAGTGAAGTGTCAGTGATTAAGATGTTAATCGAAGGAAGTGTTTTCCAATTTCAAAACAGAAAAGTCACGTGCTCACCTTTTCCTCTACTACATTAACCCAAACCCTCTTTTGTCTGACGTGACACCATATTCAGGACTCAGATTCATCCTATCACAATGTCAAAATCCACTTCTCTAGGCACAGTTGGGTGTAAAATAGGCCACAGAAAGCACCCTCAAAGCTTTTATGCCAGGGAAGGCAGAAGTTGTGGGAGCTACGCTGCCTTTCCTTCTAAAACCCTAACGGCAGCCATCCAATAAGTAAACCTATCACATACTGTTTATAAAAAGGCCAAATACTATTTCCAGCTGAGTAAGAAGCATTTACACAGCAATGGGAAAACCTTCACATCTATCATATTCCTTCAGAAGATGTACTTGCTCTTTAGGAAGAACAATCTTTTCTTCTGAGCACATTTGGGTGATGTATATGTCAGTAACATACTGAAGACGTAAACTCACTCTGGAACAGAAACCATTTAAACCTAATAGTCTGCTAACACCATCTGTCTATTCAAGATGTTTTCTCAGCAAAATTAGAGATACTATCTGACAGTACTACAGGTGAACTCTGTAACTTGAAACAGAAACTCTACCACCACCCTTAAAGTCCCAGTCAAGGATGCACTGAATACTTTGCACAGGTCTTCAACCAATTTCCAACCTCACCTCAAAAGCAATTTATGGTTGCATCCAGACTTTGTTCATACACCGAATAAAGGGAAGGTTGGCATTCACCCTTCAGGCTCAGTTCTGCCAGTTCTCCTCACTCACTGCACTATCTCACTACATGCTTCTCTCGCTCATAGCACTGGAGCTGGTTGCACAGACCTCAGTCCAGCAAAGCACTTCAGCTGGCCTTGAAGTTCCATCAGTTCAATTGCTCCAAGGGCAGAAGTCACCTGTGCTTTGTGGGATTAAGGGAACAGCCCCACAGAAGTCAACATCCCATGATCCATATCATGAACCACAAGGAAGGTATGAAAATCAGGGCCACTGTTCTGAGACTCTGGATTTCCAAACCTTCTCTGTGCACTGATACAGATGCTGACCTCAGCTCCATCCAGCTCACCGCTGTTTTAAGCACACGTATTAGCAGCATTACAAGGGCATCTAGCACCACTTCCACATCCCACCACATTGACCCTTCACCCAGGGCACTGCTTCTCAAACTCAGTTATTATTCACAACCCAGGCCTAATAGATCACGAGATGTTAAACGATTTATGTGAAACTACTCACAGGGCACTACACGCTGTATTGTTGTGCCATTAAGGCTTTGGAACGAAGCTTCATTGGGGACAGAAGAGAACAAAGCACCCATCTATTTCTTCATTGCTATTATTGTTTCTGCCTTGAAAGACACACAAGCTGGGCTATTTAACAGTGCTACTGTTCTTTAGCTGTTCTGTTTGTCTGCTGAAAGCAGGAACTGTCAGATGTGGAAATGATATCAGACTATTCAAGTTTCACAACAATTTGGGTAAAATTCACTTCATTAGCACAAAATTTGCCAACTATGAGACCTAAGTAAGATTTACATGTACAGCTCCCGTATACGTGTATTCAATTCTAGTGCAACGGAGGTTTAATATGCTCAAACACTACTTTTCCTTGAGCTACTGAGTAACTATTTCCCAACTTCAAATCTAAACACAAAGTCTTATTATATTTAGCAACCTTGATGAAAAATCTCCATGCTTACGGATAAAGGTTGATGATGTCTCTGAAGCGTTATATAGGCACAGGTACAATAAAAGCTGTTAACTGCAACCTTTTGTTCAAGGTTAAGAAGTGAGACTAGAGACTAAGATCAGTAAACTTCAAGAGGTTATTAAAATAAAGCAAAAGCATAAAGAAACTTAAGGCGGAAGCATTCTAATTTTGAAGTTGCACACACCAAGTAGGATGACAGGCAAGTTCTGTTTCTGCACCTACTATACAAAATGGACAAAACATGAATATTTTAATAAAGGTCATTATCTGACATGCAAGACTCCATTCATTTTCTTTGACTAAACTTGTACTTAGACAAAGACTTCAATTTAAAAAGATTTGCATGTTTTGTTCAGAAAATGGTAGCAGAAGAAGATAAGATAAACCAGAGGAGTCAACTTGAAGTGAATTAATATAAATATTAGAAAAAGTTGTTGCACATGCAAACCCACTAGGCTTTTGGCATCACACCAGCTCTTTGTGACAGCTTATAAAAGAACACAAAATTACATCTCTGCTGGGGAACAATCACACAAAATTTCAGCCTGTTTCATTAATTTGGCAGATGAGCAGTGGTCACTTTTCACAGGTCAGAAAAAGGTATTCCCACCGTGGCCCTCACAGTTCAGAGCACAGTTTGCCACCCAGTTATTTGTGTCCATAGCTAGGCAGATCATGGAAACATCCAAGTTCCCAGCTTAGCAGTATGAACACTCAAACTGATGAAAAAACAAAGTTCAAAACCACCCCCAGAAATCCTAAGGCAAAGAAGTCTGTAGCTAATGGAAGTGAAAATAGTAACTGAGAAGCTGAAAAAGCAGTCCCTGAATAAGCCTAAAAAGCAGCAACACAGACAAACCTGCTCTAATTTATAAATAAATGCTATTTTTTCCATAGTTTCTGGATGGATCATCTCTTTCTCCTCTGAAACCCAGAGGAAATATTCACTGTGGACTGTACCTTGCAGGTATGGATTTATTATCAATGCTGTGTAATGCATTAAGACAGCATTTTAAATTTCAGAATATCTTAAAGTATTTTCAGTTATCATGGTAACATTAGAATTGAATGAAACATTTTTTTGAACCTATGTTTAATGGGGGAATAAAGCTGTTTTATTAAACCTCACTCTGAAAAAAGTCATTTGAACAGTCCCCATCATCGAGTTCAAACGTTCAAGACTCACTTCAAGGTGCGAGACACATGGATCAGGGCTTATTTAAGGACAACTAAAACTTACTTCAAATTGTGTTAAATACATAGTATTTAGCCAGCATATATTATATAGTAGCAAAATAGATGTATGAACCTTTCTCCCTGTAAGTGCAGCTGTACAATACAACTAGGAATTGAAATGCTGTGGCTTAGAAGACACTACCACCAACAACCTTAACTGGTTCTCTCTTATACACACACACACACACACACACACAAAACACACATTTCCCCCTTCCGTCTTCCTCTTATTCCTCAAGCAGGATTAGCTCTGCTAACAGCCCAAACTTCTGCAATTCTGATGTTGAAAGTTCATTTGAGCCACAAATGAAAAGGATTCTGATTTTGGTGAAGTCAGATTGCCTCTTCTGACGTTTCTGGTGAGAAATGATGTTGAAAGTAGGGTTGTTGGCACTCACCTTCGATGACCCCAAGAGGATCAGTCATACTCACACAGCAGTGTGGTTCACAGATTGACCATCATCTGCTACGAGATTTACCCTCCATTTACTTACACGGCTATAAATTTGGACAGAAACCTGCAATACCAATCCAAACAAAACTGAGAGCTGTATTTCTCAGGTTTCTGCTAGTCCCATAAAACCCACACAAATGGCCATTCCCTCCACTGGTAGTTCCTGCGGCAACTTCAAAAGTTATGTGAAAAACTAGTAATTGCAGAAGAGTAAATTCAAAGACATTTCTATCTTTTCTCTTAATGAAAACCAAGAAGACGGATGATACCATGTGCTTTTCCTGGCTCGGCAGAGCATCAGAGTCATTCAGTTAAGAAGCGCCCAATGCAATGGACAGGCTGCATTTAGATGGGTGTCTCCCAGACCCAGAAGGCAAGAGCACTTCCAAGCAATGGAATATCCAGGTAAACAGGTACTAGACACCGTGCCAAGCACTTTTATTTCACAGGAGGTATATTCATCGTAAGACATGCCTTGCGCTAATATCCAAGGCTAACATTAACAGTTAATTCCATGTTATATCATCCTTGAGCTCCATTTCCATGCGAGCTCTGACCTTGAAGACTGCGGTCACTGCTCAAAGCTGCTATTCAATATTGAGTCGTGAAGGTCTAGGGAGATGATGGCACAGCTCTAACCAAGAGAGGCTGGGGAAGAGATTCAACTACGTTTCTTTACATTCCCTGGTCTTTAACTTTGGCCGTATGCGGTTTTATGATGTAACTGGGTGCCATAACCATCTTCAGTGCTGTCCAACAGCAATAAAAAGTATTCCTGCCACAAACAACATACAACCCTGAGCAAAGTCAGTAGAAATGAGATGCTGCAGCAACTCAAAGTTCAAGGGCAGGGAGGAAGCACTGCTTTGAATGGTAGCAGGACTTTGCCAGAACCCTGATAATAATATTATTGCTGTATTTTCATTTCAAGCCATACAGCTAAAGATACTTAAAGAGAAATACCTCTACCTTCCCATTCAAGTTGTTTACAAGCAGCTCAAAAGAAAAGCTTTCCTTTCTACCAGACTAGCACAATGACATCAGGCTACCCACAGAGACACACTCCTTTATCAATATTAACTGTAAACTGCTATTACTGGATTTTCAAAGAGCACTCCTTTTGAGCCTTCTAAATGGATGTGAAGCTGGAAGCAGCTAATTGACTTGGAACGAGAAAACCTGATAGCAGTTATCAGAACTCTTTTAATTCCCTCAAAGCAAGGCTCCAAATTCTAAACCTAACGCACAAAGAAAGTACATGTAAAGCAGGTCACTGAAGAGTGACATGGACGCTATCTTGCTGAGGCAATGAATTCATTTTTACCAGTGCAACAGAAGTCACGGCCCAATGCCACGGCACCAGAGTTAGAATGCTGCAAATCTTGTTTTCAAGAAGGCATCTCTAAACCCAGTCTGAAGTCCTCTGGTGTTCCCAACCTGTAAGAAGGAACTCTGACACTAACCAGAACTTTAATTGCTTTCTTGACAGGAACATGTGCTCCATATAACAGTGTAGTAACAGGCAAAAGGCCAAATCCACTCTACCAGACTGGCACACAGTTCACGCAGGAGGAGCATCACTTTCTGTACCCACATGAATAAGCATTGTCACAGATACACCTTGCTTTCACCCAGGAAATCCTTCCTCTATTGAGGAAACATGTCACCTTCACAATTGCCTGTCTTTTGCAGGACAAAATCTCTGACTCTAACAAGTGCTACCTGAAAATATAGGCTAGCAAACTTATTGGCAGAAAAAGAAACTTAGGTTTTCCTCTTGATGCCCACACATGGTAATTTTCATTCACATCCCTGCCCAAAGCACCTTCCAGCTTGTTATTTATTGCAGGTCTTCAAGGTGGCAGTATAGTTAAAAATCCGTCAGACGGAAACACAAACTGCTTCTCCACCACTGCTGAAAGAACACGTCTGTACGTGAGTAAGGCGCCCTCTCTGATAAGTAGGTAGATCAGAGAACAGGAGTTACAGATTTTCCCTTCTCACAGGGATGATGTCCTTTGAAGTGCACTTTATGTACAAATTTGACCTTTTCTTATCAGCATAAGACATCAGGAACTGAAGCATTTGCCCTACTCAGACAGTAGGATTGCAAAAGCGCATTGAAAGTTCCCTTACTGAATTCCTTTAAAAACCCCCCTATGAACAATATCAGAATGCAACACAAGTATATAAGGGATTTTTCTGACTGCACACCCGTCTCAAGATTTAAAACCATAACATGGAAGGTTAAAGGAAAAAGTCTTCATGGTCATCAGCTGCAAGAAACACTGCCGGACCTTGCTAGGAGCTGAATGGATATGTGCACAAGGTGTTAACTTGCTAGGAATGCCCTGTGCACACATATGAGAAGTTCATCCTTCCTCTCCTCCCACTGAAAAAAAAAAAAAAAAAAAAAAAAAAAAAAAGCCAAATTTCTTTCACACCCCACTTTCACCTCTGGACAACAGCAAGGCTCAAAGCTGTCAACTCCTTCTAAGCGATCAGTAATTCCTCTACAGTTGTCAGCCCATAGAAAGCTTGGAAATGCAGCTTAGCGTAGCCTCCTCCCTGAAGTCCAGGCACTACTTTTACAAACGTGAAATTCCCATCTTCCAGGAGTGAAGGAAATTCAACAAGCAAATGCCTCCCATCATATTTCTTTGGAAATATAAGAGTAATTTTACTTCTCATTTGCACCTGAACGGGGGGAGCACATAAATGCATCACTGCAGATTGTACTAACACTCGCCCCTCAGATGACACTGAGGCTCACAGGCAGACGAAGTGCCATCCTGTTTAGTTTACTGAGAACTGAAGTCAGTAGCTGAAATAAAGCCTTTCAAAACTAGACCCTAAAATCTTCTGGCATGATAGAAGTCACTAGGAAAACTCTTCCAGCACTTGCTCCAGCACTGGATCACAGGCAAGAGGATGAACAGAGACCAATACAAATTGGTCAGTTCACGCAAGCAAGCACGCAGACGAGCGCACACGGCAATGCAAACAACCCCATTTAAACACTCAGCATATGACTGGAAATTATTACGACAAAACTAATTCTACCATGAAATAGTTGCTTGGGTTTGGGAGCCTTAAGGGTTTCTTGTTGTTGCTGGAGGGGGGAGGTGTCTGTACCTCACTCTTAATGCACAAATAATTTCCTTTTGTACACCAGCCAAAGTAAAAACCAGGCATATTCCTGCAGACTATCACATCAGCAATTAGCAAGTGGCAAATTCTATTGCTGCACACAACACGCAATTCTTGCATTTTGTTAAATGCAGCTAGCTTTTTTTGTTTTTAAATTGTAAATTTGTACATTTCAGGAATATCCAGAACACCAAAGCCACCAAGCAGTTAGCAGCCTACAAGCACAATGCCAATTTAGATGGAAAGTAAACTGTGTCTCTGTGAAACAAAAGAGTGTAACTATCTCCACTAGTGGAAGAGTTTTCCGAGGGAGCTGTTACTGCTTGCCTTAGGGCCCAGCCTCGTTACCTCCATGCACCTAACTTTCCTTCCAGGAGCACTTCTGCAGAATGAATAAATGGAGCCCCTCCTGCACGTACAGATGGCTGCACGGTGACTCGTGCCTGGGGCTCCCTGAGCCCTACAACTTTGGGGGGCTGGAGGCACTTGTGGGACCCCGGCCGCCTCCTCTGCCCCCCAAAACTGGGCACCCCAAGAAGCCGGTGTAAGTACGCCAGCTTCTTTTGGAAGCAAGTGCTCAAAGGATGCGCTCCTACCAGAGGGGAAAAGCAGTAATAATTAACGTTGGCGTAAAAACCCGACAAAGGTATGTGTGAGTGAAAGCACGATTAAAAAGTCCCATTTCCATGTTGGCTCTCGAGCGGAGAGCACCTCTGGAGTGCCGCTCGCAGCAGGAAGCTCACACAAGGGAAAGACAAGAAGCGAGGAGCTCTCCTCCGCCGGTTTAGAGCAGGGAAAATACTACCGTACGGCCAGCCTCCAGCCGGCGCACTGCAAACTTGCGAGGAAACACCATTTCCTCGGAGCGGGCGCTGCTGACAACTTCTTAAAGCGCAGATAAATTAAAAGCAGAAAAAAAAGCGCCGTGCCTAACCCACCGGCACGGCGAGCTGGGCGTGTTAGGGACCTGTAGGAAGCAGGGCGAGGGGGGATCGCTCCTCCGCGTCGCTCCGAGCGCCGGGGGGCTGCGGCTGGGGTGCGAGCCCAGCCCGGCCGGGGGCAGGAGAGCGGATGCTGGGGCCTCACCTGCGGGGCTCGGGCTTGCGGCGTTCCTCCAGCTTGGCGGCGGGCGGGGGCCGCAGGGCGGCGGCGGAGCGGCGAGAGGAAAGCGGCGAGCGGCAAGAGACGGCGGGGAGGCTTCAGCAGGCGCTGCGGGGCATGGCCACCCGCACCCGTGCGCCCGGGGGCGCGCACAGCCGCCGGGCCGGGGGCTGCTAGCGGGAGGGCAGGGGGAACGGAGCCGCCGCCGGGAGAAGCGGCTGTTGTGGCGGTGGCCGGCCAGAGCCGCTTTTAAAGGCGCCCGCGGGCTCGGCCGTCCCCTCGCCCGCTCCCATCCCGTCCCATCCCAGCCCCCGCTCCCTCCCCGGCCGCTCGGGCAGCGGCGCGGCGTCACGGGGCCCCGGGGCGGGGAGCCCGGAGGAGGAGTCTGCGGGGCCAGGGATGGGGCCGGGGGCCGGCCGAGCCTTCCCCCGCCTGCCGCCCGGCCGGGGAAAGCTCGGCCGGCCCCCGGCCCCAACCCCGTTCCCGTTCCCGGCCCCGGGCAGGTGCCGGGGGCTGCCGGCGGCCCCTCGCAGCCGGGCGCGGCACAATTAGCGGTTTGCGAGCAAGAGCAGCTTGCAGCAAGACCGCGCTCATCGCTGTACCCCAAAGCTTCAGGGACAGGTGAGAGAGCCCCCGGATAGTTCCCAGCGCCGAGGCTCGCGGCAGAACAGCAAGGGACACGGACAGAAAATGGGACTCTTGTAGGTCTGGAGAGCACAGCTCCACTTTAGGAACTCCTGTCCTTTAAGTAGCTGTTTCTGAGCCAGCAGTGGGTTTGCAGTGGGTCGCTGACAGCATAGCAAAGGCTTTCAGCTGCCTGTGACAGCCAAGTCTTTCTGAGCGATGTTTCATTGCAGCCAGTGACAGCCCCGTGTTAACAAAAGAAAGGCACTAACTGCATTGAGAGGCTTTCCAGAGCCAAGCTCCAGCCCACCCCACATTACATCCTGCCCCGTGCCAGCAGCCCAGCGCCAAGGTTTACTCTCACCGCGGTTTAACTTTTAATGATATTCCCAGTTTGCACACTTACAACTTCACTTATACCTACAAACGAAAGGGAAAGGTCCCAAAGAACAGACGTTAGCTACTGCAGAAGATCGCTGTTGTTTCTACTTAGCAAATTCTTCCCTCACACGCGGCGTTGAGCTCCCTTGGTAAAGCCCCTCTTGGTGCTTGCCTTGGGCAGCTGGCTTTTAGCTCACTATTTCAGTAACAAATCTCAATAACTCCCGTTGCACTTCCATTTCCTCATGGTTTGTTATACTTTCAAATACTCTTATTTTAAACCTACGCATTTATATTTCTGGCTAAAAAAAAATAAAGTGTTTTGGCGCTATGATGCATGATTTTCAGACAGTCTTTTAGATACACCATCACTACACAGAATGATCTAATACCCTACCAAAACCATTTCCAAGAGTCCTTACATCAAGAGCCAAGGCAGCTATCTCAGCCAAGTTTGAAAATGAGCGCACTCTACATACACAGAAACGCCCAAGTAAAATGACCTAATAGCCCCAGCCGGCAGTGCGATGGGCACACTCAAAGCCACTAGCTGGACCCAGCTCGTACGACCATGTGCATGCACATTTTGACAGGACTTGACACTCTGGCCCACATAGTCCCTCTTAAAAAATCATCCAGTTGTTTCCAGTGTGGTTTTTAGTTTGTTTGTTTGATCTAATAAACTCAGATGTGCTCGTCACTCTGGAGTAGAGCCTGCCAACTTCCCATTCACAGAAAGGGCACTGGAGAAGCAGTTTGATCTGTGAAGGCTCCAGCTGGCTGCTCAAACACACCTTCTCAGTCCACTGGCTTCAGCCCTGCACACAAAGACGTAGCAAAGCCAAGGTGTGGCTTTGTGTCCCAATGGCCTTCCTGAAGCCTAGCCATCACTAAACCAAGCCTCCAACTCACGACAAAGGCGATACAGCCTGCGTAAACAACTGCACAGGACAGGCTGCCACATTCAGCTAAATGTCCACTGATATACACAAGTTACGCTTCTGCCTTCTTGTCCAGCACACAATTTTTCTGAGAATGTCAGAAAAATTGTATGCTGGACAAGCATACAATTGACGCAGTAGCCATGACTCAGCTCTCGGTCATGGCTACTCCTAAGGATGTTGGGGTTGCGTTTGTTTTGTTTTAAAAAGATACAGGAATGCAGCTTGCTCTAGCTGTTGAATTCTGCAGGATGAGTTCCTCCATTACACAATAAGCTCAGTATTAGAGCTGAATTAGTCCAATAGCATCAATTTTTCTGAGAATGTCAGAAAAATGCACATCAGTGACAGCATTTGACATTTTTATTTATACGTTTGATATTTGTATGTCTAATGAGAATGGCCAAAGTTACAATGGTAAAAAGCAGAAAATACATAAACGCACATGCTCAGCGCAATTGGTAAGAACAAAAACCTTTGCCTGTGAGCAGGTTATTCCATAAATATATCCTGCAGAATTTCTGGTAGATTTCTAGGAAGCCGCTCGTGCTGACCACAGCATGTCAGAGACAATGCTGAACTAGATGGAAACTGGCAGCTCCTGTATTTCCAGGGTTTTGTGGAGACTACTGCGTGAAAAAATATTTGCACTGGATTAAGTCAGGAGTAATTCTGAGCAAATCAAGGAGTTTCACAGGATAAAACCATTTCAATAGAAAGAACTAGGTGCAGAGACACTACCGCTACACTTGCCTACAAGGCTTTTTGTGTCTTCTTTACTTTGTGGACAAATGGTCAGTGCTAAGTCATCATTGACAAAAGCAGGCTCAACCCTGGAAACGCCTGTGCGTGCAGGCAATCCTCTTAATACGAGCAATAACAGTCAGGCGTGTCATCAGGACTCAGCTCTCGGTCATGGCTACTCCTAAGGATGTTGGGGTTGCGTTTGTTTTGTTTTGTTTTTAAAAGATACAGGAATGCAGCTTGCTCTAGCTGTTGAACCCTGCAGAATGAGTTCCTCCATTACACAATGAGCTCAGTATTAGAGCTGAATTAGTCCAATAGTGTCAATTTATACAGGCAAGCATGAAAAACAATCCTGTAGCTCCAATATTTGTATTCCCCACTTCAAGTCACCCAAGTGGCTTCAAGGTTGGTGTTAAATCACCAAACCACTTCCCAGGAACTCCAGATAGGTCACATCTCCACAAGGATTGCTGATAACTGGTTGGTAAAGGTATAATGCAAGTAAACCTGTTGGCTTCTGAAACCCGATTAGCAGGTTCTGCATTTTCTGATAGTCCTGCCTCGGTTAGCCATGAAAACACCGTTCAGTGCGGAGCTGACTTTTCCATCTCCATTAGTCCTAATTCAGCATCCTGACTGAGCTTCTGCCCACTCACCATGCAACCGCAGACAGGGCCAAAGCAGCAAATCGTCACATTCCTGCTGACTTCCCCTGCACAGGGTCACACTTTCATCTTTCGAAGGAGGCAGAAACGAGAGCTGATGGAAAATATCCAGCTGAAGAGAAACAGAACTGAAAGCCAGAGACTTACGGTTTTGCTACGGGTACTTGATGCGATTATAATTAATAATACATCGCGTCTGCCTGAGAGACGTGAGCGATCCTGCCGCTACGATAGCCGTACATGATGCCACACCTTTGGAGAGGCTCCCCAGGCAAAGGGGCTGCGAGGCTGCCGGCCCGGCGGCGCTGCGCTGGGGCCCTCTGCTGGAAAGCTGCCCCCGGGACGAAGCCCCAGCCCCGGCCCCCGTCTTTCCGTGCCGTTTTTGCCTTTCCCTGCGAGCGAGAGCAGCTTTCTGTAGGTTTCCCCAAGAGCCCTGGCTGCTCTCGGGTGCTTCGCTGCTGGAGGGCACGAAGCCAAGGCAGCTTTTGGTCGGAGAGCCAAAAACGCAGGGCTTTGTTACAGTAAAAGTGCGGTTGTTTCTACACCCACAGAAACCACCAGGGCATAGGATGCTGAAACACACGCTTCCGCCACCTACAAGAGTTGGGATAGTGAAATAACACAATCTCCCCCTCTAGAATGAGGGAAACAGGAGAGGGGCTAAAAAGGAATAGGGCAGCCCAGCCGAGTGAAGCGCTTTGACATGTCATCTCTCCTCTGCTGTGGAGCCAGGACATGCAGCCAGCAGCTCAGCAAGGACACAGGTTTTTCTCCCCATCCTGAAATGTGAGAACCATGAGGGTAGAGCCAGCCCCCTTGAGCACAAGGCAAACTGCATCTGCATGGATATATGGAACAGAACTGGAAGCATTTGGTGCTGTGCGATGGAAAAGGGCTGATGAGAGGGATAGTATTTATGTCAGGAGGATTTGTTCTTTAGCTGTCACTTTGATCATTTTTTCTCTTCTTCATTCTTCAGCTCACGGCATCCTGGGCCAAAAGTACGAAAGCTGTGAGGCGGGGGCCAGCATGCCCTCAGTCCACTTGTACAGCTCCTGCACCGTGGTCCAGACCGATCCCCCTGAGCACCAACTCCTTACAAAGTTGAACAAAATCCTTCTCACTGTGCACTTGCTTAGGAAAACTTATATTTTAGCATCAACTGGAAGAATATGGAGACATTCTACCCACTCTCAGTGTCAGGCCAAGCCCACCATGCCTAGCACAAAGCTGCCAAAAAACAGCAGCCCCCTTAACCAGCTTCCTTGCCCCCTGGCTGAAGATCCCCTCCAGCAAGCAGATGGCGACAGGCAGCATTAGGGACCAGCGGATGTCAGTAAAACAAACTGCCTGCTCCTCTCAAACCAAACCCTTGCTTCTCCTACACTGATAGCATCTGGTCTTGAGCACAGAGTATCCTGTAGGAAAGAGTAACTGGAATGCCAGCTCACTGCTATCCTTCTAATCCAAGACCACATCTTTTTCCGGACAGGAAAAAAAATCCCAGCAGAATACGTAACGGTGCCAAGCCCTGAAAGGTGTGACATGGTAAGCTGCCTCTGAAACACAACTTTCCTTCTGATGCAGTTGCTGACAAGACACACACAGGGTAGCTCTTGGCTTAGCTAAGGGATTCAAACCTAACAGTTTTTCAGCTGCTAACATCCAGCTATTATGGTCTTCTCCAAAATGTGCCCTATATCTGAGCCTCCATCAAGATGAAATATTCTGCAGCCACCCCCAGCATCCCCTGAGGTTTGGAGATGCCAAATGGCAGCAGGAAGAAATGTGAAATGCAGGGTGCCACAGGAAAATGCAACTTCCTTGTGAAATCCCACTTCCTGGAGAATGTTCCCTCCTCACAAGGCAAACCCACTCAGAACTGGAAGACTTTGTATATGGGTGAATCTTATGAAATGGAACAATCATTTGGTGGAATAAGCCACAGACTGAATATTTATAGGAAATGCCTTGGACAGAAATGCTTATCTCCGCAACCAGAGTCAGGGCTTAGGTGGCTTCCTCTTGTTCAAACAGCAGCGTCACTTCCACAGATAAATTCTGGTAAATTCTGAGATTCTCCACCTCTCCGCAGCCATGTATGTACACCTGAGTATCCTTCTCAGTATTACCTACCTCCAGACAATTAACTATTATTTGATTTCCAGAACTGTTTGGGTTCATGTTCTTAGAACACCATTTTTCCTTACATAGCTGCTTTAAACAACAGATATTCATCTAAACATTACCTCATCACCTTCTCAGTTCAGCTTTTTAACATTTCTCCTAATGTAATGAGGCACACTTGTGATTTCCAGTGAACAACAGGGTTTCCATTGCTTAGCTTTTAAAGTATTGCCTCTTTTTCCCTTGGGTGCCCTCTTTTGATACTGAGAAGGCAGCTACATTGGAGCAAGTGGTACAATAAAGTTAATATTCACAGTAACTTGCTCATAGTTTCCCTTCTGTCATTTCATTTCTGAACTCCAGGTCATTCTTATGCCAATTTATAATGCTACACACCAAAGGTGGTTGCTTTTTTTTCTTTTGGGAAGGGCTTCAGTGTGTGACCCCGTTGTCAAATCTGGGTCATCGTAAAAGTTGGCTTTGCTTTCCAAAGTATTAAATAACAACATTATCATTCACTATTTTGGATTTTCACATCTCTTGCTCCTTCTTTACTCTCTTAAGCAAGCATATGCTAAACAAAACAGTTAAAGCAAATATTTTCAGGTCAAATCTAGCCAGAAATGTATGTTATATAAATAAAACTTTAAGGACATAATGATTTTGAAACGTTTTGTTTGGTAATTCCAATAGAAACTGAATATTTTAAAGCAAACAACAATTCCTCAGCAGCCTATGCAACTCCCAAAGGTTTTTGCCACTTCAAGAGAGCTTGAAAAGAGTGTCCTAGGAAAAAAAAATGCAGAGTAAAAGCAGAACTGTATAAATTTGTGTTCCTCAAGCCAAAGCAATGAAAAAATCAAACCCAGCAGAAAGAGCTTTTGCTCTTATTCGCTCAGGAATTACATGCTACAGGAATTCAAGAGAAATGATCGTGTTATTAACAAAGGGTTTGCTCTCTCGCTGTCCTGTAAGTAAATGCAGCACCCCAGCAGCCACGGAGACACCTTTGCTACTGCTCTGTTGCAGGCAGCGTTCATGCAAGAAGTTGCAGGTGCTAAGCAACTATCTTTGCAATGGAAAAATCCTGGCAGAAACCACTACCAACAGCTGTCCCCCTCTCATCACAATATTTCCTGAGGGAGCAGCACAGCTGTTGGAGCCCTTCTCATATCAAAATGCACTAAGAAATGCAAAGACAAGGAAAGAGAGAAGCAGAAAGCAATGCTGCCTACAGGGTGACTGCTCAAAAGCCCCGAGGCTTCAAGGGAAGAGGTACCACAGAGCGCTGGCTGCTCCTTCAACATTCGTCCTGGCCCCACAGCCTTCTGCCACAGCCGCTTCTGCAAGCTTGTGCAGATGGGGCTCAGGAGCGTATAGCCCCAAACCCTAGGGACCCATCACAAAGAAGCAACTTGAGCTGAAATCCCCTAAAGGCAGCACGCTCCACTCAAAAACCTGAGTCCCACAGCTAGACACCTTTAGATATAGAAGCCTCCCTTGCTGAACCTGCCTTTTCTTCCGACTTGTTCCCAAGTTGAGGCCCAAAAGGAATGATGGCAGAGCCATGTGCTTGACAAAAGGCAAAACCAGTGAGAGTTCAGAGGCACTGCAGTGGGGACAAATCCACCCACACGACCTACTGCTGAGCACAACACCTCTTTAAATACCCCTTGCTTATACCTGCAGCAGCAGTCCCCGAAGAAGTCTGCAGCGAGGAAACCACACGAGAGCAAAACCCACCTGTCTCCGGGGGAAGGAGGCAATTCTCTGAGTGGAAGGGAAGGACAAGGACTGCCTGGTGCCCTGCACGTGACAGCGGCGTGTTGTTGAGAAGCACCTCAGAAACCACCCATCTGCAAGAAGTGCCTACATGGCCAAGCTGCCACACACGAATTCGGGATGAAGCACGCAGTTGGCCTCAACATCTACTGCCTTCTGCTAAGCAAAATACATTCAAGGCATATCAGCCTAAGACTAACGGAAATTAAGGCACTGTATGAAGTACAAATATGCAGAAACAATATCTTCTGCCTTAAAAACTAATAAACTCGGGCTTCGCCTGCCTCAACATTTATGCAGCAACGGGAGATGACTGTCTTGTGTCAACATTCTGTTCTGTGTGCTTTATGGGACTCGGGGCATGACACAGTATTGACAGATATGAAGGGACAGCATGTTCTGGTGGAGCATTTTAAGAAAATAGTAGTGCTGTCAAAGGGCAAGCTTTCATTTTATGCTTACAAAACACCCGAATAAAATATTTCCTTTGGAGTATCTCACACTTCATTTTATTAATATAAACAGAGGAGGATTATCTCCATCTTTCAGAGCCATGAACTTTTCGCCTGTGTTTCCCCTCCCACCATCTCAGTCCCATCTCACAGCTCCCATCCTTCCCCACCACAGGAGAGGGCATCTTCATGGCACCTCCTCAGTCTTCTAAGACTGGACCGCTTTCTTATGAAGATCTTGGCTGCAGTGGAGCAACAAAGAGTTGCCTTCCAGGGCATGATCTTTTCTTCACTTTCAGTCTTTCTTTTGGTGGGAAAATGCAACGGAGGGTACTAACACCCTCTGTTCCTCCACTGCAGCAGACAGCATAATACGTTCAAGCACCAGTGGTATTCCTACACCTATTTGGCAACTATTCCAGGTGCCACCTAAGCACTAGAATCAGCATTAGCTCAACCCTTTCCCCCCCGAAATGCATTAACATTTAATGCATATTATGGCAATTTCCTAGAAGGGTGAACATCCTGCTGCAGTTCAAGGCACAGAAACAAACTCTCCACCTGCAGCATCCGTTTCTGTGATGCCCTCCCTGACAGGATCTGACAGACAGGACAGGCCACCCCAGCCAAAGCCAGGGTAAAGCACACAGAGAGTAGGGAGAGCCGAGATGATACCAGGTTGTGAGCCTGTCACAGGGTTCAGTGAGGAAGGCAGGGGATCAGAACTTGCAGAAAGCAGGTCCCAAATAAGCACCATCAGGAATTCATGATTAACTTCTATCAGCACTCAGCTGCTTCCTGCTGTCCCTCGGTGAGCATTTTACAGTTCCCTGCCTCAAAACGAATAGGCACTGTTACTTGGGCCAGGCAGCCGACTGATTCAGGACAGTGTCAGAAGCAGCGAGGACACAGATGCAGTACAAGTCAAGGAAAATGGTATTCCCAGCACTCGAGACAGTCTTCTGACTGTTTCTTTCTTTTTTCCTGCCTGTCTTAGTTCGCGAGGTTAAGCTCTGGCTTCCTCCTCCTATCAAGCCTTCTTACAGAGTTGATGGGGAGATTCCAAGGGATATTAATTGCCGTTTGAAATCACTTCAAAGGACCGTTTTCCCCTCTTGTATTAATAGCCGGAATGAGGAAATTGGTTTGGATTTCATACTTGCATCTGCTCCCCAAATCTTTGCTCATTTAAAAATACCCATCTTAAATCAAGCCTGCTTCTATTAAAAGGCTCCTACTCCACACAAGGGCTCACACCCATGCCTTTCCACTTCCACACATATCTACGGCCCCACGTTCCAACTGGCAGCCAGAGGTGCCAGAAATAACCACAAGAAAGGCTGCCATGAAATCTCCGGCCAAGTTTTGAAAATCCAGGCACTTTACACAAGCACCTATGCTTAGAGTGCTTCATCTGAAGTCAACCTGAACTCAGTCTCATAAGGTTTGTGTATCAGTGATCAAATATCAAAAAATGTAAATGCAAATACTTTTTTTTTTTTCCTGAACAAAAACATGCAGGATAACAGTTGTTCTACAAGCCTGTTAGAGCATACTTCCAACAGCGTGCTGACATTCCTGCCCCACTGGTACTAGTTAATGGCTGTTTTTCATTCTTAAGTCTTTTTTTTTTTTCCTCCCTGCAATGGCTATGCTACAGTGAATTTGGAAACTGGGTCAAAATTCAATTACTACATTCCCATGCTTCGGGGTGGAGAAAGAAAATAAAAGGAGGAAGAATGGTAAGAAGAAATACCACTGGCTGTAAGCCAGCTTTATGCTCCTTGTATTCTCACCTGTGCTGCAGCCTAGAGCAGCCCTGAGCACTCTCACAAGTTGTTTCACAGCACAGACCTCATGAAAGAGAATGTTTTGTCCTAATGTAGTGTTTTCTGGCCAGATCCCAACCACCCATGCCCTCACATCTGTGCTGGAGAATGGCAGTGGGCACAACATGCAGCTGGTGGGGCAGCAGTTCCCGCAAAGGAGGAGCTAGGTTTCCCCTCCAGATCTCTCCCCCAGCTTGCCATCCCCATCCTTTCCTTTCCTGTGGCAGGAGCAACACATCCCACTAACTCAGGTTAGGAACTCACTGAGGAACATTGGCTGGTCCCAAAGAGAAAAAAGCACCTTCTCAGGTCATGAACTAACCATTGACTCTTTTCTACGTGACCTCGTTCCTTGCCGCCTGGCACTTTGCAAAGTCATTCACCTTCTTGTAGTAGCATATTACATTCCTTTTGCAGAGATATAAATGGACTCCCTGCATTCTTCCCCTCATTCTAAAATCTGCACAAACCAGCTATACACTTAGTTATTGAAACAAATCAGCTTTACTAGAGGCATCTGCTGTTGGTGTCATCATCTCCTCCTCTGGCTGACAAAACCTAAACTCTGCTTTCATGTGTAAACATTTTCCAGAGGAGAAGGAAAATATTTGCTGTGTGTTTAAACATGCCCTTATTGTCACACTTATAACACAATCTATCATACCTTATCAAATTGCACATCTTCAGCATGCAGATGGTTTGTGACGACATGTTTAGGAGTCTTTCAAATATGGAAAGGAGAATGACTCAAAGATATATTTACTCCACATCTTTCTGACTAGGTCTCTACGAGAAACGGAGCCCATTATTAATGTCTCCTGTATATGCAGTTATCACAAACCAATTGCCTTTGCTGCTCTGCTCCCCAGCTTTGTTTTCCACACTTCTCAGAATATCAATTCCAGTGCTGCCGTGTTTGCTGGCTCTGCTCCCAATTAATAATTGCAGGGTAGAGTTGGGTAGTTAAGGCTGCAGATTAAGGCTAAAAACATTCAACAGTTTCTGAGAGGTACAGGCAGACATACAACCCTTCTTTTCCTAACACTGAACACACTTTATCTTGCTATCACAGGGTTCCAGGGAGATGTTATGCTACTCATCTTAATGATTTAAACAGATCAAAAAGTTGGCTCAGCGAGAGCATTTGCCACTGACAACAAACCACAAACACTGATGTTATCCAAGAAGTAACTGTAATATGCTAGCACGGGCTAGACAGATCATACATGGGATAAAAATGAATTTTCATGAAATCACTCTGTAATCATCAACATAGCATCTACTAAGCAAGCAGTAACACAAGACAAAATGGACAGGTTTCCACTGGATGTTTTGTGCTCTTTCAAGCGTGTTACAAGGCACAAGGTTTAGCAGCTACTTGAGAAAACTCCAGAGCTTGCTTTCAGAGGACTCTCTAGCTCCTAAGACTGTCTAGAAAGCTCTCCTGAATTAAAACAACAGAACCTGGTGCAAAAGAGGCTGTTCCTGAAAAAATCGTGTGTTGCTCGCATCCTTTATCAGCAAGGGAGACTCCATGAAATATAAAGACTGCCACAGAAAGAAAAGGAAGCATTGGGAGTTCTGGCTGGAAGTCGGTGCATCCCTCCCGAGGGATCCTGCCCCTCAGCATGCAGTCCCAAACAAGGCTGCCCAGACCTACCTCCAGTCCACCCACACATCCAGCTGTTCCATTGGGTTCCCTTAGCAGGAGGAGAAACGGTCGTTCACTGTTGGTCACCTTCCACATTCGCTCCAGCTCACAGGGAGTCAGAGCCCAGCAAGCATTGTCCACGTGCAGAGGAACACTTTTTAAACTTCAGGTCTGTTATGACATTTATTCTGGCCCCCTGCTTCCCTCCCCTCTGCCCCCCCAGTGAAAGGGATCAAAATAGTCTCCCCCTGTGACATTTTGCTGCATTTGACCAATCAACTGTGGGAGTGTCTCTGTTAAAGCCACTGAAGGCCAGTCAAGAGCAGCACCGCCAGCCAGCACTGGGGTGAGCACATGTAGTAGGGGCAACATTGAGAAAAACCTAAACTTTCTACTGCCAGGAAACAGGACATGGGGTCCGGAACAAATAGGAATATCCCACTACTACAATTTGCCTTGCGTATCCCTTACGTGTAAGCTGAGCCCTTCACCTAGTGACATTGAAACTAATACGTGTCAGCTATCTGTCTGGGGTCCAAACTTCTTGGGGCTGATGGGAGCTGGACTGGCCTTCTCTCCTGCCCCCAGGAGGCCTTCTCCAACCACCTGACCTTCCACCCTACTCACTTCATTTAATCCCTTCCCTCACGTATTGCTCCTGGAAATGCATTCCCTCCACAAACCAGCTGAACTTCTAATCCCCTATTCCTTTCTTGGGACCCCATCACCTTACTGCTGCATGCCCGTGTATATATGGATGCAGACACGATCACCGTTAGCGTCAGGCTGCCAGGAAGCATAAACACTAATGAATTTTGCATGCTGAGAAAGGAGAGCTGCATCTAAGCTGCAAAAGACAGCTAGATCACACCTGCCAACAAAATGGAAAAAAGGGCAAGCGACAGAGCTGGGATAGAGAGGCAGAGAGCTGAGTTTGCTAGCCCTGATCCTGAGGGAGGAAGAAATGGCTTGGAGGCCATTCTGGCCATCGGTCTCAGCCACCCCACCCACCTCTCTCTGTGGTGGGGTATGGTAGCCAGAAGTAAGCTGTACCTAACTTCGCAGTGACTTCTCTGGGCAGACAAGCAAACAGAGCACATTTGCATACAATATAAAACACAAAATTTGAAGTCTGTTTCCAAGGAATACCTATCTCCCCTCCATCTTGAAGGCTGTAAGTCTTCTGGAAATAGTTTCATTTCCAACATGAATCAGCTCAGATCATGTATGGCTCAAGTCCTTTTTGTAAAAAAGGAAAAAAGTTGCTGTGGCATGTGTAGCTGTGGAAACAAGAGCATTGACTATAACATTTGGATGTTATTGCATGGAGCTTGCCAGCACCCTGCTCTAACTGAGACCCTGCTGTGCTGTACAAAGCCTCAGAGACAGCCTCTGCTCCAAAATGTTTAGTGGACCAGGCATGCTAAGGAGGTGCTATCATCTGTCATTTACAGATGGAAGTACAAAAAACTGATTTATTCATCTGCAGCACGGATGGAACAAAACCAACTTCAGCCCCACTCCAGCACCTCACCCAGTTTCTCCTCTATGACATGGTAACATGCTTCCAGGCAATGGAAACTCATTATTAGCCCTCAGTTAAGGCTCAGAGGAGATTTTCTAATTTTATAGGAAAATATAGGAGATTTTATAATTAACTCTTCATAATGCTTACTTTTACTTGCTAATATTTTTCTAGAAATTTTGGGGAAGTAGAGGAAATAAGTTTTAAAACCAAAGATCAGTTATTTAAAGAATGGTAATACAGAACAGAAAGAACATTCAGACCAGCAAGACAGCAGTGTAATGCAGAAAGCATCGTCTGGTTTTTGACTCTGAAAATTAACTGATTGAGAGTTTCTACTGGAAAAGAAAATCTCATCAGGTTTGAACACTATGGTACAAGGCCTTTTCTTTACAAAGCCACCCAAGGTATTGTTCCCTTAAGCAGTAGTGGAATGAAATAAAAGGCAGTAGGTTCTGGGCTTGCAGCCTCCAGTGTCTTTCAGAGAGTACCTGATGCAGAGAAGCCTTCCTTCTCTACCTCACAAGACCACCTGACCCATCTCCAAGCACTTTCTCCCCTTGTTACACTCATATTTTTGCTCTCTCCTGTTTACAGACAGTTCCAACCCTCCTATTGCCTCATTTCAGCAATTTCTTAAGCTGCTCACGATGTATGCTCTGAGTATTCCAGCTCATTTTCAAGCCTGGATATACAGCTGCAGCCTCTCAAAAGCATTTCTGATGCCCGCTAAAGTAACAAAGTTTACCAGGGACCTTACATTTATCTCAGCTCTAAGGTAGCTCTTAACATGCAGGTCCTTCAACAAGGTTTCTCCCAACCTTGTCACTACATCTTCCCACTCAAAGCTCTCCAAGTAACTCGCCAAACTTCGCAACACAAATGAGGAATATAAGTTGTAGTGCCAGAAAACAGCAAGCCTGATTTTGGGGGGCATTGCAGCAGAACAAGAACTCCACGGCCACATGGCAAAAAAGAAAGCACCAGGCTGCACAACCTCACCATACCAATGCATGTTTTATGGAACAATGTTCAAGACTGACTAGATTATCATCTTTTCTCCTGCAGCCAGCTCAGCTACCATGTGCTCTAATGTATTCTGGTTTACGAAACAGAAACATGACTGTGTTGTCATGCCTGGTTCAAAAGAAGCTGATACTGCCAATCTATCTGATAACATACAAGTCTGATACACCTCAATATGTAACCACAGCCTGATAACTAGCCTGTCAGGTTATACCGTTTTTGGTTAGGGTTTTTTTTGTGTGTGTGTATGGTGTTTTTTTTCTTCTCTTCCTTTGCAAAGCTGTAATGGCACCTTTACATTAACTTTTGCTTAGGAAGAAAGCCAAAGCAGTATCGCTACCAGTCCAAGAACACCTAATAAAGAATTGAATTGCATTCAACCCAAACGTAAAAGAAAGGACAGAAAAGAAGAGTGAGAAAACATAGAACACTGAAGAGTATTCATTAGTTATGTCTCCTTTAAGGCATATCATGGTAAGGATTTCGGTATATTGGAAGAAACTTACTGTTGATGTCATTAAAATTCGGCTTGGAAGAGGTGCTATTCCAAATTCAGTCTGCAGCCATCACAGAAACCAAGAGAATTTCTAATTCTTCAACTCCATGGAAATTAATACCAAGTAGGGGAGGGTGCTTTAAAACAAACAAAGCTATTTTTAACTGAGTATTAAAATGTACGTTTCTGGCTGCTACAGCTAGAACAATTTTCAGACAAGTAATAGGGCATACCACAGCACATTGTGGCATTGAGCACTTGGGAAGCATCTTTAAAAATAAATCACAGAACAATATACAAAGGTTAAGTGAAAGCCAATTCCTTCTCTTGAGAGCCTGCTTTGCAGCACAGGACATACAAAACCTGCAGCTGCTGAGGCGAGGAATACACCAGGTGCCAGGAAATTGGTGTAAAGCTGAGGTAGGAATGCACTCTGAATGCAGGGAGTTCATCCTGAAAAGATGTGTTTGAAAGCTGAGGTAGAGCTCCTTGCACAGCAGTTCACCTGCTCTCCTTAGGTAAATTCAAGACATTGCTAGTAGTGTCTCTTTACCTGCAAGTGACAAGAAGAGAAGAGGTACCAGGCATTCCTTTTCTGAGACACACATGCAAGCTCTCTCCCAGCTCAGCTGCCTGTGTTCAGCTATAGCAGATGCCAGAAGAAAGCAGTCCTCAGCCTCTCTCCTGGTTACCTCTCTTTGCAAGTCACTTTTTTCTGCTCCTTTCAATATCATAGGCCCATCACTCCCACCCGGCTGAGAAGCCAGAGAACTGAGACGCCTGCCCAGCCCCTAGGGACCAAGCAGTGCAAGCCTCTATCTGAGCTCCATGCCCAGCTCTGCGCTCCTTCCTGCAAGGCCCTTTGGCTAGAGAGGAAGAAGCTGTTCGCACCAATTCTTCTTGCCAAAACTCTGGCACCAAAATGAGGGCTTGTAACCTCACAGGGATGCCAGGCTGGAGTCAGATCACTGCTCAAGCCAGCTCCATCCCATTCTACTAGCTTTTGTGCATGTGTGTATCAGTACTGCCCTCTAAATCCCTACTAAAAGCAATGCGCTCTCTTGGAAAACTTACAAAATTCAGTCCCAAACACATTTATTCTGAGGTGTTTAAAACACTAATAATAAAGTTGATGATCCTGTTTTATCTGTTGTCGAGGTAGCAGCGTGGATCTCTTTAAAGAAGAGTCATTACATCTGTATGTTATGTTATTACTAGCTTACACATACCCTGTCAGGAATGAAGACTTGTACCACGTGCTTTCTCAACATATTGTATTCCTCTGATTTTTAGTTAATATTAGGGGAAGGATTGTCAAGAGCTCTAGTAAGGGCCTGTCACCATTCCTGCTCAGTCAGACACAGTTGACTTAAAGCAACCCTGAAGTGCAGAGTTAGACCTGCAGAGATTACTCAGAGGCCCCCACAGTCCCACCACAGCAGTGGATAAAATAGAAAGGAAACAACAGAGAGGAGAAAAAGCAGGGATATAATTAGCCCAAAATTAAGACTGCTGATGGAAGGAAAGGAAAAACAGCATTCAAAGAAACAGAAGAATGTCTACGCTCTAAGTCATAGCTTCTGCTTGCCTAAGGAGGGTACTTGTCCCAGCCCTTCAGAAACAACAAAATCCTGTATCTGTGAGAGGAATTACACCATCTAGATTGCTCTAGCAGCTTGTATTTATAGAAATGCGTTGTCCTCACCGCACTGGTTCTTGTATAACATTGCACACATTGCTTCCACCATCTCAGGTTACATGCAGGCAGTGCACTGAAGAAAATGACTGCCCGGCTAGCATGCGAACAGTGCTGCCATTTATTCCTCTCAGATCCTGCCTAGAGATGACAAGCTGCTTGCACAAGTGTTGTGTAGCAGGGGATGGCAGAGGCGCCTAGTGGCTGGGGCACTCATCTGAGACACGGAGAATGTAGATTTTATTCCTGAGGATGCCACTGTCCTGCTGAAGCATCCTGAGCAATGCTGTGCTGTTGCACGTGGTCTGACTTGCCCTGTCCTTACAATCGGAATAAAGATCCTTGACTCCTTTTACAATGCACTTTGAGAACATCAGTAGAAATTCATTTATGTGCATTATTAGCAGAAAGGAAGTGCAGAAACTTGCCCCTCTCAGTTATTTTGCTACTGGGACCAGGTTTTCAGTCAGAGGCCCTGACATGAATTTCAGAAAAAACTGCTGACTTGCCCAGAAACGCTGGCAAAGTTTCATTAACTTCTCTATGCCTTAACTCCCATTGCACAAACACCAAGGATAACTGCCTTCTCTGAAGAGTCTGAGAATTAAGGAACACAAAAGAGCAAAGGCCCTGAAGTGAAGGGAGAGTATTCTCAGCCATGCATTTCAGCCATCCTGGAAGAAAAATAGGGCATATCCTCCTTAAAAGTACAGGTTCATTTTTCTGAAATATTTGAAGTTATACACCAATTTACAACTTCAAGGATTTCCTAAGGAACTCCTTAGGGACTTTTCCTGTTAACATTTTTTCCTCTCCTTGCTTTGTTTTTTTTTAAAATACTTGAATAGTCTGAGGCACTGAGTAGTAAACAAAATTAAAAACTTAAGTTTCTATTTGTTTTTCTAAGTCAGAAGCAAAAAGCGTAACATTTGTCAGCATATTATTGTCTCTACAGATTTTAAATAAGCTACAGAGCACAGCAGATAGACACAACTTGACACACCTAATGCATCAAGTTAAAAATAGCAAAACTCAGGTTTTGAAAACCTTTGAGCTTGCTTTCTCAAGAGGAGGAGGAAGGCACTGGTTCAAAGAAATCAGCTGTGCAGACACAAGGCTCTGGCTGCCAGGGAGGCAACAAATGTTTTATCATCATTTGTCAGACTATTATAGAAGAACCCAAGTAGGACTCGCAGTCCTGTTGTGCCTTTGGTGGAAGAATCCCTGGCTTGAGGAGCTTATAGACAAATTAGGTCTCGACAGGGAAGTGACAGGAAAGCAAAGAAAGACAAGGAGGAATAAAGCAACATGTCCTTTTTCATGTGTAGGAGCTTGACTGTTCCAAAAAGATCAGAGCCCCTAATTATTCTTCAGTCAGCACACTGGCCATCAGAGCACATGACAGAGCATCCAGTTCTTTTGCCTCTTGAGAGCTCTTACAAATTTCCGTCACTCTCATGGGATCTCTATTTATCTTTTGCTGTTCACTCTTTTGGCACATGGCAAACCGAAATACAACGTGGTTTATCCAACAGCAGTGATAAATCTTAGGGGAAGAATTTTTATGTGCTTGTTTTTTTTTGATAATGAGAATCACAGATAGAAGAGACACAGGAGACTTACAGCTCCCCAAATTGCAATACGTAACATACAAGACCTGCCTTTCACAGGATAACACCACTCATTCCTGTTGCTAAGACTACAGGTGGGGTGTAAGAGCACATGGTTTAAGCAGATAATTCTGTGAGACCTTTTGATGTAACAATTTTCTAAAGCCTATTTCACATTCAGGACATAGCAAGGTAGTTAGAAATAGTTCACACTCCTGCGCAACCAGAAATTTCATCAGAAATTCCTTCTTCAATAACTACTTTTCCAAGTTCCCAAATATCAGCAGAATATTTACAGGCCTTTCTATTCCAACACTTCTTTGCACATAGCTTTGCAGGAGGGCATTATGGCTTGAGGGCTGCATCTATAAGCTCACTACCACAGAGACCTGGGGCATTTTGCATTTCAGTTCCAAAACAGCACCAAACTCCAAAAATGTGTGCATCATCTACTGATCCATAGAGAAACTATTCAAACTAAATTTCCAAATCCTGAAAAAATTTCAACACAGCCAAATGCTGTTTAAACAACAATCAATCCCTATCAATCCCTCTCCATGGTTCAGTAAACCTTTGATTTATTTATTTATTTTCATATTGGAGAGCAATCAATCAATCAAGATTTGCTTTACTAAGCTAGTAGTACCTTCCCAATAGTGTCATCTACCCTCTCCCATCTGCCTTCCACCATTAAAGGACTTGATCACTGCTTGAATCACTTTCTGTTCTCATCTCCCAGCTGCTGGCATATAAGTGGGATAAAAAGGAAGCCTAAGCCCTGTTCTTCTCCCTGCAAGAAATTCCCTCTTTCTGATTTTGACAGCCTTATTGCAAAGGTAGGAGCAGAAAGAGCCTACTAGACTACGAAGGGTATCTGGTAAAAAAAAAACAAAAAACAAAAAAACAATTGTTAAATGGGCCTTAGAATTGGAGATGGAGGGGCAAGGGGGGAGAAGAACACAGCCATGAAGATAACCTGCAAGGAATGACCTTCCTTTTCAAGCCAATGTAAAATAATTCAATTATGAAAACTGCAGGCCCCTCCCTTCTTTTTCCCGATATCAGCGATTCTGCTTATTCAGTCCTCATCTCCAGGGAATGGATGGAAACTTTCAAGCTGGTCAGACAGAGATATTTCTTGAATTGACCCGCTCCTCATTATTAAGCAGGGCACATGTGATTTTGGAGGAAAAGCTGGACATGAACAACCTGCGTACCTCCTTGGTTGTTAACTAGTAGCCAGACCCCTGTCTTCTGGGCATACCATTCAGATACAATTCTTGTGGTGCTCTACATCCAAGTATTATTTTTTTCCATCTTCATTTTCTCTTCCCTTCCAACCAGATATACAAAGTTTCACTCTATCCATGCTGTTATATTTTTTCATATCCTTAAAATTATTGCTGGAGTTGCTGCAAGATCTACAAGTGATTATAATTAGCTCTGTACTATTTCTTCTCACACTTGTGCATGACTAATCAACAAAGACGCCACAACTCAAAACATGAGGGAACTTATGTGATGCAAAGACATAAGAAAGGCTTCTTCCTCTCCATGCTGACACCTAGTTGTCACATTTGTCGTCACTGGAATGCTGTAAAATGTCGCATGCCACAGATATCACCGGACAAAGTAGTCCAGCTTCTGAAAATAGGTTTCATTTTTCTAAATCCAGGGAACTTGACCACTGCTAACTTCAGTCCTGCTGTGCATTGTTAAAAGGTCACCAAAAACAAGAGCTCTAAAACAGACCCCCCCAGTATCTTTTTTTGTTTTGTTATTTTCAGCTAGTCAACCGAAGAGTTTAGAGTACTCCCTCTTATTTGAGATTGAGTGGCAAGGCATTTTCAGTGGTGATTTAATGGCTGCCTAGAAAATCCTCCCTCTTCTGTCAACCTGCCAGACTCTCCATTCGCTGACCCTGAGAACACAGTACAAAGCCAGGCTATTCACCACAGCACTTTCCCCAGTGTGGGATGGAGTAAGGTGCGTCTGGAAGAAGAATAGGCAGTTAGGCAACTAGGGAGTGCTGCTGCAGGCATGAGTGGTTTATCTCCTGTTTCATCTCTTGTGCTAAGGGAAGACAAGAATGGACATAATAAATCTGCATAAATACATGAAAGAAACAAACAGCTGGCAGGAATCTGGGCTGATCTGGGAAGACAACTCTGTTGTTACCTAGCTGCTCTGTCACAATGAAAAAAATCACATTAGCAAAAGCAGTCATGGCAAAGACAGTAGTCATCTTTTTAAGACGAAGAACCATCTAACTAATCAACAAAATTGTTTTTTTTTTTCTTATTTTATTCTACATTTTTTAAACATGTGCCATAAATATTTTTGTAGGAAGGTGTCCTTAGGAAGCTGTCTAGACTACCCTGTATAGGAAGAAAGAGGAATCCTTCTAAGATACTGCAGGCCAAAAAAATTGTGGGTAGAGATTCCTACAAAAACTTTTGCTAGCATTTTAACCAGGATGCCTATTCCTTCCTACCTATGTGGCATCCTCTTTTTCTGCCAGCATCAAGGTTCTTAATCTACCTCTGTTTTGCTCACGCGTTTTGATACTGTTCTTCAAATCAAGAGCCTCTCTTCCCGGTCTCTACCAATGCCACAATTACTTCCATCCCTTATCTATATACATTACTTGATCTCTTTGATGACTTGCGCAATGTTTATGTACCATTTGATCTTCTCGGATTGTATCATAGCAACAGACAACAATTTATGGTGAATACTGTGTGAACCCTCTCCAGCAGAACACATCTATGCGTCCTGCTGGTTTCTTGGGTAATGCTGTATTCTTTGGAACAATAAAGCTAAGTCAACAAGTTATCTTAATTTTACACTAAAATTAAAGCAGTTGAACATGATTTATTTTAAGTCCACTGGTTTTATTGAATACCAGGAAGCAGCAAGAACGCGCTACCACCATTGCAGCCCACGGCATTTCATCTATGACATTCCCGCAATACTGCTTGCAAATCTGAACAGTCGGAACAAAAACCTATATGACAACCACACACAATAAAATCTCAATGTGCTTACCACATTCGTTTGTCTAAACACATTTGTAAAAGAAAGTTCAAAAATCTTCAGATATGGATTCAGAAGTTTCTCTGAGTCTACATAACCTTTAGGAAAAATGTGTTTGTACAAAGACCCCCAGAGTACTCCAGGAAAACATAACTATTCTTTCCTGTCCCTAATTATTTTGATAAAAACGACACCACCCCCCATATGCAGCCCTCTCACAAAGACTGGTATTTATAAGACAAGCTACCTTCCACGTTGCTTTCCACAGATGTAAGGATAATACAAGCATCAAGACCTCTTGAACCCTTATACAAATTGCTGTTATGAATACAGCACAACTAACCCGAAATGCTAACAGAACTGTATAAGCATGAAAAGTGGCAGTTTAATATATAAATAAAACCAAAGGGAACTTAATATTGCTGGAGCAGGGCGAGTTGATTCTCACTTCTTAGTCACTTGGTGATGCCATGCTGTTCTACAACGGGAGGACTAAAATTGTCCTTAGAGCTCCCAACGATGATCCCATACTTTTCAGAGGATACTAATCTTACAGGTTCAAGAGTTGTATGTATCTTCTCCCATATGCTTAATAGTCACCTGAACCTAATCAGACTATTGAAATGGAAAACAATTCTGGGCACCTCTTTGGAAGAGTTCTTTCTCATCCCCATCATCCTTCTGCATATCCATTTCCCACCTTGTGCTACCTAACAGTCAACTTACAAGAGAAGTAGGTTTCAGTCAAATGTGCGGAAGAAGTTCTCAAAATATCAAGCAAAAAGAGAAAGCAACTATTATAGTGCAACAGCCCTGCATTCTGTTGAGTCACTTTGAATATTTCTGGTGTCATCAGACAATGCCATAACTTTTAGGTGAGCCTTGTTAAACTCCTCGGGTAGCTAAATTTCCCCAAAGGTAGCTTTGATCACCAAACAAACAC
Organism: Aythya ferina; assembly: GCF_964211825.1. NCBI lineage: Eukaryota > Metazoa > Chordata > Aves > Anseriformes > Anatidae > Aythya > Aythya ferina. The sequence goes on along the minus strand of NC_140300.1, from coordinate 62,058,252 downwards.
GGTATTTTCTTTTGCTGCTGAAGGTGCTGTGTCAGAAAATAGCACTCAACACAGCTCCCATGGACATAACACATCTTTCCTATATACAATGGTGTAACACTGGAGTGACAATCTATATAGAGGACTGCACTGCAGCTGTACAAATTCCTCCACTTAAGTCCCAAGCTACTGTACTTTTCATAGCTGCTTACTGAGCTTTAGCCTGTCTCCCAGAATAGGCTGCATTCTCGTGGCAAGCAGAACAATTCAGGCATTTCTTACCAAAGCAGCCAGAAAGATATAATATTTAAGAAATGTTTAGCATCCACATTTATTTTGTGACCAAGCATTCCTGGAAGTCTTTAAACAGCCTGTCTTAGATCTGTATAGAGAAATGCCTAAAACTACAAAAGCATCCAGATCTTGCAGTTTTCTAACCTTTGTTGGTAAAATCCCTCATCTACTAAGTTGCATATTCCTGCTCCCTTGGCAACTAAAACACATTCTCCATGATCCTTGCGAGAGTCTCTGCTTACAGAAATAGTCCCAGGATCTCTCCTGCAGGCTCTAGGACAGATTTCAAGGCTTGGCTTCATAATCCCATGTTCTCCCTTTTTTGGAAGGGACCACTTATATCTGCCTCTTCTTATTCACTTCTCTTCTGCCTATCCTGGACAAGCGTGGTCTGGCAGGAAAAGCTGACTATTCTATTCAGGCTTTAACCTTTCCCTATCTGCCTTTGTCTGGTGAGATCATTAAACTCCAGTACTACAGAAACACTCTCATCCACCATATCTTGTTTTCCGCAGTGCTCCGCTCACCTGTCCGGTCTTCTGATCTTGAACTCCTCTGTAAGAATACACTACCTCTCACTCTTGATCATTGGTCATCCCTATTCAATCACTCATCACCAACTAACAGTTATCACGCATGCAGCACCAGACAAGGAAACTTTACAATGAAAAAGCAGCGATATGCAGCATCTGGTGCAGCATCTTTTCCAGGAACACCAGATCTACCCCCTTTCCTCTCCCAGTTAATAAATTAATGGTGACTTAATGGAGGAGACAGAAAGAGGAAAACAGTTTTCAGTCCTACTAGACTAACTTCTTTCACCTGTGTGGTCTTTAAAGCTTCTACCACCATTGTGCACACCGACTTTAAGTACTGCTTACAGGGTCTGTGATCAGATTGAAAACTTGGACAATCTGGGACATGAAAAAGTTGGCCTACTTTTTCTCTTTCAGCATCCTATCAGTAACATAAATATGATTTATCTGCAGTATAGGAAACAGAAAAAGGAAAATACAAGTTGCTCATTCGTTCCTGTTATGTCTCTTAAAGAAGTCCATATGGCTTTCCTCAGCCATATGGAATTGAATAGGTAACACACATTAAATATCTTGAGAAAGAAGACACATTTGCCTGCATCCACAGTTATGTTACCTCCCTCCGTTACCAGCTGCAAGACAGTAATTATGTTGTGGATCTTCTATAAAAAGAGACAATGGAAACAGCAGCAGCATAGAATGGACTCACCTCAGTTACAGAGCAGTGCCCAACTCATACAGGGTACCCCATATGGACACTGTACAGAGTACCAGTCACTGACCTCCAGCATTTATCACCTTGCTTTACAGCATGGTACTGCAGAAGGTGTAGTTGTGCAATGACCAAAAATGTGTCACAGTCACATAGTCCTGGCAATAACAACAGACAAGTGTCTATCAGTAACCTCAGGTTGTGTTCAGCTATCCTTCTGCTAAGGAAAGACTATCTTCATTAACACAAAAGAGTTTTATTGCACTTGTAAGTTGTGTCCCACCATGTTTGAATCCACTGAGGACAGAAGTAACAAAAATTTGTATAACAAATTTATGGCTGTACAGACATTTGTGTTAAAAACAAGTAAGTCAAAACAACCACCACCACCAGAATGTGAAATCAGATTTCTAAAATAAAGACCTTTCCCAGTTTATACATTATTGGTGCTTTGTTACTTCCAACTGAAGTAATGATTTTGCAACAACAGCCTGTTAGTGCATCCGGATTTCCTGATGTTTAGTTTTTACTTGCTTGAAAAGCTCAAAGATTTCTAATATATATTATCTATACTTTGAATGGAAATGTAGTGTTCTCAATGCATTTTCAAAGCTTCTGCAAGTATTTTAAATATATAAATATCCTAAACCCAGGCACAGATCCATGTTTGATCCATTTAAAGTTTTTCAACTTGCTTTCTCTTCAGTGTAAGGCTATCAATGAAATCCTTGATTTCTTTTGTTTTCCTCAGGGTTGATTATCACGCAAAGCAAAAACACGCTGTTGACTGTTTACAAATAGTTTGTTATATTTCCGTGCCCATTGCATAATACTTTGTAATACACAGTATCAGTGCAAAATAATACTTTAAATCACCATGATTTACAATTTCATTCTTTGAGAGGTAACCAACTGCTGTCTAAAGCAATATATCCATAGATGTACTTGACCTCAGATTCAGTCCTACCAAGGACAAATAATCTCTCTAACCTATGATGAGAGCAAGAAGGACAGTAACCAGAACTCTGGGGCTTAATCCCAACTTACCCCGCTCCCCCAACACAATGGGGAAAGGGACAGGAACGTGCAAATAGGGTCAGGGTGAAACTGCTTTTCTTGGTAACAGTAGAATCTTAGATCAGGAACTTCACAACATCCCATTCCCCTTCTTACTAAAATCTCATGCCATCAACATGCAGCAGGGGAAGGAAAAGTAAGAACTGCTCTAGTGTATTAACTCCCTTTTACGGAAGAAGCCTTTGAGTCTCAGACCATGTAAATAAATACCTGCCTTTTATAAAAGAGCAAGGACCAGAAACAGGTTCTCTGACACATTCTGGAAATAAACACATTGGTTCTGCCACCCTTATCAGATGTACCTGATCTGAGTCTCAGCAGGGTTCACTGTTCTAAGCAAGCAACAGCATGACTCAGGATGGCAGAGCCATCATGACCTTTACTGTTATTACTGTTATCAAGGGCATCAAAGAAACACAGTTGCTTGGAAACTCAGCCTCTGGCTTCACTTTTCTACCAGAATGAGGATCCAGCTCTTCCTTTTAATTGCTTATTGTTGTAGGGATCAGCCCTTGCAAGGTGTTTTGTATGACAACTTTTACACAGGAATAGAGGCTGGAAGAAGACCAAAGATGAACCATCTGAAAACACTGCTGTTAGTACTGCTAGCTAAGCCTGCACCCTCACAGTCTACAGTTGCAGAAACCTAAGAGCTGGAAAAACTTGCTCTGAATATGTCAGTGATCCTTCTTGCCACATAATGTAACACCTATCCTGAACACATGTAGTCATTCAAACAAATAAGCATAAGGAAACAAGATGAATTTTCTTCTCCACTCTATACAGGTAAAAATTTCTAGCACAGAAATGCAGTTCCGGGGCTAATGCTATGTGGGTTGCATCATCCCTCCCATTAAAAGACTTCACTCTGAAGTCCCAAAGCAACTCTTAGAAGAGACACAATTTCCAGGCAAGTAAGCAATTGCACATCTGATCACAAGGTCTTTCGGATACCCATTTTTCTACATTTTGAGAACAAACACCAACTGCATTCCAAACCTTCAGCTGGTTTAAATGAGACCCAGCAGGAATGCTGCACTTTTTGATAAACCACACTCCATTTGAAATCCCTCCAGGATGATCTGCCACTCTTGCAGAATGAAGAAAGGAGGCAAGGGCATTCCCAGCACAGCTCCAGAACTTCCAAACACATCAGAGGGAGGGAGAGACAGCTGTGCCCCACACAGCCACCACCAAGCAGCCGTCTGACCTCCCAGTTGCCCCCAGCAGGAGCAGGTTGCCCACAGGGCCTGGACAGCTGCCCCAGGTGCCTCTGCCCTTCAGCACCACGGCCAGCGCTGGAGGCCGGCACCTGGGGGCGAAAGCAGGCAGAGGCCAGGTCCTTCTGCCTGGCCCTTCAATGCAGAAAGCGTCGACGTGGAAGAGTCTGCTGGTAAGCCAGGCCTCCAACACCAAGAGAGTTAGCAACACTTCAGAGCCTCCTGTCTATTTCTGTAACAGCATCCCTAAGTTGTTTTCAGCCATTTACTTAGATGGGTTTTCAATTAGTTGCAGCTTAATGGTACTAAAGGATATATCAGAGGTTGACTTGGCTGAAAGAACTCTACAGTATTTATTACAGATCCCAGGCCTCCTGTAAATACGTACCAACAGGCATCTCCATTTAGTGACAAACATTGCCAAGATCCAGATGGAAAGAGTTTATAATTACCCCAAGTTAATAAATCAAAGTTACTGCATTAACTTATAGGCTTCTTTTGGTTTTAATGAGATTTTAGATTGTGCAATGAGGCCACTTTTCATACTGCCAAGTCTGGGAGATTATTTGCTAAAACCATAGTAAAGAAACTCACTAAATACCACTTCAGAAAGAGGTCATTCTTCAATGCAGTTGGCCATAAATTAACCAACACAATTACCAGGAAGTTCTAACAGTGTGCTGAGAACACTCTGCATGATGCTTACATCAACTTAGGCTTCTATTAAAATGCATGCCTCATTCTGAACAACTGTGCAGCTATGATGTCTTCATCACATAAGTACGTTCAAAGTCAGTTCTGAGCTAAATGAAAACCAGAAAGCAAAACTAGCCTTCAGCATTCCAAGTCACTTTTGCAACTGTATTTTTTTTTATTATTTGTTTAAATGTTGCACTGTAACCTCAGATTAGAAAATACTGACTGCTGAAAAGCAACCTCCAGCACAGTGCTTCCATCCTACTGCTCATTTCCTGGAGAGCTCTGTAACTCCCTCAGTTATTAGCTATTCTTGTGGTCAAAGCTCAGCAAGCAAGCAGCAACTTTGGGCGGCAGAGTTTTCCTGTACGCAGCTTACATTGCAGAGACGCCTTCATTAACCTCCCCAGCTACGCTCATAGGCACTCAGGCTTAACAGAGTTACATTCCTACCTACATCAGTTCTATTGATGTTTTACCCAGGTGTTTACTATCTTGGCCAGCATTTACCAAAGCAGAGAAATGCCTGTTTTCGGTAGACACTGGGTCTGGGGACACCTGCCTGGTGCCAATTCCTGTCCTGTGTGGCTGGCATCTCAGCCCTTTCCTACTCGGGATCAGCATGCCATTTGTCTGGGCATCAGCTCTTCCCAAGCCAGCTGTCAGGGGCTCTTCCCACCCACAAAGCAGATTGCTTTGCTGCTGGGATGACTGTCTAATGACAGGCACTCGTGTTTGGCAAGCTGTTGGAATCCCACAACCGAACTATAATAAGCACAGGGCATGACTCAACTTGAAATGCTCTCTACTTTTTAACTGGCATTGTGCCATAACCCATATGTGATCAAGAATTAAAAAAAAAAAAATTAAAAAGTGACCCACATCCTCTTTCAATTCCTTCCTTCACCAGCAGCACCTCACCCACACAGCAACCCAAGTGGCTTTGGGAACCATATGGTGCAGACAAACAGATGCTCCCTGCTGCTGGGACAGCAAGATAGAAACGTGCGCCAGGTCACCAGTGAATCATGATGCACTCTGGCTGAGAAGGGAAGAGGAGTGGGGCAAGCAGAGCAGGTTTATCTTCTTCGGGTTATCCTCCACGCACCAAGTTCAAAATTAACTAAATGTGAGACAACTTGCAATTCAGTCAATAGATGCTACCGTGAGCTCACCGCTAATGTTCAAGCCCACCCTAATGTGGGATCAGCATTTCTGCTTCATTGAGTGCAATCTCTATTATCAGCTGCCACTCTGAACACACCACATACATCAAACTTGCTCCTACAGCAACTTTAAGGCATTCTCTCATATTTAAATGCTGACTTCACCTACAAGGTCACAGAAGACTTAGTGAAAAGAAAGCAGTAGCTGTAGTTTCTCATTTGAGAAATCAAAACTAGTTGCTGCTTGTGCCAACAAGCATTCCTCTCGAAGAGGGGTAAAGGCATGTTCGGTCCAAACAACACCAAGCAGACAAAGTAGCTGGCAGCACACTGTGACAAGCACAAGGAGAGTAACACCTCACACCATCTAAGCATTTAGTTTCAGCTACATTCTCAGCCCTCTGGCTATCACTAGCACCTAAAAACTTTCTTAAACCTTTGCACAGGCACAAAACAGGGAAAGCTTTGAGTAATGAGAGTTCAGAAATTGTCATTAAAAATGTCATGGCTGTGAGCTGAAGAGGCAGAGTTAGCCCTTCCCTGAATGCCAGGGGGGAAAACAGCCACAAATGACATCCTCACCAGCTTTTGCTGAGACAACAAAGCACTGGAAGCATGACTGCATTTGAAACACTATCTCAGGCAATGAGCTAGCCCTGAATTCATGAAGTAAACACTTAACCCTCTGTATTCTCAGCTTTCACACTTTCACTCTTTGGATTTAGGTCATTCGCAAATAGTTGGCCCAAAATGATGGGTTTTAAAAAGTAAATAAATAAAAGAAAATTCAAAAGAACAGGTGGCAAGGCAGCCCTTAAAACAATTCATTCTGCTGCTTGATTTTCACAACCCAGATGTCTCTGGGTTCCGTATCCTAAAACTTTGCAGAAAGCAGTGACAAAACATTTGTGTCTGTATGTATGCATATATATATATGCATACTTTTTTTTTTAATTACAGCAACTATTAAAAATGAAGAAACTATTCCTTTTCTGAAGTGTCACATAGCTCATTAAAATTGGAGTTTGGAAGCAGTCCACTTCCAATCTCTTCCTCTGAAGGAATTCCATGCCTTAAACAGTATGCCATAAACTTTACTTCTCCTTCTAACCTCCTAACGAGACAGATAACTCTCAATAGCCTCATTTTAAGCAGATGGTAAAAGACAGATGCTAAAACATTAAGTGACATGTCTGAGCTCTAGAAAGTCCTGTGGTAAAGTCCAGTGACACACTTGATAGCTGCCCTGCCCTCTTCTTTCTTTTTTTTTTTTTAAACAGCATAAGGTTTCCAACAACTGTCTTCCCCTTCTTCACTGCTACAAAGGGGACAAAAAAAATAATCTCAGGTTGTGCACCTGCAAGCAATGGTATTCAATACCACCAAACATTTTTAGAACAAAAATGTCTCAGTGAACATCTTTGTCACAGCACAAGAGCAAACTAAGTTTGGGATACTTCTTGCACAGAAGCACTTTCCTCCAGGACAATGCTCCAAACCATCAGCTAGATCAGGATTTAATTCCATGATCTCACTTTGAACCCTGACTGCTTGCAATCACTGTTCCTAATACCATTTGGATCAGCAGATCTGAGGCTCAAACTTTGCAATTCTGCTCCTCCAAGGCAACAACTACAATGAAGTTAGACCAATCAAGTTTTCACAAAGCCAAGTGCCACGTTCTTCTGAAATGCTTCTGTTTCTGCCTTATTAACTATGTGAACTGTACAGACACGTAACTTTGATTTTAAAGTTATTCCTATTCACCTCTGGAAAAGTCTGTGAGCAGACTCCCTCCCACTTTCTCATGCATGTTCTCCGGGATAAATGGCCTTCCCAAAACAACTTCTGACCTCTTCATTTTTAACTCCTCATTGGTCTTCTGATTTTCAGGTGAGCAATTTACTCAAAAAAATACATACAACTCAAAAGCATCTGTTTAGACCAAATCCTTACCCACCTACTGCCTTAGAGGCTTGGAGTTTTCATCCAAACTGGTGGTGTTGATTTTTTGTTTGCCAATCTTTCCATAGTTTTATGAATCTGACTTCCCAGATGCTCCTGACTAACCAGGCAACTTTAACTTTCCCTTCTTGTTCAGGTGACATTAATTGCTTGTAAAATGCTATCATTACTACCATGCTTGTCAGTGTTGAATCCAAGATCATCACCATATAACAAGACAGGTTTTCTAGCGGAATTCCTTAATGTTTTAAGTAATTTCTCTGAAGTACCAGGGTTTTTATGCTGGTCAGCCACAAGACAACAGCACCACCCAGTGGCCCATTCTTCAGGCAGCGTTTTGAAGAACTATGGATTATGAGGTTTAAGATTTCTCAGAAATAAAAAGGTACCTGAACTCCCTCTGTTTCAGTTGTGCAGGTGATTTCTCAGACAAAGTGGAACTTGATTCTAAAAGTAGCAACCCCTAGCAGGACAGATCCCTAACAGGACAGATAACCACAAACAGTGGCCATTTCTGAAATCTTATGAATCCCTTGTTTTCAGACAGCATCAGGTTTGCTTGCCACAGTATATTATATGCCCTTGTATATTTTCCTGTGGTTTACACATTCAAAACATTATTTAATACAGTCATTCTAGGGAAAAGCTCTTATATCTAAGAACGGAATGGTTCCTCAGTGAACTTAATAAAACAAGAGACATTCCCTTTAGTTATCTGAGCCAAAGGACGATGAGAAGAGAAGCGTGGCCGAAAAAAGGGGGCGGGAGGAAAGAGTGTCAAGCTGAGGCAGGGGAGGTTTAGGCTGGACATCAGAAGGAGGTTCTCCACTGAGAGGGTGATCACACACTGGAACAGGCTCCCCAGTGAAGTAGTCACTGCACCAAGCCTGTCTGAATTTAGGAAGCAATTGGACTGTGCACTTAGTCACGTGGTCTAAACTTTTGGGTAGACCTGTGTGGTGCTAGGAGTTGGACTTGATGATCCTTATGGGTCCCTTCCAACTCTATTCTATGATTCTATGAGAGAATAGAGAGGAGAGGAGAAAGGAGGGAAAAAATACCATAAATGCCAGTTCCGTGAAAAAGAGGAATAAACACTGTACACCCTTGTTATGAAAAGAACTGGCATGATCTCATCTCAAAAGGGATTTAGGTGCTTAACTGACTCTGCAGTCAATTTAAAAACTCAGAATTCCTGAGTCTGTGAAGGTAAGTTCAGATTTAATAATAAAATGCTCTTTTACCTAGAAAAGACTATTTTAAAAGTCAACTGTAATTAAATGCTGACAGGTCTTTGAACTTAAGCCTTTTGTAACAGTAGCACGGACACAGTGTCCCATTGTTAAGACTACGTTTCAAACCCTGAAGGGACCAGAGGTCCTTCTGTGGCGTTACTCAGGCATGGCACAACCCGAAATTCTTATGCTACTTTCCTTCAGAGTCACAGGGCTACAGAGATTCTTCCCTCGGGACTTTTTCCCCACCAGGCTGCAACCCAGGGCACACTTGCTCAGCCCACAGGCACTGTCCCAAACATACCGGAGGATGTCTGTTTACCTTAACACTAGAGAACCAGTCTGTTTTTCCTCTCTTCCCGTCACATAACCACAAGATGGATGTGTCCCGCCAAAAAAATTAAGTTGTGTGTACAGCTGAAGCATATAATGGTTACAGGTTGGTCAGAAACCAATGACCACAACCATAGCTGTGGACTTCCTTTACCTCAGATGCATTTCTGCTCTTTCCACGTATAACTGGAGTAAGTCACCTTGAAGCTTTACAGCAGCATACACTGGAGGATTGCAAGAGTCTCAGACATTGCCAGCCATACCAGGAGCTGTACAGGTGCCTAGGACAAATAAAAGAGATTATTTATCTTGTGCTCAGAGGCCCAGGGCCAAACCGCAGCAAAACAGGACTGAGTTGCCAGGTGAAAGAGTCAGCAGCCCAGATGATCCAGGCCTCAGCTTAATACTCTTCTCAATTAGCTGTGCAGGCCTTGGAAGGTGAATTCCCACCAGGACACCGGACCAGCTTAACACAGTGCAACAAGCAGCTTTTTTCTCTCTGTGGCCAAGGCAAGCAACTGTGGGACTTAAGGAAGGCAGTCAGACTGTTACTGTATCACAAGCACTGGGCTTCTCCCACCTTTCTTTGCCTATACAGCAAATGTCTCCTCTTTCTTCAAAAGTAGGAAAGAAGCAAGGGAATCTCAAAGAAATAGATGAAATCAGGTGATCTGTGCTGCTATAACTTCCCAAGTAACTGGGGCTATTGTGGCAGTCATTAATGCATCAGATTAACCAGTCTGTTCCTAAGGCACACACACTGGAAAAGGGGAAAAATAAACATCAGCACACAAGTCCTAGGGCTCAGTAGCCAATTAGTAGAAAGAAGAAAAATGAAGGAAAGAAAGAAAAAAACACTACATACACACTAGGAAACTGTAACCTGCAGCCAGAGATAGGTAATCTGGGAGCAAGGACAATCTTCAGAAGGATCAGTATGGGAATGATTTTCAGTAGTTAGTCTCCTTCCACCTCAAGTGCACTGACAGCCCTTCCATCTCTCCAAAACCACAGGGAGCAAGAGCTTCCATCCCATCACCCATCTCTAGTAGCCTCTTCGTACAAACAGCATTTTTCTGTAGGGCTCATTTTGCTGGGTGTGTCAGATGTTAGCTTAAGGAGCAAATACCAGCCAAAACCAGGAGTGATCTACTGGCTCAGAGTTAGTGCTGGGCTTCCACATCTCACTGCCTTAGTCAAACTCTCGTTTCAAAGCTGAAATTCTCTACTCCTGCCTGCAACACACAACACCTGGTGAAGGCTGCCTGGTAAGCTCCAGCTACCTTGCATCCTTTCTTTCTTTTTTTTTTTTGTTTTGTTTTGTTTTGTTTTGTTCTATGCCTGAACCTTTACAGCATACATAGAGGGTAAAAAGGGGATGTGAGCATATAGCCATTAATCCAGTGTCCTTTCTGAACCAAAAAAAGTGCCACATGCCATCGTAGCTCAGCACAGATGACAAATGGAAAGTGTATGGCAGTACTACCATGGCAACTAAGGGCAAACACTCCAACAAGAAAAATAAAAAAATAAAACACACACACAGAAGATTGATATCTTAAGTTAGGATTGGTTCTGGTTTACAGGAACACGCAGATCCAGCCTCCTTAGCTTTGAGCAGCTCAGCTCCAAAGCTTGCCAATCTATTCACATAGCAAGTGAATGGAGAAATTCATAGCCCACGCAGAAGGGCCAGGTAGTTGCAAAGGGCCCAAGGCAGTGCCCTCACCCTCCACAGTCAGCACAGTGAACAATCACGTAATAATGCTGAGCACTCTTGAGGCTTTCCACTCAGGGGGCCTGGGATAAACTGCTCAGCTTGTTCTCCGTTTCTCCTTTTCACTTTTGGATACCTCAAAATCAATTTGGTAAACTCCAAATCTCTGAATCACCCTGGAATTACTTATGTCATCTCCTGCTGAAATGACCCGTAGGCCTGGGTATATAGCCATACTTCTGCTTATCCTGGGGTACCCTGGTGTGCAGATGTTGGTGGCCTTGTAGGAAATCCAGGGCTGCTTCTCAGCCCAGCAGGAGAGGCGCAACGCAGAGAGCAGGCAGGTACAGTGACACCCACGAGTTCTCAGTGATCTTGGGCAGATACAAATAGGCCAGACTTTTATGAAGTAAATGTTCAGAGAATCTTCCTACATAAGAAAACCAAAAACCAAACCCCATGTAGTAAGAGATTACAGGAAAGGCAACCATGAGACAGGATAAACTGAAACCATAATTAGCTGCTGGGATTATTGAGTAGCAACTATGTCGTGTGGTTACAGAGCAATAATCCACATTTGGAGGCAATGAATGAGTACAAACTGGCTAGAGGCTGCAGGCACAGGTTTTTAAAAAATGCTTCAGTACCTAGCAGCAACTTATAAAGCCCCTGCAGAATGTGGCATCTGTAAGGGGCTTAACCGGCCCTGCTGGGCAGGAAGCATTTCTGAAAGCCCAGGCAACTTCACCTGATGTGCTCCCACAGAAGCTATGCTCCTTTGATTTAAGCATCACTGAGAAAACAGCCTGACAGCTTATGTAGAGAGGTGCTGAGTGAGTCAGGTGACATTCCTCAATGATGAAGTGACACGGGATTAAGCCAAATCACATTGTCCTTGGGAAGGAATAAAGGAAGATCTTGGAGTGTGCTAGGTTAGGTGGAGTCAGACTGAAATGAAATGAAACATGTTAACACAGGCTGCATCTCTCTCAAGACTGATAAGGGGAGTGCTAGAGGGCTCCCAGAGGGGGAAGAATACAGTTGCCTTCAAAGAGTTGTGAAATCTGCCTGTTTCCAACCAGCTGCTGTAGTGATGGGAAAAGATGAGCAATTGTTCCTGGACTGGGAGGACAAAATAATCAACATTCCCAAATCATTATGGAAAAACAACAACAATAAGGCATATAAAAACATGAGCTCCCCAACAGACCTCAAGTGACATTGAAAACTTGATGAAAAGAAGGAAGCTGTTTTCACTACGCCCCTAATTGGTACCCAGTCATCTAGTAGAGTTGTTCGGGGTTACCTGAGTCATTGATTACACCACTTCAGCTGTGGCAGGTAAAAGGAGAAAAAGCTTTTGCAAGGAAGGGCTTGGAAAGTTTTTCAGCAGAATCCCCACTTGAAACCATCAAATATTTAGACATAACCACTTCAATTCCAGAAGGTCAAATTCCATTAAGATGTTAAGCAAAGAAGCAAAGTCAGGGAAAACCAAGAAAATGCTTAAGGGTTCAGAGGGCTGCAAAGGCTAGAGGCTGCCTTTGTAATGAAAAAGACGGGACATTTGAGCTTCCTAGCAAGCACAACTGTGCAAATGGGAAATTCTGTGCTACAAACATGTAAGAAACTAGCTCACCTAAGCCAACCCTTACTAGGCCAAAATACTACTAGTGACTACTTCAATGGAGCCTCTTCTGCAAAAATAAAAAATCACAGTTCAGCAAAGCTATTTTAAGGTCTTAAAAAGCCTCTTAATGACTGTCTACTGCCTCTGAACTTGTTCTTTCAGCCACTTGAAAGATTTATCTAACTCATACAGCACTCAGCTTTAAACAAACAAATTGATGAGCACCAATAAACAATTTAATTAGTATATTTGCTGCAAATCACTGGAGATGAGGGTTGTGCAACGTCATGCCAGGGGCAACGAGCACAGTGGTGTGGTAAGAAATTTGTAACAGTAGTTAAAGAAAGAGGAAATCAGAAATGAGGCAGGGGGTGTAGATTTTACTGAGCTTCTAAAAGAATTTCCCACTCTATGTGAATTATAAACAAAGCCATTAATTATAGGGAAGTCATAACACCCTTTTCCTTTTTTTTTTTTTTCAGTAACACTTAACCATAACCAATTGCGTACAGACAGAATAAATGCAAACTCTGCTCTGGAATGAGACATATCTGAGTATTATAGCAATGTACGTTTCAGAAACAAAGGCAGTCTCCACGTTACTTATATTTGCAGTACATTTTTCATCTTAGTATCTACAAAATGCTATTTTTATATTCCTAAAGTAAATTTTTCCAGTAAGAGTCAGCCTAGATTTGCCCCTTGTGATGTCACTTCTGCTGAAGCAGAGGCTGCTTTGGAAAAACTAACCTTCTCACAAAACAGGAGCTCAGACACCTGCTTTCTTCTCAACGCCACACTGTACATTAGTATCTCGTTCCTCCAACTCCCATCAGCAACTTTTAAATTGAACATACTTATTTTCAAACTCAGCAGAATTAAAATACCAAGAAAAAGAAAAAAGCAAACTCACACGCAAAGTACAAGCACTTCAAATTGTACAAGTGTCAGAGCAAAACACCACTGTAACCACTTTCATTAAATATTTACAGAGAGCTTGTCTGCGTATCTGAATCTCAAGCAAACAAACCCAAGTTTGGAGTCAGGTGTGCTTAGCTGGATTGGACATGGCTTTCCCCCTCGCCCCCAAAAAGAAAAATGAAACTGAGAGAAGAGTCTCAAAACCACTGTGAACTTTGGGACTGAAAATGACTGTTTTCTCAATCCTTTCTGAGCACATTCTTCTAATTTGGAGATGCTATTAAAAAAAAAAAAATGTAGCCCTTGCTACATGCCAGAGCCGGGGGGTGGGAAATCCTCATTCTCTTACAACATGTTCTTTAACTAAGTCCTAGTTCAAATAAAGAGCTTTGCCCAGACCTTTACACTGAGGCCAAAGCTATGCTGTGAGCTAACTGTCAGTACAGCTATATCTTGCTGTACGCCAGCAAAAGGCTTGAGGCGACTAGGGCCTTCTCTAGCAAAAGAGTATTTTTGCTAAAACTTCCTCCAGTCTCCCCAGGCAAAATCTACACTGACAGAAATAACTTTTTGACCAAAGCTACTGTGCTAGCAGAAGACATAATGACATATTTGTAAAGGCCTTCATTCTTTAACCTATGCTGATGTGGCAGAACAAAAGCACCAGTAAAACCCTTTCAAAGCAGCTCTCAATCACTATACAGGTAACCCTACTCCCACTACTGGAGCTTCTCACCCCTTTAAAACTCCCCTTTCCCTCTTGTGGCAGCATTGTCCTCTTACATCCAGTGCCTAGAAATGGAACTGATGTAGCAGAGCATGACTGACTTTCTGGCCACAGTAGGCTTGCAGCAAGTCTCCTTAGCTCCATCGACCATCACCTACAAGGAGCTAAACACAGCACACTTGCCTTTATAGGTGGCCCAGGACACAGGATTTTGAGGAGAGAGAGGAGCGAGGACACTGAAGTTTCTCAAGGGTTTACAGTCCCTTTAATTTTCTGCCTCCTGTTCTAGCTCCCTCAATTGCCTAGCACACAGGGTCCAGAACAGAGTTTTTGCTGTGTCACTGGCAAGGCAGGAATTCAGCACTCACCTGCTCTCTGAAAGCCACAGCTTTGGCAATAGCTCAAGGTAATACAGGTTAATGGCACAGAACACTGGCTGTACATTACAAGAGTGGGAGTACCGTAATTAGCCACCTGTTCCCATTTCCTTCCACAAGGTACAGGATGCACACTTGAAATATTGCAATAGCTCTGCAAACATGCCTTTAGAGGGGCACTTTCCACTTCTGTGAACATCTGTCTTCTGCAGAAAAGAAGGTCCATTTTATCCTTCTCTTCTTTAGCAAGAAGAACAATAAATCACAACAGACCTTTCAGCATTCCAGCTCCAAACCCAGCAGTAAAATTCCATAAATCAATTTCCTTCTAACATCTACACATTGACTTGGGCTAGACTATGCTGGATTCATTCACTCTGCATGTTACTTGGCACGTTCTGCTTTATTCAGGTCATTGCCCATTCCCACCCCTTGCTCTGTGGCTTCAGTGAGGGACACAGCATAGTCCAAAGCAATAGCCAAGTCCAAAACAGGTTTTGTTCCCTTCTCTGATATCCAAGGTCACACAGGAAATGACAAATCCACTCTACACTGCCTCTATTGAGTCCTCTCTAAGAAGAGGGGTAACACTGCTGTTTGTCATGCCCAGCTACAATAGCAGGTGACAGTCTTAGTCAATGCCTTAATATAAGTTTCAAAAAAAAAAAAAAAAAAAAAAAAAAAAAACTTTATAGGTTTTCAAAACCATTTTTCTAGCTCTTTGTTACTGTAATGAGCTGTTGTGCTCCCTTCACAAGTACTGAAAATCTTCAAGTTAGTATACTGCAGGTTTCACTGGTAATACATGCATATATGGGTTACATATAGATGCTACACTTGGCTTACTCGAGCTGCACCATTGCTGCTTAGAATCCCTTTGGGGCATTGAAATAAAAAGTTCCTAAACTCTTTACTTGCTGCATATCCTGTTTAAGGGTCACAAAATATTACACATGAACAGTAAAAATTACTAGTAATTCCATTACTTCCTACTTAGTTCCCCTCCAACCCCCAAAAAAGAGGAACTAGTCATACTTTTCTACAGTGGTAACTCCTGTCTGTAGGCTGCAGCCTCCTGAGACTAAGACTACTCCTCTTTCTATAGGACTTGGCAAAAGGTTACAGGGAAAACAAGCCTTCTGTAAGAACGCTTACATTTGTTTCTTAAAAGCGTAATATATAATAATACCTGCATACGTTTCACACAGTGTAAGCCACTGCTAAGAACTGCTAGTCCACAAACGTCACGTCTGCCCAATGTCATGGGCCTCAGAAAATTAGAGCCCTCATTTTAGTCATTGAATGAGAAGAAAATATGATCCTGGGGATGCAATTCTCCTCTCTTATCACTTGCACAAAACAGAAGCAATTTGATGAAACACTGTACAACAAAAACATTGTGCATGGCACACAGACTACTGCTAAAGCAGAAACTGTGCTTGTTTTACTACTGACAGCACAGCCTCACTAGCCCCTGCTGGTGTGCACAAGTCACGTGAGAATTATTTCCTAAGAAGCCAGATGCATTTTGCATGCTACAGAGATCTTAATGGCTTCCATTTAGCAATACTCTACTTCAAAGCTAGCCTACAAATATCTCAATTTTTCTCAACCCTGGATTACAGCAGTTATTTCCTGTAAGGACAGAAAGCCTTTCCACCTCTGTGTCTCTGTTTCTTGATTTGATTTTGGCAAAGCTCTTTTAAAATGAGGCTGAGCACGAGCCAAAGATTTAGTCTGGGTCATCTCGTTTTTACTTCCATCATATACTGCTAAATGAGCAAAACTGTGAAATGCACATCAATAAGAAGGGAATCAGCTCTCCCTTTCCAACATGTGTCTGCCTCTCCAGCCTGTGAGATCAAACAGGAGCACTTTTAGCAATACTGTCCTTTTGTGATAATTTGTCTATGATATTAGCAAACCACTCATCTCTCAAAGCCTACAGATTTTTAAACAGGAATCTACACCTTGCCTATCAATCAGAGCTGTACCTAAAGAGTACATGGGTAGTACATGATTCTGTGATTTACTGAACTCCATGGAAATAGTCCGGACTTACAACAAGTTAGGACAAAATTGGATTCATCACAAGAAGTTCTAAATCCAGCACGTTTCTATGCTAGCATATTTAACTTCAGCCTGAACCAGACTCATTTTCTGATTTATCTTTAGCAACATCCAGTACTACAGATTAAAGGGTTTGTTTACCTTGTCCTTACAGCCACCACTCTCTCACCCCATTTGTCCTGTTAAATGGTTACCAGCCTTTATATTACCCATCTTGTTTATGCTGCACCAAAACCCTTAACCCAGAAGTTATTTGTCCATCCATACACTCTTCATCCTCACCTTTCTTAGTGAGGGGGGCAGAGATTATCAACCACACATCAGCAATAAACATCTCCTGGTCACCATTTCTCTTGAATACAGATGCAGAGCACCTGGTTGTTGTTACCTGAGCCCCCTGCTACCAGGGCTGACCCACTGCATTGTTTTTTGAGGCAGTTTCTTATCTCTCAGGGTTCTTAAACTTCTATTCTGCCTCCATTGATACAGACAGAAATTTGCAGAAACCTTATCAGTATAATTTTTCCCATATCCTTTGACAACTCACATGCAAATATTCAAGTTATTTCCACCTTTCATGTTTCCCAGACGTGTATGTTTTGCATCATCAGGCATTGTTTTCAGAGACAACATCCTTGCTCCTGCTAACGTCATATCCTTCTCAGGTAAAAAGCTACATTCTACTCACATTACATTCTACTCTGTTTATGTCTTACTCTTCATTTCAGGCATATCTACACATTCATTATGTCAAGGCTCATAACAAGATTTCTTTCTTGTCTCATCTCTGTTCATCAACATCTGTCTCAATTCTCTCTCTGTCTTAAAGAGCAACTAAGAACTTCCCTCCAACTCCTTCCATCTTCCCCGACCATTCATATCACAATTAAAAGGTCAAAAATACATATCAAAGCTTAAGGCTATCAGCAGTACTGGTGCTACTAATGACTCATTTTCAGGAAAGCGACCTAGCCAAGGCCACATAATGTCAGCAACAGAGCCACAACTAGAAGCATGGATTTTTGAATACTAACATTTTTTGTTATTTCAGATTAAAGTTAACTCTATAAACAGCACACAGTCCCCTTAAAAAAAATCAGGAAAGCCAACTGCATTTTATACAGCGTTCTTTCACATTATTCAGTGTACAGCAGATGAAATATACCAGCAGCTCACTGCATTCATGGGATTCAGATCTGGAAATGTATCAGAAAGATAGGACATGAGGAAAAAGCCCTGCTTGAAACATTACATTGCCAGCCTTTCTTATCTGAATATCTGCACACCGGGTGAGGCACAGGAGATCGAATTGAAGAAATAAAGCCTTCTATCACAAATAAAAGGGGGTTAAAAAAAATGATGCTTTTGAATGGGGTAATACGTGATATACTCAAATTACTTGTCTTGCCTTTTTGATGAACACCATACTCCCCTTAAAAACAGACTGTAAAGACTCTTATAAAAACATATATATCCCACTCCCCAAAAACACACAGCACCCTGATATGAAGAAGCACAAGTGGAAATCAGTACTTACATTAAGACACTGAGAATTCAGGTACCTAAATGCAATTTCCAGACCTTAAGTATTTCCAAAAGAAAGACAAGCTCATTCAATGGACATACTATGCCAACCTGCAAGAAATGTAGGAAAAGGTCTAATCCCCTACAGAAATAACTTCCAAGATCTAAAGCAGCTGCCAATATCCAAGACAAGGATCAATATGGTGATGGTCAGTAGTTCACCCTGGGTACACAGGCTGTCACTGCAGGAGCTCGGGAGGTAAAGGGACAGAGAAGCACAGTATCACATCCAGTGTATATGCTGCTGTAGGTATGTGGGATGCAAAGGATTCAGTCCACAGAAAAACAAGAAAACAACAACAACAACAAAAAAATCAAAGGCAGAGAGAGAACATTCCTGAGGAAAAAAAAAAAAAAGCAACAGAGTCTGCAGAGGGTCTGCAGCAGATATGGAGACCTTCAGTCCACGCTCCCAGAAAGCTGACAGAATTGCTACATATTCAGCAACGCTTTCTGACCTACTGCCAACATGATTCCAGTTGGATTGTAAAGGCAATCCCAGAAGCAATGGTAAAGCAGCATTTAAAGCCAAAAGCGCAACCAGATGCTGGAGATGTCCTCATCTGAGAGCAACGGGCAAGTGCAGACCGTCAATAAAACATAAAACTAAGATGCATTATCACTTAGAGTCTATCATGGGTGAACAACCCTAGAAGAAAAGGAAACTTTCAGACAAAGACTGAGTGATTCATCTCTGGCATGGACCAATTCTGTCTGCCTCACTGGATGCAAAGACTAATTGTGTCATCAAAAGATAACACAAGAAGCCATTACTGAAATAAGCTAAATAACTACAAATACCATCAAGATTCTAGCAGTATCATACAAGTCTGAGTGATACACCCGTAAGACTTTGCAGATGCATTTAGAAATAAATTTTAGAGTGCACCATGCAATAGCATCTTCGCAGCATCAGTGGTCACTCCTGTCCCACAGTAAAATGCTGAAGAGGATGGAATGCCACAAACAAAACAATCATCCTCTAGACCACAAGGATCATGCTGTCTTCTCTGGGGAAAAAACAGGTCTTGTGCATGAGCTGTGATTAAGTCCAAAGAGGACAGAGAGTACATCACAGCAGGTAAGAGGCGAAACCTGGAGATCAATATGTACTTCACACCTGAGTGTGTAAGCATAGTAGGGGCACTCATTAGCTATGAAAAGCCAATTGTAAGTGTATGCACAATAGCATGAGGCACACTGAAAACAGAGACTGTTCAGGAAAAGGAAAACTACCAAACGTAAGGAATCTCAGTTAACTCTCCAATACATAAAACTGCTTAATTGCACAGAACAGAGCTATATTTCTTTGTTAAAAAAGACAGCAAGCCTTCCTGTCAAAATTCAAAGTATTTAAAGCATGCTGCAGCAAGACCACAAAAGCTATGGCATCCTAAAATGCTATAATCAGGCCACGGCAACAGCACACCACAACAGAAACCCCACTTGAAACAAGCTGGAAGTCAGTGGGCTTATCTTCTCCCTAGACGATAAGGCAGAGACAGGAAAGAAACTGTTGACAAGGAAAAACACACCTGAAATACCTACCCGACTATATTGGACCACTGCAATAAGCCCTCATGAAGCAAGCACTGGAGCAAATCTGCAACAGATACCTAAAAAGTGAAGTCCTGCTCTCTGTTACCACAGGTCTTCTTCCAAGGCGCAGCACAGACAGGACACAGGCAGCCAACCCCGACCAGCAGCCTGCTGCAACAACACAGTCAACGACCTGAGGCTGCTGTACACAGCCGAGAGGGTCAGGGTAAAGGCCATGAGCTAGCTCCATGGACAGGACAAAGCCAAAGGTGCAGTGGAAACTTATCAGAGGGCAATAGCTATCATTTTAAGAAATTGGTGGAGGCAAATCTGAAGATAATTATGGATAAAAAAGAGAACACTGTCAAGTACACATCTATGGACAGGGCTGAAGCCATGAAGAAGTACTAAGAGCCCCAGCAATCAACCAGGCTAACAAGAGAATCACTCAGAGAAAACAACTAGGATTCCTAAGAGAGAAAACTAGGAAAGCAGCAGAACCCACATTTACAAGTAGCCTGCATGCTACTGAAATTTTCGCTTTAACAAGTCTATTAAAGATTGTGCAAGATAATGTCTTCGGTATTTTTTAGAAGTCACAACAACTTAGAAGGAAATTGGAGAGAGAATGAAGTGCAGAAAGGAAAAATGTGGACAAAGCAAAGCAACGTATTCTGAACAAATTGCAGTGGCCACCTCCTTCTCCAAAGCCTGTCAGTATTATTAACCAGCAAACATACATGGTAAGAGCTGGACTAACAACATCCTGCAGATACATGTATCTAATGTACACCCTGTGTAGGACACTGAGAAAAGCAATCAGCAGAAATCCAAGAAACGAGCACCATTCTATGTATTATTTTAGCACGCACTAAATTCTTATTTATACTGCTGTCATGTTGCTTACAGCCATGGCTTGAAACCTTGACCTAAGAACAAGTCACCTACACACAACAGTTAGGTTTTAGCCTCTGTGCATTATATTCACTGCACGCCCCCACTGAATTCTGACCTAAGGTAAAATAAATCACTTGACCACTTATGTCCAGAATCTACACTCCCTGTCACTACTCACTTTCAGTCACAATTTCAGAGCCGTTCCCATTGCAGGCTTATATTTGATACCTTAAGTACCAACCATGGATTCAGTACAATTCTCAACTGATTTATTTTCCCCAGCATGTTGCCAACATTAGTATTGCTCACTGCCTGCGTTTGGGCCTGATGTTTTGGGTCTAGATGATTGTTATTGCTCAGGCGCACCAGGATTAGTGTTATCCATGTGCTAATATTCACTCACAGAGCAGAAACAGGTGGTGGTTGCATGGAAGACCTTCTGGTGTTAAAACCCCTCCTATCAGCTCAGCCTTTTAGTCCTTTACTTAATGCATCAAGGGCTTGCTTTATTCCCCTCCTTCCAGAGATCAGGATTTATCTCATTCAGTAGAGTATTTATTCATCAGTTCAATGTTTATGCTCTGGCAAGGCCAGGAAGCAGTCTCTTCCTGCTTGAACTTTTCCAGAGCCATTCAAAGTTAAAACGCTAATGCTTTACTTGCAGCCAGCTCAGCAGGAGAACTGAGGATACAATGACCTCATGTGGCAAATTCTGCACATAACTGCACAATGGCTTCACCGCTACCACTAGCTACAGGGACTACAGCACAGATTTTGCCAGCTATTTTTATTTCAAGATTTTATTTATAGTAACAGCTTTTCCTTGCAAAGGGTGCCAGTTTTCAGTGGCTGTATTTTTTTAGTGAACAACTTCAACACAAGTGACGTTGCACTAATGGCTTTTAATATGATTCAGAAAAAGTAATTTCTACTGACCCCTTTTAACCAAAAGCAAAACATTCCACTGAAAAATTCTAAAACTACATCCACCTTCTTTCTTAATTATTTAATAGAGCACTTTAGACCTACAAAGCAGCACATCAATATTAACTAATCCTCCCAGTCTTCTGAATAGATAGGGAGATACCAATATTTTAAAGATAAAAAAACTGAGGTAGAGTGCTTTTCTCTAGATCATGCAGTGAGTCTAAAAGCAGCCTTAGGGTTTCTATACCTATGTTTGCTGAAACAACCTGGAAATAGCAAATGCACTTTTCCCTACCAAGGTATGACTTACTTGTTACTACATTCTTCTTTGCTTATTAGCTTATAGGGAAGTTCTCCTGTGTCATTTCTAGTTCACAAGTAGATTTCTGGTGTCTTTTAATTGCTGGAAAAAGAATGTAATCATCTTTATATTAACCACATTTTATATACAATTCCATTATGATGACATCTGCATAAATAATGAAAAACAGTAGAAACAGTTAACTGGCACGTAAATATAAAAAATAAAGTTCTACCTATAAAACTGATTGCTGTTCTAAGCAGTGTTCATATCAATGTTCATATCACTACACAAAAAAAACAATTACAAGTACTAAAAATAAAATGAGGTAATACTATGTCTATTACTCATACGTGTACTTACATAGCAATTATAATGCTAGCAATCAATATTTTAATCTGTATTCTAACCAGACAAAACATAATAGAACCTGCATACCAACTCGTTTTCCCCAATCACAATGACACTTGGTTAAAACAAGCAAGTGTTTCTAGCCAGTTCCATCAAGGTGTCTCTTACCCAAGGGAAAAGAAAGGACGCAGCGCTCAGAGACTGAAAAAACATCACCAAATGTAAGCATCAGTTCGGAAACCCTCCATATCTCTAACAGACAAAAAAAAAAAAAAAAAAAAAAAAAAAAGAAACAAACAATCCTGTTGTGTGATAGGCTGGTAATAGATTTAAAGAAATAAAAGAATATGGATAAATTTGAAAGCCTGAGATACTGGTAGAGCTGTGGGGTCTAAGTGGAGACAGAGACAGAACAGCATAAGGACATTGCCACTTCTGTTCATCCTCCATCTGTCCTACATACAAAGAGCTTCTTGCACTTCAACACAGCTAGTGTCAAAGCCCTGAAAATTTTCCTTGTTTTGTTGTTGTTGCGTTTTTTGTTGTTGATTACAGCAATTAAAAACGTTCTAGTAATTGGTCAGGACTTTGCTTTCTCAAACCCAAACTTGGCAGAGATTATGTAAAGCTTTCTGGAACAGGATGGAGATAATCTGCCACAGAATGTGTGCGTGTTCTGTGATGGGTTTGAAAAGAAGTCTTTATAAGAACACAGACTTGTTTACTGCTTGAAATGAGCACTGTCATTCCAATTCCTGTAATTAAATCCATGATTTTGACAGCTGAAACAGTAGGAATAATTGCACAGTCAGTCAAAATAAGTTGTTACTGTTCTGACTGTTGCCAAGAATTCTTTAAAGGTTCTGCTGTGCTTTACATAAATCTAAACTAAATCTTCATCCACCTCATTCACTTCATTTCTGGAGCTATGATCTTAATCCTTCCTTTTACTAGGCAATCTGGAAGTCCAAAACAAGTAGTTCTACCATAATACTGCTATATTCCACTGTAACACAAGTATTACATAAAACACTCCTACTGATCAGGAAGTTACAGATATATTTTATATAATCCTTTGTCTCTATCCTGTAAAGGCAATACCCATATATGAAAGAAACTGAAGCTAGTGACATCTGACGCATCTCAGTGCATCAGAAATATTAGTTAACACATACTTCAAACACTCCAAGGATATATCATCTTAAATTCATCTGTTGCACCAATATCACAAACCAATGATCTACATTATTTGTCTTACAAGACAAGGGAGCTAACAATACTAAGCATCAAAGAAGTCTTTCCAACCATTTTTATTTCAGTCAATGCTAGAGAACACCAGCACAATTCCAGTAACAAATGAGGAAATTTCATCTCAAATTAGCAAGTTACACAGACACCATAGTAGACAATAAAATACTTTACAATGGAATTTTTGCATTCAAAAGCCAACTGTGCAATCATTCAGAAGTGCTTAAAGCTGAACAAAACAGCACATAAAACAGTACATAAAGACATGCACCCTGTAGAGTTTATATTTTCTGCACCTGAAACAAAAGTGGCTCCGATAATGGAACGAAATGCACTAAAACAGCAGCTACTCCACAGAGTTCTCCCCTTCTTACTACAAGGTGATGGTTAAGGACAGCCTACTCCAACTATTGCAGTATTACATATGAACACCCAGAAGGCTCGGTTAACAAACGAAGAAGCTCTAACAACAGCAGGAAGCTGCCTCTGACATCCAAAACATAGCTAAGTAAACGTTTAGAAACATGTCATTTAGAGCTGAACATCATTTGCAAGATTTTCTTCTTCCCTTTACAGTACCTATCAAACAAACACACTTCTCTACAGGAAAAAAGGAACTTAAAAACAGCCAAAAACAGCTGTGTTACAGAGAGTTCGGGGTAAAAAAAAAAAAAAAAAAAAAAAAAAAAAAAAAAACACAACACATGCTAGAGAAATGAAAGCCTCTTAATGTTCTATCTTGCAGTGCACAATATAAACAGGTTAAAAACTAAGAAGGTATCTCCAGAGTTTGCGACATCTGGATTTGTTTCAATTCAGTGTATTCTGAAAACAACTTCACCTATCAAAACTGTCAGATGACTTTTCGTATATCTTGTAAATATAAAACTCCTAGATATATTAAAATTTCCTCACCAGCGTAAGCATTTATGTTTTCTTCCTCTGAACAGTAAGACACCAGTAACAAGTCAACTCCACTAGAAAACTTCATGAGAGAGCTAAGAAAAAACACTACTTCCCTGAAAATTAAATAGCTACTGGTCATAAAATAAATTAAAAAATGCTATAAAATACTCCAGAAGAAATTATTCATCTGATCAGAAACAGGCAGAATATTCAGGAACTTGCAGAATGCTAGTATCTTCAGAATTTGTCCGTATTACTTTGTATAATGCTCAACAGACCTAGCGATTTATTTAATAATTTCTCTATTCATAGAGTTTGTTTGTTCCTCACAATTAAATCAACAGGGGTGAGTCCTGCCTCTCCAGAGGCCTTCTATAAAAGCAGAAAATGTACTTCAGACTTTGATCACACAGATGTTTGGAACAGTTTGGCTCCGTCTGTGCTTCAAAGAGGATTATAATGTGCTCAAAAATTCCTTCACCTGCAAAAAGAAACACATACTGTCAACGAAGAAAGAATTTATCAACACAAATACACAGAAACTACATTTACCTCTCCATTGCTTTATGCCGTACTACAGGACACAGGAACTGGGAAAAATAAATAGGGTTGTCCATGCCATTTCTTGTCCACTAAGAACTTTTTTGCACCCACAGTGCCTGTAATTTAGCAGGTACGAAGAGCAATGCGTTGGAATGACGCTTGTTCCTCCCACGCTCCTAAACTACAACCCTACATCACAAATGAATTCCTTTAAAAGCAGGTCTAACCTAACCACAAGGAAGATAATGACCACCTCAAAAAAATCTGTCATTTGGAAGACATCAGGCCACACCCAGTACCACAACACTGTTCATATTTTATGTCAATGAAGAGCCCAATGCCCCTTTAATCCATTTAATGGGTTCCTCATAATTTGAGGTTGGCAAATAAATAATAAAACACCACCTAGCAAAACCACAGTCCTTCAAAGAGATCTGATACTGTAGGACAATGCCATAAATATTCCAGGTACTGTTAAACTCCATGTCCTGTGGTTGAAGAACGGATCAAATGCTACCTGAAAATTAATACTGAAGTTCTGGCCCACAGAACGGTACCTAGAACCCAGAGGTCTACATGTTCTACTTAGAGCACCAAGACCCAGTACAGCACTTCAAATAATCCTTACAATTGCACGAGAAATGACTTCAAAAGAGGCAGTGTGCCAAGCAGCAGAGCAGCACCATGCTTTAAGGTGCAATCCCTTTCGACAACATCCTCAATTCAGGTCACTACCAAAGACTGAGAATGCTCTTATCATAGGTATGCAGCCTTTTTGTTGTGCGCCTGCCACTCCCTCTCCCCAAGAGGAAATTCCTTTAAAGCACAGAGGTAGGAAGAGGTGGCAGTGAGGCCCAGGCAACCTTCTTTAAAATATTTAAAACATTACAGGACCCCTTCTTTAAAATATTTAAAATCATTACAGGACCCAAGGAATCCAGCATCTAGGGACAAAACTCCTCTCTTTCAAAAGGATTCCAGATCATCCTAGCAACTACACTGTGATACAATCAGAACTAGGAGAGTTTTCCTCTCCCTCCACTCAGGCTAGACTACTGCATAGAAAAATATGCACAATTCACTAGAGAGCACGGTGTTATTCCATTGGCAGAAGCTCTCATACACGGGGCACATCTGTAAATGTTTTGTCTAAATTCCTGATGTGAAATGGAAACAGATCTTGGATCACATTCTCATATCATGACCATTCCTTTCCTATTTCAGGGTTCAAGGAAGCAGAAATAAAGAGGTCAAATCCTTTCATGTAGTGAAGGGAACCGAGCATTCTAGCCAGAGTAATGGTAATCATAAGACAGCCATCATCCATTTTAGAAATTAGCAACAACAATGCTGCATGAGGAAATTTATAAAAATGATTTAGGCACTGGTTTTAGGACTGATCTTTGAAAGCGAGCATTACAATAGAGGCAAGCAGGAAACGTGTGAGTTTTGAATCAACACCAGCCATAAGCACATATTAAAGGCCAAAGAACCCAGCCTCAAGAAGAGTGTAGCAGTTTCATCACCTGGGAAATCCCAAAAAATAAGGCCAACACAGGGCTTAGGTTGTTCGCAGGTAGCATCACAGCTACGCAGGAGAAAACTCCACTGAAATCCCTACTTATCTTAATCCCTACCAGGCCCGAGCCTGGTCTTCACTCTTGGTGCAGACAGAAAGAAAATAAATTCTAGAGCCAGGATGATCGGTCTTTCCACCAACTGACAAGATTTAAAGAGGCAAATATGATGAATGCTGGTTTTAATCAGGTGAACAGTTCCACTTCTCAGTGGCTAAACTGATTCTAAAGGACAGAACCGCTTTCCTTGAGGGTAAACAAGCAATTGCCAAAGAAAGGAAAAGCGTGCACTTAACATCGCTAAGGCCTGGAACTCGTTGCAACTACTCAAAGACATAAGGTTGTCCTAAGCTGAATCCCATCATGATTCAACTACCAAACACTTGAGTAATTAACATTTGTGTGTGTTACACCAGTTGGTGCTAAGATTTAGATTTTCTCAATGCAAACAAAAATCTCAGCTTGAATTCCTTTCATACCAGTATTTTTTTTTCCATGCCTTCAAATAAAAGACTAATTCTGATTTAGATTCTGCATTACTTCTCAATTAAAATAAGAAGCTATATTTGAAGAGTACTCCCTGCATGTTAAGATCACTGCTTTTGAGAAGGATTTTGAATAACACTATCAAATACAACTGAAAGGAAAAGCTTTAATGATACTGCCAATTTAGCAAACGTGATCCCAACTAAGCAGTATTGCAGCAGGCTATAAGGCAGGTTCAGATACTGAACAAACCCCATGCTGTAAATATTTTAGAAGGATGATTACATAATATATTATTTTTAGAGAGTCTCTTTACATTAGCCATATTACATAGTCCCTTATTGTAGCAGACTTACCAGAAGACAGAAGGAGAGCCTTACTCTTTCATTTAGTTAGAAAAATCTACAAAACCTAAAGTATTTTTCCATTGACTCACTGCTTTGCATCAAAACTCAGCTGCAGATTCAGTAAACTCATCCTTCCGCTGTCTGTTTTAATGGTTTTGTACTCTGTTTTCACAGCACCTGGAACCACCTTCTTCCACTGACTGGCACTCTAGGTTAGACTTCTTCACACATATTACAGGGAAGACTAATCCAAACATCTGACCTGTGTAGCCTCTCTCTTTCTTCCTCTCATCAGCTAGCCTTTCTCATCCTCTCACACTTCCATCACATTTCTTAGGACAGCTGCATGATGTTATAAGCATGACACAGCAAATAACAGTTCCTTTAAACATTTGAGGGTTTAAAGTCGGCATTATATTTGCAAACAAAACTAATTGTCAAAGTTTTCTCAAATAAGCCTAGTATGTTTCCTTTTTAATTTTTTACTTTTTTTTTTAAAAAAAAAAAAAAAAATCGAAAACTTAGGTCAGAAGTTACATCAAGAGGCACAATTTTGAAGATCAGTCTGACTTCGAAGAACAGCACGCTTTTTGATGCAAGTATCATCTTAAAATCATTTTGACAGGTTGTCAATTAATCTAAATGATCATTTTGTTCTGTTCACAAGATTTTTTACCTTTTCAGTCATGTGATCATATCTGTCCTTTTTGCCTTTGAAGTCTTCATTAACATCTAATGTTAAGATAGGTATTTCCTGTAGATATTCAAAATCTGTTCTGCATGGGAATAGAAACAAAGAAAATATTAGTAGCTGCAAAAAAGCATGTATCCATTGGTTTTTGTTATTAAGAAACCCATGAAAAGAGCTGCACATTTAAATCACAGCCATGAATTCTGAATATAAACAAAAAAGCTTACATTGACAGTGTAGCTCCTAGGATACATTATTGATCCTTGAACACACTGCTCCCCCAGCACCCAACGATCGATTCAGCCATTTATTAGAATGAGTTCAGCTGAACCATCTGCTCTGCAGAGCTCTATGTGAAAAGAGCTGAAAGCACATTGCATATCCTAGCAATCATTAACACGTCATAAAGTCAATACCACTAAGGATGTATAGATAAATAGATTCCTGGGGTTCGACTTGATATATCAAAGGAAAAGCTGAAGTTTCAATGGTAGAAAAAGCATTATAGAACGTTCTTAGAGCATTTATCCAACCTAAAGTAATCGTTAAACAGATCTTACCGCAGTGTCCTATGCTGAAGCCAGCTTTCATGCTTGTAGTGAAGCTTCTCCAGATATTCGATGGGAATTTCTTGTTCTTCATCTCTTCCACGCAAGTAAATCCTATTTAAGCATTTCTAAATGCAAAATTGAAAAGAGAAAAGAGAAAAGATTGGTTGTTTTTGCAGACATACAGAGTAAGTCTAGTTTGCTGAGTATTTTTGGATTTGTTTGTTTGTTTGTTTCCCCCCCCGACAACCCTTTTTACTGTGCAAAATATGTCAAAAATGAATGTTCATCTTGCTTCCTATCTTAGGAAACACGGAAACATTGCTCCATTTCCAGCTGATGGAGCCTACTGACTATCTTCAAAATCAAAGAAGGACTCAAGGAAATTTATTGCATTGTTTCTCTGCTACAAGGCATGTCTCAAATAGGCTTTTTTATTAAAAGAACATGGGGACCGGTGTATTGCATGGAAAGAGAATAGAAGCACCCTTACAACATTACGGACTGTCATTTCAAAATCTCCTTATGTACTTCTGGGTCTAAAGAGCTCTGTTTTTGAATGCCATACTCGGTTTCAGTCCTGAACACATCCAACGCCTCCAGTATGAGATGATCACAATTCTTTAAAACTGCTTAATTTTGTAAGTATACATTCTCAAAGTAAAGGAGGAAAAAAATCCCTTGACAATAAGCCTAGGAAAAAAGCCCTCACAGAAACTCTATCTAGCATGTTACATTACTGAGTTGTTAAGCACAAAAACAAAAGATCAAAGTAGAGAAGCATGGAAGTGACCTACAAGTCAGTTAGTTACTTCAATTGGAACCTTTTAAAACTCTTCTTATTTTTTATCCTCTTATGCAACTTTCATACTCAAGAGTGGTATTTATGTTGTTACCTTATTTTAAAATACATTGCACACCCAGACATCAAAGCGTTGTGCTGAAGCACTGCATCAACCAAATGCATTCATCTGGCTTAGCTCCATCGCTCCAGGTGAAAGGGCTTCACAAACACACACCCCGTATCCTCTGAGGCATTAACTATAAATTATTCTGTCACACCAAAGATCCTATAGCTAATTTTGCACTTTTCACTTATTTTATTACCAGTAGTAGTAGTTTCTGGTTTGCTCATCATATAAACAATCTGCTTTTATAATTAGAAAAACATTATCTTCACATTTTATTTACAAATACACAGGCTACATCTGAAAGAACATTCTTATGTTAAGTACTTCCAGACGGTATTAGTAATAACTCAAGTATTACAGTCTCTGGGGGAATACTACAATCTAAATTGAACTCTAATCATTAGGATTCTTACGGTGAAGGTTAAGAATAGCTCAGTATTTTGAAAAGATTACATTCAAGGCAAGTTTTTCAACTGTTTTCTTGTCTTAGACATTCAAAACCATCCGTAAAACAAAGAAATAGTGAGATGTAATGACACAGAACCATGACCTTAGTAGAGTTCCTTACAAGTACATTATTCTTCAGTCATGAAGTCCTAAAATCATAGTTAAAACCTGCATTTTTAGCAGAAAAAAAAATCCATGGGAGTACATACAAAGACCACATTTTAACAGCAAGGCACAGAACAGGTACTCATTTTCTCTGTTGTCATAATTGTTTACTCCTTACCTCAGGAGTGGCTCTGAGATAAATGATCCCATCCAGCGCTAGGCTTTGACCGAACTGCTTATTCATCCAGTCATGCCAGTCTTGGTAAATAGTCCATTCTGTTTCATTCATGCAATCAGACTCATATAAATTAGCTGCAAAGATATATCTGTGAACACAAAACAGTTCTGTAAACAAAACTAAGCTTGTATACAGTTATCAAGTACTTTGCCCAAACTACTGGGCAGCAACTAGGAAAAGAAGCAACATAGTAACTGTGTAACTTTCATGAATATTTGGACAGGAAATAAACAGCTGGTTTTCTCATTCTGTACTTCTGTCTATTCCAGGAGCATCCACAAGGAACAGTAAAAATTGAAGCTCAGGTATCTGTTCAGGAGTAATTTACAAGCCACTGAAACACTGTGGAAATTTATTTACAATCTATTAGAACGCAGCAAACAAGGAGTAAGGATTCTGTGATGGAATTCAGTGATCAAATCTAACCTTCTGCAACTACACACCGAGAGGTACAGCAATATAGAACAGCTAGACCCTTTGCATGAAGCACAGAAGAAAACAAGAGCAAGCAACAAAGAAACTGCTTTGTTCTTCTTGTTGCCTACTCCCCTTTTAATTAAAAGGAAATGTGCATGCACAAACCATAAAAAAAATACCCAGAAAGAGTAAGAAACTACAAACAGTTTATCGATGCTTGGGGGTGACCTTATGTTTCTCTACAACTACCACTAGTACCTCAAAGAAGACTGTAGTGAGGTGGGGGTCAGACTCTTCTCCCAAGCAAGAAGTGAAAGGACAGGAAGAAACGTCCTCAAGTTGCACCAGGGAAGGTTTCCATTGGGTATTTAGGAAAAATGTCTTCACTGAACGGGTTGTGAGGCATTGGAACAGGCTGCCCAGGGAAGCGGTTGAGTCACCATCCCTGGAGGTCTTCAAGAAACGTGTAGGTATGGTGCTTAGGGACGTGGTCTAGTGGTAGTGCTACCACTTGGCAGTGCTAGGCTAATGGCTGGACTTAATGATCTTACTGGTCTTTTCCCATCTAAATGATTCATTTCTACGAGTTCAAGGTTATTCAGAAGTATAAACCCTCAACTCAGTAAAATTATTTCACTGTCAACACCACTGAGAGAACGCTAACAAGCCTCTTAACGCTATCCTTGTGATTCTCCTGCATCAAAGTTAAGATGAAGGAATTGACAAAGCTCAGGCCTGCTCCACCTGTTATTAATTTCTGGGCTGCATTTAGGAGGATTTTGCTCTTCACTCGACGGACTTCACATCCAACATACCTGTCACTGTAGACGGATCGTTCAAAGAAGACCACAGGATTCTCTGCCTCTCTGAGTTTGCCTTCAAGGGATTTGATCTGAGCCCGAATCCTGCTCAGGCAGGCGTACGTTTGGAAAGTGAAAGACCACCTCTCTGGTTTGTCATACATCATCCGAAGCACATTTCCACCACTCTTCTGTGATGTAGTCAGCTCCTGTTTTTAAATAAATATGGTGAGCCTTTAAAAGTTGGGAAGGTAGAGTATTAAGCTAAAACAGAATTGATCTACTACATTACACTACAACTCCATCCAGCTTTTCTTTCAGGTTTGCAATTGCATCATTTACCTCTCAACCCTATTTGTACATAAAGCATAAAGAGCGGTAACATTTCTTCTAGCACTGAATACTCTACAGTGTCAAAATGCTCAAGTACAAAAAAAAACAGAACACTTTTGATCAGTATTTACAAACTTTAATGAAAGAACAACATTCTCTCAGTGCAAGAAGTCAACAACATTGTGAAAAAAATCCATGCTCCTTTCACTCTGACAAGCCTATGTTTAATTATGAAGTTGAGCTATTTTTGTTTTTCCATGCATTCCAGTTCCGTAATTACAGTACAATTATAACAGCTACCGATACAGCACCTTAAGATGTTCTCATCATACCTGAGAGGTTCAGAACAGCCTCCAGGCCAAAAATATCCCTCAGCCCACAGAACGTTGCTCAAACATCTTGAGGCAGCAACTAAAGCCACCAAAACTGAAAGCTGTGTGCCTCAGCTTTACTAGAAAACGTAATATATCAAATATGATTGCTTCTGTCTGAATCTTTTTGCCACATTATCTCTAGATGTTTGAAAATATCTCAGTATTTGGACTTAGTGTTTGAGCTCAACTCAAATTCTAGAACAAAACTGGAACACATAGTAGTCTTGTCTTAATATATATATATATATGTGTGTGTGTGTTTCCTGACTAATTCTAGGAGTTATATATAACATCATGTTTCTTCAAACCAGACAAAGCAACTGCAGAAAAGTGCCATTTCTAAGTCTAGCCTCAAGGGGTGATTATGATGGATTTGAAATTTCATGCAAGTGTGCTGGACCCAGCCGCGATAGAGTTGTCAAAGAACAGCCCATAGTGTGATGCATTATGTTTTTGAGGCTAGAACAGTTAATCCCAGACTGATGTTCTGCAACGTGCTTGCACAACATAAAGTCTTTCTTCGTTTCCCACTCTGACTGCAACAAGCAGGCTGGGGGTGCACAAGAAGTTGGGATTCTGACAGGCCAGTGATATTCCACGCCTTAAGATGTCATGTTCAGCAATTAGCTCAGGTAGCTGAAGGAAGAGGAGGGGAAGGCTTTGATTTGCATGGTAGTGGTGCTCAGAGGCTGCCAGGACTGTTTCTGGGAGGAGGTCAGTGATTGCTTTTGCATCATTTGTTATCTTCCCCCTCTACCTTTCACTTATTAACAAATCTTCATCTTGACTCAGGAGTTTTCTTGCTTTGGAAAGGCTTTAAACTACAAGAGGGTTGGTCTAGATCAGACATTAGGAAGAAATTCTGTACTCTACTCTGAGGGTGGTGAGGCACTGCACAGGCTGCCCGGAAAAGCTGTGGATGCTCCATCCCTGGAACTGCCCAAGGCCAGCCTGGATGGGGCTTTGG
Source organism: Aythya ferina (assembly GCF_964211825.1). Lineage (NCBI taxonomy): Eukaryota > Metazoa > Chordata > Aves > Anseriformes > Anatidae > Aythya > Aythya ferina. The sequence goes on along the minus strand of NC_140300.1, from coordinate 62,025,060 downwards.
GCAACTTGGTCAGGTGGGAGGTGTCCCTGCCCACGGCAGGGAATCTAACAGAATTGGGTGGCTTTTAAGGTCCCTTCCAACCCAAACTGTTCTATGATGATAATCAGTAAGAGAGATACCTATCACATGTATTTTCTAAACATACCTGTTTTTTTCAGAAGACCACAACCTCTCATATTAGAAGAGCACTTCACTGGTTTTGAGAAAAATAAAGTTTCATCTTAGTTTATCATACCTCACAATCATCTTCCGAATTTTGTTGAACATTGCACCATCTAGCTACAGGCTCATGAACAACTTCCCATTCTTCATCAGCTTGTTTGAGGATATTCACAAACGTTGACTTCCCTGCAGCTGTAGAAAAGCATTGAGGAAGAACAGTAGTCAAAAAGGCTACTGTTCTTTAACAAGGGAACAACTATTTTCAAGTATCATAAATGGGTGTCTCCCACCATTTTGACGTCATTCAGGTATGATTCAGAGACCATAGTGCACCACAAATTATCAAGGAACAGAAGCACAATTTTTTGTGTTTTAAAAACCCTTACAACACTCATATCAAAGCAATAATGACAGCAAGCCTGTCAATTATCTGGAAAGTTACATTTGCTTGGTGGTCCACTCTTGGGCTCAAAGTTGCTGCAATTTACACTTCAGGCAAAAAAAAAAAAAAAAAAAGAATAGCGAAGAAACATAAAGCAGAAGGGATGTTTTCTCAAAGATACAGCATGCAAGTCCACCACCAATGGAGAGAATGCTCAGATTTTAAAAGAGGTACTTAAAACTGAGAGATGACAAGCAGCTGGTTCTCCAGTGCAGGAGCAGGCACCAGTCAGCAAAGTGGTACCTACTCCTTACAACTCCTACCCTCAATTTTGAGCTCAGCTCTTGGAGAAAAAAAAAAAAAAAAAAAAAAAAGCATCTTATTATGAAGGAACTTCCTGCTCTTCACAACAGTTAAACAGGTTTCTCTCGTTTGCTGAGGGAGGTATTGAACACTACAAGTTTAACCTGACAGCCTGCAGGTTAAGACACACAGGTGTCTTATGCTTCAGTCAGGAACGAATAAATCTTTATAGGAAAGGCAAGAGAGAATAACCCTTTAAAAATAAACCCTTAGAAAGGCGAACAAATTAAAAACCACCCCGGGAAGCTCGCTTTTTCCCTCAACCCCCCCGCAGCGTTCCCAGCAGCCGACGTTCTCCTCGCGTTATCCCCCGGCTGGCTATCGCGCCGCGACTCCGCTTCTGGGGACGGAACCGGAGAAAGGCAAAGCCGCCCCCGGGCACCCACCGAGGCGGCGGGGCGCCCCCCGACTCACCGATGTTGCCCTCCACGGCGATCTTCTTCACCCTGCCCTCCAGCCGCCCGCGCTTGGGGGGAGTCGCCATGAGGGGACGGCACCGAGAGGGAGGGGGGGTGTAGAGGGGGAGGCGCTGTGTGAGGGAGCCGCGCGCGCACAGCAGCCGCGCGAGCCGCCAACGGCCGCAACGGAAATAACCGTCGCCCCTTCCGCCGCCGCGCTCGCGCCCGCCTTTCGAATTTGGCGCGCGCCGGCCCCCGCCTCAGGGGCGGCGGCGCCCTGAGGGGACGGGCAAAAAAAAAAAATAAACGAGACAACCGTGGTCAAACATAAGCTATTTATTTTCCTCTTATAAACAGCCTTCAGCTCCTTGTTGAAAAAACAAAACAAAACAAAACAAACTAGAATTTAAATATTTTGTCCCATCACAGACAACGATCTGTATACATTATTTACAACTCTCAAATAAACATGTTGCGAATTTTCAGACATTCAACTTTTTTTTTCTTTTTGTAAATCAAAAGCTGTCATTTAAAATTAAAGGAACAATCAGTGACTACAAACTGAAGCGATATTGGCACAGTTAGCTTACAGTAAGGGTTCTCGTCTTGCATTTTACACCATATTTTCTCCCATATTTCATTAGGATTTTAAGAGGAGGAAAGGTTAGTGTTGCTTCTGTAATATATATATATATATTTTGCCTTCAGAAATGACCTTTTATTGAAACCTCATTCACTCCTACTGCATTCTTCTCTCCCATTGCACAGCAAGGTATGTGCTTCTGTGGTACGAAGCAACACGACTACAGCACACAGAAGTAATAAAACAGCAATGTAAATAAGCGTTCCCTCTGCGACATCTCTCTGAAAAATGTCAGAAGTTGCAAACGTACAAAAATAATGAGTATAGTTTAGTGGCTATAAAAATTAATTTCCCCTAAAAATACAATATTCTATGAACAATTCAGGGAATTTGTTTCTAAAACAAAAATGTAATCTGGTATTTACCTAGACTGCAATCTTAACCTGGTAAAAGGAAATTGTAAGAAAAGCATGAAAGTAGAAAGGTTTAACACTTACAATGACCGATGTTAGCCTCATCTTATAAGATCCAGGAAAAGACAACAGACATTTGTAAAACTACTAGTGGTTTTAGTGCAGTTTGGGAAAAAACAACTGAAATTAGCAGTGAAGGAAATAAGATTCAGAGTAACGGTGAATCTTTTAGTGAAAGTAAAGCAAGGAATCTGTATTCATGCTGCACCTCTTTAAATAGTCCAACTAAAAGGAGGTGTTTTATATACAGTAATATAGCACTCTGGCAGGTAGGAAGGGGGGAAAGGCTGGTAAGAAAAACTACCCAAAAAGGATATGTTTATAATAAAACTGTGTCTTGTGGTTCAAGAGAAAGGGGGGCAAGAAGCAGAAAGGAACAATCTGAAAGGTACATAAAGTCCATAGCAGCAAATAGGTATCCTTTACCTGTTAAGTGAGTGTCAGGGAGACTGGGAGAGTGTTCAGCTCCTAAATACTGAAGAAGGACAGTGATCCTCTGCAGCTTGAAGTAAAAGCTAAAGTTCAAAGCTCTACATTGCATAGTAAGCAGTAAAAGAAACTTGATGCTTGCAGACGGGCCGTTGGCCCCTTGAAACCTGTTTTCTCCCCTCACCTACCATTCAGCTACCTGCAACAGCAGAATGTGGCATTTTTCTTTTCTATTTGCACAATTAACTTGTATCCCTGACTTGAATATGAACGACTGCAAGCATAACATATCCAACACCATCTCAACAGTGTCAACACTGGCAACGGTGGCCAAACGTGCTTAACTAACAGTTTGTCCCATCCCGGCTTGAGGTAGATGACCTCCTGAAGTTACCACCCACATCACTGACATGGTCGAATATGCTGGTAGCTGAAGAACACCCCGAACAGCAGAATTTAAGGACATCAGTAGACTGGAAGGCCTCAGCAACAACTGGCGGCCCCCAGCCTGATTTAGCCCCATCGGCACCTTCTGCTCCCTGATGGCCACAAAGCAGAAAGGTTTTGTTTCAAAGATCTTGACACGTAACAGAGACTGTTTGTAACACCGGCCTAAAGCAGCACATTTGTTCAGGGTTCACTTCTCTGGGTTTTATTTGGGGGGTTGCCACCCCCCAACCGATGCACTATTTTATGAACATATTCCCTCTACCCAGATTCACCTTGTAAAACATGACAACTTTTGTGTAGCATTTTAATGTGCCCTTACTTCACAAGTGTAAACACACATGAATTTCTGGTCCCACATCTTTTTGAAGCAAAAAAGGAAAAAATAATTAAAAGCTGCAAATATAAACAGCATAGGGATATTGAATCCCAAACACTGCATGCTTATCTTTAATGTTATTTTCAAGTGTTGTATAATTAAACAATGTGTTCATACAGTTGTCAGGCAAATCAAGATCTCCAAGCTTTTATTACATGCCTAGAAACTATTCTGTAGAAGTGTTTTCTACTGCCAAATCCTAAATGCAAAAAAATGCACTATCCCTGTAAGAGTAATATTTTAAGTAATACATTCAAATTCTGATTTGCTGAACTGCAGTGAATGCCTCTGAATTTCTAGAATTGGGTGTTCAAAAAAAAAAAGGAAAAAAAAAATATTTCAGAGTGCAAGTCTGCAAAAAATGAGGAGAGCAACTGCAATGGTTACCAGTCACAGCAAATCCTCGCTTTTAAGTATTCTTCTTTTTAGTTTCTTTCTTGTATATGCCACCAAACCAACAAAAAAGCTTTAAATCTAATAGAGGGTATCTCCCCTTGGTGCAGACTTGTGCCACTGTCACGTCTTGTTGCAATGTGATAACACAAACTCTAGCACTGGTTGAAAGGCTCCAGTAAGCTTTATCAGCACAGTGAATATGTGCATGCAGCCTATTGAGCTGTAGTGACTCAACTCAGTAAAGCAGTTTTCATTGGCAAGTTTATAGGATTTTTTAATTTCCAACTGCATCCGCAGCACTCTTCACGCCTCTGTAGCTGAACGCCTATCTCCCTCAAGCTTAGAAGTTTCAGTCATTAAACATTTCTTGGACAGAAGTATGCATAGAAGGCTGTGTGTGCAAGATCCTGTTCTAAATTCAGCTTCCTGCATGACTGAAGTCCATTTAAAATACTGCACTTCGAATTCAGGAGCTAAGCTGCTTTTGCATAGTCACGTGGGTGCTCTCCACCCCCAGAGCTCTGCAAAGATGTTAGTCTTTTGCATTGTTTACTCCTGAACTAAAAGAGCCCTCCAACCCAGAGCTTGCAGCAGCCTAACCAGGCTGAGTTGCATCCAGATCAGATGTCAGGCACGCTACTCAAGTTCAAAACAATTCTGCAGCTACAAAGACATCATGAATCATGCACTGTCCCTACTGCATTCCCAGCTATCTAGCTACCTCGCTGAATGTACCATACAGCACAAAAAATAAAATAAAATAAAATAAAATAAAATAAAATAAAATAAAATAAAATAAAATAAAATAAAATAAAATAAAATAAAATAAAATAAAATAAAATAAAATAAAATAAAATAAAATAAAATAAAATATGTGGTGCATTGGAGGAGAACTCTTTTTGCAACTATTAAAAAGGATGGTACTTGCCCAATCCAATACATGGGATATTCTGCCTATGGGATCTCCTTTCTTATTAGCACATTAATCGACCCCTGACAGCAGGATTTAGATGTTACACCACTGACTGACTCTTCCATTGGCCAACAAAATTTCATGGGGATGCCTGTCAAGACTAGGGATGTCCTCTGAACAGGAAGACTGACAAAAGCATTGGGGTGAATACTGCAGTCATAGGTGTCTTGACAAAGGGAAGGAAATTGTGCTTGTCTCTCTTATGTACTTTTGCCTTCAGTTTTCTTTTACCTTACACGTTTTTTTCTGACCCCCAACTCACTGAAGAGAGAACAGACACAGGGCACCTCTCTTTTCCTCCCATGTGCACGTACACACAGGGGAGAGTCAATATCGTGACTGGCTGCAAAATGGTATGTCCCTACTCTATCTTTTTTAAGCTAGGAGTCTGTCAAAACATTTGAGGGAAAGCTCTCTTTGCATCATCAGCTTGACCTACTTCATCTTTCCAGTGTGGACTGTGATCAATGTAATCCAATCCCAATTCTCAAGTTAATAAAAGTCACAGTAAAGAAACCTCCTTGATAGTTACCTATTAGGAAAATGTCTTCATCCTGTGTAGACAGAAGAAGCTGAAACAGAGTAAGTGAAATTTTCGCTTGTCCTTAACTTATAAGCAGCTTCTACTGGATATTGACCTTGACCTGCAAAGGAGACAAAATGTATTCTATGTTTTTTTGAACTTTAGCAAAGCTTCTAATGAAGCCAAGGGCTGTCTGAATTACCTATGCTAAACTCCAGGTGTTTTGCAAGCAGTCTCCGTATCTAACTTTACTGTAACCAAACCTAAATTCACTATGAACACTACTGCACGACCACTCTTTACTACTCTACAAGAAGAAGAAAAGTTTCCACTTCTAAATGAAAAGCTGTGAAAAAAAGCACACAAGGCCATTTTTCTTGTTCAGTACTATGTCTTCTCAATTGTTCTCCAGTCTGGTAAGAAAGAGAGACAGAAGTAACAGAAGTTTAAACTGCTTCTCACGCTGACAGGGTAATTTAACTCAATTGCGGAACAATATTGCTCTTAAAATAAGCTTCTGATGATTTTGAAGTACGTTATTTTAACTCAAAATCAACGATTCTTGTCTCCAAAATGAACATATATTTGTTATTGTGCTTAAATACTTCTTAGCTGTCCATGCTAATGGCCTCTTAGATATTTTGCAGGCTGCTGCACAGCATTTTCTCCTTTACTCAACGCTTTCAGTCAAGCAGAGGTGCCCAAAATAAAAGCTCAACTTTTCTGCCATGAGTTTACCTGTAAATTTCTGAGGTTTGAGAGTCAAAGTAGTATACGTGGGTCAGTTGATATATACACATTACTCACATCTGAGTGTTTTAGTAAAGTCACAACCTAGCAAAGTCTGCCAACCTTAACCACCTGTTGTATCAGATCTGGCAACTAGTGATATCACAGGATAGCAAGCTGCAGACCCTAATGCATATTTATTTGAAGCCCAAATGCAGCAGCATTGACAAGACCCCTAAATGAACCAGAGAAGAGAGTCATATGGGCTTCTGCAATGGGAAACCCAACTGATATAGTTGCAGCAGAGATTTCCAAGCCATTGTGTACAACAGCCCCAAAAGTTAACTTGTCACAGGCGATTCTTGTATCTGGTTTGAGACAAGAGAAGGCTAGAGAGGCAGAGAGACTAACACAGGTGGGGGAAGGACACATTTCAGTTAGATGGGGGAGAATGTTGTCATGCTAATGTAAATCCTAAATGGCTCACAAAATTACCTTCCCTTCAAGCTATGTTCCCTATTACAGAAAACACTATCCATCAGAGCTCCTCCATGGAGCTGGGCTTTTTATTCCTAACTTACAAACACCATCCCATTAGTTATTTTTAAAGGCAGGATTTTCTTCGTATTACCCCAGTGTAGTTTTGCTACTATCTTCCCTAACTGTATTTGTGCAAAATGACAGTTCATTTGGCAAACACTAGGAGACTTAACAGAAGTGCCCTACCCAAAGTGGTATTGTACTCACCTGTTACAAAAAAGTAACCACAAAAAGCAAAAAACAGTGCAACAGACGTGTAAGTATTTGCTAACCACAAGTTCTCTGTAATTTTGACACCTCCTTCATCATTTTGATTTGGCGACTAGAGCTTCGTATCGCTTCTCTTTATAAGAAATATCTACTTTTGAAAAATTCTATATTAATCTCTAAAAAAATAAGACAAATATTTGTATTAAAAGCTGGAGATCACTGATTTAAGTAAGTTATGGCTTTTTTAGTGTAAGTATATATATATCTTTTTTTCTAAAACAAGTATCAGTAAGTGTCTTGGGTGTTAGTTCGTATTTTCTGTTTCCAGCAATGTTCAGTATTGTATGTGCTTTGCACCTCAGAAGCGAGTTTGCCAAGGCACTTAGAGAATGTAAGGAAGTCTTTAAGGGACTTCATGAGAATGGGCTACCATTGACACAATACAGAACCCATCCACCAGCAGAGTCAATCCCCCAACCAAGCATGTTTCCTTTACAAACAGTCAGCACCTGCTAAAATTCCACAATGAGTAACAACTATCAAAAAAAAAAGAAAAAAAAGGCTATTTACTGCATGTCACTAACAGACAAAAGATTTCCCCTAATAAAAGCAGAGAGTAGAACTTGGCTGTCAGGAATAACAGCACAGGGTTTTGTTTTTAAAAAACAAATGAACAAAAAACAAATACCACACGCTCGCTTAAAGAAACAAGTGACTTCGAAAAAATCCTCTTCCTTTTATCTGTCCTTAGAGGTGAGTTTTTCAATCAGTTCTTGAAGTGGTGCAAGCTCTCTTCTGTCAATAAGGTTGAATTCCTGTAACAGGGGTGAGGGGAAAGACAAACAGAGTTATATATGTGCAGCTCAAGTAGGAAGTCTTATTCCAACAGAAGTCATTTGGTAGGAGGCTCTTCCAGTCCAGGCGTAGCCAACTGCAATGTTTTCTGCCTGTCTGCCATTATCTAAATAATAAAGTTAACTGCCTAAAGCTTTTTTCCTCATTTAAGGGGAGGAAACATGCCAAGAAGATGCCCTTTGTTGGGCTGGGAAGGGAGAAGAATGTAGTATTGTAGCAAACACTCTCTTTGTAATCTTTAATCAACCGTTTCAGAGACTGTCCTCCCTCTTTCTTTCGTAAGAAATTACTGTCCTATTTAATTTTTTTGCTAGGAAACAGTTTTTTCTATTCAATTTGGGAGCAAACGAATACCTCATTGAAAATGTTTCAATTCCTTGAATACTTCTAGCAGTAAATATACATACAAATACCATGAGGCATACTCTTGGAGCCTTGGAGGTGTTGACTCATCCACAAACATACCCGCTGTTATGAAACTGAACGGGTGTTGCTTTGATACAGTACTTTTCAAGATAATAATCACAACTGTAACGTTCCTGCCACACTTACCTGAACAAAAAATATAAAGTGCTTGAAAGAAGTGTTAAGATGTGCCTCTTCCTGCAGCTGGATAACTGGATCAAAGTGCTGGTGATAAATGTGAGCGTAAACTCTGAAGAGACGCTTTAAAATCGTCTTTGCCACTGACATGAAATTCTTTGGGAACGGTACACCTACAAACAAGAAAAATGGATGGCTTATTTTTAAACACCCATGCCATGTTCATTTATGTTAAAACCCATTATAACCCAACCTTATCTCTTGCACCCCACTGTGCTTCCTTCACAGGAAGGGCCGCTTCATTTCTTTCAGCAATTTTGTCTGTAAGTCACACAATGCACTTAGACCAACGCACAATGACAAGCTCATTAGAAGACTGCAGGGGAGGTTTCTCTCCCTCCAGTAGTCCAGTGGCTTACGAATTCACCCCAAGACAAATTCAACTACATTTCTATGCTGAACACACCAGATACATTTGCATTGGTAGCTAAAATCCCCTTCAATATCAATCATATTTTACTGTTTGCATGGCTACAAGTGAAGTAAGAAAAAATGCTGTCTCCCAGCTGTCTCGTGCTCCATGAAGAGATTCCGTCTCCATCCAGCTCATCGTCATCCCTTTGCCTGAGGCTATTGCTTTCTCACCTGCCTGCTGAAGAACTGACACATGCTCCTTTCACTCTTTGCACTGAAAATGACCCAGGACATGTAAAATTAGTTTCAACAGCCAATCATTGTCAGTATACAAGTTCTATTAATATTGGTTAGGAAACTGCAACCAGCCACTGGGAGCAATAATCTATTCAGCCAACTCAAGTTTTTAAAAAAAAAAAAAAAAAAAAAACAATTATCGATCATCTAAGTAGATGAAATTTTTCTAACTTCTCATCACGTAGCAGATCTCCCAGACAGCTTAGTTCTTTTGCAGTCCTTTCAGCTGGTGAAGTCCTGTCAGAAGGCCAGTGGCCAAAGCTGGATGCTGGTGGCCAACCATGATCTTATTAACACTTTAAAATTCTAGAAATAAAATTTCCACACTTTACTTCAGCTTGTCCTGCTTATAGATATATCACATTTCCTTCATCGGCTACTGCATCACATAAAAAGTTCATATCTAATTGCTTGGCTGTGGCTTTAAGTCCCTTTTGGCATCACTGCATTTCAAAAATATATCCTATTAAAAAAGTCTTCACTTATTTTCGTTCATACTTACAATCATAAAAAGTATATGCTGAAGTGAAAAAAAGATCCAGTCCTGACGTAGTCTTTTAAGGACCGCTTTAATACAAGCTCCAAGTATTTAATATCACTCCTTTTAGTAACAAGACTTCTACCCCAGCTCTGAACTCTACCCTGAAACACTAAAACAAGTGTCACAGTACATGAAGATACTGTGTTCACATCTATAGAGCAGAAAAGATTTAGATTTTTGTCACTCTTCTCAAACTAACCAATCTTCTTTGCATATCTGCTTAACATAAGTAAAAACAAATGCCACTTGATTCTGACAGGTGGCCCTGTTACTCTGAATAGGCTTATTGGAAATGTGTCAAATGCCTCAGAAGCTATGGACAAAATACAAGCAATTAAGAGATCTCCCTTCCTTTTTCTACAATGGTTCATAGCCCTGTGAGTAGCAGTGTATTGGAAAACTGCCAGTTTGGAGCTTTAGAACAAATTGTCCTCCGTGCCTCCAGCAGGATTTTGTTCTCCTTTTCATTTCAGGAGCAGTGGTTGTTCATTATTTTCCTCCTCCATTTCTGCAAGAAACCCTCTTAAAAATATGTCTTCCATCTTCATTTGAAAAGAAAAAAAAATCACGCAATTAGGATCAAAAATGCAGTTCAGCTTCCTTGGAAGTAAGGTCTAGAACTTCCCCATGAGGACCAAGCATCTTTGCTTTATCAAAAATCTGCTAGTTTGCTCCAATCTATTGGTTATAAGGTTTAGAGATCCTCCTACATATCTTTAAGGAAACAACCCACCTTTCAAAACTAAAAAAAAATAAATCAGATTTGATTAAAAAAGACAGTTAAGTAGAAACAAATCTTCCTGCATTCATAATTGTTAGATATTTACTAAAAATGTTAACACATGGATCAGAGCTCATGTACTACCACATGAAGTTTATCTTAACAGATCCAAGTGTCTTTCTACGTATAATGTTACCTTTTAGAGTTGTCCTACTCCAGGATAGTCATTTAGAAGACCTTACAATGCTACAAGACTTCAATATACCTGTACAACTGCAACCCATACACATTGTTCAATTTTACTTTATTTACGTTACCTATTTTAGAAGGAAATAGCGTCTCATCATCCAGCTGATCCTGGACCCAAGTCATCAGGTAATCTATGTACTTTGGTGCGGAGCACTTGATTGGCTTCTTTATGTTTGTCCCATCTGCCCAGTGGTACTCGTATCTGGGGTGAGATGACAGCAAGACATTCCTTAACACAAGTGAATCATTCACAACAAGGCCTAGAAGATAGCTCTTCCTGCACCACTCCCTGTACTCCCACACCCTCCCACAGCCCTTCCTTGAAACAAAGGTTCAAATGGTCCCAACATCATCTGCAACTGCTCGATACCAAGTCTCCCCACAATAAACAAAATAAATTACAAGCTGTTGATATGAAACATCAGAAGTTTACATTGTATTCTCATTGTATTAAAGGCATGGACGAGATTCAGAAGTAAGTTAATTGCAAGGAATACTATTAAAAAACGGAAGCTGGTGTAAAGTGCATTTCATCCAACAGTTGGAAGAAAGCTTCTAGATTAAATAGTCATCCATATGTTCGTATCAGATAGTCTAGTATTACCAGGCAGCACACAGAACTAGCCCAAGATGCACAAAGTCACAGTTTCCAGCTCTACCACCGACTCACTGGATAGCTGCAGTCTTTTAGCTTAGTTTTTCTATCTGTAAATAAGGTGACATCACACCTTCAGCAAAGCCCTGATGTCACTATAGAGCAATAAAACATGCACTCTTCTCATCCTTTTCTATTCAAAGGGCTAATGGCATTGACATCTTTAACATGGCACATAAGGAGTAGGTTCCAGCTTCATTCATTTCACAGTTGCCACTTTAACCTGAGCAATTATAAAGCCATGGAAAGCTGTATTAAACAGCATCCGTTTGCATGCACAACCAGAAATAAGTCCTCGTGAAATCAGAACAGAACAGATTTTTTTTGGCTGGCTTGGGGTGCGCAATGCACACAAGCCCAGACAGAAGCGAAAACAGCTTATTATGGGAACATATAGCTGAAAAAAAAGAAAGAAAGAAAAAAAAAAAAGACACAACAACACAAAAACAACCTGTGTTTAACACTGGGAGTCCGACAATACCAGCTTTCAAGTGAACCACAGTGTTCCTTTCTGTTTCTTGCTGAGCACAAATGCATATATCTTAATATTCCCTGCCAATTTGTTAACATCTGAGCAGGTTTTTTTTTTCTTTTTTTCTTTTCGCCTCATCAGCACAGCCACATGTAGCCCTCTCTTAGATCTAAATTCAGCATAATTCCCCACGCCTGTTTTAGATCGTCCAGCCTTGCTCAGTCAAGCGGCCAAAGAGCACTGCTGCAGAGTGGCTATCTGCGGGGCAAGCCTGCTGCCCAGCCAGAAACGAAGAGGACTGCTGAGCTCTGCAGCTCTGAAATCCTCCCAAAGAAATGAATGAATAATGGCTCAGACTAGCTGCACCAACCACTCCTCTTATTAAAAAACAACCACAAGGGTAGCACTGTCAGCTCACTCGTGCTGTTACAGGAAACCTACCCACCGCATCTACAAGTTCTATCCCAGTTCTCTTGAGAAGAATTTGAAGAGATGTTATTAACAGCTAATATTTCTTCTTTTCATGGAGGATAACATGCTCAGCTGTTAGGTTTTCAGTACAGTGGTAGCATACCACACTGTTTGGAGTGCAAACAGCACCACCTGAACTTTCTCCTGCTATCTGCAAATAGTATTGTGAGGACATTTGGGAAAGTCTTCTATTTAAAAGATCATACACATCATTTCACACAAAGCTTAACCATATCTGATCAATTTGGCTTCAAGTTCTGTTTAACATGTTTATTTTTGTCAGAACAGTAACCAGATGAACATTCTCACAACAAACACATTTTATGAGCAATTCCGAGTGTGCAGCTAACAATGCTATAAAAGGACCCTGGTTTTAGAATGGTGAGAAATTAGAAGGTCAGAAAGCATTTTTAAATCATCTCTCAAAATACACAAGGAAATTCCATACGCAGTGAATGGACCACAGTATTTCTAGCATGAACAAAATCGGTATTCCTCGCCACCCAGTATTACCCAAACACTGAGTTTTAAGTGGTATTAACGTAGGACAAATGCCAGCTCTTAGCTAAGGTGCCAGATTCAATCTAGAGGCAAACAGAATAACAAGAAAAAATCTAAATTACATGCTAAATCTCATCCAAATAGCATATATCCCCAAGACAGCTCCTCCTCACAAGACTATGCATTAGTTCTGCATTTTTGAGAGAAAGGAGCACCATAGAATTACCTTTAAATAACACAGCTCTTAAGAAACACAGAAGATGTGCCTTGAAAAAAATGAAGTCAAACTCCCCAGGCTCCACACAGTGGGTGTGTAATGTTCATGGTTGTCCCTACGCTGTCAAAGGGCTTGGGGTCAGCAAGGGAGAGGAAAATGAATTCTTCTGACAACCTTAAAAACATCACCAACAAAAAAAAAAACACTCAAGAATTCTAGCAAAAGAGGGAAAAAATAAAGAATTCTTAAACATAAAACCAAAATCAAATTTTTCTAATACTAATAAATGCAAGTTATTTGCCATCTATAAATAGATAACCCAATGGTGCTTCTCACACTAGAAACCATCTCTAACTATAAACATTTATAGGACCAGCTTCTCTATCAGCCAATTAAAAGTACTTGGCTTGGAGAAAAAAAGGTTTAAAGTAAAATTAAAGCTGTTACCTTTTCCAAGAGCAGTAAGATACTGTGGCTCTGTAACATCTTTCAAAAGACTCTCGGACATATATTTGGACCTATTGTCTCTAAATCTCAGTAAAATTGTACTAAATCAGAGTGAAAAGAAAGTGCCATATTCTGTTTTGTGTCTCAGTCATCAAGGAACACAGGTGCAAAGTGGAGTGCCAAAACAAGGCAAAAGGACAGACATTGCTGAGAGATGCAGGGTATTTCAAGGACCTGATTATCTGGTTATTTCTTTATTTACTGCTACGGACACACTGAATGGAAGATAGCACAAGAACATTCACCTACAGTGTATTACACCCGTGGAGGATTTCTGGGAGGCTGTCCACTTCCGAGTGTCACACTACTCATATTTGACATCTAAACTTAGAAGCACTGCAGACCTGAAGCCTCACAAAAATCAAAAGTGTCTCACCACCGCTAACAGTGAGCTTAGTTCACTCACTCAAATGCCTAAATATGGATTTGAGAGGCTCAGTTCAGACATCCAGTTCTAAAAAATGCAGCAGACACATCCTTCCTTTGTATTCTTATTTAAAGCATGGTTGTAAAACCATGGAGGAAGATAAAGAGAACTCCCCTCATCCCATACTGGTCAATAAACATATTACTTTTATGCAGGTTTTTAATGTGTTATCATGACTGCTGCATTGATGGTGACTAAACTGATACATGAACAGTAAGGAGGTGAAAACCAGCTAGAGTTTGTTTGGGTAAAAAATGGCTTGTCTTTGCAGACATGAAAAGGATGCAATATTACTATGAGAAAGCATATATTTTGGAAGAAATCAGATAATTTTCTCAAATTATTAGACAATGAGCTGTGCAGCAGGAAAGAGATCTGTTCTTGATGTCTATGCCAATCCTTAACTAACTCAAGGTACTAATGCCCTGGTAGACTAATTCAGCAATCCTTCCAGCAAAGACAAGTCCAAAATAAATGTAAGTGATCTCACAGCACACATGCCTCATGTTAACAGAATGGCCAAGCTGGATTTCAGTTGGATTTTATCATTCCTAACCTAAAAGCAGCATTCAGCTCCCCCACTCCCACACCTGTTCAAACCAGGAGGCTTTGGTGGGTCCCCAAAATTGACTTGCCTCAGCCAAGGCTTCCTGGTCAAGATCACTACCAAGAAAAACCAGAGGACCCAGGTGGTACCTACCCAGCTCCAGGCATTTGCTTATCACGGAAGGCAGCCCTCAAGAGAAGGAAACCATCCCAACATCAAAAATAAACACACAAAGCCCCCACACAAGCCCAGGTGAGCTCTGTTTTTCCATAGTCTGCTTCAGGCTCGTCAGTTGTGCTACAAAAATTGTGACTGAGCCACTATGAGTTCCAAACAGCTACCTACGTATGGATCAGCAGCTTACAACCCTTTTTTAATATAGGAGCCATAAATGTTTTTCCACTGGGAACATGTAGCCCTGTGTCTGTAGAACACCAAGGCACTCCAAACTCAGAGTTACTAAAATAAAAAGAAAACCCCAAGTGTGGATGCAATTATACTGGCTTGCAAGTAACTTACATGACCTAACTTGCACAGAAAATTAATAAATAAAAGGAAATCAGACTGCAAAGCCACAGCGTGCTTGATGGTTTTAGTTCTCCCCAGCTACTCATGCTACTGCTGCCTAACCTGTTTCAAATGACCTTATACAAATTGTTACAGCTAACTCGCAGTCTTTTATCTGAAACACAGGAGTATGCAGTAACGGTGACAGCTCAGCCATGCATGTAAGCAGACAGCAACCTTCACCCTAGAAGCACTGAAGAGCTCATAAGACTCAGCGCCTCCTCAACTAGCACAGCTTGAGCCAGAAGATAACAGGAAACAGAGAGAAGAAAAAACAACAACAACTGTAAATATCAGAGCTGTTGCTCTAATAGGTTTTCTACCAGTACTTCCCTAAAAATATTTTGCAGGTCACCTTTAACTTAAAGAAAGGCCGTGCTCACTCAAACCAGAACCACAATACATGCTCTGCTGCCAGTCACCGCCAGCCAAACAGATCACCTGCTCTTGTGCCTGCCTGGCCCTGGCCCCTCAAACACAGGCACATTTCTGACCCTCGTTCACAAACCCCATCCCTGAGCACAGGTGGGGCCCGCAGAGTTTGGGGAATGCTCTGCAAATCCTAGGGACAAGGTCACCTAATTAAAAAGTTGGTAGAATGCTTTTCTTGGCCTTAGCGACTCTCTCCTACCCTGCTTCGTAACTGCTTGAGTACTACATCAATTTCCATCAATGGTTATCAGTACCGTTGGAGAGAAATAAATTGTTTAGACTGGCAACCAGAAAGCTAAGCCTTTAATAATTAACCTCCATCCCCAAGTAACTGCTTGTCATTCAGACAAACAAAGCAAACAAATATTTTCATGCTCTTATTTAATAACCAAGGGCCTGTTCTGCATGCCAAAGCACAAAGCAGACAATGGGCTATGTTATTGCACAAGCCTATTCCAAAGATCTTTTGTATAATAGTAAACTTTATTTCTTTTGTATTTTCACCCCCCTTCCCCGCTTTGCAGCAGCAGGTCTGCCTGCCCACACTGGTTTTGGCATTCAGCAGCATCCATTGTTAGTTTACCAGCGTAGCACCAACCCTTTTCTCAGTCGGTCTGGCTGCTTTTGCCTTGCAGAGCTCCTACCCTCCCTCTCCCTCCAGCAGCACCACTTGGCTCAAGCTCGGCTCCCCACCTCACTGGCTGGCAGCTACTGGCTTCAGACAGTAACAACAAACGTCATTAGGAAGGAGGAAAAAGAGGAAGAGAAGACTGGTTTCCTTTGCTGTTTATTTAAGATTTTAAGGTAAAAAGGAAGCAGTGCCTTCCCTCTCCACTTGCTCAGAAATGCAGTTATTTTCCTCTTTGGAAGACGTGAAGCAGATGGAGAGAGCAAGCACAAACATCACGTTGGGTATCTGTACAAAAGCGTAAGCAACAACCAAGGAAGTGAAACTTGAGTGACAGCGTAGGGGATTCTAACTCAGAGTACTCAAAACTACAGCCAGGTTTCTTTCTGCAGTACCTAGTCAAACACCTAAAAGAAAGATTTTGCTAAATCTTAATCAAGTGCTGGCAGATAAAAGCTTCCAGTCTTCATTTTAAAAGTCCTCATCAACATTTCAGAACAAAAAAAGAGAAAACAGTT
The DNA here is from genome assembly GCF_964211825.1 of Aythya ferina. NCBI lineage: Eukaryota > Metazoa > Chordata > Aves > Anseriformes > Anatidae > Aythya > Aythya ferina. The sequence goes on along the minus strand of NC_140300.1, from coordinate 62,008,511 downwards.
TTGATAGCCAGGCTACCTCCCAGGCTAAAGAAAAATAAAAAGAAATGAGAGCACCTTTCCATTTCCCAATCCCTTACAAAGGGCCAAGGCTTTTTCCCTCACAGGTAACGAGAGAAGACATCCTTTCCCCCCACAGAGATTATATTTTCTTTGGCACTCAGGTGAGCTAGTCTCTTTCAAACCCAAAATCATCTCAAAAATTATGCACGCATGCAACAATGAGTGAAAATAATCTTACTTTGGGCCAGCAGACATCACCGGGCAACTCTCCTCCGTGCAGAAGTCCGTGATGGTTCCATAAAGCATGTTGATCTGGTTGAAGAAGTCGACGGCTGTAAAACATTTAAACCATCCATTATCACTCTGCAGCTTGTGACAGTGACTTCTGTTCCTTTCATTATTAATTAATTACCACCAGTTAATATTTTGTCCAAAATGTTTCCTCATTTACAAACTCTCCATGGATATTTCTTTTGGGGAGCTATTCCTTAAGTTTGGTTGCAAGTTTGGGATAAATGTTCTTAGCCATTTTTTTAAACAGTTTACTGCTGAATCACTGAAATAAATAAAAGACCCGAAGTTAACATATCTAACTATCCCCAATGCTCTAACTACTTTAAATGGATGCTCAAGCACTTAGAACTCTTTGAAAGCAAGGCTCTTCTTCAATAACCTAAGAGCATGTTCAGTTTTTAGCAGCCATGGTCACTGTGATCAATTTATAAAATCCACTTTCAATGCCTAGTCCCCCTTGATCCACTGCGGAGCGCAGCACATTCCCAAGGTACCAATATGTAAGTTTATCTTTTCAAAATAACTTTGATAACAAAAATAAATGGATATCATGGGTTACAACTGAAAGGGGACCTATATTAAGCAGCAGAAAGCAAAATTTCTATTAGGCAGGGTTAAATTCTTACCACTAAGAGTATGACATGGTTCCAGTGTAACATTTTAGTCAATACTCCTACCCCTCTTATCCGGCAATGACTACTGTAACTTGTGCTTCTGGATGAACCCAAGCAATACAAGCATACAGGAACTTAAGACTTGTGGGAGTAGCTTTGGTGCCCTTACTCATCTATCCCATATTTTTATCAAATGCGTGCATGAAATTCAGCAATTCAACCGTATACAAGATAAAAATATATTTAATGTCCCAGTGCCCAGTCCACACTTCTGCTAGCAGTATCAGGCCTGCCACCTCTGACAAGAGGAGCTTTTACAGCTCGAATTTTGTCATCATGCTTGGCTAGTCCTCACAAGGAGAAACCAGTACGTAGTCTGTCTGAGATCAGCACCATGTAAGATTTATTTTATTTAAGTGTTACCTGTGTGATACCCACAACTCAAGGCATCTGTGACAGACTGTTCCCTTATTGGGATGGATTTCAGGAATACTCAGCTAAAACCCCTTATATCATTAAAAAGACATGCGCTATCCAATTTAGTGCTGAGGTGACAAAGCTCTTCATTCTGAACAAATGGGATTGTTTTTCTGAGACCGGCCTCTGCTGTAGTTAAACAGATGTGTTTGTCTTCACTTCAAAATTGACCTTTTTAGAGTCATCAGTTCCAACAGTGAATACTCATACAACCAACTTGCAGGACCCTGAGGCATGAGCACCAACACCACACTCCTCTTAGCCCACTGCTAAGGCAAAGAAAAGTGAGTTCATTGCTTTGTAGCTGGCCCAAATTGGTGTCCTCTGCTTAAAGCTAGAGAGAATTGCAATTACACTGCAATGCAATGGAGTTTGACATCCTCAATGTAAGCACTAGGAAATACAGTATACTATTAAAGTAACTGATGGTTAAGGGAATAGGAGGGTTAAATACTGTAACTATCCTCACTGAATATTCAGGAGTATAAACAAAGATTACATGCACATCCTGGCAGCAAATTACAGCTACTGCTCAGCAGATGCAAGATCCAAGCTACAGCTGTGTCACATGATTTCCCAGGTATCTAAAAAGGAAAGCAGATAAAAACTGGTATGGCATGCACCTAGCGCAGTTCATCTCCAGCAATAAAAAAAGGTTTTTCTCCCTTGAAAAGCACCAGCAGAAAATAGCAAGACAACTTCGGGAAGGGTTGATAAAGTTAGAGAGGAGAAGAAGGGCTGCAAAAGCATGTTTGGGTGGGCAGGGGGGAGGCATTTAACACTGCAAAGGCAGCAAGAAGTGGGTATATGCAGCCCTTGTTTCATAAGTGTACACAAGAACTGCTAATTAAGTTTCCATTCCCTGCTCCCAGTAGAAACCACAGCCCAGTGTTTGCTTCGAGGCAAGCATGTTCAAAAAACCCACACAGACTTCGACAAGATGACTGATTATTGTGAATCCCACACTTGCAAGTCTCAGAAGGCCATGAGACACACCACCCAGCCACCACAGCCAGCAGTGCCTGACAAACAAGAAAAATGCAAGATCCTCCTTTCCAACATCTGTAAAGCAGTACGGTGCCTCTGCACATTTTCATTTCCTCTTTTTACTCATGGGTAAGTTTTGAGGGTTATGTTACTTTTTGCACACATTGTCTGGTGCAAGTTTTTATTACTACAAAGATAAAGATGAATCGGACTTGTGAACTCATCAAAAACTGTACATGAAACTGAAAATAAACTGATCGCACACTTCTCACATTTTCATTTTTTGTTTTGAAAATATACTTCAAAAATTTACATGTAAGTCAACTCATTACCGTGAGACACCAGCAAGGCTAAGAGTCAAGCAAGAACTGGCAGAGCAGGGCACATTCTTCCTCTGCTATTACTGTTACGAAGGGCAAAACCAATGACATTAAACCATTTACGTCATTCTTGTTAAGTTTTTCATCAATAGAAGAGGCTCACGGCTTCCATTAACTGGTACAAGGTGTAGTAGACAGATGTTGTAAATCAAGGGAGCATCTAACGAGTTTCTCACTTCCAAAAAAAACACTAAAACGTCACTTCGCTGCAAGGAGGCATGAAAAAAAAAGACCATTTTATTGCAAAATGCAGCTGTTACCATACGCCAGTCTTGTCAAACGTTTCACTGCTTTTTGCCAGCCAGCTAATTTAGTGGTTATATCATTTGGGAGCTGAAAAAAAGAGGACACATGGAGTGGGGGAACCACCAAAAGGGAAGGATGCAAGCAATATATCAAGCACTGTTAGTAATGCTTACTCATAAAAACGGGCTGGCTCTTTTTCTAGACAGTTTTGCAATGCAGCATGAACAAACTTGTATCAGGAATGGTGTCAGTATGACGGTTCACTTCCCAAACATGTCAAAGAGCAAAAAGAAATAGAAGTACTGCAAATAAGCAACTAGAAGACATTTATCCTAAGCAAAACCTATACTGCTCTGCAGTGCACAATCAATACTCTACTTGCAGGCCAAGTCAAAGACACAAAAGCCAAGGAAATACCGAGACAAGGCACAGAGTCTGTGGCAGCCAAAATCCTGCATGGCTACAGAGCATGATACAGTTGGAGTTAATCCATTCTCTACGGGTAGAAGGAAGGCAGCAAATCATGCTGCAAGGAGAGGGAGGAAGAAATATGGTCAAGCAATCAGAATTTGGGCATTGTTGCTTGGCCTAGTCTAGCATAAAAAAAAAGAGAGCTAAGAAAAACAGCTTTAGAGAAGTTAAATAAATAAAACCAGAGACTTAGAGAGCAAAGGCTCACTACTTGGTAGAAACAAAAGGCAAGGACTAGCTTTAGGAACATTGCAAAGATTATTTCTGGGTTTGTAATGGGCAAAAGGAAAGACAAGCAACACGTGACTCATGTCTTAATATCTTTTAGACCTGGTCCTCACAGTTACCTACATTAAGGTTCTACGCTTCTCATGCAGAGGCTTGCCTATACTCTTGAGTAACCACTCTAGCTGCAAAAGAGCTAGCTTAAGCATATTAAGATGGCAATGATGGGCTCTTTTCTAAAAACAGCAGTGGCATTTCTACCTCAGCACTTGTTTGCGATCAAGCACTCAGATTTTAACCACTCAGACTACGAATTATTAACAGGAACATATTTTTGGCACGGGGAGCTTAAGGAGTTTTGTCTCAGTGAGCCATTCTGCATCCGCCAGCACTAAATGATACGGCATTCACCTCTCCCCACCTCAGCACAGCGCAGGGTGGTGCGTGTATGACAAAGGAGCCCACCCCACTAGGAAGGAGCACACAGCTGTGTTCCCACAAGTGTCAGCCCACATTTAACGCCCCCTCACAACAGAACTGCTAGCTGACTTACTGTTAACTGCAACCCATTCATTTAAGTCTTCACCCTCGGGAAGCATAACAGCCATCCGCAGGTTACCGCTTCCAAGCGTGGCCTCGGCATGTTTGAGCAGCTCGTACTGGTGAGAACCCTCGGGAATATTCTTCTTTGGTTTGAAGGTTTTGGAAGAGCGACTGCCGCTGTGAAAGGGAGAGGAAATAGTCAGAGAACTTACAGAAAGGGAGGAGGCAAGAAGTCACGCGCAAGCACAGGATCAGCATCAAAAACACTTCTTCCACTCCCGTATTGTCACGTCCAAAAGGATATTTAACAAGAACTGGGATGTGAAAGTAACAGGTGCTTTGACTTTTAAAATAAAATAAAATCAACTCTTCTCTGCTACCCTGCCTTCTCAGCTGTTCACCTTGCCATTAAGCCAGCTGGGCATTTCGGAATGCTCAAACTCACTTCATCCCCTCAGCAAGTAGGATGCTAGGCAAGATGTGACCAGAACTATTTCCTTCCCCAGAAGTTGTACAGCCACACATAGAGGATAGCAGCCCAGCCAAACAGAAATCTTCTTTATTCTTAACAGTCATGAATCTTCTCATGGTAATAAAAGATAGTAAATGACAGATAAACCCAACATCCACCTTCAGGAGCCTGTTCAGACCCTCATCTTTTCAACTCATGTATGGTGTGTTAAGTAGTTACTACAAATTCCTCAAAAATAAGCTGCTGTTATTTACAAAAGCATATTTTCTGCAGGCCCAGCTGATTCAGAACTGTATCTTTGCCACCTCAATCACCAGCAGCGTATTAGATCAAAACATTCACATTTAAATGGGGTTAGGGACTTAAAATGCCGATATCAAATACACTTTCCAAGTATCTGGTATTGTTTAGAAACTGTTTTCAAGGCAATGTTGTTCAAAAATATGCAAACACTTTAGCTGAATTCTGATATAATTCCACATTTTCCACAAACTTTCTGCATCATTTTCCCCTCATTTCACAGCACACAGACCTTTCAGTCTGTCAAAAAATACAGATGGCAACTTTTACAACTTGCATATAGATCATTTTCCTGCCTACAATTTTGTTTGAAAAACACGGACTGACTCAAGAAAAAAGTTTAGTTACCTACATTTCAAATGATAGCAGTGAGCCTGGATAGCAGGTTAGCCCCTAGCATGTCAGAAACATGACGCGCAGAAGTAAATATTTGAACAAGTGTCAAATGAGCCCATACTTGTGAATGTTTCAGTGCATGGGCTAAGGAAAAAAAAAAAAGGGTTGGAAAAAGAAAATTGATCTCTTGATTCCAACGAAAGGAAGTACAAAGAGGTGAAATCCAGGCAGCTGAATTTTCATTACAAGCACTGACCAGTTCTCATTTCTTTAACCAAGCCTGACATTATTTCCCCAGCTCTCCATAGGACAGAACAGAAATTTTTGTTGAAGGCTCACCACACGTCTCAACGTGCAAGGGTTGTAGCTCACCTCTGAGGCAATTCTAGCCTAGCCACCTTGTCACACTTTGCACTGCAACAAACTTGTTTCTGGCATTTCAGTTTCCCCACCACACTACAGCCATGAACAGAGAACTAACAAAGGAGATCACTTGTTTCCACAACCCTACACGCCAATGGCTCTGGCAGAGACGCAATGCACACCAAAGAAGGCAACATTTTTCCTTTCCAAAACACAATAGGTGATCATACACCAAACATAGGAAGAAGATGTGTATGGCTCCCATCTCTTCTGCTACAGGACACTTCGAACATGCACCCAGTCATTTGCATTACACCCTAAGCAAGGATACCAGATTCAAATCTTAAATAAAATAATTGCCTCCCAGTGGGAGTGAGAAGCTACTGCGGCTCAGGGAGTTCCCTTCCCCTCCCAACCACCAGCCACCTGCGTTTGTTGCCAGGCCACGCTCAAACTCACTCAAAAGAAAGAGCACCTGTTGAAATAAAAAATATATACATGAAAAAAATAGAGAACACTTTTAACTGACTGCTTAGAGATGCAGGGTTTTCCTCCTCGGGAACACATAGCCACAGTGACAACAAGGGGAGTGAAAATACAGCTTGGAACATCTGGCAATTGCCTTGGTGTGTGTCTGCAGAACAGGGCTGGCACAAAGCAATATCCACAGCAACTGAAGACCGAGAGCGCCTGGTATTGTTATCTTCCCACGCGTGTCATTGTAAGCAGAAGAAAAAACAGCACAAAATAAAGACAAGCACGGCACTTCCTGACCTGCTCAGATTTTGCTCTCTGCATCGTGATATGACAATGAGGGAAACCAAGTCCTGATACTTTCATGAAATTCAAACCAAAGGTTGCCAAAGACTTACCACTGCTCCAAAGCTCAGGTCATCCATTCATCATTCATCATAAAACAGAAAGGAAGATAAGAAATTCCCTTCCCCCTCAATGTACACAGATTCCCTAACTCTTAAAACTTAAGCCCTCCTTCCCTCTCCCTGTTTCAAAACCTAACACACATCAGCTTCTCTTCCACAATGCTGTCATTTGATGAAGGGATGAAGACTGAAGAACTTAACTGCTGTAACTGGTCTGGTGTCACTGCCTGAGGCAAAATCCACAGCCTCATTAGAGGCTACTACTGGGTGCAGGGAGCTCCCCAAGTGTGGTGAGGAAAGCTCCATCCAGAGGGAGCACCTATCAGAGGGATTCAGGTTATCAAGAGCAGCATCCCACTTCCAGCTTCAGCAGAAAACCTTTATTTGGGGAGGAGACAGTAGGGGAAAATACAAAGCAGTAGCTAGAAGAAAGTTACTTCGTAACTCAACCAAGAAACTGTTTGTTTGGATGTTACCAGAGGTTAAGCCAGCAGGAGTGAAGGTTTGAGAACCAAGCACAAGGAAAGCATGGTGAGGGAACTCCCTAAATAGCCCAGTCTATTTTGAGCAAACTCTGGGTAAGGATTCACACCCCAGACCGTGAGCTTGCGAGATAACAAACCAAGTCATTGTGGGTCAGGTGAACAGCCAGCAGAGATCTTCTACGGTCGAGGCAGCAGAGAAAGCAAAACAAGTCGGAAAAAGGTATCACTTCATCTCTGCTATCCCCTTCCCATATCCAGGGGCTTTCTTTCCACAAGCTGGCAAAATCTCTGAGAGGATGCACAATGCTCGATCTCATCAGCTCCCCCAGACAAGCCACCTCGTATTCGTGTATCTACCTTTGGCTCCTTTACCTTTCGGATCCCTGATTTTCCAATTCAGCGCAGCCAACCTAAGGCAGCAGGAAATGGTCTCACGCGAAAGGCAGGCAGGCATCCCAAAGGAAAAGTAATTAGGATAAATGCAGGCTGCTAGCAATCCTGTACTATGGAAATATCTGCAATTCTGGCAATCCATTATCAGAATTCCATGCATTTGTGCAGTTGGCCATATGTGAAGCCAGTTATCTGCACACACAGTCACGCGCTCCTTATTACAGAGTTCAGGGACACAGCAGCCCAACACAGCTTTCCCAAGCCAAACCCCTCATCGGACAAGTTTGCTCGTGGGCAGCCTAGTTGTAAATGGTGCTGCAAACACAGTTTCAACTTATTAGTTCGGTAGCTCTCCCATCCTTAAATAAATGAGGATGGTTTTGATTAATGTCTTAGCACCGTCAGCTGAATACCCCTTCAAAAGGCTCCCTTATTGAGTTATCCTGCTTAAATCCAGCACACGGCAGCATCTTCTTCCTGCATTATGATTCCCAACACTGAGATGTAAATGCCTTTAGAAAAAAATAAAGTATCTTTTCCTTCTTCCTATTATGTTAATCCATTACCTATGGCAGATTTAGAAAGTCCTCCTGTTCCACATCTATTTCCCCATGCCCTTGGGCATAAACTAGAAAAGTTAACTTCTAAAAGTTCTGTCTGGTGACCAATAATACAAGCAGTAATACGAGGCTTGGTCAAGCATGACATGTTTGTCATAACAGAATCAGCTGCATCTGTGAATCTGTTCTCCTGAAAACTTAAAAACGCCCCTGGTTGGTAGGTTGCAGCCACGTTTCCCTGTTGAGACTTTCTGAACTCTCCTTCAGTTTCAAAAACGTACATCGCATTAATGAAGTTGTGAAAGGGAACAGAAAACTCTCACAAATACCCCACTGAGGTTCCTTGGGCATAAAAAAGGTCACGAAATGGGGAAACGTTGCATCAGACCCAGTATTTGTCACCACCAATTTCTAGTCTTCCTGAAAGAGCCGACTTCTCAAGAATTTCTTCCAAATCCGAGGACGTTTTGCTGCCTTTACTCCCACGTCCAACGTTTCGAGCAAATTATGCCCTTCTATTTTTATAGGTAAGTGCAGCTACAGCAGTGCCAGATGCAGCTCAACCTAGCACCAAATCAGGAAACGTGTTCAAAGCCATTGACTCACTGTGCCAGGACGAGTCTCGAAGCCTGCCGAGGAAGCCGCACCTCTGAGCCGCACGGAGCGCCTCCCACCGTCAGAAGCCCACACGCTGCTTGGCCTCACCAAGACGTCACGACGTGCTTACGAGCAAGAACACAACATTTCCTCCAAAGCTGTAATTTTATCTAGCCATCTGCTGACAGGGAGGGTTTCTAATGAGGCGGATCCTGCTGCCTGGCCTGTCGTAGGTTTGCAGGATGATGCTTCCAGAAGAAAATTCTCAGGCATCCTACTTGCAGCACACTTTGCATGCTGCCTCACAGCCCACTCCAGCCTCAAACACAGCATTGGCAAATCTTTTATAATCCAAGCAGTTAAAAACCCAGCCTAACCTCCTGGTTCGTTTCTTTTTAAGTGGGGGAAAGGAGCCACTTAAACCTTCACAGTCCTGCTGGAAGCACTCTGGCTGACCTGGCTTACACCTCCTCACACCCAAGGGATTTGTGCACTCGAGTCTTTCACTGGAGCTTTTTACCTATTTCTACAAGGTCTGCTGCATCTCCATGGAAACCTGAATTCAAACAGAAAAGTTAGCATCCTTATGCAGAAAAAAAGTAAACACAGCATTGCTCCTCCCATCTGTTTCAGGCCACCTGGCAGCTCAAGAGCACAGTGCTGCAATTACCTTAAATCATTTCATACAGGGCTCATCAGTGGACTGTTTTATCCAGGGGATATCAACTTTCTTTCCTCAGGGAATGTCCGGGTTACTAAATGTTGCATGTATAGCCACTAGACTCCATGTCTCCCTAAAGCATCCACCACCAAGGCCCAGCTGATGTAAGCCCCTCCCAATTTTTGGAGGAGCTCGAGAGATTCAGAAAAAGCTGAACTCAAGTCAGCACACAGAACATTCACCTGGGGCTTGGAAACTTTCCATATTTCAAATCCTGCTTCTTCATCTTCAAAGGCCTTTGCAGGCATTAATTAATCCTCACAAAGTATCTTTGAAGTAGGCATCATTAGCGTCTTGTTAGACGTAGGGAAACTGAGGCAGAGACTCGCTGCCGCAGGCCAAGGAGTGAATTTATCAGAGAAGTCCCCACGTTTTCCTTCTGTGCCTCCTTGTCTCCCTTCTCCCGCCACGCCTCCTTTTCAACTCCAAGACACAGAAACACTGGAAGGAGAGAGCTAAATTCCAGAAAAGCAAGCATTTCAGGCCTTCAAACAATAACAATTGTAACATGCTGCTAAGAATAGACGCATCAGAGTAGGAGCGTGTTAGTTCCCAATAGCCAAGATGTCAACATAGAAATTAAAATAAAAGCTTAAGCTGCTTTTTGGAAAGCAAATCAATAGCTTCAGCATGTAGAAGCTCATTCTCAGTGACAATCACAGCAGCAGAAGGAGAGCAGGTAAATTAAATCATACATGCTCAAAATCTGCACTGACAAGATGTAACTTGAGCATTTCTATTTATAAAACTGAGTAGTCACAACATTTCTGTTCTGAAGACAGAAGGTGTGCGAGCCAGGCATTACTTTCTTCAGCTTTTACGATACCAAAAAGTCAATTATTTTCCAGTCTGATTCCACTCATTAAAATAAGCCCATCTCATCGTTCACTTGTTTGGAGGTATCAAACCCACCATCAGAATTCAGGAAGCAAATATTTCACAACCTCACACCCCTTTGATGTTCCAGCAGGTCTAAAGGCAGATAAAACAACCACCAGCCTACAACAGAGAAAGACGGCGAGGGAGCTTCAGTCCCATGGCCAGAGGCTGTGTGTGCCGTGAGCGTTTCTGCTGGGCTCTGGGGCAGGATGAGAAACTTCAGAGGCCAGCTCTGCAAGAGCTGCAGGCAGCTGGAAATGCTGTTCTCTCACCTGACACTACTTTCCATGAAGATGACTGTGAGACCCCTTGATAAGAGCAGGTTAATGGCTTGAAATGAGACGTGGAGCTGGAAGTGCTCTAAGACAGTGCAGTACTGAGTCCCAACTCAACCCTAATTGGGACTGGGAGGTCATTCAATGCCGTGGAAGAGTTAAAAGCCTGCAGAGACTGGAAGCGCACAAGCTGCTAGCTCTCACCCAGAAAAATGTCCCTTTGTGTAAATTCTTCAGCCGCCATCGCTGTATTATTCTGAGCACTAAGAAAAGCAACACGCTTCTCGAGAGCGCTGCCGCCTAACAAAAATAACTTTCCTAAATATGAAGCTGTACGTAGCATAATTCCCTTCCCTCGCATGGAAACACAAACTCCACCGAGATCACTCAGGAAATCGAAGCAGCCCGTCTGGGCAAGAGTTAAGAGCTGCCAGCTCCTCGCGCAACACACCTGCTCTCCCAAAATGCAAGGCAGGGCTTAGAAAGCAATTCCAAGCCCTGGGTTGTGTTGCTGGTCTTGTTTCTTTGTTTTAAAAGAAGAATCAGGTAAAAATTTCACAGACACAGGGTCGTTCCTCCAGGTACAAGACATGTTGTTTTTAATACTTATACACTCTGCTGTAGGAAACTGTAGGTCGAGAAGCTCTGTGGAGCACCTTCAGGAATAAGTTCCCAGCTCTGCCAAGGCACCAGCTGGGCTCGGAGCCTTGCTGTGCAAAACCACCCTGCCACGTTCCCCGAGGTGCTCCTGCTTGCTCCGGAACAGGACTGCTTCCTGAGCGCAGCTTTCCTTCCACAGGCTTCACCCTGCAGGTGTGGGGCTTTGTTCCCACCTCCCGGTGACGCGCAGGCAAGGAGATCCCAAAAACAAAACACACCAAGCCAAGGTTAACAGTTAGGAAACACAAAGGCAAGGGGCCTTCTGGAAGGGAAAGGAAGGAAGAAGTTTAGTTTCAAACACCATTTCTTTAAGCGCTGAAAGCCACGCTTAAAAAAGCCACCAGCAAACACGCATCTGAAAGTTTCCTCCTCTAAAAATAATCCAGCGCAGACCTGGGGGATTTAAAACTCATTTTCCAGCACGTGGAATTGGCAAAGCTTACAAAACAACACGGGTTATTCCTAAAAGAAACGCTTCTTCAGATGGCTGGAATTGGGGTAAATATAAAGCCAGAGAAAATCCCGCACCCCATTCCTTCAGTGAAGTACTAATATCGGTCCTTCCCCATCCTACCTGCTATCTTTGCTACAACTTGGAGTAAGTTGAGCTTCCCACATGCTTTTCAACCTGATCATGTTCTCCAAGGGCTATAATGACCACTGGTTTTTATAACTCCTTCTACCAAAGGAGAAAATACTGCTTTCTGACTGTGAAATAGGTATTGCAAGGAAGTTTTAAATCTCTCTCTATCCTGTTAACGGATAGAGATTGAGAACAAAAATCTGGCTTCCCCTTCTTGGGAAATTAACTGTCTTCGTAGATTAGTGTTTCACACAGGATGCTATGAGAAGAGGCAGATTAAAATGTCATAATCTTATCAGGGGTTCTTAAAACACACAATATGCAAGACTCTACATGTTAAAAGAAGTTTATCAGATGATTCACATCCAGCAAGAAAAAAGTTACTTCGGGTAGCCTTGAGGAATGTTTTTGCTTTTGCTTGTCCCAACCATCAACACCCAGTGTTGCAAGCTGTCATAACATGTACACTTCCACATTTTTAAACCACTTTTTTTTTTCCCCTTTCTATGCATACACATTTCAGGCAGTGAAATCAAGCAAATCCAGGGTTCGTCCAGCCTAAGTTGGATGCTGTTGCAGCAGAACAGGGCTGAAGACGAGCTCTTGCCATTACTTCTAGGCAGCCCTCGGGGAGGCAGAGGCTCAGTGAGGGACCTGGGGGCAGGGGACAGGCCCCGTGAGGCTGGCATTTCGTTCTGCCCTCAGAAACCTGTGTGCCCTGCAGCAACACATTGGTGCCAAATCCCCCGAGGTGTTCGGTGGCCGTGGACAGCTTCCTGAGCGAGGCAGTCTCTGCGTCTCTCTGCCTCCAGTCCTCAGGATGAGTGAAGGGGAGGCGTTGTGCTGCGACGCTGGAGTCTTCTGCAACCCCACCCGTGTAGGTGGCACTGGTGTTCCAGCTCTTCACCCCACGGGATGCAGCCTTTCTCCGAAGTAAGCACAATTCCTAACGCAAGGAAGAGGCAAGCATCCAGAACACCATCCCGTAACCAGAAGTCATCATCTGTTTGCTATGCTTGCACACGAAATAAATTCCCTTGTCTGACTTACAGCATGGTCACTTAATATGCTTTCATCTCCTGGAAAACCCTCAAAATAAACAAAGCAAGCCAGAGTCGCATTCGCTGGATACTACCAGAGCTCTGTGTGCGTACTCAAAAACACAAACTCACTCCCAGAGCAGCCAACAGTTGCGGATGTGACTCAACTTCGAAAGCCTTGTCCTCTGCAGGACCGACAGCAGTGCTGGGCAAAGCAAGGAGAGGGACAGGGCACAGAGGCAAGAAGGAGAATGGAAGAGAATCCACTGGAGAGAAACTTGGAGGGGAAAAAAGCAGTACATATTCAGCCACGTGTGTCCTTTCGACTCGCGGGGACAGGCAGGCTGACATGAAGACAGCAGAGCAATTGAAATATGTGCATGGTATAAAAAATTGCAGCCTCCCAAGAGTCTTCTGCCCTCGTTTTTCTCCCCTCAAAGCCATGGCAACATTGGTAATTTTAAGATCACTGTAATAAAAAGAAATCCCATGTATTTTATGATGAGAAATCTACCACGAGCTGCTATCATCACTGAAATTTTCTTTATGGCTAGACAGAAAAACAGTCACTTGATCACTGGTTTACAGGAGAAAGAAAAAGCACATCATGCAAAACATCCAAAACCTTTAACCAGGGCTACAAGCAGAGATTTCTGCAGTAGCAGCAAGAGACCCGAGGATCTCCACACATCCTCCTCTGTCATACGTTTGAAAACCTGCTGCAAGAAAGTACCGAGATCATCCAGAACGTTTTACTGCATGTTCCTGGCATCCACTGACTGCCTCGACGCAAACACAACGCTGTCGTCACTCGCGGAGTTTGTTGTAGGGCACACCGAAGTTGGATTTCAAAGAAAGCTGAAGAGCGGGCTGTTTTCTTGGGTTCTTTCAGTTAGATCCAGTTTCCTTTACTATTTGAATGTGGGCATTTACAGTGTATGTACACACACACACACACACACACACAACGTATCCTGGAATTGTAGGGCAAAACCAAAACCAGATTTATTTCTACATATTCTAATATCCTAATATTCACGTACTCCTTTAAAAGAACAAGCAACTTTGAAAGAGGCAAACATGAAGTATTTCCTCCTCCCCAGCTACTTCTTTTTTTTCCCCCAAGGACTGCTCAGTATCTTTATCATTTCAGTCACTAATTGAGTTCTCTGCAAACTAAATAGCGCTTTTTTTCTCCTACTAATGTTCCCCTCTTTTCCCAGGAAATCCTTATTTCTGTCAATTAGCATTAGCTCGCTTAAAAGGGAGGGCACAGCGTGAATTCAAACAAAAGTCACAACTTCACCCAGTTATGCTTCAAAGTTGAGTTTCCACGAAGGTTCAACCCTCAGCTTTCTGAATGAACGTGCCTAATAAATCATTCAGCAGACAGAAGAGCTACACTTCTTTTGTAAACCCAACCCTTTCCCATACATAAAACCCAGCACTAAAAAGCCATCCGAACACTTATTTCTACTGTACATGAATGTACGGGGCGCGTTTTCCTTTGAAGAAAGAGGACTCAGTAAAGCTGTAAACGGCAGATTACTGCAAGAGGCTGAAAGGCTGCTAAAAGGATGCTGTACGTACATAGCCTGCAGCAAGGACTGCTGCATGGGAATAAAGCCACAGAGGGTGCAGTCCTGCCCAGTGGCAAGCAAATTCAGAATCGAGAGCCAGGTGCCTGCGACAGATTATAATACATCTTATAATACATCGTGTTAACAAATCCTAACGCCACCCTGCTCCAGAGCACTGGCACCTGCAGGAGGACTCCACCCGGAGAAGTCTGCCACCTGAACCATCTCAGAGCACTTCTCTCTGTACGCTGGGCACGGTGAAGGCAAAGACCAGAGAGCAAATGCAGGCAGAACGTTTGCTGGTTTTAGAGAAACTCTTAGAACCCGTCACTCGGCTGTTTCCAAGAAAATGTTATGCTCCGAAGAAAATCAATTAGACAGAGGGAAGATGCTTGGTAACAGCTGTGGGAGTGAGAACGATCCTGCACATGTTACGCAGACGCATGGAAACATAAAAAGCAGAATGAGGAACTTGAACGTCATGCGGAGCACAAGGGAACAGAACAATTTTTTTTATTATTTTTTTTGTCTTGAGGGAAGCAGCAATGCTGAAGTCCTGCCCTGGCAGCCAAAGTGAATACCAACAGGAGAGAGAAACAAATCAACCACAGAATGTGAGCGCCCATGAATGATCAGAAATGTAAACTAGACGGTACCGTTACAGAAGACACAACCGAGGAAATTCCTAAGGAATGATAAATCTATGAGTAAGTTATTTCGTTTTGTAACTCAACTGATTGTGTTTAAGGAAAAGCTACTGGAACACTGGAACGCTAATAAAGACGGTTTATTAAACCATTTAAGTAGGTGTGAAGAAGTTCAAGATCTTTCAACATGTGACTGAAAACATCATGAAGTGGTCTGGAGAGCTCCAGCTTGCTTCAGGCAGCCTCACTGTCCAGCAGCAGCATCCAGACTGTGGAGCAGGAGACAAGGAAAGGAGGTTGAGGAGACAATTAATGAAGCTTGTGATTAACAGCATTTCCCCATCTGTGATTTCTTTACTGCAGCACTCTGGCAATTTCACAGAACAAGGACCAAAGTGCCCCATACCAAAGGAATAAGCTACTTTGCATGGCAAACTATTCTGCTACAGAGATTTCTTTATATTTAGCTCAATTCTCTGTATGCCTTTACGTTACCAATGCCCTCTGCATCCCATCCTAAACTGCATCTGCTGCCAACAGTCACACCCTTTAAATACATCTAAGAAGGTAGCAAGCACAGCTTTTCAGAAGGCAATCTACACGCTGTTGAGGATGATGAATTACAGCAATAAAAGTTGGCTCTAATATCAAATTAGATCCTGACTTATACACCAAATATAGTGCTTGAAGAGCACGCCTCAGAACATGGATGGTTTCCCAAAATGCTGATCAGTGCTTTTGAAAACCAATGCTTTATGAATGACTAAAGCAGATCTAGTCATACAACCTACGAAAGCACAGCAGGGCATCCAAGAAAAAAAAATGACTAACAACTGTTTAGTTTAAAAGGAAAGTCTCCAGTCCTTTTAAACTCAGTAAAAAGAGTAATCTGGTAATGTGTTTAGGAAAAAGGCAGCAAGAAAAAAGGAGAAACTTAACTGAATTTTAATGGAAAAGGAATCACTTCAGCACTTCTTAAAAGGCTGGGTTTTATTTTAACCCCCAAGCTGAACAGGCTGATGATACAACTACAGTGAATAAAAAATAGCTGTCAATTTCCTAGCAGAAACCTCAGAGCATATACCTAAGGTTACATTTCTAAATTGATTAATTGGTAAAATGGGGTCTGGATTCAGGAAGTACCAGAACAAGAGAGACAAGAAATAACAGAGAACAACAGGAAGAAACGGACAGGAGGCAGTAATGAATAATCTACCAGCTTTCCAAAAATACACTGCATTATCTCATCACCAAGTATTTCTTACACATCCCCCGTACTTAATACAATCTTGTATGTGGTGTGTGCAACCACCTTCAGCAGAAGCTGCCTGTGCCTTGCAAAGTACCATAACAAGAAAATCCACCTGTCCACAACGTCTGAGGTGGAACAATTGCTCCTACCTCCACAGGAGAACACCTCTCTTGGCATTAGTTCAGCTTGTGCCTCTGACAGTTGAGTCCACAGTCAGTTTAAGTGTTCTCCTGTGAACCTGTATACAGAGTTTCCTCTTGTCCCCTCACACTGCAACAAGAAATTTTAAGAGCTGTCAACCACAACAATTAGTAACAGCACTTGAATTTAAAGGAAAAAAAAAAAAAAAGAGAGAGAGAGAAAGAAACCAACTTTTATACAAAAGTAACTTCAAGATTTTTTTTTTTGGTGAAAGTTAGATTGTACATTACACTTCAGCATTAGGAAAAAAAAAAATCTGTTGTATGACGTGTAAAACACACTGTAATGCCATTTTGATCCCTGGATCTAGAGCACTCAGCAAGTCCCTAAAACAATTGCTCCATTCAAGTGAAACCAGGACTGTACCACTGGAGTTGGTAAAAATGCAATAAAAATATCAGTTACCACATAGTGGGTTACTTCATTAAGGTCAAAATGGGAAGCCCACTTGATCATTATCTGGATGCAAACTGTTTTTCTATCAGAAGTCAGATGTCTCACTTTTTAGCAAAAGAGGAATTTACCAAAGCTTAATTAAAATCATTTATTTTCTCTGCCATAAAGAAAGGAATTTGACTTGCGATGCAAACAGCAAATTCAGGCGTTCCCAGTTCTAGTCTGCAACACGTTCTTCTTCACTGAAGAAGGGAGAAAGATTTTGTACGTCAGCAGTGCTCATATCCCTAGGACACAAGTAATTAACTCTGAAGGCAAGCTACCAAATGAAAAGATAATATGCAATGATAGGCAAGCAAAACAAGAAGGTGGGAAGGGAGCAAGCTTCAAATAAAACTAAACTGAAATATGGCAAGGATCACAGGAGGTATGTAAGAATAACAAAAGGAATGGATTCCTGCCGAGGAACAGCTGTGAGCTGGAGGAGGCAGGGAGAAAGTCCCCTTAAATCTGCAAGTTAAAGCCGTGCAACAGAAGTCAGTGATTTGAAGGGCCTAAGAGGACCAAGAAGGTGCACCTTATCCGAAGAGAAACTGAAAAAAAGTCCAGTGAAGACTGAATGAATTCACTTCCAAGTCATCAGCAATTCACCGCTTTTCAATGTTTCAAAAATATATTTGCAAGGATAAACTGCTTTCACCTTCGTGAATTCACTGTGGGGAGCTGCCTATTTATTAACACAAAATTACCATCTCGTACGCATGAATGTGGTGTCTGCTGACTCAGCCTATTTATTAGAAATGAGAAGCCACGACCTGAATACAAAAGAACACTTCTGAGACGCACAAAGCATTTTGCTACAGTGCACAAAGCTGCGTAACTTTGTGGTTATTTCTTTACCACCTGCTTCAAACTGATCCAACAAGGCTGCACACACATAGATTCAGATAACCTAGTCACAATGCATGACAGCTCTGTAGGGAATTCTCTAGCACCCTGCACAATTTTAACATTTGGTGTGTTTCATCCCAAAAGAGGAAAACAGAACAGATCTCTTTCTCTGAAAGAGTTCCCGCTGCACGCTCCAAGAACAGCAATTTTCTTGTCCATAGTTGTCCCACAGAGACATTTTTAAAAAGAACTTTTCCAGTTTTTCCTCCCACTTTTGTCATCATTCACCTGTGTCAACCTTCCTAAAGCACAGCAGCTCACATGGCTGCAAATACGTCCTCTGCAACTTCTCTTCGGTGACTCTGGCATGTGTGCAGCCGGTGAAGTTACAAGAATGACAGACAGTGCCACAGAAGTGCTATGGAAGTGGAAGGGAAGGAAATGCCACGGTTAAAAAAGCAACACGCACAGATATGACAAAGCACTGGACCCTTATAGTCCCACCTCATTACATTTAAAGACTAGAGGAATTAAAAAAAAAAAAAATCTGTGAAAAGTAATTAAGTTATATTTGGCTGTAGCCAAAACCAGATTCTACAGCATTTCAATACAGACAGCCCACAACCTCCCTCTCTGCACATTTGAAAAAGACAAAAACCAAACAGCAAGTTCACTGTGCCTCGATTTTAATATGAAATGGCTTAGTTTACAAATGCTAGAAGCACTTCAAAGCATATTCTGTGGTTTAAGTTGATTTGTGGGTCAAAGGCTTATTGATAGCTTTGGCAGCAGAATCTGTTACTGCTCACTACGTAAGACTTAAGGTGGCATAATTAAATGCAGCAATTTACTTCTCTAAGCCAAACAAGCAGCTTCACTCTGCCAGCCTTGGGCATGATGTTATCACGCTTGTGACTCTCAAACCCAATGCTTCTCTTATTTCATCCTTTTTCAATCAAAAAAGACGTATCTTGCAGGACACATACACCCTAAGTTGTAAGTGGGACCCCTGGGCTGTCCTTACCAGAGTTCCCTGTTGCCACGATGAGATCCTAAATTCAGATTAAAAGCCAAGCTACGTCACACCTGCTCAAATCCTCCCCTAAAAGCGATCCTTGTTCCACCACCGTTCTCATCTGACAAATGTAAACAGCTAATTGCATAGCTCCACTTACATTGCAAACACAGAGAGAAGAACAAACAAGGGAAAGCAATTGTGGCATAAAAACAAACAATTAGGAAGCAATTAAGACCGGACATCCACTGCCATGCAGTACACACAACTTTCACGCTGAACAATGCCACTCTTGGCGTATTTGTTTCTTCACTTTAAACTGAGGCTTCCATGTGGAGAGAGAAGCATCCGAGAACATCTGCAAGTGTCAATCCTTTACTTCACCAACGAGGTGTGCCCCAAAATAGCCTATTAGTGGAAAGCCTTCTTTTCAAGCCCAATTCCAAGCACCTTGCAGGCTGAGTGGGGTCTGCCCAGCTCTGTTACTCAGAGGCAGACTCATTCTTTCCGACACGAAGCCAGTGCCTGCGTAAACTGAGCTCTGCAGTCCCCTACCGCCGCCCTTACCGATAAGGCAGCAGCACTCCAGCACTGCTGGCTCCAATTCATTTGCGTTTCATGGTATGCAAATTTGGTCAGCTGCTTTTAAGAAGCTTACGTTAGGTTACTGTGACAAGCAGACATTTCACCAAACTCATCCAGAAAGAACAAAATCGGTGACCAGGGAACAGCAAGGACTCAACTGTCTCAGAAGGCAGCAATGCACACAGAGCCGGATTAAATCTGAGGTCTGATCAGACACCCAAGCTAATTCAACTGCAAGTTTGCATGGAAAAGAAAGAATCCTCCTCCCTGGCTTTTGCCATGTCCACACACTCCTGCTGCTTCCACTACTCCAGCACCATCCCCTAGTCTCGCTACACCATCACCCCCAGTAGCTAAATTAGCAAAAAACTAATCCTGCCAAAAAGGAATTTGTAGTTTTCTGCTGTTTAGCTTCCTCAACCAGCTCGTAAGAAGGATGACAAGTGTATCAGCACACTGCACGCTAACAAACTGTTTTATGGTCTTTGGCAAAGACAAGCGAGGAGGGGAGCGCACTTTAAGTGGTGTTTTTCAGCAGTCTGAGAATTGGAAAATGACTTGTACTACAGGTAGTGCAAGGGGAACACGGACACTTCCGTGTGAGCTGTAATGCTGCATTCATCACCATGGTTTCTGGAAGCTTGCTGTTCTTTGGTTCTCCCTTCCTTAAAAGCGACGAGCTGCCAGCCAAGGGGCAAATCTCTTGACAGCAAGCCTTTCAAAACAGGAATTAAACACAGAGTTAACACTGCAATTGGAACGATGTGCTTGAACAACATGACACACCAACTTCAGATGAGAGTGTGTATTTCAACAGCCGACCATTCAGTGAAAAATATAAGCAGCTAAAAAAAAGAGGGGAAAAAAAGAAAAGTAGAAAAACTACTTCCTGTGTAGTTCAGGGTCACAGCTGAATCCATATGAACTCTACCTCTAAAGAATCCTTCTGGGTTCCTCAAAACTCAAAATTACAGTTATTAAGGCCTAACAAAAATAAATAAATCTTTAAAAACTTGGCAATACGTTTTGCAATCCCCTCTCTGATTTACTCATAGGCAAGCTGAAACCTTTCATTCCCAGTACTCTTCAAAAAAAAAAATAAAAGAATTGAATGCATCAATTTTGTAGTAAGGCAACATATTCATGTTCCCAAAGCCTTTACCCTGATCTCTTCTCTAGGAACCCAGCCGGCACAGCAGTATTACACTAGTCAAAGCAAAGAACAGGTCACGCTCTCTCCTGTAAAACCTGTATTTTAAAATAAAGAGAACAAAATCATCTGATGTTGGACAAGCACACGTGCCGTTTCTAACGGTCTGTGAATGCCTACACATTGATTTTCAGTGAGTGAAATCCCCGTTCAGAAGTGCCTAACAGTCTGCTGTGGGAGTCCTTGCTCGAGAGGAGAGAAACACATCTCCAGCTTTTAATTACAGAAGGAGCACTCACGAAGCGCTCAGCTGCTCTGTTGGACTAGAGTAAGCTGAGGAACTCTGCCCACTTTAAACAGCTTTTCCAACAGGTTAAGTAGCAGCAACTGAGCATCGAGGAAAGCTAAAGGAGAAAGAAATAGCCACAATGTTCAAGAGCAGGAGCAGGCAGGGAATTCGGGAGGCCCATAACACTCTTAAATCCGGAAACAAAACCACCAGCTCTGATTTTGATGCTGTTCCACAAGAGACGTAAGGGAAAGAGGAATGTCCCACTGCACCTTCCCCACAGATTCAGACACACAGAAACTCTGACTTCAAAAAAAAAAAAAAAAAAAAAAGAAAAACCACACCACAACAACCCCCACACAGAACAAACTGCTAGAGGCTTTACCATACCGTGTTAGGTAGCAAAGAGCACATCTTTCCCCTCTTTGGTTTACAAGTTAACTTCATTTTGATTCATAAACCAATTCCCCCCTCAAACAAGGGCTACTCATCCCCACCATTACGTGGCGTTTCCATCAGCTCTTACTCTGCCAAGGTCTCACCACTTATGACTGCTTAGACAAATCCAGTATTAAGAAACTCCTGGAACACCATACATTGGAATTTTCTGAGAGGGATTTACAGACTATGCAGACAGCTTTTATTAAAAAAATCAATAAAAAAATAGGGTTTCATAACACCAATTAAAAAAAAAAAAACTTTCCTTTTAAAAATAAATTACTTTTATCTAGCTGCTTTTTTACATAAGTTTTGCCAGCGTAGGATAACACCAGCGTGTTACCATATGGCACGCCTACCAGAACTATCTTTATTTTTTTTTTTTCGTGGAGATGTAAGCTACAGTACCTGCAACTAAGCTGTAAGTTCTTTTAGAAAGAACTTATCAAGTTGAATTTTTTTGGAACTAGAGATATTTTCTAGTTCAATTCCCTTTTTAAAATCATTTATTTTTTAATGGGATCACCTATTAACCATTGCAGAAGTCTATAAGAAGTGTTTTCAGAAAGGAAGAAACTGATCGGAAAGAGAAGATGGTGACACTGAGAATAACAATTGCTGTCAAAACCAAGTTGTATTAATTCAGTGACTCGTCTCAAATGACACCCTTTTTATAATGTTATCCATAGCGAGAGAAGACAATGGTTTCCCTTGATTTTTCTCCCCATGTAGCTTTATATGTCACTGGCCCTAGCAACAGAGAAGAATAGCAACAGATTCGTCAGTGGACAAGGACTGTGCAACCGGCTTGCGAGGGGGGCCCCAAGCACCCTGTGTTATCCAAGCACAATCACCCTGCTATTTGACAGCAAACAAAGTCTGCGAGCAGAACGTGGCTTTTGATACCGTACTCGAGTGTCAAGCTGACAAACTGCAGCCAAGTGGCTGATGATAAACCTGTGTGACAGGTTCATCGTCATTCAGAAAGTGTTTCTAAACACTGACAGCCCTGAGCTGCTGCACTTCTACTGCGCGTTCAAAATCGCGAGCCTGTTCACAAAAAGAGAACAGGACCACACAGACAAAATACAACTTTGTTACCTCCAGACCAAGGAAACTTGTGGTGAAAAAGGGGGAGAAAAAAAAACACTCTGAAAATCTGTTTTAAAAGTACTATGAAAATGTGAGGGTTTTGCAACACAAAATAAAAGTTTGAACTACTACATCAGTACAAGTGTAAAGATGTCCGACTGCTGTCACCAAATAGCTCTATCAAGATAACACGAAGTTGGAAAAAAGGTGATGCTGACTTTCTGGGTACTAAGAAAAATAATCAGTATTTGCAAGTAACACACACAGCCTTCCTGGTCTCCCTGAGGCCTACTGGGCATCTCAGGAAATTGTTTTGTAAAAATCCATTTCTAAACTGCAGATGAGCAAATAAGGTGTCGTTGACCACACTCTGCCAACAACAGCTGTGACAGCTTTGCCAGCATTTCTCGCTTTGCCATGCGACAACTTCAGTTTCCATTTCTATTTTTCAACCAGCAGGACTACTGGAAACAATGGAGGCGGGGGTGAGCGGGGGGAAGGTTTGCTTTCCTAGGTTTCAGAAGGGTCTGGAAAAAGCAGCAAAAATCTCATTATTGCCTGTGACAGAGGGCGGAGGGTTTCACGCTTTTCCGTTACCAGTTAGCCAAATGCCACGGAGCGTGAGGCTGCCTAATTTGCAAACCAGACTCCCAGGACACCGTCGGCCGAGAAACCCTGTCCCCCTTCCCCATTGCAGCAGCTGAGAACGATGACGGAGGGGGACAGCTGGGCTTCTCATTAGGCGCAGCGCTCCTGGAGCCGCGGACGGTCAATTTGTGCCCACCTCTTACTCGCAGCCCCGGCCCTGCGGCTGAGAGGAGCCTCTCAAATCCCTCGTGGGGCACGGCAGCGCGAGTGCAATTACAGGCAAGCTGCTGTGGTGCAGCAGGGTTACAAGAGAAAGGCCAGGAGGAGGTTCAGAGGATGGTAGCTGGCGGTGGTGTTACCCGTCCCCACGCAGAGCCCGGTCGCTGGTGAAGCGTCTCCTCGGGAAGCAGGCTGCTGGTACAGCTGGTGGTGATCAATGTGAGCCTGTACCCAGTGTCAGAGGTTTTGGCAGCAGTCCCGCTCGCTGCTCGCACGGCACTCGGCGGGGCAAGGGCCTTGGGCGAGCTTCGCCCCGCCAGGGCTCCTTTTTCGGCCGCTTGCGTTTTCCCTGCCTTCCCTAGAGCGCATCTCCTCTTTAATTAATAGGTCACTCAACCGGTTCGCGGTAATTGTCACAAGTACCTCGTCTTTTGTCCCCACGGGGAGGGACCGAAGTTCAGCCAGTTGTTGTCTACGAAGCGAAACTGCGAGATGCCGGCTCCTGCGCCCCTCGCCCCTCGAGGAGCTTTTTAGGGCCGCGGCCAACAACACCCCCCCCCCCCCCCCCCCATTAGCGCCATCCACCCTGCCGGGCAGCCTGAGCCCGGAATTAACTTTGAACCGCTCTCCGGAGTACGCATAACGAGGGGAAGGTTAAAATTAAAGAGCGGAAGATGGGTGTTTTCCCCACGAAGCCTTCCCCTCCGCCTTCCTGCCGCTGCCTCGGGGCCCGCGGCCGCCGGGAGGGGGGCACAAAGGCAGCGGGCGGCAGGGGACGAAGGGAGGCGCGGAGAGGGGCCCCTCGCCTCGCCCCCAGACCCCCCCCCGGCCGCGGTTACTCACAACAAGAAGCTCATGGCGATGGCGGCGGAGCGGGACCGGCGGCTGGGCTGGGCTGGGCTGGGCTCGGCGCGGCTCCCAATGGCAGCGGCGGCGGCGGCGCAGGGCGGGCGGCTGCGGGGAGAGCGCCGCGGGGCGGGGACATGGCGACACCGCCTCCCCTCACGGCCCCGGCCGCCGCCGCTGCTGGCCCCTTTCGGTTGTTCGGGGGTCCCCCAACCCAAGGGAACGACCCCGTCTCCAGTGCCCCTCACACCTCTCCCCTCACACAAAACGGCCCCCGCCGGGCTCTGTCCCACCCTGCAGCCCCCGAGGGACCCAGATGGCACCGGGCACGGACAGACAGCATAAATGTTGTGACAGCCTTGGCAAGAGAAATCCTTTCTGCTCTGTGCCCTGCCTCGTGTACCCTGTCCTGTGTCAGAAATTGAGCATTCCCTGACAAATCTGTGCGGCCTGTCACACCTGTGCACAGTGGAAATGTTGATATTTCTGTCAGTGAAGCCTCAGCAGGGCAGCCCCCTGGTTTTTGTGGAGACACACTTGTGGTAGTAGCTTCTGGGCAGTATATAAGAGCCCGACAGTTACTTACCAATGCTGTGGAAGATCTGTGAAAACTGCTGAAGCACTATGGCCTGCCCGAACCCCTTTTCTACTCCAAATTGTTTCCCCAGCGTCCTGTGGAGCGAGCCTGTGGGATGCAGGAACAGAGCAGTTTGCTTTACATTAGCATGTCGTGTCACATTACAACAGAATTACTTACCCAGATTGCCCTAAAAGGTCAGTAAGTGACATTACCCTCATTATCCTCACCTTGCCACAAAAGGGTGCAGCTACCTAAACCCACAAGTAGCCACCAAGGTCATAAAAGGAATGGGGAGATCATAACTTCTTCTGCCCTCTCCACTAACAGTCCTGACTAAACAAACATATCAAAATGGCTTCCAATATTTCAGAGGTATCACTGTTTGATTTTCAAACAATCTTTAACTAAGCTGGCTGGGGCCAGCAATCAGCTAAGGAATGACACACCTCAAAACTGAAGATATGGGCAGCTGCAAACTCCTGAGGTAAAAAATAAATAAAATCCAGTCCTGCCTTTAAACTCTTGGCAGGTCATCAACACCGCCTTCACCCAGCCTCTGCCCTGAACTGCCTCACCCTGCACAGGTGTGGGTTAAAACCCACACGTCCTCCCATACACAGATATTTCACCTACAGCACTGTCACAGTATCATTCCAGTATGAGACGCTTTCAGAATAAATGCAACTGCATCTTGGCTGGCATTGTTCCACCAAATGCAATCCAAGGGAGCACAGCACGTTGCAAAAGACAGCCCACAGCTCATTTGACACCAGATGACAGCTGCAGGCTGTGTTTTTGGGGTCTGGGACTGCGCTCCCACTCCCAAACCAGGAATGATGCTCTTTGGTCCTGGCTTGTCTTGGTTGCTCTATAAGCTCCAGAGGAAACAAAGCAGCATCCAGCATGCTTTAAAGTAAAACCTTATATTCAAACCCACCAAGGGCCACACATCCCACTGCAGACTTAGCCACATCCAAGTGGCACCTCTTGACAGAAGAAATGACAATCCCAGGGGGTCATTTCACATGAAAACCTGCTTCTTTTTAGGTCAGTAAGAAGCCAGATGGATTTTGGAGAGGTGACAAGGCAGACGGCCTGGCTGTCTGTGAGGTCCCCTCCTGCCCCAAGAGGATTGTGTGGCTGCAGGCTACCCCACAAAGACTACGGCTG
Organism: Aythya ferina; assembly: GCF_964211825.1. Classification (NCBI taxonomy): domain Eukaryota; kingdom Metazoa; phylum Chordata; class Aves; order Anseriformes; family Anatidae; genus Aythya; species Aythya ferina. The sequence continues at coordinate 61,982,790 of NC_140300.1, read as the reverse complement.
CAGGTAGGCCAGAGAAAAATCTGCTCTTGGATTCATTACAGGGTAAATTCAGTACATCCAAACACACTATAATCCCATACAACATTAAGTTTCTGTTGGCACGTCATGGGTTTCTCTCAGGTAGAATGCCTTATGTGGTAACACTGAGAGCTGTCATATTCTCTTGTGCTTTTAAAAACTGAAACTGCATTTTCCACATTCTGGCTCTGTCCTCCTGACCAGGTCCAAAATGCCAGGTCAGTACATTTCTAAGTGAATGAAAATTACAGTAGTGTTTTTAGGACACTTTTAAAACCACGTGTTTTACTGAGCAGCAGCAGAAGCTTAATTAAAAACCAGTTCCCAATGTTTGCAATTTTCCTTTTGGCCACATTAGTAAAAGCAGGCATGAAATGGGGCTCAGGACACTTTTTAGCAGACTTTGTCAGACTAAGTTGGCCACGCAAATCCAACTCAAAAACACAGTGCTGACCTTTCGGACACATTCACGTTGGGACATGAATAACCTGCATTCTCTTTATCCACCCATATGCTTCCTTCTACCCACAGAACATTTTATTTTAGCGGCAAGTTAAAATTAAATGTCTGCTACTGCCACAATCAGTAGGAAACACTTTGCCCGTGTGGCTGAAAGGAGAAACAGTTACGTAACGTGTACAGTTGATGTCTCAAATTAGTATTGGTCTGCTCATGATGGCTAAGGGCCACGTGAAGTGCTCACTTCAGACACTGCCGATACAAGGGACTGACAGCATGCTGCAGTCTTACGTAAGGATCGAACTGCTCAGTGGTTCAAGACACAGTGAATGTACCCAAGCCCTGACGTCTGTCATTTTGGTTTATCCATTATAATGTAGAGCTTAAAGAATTACTCTGAAAAGGCCCTCAAGCTGAAAAAGCTCTTTGGTCCTGAACTGAAGTTTGTAGCAAAGATTATAACACAGCTCAGTAAACACAGAACATTTAAGGTGAAAAAAAAAAAAAAAAAAAAAAAAAAAGTTCTAAAATTAAGAGCTGAATCATTACTACATATGGACTACAAAAAGGGAAACAATTTTATTTTGAAATGTAAAATGTCTCTAAATACTAAACACTGTAAGCATTCTCTCCATATTCTAGATTAAACTCATCTAGCATCTGATAGTTTTTCTGATCAGATAGTTGTCTGTGCATTAAAGTAAGGGATTTAATTTGTGTACAAGCTATACCTAGAGGATTAACTATAGAAATGTAGTGAAGCATTTAAGTATAAATATCAGATTTACCCTGTGATCTGTACTATTCTTTACAAAAAACACAACACATCAAAAAACTGCAGGAACTATGAGGTATCACAGCAGTCCTGAGAGTTGCCATAATCATGGAGCTGCAACAGTATATCCCATCAGCTTTGTTACTGCTGGACTGCAGAAAGAGAAATAAATACAGCACTTCGGGGCCTTCCGTGCTGTTACAGTACTCACACATATGTAATTCCTGATGCAACTTTTGTACACAGTTGTCTCAGAAATCAATGATTTGTGGAGAACCTTCTCCAGAAATTTCAACAGCATATGGGGCATGGACACCACGTGCAGAGGGTTCCCAGTACTTTAACTTCTCCATGCAAAATATGCTCTTCCTCTTTTCCAGTCAGTGGCCTCACTCAGGCTAAGCTCGTTATCTCCTGCTGAACACTGAGAGGGTTGTACTTGTACAACTTTGTAATGGGCTCATCTTCCACAGAAAGCGAGGGAAGGCTTGAATAACTGCTTGAATAACTTAAAATAACAATTTCAGAATACACTCCAACAGAATATGAAGTCAATTTTACTTGATGACAGATTGCAGTGATAAATGGTGTATCCCAACACTAAATATTTGTTTTAGTATGAGCTGACCAAACAAAAGAATAGCTAGTTTAAGTTATTTTTAACAATAATATTTTTAATGGTGGGCATTAAAAGAAATAGTATCTTACAAGGCTGGAAAGGGCTGCTTGGTCAACAAGCCGCATGGAAGGGGCATCTTCTTATTCTCTTTATTTTTACTTAGTGTAACTGATTTCCTCTGGTAAGTAAGATTCACTCAACATCACTACCGAAGAGTGAATAAATGCAAGTTCTATCGTCCTAGGATGATTTTTTTTTTTTTCCCTCCGGTTCCTGTTATCAGCAGTGCAGAGGTTTTGCTCCCTCGGGTTTGCTGAAGCCGAGATTCCTGGAAAACGTCACTGTCGACAGATGCCCAACAAAATGGTGCCCTCTAAAGGTAACTCGCACACACTGACAAGCTACGGGACACTCAGCAGTGGGCTGTTTCACTGAACTTGGGAGGCAGGTGTTTCGGAGGTAAAGTGGGTAGAAGACTTGTATCTCCGTTGAGAGAGATACAAGCCTTACCCCTTGTCTGGATCACAAACCTTCAAGAACCATTCATCTGCATGAACGAGGAATGCACACAGCATTCACTTGACGTATAAGATTCACTGATCTGTTTATTCAGTGACAGTTTACAGCATGACAGCTAGCCTAGAAAAAGAAGTGTTTGAGACGAATTACAGTAATTAATTTTTGCACCGGTAAAGTTTTCTCATTTAAAGAAGGTGTTAAAGAGAAACCTGATGTTTAGAATATGAAAAATCTTGAAGGTGAAACACCTTGGTACCACTAAATGAATAGACAGAATCACAGAATTTCTAGGTTGGAAGAGACCTCAAGATCATCGAGTCCAACCTCTGACCTAACACTAACAGTCCCCACTAAACCATATCCCTAAGCTCTACATCTAAACGTCTTTTGAAGACTTCCAGGGATGGGGACTCCACCACTTCCCTGGGCAGCCTGTTCCAATGTCTAACGACCCTTTTGGTAAAGAAGTTCTTCCTAAGATCCAACCTAAAACTCCCCTGGCGCAACTTAAGCCCATTCCCCCTCGTCCTGTCACCAGGCACGTAAGTATATGATTTGCCTTGAAAATTAAGAATAAAAAATTGAATGCTATTGCCAAGAGATCATCTTTTAATATTTTAATGGTGTTTAATAGTCTATAAGAGTCTCTGAAAGAGTTTATTGCATGAAATAGTTTATAAAAGCAGCAGCTGCCAACAATGAGATGACTTAGAATAGGTTGTTTACAGTTTCAAAACACTGATAAGAAATGTTCAAGGCTTCTGAGATATTCATGGGTTGGCAGTACTACACGGTGAAAGACTTCCATTGAAATCCTGAGACACTTGGATTGATAGCTCATGACGGCTCGATAACACAAAGCTTGAGGATGCCAAGACTGGAAGTAGAGGATGCAGGACAGCAGAGGTCCATCCATCGCTGCCTTCCTGACCACACGACAGGAAGGTTTGGCACCTTGTCTTCCCAACAAACTGCTCAGAGCCCCTGCACCTCAGCCTCCACACCTTTTTCGTTCCCTTGGCTAATCTTTCACCTTGCTGCTCTCTTCCACTAAATGGTTAAGCTTGGAAGGGACCCATGGAGGCCACCTGCTCCAACCACTGCGCTCAAGAAGAGATAAGGAGCGCACGTACCCATCTTTTTTTTTTTTTGTTGTTTTCCCTTCCTGACGTACATTTGCTAAGGACACCACCACATTCGCGGTGCCCCCCCTCTCCCCTCACGCCACCGAGCGGGTCCCGGCTCCCGCCCCGCGCTGCCGGCGCCTCCTGGGTAGCGAAGGCGGAGCCCCCCCGGCTCTCGCCCCGCCTGCCCATGGCCGCCACCGCCGTCGCCCGCCGCGGGCTGGCCGCGGTGCTGCTGCTGGGCCGCCGCCGCCTCCTGCCCGTCCCGTCCCCGTCGCCCTCCCGCCGCCTCCTCCTCAGCGCCGCCGCCGCCTCCCTCCGGCCGCTCGGCGCCGCCGCCCGCCGCTGCAGCCAGGTAGGGGCGGGCGGGAGCGGGCCTAAAATGGCGGCGGCCGCGGGTGAAGCGTGAGGCGAGGGGGGAGGGTGGGCGCCAACCGCCAGCGCTGCCAAGGGGACCGCGGGTGGCAGGCGCTCGCCTCGCTCTTTCTCCTTTATTATTTTTAAAAAAGGTGTTTTTGGGGTCAGGTTGTAGGCTCGCCGTCCCAGGAGCGTCAGCTGTCGGAGCAGGACGCGGAGCCACCCCGGGGAGAAAATGAGGAGGCCGTTTTTCTCGTCAGGGCGCAGGGGTTCCCCTTCTCCTGCTCCGAGGAAGACGTGGTTACCTTTTTTGAGGGTAAGGGAGATAATTTACCTGAGTAATGGGTCAGTGGGGTGTTATACAACCTAATACCTGATCATTAGTTAAAAAACAAAAAAAAACAAAACAAAAAAACAAAAAAAAAAAACCAAACAAAAAAAAACAAAACAAAACAAAAAAAAACTTACAGACCACTACTCAAAGCAAGATGGGTTCTCAGTTCCATCACTGCAACTCACATGCATAAAGCCAATGATCAGCTTCCAGGATACTGTTAAGTGTCTGGTCATCTTCCAGCAGTGTTTCACATGTAGTTGAGCACATCTTCCCCTTCTTGCTCTGTGTTTCAGTAATAAAGTTACACTGATCCACATCTAAATGCTTTACTGGAATACCGTTATGGTTGGCTTCCATTCCCTCCCCCCTTCTTTTTGATCAAAAAGTGATGCTTACAGGGGGAGACTTCAGAGCCACTTGCCAATGCTGATAAGCAGGCTTTTGCTCAGCTTTGTGAGGCTGATCCTCCCATACTGTAATGTTAAGATGCATCCCTTCATTGTAAGTGAGGTGATCAAATCAAGTTTCTAAGCAGTTTAATAACCTGCTGAACTAAGCTTAGTCTCTTTAAACTCCTAGAGAAAGGAACGTAAAACAGGCAGAGCATAAATGATTGAAAGGTGCTATAGCATTTGTTCAAGATTTCAAGTACCTCAAAAACAAACTTTATGAGCAATATGAGGATATTTATTACCCAGTTATATAGCTGTGAATGCCGTGGGATGCCAAATCTCCTTCTTCTCTGTGAGAAGCATTGCGTGTTAAAGCTAGTGGTAGAAATGAGAGTTTCCTAACCTGTGCTTCAAAACAGATGAATGGCTCCACGCAGAATTTGCTGTTTTAGTCTGGAATCAAAAGACTCCCCGTGGTTGATACAGTTGCGTATGTTTCTGTACCACGTGTTCCCTGATTTCTAGGCTGTAGAATTCGGAACGGTGAGAACGGCATACACTTCCTCTTAAACAGGGATGGGAGACGCAGGGGAGATGCCTTGATTGAGCTGGAGTCAAAAGCAGATGTCCAGAAAGCCTTGGAAAAGAACCTGAGATACATGGGCCCACGCTACGTGAAAGGTGAGTTGGAAACAGAGGTTTAATTGAAGGAAACACAGTAGAGTGAATAAGAACTGCTTGAATACCAAGACAGGCTTGTGCCAGGGGGACAATCAGGGACAAAACCAGTGAACAAAGTGCCATGAAGTCAAAGCTTCTTGGGCTGGGCAGAGAAAGCAAAGCACCTTGTGGCATGAGGGGCAGCACTGGGGGGACCTTTGATTGCATGGGGAGAACGGGAATGAAGGTGGATGCACGGAGGGAAATGCTGCCTTAGAAGGTGCCTGCAGAATGCTACCTTCTGTGTACCATGAAGGAAAATAATGTTTTTTTGCCTATATTCCTTGCAGTTTTCGAAGTACATGATAGAGATGTAGAGGGCTTACTGCAGAGTCTGCAGAATGAGTCGCAAGCCATCAGTGATGGAGTCGTACTACTCAGAGGCCTCCCGTTCACCTCCACTGAGGATGACATCGCGGAGTTTTTCTCAGGTAACTCAAAATAGTTTTTACTCTTGTTTATAAGGTATTCTGTGCTCCAAGTTCATGCTCAGCTAGACAGTCGTTCCTCTAAAGGAGAGCTACAAGAGCCGCATGCAGCCATGAACACCTTAGTGTAACAGGTTGCTATCCCCCTGCAGTTAGAAGGCAACTAAAGCTTTATTGAACAACCTTTAAGATTACCAGCTACCTTTGACTTTCTGCAGGTCTAACCTAGCTTTGGGACTTGCAGCACTAAATTTTAGGGGAAAAATAAGTAAAGGGAGTAATCTAGGTTCAGTTTACTTCTCTTGAACTGCTACCAGCACGTAATTTGCCATAGAGGAAGAAGCATGCCTGTATTACAGATAAAGCACAAATGAGTGCAGTATGGGGCCTTTCAACAGTATAATTGTAATAGAACATGCATGTCAATGTTTAGAACTCGGCTAATTTTTTTTTGTTTGTTTCAAATAATGGCTTGTTTGTGGTTGTGAATAGTTACTGCACAATTTCTCAGCCAGTCAGCTACTGGACAGGATGTTTCCCCTGCCCTCAGGGCTGGAGCAGGCCAGGTGGCTGCTACGTACACTTCCTAGGAAAGAAGCCTTCCCGGTGTTTGCAGAGTTTACTTTTTTAGACAAAAGATTAGACTGTAGAGTAAACCAAAAACACTTACTCTCATGTTTCTGCCACTTCAGGTAGGCATGCACACAGTTCTCCAGCGTTAAGGCTCATGATAGTCAACATGATGCCAAAAGCAAGGGCTGCTGATAGTAGATTTCTGAACTGATCGCCAGCAGTTAAATAATGTTTAAAATCAGTCTAGTGCAGAGCTACCACAACGAGGTACCTAGGAAAGCATTTTGAGGTTGCTGTTTCTTTGAGTGCTGGTGAGACCATTCCAGAAGGTAAAAAAAAATAAAAGAAAAAAGAAGATTACAAAAGCAAGCACAACCACAAATGTGGGCTTTCAAAAGTTCACAGGTGTAGGAACCCAGCCCAGTATGCACTGGTATAATCACTGATTAAGGTAGGACTTGCAGCTCTTGGTCTGTGTTGTGTCAGATACAACGTAATGGTTTACAGTTACTTTACAGTTTTTCCCCAGAAAGATACTACACAGTTAAAAAAAAAAAAAAAAAAAGTTTAGTAAACTAGATTTCAGCTGGATTTTAAAGAGACGAAGAACAACCTGAATTAGGGAATATTTCAGGAGCCTTTGTGCTCCTTTTGTGTAGAATTTCCATTCATTTGTTGTTTTTGTAGTTACTTGAAGCCTGAAGTGGATTCGTTATTAGCAATTAAGGCTTCTGTGAGAAGTAGCACAAGTCCTCTAAACCAGAGTTTAAAAAAAAACAAAACAACAATACAGGTATACTTAGGCCAACACAACCAGTTGTTGCAGGACTAGGGGCTACTGGATTAATTTGTCAAAAAAGAGGAGTGAAAGGGAAGGGGTGTCCTTGAGCACCAGTTCCTAACATTGTAAATACTTCTTTTCCTCCTTTAGGTTTGAGGATAACTGACATAGCTTTTGTTTACCGTGGAGAAAGAAAATCTGGAGAAGCTTACGTGCAGTTTGCAGCTCCTGAAATGGCAGCTAGAGCCCTCCTAAAGCATAAGGAATACATGGGGAGTAGGTAGGTGCTTTGCTGTAGTTAACGGAGTAGAATAACTTGATATAAACCATGTGGTGTGACTTACAGCTTGCCTCTTAGCTTAAGGTACCATACTCATAGTTTTATTGAAGCATGCGTAGAACCCAATTTTTAGGATTCAAATTCTAGAAGGAATTGCAGTAAAATCTTGCTCAGAGTGTCAGACTATTACTTGATGGTTTAGGACATGTCCTTTTTTAATAGTGCCTTCTGAAGGACTGTGTTTCCTAAGCGTTACCTCCTCCAGGGAGGTTTTCTGAGGAGCCTTGACGAAGATGGGGATGAGAATAGAAAGCTTTGTGCACTGCAGAAGCACGTTCACCACTTACAGCTTAAGCAGATTTGGGGCTCTGTCAAAAAAAGAGTTCTTTTGAACTTCTCCTGAAGCCAGCCTCACCCTGCCCCAAATTGGGTGCCAGCATTCAGGGTGGGGAGGAGTCCCACCAGGTAGATCCCACCTGCCCAGTCACAAGCGCACGGGGATCCTGCACCTCCTACGAGGTTTGCTGTTGCCAAGGCTTCTGCAGTGGGGCCCGCAGCACAGGCAGCCCTTCCCTTCTAGCCAGCACTGAGCACAGTCAGTGTTTCCATGTGGATAGCACGGCGTACAGAGCACAACTCACCACACCTCTGGCTTGAATCCATTGCTGCAGCCGACTGTGGTCAGGTACCAGCCTCCTTGGTGACAGCATCTGCCTGGGCTGCTCTCCTTCCTCAGGACTTTGCATTTAAGTGCGTTTCTCTAGCATGCTGAGGCCCTACGCTATGTTCTTCTCACCTGAGAGCTTCCCTTGCCTTAAGCAGAAGTATTTGTAACTTTTTTATCCGCTATCCCAAACTATATTAAAAAAAAAACACTCGTTTTTATGCTGGTTGGCTTTTAGAGTACTCTGTGATAAGTCCCTGATTTATTTTTCTGAATGGCAGATTGCAAGAAACCTCTCCCAGCCTTTCCTTGTCACATACCCCAGGAAGGGCTTCCTTCCCTTCTATGCCTTTACTTCCTGTTTCAAGACTTCTTCCTTGTGTTTGTCCCCCCCCCCCATATTAAAAGCTAACAGCTGCTCTGCAGGTGTGCTCAATAATTCCATAGGTGTGGCAGCTCCACACAATTCCCTACCCTCCAGGAGGGATTAATTAATTCCCAGCCTGCCATTAGGGGTTGTTTTAACCTTTCTTTCTGCATGACTAGCCAAGGAACTGAGTAGTTTCCAAACCTGCTGCCAATTAGCTCTGGTTCTTCCTGGGTCATCACTTTTGTCTAGAAGGGGACACTGCTGAGCCTGGGCACGTGGATGCTGAGCTGTAAGCGCTGCCCGGCTGTACGTGGGGTGATGTCTCTTCCTCAGGCTGCTCCTTAGGCAGGGAGGAAGGCCGCCTCACTTGGATGTGCGCGTTCTCTTCTCCATCACGTTGTTTCTGCCATGCTCTGGAAGCCACCTGCTTGGGCGCTGGGAGCTAAACGTGCTCAAGGCCCAGCTGGCTGCTGTTACCAGCTCTAAAAGAGCCTCATAGGAGAGTCCGAAAAAGGGGTTCTGGGGCGGGTGGCTAGAGATACAAGATACTACCCTGTTAATGCTTTCATCTGCTTTGCGGTTGAGTTTTTTTTTCAATTGGGGTTTGGAGGGTTTGAGATAAGGCAGTTTGCAGAGGTTTAGTGGGGAAAACAGCCTCAAAAGAACGCATGCTACTGCAGGAAAGAGGTCGTGGTTTTGAGTAAAGCTGTATTTCTGCAGCAAAACATAGCTTTGGCTTGTAAATGTAGTACTTCTACAAAAATCTTGGGTAAGGCCATAAACTAAAGACCTTGTCCAGAACAAAGTGGCTCACAATACGTGGGTTTATACAGGAAGATGACTCTCATTGCCCATTGAAAAGGGCTTTCATAGACATAACTGGACAATTTAAATGAATTCTTCAAGACCTTTTCTTGCCAGCTAAGCCAGAATTGTAACAGCTTACAAGGCTCTCATACTTCATGAGCACAGCTGAGCTGGGAAAACATCCAGAATTAATGTCACTTTCTGAAATCTTTGTGTTCTTTCTGGTGGGCCAAGGAGTGCCATGTAATCTTTTCCTTGTAATTTTAGATATATAGAAGTATACGTAAGTAGAAAGCAGCAAATGCAAAGGCATGTGCCTTATCACAAGCAGATAGCGACCTTCCCCAGGCTGAGACGGGAGCTTGAATTGATTGCTGAAGCGAGGAGGTTGAGTGACAGTGCAAGCTCCGATGCCAAGAGACAGAACCAGAACCGTGAGTCGCACCCTGTGGCGCGTGTGTTGTTTGAGGCCCCTTTGTCTTACCCTCACCGCTGCTGTGGGCACAGCCATGTGAGGAAGGTGATAATTACAAGGGTTAATGATGTTTTCCCTTGATTCCCCAGAACTAGGTAATGAAGAAACAGAAAGCTCCGGGCACTGTTCAGAACCTGGGAGCACCTCATCATGGCCACATGTTGTCCACGTGAGGGGTTTTCCTACCGAAACTAGAGCCCAAGACATAATAAATGTGAGTAGCAGTAAAAGTATGCATCGAGTTCAGTTGTAACTACTAATGGTAACCTACGATCAATCTGTCCAGCTGAAATGACTGAAAGTTTTTGCTTTCTCTGTATCAGTCCTCAGTGCTGCGTGGCACTGGGCGTTGGGAAACTTGAACTGACATCGAAATGCTGAGGGACACTAAAAGGGTCACAGGCTCCCACATGTGCCCTGGCCTCATGGGTGCAGCGGTGATACCTGGGGAAGGTGACAGCTTGCAGGGCTGTGCTGAATGCCCACCAGCATGAACTGTGTCCTGTTGTACCCTTAGCTGACTGTACAGAAATTTTAATATCAAATATATTTCATTTTAATAGTGTACGGTCACAGTGAGTGCACCCACGTTTGATGCCTGTGGTCACGGTACAGAAGGGTGCTGTGGGAGGCTAATTCTCCCTGTCAGGAGTTACCCTGACAGAGGGCAGGAGGCTGCACATTGGCCTCACCCAGCTAGGAGGGGACTCGAGCTGCTCAGGTGCTCAGTGCCTAGGGTTGGACAAGCTTTGCAAGTACAAACAGGATGGTTTTTGGTAGGAGTTTTTTCTGGTAATGTTTTTTCCCCTCCTCTTCCTTCCAGTTTTTCGCCCCACTGAAGCCCACAAGGGTCATGGTGGAATACAACTCCCATGGAGATGCCACAGGAGAAGCAGATGTGCATTTTGAGAGCCACAGCGATGCAGTCAGTGCAATGGCCAAGGAGGGGACACAGCTGCGTGAGTAAAGAGGAAGGGGGACTTAAAACACTGAGACTCCCCCCTCCTCGAGCACTGCTTCTTGTCTACCTACTTGTAGCATCCTGTGCAACAGGATTGTCTTGGAACTAGAATTCCAAATTACCCTAAAATGTTAAATTGGCTTTCTGGGAGAGAAAAAAAATGCAGCAGCTACAAGTCACTGAACGCAAATTGCCTCTCATATTGTTCCCTAGAGTGCGGTACCATTGAATTATTCCTGAATGAACATCCAAAGGCAGAACAAGACTGCTAGTGACAGGGGCAAGATCACAGCTTTGGTGAGCACATCCTTCTATTCTATTGCTCCTGTTCCACTTTTAGCATGCTTGATACTTGGCATTTCACATAGCTTCCAGGCTAAAATTGAGAGCAAGTGGCTGAGGCCGATCATCACAGCTAATCCGAGGGCAGGCCTCACGCCTCACACGCTGGCCCATGAAGCTGAAATCCCCAGGGATAAATTCTTGTGGCAGAGGGGCAGCAGCTCTTGGCCGAGGTCACAGCCAGAGGCTGCTGCACTCTCCTGACACTGCAGCCCCACACAGAAACGTGCCGTGCTGTAGCTGAGGCCTGCTGCCATGTGCCGCAGTGCTTCTTCCCCTAGCTTTTCCCTCCTCCCCATGAAGCTGTCCTACTTTTCATCTGTTCAAGGTTCTGATGGGGCCGTATTCCCTGGCACAGACACAAAGGAGTGGCTAAATATTTTTCTACTGTCACCCAGAACTGTTCCTGGCCTTTGTGCTGGGACTTAGTCCCAGCAGAATCAGCTTCCCCTGTGTCAGATCAACTTCAGCACCACATGAAAGTTATTCACCTCTCAGAGGCTGTCTGTCTCAGCTTATCTTCTTACTGACATCTTCCACCACTGCTGAATTCTACAATTCCATTGTTGGTGACCATAATTTAGAATAAGATGCAGTGGTACATTTTAAAAAAAAAAAAAGAACAGTAGTAAGGTGCAGTAGGTGCAGTGAGGTAGTGATGGTTTTTATTTCTCTCCCCCACCCCTTTCTTTTTAGGCCAGACTGAACACATTTCTTAGGTACAAGCGTAAAGTTTGTGTACTGTGTCACTGCTTAATTAAATGGACAAACTATAAAATTTAGTTTGGATTTATGTAAAAAGCATGTAATAAACTGTGTTGACATACTGTGGGAAGGTTGTCTGTCCTAAAAGTAGAAAAAGCTGTACCGGAGGAACAGCAAGTGCTGCAGGACAGCCTCCAGCTGTGTGCTGGTGTACAAAGCATTAATAAAACACCAGAATGGGCCATTAACACCGCCCAAGCGACTGAAGATCCCCATACACAGAAGGCAGCAGGTGTGCTGTGTAGTGTAGCTAATACCTCGTCCCTCCTGCCATGCCTCTCGTTTCCGCATTGGCATCTGTTACTGGTTGTGAAATACTTTCATACCCACAGCCAAAGCAGAAGGGAAAGCCCACTCAGGACGCAGGACACAGATGAGAAAGTTTTTATTGTTGCATGTGGAACAAAATTAACAACAGAAAAAGAGCCTTCTGCTCCGCCCCATCCAAACGTGCAGGTACGAACCCCAAAATCCAGCATTACCTGAGCAAACATGCCTTTAACATTTGCAGCATCACCAAGTGTAACACCAGTACGTGAAAGCAGAGCCTTCCACCAAGATCAACCAGGGAGGCGGTGACTGTTGACACAACTGAGAGCCAACGTGGTCATGCTCTGGTCTTTCTGAACGCCAGTTTCTGTTACAGCAGCCGGAGCCGTATTTTGAAGGGTTTCAGCTGTCTTCGTAAAGGGCTGCTTGTTCATGGAGATCTCGTGTAACAATGAAGGACCTGCTCAAGAACTGTCCTGCTTTGTACACGAAGATGATCACAACATTCACTACAAGCAAGCGGAGCAGCAGCCACTCCTGCTGAAGCAGCAGAAAGCTGCGTACAGGTCACAAGTAAGCTGTGATTCCAGAGCTGCAAAATTGCTCGGACGCCTCAGCAATAAAGTCACTTCAGTAAGCGCCTGGTTTCCAGTTTAATTCTCCAGCACTGAAGTTGCATGGGTCAGACTTTCTCCTGGGGGATGAGTCACTCTGGGTTCGGGTGCAGGAATTTGCTATCCGCAGTGCGTACACCATGTACACAAAGCTGCTAACAATAAATTCAGTATCTCATGCATTACCTATGGTGCTTCACCCCTTCAAAGCAAATGTTTGCTCACATTTCAATTCTAAGCTTTTCCAATTTTAAAACTATTTACAATTTTTTTTTTAACCTACTTTAGGGGATAGCAGCAAGGAAATTCATGTGGTAACTACCACAGGGGGGACTAAAGAGCAGATAAAGGGAAAGTTGGAAGTTGCTCCCCTCTGTTTAGCGCTGTCTCTGAAGGGCACTAAGAGGAGTTGGAGAACTTGGGCGGCTGAACACACCGAGGCCTACGGGGAAGCAGGAAAGGGGAAGTTCTTGGTACAAACTCTAGCACCAAGCACATAAAAAACCTCAACTCTGATGTGCTTTTTAGTGCAGTTCCAGCTAGTCTAGTGAAGGAAAATCCTCTCTGGAGTGTTAAAACACTACCCCCAATAAAATTTCTCCAAAACCAAATACTTCTGTCACATATAAATACATCAGTTCTCTACAGATTACAAAACATACCGTGGCCCTAAAGACTGAAGTCTCCCAGTACAGAACCAACCAAATAAACTATGACATACTGCCTGCTTTACAAGGAAGCCACCACTGCTTTTTGAGAAACATGCAATTCCTTTTAACAGCAACAAAGATAGATGTAGCATGAATCACAAAAACTAAACTGTGTTCAGATCAGGATTTCTCATAGGTGCAAAGTACTTAAACTTCATACCACCTTCATTTTGATCTAAAGCAAAACCAGTGTAATATGAGCTGTGTTACAACCACACTTTCACGTGCACAACAGAGAGAAGAGAGGTGCACAGACGTGGCCCTAAATCCCTCTGTGTAACAGTATTTTGTATTTAAATATTTGTGACTCAAATCCCCCCAGGGATCAAGATAGGAAGCAGAGTTGCAGCCCTTTGGGCTGACCACCATTTTGTGGCCATGAAGTCACAGTGAGGGTCTCTGGTAGGAAGGTCAGAGATGACTTAAAGCACTTCCCTGCTGATCAGTGCAGGTGAGCTCTCACATCACATGCCTTAAAAAAAAAAAAAAAAAAACCAAAAACAACCTTATCCCATCTCAAGAGTCCCTATAAAAGGATAATTTCACAGCTTTGTTTGATACTGATTTGCATAGCAAGCCCACGGCCAGAGGACTGAAGAAATTAAGCCAGAAAACTTTTTTTTTTGGCATGTTACCTGGACTCTCACCTGGCACTGAAGTAGCACGGTTGAGCCAGATTGTCAAAGGCAGCAGGGAAAGGGGAAACGGTATTTCAAGTGCAGCCAGACATGAGGATTAAAAAAATGCTCCTGTTTTGCTTTCAGTGAGCCATTGCTTAGCAGCAGCATGCCCTCACATGACATGCTCGGGGACGACAACATCCCTGACTTGGGCACACAGACACACGGCTCTTTCTGGGGTGGAGGCTCTGTTCTCACAGCATCCTGAGGCTGCTCGGTCACACCTTAAGGCTACTCGATGTGAAATTCCCCAAGCAGTTCCCCCTGGCACGAGCTCAGGTCTGAGAACTGGCAGGTTTTTCTACAGGGAAGGCTCAGACTTGGTTTTAGTCGCAAGAGACTAAACACCATCAAAGCTGCTTCCCCCTCTGGCCTCCCAAGAACACAGGCAAGCGTCTTCTCTTCAAATTCCTCTTGAACAACCCCGGAGACATTGATCAGCTACAACATTTTTTATGGTCACTGCTCTGCAGCCCGGCTCCTACAAGGGACTGGTCGAATACTGCTGGATGAGCTGCTTGTGGCAGGGATTGCAGACGGACTCCGGGTTAATACTGGACGGGAGGGGCAGCTCGTTTGCTGAACAGGCCTCGCAGAAGACACCGCCGCAGTTCTTGCAGATGTTCTGAAACAGGAAGAGAAGAGAAAAATTCAGGGATGCTAAAGACACTTGAGCTTTTTCTCATTAACCTTCAGTCAATTCAAATCCTCTACTGGACTAGAGAAAGATGCTCAAAATTGCACTCTTGCCCCCTCTGAAGACCAGAAGCTTTTCTTGTGCTTACAGCATCAGAGAAGAGCAGGTGAGGACGTATAGTGAAGTGGTACAAGTAATCGGTAACAAACCATTTAAATTTTGACTCAGTCTAGTCACAACTTACAGCTAGAGCATTTTGTCCTGAGATGCACATTATGATTTTATAGTCAGACAAGCACAGGAATGAGAAGTCCTACTTGAAAGCTCCCTGGTCAGATAGCCTCGCTATGCTCCCTAGCCTCCCCCCAAAAAAAATTCGAAGGAAATATTTGGAACCGTGGTACTGGTTTATCTTTAACTTGGTGTGGAGGTCAGAGCCTTGTGCCGGGAGCTGAAGACTCCTCCCTGCTCTGGTCTGTTCCCAGATCGCCACCAGAGCTTTCTGGTGCAGGTCTTGTTAAGAAAAATAAGGGAAAACACAGCGAAACGACACCTAGCTCACCACTGAAGTACGTGCAGCAGTACAGCCAGGGTGCCTGCTGCACTGACAGCAGTTGGTATCACTGCCCTGACTGCTGGCCACAAAGAAGGATAAAAAAAGTGATGTTTGTGGAAAAAAAAAGGCAAGAGAAAAAGGTATAGTGGCTGAAGTGGAGAAGTAATAAGCATTAACACCCTCTTCTCACTTCTGATTGATCCCAGAGATAATCATCTAGTTAAAAAGGAAATGTGCTGTAAAGGAGAAGGAAAAGCAAACCACGGGGCACAGTGCAAGCTAGGAACCCTCAAATGGCTACTGTCTAACAAGTACATCTTAGGGGTCAAATACACATCAGAAAAAGGTTAATTTTGTTGTCCCAAGTCACTAGTAGGAAATCTGCACTACTTGAAGAGAGAAATCAGAGGAAATGCACATTCACCACATGGCCGAGGTGACAATACCAGCCCTCACAATTACCTTTTTCTTGTTTCGGCTGCTTTCTTCCTGGCAGAGCTGGCAGATCTGGGCGTTTCCAGGTCCTGATGGCTGTTCCTAAACCCGTGATGAAAGCCAAGACATTTTACTTTACTTGCCTGCTTTACTTGGGCCCTGTGGTAGACCCCTGTGATCCTTATTTTAAAACAGGGACGAAGATTTCTCACTGTTGTGTTTTTAGCCCCTCTCAATTCACAACCCACCAGGCAGCCATGCTGGGCCAGCGTGCATTTATCTGCAGGACAGTTGCCCTGGCTACACCACGGCTCCAGCTGTGCTTTGCCAGGCACTCGGGAGAAAGAACAGGCTCTGGTCAATTTGATGTGCACAGAAGCAACTGAAGAGAAAAACAACTAACCCTTCCCTCTAGCCTACAAAAAGGCTAGGCAAAACCCTAACCCAAACCAGGAAGGTTACACACTGCCATTTTCACAAATATTACATTATTCTTTCATTGTTTTTTTTTTAAAAGACACCAACCTAGGACAGGAACCATAAAAGAGGTTAATACAGTTTTGCTCAGAAGGCAAAATGAACATAAATGTAGCACCGACAACTAAAAGCCTTCCTACTGAGCTAAGCAGCACTTTTCCACTAGGGAACCAGATTGTTGCTACACACTCTACAAACATAAATCCTCACAAAGGCAAAAAACCCAAAACACAAACTCCAGGGTATTGGGGCCAAGGAAAATACTGCAGTAACCCAGGAGCTCCCTCGGCACACTTGCTGTTCAGTATTTCAGTGCTAGAGAAGGAATCACCAACCTGCTCTTCCTGCGTGTCACTCTGCAACCTGCAAGAGAAAAACATCATCACTTTGAGCCAGCACTTCAGTCACTGCTACTGTTGAGAACAACAAAATCATAGAACCATAGAATATCCCGAGTTGGAAGCGACCCACAAGGATCATTGAGTCCAACTCCTGGCACTGCACAGGTCTACCCAAAATTTTAGACCACGTGACTTAGCGCACAGTCCAAATGCTTCTTAAATTTAGACCAACATCTGAACGATCAGAGGATTTCCTCCGTTCTGTCATTAATATCCCACCCAGAGTAATTTCTGGTTTTGTTTCTTCCAAACCACACTGCCAAGTCTGCTCACACGAGAGCTGAGGCAGTCATAAACTTCATCAAACAGAGAAGCAAACAGGCAGCACGTCACTGGCGTTATAGAATAAACGTTAGACACACAGCACACTCCTGACTAAATGGAAAAACTTATAAAATGACTCCTGAAAAGCAGAAAAAAAGGGAGCCCTAACATGGAAGAACAGTTTAGACAACATACACGTAGTTCAAAATTAACATTAAACTTATTGCAAAATGATTGATCCCCCAGATCCGTGAACAGGCAATGACAACATTATATTAAAAAGCCTTCCAGACAAATCGGCAGACTGATGCTCGTATTGCCAACGCGCTCAAGGTGAAACGGGCAAAAAGCATCAGAGGCCTGGAAGGTTTTAATATCCAGTAAAGAAGATTTGAATAGAGCCCATGCTATTTTTAAGACAACACTTTTCCAATCACCTTTGCATTAGCATTCAGCGCACCACGTCAGAGCGCTGTGTATTTCCACTCACGTTCAGAGAGCAGCTGCTCAGAGAAAAGGGCTGTTGCCATCTCTGAGCAACATCCTCATTACAGAGCTCTTCCCTATCAGATTTAAAACTTACATTTAAACCTAAATCTTAAGATTAACTTTCAAAGGCTAAACACATCCTGTGACAACAATCCTCGACTCTGTTTAGAATCCAACAATTCTGTTTAGAAAAATGCTACCAGAGGTACTTTTTTTTTTTTTTTTTAAAATATGGCCACATTCTTGAATCACTATTTTAAGTTCTTCTCAAACAGCTATTTTTATCCAGAAGCCACTATTTATTCACTGCAGGTGTCACAGATTCACCAACGCTTCTCCTATCTCCCACCATCAAAAGATACCTTCTTTGGATGCTAGCATCAAAGGTCCAGATCTGTGCCGGATTTGGTTTATGAGGCTTCATTAAAGATGAAAAATAAGGAAACACTAGATTTATATAGAAACAAGTTCAAAGGTAAATAGGAGAAAGAGAGGGGCTTTTCACATCCAGTAACCTTGATGTCAAGCAGCAGAACCTGCTTCTTCCCTTTGACAGGGATTAGAAAAAGAAAAGGCAAAAATTAGATTTCTTTTCTTCCATACTTGTATGTCAGGCCACTGTTTTCCTCTCTCTGAGGCTGTTTCAATTTCGCATTTTCTTCCTGGATTTTGAGCTTCCCATCCTGCCAAAAGGAAACATTTACCTGTCAGTCAAACCACGTTAACAGCTCCCACTTCATCTCTGCCACACTGCAAAAGGAGAGTTCACGCTGATATTTAGGGAACAGTGATCTCACTGACCCACTCTGGACATGGAGGCGTTTGGGCACTCGAAAACGTACAATCCCCAGTCCACCCTAAGAGCAGCTTTGCATGCTTTTCTTTTGCTATGAACACGGTTGATTTCACATTTTAGAGCCGGACTTTTGAACATGTCCAATGGTCTCCTTTTACTACAGGACAAGAAACTGGCCACTTTATTTTATTTTTATTTTTTTTTAATTCTTCTGTACAGCAGAGGTTGAAAAGGTAAATAGGCTCTACAGGCTTTTAGAGAACTGGTCATGGTGACAAATCTTCTCAACCAGTAAAGAAAAATCCCCTCCTACTCCCTATCTGATAACTGGGTCATAGCCTGAGCCATATATGTACGGAACAACTCTTTGACACGTGCCTATGTCAGAATTCGCCTGCTCACTACATAGCAAGTACTGGCAGAATCACCCATGCATGCATGGCTCTCAAGTTACAACCATCATCACAGCACAGCCCTTAAACTCCTGAAAATGCAACCTTCCATTAGACCAGGAATCTCCTACAAGTTCTGTGGCAAAAGAAATCCATTCTGAAACATGTTTTTTTTCCTCCCCCCCTCCACATTGGCCCATTTGCTCTTAGCAGGAGCAGAACCCTATTGAGGCTTGCTGAGGAAAGGAGGCTAACCACACACCACCAGCTGTTCTCACACCCAGTGACAAGCTGGCACACAAGCAGTAAGGAAAAGCCGCAACTCTGCCTTCCAGATAGCTAGCCAACTTCTGCTTAGGACATCAGCCTGCCCCATTTTGGTGTGTTTCTACTGGCCAAGAGCACTGCACTGGGATCTCAATTCTTTGTTGAATTATAGCTGTGCCACTAGAACACCATGACGTTTTGATAAATGAATCGTGATGCTTAAGTAGCTTCGCAGGAATTGTGTGTAATATCAGTTAGGGGAAAAAAAAAAAAGGAAGCTTAAAGCAAACCAGGGGAGCCCAGTGAAGGCAACTCTCAAGTGCAGCAACCCACACATGAATTTCAGAAACCACCTCTTTTTTCACAGTTCTCATATTTATGAGTTTTGCTCTCCAAAACATCTGCCAATTCCCAGCAAGACAGCCCATTTTGTTTTACAGAAAAACCTGTAGAGCAGATTTTCACTTTCAAAGGCAAATTACTTCTAAAAAGGGAGTTTCACTCAGGGACTATCAGTTTTACTCTGGAGATGAACATTGTATTTTACTTTAAAAAACACTGAATTCACTAATGCACAGCACTGAAAGAACACTGAAAGTGATTTGTGATGCCCTTCAAAGATAATTTTGTTTTCCAAGTTGTACTATTTTTCAGGAGAATTTCCCTTATTATGATGCAAAAAAGTAGAGTGAGCAAGCTTGCTTTTCACTACATGTAATGCATACAGCATCTCGCCTGCTGTACATTTGGTTTTCATGAACTATTGAAGGAAACCATGATTGCTCTCAAGATTTTGTCAGGTACCCAGCCTAGAAGAGCAATTCTGTGTTCTGCAATTCAATGTAATGTGTAAAATCTTTCTTTTGAGTCCCAACCAAATGAAATGCCTATTTACCACGTGCAAGAAGTGTTCCAAAGCTTACCTTGTTGTGTCACATTAATAGTACTTATTAAAGCCTAATAAAGCTTCAGAAAAGAGAATGAGCATAATGAAACCTTACTTCAAATTTAAGCCAAGAGGAAAAAATAAGTCATGTTACCTACCGCTTTTAACCAATTCTTTGAGACTTTTTTGTTTCCTTGGCTGCTTTGGTGATTCTGTGACCATCTGTCTCTTTCCCGCTTTAGTTCCAGTTCAAGGTGGCTCCTGTAATATCAAGGTGGAATTAGGAATAAAGGCTATGGTTTTATAACACTCAACATCAAGAGCCGTTACATTATAAAAACTAATTAATTCTCTTTATCCTAGAGCAATTGAAGCCCAATTCTAGAGCTAAAAACTTCCTCTCAGTAAAAGGCTGTTTCACATGTGTGAAGCCACAAAAGGTCAGGATGGAGAACCTAAATGTTCATGTAATTCTAGCACGAATTTGCTGAAAATAAGCCTGTTGACTGTGTCTGCAAGTCCTTAAAAAAATACCAAGCTATTCATCCGTCCTAGCACTGTCAGTCAGCACCCTGTTCAAGACATGCTTCAGCAGATGACCTGCTACATGACAGGCTGTGAAACCCAAGGCAATATCCTCACACACTTCTCAAAGCCATCCAAACACAACAGATAGACCCTTCCTCCCTCTGAGCTGTGGCAATCCTTCAAGCCCTTGTGTGGACTTGAACAGGAGAAGCGAGCCCCTGAGCTGGAAGCACGCTGTGTGCGCTGCTTCCCAGCCTGCAGTTACTTGAATGGCCTAGCCTTATCGGTAACCACAGGGTGATGCACGCTCCCTCAGACTGCTGCTCTGTGCTGCAACCCCACCGAGGCTTTTGTGTCACCTCATGCGGAGCGTGCTGCGGTACATCGAGCTGGAGGGAACAACAGTGAGGCTGAGTGCAGCACATTTGTATTCTAGAGGACAGCTGATCAGCGGGCCAAGGACAGATGAGCGAGCACATCTGAGGTCCCCGATACAGCCTGAGGAAAAGCACAACTCCAAATCCAGCCGTGGGTCACCCATCCTTTACTCTAGGGCACCGGAAAGCTCCACAATCACGGCCTGCCAGCACACAGCAGCACCAAAGCTCTTGGAGCGCACAGAACTGGGGGCTGAAGCACCAGAAATCCCATTTTCTGAAATCTTTACAAGGTAATTGGACAGTAATACGGTAGCTACAGTGAAGAACAACTCTTCCTCCAAAAGCAAAGGCTAGAAATTGAATAACATACATGCTGGTAAACACATTGGCAGGATTTGTACCACAAAACACTCATAATCCTCATTTCTGCTAAGAAAAAATATGTCTTATTAACCTCACCAGTCTCAATGCTCAAACGTTTATTTTTTTAAATAACTTGACTGCATCCTCATTAATTACAAAGCCTAACTGAAATGAGTAAAGCTGGTGGAAACTTAGATCAAGAAATTAATCTTTATCCATGTGGACATTCAAAAACAAACCACCCAGGGGAAATCTTGCTTACAATTTGATTAACACAAAATTCCTCATTTCCTCTCAAAAGGACACAATTCAAGCAAGACTACCTGCTACCCTCACTTAAATCTATCAGCGCAGCCTCCTGGTAAAGGAGGCACAATCATTTTCAAACTGCCACCTCGATCTAGCATGAGCAATGCTGTATTCAGAAAGGGGTGGATTGATGCCAAAATATACCAATTTGAAAACATCCTCCCCAGGTGCTATACTAATGCAGTTAAACTGACTTAGTGTGAGGTGCATGTGCAAAGATATTTTCCCTGCATATACCTAATAATATCACTGGACTCACCCACGCACACCTGGGACTAGCACGAGTTTCTGATCAAAGCCATTTGCTGGCTTTGTGGGCAGCCTCGGTAACTTTTTGAAACAGGAAACAAAAGAAACTGTGCCATGATAGGGGACAAAAAAAACAATGCACCCAGCAGTGCTTCCACACCATTCACTCCAGTGACCTTGCTGCAGAAGAAAGGAAGCATCATGGCTGCAGATAGAAAGACGCTCTGCTATTTTAAAATAAGAGGATTTCTGTTTTCCTCTTGTTGGTAAACTGATGACACTGCAGGGGGGAAAGCTGACAGCTCTTGTTAAGTTTCCTGTATTGGCTTCCAGCTTTTTAGTTGTCACCCAGCAAAACTGAGACCCCTGCCAGAGTGGTTCCAAAGAATGTTTATCAATATGGTGACAGTCACTTCATGTGAATATCTATATATGTGATGGCAGGGTTTCAACTAGAAAAATCATAGCGCTTTGTCGGACTGACCATCAAGATTGCTTCCCTTGCTCCTTAATCCTTCCACGATAGCCCTAGGCAAAGACATCTTTGAGCAGCAGACAAATTGTTTGCTTTTCTTGTTTGCTTCAGACTCCCTTCAGGTTGCAGGTTATGCTGCTACAAGTGAGAAGTCTGGTGTAATGTTAGATTTTGGAGAGGTCTATGTGGCTGTCAGAGGCCTGACTGCATGTTGAAGCATACAGCCAACTAACTCAAGCTCCCTAGAGCAGACTAACCTGCAACAGCATCTTGGTGCACATCAAGGACTGACCAAGCTTCCCAAACACATTTTGTACTTTGCCGTGATCTCCATCCTCCTACCTCACTAGCACTGCCAGTTCTTAAAAGAGATGGTTCTGGGCAGATGCCCAAAGTGCAGAAAGCATCCATGGAAATTTCTGTATTCAAAAAGAACACCCTGACGTTTCATTTCCATCCAAGAGATATTCTGCAGCCTGTTTCTGATATTTCCTCGCCACAAAGATTTGTACTTTCGCTTGTGAGTTCTGCTGACCACTCAGTGTTTTTTTTTTTTTTGTTTGTTTTGCGTTTCCTTGCAATCACATTTTCAACATTTTAACTTTAAAGATACCCATGTTAAAAGCCTTGCTGTCTCACAAAGCATTTCACCTCCCCACTGTTAATGTCACCTGGAATCAAAATCAGGTCTCGTCCCTCCGCCTGCAGCCCCTTCCTCCTTTTAGAACTGCCCTGCCTGCTTTTGTCTACACACAGTAAGAACAGCCCAGAAAATAAATTAGAAAAGGATCTCTTCACCGCTGCCTGGAGAGCTCTTCCACTTCTAGCTGGAGGCTGTTGATTTTGTCCCCAAACTCCTGCTTGAAGAGACGGTTGTCCTGCTGGGCCAGCTGACGGTCCTTCTCTGCCTGTCGCAATCTGGATTTGAGCCACATGAACTTGTGATAAAAAACAAAAGCCATGGTGGGGAGGAAGACCGAGTTTAAACAACAAATTAAAAAACCCAGTGAAAAGGTAAAGCCAAAAAAAGGGATGGTAAAAGCAATGGGAAGGAGGAAAATATTTTAAAGAAATGCAAAATGCAGGTGAACCAGGCAGAAGCGCTGATTTTCAATTTTTTTTATTCTATTACTACAGTTTACAGCCATTAGATGAAAAACATAAAACATCACTTTTATCCAGATTCAAAGCAAACCTCAAGTACACAGAATTTTAAGTCAAATTTGAATTTAATGTATGTTACATCTCAGCTTTACGCACGTAACTGGAACTTGCAACATAGGTTAGCTACTATATTTAGAATTAGTGCATTTTCCTGGTTTCTTCCACAGACTGTCACACTGACTCAAGCGCCCAGGCATTAGTACCCCAAAGCATCTCTGCTTCGGGCCTGACATCAGAAATTGCCAGATGCATAATTCTGTCTGATTTTAACATTGTTGTGACAGCAAACGAAACCAGCCCAATCCCCTATTCCTACAGGGGAAATTTGAGGAGAGGCAGGGGTGTTAATAGTTCTAACTCGCTACTCAGATACGCCTTGATGAAAGCTTTCACCATTTTTTTGCCCCCCGCAGGTAGTTAAAATGCATTTCTAGTAAAGGATTACTGAAGGTTAAGTTTATACTTTCAAGCATGAGACTTGGGCATCGCTTAAAGATCGAGACCTGGTCTCCAAGTCTGCTTGTGTGCGGGCGTCCATTGAACAAGCTAAGCAGTGGCACACGCTTGTGCATAGGAGGACTAGGCTGAGCCTCACAGGTTTTTAAACGTACCTAGCGAGAGTCAATAGGTATCTTTTCCCAGTTGTGTTTCAGTCACATCTGCCTCCTGCTGCCCCACGGAGCGCTATCCAACAGCGCAAAGGGGGAACTGGCACCAAAGAATTTTTACAACCATCTCACCAGAGCAAATAAACCTTATTTCACTCAAACCTCCCCAATATCATTTTCTTGAGAGAAAAACATCTCTAGGAGCACTTATAAGGTAAAGGCTGTAAAGGGCCAGCACACTGAACTTCTGTGGCCACAGGGAGGAGGATATTAATTTACAATAGTCCAAGGTACTGTTGCTTACAGTTTTGCACTAGGGTATTACAATGATAATTATTTTTCCTATCCAGAGATGTTTCCAAGCTTTAGCTGTTCTTTCACTAGCAAATTCCATGTTTGTATTGAGCAACAGAAACTTTGAAGCAAATGAAAGAAGTGTAACAGTAAAAGGCAACTCTTCCTTTTAAACCACTAACTACTCATTCAAGGAGTGGTCAAGTACCAAATTACCATTTCCACTCCCCACCACTGCACATTTTTCTTTTTATTTTGTTTGTTTCAAACACTAGAGTATAAAGATCAGATTTTTTATTTTTTTTGTAAAACACGTAACTTCCCCTTCTAGGGAGAGGAGAGACCTATCAAAAAACACCTCTCCTCAGCTTCCTTCAGTCAGGAAGAACAGCAAGGTATGTCTAGAGGGACTCATGGCAGAGGTAGAAGGCAATGCAGAGATAAGGAGGTTTTCACTGAACTTACCACTCTATCATGTTACTCTAAGACACCTAGCTACTAATTCTGGACACATGAAGTTTAAAGGAATAAGGATAAGTCCCTACCCTCCCACCAAGTCACTAAGGCAAAATCGTTGCAAGCAGTCTTGGTTACAAGAGGGCTGGTCTTCGCAGCGATGAGCTATCGAGTCGTGCCCATCTGTCTTTGACTTGGGGCTGAACCCACAGAACAGAAGTGAATGGGTAAACGGCTTGGGGTACGCACACAACTACTTTCAACAACTTCCAGGGATGCATTTTCTCCTCTACTTCACAAAAAGGGAAACACAGAAAACTAGTTGACTTTCCAGAGCTGGCCAATGCAATATCGGCTCGGCCAACGCGCCTAGTATCCATCATACATGTTGAAGACTTGTGCTGCTGTATATGGCATGCATCACCGGGATGTACAGAACCACATTCCTTACGCTTTTCTGGTGTGTTTATTGGCCAACTCATTGGTACTTTTAACACAGTTTAAATGGCAAAGTTGGGGATTTTTAATATCCGACTAAATCTCTGAAGAAAAACTCACTGATTTTAAAAACTCAGCAAATTCCAAATCAACTTTAGATGACAATTAACATTTTAACAGTTGGTTTTTAGCAATTCTCAAGTTCTTCCCTCATAAATGAGTTCTGATGTCAGAGCTGTGAGGTGACCAGACATAAAAACATCTAATGATGTTTCTGGATCAGTTTGTTTGCTGCACTATTTAAGGTTTTTGCCTGTTTCACCAAATCCTTTTCACTGTATAAGTAAGTCAGAATGAGGATGAGGAGGAAATGGAAAAAAATAGGAACAGCAAGAGAAAAAGAGCAAGTCAATTAGCTGAGAAGATACAATACATTTTAAAATACAATTTTTCTACAAGCAGACTGACCTATGTCATTAAGAGTCATAAACCCTAAAAATAAGAACATCAATTTAGTGCAATGAGCTATTCATTAAGTAAGTCTCGCACAATACATCTTGCCAGGACCTAAGGTTTCCCCTGGTTTTGCTCAAAGCTAGCAGTTAAGGCAATTCACAGAGATCAAACTTCTGAACCTTTGGCCAAACAAGAAAAAAGGGGAAAAGGAGCACTGCTCCTTGCCATATCAACCCAACTTCACTGCCGAGGCCCTCTTAATTACATGAGGGTTAATAACATGAAAGCAACACAGCCACGAGGTTGGAGCTTGTCCTGAACTAGATGGATGTCATTCCTACAGGCTATCTTCATCAACCTTTAGTGACAATCAGGCTGCCCTATCATCTTCCTTGAGGTACTTTCACGTGAGATTTTTTTCAAGCTTATTTTTCTCAGAAAGTATAAGAATCAGAGCATTTGTCAGTTCATAAAGAGAATGGTTCAAATTTTAGGGTGTGTTTGTTCTTCTTTTTTTTTTTTTTTTTTTCTTCAAAACAGTACCAGAGAGATCTGGAATAACCAAGCATCTGTAAAACTGGCCTCTGCTGTATGCTTGTCCTCCTTGCTCCCACAGCAATAGTTATCAAAAACCAGGCACTTCTTTAACTGCGTGGCTGTACTATCAGATGCATCAGTGCTATCAGAGATGGTAACTGACTGTGTAACATACAAATACGCAGCTGACACAGATAAACAAAGCTGCTACCTTTAGTACTGTTCTAGCAGTATATTTTTTAATGCAAGCCCTCCTAATTATGCAAAACACTTCTAACAGTATCTCAAAATTATCGCTGAAATTGAATCCTACTCGCTTAATGTAAAACTATTTAGAGGTGACTAAGCACTGCATTTGGGCTCTCACCTACTT
Organism: Aythya ferina; assembly: GCF_964211825.1. Classification (NCBI taxonomy): domain Eukaryota; kingdom Metazoa; phylum Chordata; class Aves; order Anseriformes; family Anatidae; genus Aythya; species Aythya ferina. Next base: position 61,956,520 of record NC_140300.1, on the reverse strand, counting down.
CATTCATTTCAGTGTGACACTATCACTATAATGAAAACAATTATAGTAATTGTAAGTTTCATTTTTTACCTTTGTTCAAGCTGTTTAATGGTAGCAGCCATCTGATTTGTTTTTTCTTCCAAACGGCTGTTTAATTCACTCTTCTGTTTCACTCCCATATCTGAACTCTGGAAAAAAATAGCAATGTGCTTTCTGTAAGTACTGGTAAAACCAAAGTAAGCCAGGACATATCACGTGGCAAATGAAATGAAAGAGGCAGAACCCAAACAGACAGAAGGTGCTCAAAAAGCAAATGCCAGGTCAATATAGTAAGGCCAAGCATCTTGCCCTACAGGTGCAGGCTGTATCTGGGAACCCCACAGAAAAGCAATACCATAATCAGTTCTGCTTTCTGTATAATATGTAGTAATTGTAGTGATGCAGCAGCTGCTAAGATCACTCAACTGCTGTGCACAGAATGATTGGCTCAAGGAGCACAGAAGCAACACTTTCTTATTCTAAAATTCATTTTACTGTTTATTTCTGAGAATTATGTGCTGCTCTTTGCCATTATGCAGTGATGTATGTAATGATAGCATATACTTTCAAATATAAGATCGTATTGGAACAGAAGCTGTCATGGTTTAGTTTTTAACCACACAAAAGCCAGAAGATGCTTTCCCCAATGAAACATACATTTCCAAATCATTGCCAGTCTTTCTTCACAACAAACAGCATTTTCCTTTAACTCCTAACATGGTCAATTGCTTAAAACATTACAGCTTTCTGTCTTGCCCCTCAGCAGCTCACATCCTCTTTACTAAACTGAAAAAACATCACTGGGATTACAAAGCACATACAAAAGTTGGAAAGCAGTTTGAACCAAACTGCATGATTACTGCTGTTTAAATTCTTAGCTTGACCCTTGACAAAAAAACGCCTGTGGGCTCTAGAAGTGAGTATCTGCACCAACAAAAAAGTAAAACAAGGTATAAAGGGAGAGCATCTCAGAGAACTGGCAAAGCTAAAAATCTGTTTTCTACCCTGCAAAGAAAGAAACCAACATGGAACTACTGAACACCAATCAATCATGTAAATACCTGGAAAACATGCTCAACTGAAGAGTGGCCACTACTAAGATACCCTCCCCCAAATCATAACTACAGTGTGTGCACTTCACTACACTGGAGAAAATTCTATCCTTACCAATCGCAGATAATGTACTCTAACAGACACTTGTGAAGGTAACCTACGCAGGGAAACATTCCTTTCACTTAAGGCATTTTTTATTTTTTTCAATCTTCTGTTGGTTTACCAATTTGAAAAAGGCAAAAAGACTATCAGTGCATATGTCATGATAGAAATATCTTCCTTGAAGTTTCTTGCACAAATCAACTTTAACCTGAAGAATGCCAGCCCTAATGCGAGCAGCAAACAGAAACAAATGTAGAAAAAAAATATACAGATAGGGAGAAGGTTTAAACAGGAGCAAGACAGAAGTATGGTATACTGCCTGTCACCCTTCCACACCCAGTACTTTTTAAACAAGGTGGGGTGTGGAAACCAATGCCCTAAAAAAGTTTTATCTGGAATTCATCCCATTTGATTTAATTATTTTCCTACCTGCAGCTTGAAAGATAGTTCATGCTTTAGGGCCCTGAGATCGTCCAGTTGCTGCCTGAGCGCCACCAGAGCATCTTGCTTCTCACAGACATCTTTCTCCAGCATCTTCATGGCTAACTCCATTTCCTGTCTCATCCCAATCTGGACCTCCAGCTCCTTTTCCACATCCTGGAACACACAGCTCAGTCAGCACTACTCGCCAGCTTTCTTCACCATCAGTGATGTAATCACTCTTAACTGGTGCTCTTGGCAATGGAGTCACAACCCCAAAGTGTGCTGCATTGCCACAGCATCACAGTTATAGATCTGACACATCAAAAACAATTAAGGACAACAAATATGTTATTTCAATCCAATATTAAAGCCATGTAACCAGCATTAGTAGTAAAGAGTCAGAAAGCACTACCTGAGTCCATCCTGATGGAGGGGACTAGTGAAAAAGCTGGCAGACTTAATTTTCTTAAAAGGTTCTGCTCAGGCATTTTATTTTGCACCAGCTGAACACAAGGTATTGAGTAACAATCCAGATAGTGGCAATATCCTTACCTGCAAGGGGGATGCGTCAGACCTAGAAAAGCAACTGCGCTGCTCATTTTGAGAAAGAGACCTCGAACTGATAAATAGTCACAAAATTAACATTAATTCTGACAAGACTGTCTCAGATCAGAGTGAGATAGACAGGCAGAAATGACAGTAAGCCCCTGACCAAACATGTTGAGAAGTGATCATCTAGCATGGAGTAATTATGTGAAAAAGCCATTTGTAGTGAGCTTCAACCTCATGCTGCCCTTACCAGCCGCAGCTGAGTCTCTTCCTTTAACTGTTTTCGTGCCTCAGTCAGTGCATGTCCATCTGCAGTTCTGTCTTTAGTGACCTAAGGAAGAAACCCAATTAACTTGTCATTATATACGCCAGTAATCCTCACATTTGGTGATCATTTGTTTTTCCCACTTTGAAAACAAATTCTGCAAGTACCAAAACTCAGCAGCTCTACTCAGTTAATGCAGCATGCAGCTTACGTGAAGTGACTATTTCCCCATTTCCCCAAGCTGCTCAGTGCAATTCAATGAATATGAATAAAACGGACAGACTGTCTATTTTCAGATCTTAGACAATATACTACGTATGGTTACAAAGTCTCAGACAAATATCTGATGGGGTTTAAAACCCATAGCAGATTCTGTCATAGTTACTAGTACTTTCAACAAATCAAAGAAAAGATGATAGAGTATTCCAACATGGAATACTCCTTCATTTCTGAAAAGGGTAGTATTTTGGGCCAAAAAAGCAGAACTCCTACTTTCAATTTTTTTTTTGCCAACCCTTAATTAAATCATCCTTCTTCCTGTCCCTTCTGACACCTCCACCCAGCAAGCTATGAGCATGCTGTGTTAGCTTGCCGCTCTGCACATGCTCACTGTTTCATCAGCACATGCCAGGTAGGATTTACTGTGGCCAGGGTCCATCTGTTACCCTCTGCAGAAGGCCCACCTGGAGTTACCCTTACTTATTACAGATTTCCATGAGATACATAAGGAAATTAAGTCTCTTCAAAACACCTACTCTGCATCAAATTTGGGCTGGAACTGCCCAAAGGGTTCCAGAATTATCTATACACACACACACCTTACGATTGGACTCCAAGATGTAAGAACTTTCTTCTTTAACCCGTTCCATCTCTTCCTGCAGTGTAATAATCCTGTTGTTTGCAACAGCAAGCTGTGAACAAAACAGAACAACAGTAAATGTACCAAACACACAATTGGCAGGGTTTCTTTCCCCCTCTAGATAGATTTCCTGTATTAATTTGTTTACATCCCAAGTGAGAAAAACAAATAGTTGAAGTGAAAAGACGGTTCAACCCCTGTCATGAAGGCAGACCATCTGAAAGAGTATCAGTTAGCCAACAGTGGAAATCTGTCACTGGTAACTAAAACAGATTTTCCAAACCATTTCTGTCCATGTCTTCCAGTCAAGTTATTCAGTTCTAAGGGTCACTACCTGCTAGACTCTACATAACCCGTGATTAGCACAACTCAATGTAAAACCTCACTCCATTCCTCTTCCTTTGAGAGGCATAACAAAAAAAAAGTGAACATAAAAAAATAGCTTAAAAAAACACAAACAGAACTTTAGCAATAGAAATAAACAACCAGGGAGGTAGTACTTGTGTGGATTTGCTACAGCTTTGCTAGCTTGGATACATTGCTACTCAGAGCATCTGAAGTGCAAGATTTAGACATGCATTTCAGATGCTTTGAGTGTTTAAGCATTTGGGCAGAAGTGCTACTAAAAGTGCTCCTCATTACAGGAGGAAGGCTTAACTGGAAACTGAGGGTCAGCAGCACACACCACCCTTCTGAGACAAGACATTGCCTCAGAATAATTCCCCATAAAGACATCCCTGCAGAGTAACAGACTACGTGGAATGTGTGGTTAAAGTCCAAAACAACTTCCGAAAACTCCTTCTGGCTTGGTGAATTTTAACTTCTGTAAGCCTTGCACACAAGAAAAGATCAGTTACATTCCAAGAGAGACTTCACTAAGAGACAGGCAAGTTACTACAACTCAACATATACTTGACTCATTATTGTAATTAATTTCACAGATACCATGCTTAATGGACACAGCGTTCATACACTGCAGGCAATAAATCAAAAGCTATATATTATATTAGCACTAATTGAAGCCTACTGTAGACCACCTTTTCAAAATTAAAAGTTAGTCATTTTTAACTGTGGAAGTTAATTCTGAGAGTGGATATACTACCTTCCACTACTACAGCTTCTCATCGTTTGGCATACGTCCATTAGAGAAGGTGTTCAAGAATCAGACACAGACCTCTGACGAGGGTGAATGAACAAGAAAGAATTTCTATTTCATATTTATACTGCCAGGGCACTGAGATGTCCTAACCAAAGTCATTCTGCTGAGCTAAGTGACATGCTGACAGAGACGCTGTAAAACTTTTAGGATGAGAATTACTTTCACCCATTTGTCGTGGGAATTGACCTGTGAAGATTTTATTACATATATTCCATTACTAATCAACTGCAAAACCAATTTTAAGACACAGATTACACTTAAAACTCACATGCCAACTACCTTCCATGCTCAGATTGAACAATGTTTTATCCAGAAAGACTTGATTTCTTACAAATCATGACAGGCTAGACGAAAAGTTATTGCTATGTTTCAAATAATATCTTAACATAGTAGTAAACTTCTGCATCTGTCAAAAACAAATAGAAGTTTATGAAGTTTTTCATACCATTTTGATGTCTCAAACCATGTCAGCTGTATGGCATTTGAAACCACATCCATTGTACAATTTATTCTAAGACATTTTCCAAAAATCAGAAAGCATTCATAAGACTTCGGAAGGAAAAAGCAGAAACATCAGATGCTTCCCTATTACACTTACCTCCTCAGTCAGTTTAGTGTTGGATTTTTCTAAGGCATCCACTTTTGCCTGTAGGTTGTTCACCGTAGCACTGTTGAAAGGAAGAAAGCCTACATTAATTCCTTCTTTTTTTTTGTAGTCTCATTTCTATTGTGCTATACTATATAACAAAGAATAAATACATCATGCATTACCTTAAGTGTCTGTTGAGTTCTTCTACATAGTTCTTCTGGTCCAAAATAGCAGTTATCTGACCATCCCTGGGGAAAAAAAAAAAAAATCACTCAGCTCAGCCAGAGCATAGTCCTTTCATATCTAAAACCAATGACTGTGTGGCGTGTTTGTGGAGGCCCCAAGCAGATCAGAAGGTCTTCTCCACCAAGCCAAAAGATGATGAGACAGAGAGGAGCCAACCCCAAGTCATTCAGCCTACTTTTAGCATGCACATATCTAACTATGCTACCCACCCTGATCACCCCACAGGGGCTTCTGGCCCTGCTACACACTCCACAGAGGGATGGAGGCAAACCATCATTCTGAATGCTTACATGGACAGAAAGACAAGCTGAAGAGGAAATAGCACAATTTCTCTTTGATCCTAAACCTCAGTATTTGTATTAATAGACCTAAGAGACACCATTAAAGGTCTAAGAGGAAATGCAGCCAACTGTTAATGTTCAACTAGACAACATTCAGGCAGTTTGTCACACATGAAACGGAAGGATTAAGGCAGAAAATGTTTTAGTGAGTACAAAACTATTTTGAATTAAAAAACTGCTTTGTACTACTTTTATATGGGACAAGAGTTATGTTATCTTGCCAAAATTCATTCAAGGAAAGCCATCAACAAATGTGCTTTTTTGCATGCATTTTCAGCAGGAAATCCTAACTAAAGAAGAGATCTAGAAATGAAACTACAGATAAAATAAAGGCAATCAAAACACCAGACCCTGAGGTACAATAATTAAACATGTACTTGATTTCAAAATGGCAGAACCTCTTAAATAGGAAGAAAGAGTCTCAAAAGTCTCAGAAAACCACAAGACTGGATCGGTGTATCAGTGTACCCACAGTATTTTTCAAGATCTTGCTCTGAAAGTTGCATAGCTACATTTGTGTACACTGGCACAAGTATTCAGAACTATTACACTTATGATCAGTTCCAAGTGGAGAATTTATTTAGGGATGGTATGGTGCCAAAAATCAACTGCTATCCTGCCAGCTGCACAACTGGTAAAGGCTACTAAGCTGCTTACCAAAAAGGTTTTCAAGAATGGCAGACCTAACTCAGCAAAGGGTCACTGTTAAGGTATTGTCATCTTCCTAAACTGCCAGTTAATAAAGAACACAGAACTCCTGGGACACCTTCCCCTCCCCTGCCACCTCCCAATACTTCCAGTATCTTATGTATACATTGCTTTTTCATAGAGGAACAATTCACTCTAAGCAATGGTTTAGTGAAAAATTTAACAGCTTGCAGGGCAACTTGAAATACTTGAAAAGTCATCAAGAGATAACAATTTAACTTGAAAACTCAAAAGGTTATCGGGAGATGACAAGCAGGACTCTCATGCGTGTGCTTACCCTTCATTGCCTTTTGTGCTGTTCCCATCTTTCAAATACATCGAGAAATCAATAACTCCAACCTAGGGAAAAAAAACGCATTTTACATCAAATGATTCTCTTAAGAAGAAACACTGTTATGTGTGCTATGGAAGTTCAGGGTCGTTCAGTTAGAACATCAGCACATGTTGTATTATAAACAAAGATTCATTATACCAGTAATTTAGCCAAAATGAAGGAAAACATACCCTTGTTCACGCAAGAATATGCTAGCAGAAACAGCAAGCTAGCAAGCAGGTCTTAGGAGATAAGGACAAACATTATCATCACTAGAACCATACATTGCTTATGCAAGCTGTAACGTAAGTGCACGTGGGCCTTTTCTCTTTTGTTTAATGGCTACATTGATCTAGTCATATGGCAGGAGTGAACTACAAGATCAGTCCGCTTCTCCCCCCCCTTTTTGGGAAAGTCCATCCCAGCACTCTGCTTTATCTTCTTCTGCATTTCACACCACAGCAATCCAAATGCAGACCGCATGAAAGCATAACAAAGAGAAAACCCAAATCTTGAATCTCTGATGCCAGCTAACTGATGAACACTATAATGGTAGCAAGCTTGTATTAGTCTTAAATCACTTATAGAAAAAAGATATGAATCTCAGATAAACAAAGTCCTCTACAACAGAAAATTAGTCCAATTTAAATGAGCAGAAAAAACATTAACAGAACCCAGTACCTGTGAATCCAGGTCTTCTCCTTTCATGCAGAAGTTTGCATCAATGACATTCAAACCTACTAGCAGGCCGGCAATGATCGCACCTTCTTCTTCCATCATTAGTGCATTAGGCTCATAAAATTCACTGCAGGATGGACAACAGGAGAAAACAAGTGTTGCATCTTTTAAAATTCGACCAGAACAAGGCCAACTAGAATGGCTTTTCTGGTATTTCATACAATAATAAAACAAGCTCAGGCTTAACAAAAATCAGGCAATAACACAAACTACACAGAAGTGTAGTCCTATCAAACTGATGCTCTGACCAAACATCTCCCAGCACAGTACATCTTGGGGTGAGGCAAAGACCCAGTAAGTAGGAGATCTGGGCTTTCAGCTGTTAGAAGGTGATGCAAAGTAAGCATGAAAGTTGAGCGATATCAGAGCACAGTGAGGATTCAAGATTGAGGCTTAATGTTAGAGTTTTACAAATAGCATACTTTTACTGCTCCATCAAATACTTCTCTAACATAAGACACCACATTTTCCAGTGGACAATAGAAAGTTCTCCTTTCCAGCCCCAAGTCAGCTATGGATTTGCATGGACAGACAACAACAACAACAAAAACCTACTTGTTTACGTACAGAAACATTAACATATTTATTAAATCCTACTACTTAATGTAATCATAGCAGCTCTAATCTATGGACTTGCAATTACCCTAAAAACTAACTGCTGTTTTATGAATGGGGAAGCAGACAGAGAGTAACAAAATGACTTGTTCTGAGTCAGATGCTAATGAAGTGACAAGGTCAGAAACAAGTCCAGGGCCAAGATCTCACAAACGAGAATACTGCATCCCATCTATACAAATATTTCACCCAAGTCACTTCTTTGGAAACAAAATTTTTATTTATTCTAACAGACAGACACTTGAGACAATAAGGATGGCAAAATGGCAGCTCCTGAATGAAAAAAGAATATTAAACTTTTTTATTCCTTCAAAGGAAGCTCTACATTTCACAAACATTACCATCACATCAGGAAGAGTACACACACCCTTACCTTTTGGGTGTAAAAGATCTTTAAAAAAAAATATCTTACAATAGGGCAAAAGGGAACCTTATCTAATCTGAGAGTTCACTACTCACCTGAGAAGATCCTTTCTGTTAATCAAGGCCTTCATGTATTCTGAAAGCTTCTTCTGCATTAGAGCCAGGCGAAGCCAAGCTCTTCCTCTACCCACAGGTGTCCTACAACAGCAAGAAACGAAGGAGTTACACACAAACTGCAATACATATCCACAGACAGCTTTAATAATCCTATTGTGTCTGAAGTTTCTGCACCTTGAAGATACAGCTGCCATTGATGACAAGAGGGATATACAAGGTATTTAAGCATGAATAGTTACAGACAAGTTTGTCATATAATCATAGAATGGTTTGGGTTGGGAGAAGGCTTTATAGAGATCACATAGTACAAGTTATGTAAACAATTATCTAAAGAATTATCACTGCTTCTTCCCTAATCCTGTATTTGTTACTATCTTAACAATATTTTCCTGACTTCACTGGTGCTGGATGGTACTACACAGAAGGTGATTTACTGAAGCAGATGAACTCTAGTTCAAATGCAGTTTTGTATACGGCAAATCAGAAGAACGTGTGTATATTCAGCTCAACACCAATGCCCAGGCATCATTTCTTCAGGCAGGTGTTAAGCCTGCTGAGAATCCACAAAGACAACAAAATCACAAATTCACCAGTGTTCTCTTCAAGTGTTTTGCTCATGAACGCACTCACAGGATGCAATAGCGTATAGTCACAGCCCTTCCAGCCCTTCTCCCCATTTCTCCTGACAATCTGAAGCACACAGCTTTAAAAAACATGAGAACTGATATGCTGCATCACAGCTCTGGCTCCTCTACCCTGATACTGGCCAGGAGCCAGTATCAGATGCTCTAAAGGAAGGTGTTAAATCCCCCCGTGTTGAGCAGTACCCTGATTAGAAGGAAATTTCAGTCTCCAGCAGTCAGCTGTCTTATAGCAAGCAGCACGTGGAGCACTTTATTTTCTAATCTTAACCAGTATAATAGCAATTGCCCGTGGAAGTTATCTTCGCTATTCCCTGTTGTGGTCTTGACCTCACTAACGCATGACACTTCATAACCCAAGGGTTAGTATGTATACAAGACCATGTTTTAGAGACCTCTTCCAAAGCTGTCCTTTATTTTATGTCATGTTGCAGTTTTCTGGTACAACAGGAAAAGGTAACAGGAGCTCTGGCATGACACTCCTAGCGCTCCACGCTGATCTTGTAAGCTGTTCCAGGCAGAATCCTGCACAGTCCTCCAGTACAAGCACCTGTCCATATATACTTCGCTAGTTACTAACCCAAGAGAAGCTGCTATTGAATATATTCACCCTTTTTTTGAGCAAGGATGATCTGATTCTTAGTCATGACGCTCATACCAAAGTTTACTCAAACTTTTTAGCTATTTTCTAGACTGAAACCCTTCACACTAACAATTTTTTTAGTAAAGGAATAAGCAAACCTCAATGGGATATCTGAGATGACTATGCAACTTTTAAGAGCAATATATCCTCAAAGAGGTTTCTTTACCACACACTAACATCTTCTCCACCTCTGTGAGCCTTCCTTTTACACAAACTTTACAAGTTCATCTGAATTTATTTAAAAAGAAAAATGACCTCTACAACTTCCCTTCCAATTCCCTTCCTCTGCAGTCAGGGAGTCAGTAAAGACTGACACGTTCCTAAGACACATTGCTAACCATAAATGAGTGACAAGCAATGTACTATTGTCCATGAAACCCTTGAGCTTAATATAAGAAGTAACATATCCTTTTCTTTCCTTCTGTAGTTCCTTAATTAAGGGAAAAAAAAAAAAGACTGAAGAACCATTTATATCAACAGAACATGGCAGACAGATTCCTGATTATGTTTGTCCCCCCTTCTCTTTTTCAGGATCCTTCTTACAATTAAAAAGAAAAAACTTATTTGTGCAGTAAAAGACTATACTTACTTCAGACCTGGGAGATCCTTAACACTTGCTGTAATCTCTGCAGCTTCAGGAACAAGTTTTTCTACTAGTTCTAGAGGTCCCCAAAATGACTTATTTTGCCCAAGAAAAGTCTTTTTGGCTGGAAAAGGGAAAGATATAAAATTAGTCCATTAAGCCTTTGTTGACTATCTGCATTCTCAAACAAGGTCAGAAGCCAGTGAGCAGTTGACAGAAAGATTCTACTGGGCAAGTACAACAGATCACTTTTTATGCTCAAGTGTGGCAATTACTGGCATCATTCAAATAACACAACAGGAGCTTGAGATGGACGCCAGAAATAATTTTATACATCCCAGATACTGCAAAACAACACCCAGTGATAACCAACAGCTGAGATTCAGTGCTAGTGGCAAAGGTTGCTCTCAGTGTCCAAGTTACATGTTGCGTGTGCAGTAGTTTTCCCTCACTGTCCATCACATTACATAGAAGAGAATTGCATCACTTTGAATCCACTCTTTTGCCACAGCTTCCAGAGGCTTCCCTGTACATCCTTTCCTCCTTCAGGAAAGGTTTCTAGTAACCACTACATTTCAAAACTGGAAATTAATTTGCTTCTTCCATAGTTTTACTGCTACTTCACAGCAGCTGTAAGGAAACTGAGAACTCAGTTAACTTAAAACCTGCAGTAGGGACACCAGCAAACAGATAAACAAAGCTGAGGAGTATGAACACTTCTCCCTTGCACAACGTTACCTTACCCAGCACAGGAATCGCTTCATCAGCACATAACACTGAACTCAACTAATAAAGCAGCACCGCAGGATGTACATACAGGTGCTGAGAGGGAGTTTAATATCCCCTACTTTTCATCCCAAGCTACTATCAAGCAAGGGCGGCAAATGAAGTAGCATGATACTGGGCAGTTTAAGTTGTGACTCCATATTGTAAATATGAATATATGCTCTGCCTGCCATTTTAAAAAGCAGCCTACACGACAAGAGCTGCACACAGCCCAAATCTGCAATTTTGAGAGAACTAAGAAACTATCTCAGCATTACATCTCCACTTCCAGCAAGAGGACCATTGCCCCTCTGAACCATGAAGACATACAAAAAAAAAAGTGGCGTTGTGATCTTGCTGAGGAGCCAACTTTATTCCTAATGACTTCGTCATATTTGAGTCACATCTGCAATGCTGTTATAGGAAGTGACAAGCAACATCAACAACTGAACTTTTCACCTGCGCTATTACATCTCCAGCAGACACACGTCAGCTGTGATCATAACAGACATCCTGCTCTCTTCAGCCTGCTGCTGAATACCAAACCAGACCCTGAAACAAGGTTGCTCTTTCTTGCTCCTATGCTACAACCAACAGCCCAGGAGGACTCCTCTCAAGGAAGGTTACCTTTCAAGCCATGTTTAAGGCAATGTTCCATCACAACGAAGAACTGCTGAAGAGGTGCATAGTCAGAGTCCAGCGTCCTGCCCAGATTAAGTGCAGATTCGATCAACCCCTTGATACTCAGTTTTGCCATGTTCATCAGGTTCATGCGTTCATTAGCCATGAGATAATTAGGATCTATGGAAAATAGAAGAAAAATACTGTTGAGTAACAGAAGTTATTCTTAGTACAATAAGATACCCCATCTCCCTCTTTCTGTCCCCCAGCTTGAAGATGTTTTTAATGGCAGTGACAGTTTGATGAGAGGTGCTCTCCACAGGTCTGTTCTTGAGAAAAGTCAAAATTAACTAGCACTTTATGATGAAAGCCATACTGATGTGGGAGTAGGTGATATATCAAGGGTTTCCTCAATACTTTCGCTACAAAATCCTTAATTTTTCAAGAAATCAGTTTGAAGGCTGATGATAATATTGTGCTTTCCATCTTGACAAGGTGTTACTGAATGTTACGGCTGTCACTTGCTCTAGCTCGAATCCCCAGCTACATCCAGCAGCTACAATCCAGCAAGAACTCTGCAGAGGTGATTTTTTCTTCAACCTACAGCCAACCATGAATCCTCTCACACTTAATCCATCAATGTTCTTCTCTATCAAGTCTTGCATCTTTCATGACTTTTTCTTTTTTTATTTGGGTGTAACAGAGCTAATTCACCTTGCCTACAGGCCTCATGCCCCACAACCTGCCTCTGGCACAGCACAACATGCCAATGCCAACACAAAATGCCTCTCTTCCCAAACACCTTCCCTTCCAACACCTCAAGAAATGAACTTTTTTACAGCATTACCGTCCTGTAACCAGAATGAAACTGTCATACATCCACAATACAGCTTGCTCAAGCTTTAGGCCTGGAGACACACAGTAACAGAGACAAATCCTTGCTGTTACAATACAGAGTTGCATCAGCTGCAAGTCTTCTGTTTGCCTCTGCTCCACCTGCAATCTCATACCCAATTTTTGAGCTCAAGTTCCTCAGCACAAGCAGCAGCTCCGTCCTTGTAAGGCCCATTTATTCTGGGGTGCTGTAGACAGCGGCAGACCTTTGAGCCAATCTACCACCTTCGCCACTGAGTTTATTACACCTAGCAGAAAAAAGGTGACCACAGAGCATCTAAGGCTGGATGCGCACCCAGTGCTTAGATGTGTCACCCACTGTACTAACAAAACATGCTTGTGCTCAGCAAGCAATTAAAACAAGTAAATACCCGAGATGGAAATCCTTGAAGGATTTCAAGAAAAACTGTATTTCTGTTGCAGAGAATGCAGAGGAAAGTAAGGCTAAGTTCGATGGAAGAAGCCATGAAGATAACTACAAACCTCAGCAGTGGAAGAATTGACTTGGCTGCTGCTGCTACCACCCAGCACTACCACTTACACCCATGAAGTGACTCTCGCTGCCACTGAGAGGCTTCTCAAGCTCTTTTTGGCTGCTCAGAGATTCCCTCTCCTCAATGCTCAGACAGCTTAGAAGGTTCCTGTGTCTCTCGCCTTGAAACATCCATCATTGTTGAGGAGGAGATGCAACCCCCATTCTCAGTGGATCTCCTCCCCAAGTAAGCTCCTGCAGAAGCCTGGGTTTGTCTTCAGCACGTCTGCCACTGACTAGGCATCAAACCTCTGCCAGACACGTAGCCTTGAGCTGTCTGGGTTTGTAACAGCTCCCGTATCCCCCTGCCCATAGCAACATGAGGGACAATTTCTCATCCTCTAAGACGTAACAACCTAGCCAAAAGGGCTATGTTTTCCTCAGACTGCTGCCGCCTCCTTTAGCAGCTGTTGTGCTGATGAAAGGCATCGTCCTGCTTCATCACGGCGCCGGTACTGATGAGCCCAGTTGCTCGTGTGTGGGCGACTACAGCCTCCTCGTCATCTCAAACATCCTACCACTGCAACGAGGCATCTTGTCAGTATCCACCACCCAGAAACAAAGCAAGGAGCAAAACTTCACAGAACTATAAAGGGTATTAGAAATCACACTGATCCTCCACAAGAGCAGCAGCTGCTGCTGTGTGATTGAGACTTCCTGTGCCAGCCAAAGGAGGCAGTGAAAGGCACCTCGGGGTTAGGAGAGGAAAAGCAACTGCTGAAGTGCAGACAGCCGTCCCCAGTCAAAGAACCAGAGAAATTATACAAGGGGATCAAAAGAGAGTATTTGTGAAACCTAGGAGCCAGCAAAACCTGGGAACAAGCCGAATCTGCCTCTGAAGCACTCCACATTCAGGTTCCCACGGCTCCAAAGCTAGCTGGCACTCCACGTCGTGATGTCTGGGTACTGCTGCTTAGTTTTGCATGGCCTGTCTGCTAGCGGATGGGCTGCTTTTATCAGGGATGCTGATGGCCCAAGAAATACTCAGACCTAGCTCTGTGGCAATTGAGCTAGTAACAGTCAAGTAGCACCCGTTAACGTTAAGGGGTGTGAAAAAATCCACAGTCCAGGGGGAGAGACAGAATCACAGAATCACAGAATTTCTAGGTTGGAAGAGACCTCAAGGTCATCGAGTCCAACCTCCAACCTAACGCTAACAGCCCTCCACTAAACCATATCCATAAGCTCTACAACCCATCAGGGCAGCTGCCACCACTCAAACCTGGTACCGCAACTGCTTTGGTTTAGTCTCTTCAAGCATGTTAGGACAAGGCCTCTCTCTTCTCCCTTTTCTTCTCCAAGATCAAGCAGTACCCGAAGCCGTCTTCTCTAAATTTCACTGGAACCATCCTGGCAGGTCCTGCACACAGCAGCTCCAGCAGTGAAGCCATCCAAAGGAGAAGGAGAGCATGGAGCCAGTGCTAAGCAATGCACTGGCTGAAATCACCATTAATCGACAGCCACGAGTCTCATTTCACTCCAGGCCACATCTGCTGCCACAGAAGAGTGTCTTCGTTTTCAGAGAAGCACCAGACAAGTTCAGCTGGTCCTGTGTCTCCAGCCAGTCTTCTACTGCTGAGGGACAGAGCAATCGAGGCTCCTGGCGAGTTACGTTTTAACTCTACACTCTTCAAGCACTGATTGATTTGGCTCCCAGCTTATAAAAAGTCTGGGACAAGGCATTTGCAATTTATTTTCACAGTTTAGGTAACTTAAACCATTCGTTTAGCAACAAAATCCTTGCAAGAGCATTGGACTGTAGAAAGATGTAATTTAGTGGGTGAGTTTTATTGCTTTTGCAGAACTACTACTATTTTAAACTGATAGATTTGGCTCTTAAATTGAGCAGAATACCTGTTTTATGATTTGCAATCCATTTTATGATTTGCTGCGTAGCTAGGAGAACAGCCACCATTACTAGAAATGCAGGCCCAGGAAAATAAAATAAAAAAAAAAAAAATCAGATGCAATATAACACCAAATTGATTGCAAAAACATAATTTTTGTACATGCAGTTAAAAATAGATTCAGCACTCCTGAGTATTCCCTTCTGTGCACTTCTGGATGATGCTAATGAATGCCACCTCTGACTACATCCATCACAGTTGCCTTGTAAGAGCACACGACTGTCACTGCAGCATTTGCTTCTACCACAGCGGGCTGTAGGCACAAAATTACATTTTGCTTTGGTTCCGTGGCTCAAACCCCTTCCAAAACCACCTCATCTACAAAGAAACAGCCAGCTCCCTCCCGCAGGACTTCTGATATAGTTTTACTCCATCTACAGTGGACTAGACTGAAATCTTGTCAATAATCACAGCTTCTAGTTCTTCCCTATTGGGGCAGCAGCAAGACACAGGAAGAAGGAGAGAGCTTCTATCCTTCCTTACCAGCATTTTTTCCCCACTGGCCAAGGCGTGCCTGTAAGTAAGGGAGCCCTGTCGCAGTATCGAGCTGTGGGATGCTTCGATCGCATCAGTAGCAGGGCCGGCATCCAAAGTGATTCTGCTCAAGCGGCAAATCAATGGCTAATGCAAAATTAAAGAAACCTTGCAAGATACCTACACAGAAAACGTTACTCAGGCTACGGCTATCAGCTTATTTGAATTAGGATCGATTCCAACTACACTGTTCAGAATTCAGGTGCTATTCCACTCACAGGAAACCATATACATTTCTTCCAGTACCAAGAGTTGCTGCCTCATGCAGACCTATGCTAAGGTCAAGGGTACGCTATGCTTTTTGAGGCAAGATGCGTGGTTTTCCACGAGTCAGAGGTCTGTGACTGCCGTGTATCAACCAGCATCAACGCGACACTAATTAAAAAAGAAACAAAAAAATGTGCATGAAGCACGGTCAAGGTAACTACATTCTTTCAACACCTCTAAAGGATAAGAGGTGATGAAGATGCAAGCTGATGAAAGCACTTAATTAAAAAAGGGAAAGCTGGGCCATGTATTAAGACTAAAACACAGTCACAGTCTGAAGAACTGTAACACCATATCACTGAAAAATGTTTTAATCGCATTGACTAATTAAAGGCAGCTTCTTCATTAGTCTGTTGTGAATGATGGTGCTCTGTGTATGCACCTTATCCAAGACTTTCATCCTGTAAATAAATCAACTGTCATGTGGTATAAAAGCGCATAAAATCCCAAAGACTTATTCCAAAAATAAAATCCTAAATAACAAATACCTTTGTTATACGTGCTGCAACACACACAACATTGAGTTTGAGTCTAAGTCATTTTTACTTGCATGCCATGCTCTTTCATACACTAAGACTGTCAAGACAGCTTCAAGTCAACCCAACCATTTTCTGCTCTGACAACCTGAATCTGACACCAAGCTGAGATTCTCACTTCGTGCCAATACCTTCTCCAACTTTCTCTCTCTGCCATTAACTGCAGATAGCTCAACCTGTGTTGACCATAAATGTCACGTTGTGAACTTTAAGAATAAAGCCTTGGTCCTTACACTTGGCCTTTCAATGTGGTCTGGATTTCAATCCAAGTAATCTTAAATTCTCCAGACAATTTTGCTATTTAAAAATCATAGCTTCTACAGAACAGACCTACCGTGACCATGCAGTGGTCATGATTGCACTGGGCTTGCATCCCATTAAAATGTCAGGTATTAAATAATCTGCTCATCCTGTTTCCCTAAAACACTAAACTCTCAGGTTTTTGAAGATGTGTAACTCTGCCATAATCATTTACATGCAAACTGCATGAAAAGCAAACCATTCCTGAGAAGCTTCTAGGGAAAAAAAAAAAAAAAAAAAAAAAGCTTTCAAAAGCATCCAAGAACTTCAGGAACCCCACCATTTTTAAGAAGGTAAAATATATAACTAGGAACATAAAAAGTCAAAGGAAAAGTCAACGCAATATTGGATCTCAAAAGCTTAAGCCGTGACTGTGCTTCCAGGGACTTTCCTCCTAGCGACAATAAATTTTATCACTCCTCATCCTGAATTCCTGTAACAGATTTAAGAAGAAAATAAAGCCAGAACTTTGATCAAACACAGGGACTCATGAAATACTCTAAGTGCAAACATGTCTGCTCAAAGCAGTGCCTATTGATTAGCAAGGTTGTCCACATACTGAACCCATTTTAAAAGTCAAGAATCCAAATTTCCAGCAATCTGACATTTATAAAGGCTGCTGCTGTGCACAAGCAGAGAAATAACTTTTGAGCAGTTCATGCTGCACTCGGGTTAACTGAGATATGTGGTAATGATGAAGCACTGGCTTTCACAGCAAACCAGCCAGCAGTGAGTTTCAGTTAAGCAAATTCACATTAGGAAAGACATTAGTTCTAGCTGCTCGGGCTTTGAAATCATGAACACATGTATAATTTGAAATAAATGCAAATTAAATAAACTTGAAATAAATCCCTAGATAAATTAAGGACTTAAAATGACTTTTTCCATGCCTCTGTTCTGCCATGCTACATGATGCAGAAGGTGAGAAAATGCTTCTCAAAAAGCTGAAGCTGTCTCTCTGCATATTACTGACAGGGAGTCCAATAACCTTCCTTGCCACGAGCCTGAGCACATCAGCAATCGCCATCCTTGTGGTCAAAGCCACAGAGGGTACAGGCACCTACCTGCACACCAGCTGCCCCAGGGCACGGCCTGGTACCCAAATTCAGGCTGACAGCAGGGGCCTGTGCAAACAGACTGACTTATGGTCAAGGTAACCACGCCGTGGCCATCTCCTCATTGCCACCCCAGCTTTAGCGGCAGCTGTTTCCAGCTGAATGGCTCGCACAGTGAGCTGGCGGCCAGGGGAGTACCTGCACCCCGAGCTGTTTGCTTTTGGCATCTGATCCAGAGTCTGTCAGTCCTGATGGACAAATAAGTTCAAGCAAGCTCAGGCTGTTTCAATACTGCAAAAGCAAACAGGAGTTAAACATCCGTGTGTATCTTTTCAGCTTCTATCTCAGCTGGAGCTTTCCTGACACTCCCTTATATCCAAAGTCCTCATCTGCCTTCTTCTGCAGCACACTTCCCTGCCTACCACGGCCAAGAAGAGGGGATACACAGCTTCTGCTTACCGCCAACTCGCTCCCTCAGAGGTAAGCAGCAACTAAAATAAAAATGAATGAACGCTCACAAGTGAACAGTAGAGGCATGCCTGTTTCCACAGAAAAATGTTTTACTGCAATTTTTTGCTTCTGTATTCCAAACTCAGCCTGCCTACTCTAAGGGACTGTGGATACACTGGAAAGAAGCTGTACTAACACCACATTACGAACATGCATCTCATTTCCTGAGAGAAGCAGCGTTTCTATAGCATTTCAATGGTTGCCTCATCTGTTCTTGCTATTATGCTCTTCATCTTGGCCTCAAGGGGGAAGGCACACTCTGTTACCAGGGAGGACGAGTTCCCAACAAGCAAGCATACAAGTTTCAGCAAAAACAGCACAGGGTGATAGGCAGGGGAAACAGATGCAAGGGCAAACAGACAGGTCAGACATTTCAAATGTATCTTTGAAATACATTTCATCACCATCCCACAAAAATAAGCGCAAAAGATCTGGACAATGTTTTACAGAAGAAAAGAACCAACCCCTTTTCTTCCATAAAGGCTACCTCAGAAATCTCTCGGCTGGCGCTGCTGGGGCAGAACTAGCTGCTGTGTCGGGAGAGAGCACACCTCCAGGGCTGAGGAGAGCTGGCTGCGTCCACCAGGCAGAAGCCCACGCACATAACCCAGCACAACAGTTAGGGAAAGCAGCACCCACAGCAGCTGACCAGCAAGCCCTCCGTGTAGTTAATACATCAGAACAGTTTCTTGTGCACAACACACCCTCTTTAGAAAGATCTATCCCATTTCAACTTCCAAACATAAATACAGATGTATTTTTGCTATGTCATGGTTGCTTTTGCTTTTTTCTTCAGCCAGAAATATGCTTCAAATTCCTTGCACGGGAAGGTTTTTTTCTGGCAAGCCTCATACCTGCCGCATTGTTTTGCCTCTGTATTTATCAGTTATTTCTCTGGTAATATTTACTACATATTTTAAGACAGAGGTACCCTTCATGCTGTCACTTAGACTTGACCTTCTATTTAGAACCCCAAGTCTATCATATAATCACGCTTCACTTAATTTTACCATTTTGCTTTGCCAAGTTTAGGTTTAAACTGTTTATCTGTACTATAAAGCAACAAATGAAGTTTCTGATTAAGGTTCTTCCAGTGAGAATGAGACCAAAACTGAACAAAGCACTGGTAAGAAAAAGAAGCCACGGTGTTGGCTCAACTCACAAATTGGCAAAAAGAGCCAAAACACGCATCTGCTGGTTTTATTCCTTCATGGCTATTAATACGGGAATAACAGGACTTGTGCTCTCAAGACTTCCAGATTTCAACAGCCCCAGTGTTAGCTTCCAATTTGAGATCATCATTTTTAAAGAATTTGGCCTATAAAATATATGAGCCCAGAATCATACTTTTACATTGAATTTTATATTCTTCCAAATGATGAATGCAAACTTCTTAGCTTCACGAGGAAATTTCTCTCATCTCTAAAAGGCATGTTCACCTTCCGTGCTGCACACACTTCTACCCCAGCCAGGCAGAGCTGGTTTTAGTCAGACTACAGGTTTACTTCAGTGCATGCTGAACTGGGATTCACCTATTTCATGCTTGCCCCGCTTTAAGAATCAAGCAGTGCAATATTAAAAATTCTCATTTAGCACAAGTTTTAATCAAAATTTGTAAAACAAGTTTGAGAGTCTTTTTTGCCAAGTCTTGATAAATAGAAGTAAGTACCTCAGAAAAACTGAAACTTTGGGGTGAGTTCTGAAACCTTACTTAAAATTCAGCTTCTAAATATTGCTGGATCTTTTAAGCTGTGTTTATGTCAGGGTCAGGAAAACAATCATCCTAGAACCCACTTAATGTAAGAAAATCAACCCCTTTGTTCACTTTTTCTACTTTCACTTCAAGGCTCAAAATTAGTAGCAGGTTTTTTTCTTCCTTTTTTTTTTTTAATAAAAAAAAAAAAAACATTGATAGAGTATCCCCATATTTTCTAAAAGAGATCAACGAGAATTTAGAAACCAAAATTGATCACACAGAGCCCACGAAGGCATTGGTAAAATTTAGCAGAAAAGCCTTCATAATACCCATTTTAAAAGGTAAATTAATACAATTGAAGGAATAACACATAAATGAGAGTGA
The DNA here is from genome assembly GCF_964211825.1 of Aythya ferina. Classification (NCBI taxonomy): domain Eukaryota; kingdom Metazoa; phylum Chordata; class Aves; order Anseriformes; family Anatidae; genus Aythya; species Aythya ferina. The sequence continues at coordinate 61,936,194 of NC_140300.1, read as the reverse complement.
TCAAAGGCATTTTCTTTAACATGCTAACAGAGGACCCCAAACACTCATCCGCAGTACAACGAGTACAGCATGTTCTGGCTGTGAACCTGGCGCAACCAGACAAGCATGTTCAGAAAGCCAAAGCTCTTAGCACTGGAAAGGAGAACCGTATTTTGCACTCAGGCTCTAAATCATAAGTCAAAAGCCAATCATTAGTGGAAATAATAAGCTGAAAGATGTTGGTGTGGCACGCACCTTCTGTATCATCACGCAATTGCTCCACCACATCTGTCAAATCCTCCCAAGAGTCTTTGCAAACAGCAAAAAGAAAGGAAAAGAAAGAAAATGTCATGCAAGCCAAGATCTAAAGGAAAGATTCAAAATCAAGGTACAAGGGAAGGATAACTGAAAGGGAGATTCGCATAATACAAGACTCAATTCATAGTGGCAAGGAATTTGCAAGTCAAAAGGGTTTGTTAGTCTGCACAAAGCAATACAGCAAAGCTTATTTTTCCTCCTTGAGAGGCAAATTAGGGTAAGATTTAATAAAGCTGTAGAAACTGTTGCTTTTTTTGCATTAAGACAATCAATATTTTAGTAAAGCACATCCTAAAAAGAAAAGCAAGAAATATGTTATTTTGTTTATAAGACCAAAGCACAAAACTTTTGGTGTTTACACAACGTCAGCATTTGCTTCAATTCCCTCCTACCCAGCCCCCCCCCAAAAAAAAACAAAACAACAGGGAAATGCAACTATATATGAAAATCAAGCATGACAAGCTTTGCACATTTCAGGAAAATTACATACTGAGGACTTTTTAATAGGCTTCAATGAAGGTCTAACTCTGTTACAACTATCAATTCAAAAGAAAAACAGCGTAGAGGTGACCCAGCTTAGCCTGGACTCGGGTCACAGGTTTCACGTTGTCGTTCTGATGTTGACTCACTAAGACCTCAACCAGAAAACACTTTTCTCCTCGCTAGGAGCCTGCAGAGGGCTGGCAGGCACGGGGAGGAGGTAGGTGTCCTGGCAGAGGAGCAGGCAGGACAGGGCAAACTTGTTTCAGCACACCCACTAATTCCCTGGGTTTGAACCCACAAAACAAAGCCTGATGAAGCCCCAGCCGGTCTGCTCCCCCCCGTGTGATTTTCTGTTCCCTACTTACGTGCCCGCTCTCCCCAGCGTTGATTTGCAGCCCGCTGAGGCACAGGGAAGGCTCTATTCCCCTTCACACGCCGGCCGTGCCAGAGTCCTGAGCAAAGTACACATGCTGCTAGGACCTCCTCCCTCCCACGGAAAAGTTACCGCCAGCCTCCTCCTGCCCCGGGACCCAACAAACAGCACATTCATGCTGGCTGCATTTGAAGAGAAAAAAAGTCTAAATACCACTGTGACCAATAATTCAGCTGATCCCCAAAAGCTTCTTAAGCTGCAATAGCAACAGTCACCATATCCTCACAAACTATTTTATTCCAGGAGATGGTTTTTAGCAATCAGTTTTCTCCATAAAGCAGAAATTCACTTCCTCCCCTATGACTGAGCATTACTGCAACAATAACAAGGGCAGAACAGCACCGCTCACTGTGTCCTACCCATATCCCCACGCTGAACTGACCACCCGCTTTGGATTCAGCGGGGATTTTCCCCCATCCTAGTTAGGGGTGAGCAGAGAGGGAGGATGAGAGCAATCAAATCAGACCTACCTACCTCCGCTCCCCAGGTGCGGCTGGCAGTTTCGCTTGAGAAATTCCCTGCAACTGCAGCAGCACGGCACCAATGATGTTCCCCACCACCACCCCCGGCACCTGCTTCCGCTCCACTCATGGCTTTTGGTCGTTTATTACAGGTGTTAACGCCGTCCCAAAGGCTTCCCGGAGTTCAAAGTTAAAGTAAACTTTCTGTAGCTTAGTGCAGCAGTGGACGGATTTCTCTTGCACTTTTATGGACTCCACTGCACTCATTTCCTGGAGTGCCATGCCCCCCTCCCCTTGTTTTTGGTACATATAATGCAGATACCAGTGTGCTTCAAGTACTCAGTATCTGGGGAAACTGCTTTGCAAAACACTAGCTGTATTAACATGTTTACGTAGATGCATTTCCTACCTGTATTTCTAGGTATTTCTAAAATTAAATGAGGCCAAGATCTAGCTGCTCATACAACCATTTATTTAATAGCATTTTCCACCACACACAAAGATCAGAACCAGACTCTAGTCGTCCCATAATCCCTACCTGCACACTGAGATCAAGGACAAACATCCCCAGTGAACAGAGACCTCTCACCAAATATCGAGGGCTTTTTTCTTTATCTGAAGTGTAAACGGTGAAGAAAATCTCATAATCGAAAAATAAAAAATAAAAATCTGTCTCTACATACATACATGCACTGCACGGGCCACGCACAAGCCAAGTATTTAACATCTCTACTCCTCTAAGGCTGTCGTTGCTCAGCTCTGTATCCAGACACCGCCCTGGTCCTCCATCTTACTACGAGCTGTTAGCAAAGGGCAGGGAGGCTCGCGCACTGAAAACACAGGTTTTGAACTCTCATCACTTGGAATTATTCTTCACCAACATGGGAAATAACTGAACTATGTCAGGTCAGCAAATTCCAAGCAGTCCACTCCCCCTCCACCATCACACTGGGGCTCAATGTTTCACAGAAAGGTGCAAGAAACCTCCCAGCTGAGCTGGCTACATCTGGACCACTGCCACCTAATTCACATTACAAGACGAAGCTATTTTGTTTGGTTGGTTTTGTTTTGTTTTAATTTAAACTCTTACCAAGTAGCAGTCCACGTAAAGCTTGCAAACAAGTGTCCAGTGCAGTCTCAAATATTTTGTCCTATTATACCCCTGCAGGCAATAATCCCAGCCTCTTACTAATGAGAAATGCTTGCAAGAATTGCATGGATTTACATCGGCACTGAGGACACGCACAGATTTAGAGGAAAAGGAATACATTTAACTAGCACCTCCTTTCATACTTTTTGTTCATTTCCTTGTGCATCTAGCAGAGGGTTTGCATACATTTCATCTCCTCGTTTACACTGCACAGCTTTCTCTTCTTCTTTGGAATTTTCACCTAACAAGACTGGGGAAAAAAAATTCTTCTTAAGACACAAAATAGTAGCAAAGAACAGCAAATAGACAGTTTCCATGCTCCTCCTCACAGTATATCCAAGATAAATTCAATACATTGATTATTCTGCAGAAATGATAGTGATAACAAAGCAGCTATAACTGATGTATACCACATTTAGAGAACAGGCTGACCAAGACTATGTCTCCATAGAAGAGCTGCCTCATTCCAACCAGACTCTCCAAAGATTAGCTTTTTGGAATCAAGTACCACGCTGGAATAAATACACAGCCCTGCTCTTTACAAAGGAACCAAAACACTTATGATTAACACATTAATCATGAGAAACCCATCCGTCATTTTAGCAATAAAGTTTTGTAAGGTTATTTTCTCCTCTGCTTGGCCGACACAGCAGCAGTTACCTTGACTGGTTGGAATACGAGAGACAGTCTGCATCCAGCAGCAGCTGGAGGTGCACTTTGGGCTGATCCATCCACTGCGATGGAGCCATCTTCACAGGGGGGTGATAAAGCCCTCACAGCCCCAGTAAGGGGGCTCCAGCAGCATAGGAGCAGCATGAATTTAGCCACACTTTTTGAACCAGTCACAAAGCCTACCAAATCCCACATCAAATAGGGTTTTTCATCCTTTTTTTTTATCCTTTGCTAGCAATGTTAAAAAAAATAGTAATACAAACAGATCTCAATGAGCAGGGAAAATAATGTAGACAAAAAAGCAGCTGCTCCCTGTTACCACTTTGTTTCTCCTAACAGTGATGTTTAAGGTGTTGATTAATGAATGATGCGTACAGTATGAAAACAGTAACAAAAAAAAAACTTTCCCTCCTGACCTTATCTTCCTGAATTTGCTCACATCTCAATTTTTGTTTTAGCATTTCTCAAAGGCATATGCAATACCTAACAGCTGCAGTGAAACTTGTACCAAGTCATGCAGGAATAACAGATATTGCCAGCAGATATGCTTCCCCAGAAAACAAGTTTTTATAATTAAGCCCTGGAAGAACGTACCAGTATAAAAATAATTTCATGAAAAAGTTGAAGTCCAAAGGCAACACTGCTCAACAGCGATTTGCCACACTTCTACACAATGCCAAGTAAACATGCTACATGCCAAAGCTGACTACATGAAGGGGAAGTCAAACTGTGGCTTCTTACATCGTGGGCAGGTCAGGGATAAAAAAAGGCACCAGATTCAATTTACAGGGTTTTTGAACAGGTGGCACATGAGAAGGAAACAGCTAGAGTTCCCAAATAAATAGAAGCATCTGTGGGGCATTTTTAACAAACCTAAACAAGTGCTGAACACGTAGCCTTTAATAAAGGCTGAGCAGTTCCCAAAGACCTACACTGCACAAAAACTTACCTATTTGCTTCAAACTGCTTTTACAGAATGAGTTCATTAAGAAATAGTGTGAAATGCATGCTACCAGCTCCAACAGTGTCTCAGACTATGCTGGGATACCACCTACAAGTAGACTCCCACAATTCACAGTGAGCCTAGAAGTAGAACTCCAAGTTCCCCACCACGCAGTTTCCCAGTCCATCCCACCCACCCGTTTTCTGCCCATGTCCTCTGTACTTTTATTAGTAAACACCTTGAGAGTACAACTAGCAGGATGGGGAAACCAGAACTTCATATATAGCTATAGCATTAGTATAAAGAAAGATGCACAGAACAAGGCAGTGAATCCACACTTTTTAAAATAGCTTCCAAGTATAATATGAGAATCAAGTTCCTTCAAATGCAGACTAAATAGGTCAGGATCTGGTTGTTTGTTTTTTTTTTGTAAGCACAGAAGTCCTTAAAACTGCATAAGGAGAAGCTGAGAAATCAGTTATTAGCCAAAAAAAACAGCATCAATTTTGGGAAGTGAAAACAGAGGCTGGTCCAGAAAGTACTCAGCAACAGTGAAATGTGAATCATACCTCTTTGGCTATGAAAAGACCTGACCTGAATCTGTTGGGTTTTGCACAGGCACTTACATAAAACATTAACTCAGCTGAAGATTTGCAAACAGAAATCCAGCTAGCCCTTGGCCCCCACGTTCTGCTCACCAACCAGAAAAGGTTGTTCGTTGTTTTTTTTTTTTTTTTTTAAGCTCACCCACAACAGGGCTTGTGACACACTGCACACGTCAGCAGCTAAGGGCCAAGACCAGAGAGACAACCAGATTGCACTCAGGAGGTCTTGATTCACTTCTGTTTTGAATCGCCTCTGCTCCTGCTGGTGATTTGCTGTGACTGACAACAGTTCTGAAGACAGAAGCAAGGACAGCCAACATATTTCAAATAAGAGCTACAGAAGTGCTGACGAGTTGGTTATGACCAAACAACATAGGCAGGCATCCGGACGATGCTGAAATGAACTGAATCTAACTAAATTGCAAACAAAAATGCCAAGCAACAAGGGTAGCTCTCTCCTGATCCCCCTTCATCCTCTAAATGTACAAACATCTACCTTTCATCTAAGGCCCAATGTTCAAAGCTCTCCAAGATCTTTCTTTTTTCCTCCAGAAAGGAAAGAAAAGACCTCTCCTCCATGCCTTATTAACAGGCATGAGCCTAACTACAGCACTTCTCAGATTCACTTAAAGGCACTTCAAAGAGCATGTGAAATTCTACAGCAGCTATAAATATAACCATAAGTTACAGATATTTTCACTGTCGGTCATGTCTTATTGTGCCCTGAAGAGAAGTACTAGCCACGTCCTACAGAGGGCTACTAATGGAAGAAATGATGACACATGTGCTCATTAGAAGGTTAAAATCAGACAAATGGTCCTATAATTAGCTTTAGTCTGCTGCTCTAACCACTTGTTCGTCTTTTCTGGGCCAAAGCATCCCACAAGGGAAAGTCGGAAGAGTTCTCTGAAGTACTGAATATGCACGACAAATTGCACTTGAGTCTTTCTTTTCTTTAAGGCTAACACTGTCCTTCATTGTATGGGCAACTAATACTTTTACCATTAAAAGGAAAGCTTTAGTCATGTTCTTATGTGTTTTCTTAAATTGCATTATCCCATATTTAATGCCTTAGGTACAGGAATATGTTTATAAGGAAAAAATAAGGCAGTCAAGAAAGGTATGTAATAAATAATTTCTTCATATGAGCTGTGCAAATCAGGTGGCTCACAGAGTCAACAAAGCAAAGGGAACAGCCAAGAAGAGATTAAGCATCACACTGAAAGAAATCCAAAGAGTTCAAGAAGTGACCAGACAGCCTGCACACCCTAATCACAGGAACTATTTATTAAAAAATTACTGAGTGGTTTAAAGAGAAAAAAAAAAGAAAAAAAGTTAAACTCTCTACCTAAAAATGGGGGGGAGAGAGAATGAGTGCCTTACGTACAGCAGAAAAAGAGTCTATTCACTTCAACCTGGGCAAGCTATTCACAGAAGGGGAAAGTTAAAAAAAAAAAAAAAAAAAAAGAGATACTAAAACCACTTAACACACACGTTGTCCTGTCCTGCTGCACCGACACATGCCCACTTGCAAGTGCCAGCTATCCTTCCAGCAAGAACAGCAGAGCAAACACCGAGCACACGAGTACCGCTGCCTCCCCTCGCTGCCCAGAGCTGTACTTTGCTGACGTGGCTGATGCTGGCACAGCCAGCTCTCTGCAGGTAACAGTTAATTTTACCTATTTCCTCTGACCACACATCACACGTTGCCTCAATCCCTGCGCTGCTATGCTGCACCTCCTGTCCTCGCCCTCTCAGCCAGTGCAACCTTACCTGGCATCCAGCTGCCCAGAATTTCTTTCTTTACCTCACGTTGCAGCACCAACAGGTTGTGCTTCCAGCTGTTGTAATAATTACGTGGTTTTAGTGAAAAAAATTACACTTATGAGCTTCTTTTAAAGGCTATCGTTAAGGCCATTAATAACTTCTATGGGAAGCTTCTGATTTTATTTTGGCGCTTGACAGTTCACACACACAAACAAGAGAAAAATCACCCTACTTCTTTTCCTCCGTCTTCCACTTCCCATCTTGGTTAACACCTAAGGGGTTTCTCTGCAACTTTTGATTCATTATTTCTGAGGGAAGTAAACCTTCTCCACATTTCCCAGGCTCATCTGACTTCAATTAGAGTGAGCAAGCTGAGGAGAGCAAACAACTCTTGATTGCAATTTCTTAATTACAACCTTGAAAATATTTACAGAAGTTTAACCTTTAAGACAAACCCAAACTAGAGGAGTGCTAATGTGACATCCATCTCATCCTCACGTAACAGGGCATTCTCTCTTCCAATTAACCTGAGGGCTGCTGCACAACACCAATCGTCCTGAGGAGCTTTGTAAAGCTTCATCTTAATTCCCCACTGGTTCATGGTCAAGTCTTCCATCGGTTGTTTCTCTTTCTTCACAGCTCTCTTCCCAGCTTGTGATGGGATTCAGTGCAAATACATCAAGCAGGGCATCTCCTTCCTCCTCTCCAGGAGGATGACAATCTTTATCACATTACTTTGCAGTACGTGCTGTCTGAATTACATGACCTAACTGCTACTCCAAATACCTAGTGTTATTAACAGACTAATGCACGTATCTCACACATAATCGACTTTGCCCTTGTTCTATTAAATCCAGCCTCCAGCTCACGCCTGTCGGGAGGGCGCATGACCTAAGAGTACCACAGCTGCCAAGCTGGCAAGCCACATGCTTTAAGCTCCTTCAAACTTTTGGCCTGTTCAGAGGTTTCTGCCACCATTCACACATTAGGAAAGTACTTTTCTGACAAAAGAATAAATTTCACGTGGTTTCTGCCCGTGAGTGAAAGGTCACTGCTACTCTCGGTACATTGCTTACACCGGATTTGGTTTGCAGTCTGAAAGGCACAATTCATGGGGCAATTCCACCTCTCAACAGTTTGGTCTTCCTATTCCACACCACAGAAAACCTAAAACCAACTACGAGTCCCCAGGGTTTCTTCCTAGGTGCCTTTTGTCCTCTGCAGACCAACGATTCATACCAGGCCCCCAGCCTCCCCACTCACATGGCCCAGTCTGGCACCAGCCCCTATGGCACACGATTTGGACAAAACCAAATGGCTTTGTAGCTCCCCCACCGAAAATGAGGTGATTCTCGCAGCCCCCAGCATGCAAACTTCCGTGCTGAGCATCTGCTTGTTTGCAAAACAAAAACATAAGGTCATGCTGCTTGTGCAAGAAAGATGGGAAAATAGCTACAGAGAAAATAGAAAAGGTAGAACCTAAAGGACAACCTAATAGGCAGAGTAACAGATTAACAGGCAAGAGGCATTTGAGCACGTCAAAGTACAACTTGTCAGTAATAGCAAATCCTCAACTTCTATCCATGGCACCTCACACAAACATGCAGCTGAAAATAAGACTTTTAAACTAGTGGTCAAAAAAAGTAAAGAAAAATCCAATTTTAGCTAGCAAAAAATATACTATGGAAAAAATGATTTAATCTTTGCATGTTATGAACATACTGCTCTAATTCCCCATTTTAGAGCAAATACAATAGGATTTTTTTTTTAAAGTGATACTGTAATAGCTGCACATCAATTCAGACCATACAGCTACAACATGTATTCCTTCTGCTCTCAATTACAAGCTGATCTCATGAGGATTAAAATTTCCATTGCACTAACATGAAGCTCCTCATAAAGAATGGTTAAGTCAAAGCAGAAATTTGCCATGCTGTAAAACAACACAAGACCATATTGCACTTACTTTGTTGCCCCAAAAGGTCAGATCTGTGTTGACTTTTATCTCTGCATGCATGCTTGGATGAGCAACAGAAAATACAAGGTGTTTTTCCACACCTTGGTCCCTAAGGATGCCTCAACTGTTATATACATTGCAAACAAACAAGAGTCTGATAGCCACCAGTGCCACATCTCATCACTTCGGTATAGAACAAAAGTTTTGACTTCCTAATTAAGACCCATCGTTTAGAAATATATATATTTCTAGGCCAAGCAGGCTTATACTTTATAGCAAAACAAGCATATTTCGTGCCCAAATAACTGTTTCAAAAGAAAAGGAAATGCTTTCATTGTTCAACTGCAGCATCCCTATTACATGGTATAGTGCACACACACAGTTGCAAGAAACTCCCTCACTGTGCTAATGAACTTACAATACTACAACCCAACTTGAGGAACAACTCAGTTTTGCTCTGAGTTATGCTACCAAACTCCAACTCTACGGCAAGAAATGAAACCGCCCCAGATCTTCTTCTCAGACCAGAACCCATCTCCCAGCACAAGCAGGCTTGGTTTTACTGGATATCAACACCACTACAGGAAGATGCCTACTGTTTTTTAACACCAGTGAATACAACTGTGTTTACCACTAGGTCCTGAAATTGCTTGCTCCCTCCCTGTCCCTCCAACTCCAAGCACAAAACTGGCCTCAAGGTGGATTACTCCAACGAAGGCTAAGGCCAACAGATTCCCAAGGAAAGGGCTGGCAGCATGTTTGGCCTCAAAAATAAGCACCAGCTGCCTCTCTGCTTGGGGAGCTTTCAAAGCAAAGTCAGGAAGCACAGCAACCTGCCTCTAGCTCCCCCTAACATCATATTTCCACAATCTGGCACTATTTAAACGTGTCTTCTGATGTCTCTCTCTCTCTCACTGAAATTGAAACGCAAGGCTTTGATGAGGGATATAAAACCAGAGTAAACAAGAATCACTCCCTTTAGCTACCTCTTGTACGTTTAAAGCCTATTTCCTAAATCGTCTGCTCTAAAGTGTCAATAAAAAAGCAGCAATAAAAGTAACAGCTAAGAACAATCTCCTTTCACAGGAAAGAAAAAAAAATGCAGCTACTTGTTTAGCAGCAATCCAGGATTCTGCTATTTTACTTGTTTAGCCCTGCCTTTGGTATAACCACAACAACAAAATCTTTAAAAATACAGAAACTGAATCTCACACCATAGCCAATAATATGGAGTGAAGCTTAAAGGTGTAAGGTCTGTAAGAGTTACTGGTTTTAAAATAAAATAAGGGAACCCAGAAGGTGCAACTGGAGACCCCCGGTCTCCCATGGAACTCCCTGAGTCATCACAGGGCATCATGAGAGCAGCCCTGATGAGTCCAAATTCTCGAGACTCAACTCTTATTTTCCCATCGCATTTTCAGCCTTCCCCATCCTCTCTGCTGTTCTGTTCGGGACCCTCTGTCTTGTCTTCTTACTTTTCCACTGCCCAGAGCTGCCATCTCCCTCATCCCCAGGTCCTCTCCTTGGTGTGAGGTGACGGGCGGGCAGTTCTGGGTGCAGATGGCTGCGATGCAAGGTCAGGAGCACGGCTGCTGCTCATCCCCAGCACAATGATGTGGGAGGAGGAGGAGGAGGATGGCTGCTTGTGGGCAGGGGAGGGGGCACAGCAGGTCACAGAGCGGCTGGAGGCAAAACCTCTCTGGGAGCAGCAGGAACTGAAGGACAGCAACCTGGGGCTTCAAATCCTTCTTTCAAGCAGGATGTTGGATGTGCAACTGTGATATATTCTTTTTATTTATTTTACATGTCTTGATTCGTAGGAAAAAAATGCCACTTGTTATGCCTTTGGCAGAACCCTAGGACTTTTTTTTCTCCCTTCACAGCCCCTACATTTCTGCATCAGTGGTACAGAGCTATTTCAGAACAAGCCAGCCCCAGCTCCCCTGCGTTTCCTCTCACACAAGCACTTGGTGTTTGCAAGCCCCATCATCCCGTCCCCTCAACCCTGGCACGCACTGAGGACACCGAAGCAGTGCTGATGCAGTAACTCTGCAGTTCCAACACAAGGGATCAAGCTGTGTCAGCTCTCCTATTGTGAACACTTCTCCCTGAGCTTATCTCTACTAAAAACATAACTCGGATCCAAAAAAGAACAACTCTCCCTCCCAACAAGCAACTTTCTTAGGTTATGAATGTATAAATAGCTGCATCAAGGTCACTATGACAGAGCACTCTTTTTACTAATTTTTGACATGCAAATGAAATAATGCTGCAGTGAAATGAGCAAATGCTGTTTTCCAGCTCTCTCTGGTACCTGCAAGAGACTGACTATAATTACAGCTTAAAAAGCAATTATTTTTGTAGTTTGGGGAAGGGTTATTCTAGTGCTTGCCTTGTTTGCAGAAACATGCAAGAGTGCAATCTGCAGTCTACAGGGACACACTTTCAGCATATTTGAGAAAGGTAATCCAGAGAAGCTTTGTTACAGGACCTGGATTCATCTAAGCCTACCTTCCCCCTGAGTTTGGCCAGAGTGAGAAGACGAAGAAAGAAAAGATGCATACAAGAACAAGGACCTAAACACCAAACTCACAGTGCTACAGAAAGATTTTCCAGGCTATACCAAGAGCCCCAGACTGCTTAGATCAGGTACTAACCACAGTGTGACGAACCAAAAGGGCAGTTACTGTTTATCAGATAGAGGGAGGGAGAAGGACAAAGAGTAACAATCCACCAAAACCAAGATGATGCTGATAAAACAACACAAAAAACCTGAAGCCCAAAGCCACACAAGACTATGTCTATGCCACACACAAGGCCATAGAAATGGGAAGTCAGCTGAATTACTGCACCCGTGGCTCACCCTGTACTGCCTGCTGGCTCCATTTTCCTGAGCCTACAGCTGCTTTCTGAAAGGCTGGGATGTGCTTCAAGGGGAACATCAGCCTCTGCTTTTTAAATCTTGCTCTAGTACCACATATTTGGCAAGCAAATCCTAACCAGAGGGCTGCTGCCACTGAATTAAGTTTAAAGCTCGAGTCCTCACCCCAGTTTAAGCTGCCTCATCCAGCAAAACAGCGATACAGTAAGATATTACTGAGTTGCTGAACGAGCATCAAATGGGTCAAGCAGGACTACTTGGTGGGACCACATGCTTCACTAGTTACTGGAAGGGATGAAAGATGGAGTTCCCTCGCTGCATGACCGAAAGATGCTCAGCATCCAGCAAGGGGCCCTCTGAACCCAGCAGCATTGGTGCTAAGTGACCATGGAAGCACCAGCTGCCTTACAGTAAAATTCCTGCAGAAATTCACATCTTCTCCTTCCCCACTTCTTTACTGATAGGGCAATGCGTCGCTGTCCTCTTGGTCTGTTTTTTTTTTTTTTCCCCTCCCCTCAGTTTTCATAAAGCTTTCAGTCCTTGTTTCACCTGACCTGGTATTAAACTGCTTCCACCATCAACCCAGATGACAAATCCTTTCTCAACAAAGAGCAAGACGTGTTACACCTGCACATTTCAGGCTTCTGAGCCATAATAAACAACAGCACGGCCAGCAGAAATGAGCTGCAAGGCTTGTGATGCTGTTATCACTTGACAATCAGCATAGCTGCGTAATCACTTGGGGCTTTCCAAAACTACCCACTGGCCATGTACAGACAGAAGGCAGTATTTTGAGTGTGCTCCTGCTGTAGAAGCTGACATCTGACAAACACAGCTCTAAGATTGAAGTCATGATTACAGATGTTATTGAATATATGACATGGTGCATTGCTTCCTGAGACACAGAAACCTGATCTTTTCCTGATACGCCTTAAAAAATTAAAATAAACCACAAGTCTGTCTCTGTGAAAGGGTGGCTTACAAAGGACACACCAAATTCCAACAGCAATCTGAAGCACCGAGGTGGCTTTTTGGTATGTTAGATGGTGTCCAGGTTCTCCAGGCAGGCCAAGAGCATCTCATCCCAGAGACACCCCCTCCCAACTTGTGCAGCGGCCGTAACAATGCGGCGGCTGCGGGGATCCCGAGGCAGAGAACTGGACCGTACCTTCGTGGGTAGGCTCTGGGTCGGGTGTCAGTGAGATGTCGTCCAGCTCGCGCAAGCAGAGCCATTCTCCATCCATCGACACTCGGAATTTGCAAAGATAGATGGTCTCCATGGCAGCCTGAGTGATCTTGTCTGTGGTGGGGGTTGGCATGTCGCTTTGAGGCGTCAGAGCAGACATGATGACTCAGCTGGTACAACAACAACAGGGGGAAAAAAAAAAAAAGAACTAAAAAGAAAAGCTTTCTGAAGAAGAAAAGGAGAAATACCTTGCTAGTATAGGACAGATGTGCTCAGGATCGCACAGACTGCTTTGGCCTTTTCATATATAAAGCAAGGTAAAAACGCTGCTCCTTCACGCTTGTCTCTTCCTCCCTCCTTTCCACCACTGCCGTTGTCTTCAGATATGCTGAAGGCTATTGATCCTAAGCAGCCACAGAAAACCTGACGTCCGCATCAAACGTGAAAAAAAATTACCAACAGAAGAAAACAAGCAGGAGGAAGAAAAAGAAAGGCTTCCTCGGACGACCACCCAAACGAAAACAAAGGAAGAGCAGAGAGCAGGGTATCCAGGTTTGCTGAAATCAAGCCGCAGGTTCCTTTCTTCCCAGGGCAGCGAGTGCCGGCAGGATTGGCTGTGCGCAGTAAGCAGGGTGTTGACCAAAATGGCTGACTAATGAACTGAACTGAAAATCCAGGCTCATGTGATCAGCTGCTCCGAGCGCAGGGCGAGCAATTCCCAGGATGCTTCGTGGAGGCTGCTGATGCAGGGAGGGCAATTAGGCGCTCATCAGCCGCAGCACCTCCTCGCCGGGCTCGGCTGGTCCATCGGGGAGCTCCGGGGAGGCGCGGACCCGCGGCGCGAGGCACACAAAGAGGCGTCTGTATTCCTTTCACGCGCCCCAACGGCACCGGGTGAATGAAAAATCAGCACCTTTGTTGTCACAGGAGGTGCACAAGTCACGGTTTAACATTTTATTTTATTTTTTTTGTCAGGCAATGTTCTCACAGGGAGCTAAGATTCGTGATATACAGAAGTATTTTAGGGTGGATTTATCATCTCAGGGAAACAATGGGAGGGGAGGGGGGAAATATCCAGAGCTAAGCATTCCAGCACTGGGGGATTAAGCTCTTCTAGAAGGGCACAAGCACACGGAAGAACAATGAGGAAGAACAGCACAAAGAGAGGCACTCGGCTGAATCCTACACTTAAAAACCTCCTCTGAAAATGGGCATCTTGCTCAGGTGATGCTCACGAAGAAACATTACCTCTCAGCAGGTAGAGGAAGGGGCTTCCAGTTTCTCAAGGACCAGGTGACAGCACTGCGCCGTCCTGCAGGCTCAGGCTCCTTGGTGCCCCCACCTCGAGGGCACAAGGAGCCAGCAGGCACCCTTCTTGTTCCTAAGGTCACTGATTAACCAGGGCGCCTGACACAGCATCGTCACCCACTTGAACTGTGATATGAGGCAGTAATAAATTAGTTTATCTTATTCCCACGTGGCTCGGGGATGTTGTGGAGAGCAGCTGGGTAGCATCTGAAATGGATGCCTCGTGCTCGTGCTCCCCCACCACAGAAATCCAGTGAATGCTGACTGTTCACCAAAAAACAAAATTAATAGAAACACATGAACGATTAACTCAGGAGACCTTAGTTACTGGCCATATGTTTTTTCCTTAAGAAGCACTCAAAAGAACGTGTGCCTATTTCTTAGCAATACGAAATACAATAACTGATCACAATAATTGATCACTTGATGCAGAACTCAGAATGCCAACACACACAGCCTTTTGAAAAAAAAGCACCCATTCTGCCAAAAACTCATAAAACTGGCAAAAAAACAGGAATCATGGTTGCTATTTCTAACAGGCAAGAGGAAGCAGTTGCTTTCTGTGAAAACTTCCTGCTTGGTGCAGAGCATTTTGACTCAGCAACTCTTTCTCCCCATTAGACTAGAACAAAGAGCCATGCAGCACGTTATTGCTGCGATGCAAAGGAGAATTATTTCACAAATGACAACAGTTCCTATTGTTCCTTCTCCCTAGGAAAGAAAGGGTTTTATAATCCATGCTGACAGCATTTTAACTGGGATTGTATTCATAAATCCTTTCAACAACAGTCTCCGGTTTCAGCAGTCTCATTTTAGTACTTTTGAAACCAGTGAAAGTTGCCATATACAAACAGGTACAGGAGAGCAGCTGTTCACTTCACTCTTGCTACCTTTTGAAAGGACCTGAACAAACAGCAAATAAATTAAACCCTTGAAAATCAACCAAGTACCATAAGCTAGTAAGCAACAGATCTGATTGACAGTCAAACTTTTTTTCTTTGGGGAAAAAAAAAAAAAAACAAAAACCAAAACACTACAAACAGCATCAGGTGAACCCTGCAGCTCCCATTTCACAACAAAGGTCTTCCACTGAGTCAGCGTTGACTAATGACCCATACAGGGGGACCACAGCTGAAGTTGGTTTAAAAATTAACCAACTGCTCTATTTGTTCTTTTATGCCATTTGCTGCTTCTTAGCATGAAGAAATTAAAGAAGCCAGGCTGTCCCTTTCAGCTCAGTTGCATTTTCAGGCTCCCTTATGCAATGTTCCTGCTGCAGAGACTGCATAGGGATATTTTATTAAAGAAAACGGAAGTAATTACAAGTATTGCCCATCTCTGAAAATTTTCAGTGGATTAGTATGTCTTACATAAAACAGAGCTTTGGACAGAGCATACCACGCAGCACATTTTGAACAATTGCCAGCTTAAAAGAAACAGAGCTACTTCACCTCTATAAAACTTCTACTCCTTATGGCACAAAATCATCATCATCTATGCAGATACCTAAAAACTGATCAGTTGTTTTTGTTTTGTTGTTTGTTTTTTAAAAAGGACAGGTACAGAATTTCTGTTTCAAGTTGATTTTTGTTTTTCTTACCAAGTTCTGATGGGTATTTGGATAGCCAAGAACTCCTCACCTGCCCTGAGAAGATGGCAATCTCCAGGTTTTAGCACGACTGAATTTACTCCCAGGGAATGAAAACAGAGAAATTCCCTTTCAAACACCACTTTCAGGGTAGGCTAAGACAAGTATCAAGAATGCTTTTAAAAAAATTGTCTGTATGTCAGTTACAGCACTGTTGGAAAATAAAGAATATCCTCATGAAGCCAGCAAACAACGTCCCCCATCCCACCCACAAACCCCACCACTACCAGCAACAAGCAAAATCTCACAAGAACGATCCTGTGATTTACTGACCTGACAGCCTTTTACCCCATCTAGAAATCTGGATACTAAACCTACGCCCCCACCCCATCCTGTGCTTCAAAGCTACAAATCAACAGAGAATCTTATAAAGCATCAGTGGCAAATATTTGTAGGCTTCATAAGGCATTTGATAAAAATGCCCTGCAACTCAATACCGAGTGCTCAAGCTTCAGGAAGGTTCAAAGACTGATCAAAAGACAGAAGAGGACCAAGGGTAGGTATAAACAAAGAGGAGGTTAGTAGCACAGAATCACTTTCTGAATCTCAGACAAGTCAGGCAGCTTTGACTGGTCTTACAAAATTCTAATATTAACCACGCTTTGGCAAAGCAGAACAGAGGCTTGGACAGGAGACAAAATGCAGCAGTTTACAAAAATGTTTGTGTTTTAGGACTTAACCATCTGAAAGCAAACCATTCCACCAGCCAGAAGCATTTCATATCTCAGTTGTACTGAGAAATATGCCTAATTTATTCAGCTTCTGAAATGAAAGTGATCTAAGCAATAAAAACCAAACAAATCCCCAAAGCACCTCTTGGACTCCAGGGGGCACCTTTGGGTGGAGTTTTACTGCCAATGCCAGGAAATCCAGCCTGCAACCAAGCTGACTTGGCATCCTTACGAGAAACCTTTCCCTGATTGCTGCGCAGAGATTGCACAGCAGCTGTACAACAAAAAGGCAAAGTTGGCAATGAGATTACTGCTTCGGATGACTGCACTATTTCTGGTTATTTAAGATTGCAGTAGACCACAGAACCATAAAAAAGCCACTAGTGCTATGCAAATGGGAACCACTGCTGAAAGAAACTGTTGGTAACAGCTCGGATGCACCGCTGAGCTCTAAAATAACTGCTCAGAGCAACTCGAAAAAGAGTATGATATCAGAGGTAACTTCACACAAGGACACAAATTATGATGAAACACAAGCTTTCATATCGCAGTGTAAGATGAGCGTGAATCATGAGCAAGTTCGTGCAAGTTTCTCCCAAAGCATGTAACCTTTGTGGCTGCTGCACACAGCCTGCCAATCTGGTCCAGCAAGGCAGCTCCCACGCTTTTTAAGTGGAAAAAATCTGGTCTTCCTATTTGCTGCCCATGCTCTTTCCTGATATGCAAAAAACTCTTCCTAGCACACCTATGAACAGGACTCCTCCTCTTGTGCCACCTCTCCTTCAGCCTGCTTCTGACACTTCTGCCAGCACAGACAAACACACACACACCTCACATGTGGCACTTCGAACGCTGCATGCCAAAGAAAACATAAACAGGCAGAAGACAATTTAATGAGCTGGAAACCAGCAACAGAATTTCACAGCTCCCTGAACATGTGATAAACTTTGTTTTCTACCTGCTGGGAAGTAGAGATATTTAAGGATTTAAATACTTGACATAGCTGAGGGTACAATTAAGTAACAGGAAGGAAAAGTCTACTTGAAGTATTGTATCTGTCAGGCTTTGAGTGGGAGCAAAGAACTTAGTTGTTTTTTTCCCTCCTCAAAGACAGCACGATCAAGTTGCTTTTATAGCATTTAAGTCTTCTGAGGACTCACTACAGCTCAGCATGTTTAAGTCTCCCTCTTGTTCTCTGTCTGGAACCATCTGTATCAAAAAAAGCAGGTGCTGCTGGCATTAAAAGCTTTTGCAGTCTCCTTCCCTTAGCAGCTCTCATCTTGACCTGACATTTAGCATCATCTCATGTCTCTCACCTTGTAAAGAAAATTTGGATAAGAAGGAGAAAGATCAGTCCTGGAAAAACAGGGGGGAAAAAAAGCACAAGACAAAGTTGATACAGAAAATAAATAGTTATAACAGCAAGAGTAATAACTACTCTTACAACTTCATTCGTTGTCACCACCGATGTTAGTTGTGGGGCTTCACCTCACCGGCACCACACAGCTTGTTCCACTGCCCTGGTAGCACGATGATGATGCTGCTGCCTGGGCACGAGTAACACTTTAATTGGTCTCTACCAATGGAAGCAACAGCAGTACACAGAATCCCATGAGGCCACCACTCCCCAGGAGAACCCTAACGGAGCTACAAAGGCTGCAGTTACTTCACCAACAGCAAATATGCTCTTCTAGATTTTCAAATATGAAATCAAACAGGCCCCTTCTACCCTGCAGAGATGCCTCCCTCAGGAGAACAGTTACATGACTGTGTCATGACTGTAAATAAAAAGACTACTTCAAATAAACCTCCAAAACATCCTGCAATATTGACTTTTCAGTGCGTTGATCACTACCTTCACTGTAAGAGGCTAATGTCAATAAGGAGTAATTACTTTCGTTACTATTTGTGGAAATGACAGGCTGCAGGGCACTGAAGGGAGGAACTCATGAGCTAGCAGGATCCATCTTTCACTTGAAATGCTCCTTTCACTTTACAGCTGTGTAGGGAGGGATTAAGCATTCACAGAGTACATCACATTTTTGTAACACGGGCACATCACGCAGAAAAAAAACTTCTTCACACTCCTTGCTTTATCTCAACTGCAAAAATAACTAAAGCGTTGAAGAATCAAGGTACACAGACATGAACAATCACTTCAGGTACTGCTGCAGAACAAAGAAAAGCAGACCAAGAACGGTCGATGTTAAGCAGTCACATGCTGTTACAACATGAACTCCCAACATTTGAGAAGAGCCCGTGAAACAGGCCAACGGGTTTCCCCAGTAACACAGGCAGGACAACCTTGATAGCCCGGCCACCACTAATGACACCACACCTCAGGGCTGCAGAGGAACAGCCATCTAGAGCAGATGCAGCAAGTGATGACAGCTGCAAGGCCACGTACTCCACAGGTAGCTGAGACTCAGTTCAGCACTCAAACACACAAAATGCTTTCTGTTGCAGAGCTGAGCTCTACGCGCTGCTTTAACATCAGTCCCGAAGCAGCAAGCAAACAAGCAAAGCTCTGCAGTAGGATCCCCTGCTCCTGCTGCTCAGCGATGAGCAAACAAGAGCTGCTTTTTCAGAGACACGAGAACCAAAAAAACACCACCGCCACCCCACAGAACAACAGACATGATGAAAAAGTTGATTTGCAGGCAGGACACCCCCCAGGAGAAACGGATCAGAGTCCATGACACTGTGCAAATGGGTTACGATTCCTGTTCCCTTCGTACCCACCTATCGCTGTGTCAGTCGCTGAGCAGGCTTCAACATGATACTGCGCAGGCAGATATTACCTCTGAGATAAGAAAGAGCAAGGGAGACTCCAGATATATTTTATAAGGCTTTTTCCACGTAGTCTGTATGAATATCCGCTGCAGAGTAACACCAACGCAAGGGATAAAGCAATGCTCAGCTGATGAACGTGTACACTAACTCCTTGTGCTCTTGAACAAACATGCCTCAGCCTCACCACATCTACGCAGAACCCCTCCTAGAAAGGTACTAGAACAATTAAGCAGTTTGAGCAGTACGAGCATGATAGCAAAGACTACATAAATATTTTTAAACCCTTCAGAGAATTCTTTTCTCTGTCACGAATAGCTCACTCCCTTGCACACACATCACACAGCTACAGAGTGTGAAGATTTCCTGATTAGTAGACACTTTTTTAAAATATCATGGTTTTGAGAGGAAGTTACCAGTTGAAAATGGCGAGTCAGGAGGGAGGGATACTTAGTCCACAGAAAGAAATCTGCGACCAGAGAGAGCCCTTCATATAACTAAGAACAAAGGTGGGTCACTTCACCTGCTCTTTACCTTACAGAAATTAATTAAGCTCACTGGTTACAGCTTTGCTGACTAATAGCTTAAATAATGTACATTACTTTCAAAAGGAGTAAAAACCAACAAAGATACCTTCCCCCCAAATCATCAGCTATTGTGTGAGTGAATACACACCTGAGATGCAGCCAGAAGGAGATAAAACAAAGGTAAAAAAGCTGTCACCCGCGCCCAGGCACAAGCGCAGAAGATGACAAAGCTACTGGCAATTTTCAAGATGGATGGATAAGGGAAAGCCTCTGCTACATGCACCCCTATGCATATACTTTTTGTTTCTAAAACACACCCATTTCGCACTATTTCCATGCATTTATTGAAATGCACTGCAAGAACATCGTAAAGATCACCGTGAAGCTGAAAACAGCTTCCCACCCAGCACGCCCCACAAGTAGCAAAACCCCTTGGCCTCGTCTGGCACCCTGAACAAATACCCTCTGCCCCAGCACAAGGAGGAAGCCCAAGCGGGTGTTTTCCACCTCCTAACCACGCTGTACGGCAGGGCTGGGCTGTGAGGCTTCAGAGAACTGTTAATACTGGAAAAGCCCTCCAAGATCCAACCATCCGACTGTCCCCCTACCGCCAATGTCACCCACTAACCCATGTCCCCAGGCACTATGTCTAACCTTTCCTTACACACCCCAAGGGATGGTGACGCCACCACCTCCCTGGGCAACCCCTTCTGATACCTGACTGCTCTTTCTGAGCAGAAATATCTCCACATTTCCAACCTGAACCCCCCCTGGCACACCTTGAGGCCATTCCCTCTAGTCCTATCGCTGGTTACCTGCGACCAGAGGCTCCCCACGGCTGCCCAGCTCTCAGGGGCACAGCCCAAAAAGGAGAGAAACCCCCATTAAGGCTTCTCCATGGGCTGCATTTGGGGTGCAGCACACCTCCCCTCCCCAAAGGCACACACGCGTGCTGCGCTGCCACGACGGCGCCTCCCCAGCCCCGCTCCCCGCAACCCCCCCCAGCTCGGGGGGCGCTCAGGGAGGGTCCCCCCGCTCCCCACACCCCCACGGGAGGGCAGGAGGGAGACTCACGGGCGCCGGCGGCTCCCTCCGGCCCCGGGTAGCTCAGCAGCAGCACGGGCAGCGCGGCCCCGCCGCGGGGCGCCGGGGGTCTCCACACGCTGGGCGGCGCGGCGGCGCCTCCATGGCCGGGGTAGAGGAGGAAGAAAGGCGGCGAGGCTGGGGGAGGCGAGGCGGGGGGCGCTTCGTCTTCTTCTGCCGCTCCACGGCAGGGCTCGTCCCGCCGCTCCATGGCGGGGGGCAGCTCCCCGCCGCCCCCGTCCCCCTCCCCGTCCCCGTCCCGGCAACTTTCGGCCACGAGCGGCGCCCGCTCCGCCTCCGCCATCGCCGCCCCGGGCCGCGGCTCCGCCCCGGTGGCGAAGCTGGGCCTGGGCCGGCCTCCGGCCTCCGCCCACGGCCGGGCCCCGCTGCTGTGGCGCCCCCTTTCCCCTCAGGAGGGACGGGGCGGGTGGCCTCAAGTTGTGCAGGGTGGAAATGAGGAGACGTTTCCTCTCACAAAGAGCAGTCAGGCACTGGGAGGGGGTGCCCAGGGAGGTGGTGGAGTCACCGTCCCTGGGGGTGTGCAAGGAGAGGTTGGACGTGGTGCTTGGGGACGTGGGTTAGTGGGTGATGCTGGTGGTGAGGGGACTGCTGGACCAGATGATCTCGGAGGGCTTTTCCAGTGTTAATGACTCCGTGATGCTAAATCCCCACATCCCCACCACAGGAGACGTTCACAGAAGCCAGGCTGTGGCTGTGGCAGGAAGCAGGCAGCCCCAGCCTCCCCGCTAAAACACCGCTGCCCTGCTAGGGCCAGCTGTGCTTCAAAACCAGCCGCTGCCCCTTCCACCTGCACTCCCCATGTAGCTGGCGAGTGAGCGGCAAAGAATGGAGAAAGCAGCCCCGGGAGATGCGGGGCTGTCTCAGCTGCTGCGCTTCGCTGGGCCACAAGCTTCATGGGGAAACGTGGATTTTAATCTGGGGAAACCCAGATTTTAATCTGGGGAAACAACCTCCAGGAAGTCAGGATACCACGTGTGTTAATTTATCTGTAAAGTCAAGCCATTCCCCCACCTCTTGCCTCCCCCTCACTTTCCGGAGTGCAAGATCTCACTGACAACAGCATTTTCGGATCCTTTGACAAGAGGCGACAACACAAACTCCAAATACAGTCTTTACCATTAAAACAAACACATTGGTGGTGCCCCATTGGAACCTCACCTCAAAAACAGCCTTTAGAAAAGTGGTGATAAAGAATTTTCATTCAGGCAGGGCTTTAAATGTGGACCATAGTGTTATCAGCAGAGGGAGAATGCAAATCTGCCAGTTTTTAAAGAATATCCTGTATATTCAGTATACTTCGGTCAGACTGAAACAGGATGCTTTTTTTTTTTTTTTTTTCAATCTCACATAACAGTTGCAAAACCAAAGCTGCAAAGGCAACTGATTGCTGGAGACTTTTCTGTCGCGCTGCCCCAAGTCATGCAATATGTTGCAGCTAATTTAACAGATGCTTTAATCCCTTTCACAAATCCAAACGTTTGGGTTTGAGATTTGTATTTGCCAGTGCTAGTGAGAGCAAAATCACGTCCAAACTGTTGCTGATAGCAAACAATGGGAGACAACTATGAAAGCCTTGACAAAATTA
The DNA here is from genome assembly GCF_964211825.1 of Aythya ferina. Lineage (NCBI taxonomy): Eukaryota > Metazoa > Chordata > Aves > Anseriformes > Anatidae > Aythya > Aythya ferina. Next base: position 61,913,726 of record NC_140300.1, on the reverse strand, counting down.
AATCAGTAGCAAATGTACTTCCTTATGAGTTATCAAATACATTTTCCTTACCCTGCACAAACAGAAATTCACGTTGTGACACAGAAAGCACTGTCCAACTCTCTGCCCTCGGATTTTTTCAGTTCCAACTTCTAAAGGCAAGCCAGGCTTACTCTGGATGCAACTACTGGAAGAAGGAAAAACAAAGCAGTGTTAGCCATGAACTTGCTCCACTTAGTTTCCTAACCATCATCCGTGATCCTTCCCATCTTTCACATGCATCTATTTTAGCAGGGGTCTTCAAAATCTATTTACTGTCAGGGATTGCCTTTCAGCACTCAACATCTACGAAGCATTTCTTAGAGCAATGCTATGGTGTGCCCCCTCCCATGGCATTAATAATCACAGCTTTCCCATGATTACTCACACATAAAACCATACTGGAAAAAACTATTGATGGCTTCGTCCAGTCTCTGAACCAACCAACTGAACAAAATGCCATGTTTCATCTTCATTAAAACCAGTTGGTGCCGCAGACCTGGGAGACGAGCTGGGCCATCTGCTGGCTGCCTGCGGTGGGCACGCTGACACGCTGCGCTTGCTCTTGCCTTTAGCCCTAATCTTGATGTTTCTGGAAAGCGAGCCTGTAGTTGCACCATAACATACATCCCTTATTTATTGCTCAGATGGAAGCTGCCAGAATTTTGCTTGCCAGCTGCCTAAAGCTTTTTGAGGGAACACAAAACCACCACGGATACTTGCAGCTTGCTTGCCTGCCTGTGGAAGCGCATCAGCCCCTCATTTTCGCACAAAGTGCAAAACGTGCACGAGCAGATGCTGTAGTAATGAGATCAGTTAGCACCTCTGCAGGACGTTTTTCACATCCCGTGTGATGCCTGCCAGGAAACACTGCTCCTCTGCTGAAAAATCACCTAAGCTGCACATAAGCTTTCACCAACTAAAAAGCGTAGCTCAGCATCATCACTGGTGGCCTCCATCACGACCCCAGTGCAGAATTAATAGAAATGGTTTCATTTTGGGAAAAGCACCAGTTCCCTCCTCGGTAAGGCTTAGGCTGGTTTCTCATTTTGGAGCAGACTTGTCACGTTTCACACGACTACCCACTCAAAGCCATGCATTTTTCTCTGGGAGCAGCAGGCAGTGAATGCTGTTGATTGCAGCTCACAGTATGAGAGAGCAAGCACCCGGGAAGAGTGTCTTCATCCCCAAGGCCAACAGGTTACACTTGGCCACCTGGTCAGACAGGGCATCACTCAAATGAAAAGGCATTTTCAGTGACCTCTTCAAGCAAGCCTCACATTTGCCTCGGTGATGCTCTTGCAGAACAAGGGTTTGACATGTGCCTCTTAGACCCAGCTTCCCCAGAGAAGCCAGCCGCAGGGCCTCAGACAACAATTTTCACCTTCTAGCAGTCGCTGCTGGGACTTTGGGATGTGAGAAATGAATCCTTACCCTTGCAATCACCTCCAACCTTTCCTCTCCCCACACAGAGACCTCCTACCAGCACGGACAAGACCAGCACTGACCAGAAACACCAAATTCTTTTTCTCTGCTGCCATCAACGCTCCTCAGGCGCTTACAGTCGTTTCTATTACCCCTTGCCGTGCAAAATGCCTTGGCTCTGCAGGCAGGCAAAGACCTCCCGGTCAATGCATGGAGGGGATCAATTCACAGCGAGCTAGTTTCTATGGAGCAGGGGTTTATTTTTCTGTATTTTTTTTAAAGCAGTGTTTAACTGCGGTTTGGCCTACGAACAGCAGGGGGCAAACGAATACAGGACCATTAAAGTCAGCAGGACTTGTCATTTCAATATTTAGCCCTGTGCATTCAAATACTGAACTGAGTTCTCTCTGAAATTGGGACATACAAAGACTACAAAAAGCCTCCCTAGTTCCATTCCCATCTGTCCAGCCTATGTTTGTTCTTTTTTTCACCTCTCCCTTTAAGAATCATCTTTAAAAGTTACCAAAACTGTCTCCAGTCAGCAATCAAGAATGTTCCTGGGCAGGAAAAGGCTTAGGATGGAAAGGCTTGCATCAAATGCTACGGAAACACTTTTCATGTGCAGAAAACGAGCAGTGTCTGCATGTTTTAAGTACAGTGCCTAGCCTGTCGCAAGTTCACCACTACACATTCATATTTTGGCTTCTCTGAGACTATCGCAATAAACGCTAGCTACACTGGTGCTTCCATAACACGAAATGGTAGTTACTAACTAGACAACTGTCCCTCTTAAGGGACAACAGACAGAGTGCCTTTCAGGTGGTACAGGTACCCAAATAAGATGCGGGCTCACCAAGGCAGATCCCAGCCACATATGGATGTCTTACCTCAAGAGTGTTACACTTGTAACATTCATGAGAAAATCAGTGACGACTCCTTCACAACATGAGCTGGAAGTGCCCACTCACAATCAGTTCCCAGCAAGAATTTATTTCAGTGCCAGGTTAGATGTTTTTTCCCACCAGAGGGAAGTAAGCAAAACATGTTGAAAATTTACCTTCAAAGTACAAATATTATGTCTTACCAACTTGTCCTGCAGCACTGCCAGGTTAGACATTCAAGTGTGTAACAGTTCGGAAATTTATCTTGGATGAAGTTAATGAATTCATCATAGGTAAGTAACTATGCAATCAAGAAGTGTCCTTGCTTTGCCTCTCACTGAATTCAGGAGCAGGTAAAATAGCATCTCAGGCCACATGGGATTTAGGTAACAGCTTCCTGCTTTGCTACTGAATTAAAAAGATTTAGGAGGGTGAGAACAGTTGATTCTTACATGTATGAACACAAGGATGAGTTAATCAGAGCACAAACTAGAGGAAATACCATAACCACATATCTGTAGCCCTATGCAGAAAAAAAAGGATGTAAGAGGACAATGCAGTAAGGAGGAGGTGGTGGTGACAGCTGCACAAATCCCATTCTCAGCCCACCCTTGTCAGGATGCTCCCTCTGCCCTCATCCCACCCGGCCCATTCCCTTCCCCTCACCCAACACCCCCCTTGCAGCCTCTCAATGCCTGTATTTACAGCACAGAAAGACAAAAACAAGCAAAAAAAAAAAAAAATCAAAGAAAAAAATCCCACTTAAGGATGAAAACCACACATTCTTTAACAAAAAATTTATTGCATTCAAAACTGTTATTTGCAACTCTCTGAAACAGAGAAAAATAAGTTTCACTGAAGCTTTCTGCTTTTCTTAACCCCGGCACGGATGCCAGACAGCTCCCCGCCATATCGGTGCATCTCCGTCCGAACCTCACGGACCTGGCCCTTCCGGCGAATCTTGGCCTGCCGAAACTTCTCCCGATGCTTGACCCTGGGGTTGCGATCAATCTTCTTCCTCTTGGGGGTGAGGCCTTTGTTCTTGATCATCTGATAGGTCACACCTCTCTTTTTCTTTGGATCCACCTCCTGCAGTGCTTCTTCTTTGAGCACGTCCTGGTCTTCGGTTCTCTTCCTCTTGAGTTTCAGCTTATCCTCCATCAGCTTATAGTATTTTAGGGCAGCCTCCTCATCCAGGTCAGACTCGTCTGCCTGTTCCTCAGCAGCAAGCCGGCCGTTAGCAAGCCCAGGAGCACGTTTTGGTTTGTTTTTCCTGGCAGCCAGATACAGAAGAGCTGGAAATTTCTTCCGCTCTCGCAGTTTTTCCTCCTTCTTATCGTAATAGTTCCTCAGAAGAAGGCGAACCTGCGAGAGTAACCTCTGGTCTATCACAGCCAGGTCGTTGATGATATTCCTGTAAGCAACCAACCGCTCAATGACGGGGTGACTGTGAGCTGGCATTCTCTTTGACTTTAAAACCAAATAGAAACTGATATTGGCACAGTAATTCAGGTAGATCTGATACTTCATCTGCAGGTAGCGGCTGCCTTTCCCCTGAGGGATAGCGCCGCTTCTGACCATTTCCAGCAGTGGCTGCAGCTCATCCTTGAGCTCCATCAGCTTGACTTCAAAGTCCTCAATCAGGTGCAGGAGCTCAGGGGACTCCTGCTTCAGTAGCTTCAGCTGCTCCTTCTTGGAAAGGGCCTGCAAATCCTTGGCAATCTTCTGCCCCTTGCTGTCCTGGGTTTTCTGCTGCCCCGCCACATAGCCCTGGATCACATCAAGCCCATAATCATCCTCCCCCAGGTCCTGCACCAACCGCCTCTGGATGACTTGAGCCTCCTGCTCCTCTTCCTCCTCCTCAGCATCGACCTCTTGCTGGCTACGCTTGCCCTTGGCCTGGCCGTCGCTCCCGTAGTCCGTGTCGTAGTAGAGCTGCTTGCGGCGGCCCCAGGACAGCTCGTGGGGGAGCTCGGTATCCTTGCTGCGCTCTTCCAAGTCGCTTTCCATGGACAGGTCCTCATCTTCATCCCCCTCATCCTCCTCTGCGCTGCGATCCAGATAGAACTCAGCTCCCTCCTTCTCCTCCTCACCCACCTCCTCTTCATCATCCTCCTCCAGCTGCAGCCCCAGCACTTCATCCTCCTCCTCCTCCTCTTCCTCCTCCTCGTCCTCCTCCGGCAGCTGCAGCCCCAGTACCTCCTCCTCCTCCTCCTCGCTCTCCCCAGCCTCCTCCCCGCTCTCCAAGGCCGCCATCACCGCCTGGAACTGCGCCTCGTGGAAGTCCTCCACCTCGTCCCCCAGCCCCTCGGGGCCCACGTCCCCTCGGGGGGGCACCACCACCTCCTCCTGCTCTTCATCCTCCTCCTCCTCGCCCCCATGGCGGCCGGCGGGGCGCGGCGGGGGCCTCAGGACGGTTCCGCGCCGCGTCCTCATGGCGCCGCTGCCGCCTCAGCCCCGGCCTCCACCGCCGCCCCTTCCGCTCCGCCGCCTCCCCGCTCCTCCCCGCTCCCCGTTCCCCTGTGCTGTGGTTCCCCCTCGGCCCGTGCCCCCAAAACTGTGTTATTTAGTTATTTAGTTATTTATTTTTAGCTGATGGGTGCGCGGAGTGGTGGCGGATGTCAGTTTATTCTGCCATCTGTGCGCTTACTAACGGGAGTTTCTCCTTGCTTCCCCACAGCCAGGCCGAAGTTTCAGATAGGAGAAGTGCCTGGAAAGCTCCCCCGAACTATCTGTATTATCCCTCCAGCTCCTCACCTTCACTAAATTGTGTCTCTGACAGAATTTGGGCATCTCCTGGTAGGAAGCACTGCTGGGGCTGCTGGAGCAGTGCCCATGCTCCTTGGATCCCCCCTCATATGCCAACAGATCTAAGCAGGGCAGAAGTAAAGGAGCAGGGTGGATTTTCAGCAGCGGGGAAGCCCTCATCAGGAGGGTTTTTCAGGTTGTCTATACTCCTTCAAATTTACATTCCCGTCCTGGATGGCTGCTTGCTTGTTTCTGGCATCAGGCACAGAGGGCCTGGCCTGGCCTCCCCCAGCTTTCCCCTGGGAAAATCAAATTAACACCAAGCCACATGGAAGCAGGCTGTTTGGAAGTAATGTGGACATACAGCCACGTCACAAGAGTAGAGGGAGTAAGTAAAGAGTTTGTGGTAAAGAGTTTGGTATGGTCTGAACCCTGCCCACCCCCCCTAAGTCCGATAAATTTGGCAGCCACACAATCCCAGGAAGAGAAGTTCTGTGCAGAAGCAGCGCAGGTGCTTTTTTCTAGCCACAGAACAGGTGCAGTTTTATTTATAAATACACGTGTCCAGCTTCCTGTGGAAAAAGTCACACTGGGCAAATATTAAGGTTAACTAAAGCAAGAGGATGGGGTGCAACTTCACTCACTTTTTGGCGCTTCACTTGGATTCTGACAGATTTGATGGCAGACCAAGCTCAGTTACAAGCCTTTGTCCTGACATCCTCAGCTTTTCCACCTAGTCACTTCTGGGTCAAAATTTTCCGTACTTGCTTGCACACCAAAGGTATGTTTTGCCTCAGACAAGGACACCTTTTCCAAATCCATCAGTGCCAATTTTCAGATACCACCTCCTCTGGATACAGGCCTGTGTCAGAGACAGCAATAAAAATGACTTGGTTTTGAGAAGTGAGACATAACATTCGCATAGCTTGTTACCCACACATAGGTAGAAATTCTCACTTCATACTAGTTGGCCACTAAAATACAATCGTCTTTGCTGATCAGGCTTTGTAATCTGCCTGCTAAATCTTACCATTTTTTGTGAAGCCCATCCAGAGCAGTCTGCAGCCACATGGTTAAAATTCTAGATAACTTTTGCAAGTGTGTCCATTCTAGATAACTTTTGCAAGTGTGTCTCCAGTTTGAGTTATTTTACCCCATTTTCAGGACCTGCCAAGCTGAAGCACACTGCTTTGATGTAGGCAATCGCTGCTCCTCAGATGGCAACTGGTGACTGCTGCAGGTCTGTTTTTAATCCACCATTTTCTCCGCTTCTGAGTGAGAAGCAAGAAGAAAAGAAAGCCGTGGGACAGACTGTGAGTGGATAGAGTGTTATTTCAAGATACCCTGGCGCAACGCTATGGATATCCTTCTCTCCAGCATAGCAAGGGCATGCGATGACCCAGCTATTTTGCCTCACCTCATCCAGGCATCAGCCCAGTTTCTAATCTGGAAAAGCCTAATTCATTGTTGTCGTGGTTCCGCTCGAGTGGGCAGCCGAGCTCCACCACAGCCGCTCTCTCACTCCCCCTCCTCAAAGAGGAATGGGGAGAAAATATGTGAAAAGGGCTCAAGGATTGAGATAAGGACGAGAAAATCACGCAATAATTATTGTAACGGGCAAAACAGACTCGGCATAAGGAGATAGTAAGATTTATTGCCTACAACTAACAAGCGAGAGAAGTGAGAAAACAAAGGAAAAAAAACCAAAAGCACCTTCCCCCCCCATCCACCCTCTTCCACCTCCTCCCCCCGAGCGGCGCAGGGGAACGGGGAATGGGGGTTATGGTCAGTCTACAGCACTTCTTCTCTGCCGCTCCTTCTCGGTCACTCTCGTCCCCTGTGCTGTGGGGTCCCACCCACGGGATGCAGTCCTTGATGAACTGATCCGGCGTGGGCTTCCCACAGGCAGCAGCTCTTCCAGAACTGCTCCAGATATGGGTCCGTACCACGGGGTCCATCCCTCAGGAGAAAACTGCTCCAACCTGGCTCCCCTACGGGCAGCAGCTCCTGCCAGATCACCTGCTCCTGCGTGGGCTCCTCTCCACGGGCTACAGGTCCGGCCCGGAATCTGCTCCGGCAGGGGTCTTCCACAGGCGGCAGCCTCCGTCAGTGCAGGGCCACCTGCTCCACCGTGGTCTCCTCCACGGGCTGCAGCGTGGAACCCTGCTCCACCGTGGTACTCCATGGGCTGCAGGGGGACATCCTGCTTCACCATGGTCCTCACCACAGGCCGCAGGGGACTTCTGCTCCGGCGCCTGGAGCACCTCTCCCCCCCCTTCCACACTGACCTTGGTGCAAGGCTGTTCTCCCACTCCCTTGACTCTCCCGGCTGCTGTGTGGCGCAGCGTTTTTTCCCTGTCTTAAATATGCTCTCACAGAGGCGCAAAACAACATTGCTTATTGGCTCGGATCTGGAAAACAATGGGGCCCTTCCCAAACATGGGGCAGCTTCTAGATCTTTCTCACAGAAACCACCCCTATGGCTCCCTGCTACCAAAACCTTGCCACGTAAACCCACTACATTCCACCCCTCGCCTCTGTTAAAAGCATATTTAAGACTACTCACAACATACTCTCACTTTACAATTATCACAACAACCTTCACAAAATTCACTTAAATCAAAACGAAAAAGAATTCACCACACCAAAATAAACATAACATCATCACAGAACCGACAATGTGGACATTTTACACACACACCACCCCTCGTCCCTTCACCACACTAACATCTCACAGTTACTGCTTTCTTAAATTCTTCACAACTTGTACATTCCTAACAATCATCCTGCACATATTTTTGCCCGTTACTTCTACTAACTATCATCCTTATCTCAAATTCCTTGAGCCCCACGTTGGGCGCCAAAAAAGACTGTCGTGGTTCCGCTCGAGTGGGCAGCCGAGCTCCACCACAGCCGCTCTCTCACTCCCCCTCCTCAAAGAGGAATGGGGAGAAAATATGTGAAAAGGGCTCAAGGATTGAGATAAGGACGAGAAAATCACGCAATAATTATTGTAACGGGCAAAACAGACTCGGCATAAGGAGATAGTAAGATTTATTGCCTACAACTAACAAGCGAGAGAAGTGAGAAAACAAAGGAAAAAAAACCAAAAGCACCTTCCCCCCCCATCCACCCTCTTCCACCTCCTCCCCCCGAGCGGCGCAGGGGAACGGGGAATGGGGGTTATGGTCAGTCTACAGCACTTCTTCTCTGCCGCTCCTTCTCGGTCACTCTCGTCCCCTGTGCTGTGGGGTCCCACCCACGGGATGCAGTCCTTGATGAACTGATCCGGCGTGGGCTTCCCACAGGCAGCAGCTCTTCCAGAACTGCTCCAGATATGGGTCCGTACCACGGGGTCCATCCCTCAGGAGAAAACTGCTCCAACCTGGCTCCCCTACGGGCAGCAGCTCCTGCCAGATCACCTGCTCCTGCGTGGGCTCCTCTCCACGGGCTACAGGTCCGGCCCGGAATCTGCTCCGGCAGGGGTCTTCCACAGGCGGCAGCCTCCGTCAGTGCAGGGCCACCTGCTCCACCGTGGTCTCCTCCACGGGCTGCAGCGTGGAACCCTGCTCCACCGTGGTACTCCATGGGCTGCAGGGGGACATCCTGCTTCACCATGGTCCTCACCACAGGCCGCAGGGGACTTCTGCTCCGGCGCCTGGAGCACCTCTCCCCCCCCTTCCACACTGACCTTGGTGCAAGGCTGTTCTCCCACTCCCTTGACTCTCCCGGCTGCTGTGTGGCGCAGCGTTTTTTCCCTGTCTTAAATATGCTCTCACAGAGGCGCAAAACAACATTGCTTATTGGCTCGGATCTGGAAAACAATGGGGCCCTTCCCAAACATGGGGCAGCTTCTAGATCTTTCTCACAGAAACCACCCCTATGGCTCCCTGCTACCAAAACCTTGCCACGTAAACCCACTACAATTGTGTCCCAGGCTAACTGGAGGCACAGTGATGCTGAGACCCCAAGGCTGGTTCTTATTTCTTTTCAAATTCTCAGTTATTCTTCCAGCAGCCTCTGCCTTGGGTATCTCCCCACTCAGCCCAGAATGCAAGCCTGGGATGATGGTTTGCCAGCCCCTGCCAAACTGCCTCCATTTTTTTAATACCTGCTTGCCCAGATTTTTATGGTTATGTAACGTGTCACACAGTAAAAAGGGGATAGTGTTTAAAAGTAACAGCCCGCAAAACAAATTCTGCTCCAAAAAGTTTGAAATCTAGACAGAAAGCCTCAGAGAGATGCAGGTGGCTGAGGGTGACTAAAAATGGCTCTCACGCCACCACGTAAAGACCAAGGGACTGCACATGCAGACACACAGATTTAGCAACTGAAATTCAGCTACACTGAGTACCAGCAGTCAGGGAATCCACCGAAATCAACAGAATCACACGGAGTATCATTCTGCACAGTCTCTCCATTCATTATCTTTTTAAAAATTCATAGATACCTCTGCTTGGATTTTATTGGTGCTGTATTTTTATCAATGTAGATATGCAGAATGTGCCAGCCTCTTTTGCATGTGCTCTATTTTGCTGCATTCATTCTTCCTTCTTATTTTTTAAAAATCTCTTCTTTGATTACAAAAAATGACTACAAAAGGTGACTGAAACAAATAGTGCTTTAGATAGATATTCCTTCCCTGCTTCATCCCCACCATGGTTAGCCAGGTTTATTTTTAACTTTATGCACTAGATGGGCACCTTCCTGCTTCAGAAGGAAGCTCCACATTAAACTCTGTTGGCAATACTTTCTGGGGAGGAGGGAGATGAAAGAAAAGCAAATTTTGCTGTCATAAGGCTGCAGCCTTGCTGAGAGATAAGGTTTTGTACCAAACAGTCATGGAATAGGCTGATGCCCTGCTTGGAGCTGGGCTTGCATCCATCGTCACCTGCTACCTCCCTGGGGAAAGCCCCTCGTGTCAGTGCTGCTGATGCAACACAAAAGCTCTTTGCATCATGCGACTGCCTGATGAGATGCTTGTGCTCGCAGGAGAAAGTTCAGGACACAAGTGCCAGGGTCTTCAAACAGCTCAACTGCTAGGAACCCAACTAGGAAAGTCCAAAGAAAGGGAAATCAGCCTGTAAGGTGACAGGCTGCTATTTCTGGGTCTGGGATGTTGGCACTGTTACAAATAACATCAGCCTCTTGAGAACCTGGCATGAGTGACCAACCCTGGGGAGCCAAGGGTGGCACATGCAGTGTGAAAAGCTTGTATAGCATCATGGGGCTGCTGCCCTCTGCATAAGAAGCAGCTGAAGCAGCACAGGGAGATTTGTTGTGTGCTGCTATTGTTAATCAAGAATAAACTATCCTTGCAGCCAGCAGAAATTCAGGAAACACTAATACTGTAACCCTAACAACAGGCCTGCTAGCATCATACCTTGCTCTGCCTCCCTTCTGCCTTAAATAAAATTACAAGATTTTATCCCATCATAGATGTCTCTAATAGCACCTGGTAAAAGGTGTTATTAGAGATTCAACTTCCCTTACAAAGCGGCCTTTCCTGTGCAAGATATATGCGTACACTCCAAAGAAAACCCTAGTCATTGCAAGCTATATTGCAATGCATTTTTATTATTATTTTTTCCCAGAGTTACACAGGTGAACACAAACCCTGGGACAATAAATAAACAAATAAACAAATAAATAAATCATCTCCACTACTCTTTTTTCTTCCAGAGTGAACCAAGCATATTAAGCCAAGCATAGTCTGCATGACAAATACCTCAAAGAATTTAAAATGCCTGCATTCACTGGGAAATGGTTGCCTTGGACCTTACACAGAGCCTTTCATATATCGTGCATCCCATGGAGTCCCTGCTCTATTCATAGGGAAAGAAACTCCTTGATGCCACAGGCAGAGCACTAGAGGAAGAGCTCAACTTTGCCACTGCCATGCTGTTGCTTTACCTCTTTTACCCCTCCCACGTCTCCTTTTGTCTGCTTTGACTGAAAACTCCTTGGGGGCCGGTCAAGTCCTTAATATATGTTGCACAGCATCTGGTGCAAACAGGATTCTGATTCTGAAGCCTAGCATGTTCTTACAGTATGGGTCAAACTATCCCCACAAGAATCTGATTTCTCAAAACTCAAGAGTAAGAACTGTGACCCCTTGGCTAGCTGGACACTTTCTTACGTTACACTCCTGAGCTCGAGGTGGCAGAGTGCCAGTGACACTAGTGGTAAATTGGTCCCTCGAACCCAAGGTGTTTTTTCACTCCCTTGTACCCAGCAGCTTTGTTGCATGTTGGTGATGAACAGAATAAAAGTGCACAGTAATAGCGCAACCCCCTACCCCCAACCACCTTTGAAAGGCAGAAGTCTCTGTGCATTCAACATGCCTGGTTTCAGTCCCCAAGCCACATCTTTCACAGTGTCAGTGGTAGCCGGCTGGGCTGTTTATTTTAGGAAACAAATAGCTGTATCATTTGCACACGCCCTTATAGGCAGACACACGCTCTCCACTCACATTCTTCAAAAGAAGTGAAGGCAAGATGAAGAGCTCTTTGTTGCCGTGGGTGGCTTTGGCTGTCTCCTTGGAATTCGTCCTTGTGGCAGGTAGGTGAAAAATTAAAACCATGGAAAACTTTGCTTTATGAGGGATGTGTGCTGTGTAGGTGTCTGTTAATAATTTTAAGTGTGTAAATCAAACCTTGATGCCTGCTCAAGAAGTCTTGCTTTGGTGGTGCTTGGACACGTTGGTGTCTTCCTGCACCACACAGAGTGGTGTGTTTTTAATTCCTGTTTATTTTATTATTTTTTTTTAAAATAAATATATTTTAATAAAGCCTAAAAGAGTGATGAATGGTGGCAAATGCAAACTTTTATAATAAGCCATCCTTAATCATGTTTCTGAAGCAACAAACCAGAAAAATGCAGCCTGTTTTTATGCAGCTCTAGGTAGCTTGAAAGACTTAGCTGCTAGGTTTTAAGGCTTCTAAAATCCTCCTGCTGATCCTGTCACATGGCTGTGGCCATTTCTGATTAAACTGCTATTTAACTCCACTGCATTTTGCAGAAGAACTCTTGATTTTTACCATGGGTACTTATATCAGACTCTCATCCCAGCACATGATTCAGTGTGGTTCACAGGTAATGGATTCTGACTATCATTCTGCCAGATCTCTATAGAACAGTTTAAAGTCATCCTCATTCACGCAGCGGATCCGGTCCACAGGACTAAATCCATGCTTAAGAAGAACTACTCTAGCAGCACGGATAACAGCATCCATGCATTTCCTCCAGCTTTTGGAAAGCGGCCTCTTACTGCAGAGCCAGGCAGGTCCTTGAAAAGCCCTGCTTTCTGTGAAGTATATTATAACTGCAGGGAAGTCAAAATTTAGTTGTGTGCAACTACAGGAGTGACATTTGTACTACTTACATCAAAGTATCTGTCTGGCCTAACTGAGCCTCTTCTTCCTTTAATGAAGTAGCCACCTTCACATGCAGCAGAGTTTGAACAGGTATTTTTGGAATTAATTTGCTTCTTCAACGTGCAGCAGTGGGATTTTGTTGAGCTTCATCTCCATATATCATATTACAGGATATTTTCAAATATGAGAAATATTATCAAAATCTCTGCATGAATATTCATCAGGGAAGGAACATCACATTGCAGTAAGTTATGCACCAGAAGATCCAACCCTGCAAACATTTAGAACAGCATTAAGAACTTTTGTATTTAAGTACCTTTCTCTTTAAAGAAACTTTACAGGCCAACTCATGGAATCATTGCTGATAAGTCTAAAAAAAAAAAAAAAATCTTATTTGCAGCTTTGTAATTTTACTTTAAAAATATGGAGCATCTGTAACTTTTATGGTTACTGAAGCCAGTACTATTACACAAAGAATTAAATTCAGGACAGTGGTTTTAGAGTACAGTCTAAAAATGCCCGCATATTTATTAAAAAACAAACAAACAAAAAAATTGTTAATAGCATTTTATGATTAAGATAAATTAAAGTCTGCTCCCAAAGGTTTGGGGACAACTTAAATATTGTGTTTTGATAAATTTCTTAGAAGAATCACACACAATGTTGCATAGAAAATACAGTGACAGGCAACAGAGGAAGATCTCTAGCTTCTCGTTCTTCACAGAGTTTTTCTATAAGAAAAAAGAAGAAAGACCAAGACTTAAAGATACAGAGACTAAAGAGACTTTTTAAGTTAGCTTCTGCTTCAGAGGGCAGTGTTCATGTTATATGATGAGTTGACAGCAAGGAAACATACAAAGCAATAGAGAATGGAAGAAGGTGTGCGAAGACAGATAAGTACCACTAAATTGTGAATATTCACCTGTGTCACATTTTGGATTTCTGCCTTGGTACAGCACAATCAGACATGAGACCGAACTTACATTCTGCATGGTTTGTAATTGGCATTTGTATAGATAGCTACTTGTGCTAGGTTCAGTACAGACAAATGCTAAATGCCTGCCACTGCTGTAAAAGGACTAAACAAGCACATGCTCTAGAGGGACAAAGATAATCCCAAGAGCAGTAGCAAAGGCGGCATCTCCTCCATGCCTGTAGTGGCTTGCTCTGTTGGACAAAAGGAGGGACTGCAGTAGCTTCTTTCCCAACTGAGAACTGCCCAACCAACGAACCTTCTTTAGGAGGTATTCTGCTGCCAGTTATCACAGAAGCAGCATTTCTACCGGTCACTGAATTTTAAGATCACTCTGAGGCATGATTTCAAGATGTTTTAGAGCCTTTTTCATCAATACGAGGCTTCTAAGGATCTTAGTAAATAACCCAGTGCAATGCAAGCAGATGGGACCAGCATATTGTAGGGACAGGAGCGAAGCTCCAAGAAGTCTTACGTAGAACACCTGGAGTGTTATTTACATGGCATTGTATGGACTATATACTCTTGGGACATAAAGTAAGGTCTCCTGATCAGTGCTGCAGAGGACTTGTTCCCATTCAGTCTTGGGGACAGTTTCACCTGACAGTTAAGCTTCCACTAATAGCATCTTACAATTAGGAACCTCACAGCATAACTCCACGTGCTTCTCCTGGATCCCAGCTTTCCTAGTGCTCCCACAGGCTTTGAGTGCTATCCCTTTCACCCTGTAGCAACAGGATCTGCTGTTCATACAAGCCAGCAGCATTGGACATGAAAATGAAAAAGCAGCCGTGAGCTTATGCAACAGGGGCAGCTACTACCTTAGTGAGCCATTCTTCGGTGATCCAGAAGTCCACCTATTAGGACCAAAGCTTTTAAGTGACTCTCAAATCCCCCACTGACATGATGAACGTGTTTTTAAACTATTTTTTTTCTCCCTATGGTTAAACTAATGGGTTAGAAGTAAGCAAATCCTCAGAACTGAGGTCTGTCTGAGCCCAATATAAACTCTTCCTGTCTTATAAACTCTGTTTTCTCATACTTCTATGCGGGCTGAAGGTACTATTGGAAGAGTGACGTAGCAAAGCGATGGATAGCATCATTAAGAGATAAAGGAAGGTGAAAATGACCATTTAAGAAGGGTGTGACTGTGTAAAAGCAAAGCCAGCTTGTTACAGGTGAAGAGACCAGAGGCTGCTGGGGAAAGACAGTTAGGAGAGAACAAAGTATTTCAAATCCATTTGCATGTTCAGAGAGGAAGCAGGCATTGCATGCCAACAGAAACATTTAAAAAGCCTCTGGGTGACAGATGGGAAGTTTTACCCAGTTGTTTTGACTGAGTTTCACATTGAATAATATGCTAAAAGTGCAGGATACAAACATACCCAGAGCTGGCTCTTCTCTATTTGACTCAGCTCCACAGCTGCCAAACTCAGTTTCATTAGGAAAAGAATATCAGAAATTCAGGACTGGAGTTTTCTGTGCAAACCATGGGATTGTAAGGGCCAGTTGCTTTCCAGTACCAGTTCATCAGGCTGCCTTCCTGCTTCATCCTCTAGTGCTTTTTGTCATTGATTCCCTCAAGAATCTGGAAAGGAAAATAGCACTGACAGAAAGCTGACACATCTGCCGTGTTGGCATTGTCATAGATATTTAGGAAGCCCAGATCTCAACTAGGGCTTGGACTGCTAGACCAGTCCTTGTGCGTGATACAGCAATCAGGTAACCTCCTAGCAGAGGCAAGTGTAAAAACAGCACTTTAGCTGCCAGGTATAGCCAGAGGCTTGTGTTTCATGAGAGATCCCGACTTGTTTTGTCTCACTTATCAGCACCACAGTGCTCAGGTTCATCATTTTCTCCCTGCCACTTGCATCTCCTCCACATCATATAGAAATAGACTGTAGGCTGAGCAGGCAAGAGAGCTGAACCCATTTTTGTCCATTGTCTCATTTCTGCTTGTTGTGACCTCAACTTCAAGCAATATAGATGCCATAATGGGGCATTGCTGAGATTCTCATTTCTTCGCTTTCTGACAGAGCATGTCACAAGGTTTTTCTTTTCTACCCCTGAGATGGCATATCCTGTGTTTGCAGGTACTCTACTGGACTATGATGGTGAGGAGCGTGTGCTGGTTAACAACAAGTGTAAATGCACAACAGTGACCTCAAGGCTCGTCCCCTCCAAAGAAAATCCTGATGAGGAAATCCTGGAAAGAAACATACGCATCACGTAAGTGGCAGACAAGTCTTAGGTGGAGATGGTGAGCAGGAGACTGTGTTACAGTAGTACCCCTTTTCCCTTTTGCTTGCATTTTTTCCACATGTCCTGGTGTTGACAATTTAGATCTGTTTTTCCCATGGACCACTTTCTGTGCTGTCTTGGAGTAACTCCTTTTGAGCTCAAGATTTATTTATTTTTTTATAAGAAAAAAGGAATATCAGAACTGATAGCTTGAAAATATCACTAGTGAAAGGCAGCACTTTCCAAAGTTGCTACGTTATTATTGGGGTGAATTTTACAGTCTTTCCAGAGATGCCTAGAAACCAGGCAAAAAAAATATCTCATTGCCTTCAGGGGCACAGAAAGGCTCAGACTTGCTTTTCTTGGAGAAGGGTCAGAAAGGAAATAACCTGAACAAAGAACAAGATCAGAGTTGAGAATTCATTACAGCAGAGTAGTCCCCTGTTTAACAAGCAGTTTTCACAAGAGGAATTATCTCCCTTCCTTTCCAGGGTCCCACTCAGGAGCCGACAGAACATCTCCGACCCCACATCCCCACTCAGAACCACTTTTGTCTACCGCATGGCTGAACTGTAAGTATTTTTCTTCACTCAATTTATTTCCTAACACCCTACCCTGCAGCACTGCCCCCAATGGTTCACAAACATCTTGAAGGATAGGAGATAAAATAAGGCAACATCACAGAGTGAAGTTGTTATTTTTCAGCCTGTTTTTTTCTATTCTGTTGCATGCCAATAAATTATCTCCATGATTAAGTTGCATAAAAAGGCCTCACATTTGCAGGTAAGGTTTCATGCTGACCCCTGTTGATCTTGAATGTCTGAAATATCAAGAAATTATGTTTTCCTCTTCAAGCCTCCCTTTTAGGGGGCCAGTCATATGAATAGCAGTTTGAAAAAAAATGAGAGCATCTGTCTGGGAGTGCCTGTGTAAAATACGTGGCCTGGAAAAGCCGCAGTACCCAAGTTGCCACTGCTGCCAGATCAGTGAGGAAGAATGGAGTTTCGTCAGAGATGTTTTAATCACAGCTCTGAATACTTTTTCTGTTCCTCATCTCTTCCAGCTGCAAAAAATGTGATCCTGTAGAAGTTGAGCTGGGTGGTGAGATATACGAGGCCCAGCAGAGCACCTCCTGCAACGAGCCAGATACCTGTTATACCTACAACAGGGACAAGTGCTACACCACAACCTTCCCATTCGTCTACCACGGGGAGACCAAATACATCCAAGCAGCTCTGACGCCAGCATCCTGCTATGCTGATTAGCTCAACCCACTGCTATCCTAATACCTTGTTGCTTTCTCTTTTCCTATCACCCATACATCTATAGCACCATAGTGCCTGGACAACTGTGTCCAAAGTATCAGCTCCCAGAATAATGCAAGCTTAATTCTTGTGCTTCATAGCAAGAATACCATCCCCTTGAATATCCCTTGCACATATCTGCAACACCATTACATGTCTTAGACATTATCACCAGCTAGACCAGATCCTCAAACAGCTGTAAATCAGTAATTCCACTGAAATCAAAGGAACTACATTAGTTTTTAACAGTAGAGAATCCTTCCTGACCATCTTCCATCAGTCTATCTCGGCAAGGCTATCATGGACATCAGCAGCAATGTCCATGTTTCCTAATTGTTTCCTGAGCAATCTAAAACAAACCCTCTGCAAAAACATTCCACAATACCCTTTGATCATATTAGCATATTTTTTGCCATTATTAGAAGTCTGTTGTACAATCACATTTGAGAAAAAAATCAGGTGAGACTGAATTCATATTTCAACTTTTTCTTTTTTTTTTTGTAATTAGGCATTTAGGATCCTTTTAGTGCTTTGGCAATGATAAGCCTCCTGTTTTCACATACATACAGTGAAAATGTTGCCACCATGAAGTGCTGTGCAAAGCCAACAGGACCTCAGCTCTTCTTGCAGTAGTAAACTTCTTTAGGACACGTTAGGTACTTTGCTTCCCACATTTATTAACCGATAATGATGCATTCCCAGTTCAATCGAGGATTAAAAAAAAAAAAAAATCAAGTTGGCTTGAATTTCTTGTTCCTTGTTTTGCATTTAGAGCTGCAAAAAAATCCTATGAAGCTGCCGCAATTGCAAGGTCAGGGTCCTAGTTAGGGATTATTTTCCTTTTTCACAACAGTCTTTCTGTTCATACAAGAACCTTTCCCCAATTAAAGTTGATTCTCTACTGTACATTACATTTAAATGGATTACACCTGGAGTTTTCCGTATAAACATCATGGACGCGAGTGCATAAGGTGTCTAGCATTGCACGTGGGATGGCTGGTATGTTTCTCGGTGTTGTCAGAAGCTGATTGTAAAGGCTTTGGCTGTTCTGAAAAGGTCACATCTGGCGTCACACATTATTGCAATAATGAAAAACAGCACAATCCTTATTGCCATAGTTTTATTAATGAGGCATTAAATAAACTTTTTTCTGCAGTACTGTTATGTTCCAGTGGTGTTCATAAGAAAAAGCTGTCTATAATAATATTCTTGCCTACTTCACAGGAAGCTCTCACTAAGCAACTGTTTTACTTTTACATGTGAACCCTCCTGAAATACTGAGATAGAAACATTATGGAATCTATGATAGACAGGCCAAACTGATTTATTTTACCATCAGTTCTGCATAATTGAGCTGTTTCAAGGTGCTGTGATTCTGCACAGGATTGGAATTAAAAAATCCAATTAACACCTAAATTCCTCTCAACATTGCAAACTGCAGATAGGAATTTTACAATGCTATTGAAAAATGCACCTTTTGGGGATACTCTTGACAGTCCCTGGGGCTCTGCCACAGGAAACATCTCCTTAAACATGAAGTTTCCAATTCTGAGTAAGGTGTAGGTAAATGACTTGGAAATCATTCAGGTTTGGGTTGTGGGCCAAGTTCAGCCTGAGCAGGGGGAGAAGGCTGCTAGAGCAGGTAACAGTCCACAGTTTGGGAGACCAAGTTCAGCTTTCGGCCTTGCTGCAAGCAGCCTTCAAGTGGCTGTGTGGTGTACACCTTGAGCTCAGATACAGCAAGAGTGAGTGAAGTGGGCCTCCTATCTAGCTTTTACCATAGTTGGCAGATTAGCAAACGCCAGCTGAAGCCTCAGTTGCTAGTGCTCTGAGCCACTAAGCCTCATCTGAACTGTGAAACTGCCACGTGTGCAATGGAAAGCCTGTGGTATGAAACCCCTCTCACAGGTACCCACCCAGCAAGTGACTCAGCCTGTACATCTAGTGTTGCAAGATCTTTTAGACTCGGAGTTCCCTAACACAATGAACAGGCACCAACATCATCTCCTTTGTAGGACTAGCCTTTCATCGCTAAAACAGAGCCGAACATACAATTCATTCTCATAGGGCTGCTGGTAAATACAGATTTAAAGCATCAAAATGCTCAAATACTGTTGTAACAAAGCCCAAAAAACTGCCATAAAGAAATGAATAAAGAAAATGAATATATATATAACATTTGCCTGTAAGGAAAATTATGTGTAACACATGGATACAGAACCATAGCAGATTTATTCAGAAGATGGCTTGCGTTAACAGATTTTAGATCTACATGGCCCAGAGCTGCTGAAGCACGTTGTTAACACAGAAGCAGGTGTTGTCACACCAGGGCACAACTACATCAAACATATCAGAAAAATCCTCCAGCACATAGTTATCCTACAAATACCTAATGGAAAGAAGTATTTGAGGTCACTAGTTAACCGCCCTCAAATACTTTGCATATTAGTCAATGGGTATTAGCCACTGGCCCTTCAAAACCATACACCTGGAACTCCTGCTTAGTAGCAAACAGCCCAGTGCTGACCTTGTAGAGACTGTAGGAGATAGATATTTACTTACAACAGGACGGATCACTGGAAATCACACTGCAGCACATCTTGGGAGTCCAGCAATGGCAGCAGAAGAGACTCACAAAAGGCATTCAGGGAAAAGGAAATCAAAGCACAGAACATGGTCCAAGCAGCTGTGAACAACTACATGCTTTGATGATCTTAGAGAAGTCACTGGGAAATAAGAAAAAAGGTTTCAGCAGAGTCCACATGCTGCTGAGCTTTCTAATAAAGCAGGATTAATTCTCCACATATTTTCTGAGAGGGAGAGTCCAGAACTGACAGCCTTGCTCACCCTTTGTTGAACAATTGTGTTAGACAAATTTTAAGTGATAGCGCAAAGCAATAGACAGTCAGGTTCTATATTCTTACCTGAAAGATGAGGACAGTAAAATAAGAGTAAGTGAGGTCTGGTCATCCCTGGTGAAAAAAAGTGTTCTCTCCTCCCCTAGGGTATACAGGATAACCAGGAATTAGTTGTTCTATGCAAGAATGGGTTTGAGTTGTCTTTATTAGGTATTTGTGGTATACGAACAGATGACAGGCTATGACATTTAGCAGCCTTCCTATATTAATACTGCTTTTGTTAGTGCAAGGTTCGTCCATGCAGGAATCATTCTGCAGTGTACAAAGCAGTACTGTTCTCTCAGATGGAAGGTTTGTGTTTTTTTTTTTTTTTTCCAGTGTTAAAAAGACTGCTGCCAGATATAACTTAAAGATTTCACAGAATTTATTTATTTATATTCTGTAAAGCAGTAGGCATAATGTGGATAATTAACAACCAAAAATTTGATTGTAGCCCAGGATCTTTAATTAAGCCAGTATGTTAAAGCACACAAGACATCCCCAGTGCTTTTTCAGCAGGTTGAAGCACTACCAAGCTTGCTACGTAGTTTATGCCTACAATTTGGTAGTACAAATAAGATCTTCAATCTGGCCACTTCAGAAGAAACTCAAAGCTCTCTTTAAGTTTACTCTAATATAAAAATATTTTTAGGGACAGCTCAGCTATTAGCTTGCTCATTTTAAGAGAATTTATAAATCTGTATTAACAGTAGTGGAAGAACTTCCTCTGATTTTGTCGTTTCTCTCTGGACACCGTTTCTTGGAAGATTTGGATGTCTTCTCCTGAGCTCCACCATCATTTCCCCCAGCCAGCATTTTCAGAAGGAACTAAAACAAAAGATTAATCATGTATGCGTGATTAACAGACTCAAGCAACACTTACTGGAGAGAAACTGAAGAAAAAGGTAAAAACTTGTAAAGGGAAAGAGTCAAAAAGCCAGTGCACACATTGCTCATAGTTGCAGCTGTTGCTTACAGTATTAAACCAAATGCTGTGAAATCTCTTATTGGGCCTTCAGAGAATTAAAAGCCTTTTTCATTCCCACGCTTAACACGAGTCATTTGCTTCTGCATGTGCTGCTGATGGCACCTTTGAAAGTGCCTGAACCACATTAAGCTGAAAAGCTACACGAGTTACAATTGTACATCGAGATAACTGTTCAATTGCTGCCAACATGGCACTGAGTCTTGCTACGGGGTCCTTCAGGCTAAGCCTGAACAGGGGGATCCCAGCACCACTTGAAAGTTCCCCTGCTGAACTGAGCCCCTGGCTGCATTCTGAGGACGCTGTCTGTGAGCCCCTCCACTCCAAAAGCTCCCGCACACAGGAGAGAGGGGAACCAGGAGGTAGCTTCACAGCCAGGACCTTGGGATGACACAGCAATAGCCACAAGCACAATAAAATGGAAGCACAGACATTAGCAGATTCTCATGACTCACCCGAGGCTTTTGGTAGCCCTTTCTCTCCAGGAACTCCTTAAAGGCCTGTGTGCAGTGGAGCTGTGCAACTTCCATCTCCTAAATTAATTTCCAAAGTGGATTAAAAAACATTCAAAGTTCATTTTTAAGTATAGGTTCCACTATTCTAAATAAAGTGCAGTGTGCATCCCTCCAGCTGTTATAGCTAATCTAACCAATAAATATTTTATCTACCAAGAGCTATATCTTTGTTCTTTTGAAAGAAACAAGGTTGCTTCATGAATGTGAAGTGGTTTTTAGTAAATTCTAATCTGTGGTCCTGTAAATCAGATATCCCATGCTACGTAAAGCCATTTCCCCTCAGCACTTCTGCTAATGAAGGCAGCAAGAGTTACTCTGTAGTGCAGTAAATACACCTACCTTCAATGGTCTGTGGTACATTCCCAGGAGTACCTGGACAAAATGAGGTGGTCACCCATTCAACCATAAAGTTGGCCTTTAATTTTAGACAGTATTAACAAAACCACGGCCTTTGTTTTGGTGTTCTGACTCAGCTGTTCCGAGGCATCCTCTTTTCTAAAACTCTCCTTTGTCTTATAGACAGCATTTCTTCGTAAGACAGCAGTAGTGGCACATCTCATCCAGCTCACCAGACCCTTGCACAGGGCATGGTTTTAGTCATGTACAACTCAGCTTTACCTTTGGAAGCAGTGCCCTCTAGAGCATGAACAATGTCTTCCCTTTGTGCATGCAGCAAGAATGAAGATGGACTTTTTTTTTTGTTTAAACTGAGGAAACTAAACCTACATCTAGAATAATGTAGCAATTGGGGAAAAAAAAAAAAAAAAAAAAAAGAAGCCTGCCTGCTCTTCCAGCTCCTCCTAAAACCTGAAAATCCCAAAGCAGAATGCTAGTAACCTTTATGTCCCATCTCTCCATAAAATATTTTGGGTAGGCAAACTACCACAGCTGAATCCAGCTCCTTTGTAAAGGCAGGTATTTTGCTATCACAAAACAAAGATAAAAACACCCTCCATTGTTCTAGAATGCCAATTCCTTGCCTTCAGCACATGCATACATTTTGGCCACATATGGCCACATCAACAGCATTGAAAGAATTGAAGGATTTGAAGGATTCACCTTCTAGAGCCATTGTCCGCATGTAGGTGCCATAAAGTTACAGCCTAATCATTCACTTCAGTGAGCCTGTTCGAACCACAGTTATCTCTGCTTGCATAACATGGTCTGTTCCACATTACTCTGAGATGTTCCCATCATAACAAACTCTCTTGTAGCAGTATCAAAAAAGAAAGGCATCAGTTTTACATTCACGGTACCTTTTCACTCAAATGATGCTTTGCGTTCCTGATTCTATTTATTGCTTCCTCTGAAGCTTCTAATGGTTTGTTCACTATCTCTTTTCTCCATGTTTTGGGGTCAAGATACCACGCTCCGTATCTGATCTTCTCCCTTTTTGGTTGGTGAAGGACCTGCAAAAATACTAATGCAGTTTTGTTTCATCACATTGGCATTTTTCCCTTAAGCCACAGGTAGTAAAGACACTATCACTGTCCCAGAACCTCCGTACCATCTCTGAGGAGTCTACCAGGGATAATCCCATACCCTCAACTCTGTAATACAAATTTTGATGGCTGATGAGAAAACCTGACTAGCATTCTTTTTTCTTTTTCCCCACAAAGGTAAACAGTATTAAAGCTGCTACTGGGAATCAGTAGCCTCAGGTCACATGGCCACCACTTATTTAACTGATTTGTTTTCTGGAAAACTTGGGAAGGAAGTCTGTGAGGTTTAGACTTTAGGAGTCAGAGTATGATAAGTGCTTTTTCTACTTCAAAACAGAATTTCTGAACACGGTGACCAAACTAACTACAAGGTTAGAGTAACGGCAAGCTTTCAGTTTAAGACAAAATTGGTCCAACTTTAACCACTTACTAAAATCCCCCAGCAGAGGCTTTCCCTCAGATCCTCCTCAAGTGTTTACCTCAGCCGCATATAGCCCTTGTCTGTTTATTCGATGATTAAAAGAAAGTACAGCAAGAAAAGCAGGTAACAGGAGAGGTAGGGACTGGAAGATCATTGTACTATGCTTCAATTTTCTCCAATTGCTTACACCTCCACCATGAGAAGATTAGGGGCTCCGAGTGTAACTAACACCTAACAAACTGTTTCTGAGGTGTATTGAGCATGACCTGCTTAACTTGATCCAAAGCTCGCACAGCACTCAGCTGCGTTTTTCCATTGATTTCACTGGCTTCGGGTACAAGCAAAACTGCTGAGAATTCTCTATGGTTTGACCAGCAACAAGACAGTATGGTCAGGCCTTAAACAGTACTCTTAGTTCTCATTCTCCTATTTTACTTCCCTGCTACTTGCAGAAAGTAACTGCTATTAAATAGCTCATTTTTAACTATTCTGAGTTCTAGATATAAGCATATAGAGAATTATCAAGTACTTATGAAAACAAAGCTCCATCCTCAACTCCAGCCGTCTCCACCACAATTCACCCCAAACAGACTCTTGCAAGGACTTTTTGCTCAGTGAAATAACAAGGGGGAATGGTTTTAAACTGAACTTCAAACTAGATTAGATGTTAAGAGGAAACTCGTTACTCTGAGGGTGGTGAGGCACTGGAACAGGTTGCCCAGAGAATCTGTGGGTGCCCATCCCTGGAGGTGTTCAAGATTAGGTTGGATGAGACCCTGGGCAATCTGATCTAGCAGGTGGTATCGCTGCCCATGGCAGGGGGTTGGCACTGGATGATCTTTAAGGTTCCTTCCAACCCAAACCATTCCATGATTATGATTCTATCAAATGTAAATGTGGGCTCTTTTACCTTAACTTGGCAGGGCAGGCACCCTAGGTGATGAGAACTCCTGACAGCAATCTTGAGAGGTGAAATCTCCTGTTTTCTCAACTGCTCTGCTTGCCCATCGAGTTTCACTGCACAGAAAGGTGTAAGTAGGCCAGCCTCCTTACTTTCACTGCTGGAGCGAAGCAAACTCTGAAGTGCATCTTCATCAATACTGCAGTTCCTGCCACCCTGGAACAACATCATCAAAACAATCTCAGATTGGTGGGGGTGAAATATTTTTTTTTCTTCCATAAAATTCCTTCCTGCCCCCATTCCTATCGATAAGTACAATTAAAACCAGGGTTAGTTTCAGCTTATCTACACATATGCTTGGTATTTGCATCACCTTGATGATGTAAGCACAAAGTCAGTTCAGAGCTAAGACATGAATTGGTGTATCCATTTCAGATATATATGGGCTTCTCCCAGGTGAGACAGTTAAATAGTAGCTTGAACAGAGATGGATCCCCTGGAAAATCTTTCTGAAGCAAGCTTACTTAACAGTATTTTTCTATGAAGATACTCATTCTTTGCTTTACATTTCAAAGGACTGAGCTCTGGTAGACATGACACAACAGAGCTGGGAGTCAGAAACAAGATTTCTTGTTTCTGACTTTGGTTCCTGTATTCACATACCCAGAGTCATATTTTTACTTCTCAGTTCTAAAGACATTTGCCCTGAACACAGTAATAGGTTTTAGAATGCAAGAGAACAGATGGTAGCAGTTTCGTTTTACTTACCAAAGACATAACCCAGTCACAAAAATGCTTGGTTACTCGCTTTGTGTGCTCAGCAAGTGGAGCTAAGTGGCTCTGTGTGGCCTTTTTTCCTCCTTCTGTTACCTCCTTAGAAAGCGAGGTACATGCTTTTTTGCCCAGAGACTCCTTGCTGCTGCAGTATTAAAGCAATAAAACGTGAAATATCCTTTGATTAGCTGTAGACAACAGCCATATGCCTTTATATCACAAATGGTGCAGTTTACCACCAGACATGACATGATTTTGGCCAGGAATAGTCTGGGCAACTTGAACTAGTTGTAAAAATCAGTTTGGCCACACCTGATGTGTCTAGCAAGACAGTCAAGGTTTCAAAGCAAGACTTGGGAAATAACTTGCCATTTTCAAAATAGGAAACTCTTAAAAATGGAAGTGTACAGCTCTATATGGTGCCCATCACCGTGCCTTTATGACATTACTGAAAGGGCCTGGGAAAGCATAAAATGAGACTGATTATATTTTTTTCTCAGCTGACTCAGACTGAGAAAATTAACCAGCAGTGAAGCTGACTCCTTACATTTTAACACTCAGAACTAATCCTGACTAGTTTCTGAACAGGTTGTGGGATATCAACTTATCATTACTATCAGTGAGGAAGGCAAAGGAACCTATCTCAATAGAAACCACCCCCGTGACAGATTTCAGGCAAGAGGGCTGGCTAAAGAGGAAAATTTTTAGAAAATGCTCCTAGGAACACTGAATCTAAGCCAGAGACAGCAAGCAAATTATTTTATGTTAAGTTCATCAGCACTAGCTGAGAAGGCTCGCTATAATGAGTTTGTCTTTGGTTCAAATTCTAAATAAGCCTGTTCATAGGCACCTGAGTTTCCTCTTTCCACACATCTGATTTCAGATAAGGAATATCCAGAGCCATTTATATTAATCTTCTGATCTTGTCCTGTACTCACTGTACTAGCTTCTTGCAACCTATTACTTTCATTTGCTTGTCCTCCATATGATCCTGCACCTCCTGAGGAGTTTGGGTCTCCCGTTGATAGTCATTGTATCCAGCCTTACTCTTAAAAAGGATTTCAGGACCTGGGACACCAGCAACCTCTTCGAAGAGCTGCAAGCCAAGCAAAGGGAGAGTATCTGTTCAAAAAAAACCTCATTGGATGAATTGATCTTGGGGGCTGTGTGAAGGACTGTGCAACATACAAGTCTCTGGAAGTTTTCTAGCAGTTAAGGCTGTTCATAGTGCAGAAGCTTCAAGTTAAGAGACTTTCTTTTTTTTTCCAGAATCTCTAGAGTATTAATTGCAACTCAGGCTGCTTGCCAAACCTCTGAATCATGCTGAATTTCTGGTCTCAGCCATCTCCTATCACAATCTGCTGTACTACATATAAGATTTTATTTCAGCTGATTTTAAGTTTCTTCCCTTCAGGGTAACCCCATGTTTCATGTTCCATTCCCCCAGTAATAGCAACCAGGGATCAGGGAGAACTCTGCAGTTGCATAATCTTACAGAACAGAGACTCAATTCCCTTTTCCGAACTCTAAGTTTTCTCCCAATGAATCCACCCTTCAACATCTTACGGCATCCAAGCTTAGGTTAGTGTAAATCCCTGGAGCAGCCTAAACAGCAATACAGACAAAGGTGCTTGATACCCAGTGTCCCCTTCTACTGTAGTATGAAGTCTGCCCTTTCCAACAGTCTCCCAGCTCTCCCCTGTTCCTTTTGTGAAGTACTAGAAGTGAAAAGCCCAATTCTGCCACTGTGTTTGGTCAATCCTCTGTTTGCAATATCCAAATAACCAAGTTCTGAAAACTCTGAGACAGACAAAAGAACTATCTGCTACCTTTTGCTCTCATGAAGGAGAGAAATTTGAAGAACCAGAGACTGGGAAAAGAGATAAGCTTCTGTAAACAGGCTGAAAAATAAAAGTAATGAGATTATACCCTACTATCTTGAGCACAGATAACTTTTCAATTTTGATTAGACTTGCTTCCTGCCCCATAGCATCCATTTGTGTCAGTGCCTGGCAATTGCTTAACAGAATATGTTCTGTAATCTGTGAAGGCAGGCACTCAATTTCTCAGCCTGTATGTAATAGTGTTCTGCAAATTATTTGCTGACAATCTGGATCTACTGTCTAAACCTAAGGTACCTTTGATATCACTTGCTTTGTTTTTAATATGGAGAGAAAGAGGTGGTGGATTTATTTATTTTTGTTGTTAATTGAAAATAGTCATCAGCTAGATTAGTTTCCTGTTTCAATTTTCTGAAGAATCTGTATAACCAGGATTACAAAACTCATTACCTTTGGGGAGCTACTTTTTTCCAAACGTGGGTAGAGCACTGTGGGATGCCGTTTCAGGCAGTGCTCTATCTGTGCAACGTAATCCCTCCTGGCTTGCTGCAAAGGGCTGAGCTTGGAAAGATAAATCTGTGTTTTGGTGCACTTCTTGCTTTTCTTCCCTGGAGCTGTGTATGTAGAGTTCCCTGTGCTGTTTTTCACGATAATTGAGACAGGACGCTTTTTACCATACACAATCATGTTATCAGATGAAGGGGGAGAGCCATCTCGGAAGTCATCTAGGCCTTTTCTCAGGAATATCCAGCGCTGGCCATTAAGGGAGTCTGAGAACCGCAGTCTGCTTTCTCGGAAGTTGTTGTAAGACATTTTCTCCTTTCTGTAAGGAAATTGCATTTGCTTACAAAGAATCCAGATTACAAAGGCTGGGTTCTAATGAAAAAGACAGGAATACATTGAAAGTAAAAAGGCATATTCTGTTCCAAGCATGCTTACCCATACTAGCCATCTTTTTGTTACTATTCAGCTTTGGAAAAAAGCTTATAAAACACTGACTTATTCTGTATGACTGAACAACTGCCAAACATCAGAGTTGCCCACTCACAGGATTTTCTGGCATTTCAGAAATTTATTTTTAAATAAAAAAAGTCATGATGTTATAGAGCTTGCTTCAACACCATCACCATAAAAATATTTTAAAGCTTAGTTTTGACTGTTCCCACCATTACACTGTAAATCATGTTATACCATGTATGTAGTCAGCAACGTAATCAAAATAAGGTTTTGATAAAATTGTCATGATTCAGACATGATCCGGGACAGCACTTTCTGACAGCAGATCCTTCCATCAAGCATTTGTAGCCAAATTTCCAGTAAAGAATGCCCTTACTCTTACTCTGCCTCATTTCAGATCACTAACTTTTCCAACTTTCATCCATTCCATGTGAAATATCTCATTGGTGGCCTACTAAATGAGTATTTTGAGCAAAATAGTTTTGGCAGTTTCAGAGAGGTAGAAGTTGGTGGCTAAACCAATCCACATTTTCAAGTGCCCAACCTGCAGTTTCCAAGGAGGTTCGGGTTGTTGCAGGAGGGGAATCATGCCAGCACTGAACAAGCAAACTGGATTGGGAGACCCTGTTTGCTACAAGGGTCAGAAGCTGCGTTAGCTGCCAGATAGCAGCAATTCACTTCTTCAAATACTTTTTGAGTTTTACAAGCACAGCAACAAGGTGATTCAGCGTTATGAAACATTTTAATCCTTTTTGATCAGGGATTAAATTGAGGACAATAAAGTAGTGACATAGTATTTACCATCTGTCTTCAGAAGAAAAGCAGTGTCTGCAGTATGGTAAAGACTGCTCCAAAGCAAATTGAATAAAACAAGATAAGCATCACTAAACCTCCAGCATTCTGCATGTACCAGGTATTGATGCACGTGTTGATGCTACTTCAGTTTCACTATGTCACACTAAATACATCCTCATTATGGTTTGCTCTTGATTTCACTTACTCTTTGGGTGCTAGCAGGGCATTTTTTTTTCCTCTGCCAAATCACTCAGCAGCTGGGAAGGATGTCTATTTACAACAAATATTCAAGTGCCACCACAAAGCCATGCATGAGCTTGTTTGGATGCTTCTAGTGATACAAAGCCAGATCCAAATATTTTCAGCTGTACTGCACAGGTGAGCAGTTTTCACAGTTGCTCTGGGTCAAAGTGCTGAACAGAGCCTCCAAATGCTGCCAGAGAAAATGCCACCCCAGCCACCTCCACAAGAGCAGTCAGGCCAAAGAAGGTCACTGCACTCCTACTTCACCTTCTTCCAGCAGCTGTAGAGTTGAGACATGGAGACCACACAAAATATTCTATTGCTTCAGCCCAGCCTGCCCATATTTTGATGGGCTGTAATTCACTCCAGGCTTGCTTTCATGTCTACAGAAATCTTTTGCCACCTAGATTTGACGTTTTAAACCATACATGCTGCTACCAGGTCAAACTGCTCACTGTACTCATGTGAGTTAGTTTCATGCTTACCTGTATTGGCTTGCTTCAATGATTGTGTCAGTAGCAAACGACAAAATATTTAAAAGGCTACTTTTCAGTGCCTTAGCAATACTGTCCTTGCTTGCTAAAGCATAACAGTAAAGAACATCATAAAGAGTGTGCTTCAGAGATAATCAATCCTATTCACCTGTGATAGCAAATGCCTCCAGAGAAAGAAACCCCTGAGTAACTCTGTACAAAACATGTCCTAAGAAAGTACCATTAAGTATTACAAGAACGGTAAAGAGAAAAGCACATACCTGATATTTTACAGCTCTAACTGTGAAGATACCCTAGGCAAAAAAGGCATCTTCCTCTGCAATAAAAGGTGTAAAGTAAGCTAATTCAACATCACTCTGCAAGCAAATCTCCAGAAAATCTTAAAAACCTACAAGAAAACATGCAAAAGTTAAGACTTCGGTAGTATTACATCAGATGAGGCACTAGTTTCAAGCCCCTGCTGGCACAATCCCCTAGGCATGTTTCAAGATGGTTGTTGTGGAAACCAGATCCACGACTGTCTGCCTACAACAAAGGTTTTTTTCACAGAGATATACAGAGAGCTCCTAGGGACTGTAGAGGAAAAACTTGAATTAAAACAAAATGTTTTGTCATAACATATATCTTGATCTTTTTAACAGCAGTACTTATTCAAGAAGTAAACAGTCAAAAGTCTTTACTGCTGTTGAAACATGATACAATACACTGTTCAATGTGCCTTTACTTCAGTGTTCATTAACATTGTTCTTCAAGAAACACATAAGAAGCAAACGTGGGCCAAACGTGTCACTTAACTTCTTGTACTTTTGAGTAAAGACGACAGATTATTCATCTTGTAAAATACCACATTTTCCAGAAAACTCTGCTGAAATATCTAGAGACATTTGCAAGACATGTACAGAATCAAGCCTGGCCAATGTCAAACATAGTTCATCCTTCAGACTCACCTTTGCCTGTAAGATTGGACAATGACAGAGACAGGGCCATTAAAAATCAAAGTCCATCTGCACAGTGGGCAGGTGCTCCTGCTGCTGCTCTCAAGGTTGTACTCACTTTCAGCCAGTCTCCCTTTAATCTACCAAAAAAATCAGAAGCCATGTGAGAACACCCTCCCAGATGTGCACCCAAATCATGACAAAGCCCCATTCCACAACACTGCCATCTCTCCCACAGCCTTACTTAGCTCCTGGCCAAGTGGTATTTAGCTGGATTATTCTCCCACCCAGGGGTAGCAAAGGGGCAGTACTGGGGCAGGAAGAACTTGGAAGCTCCTGTCAGGGAAGCATAGAACAGATGTAGCTGCCTCTGCAATTATTGTGTGAGAGGTTTTGGCTCTTGCTACTGGAACAATGCATTCACATCTTTCTTCATTTTCTGGTTTTAGATGCTAACAGGAAAAAAAACTGTGCTGGATTCATGTCTTTAAGATGCTGCTAGGTTATCTTTTAAAATGCAGACCCATACTGTTTGAGGAGACAGCAAAAACAGTAACATAATATTAATGAATGCACTAAGAAATGTTTTCTCAGGCAGACCTCTGTTTCTGGAGTGCTCACTCAAATATTCAAGCCAGACTATCCTTTTGGTTTGAATACAAACAACAGTAGCTTGTCCTGCTATGCTACAAATCACTTTCAACATATTTGTTAAAGTTTGATTTTAGCTACCTTGTTGGTACAATTTCCCTCCAGCAAGAAATCCTATTTCTTTACACTTAATGCTACTAAACCTCCTTTTCACTCTGTACCAATGGTCTTTTATAATAAATGGGCTAATACTCGCTGAACATGTATCTCAAAGTGACTGAACCCTACTGAAGAAAACACCTGGCACATTTTGGCTGGCAAATGTCTGATGTACCTACCTACGCATGCAACATACATCTTTCCTTTATGGATACATGTACCACTAGTATGGCTTTTGAAGGCTTTATCTATAGCCTGATGCTATAAGTTCACTAGTTTATTTTAAGAGGTGTATTGTAATCACTGAAGACCAAATTGGAGGTACTGCAAGACAGAATTCCCAAATTGATTCTCTCTCTATTAAAAGGTCCAATACAATTTTTATGTTACTCCTCTCATCTTACAAGGACTTCACTTCTCTCCTGTCCATCAATCAGGTGAAGAGCAGAAACTTTTTTGGAAGCATATGGTACAGTTGAGAAATAGAATCCCCAAGAAGCATCCCCTGACCAACTCCAGTTTCAAGGCAATGAACTGTGATTAGTACAGACTCATTTGTGGCTGCTGTTCTCAATTAAAAAAAAAAAGATAAAGCCAAGACCAGGAAGACAAGGTCCCTGCAAGAACTGAACACCGTAAGTTTAAATATAATTGAAAAATAATACTGGAAGTACTACAGTATTTTATTTAAGTGAAACCTCCCAGATTTCTAATGAATACTACTTAAACCCTACAAATCCTATGAGATGTGAAAATCTGTGGACTGACTGCAACAAGAACAACAATGTTTTTCTACTTTGCCAGTTGTTGCAGCCCAGTACAGAAGTATTTTTTATACAGCATTAAAAGCAAGCATTTCTCATGTAGCTGAATACTGACCTAAATAACCCAGTAAGAGAGAAAAATCTAGGTCTGGGCAAAACAGAGCTAAGAACTACTTATCCACAGATACTTTGTAAAGAAATTAAAAAAATATGTTTTATAAAAAAAAGTCTCCACCTTGTAGAAAAAATACAACAATAAGGATTTTAGCTCATAGTACTTAAACAAAAGAAAACCTATAGAGCTTACAAGTGCACATGGGTTAGAAACTATAACACAGAACAAAGAAAACATAGTTTTCCCTCTAATGCTAATAAATAGCTTATGTAAAAGATGTCTCTAAATATCAATTAACTCAAATAAACCAACTTTACACTACATGTATAATAACTTCTCTAGTCACCTTCTAAAAGGTACTGAAAATTAATGTTTCTTTCTTCATACAAAATAACTTTTTTTCCATGAACAGAAAACT
The DNA here is from genome assembly GCF_964211825.1 of Aythya ferina. Classification (NCBI taxonomy): domain Eukaryota; kingdom Metazoa; phylum Chordata; class Aves; order Anseriformes; family Anatidae; genus Aythya; species Aythya ferina. The sequence continues at coordinate 61,881,513 of NC_140300.1, read as the reverse complement.
AACAAAATTGATGATGGTTTTCCCATGTGAATTAAATAATCCCTGCCTTGATTAGGTCATGAAAACCAGACCAATCAGCAAGCAGGAGGGAAAGTGCTTGGATTATAAAATACTCTCACCGTGGCCTTTGCTTTGTATGATTTTTTTGGTTTTTTTTAAATAGTAGTAAGGAAGAGTCTTTTATTTTTCTTTTAAAATTTGTAATTTTTTATGCTTTATTTTTGTTTGTTTTGTATTCTTAACTGCTACATAAGGTAAATATCTAAAGTAAGTTTTATTTTGTTTTAATTATTATGAAAATCCTGAATGTAATAATGAAGTTCTCTATGAATCTAGCATCATAATTTTAAATAAAAAAAAAATCAACAAGTACTTGCTTTGTTAATGATATTGTAGTTACACATTATTTCTTTGTCTTTAAAAAACTATGTAATAAATAAAAGGAATAAGATGTTTCTTGCATGAAAACAATTTTAGATACAAGGAATAATTTCTTAAATACATTGTTTCAATTATTAAGTGAATACATTTTTTTAAACTAATAACTTGTATTGCTTTTTAGTATTTTGAGCTCTTTACAGAGATCATATTTCTCTTCTTGATACAATGTTACTTATTAAAAATACTGGGAAAAGTGATTTTTCAGAGCTTGTGCTGTGAATGTTGAAATAGTAAGTAAAATACTGTCTCAACTGGGTTGTTTCTAACACTTGAAGGTATTATGTTTTACTCAACAACATGCCTATTGTCCTTGACTGGATTAGACAAAATCTTTCTGATTTTTTTTTGTTACTATTCTCTAGAACAGCTATGTAACTTAACTTTGTTTTTGAGTACTCCATTTTGAAGACTCCTTAGTGAGCTATGGATTAAAAGTAATGAGATAAAGATGTATAAGTGAAAGTGCAGGACTAAATAATCTCTAGTGCGTTCATTTCAGTACAACAGTATCTTAGAGCACAAAGATACCTGAACTTGAAAGCTAAACTTGTCTAAGTGTAATCATCCTAATTACGAAACAAAGATAAAACCTGTGTTTTTGAAATATAATTGAACTCAGGAACTTCTGAATAACAAGCACCTTGGCTTCTCCTAAAAGCTGTTAACAGGTCACATGTGGGTTATATTATTTCTACACTCCCTCAGAGCTCCTGGATGCAGACAAATTTCTTGACAGCTACACATGTATAAAGGAAGAACACATTGCTTATGCTGTAATCAGCATCCTAAACCAACAAAAGTCTTTATAGTCAAGCACTACTGACCTATGTCTGTTCATAGTATCAAGTCTTTCAGGCTTGGACCATACTCCGTCATGTATCTGTATTTGATGTAAGTGAAGATTTACAAACTGTCCTGTAAATCCTGATGGGGAAAAAATGACTATGTCTAGTGCGTATGCTTTGCTATCTTTGCAGAGGGACTTCCAGTGAGTGACTGGAAGAGGCCTGTTAGACCACTGTTATGGAGGTCCAGTCCTTATGCCAAGAGAAAGTTAAGATGTAATTCCCCATCACTTCTGTACAGCTTCCTGACCAAATGCTGGTATTTTACCTTATTTTCAGTGTTGAGACTCTTGGGGATTCCTGCGATGTCTTGCGTGTCTCACCAGGCACTGTGCATGGATGTCCTTTCTATTGAAACCCCATTGTTCTAAAGGTTTCAGGGAAGCCAGATGTAATGTTAAGCAGTGGCTTCTGTTAACAAGTAAGTCTATGCTGAAGTGGCTACAGCTGGCTCCTCTATTGGTACCACTCTGCTTAAAAGCCTTTTACTGAGAAAACCTTGGGTCACTCTGAAGGAGAAGAAACAATACTTTTGGATGCCCTAACGATAGCATTCAAGCATGGCCCTAAGTGCATGTTATTAATTACATCTCCATGTATATGATGAGAGTAATTATTGGATGCCATTTCATTCATAAACAAGTTCTTTCATAATTTGGAAGTGAATGATACTATGTAAAGTAAGTATAAATGCACTACAGTGTAAATAATTACAGAAAGGAAATACAACTTAAGATTCCTATGATACTATTTAAAAGATAAACTAAAATGATGCTGGACTACAACACTTCTATTTTCCTCTTTGGCGAAGCCTCGGCTTAGTGCTGACCACTTCTGTGCACATGTTGATGTACTGCAGAAAAGCCTCCTGAGAGCAGGAGGGGACAGTATCACTCCTAAGGAGTCCTCCTGTAACCTGCAGCGTAAGGGCCATGACTCACATCTACAGGCTGCAGTCCTGAGGCCAACAGCTACTGCAAAGGGAGGAAGTATAAGCAAGTACTCACTGCTCTCTGATTAGGTAGCTGCCTGTAATTGTCCATGTATGACCAGTCAGGTGCATGAAGAAGAAAAAGCGAGGTCTGTGGGGAATAAGCAGCGCTTGATCACACGTGATTTTTAGCTTTGTCCTATTGCTCCTAGTTTGGTTAAATTAACTGGGGTCTGTAGCTCTCATCAGCTGTTCTGATGAAAAAGTTGTTTGACTAAAGTGGTATCGGGAATGCATAAATCATTCTGGTGCATAAATTGCATGTGCAAGTAATCCTTGAATAAAAGGACACTGTCCAAAAAGTCTATAAGGGAACTTAGAAGTAATCACACAGAATCACAGAATCACAGAATTTTCTAGGTTGGAAGAGACCTCAAGGTAAAGGCCTTTATCTCATGAAAAAGTCATGAGTAAGATTAGCAACACCTAAACTACAACAGTGTTATTGAACATGCATGTATGCAGTGGGGCTGTTTTCATTGCTGTCATTTTTGTGGTGTAGTCCTTTTAGCAGATGAGATTGAATGAATACAATAGCTTTTTCTCTTCCACATGACAGCATATTATGTACTTCCATGCTTTGATCAAGTATATGGATCTTACTAACCACCCTGGAATAGTATGTTGATACAATGGGTGAAGAAAGTCAGTTGTATAGGGAGAAAGCTTTGATGTTGTGAACGTTTGGTGGGCAAAAGCCCTGCTGCCTGACCCCTAAGGAGCTTGTAAAGGCGAATTTTGTCAAAGTGAGTTTTGTCGAAGCGACCAGCTTTGTCCCTGGGCGGCCGCCGTGGCGGGGCGGGGGCTGTAAGATGGCGGCGGCCGGGCGGCGGTGAGGCGTGAGGCGCCATGTCGGGCCGGCAGGGCAACAAGCTGCCCAGCAACCTGCCGCAGCTGCAGAACCTCATCAAGCGCGACCCCACCTCCTACACCGAGGAGGTGAGGCGCCTGGGGGGGGGGGGGAAGGGGGTTAAAATGGGTTAATAACGCGAGGGAGAGGGTAATAGGGGCCGCTAAGGCGCCTGGTGCCGGAGTAACGCTCGCTGTGCTCGCAGTTCCTGCAGCAGTACCACCACTACCAGTCCCATGTGGAGATCTTCACCTTCCAGCCCGACAAGCCCAGCAAGGAGCTGGCGGAGCTCGTCATGTTCCTGGCGCAGGTGAGCTGCTGCTGCTGGCCCGCAGCAACGTGTGCGAGCTGGGCACGGCGGCCTCCCCACGGCTGCTGGGGGGGGGGTGAGGGCTGTGTGTCCGTGTCTTGTTCTCAGAGCCCTGCTGTACAGCTGTATTTACTAAAACTTCCATATTACTAGTCATTTCCAGGCAGGCAAGTTTTTCTTTCGAGCCTTCGGTTCAGTTTTAAAAAAGGTCTTGTAACTCCACCACGTGTTTCATATCAGTGTTTCACCCATAGCTTTTCTTTTGGTGTAGATAAACTGCTGTTGTACAAATAAATTTACTAGTTGCTTATAACATCTCGCATTCCTGCAGCTGACTGCTAGCTCGTGGTTTTTAGTAGCGAGCTCACTCCAGCCTGTCTTTGCCCAGGTTGCCCACTGCTACCCAGACCAAATGGCCAACTTCCCGCAGCAGCTCAAAGACCTGCTCTCATACCACCACACGGTGCTGGATGCGGACCTTCGAATGGTAAGGCTGCCACTGAAAGGTGTTTAGGGCAGACCACAGCCTCTTCTACAAGTATACCTGGGAGAATTCAGCACTTCAAGTTTGCTTTTGCACCTTTTAACAGAGATGGAAACTGGGGGATGCTGTGAAATTGTGATTCTCATCTCTCCTTCTCCCATACAGACCTTCTGTAAGGCTCTGATGTTGTTAAGGAACAAGAATCTGATAAATCCCACAAGTTTGCTGGAGCTCTTCTTTCAGCTGCTGCGATGTCACGATAAACTTCTCCGAAAAGTAAGCAAGCTGTGATTACAAAAGCTGGGCTTGACTTCCAGTGGGTTTTGACCTGCCTAACAAAAGAAGTAGTGGGCAGTTCGACTGTTCATGGTTGTGAAATAAGTGGGAGATGGGTCTGCTCCTTCAGGAACTTGCCGAAGGCAAGACTTGATCTGTATCTCATATTGAAGCATGTTGCTGTACACACTTCTACATGCAACAGTTTGTAAGCCTGTACTGCATTTGCAGTCAAGCACCTTGAATGTGTCTGCAGATAAAAACCATAAGCACATTGATGTCAGAGCAGAAATTATTGAATTCTAGTTGAAAAATTTTAAGTTAAAAAAAAAAAAAATTGCTAGTAAAAGCTTCATTTTGTGTTTTCTGCAGTAAATGTGAGATTAGTTGCTTTCTCTGACCAGGATTACTGAACTTGCTGTCAGAATGTACGTATGAAATGGTAGTGGGATTTTTTGAGTTAAGCTTCATGCTCTTTGTTTTCTTCTCTCACTGTGCTACAAATTAAGTACATTTTTTCAAATCCATGAAAATCAAGCATATATGAGGATTTACAAGGTAACATGTTGTTTTTGTAACTACAAATTAAAAGGGATCAGGTCTCATTTTGGTACTCGGAGTCTTTGGGGCAATTGTGGTGCACCTGCAGTGTTTCTTGTGTGATATGCAAATGTTACTTTTTGCTCTTCCTCCTTTTACAGACTCTGTATACTCACATTGTGACAGACATCAAGAATGTAAATGCTAAGCACAAAAACAATAAAGTAAACACAGTAAGTATTCTAGTTTTCAGATGCACTTCAATTTACTACCTTGTGTTATTGAAGATTGGTAATAATAAACGCTTCCCAACTTTTTTCTTAGATGCTGCAGAACTTCATGTATACCATGTTGAGGGACAGCAATCCCACTGCTGCCAAGATCTCTCTGGATGTGATGATTGAACTTTACAGAAGGAATATTTGGTAGGTTTGGTAGGCCCATGCTTCTTCCCCATTTAATGTTGGATGGCCATCCTGACATCACTCGCAGTATGGTGTGCAAAATGTGATGTGGAGGGCCTCTGGTTTTCAGTATATTTATCTTCTTTGTGTTCCAGTGGCTGGATTTTGTGAAGCTTTTTCTAGTTTGAAAGAAACAGGTAGAAATACTGTCTTCCTTAAAGTCTGAGTTACTTAGGTTGAATCTTTTATGCTTTAGTTGAAAATGGTCAAGTTGTGTGTATTGCATTTGAAACAAGCTTTGTGCAGCTCACTTGTTTGAACTCTTGCGTATAAAGCTGTTGCTATTCGCATACAGGCTGTGATGTACAGTGAAAAAAGGAATTTTGTTTTTTCTTCTCAAGTTACTAGGGTATAATTCTAGGTGACTGATCTAATAAGTGCTTTGAGGGTTTTTTGTTGTTGTTTTTAGGTGAAGCCATAATATAGCTTTTATTTTTAGTAGAGACCAGCTTGAACAACTATTAGAGAAATACTGAAAGCAGAAGTGCACTGAGTGCTCAGTTGCTGTTTCAGTGCTAGTTAATGTCTAAGATGTTGCTGAATCTTTTTCTTGTGTTACAAAGTGCCAGAGCAGGTGTTACCCAGTGGAAAATTGCACTAGAAGATCGTAGTTTGTTCACTCTCAACTTTTTGACTGTAAAAACAAAGTATTTTTTTAAGCCCTTCGGTTTCTAACTCCATTGCTCTTCTGGGTTCTTCCATAGAAATAAACTGTAAAGGAGATATATGAATGCTGCAAGCAACACTGGTGGTGTGCAATGTTTCTGCTGCTTTTTACTTATTTGTGAGTTAGTGCCAGAGATCTGATGGGTGCAGTTCTTGCAGTACTTATTCCCATCAATTTCTAGCATGCTGGGAGGTGAATGGCAACATTGATTACCTTGGCATTAAAAGAAACCTCAGCTGGCAGGCAGGATGCAGTGCCATACGGTATTTGTCATGAGGAGTTTTGATATGTAGCGTTCAAGGAAACAGTCTATTCTGTTTCCTTGATGCACAAGGTCACAGAAGCTTTGTTAAGATTTTTGTTGGTTTAGTGATAGGTTGAAAATTATTATAACAAAGGGACAATTAGGATAGCAGAAAAAAATACTAGTGTTGCTGAAAAGATGAGACTTCTTGCAGTTTTAATGAGTAGATTTTTAAGTACCTAAAACTTGATATAAACTCAACATGTTTTTTTGGAGTCCTAGTTCACGCAACTTAATTTTCTGAGAATAACTTGAAATTGTAAAACTTGAAATAAAAGGCAATGTTTTGTTTTATTCCAGGAATGATGCCAAAACGGTCAATGTCATCACAACTGCTTGCTTTTCCAAAGTGACAAAGGTGAGGACAGAAGTCATTTGATGAAACCGCATTTAATCTAAGCTACTGTTATCCTGGGGATGCAGTTTCTTATTTCAGTACCCAAATTGCTAACTAGCTTCACTGATTATTTGTCTTTTGTTGTTTTAATTTCAAAATGCCACTTGGGTTCTGGGAGTAGGACACATTTGGTGCTTAGGTGCAGAGCAGCAGGATGGGATGCTTGTGTTATTAAAAGTGCAGGCTGGTGTGGGGAAGGTGGGTGTACTTTCCCTTGCTACTCAGAAGAGACTGTCAGGATATTGCCACCTTATAATCAGCATCATTAAGGCATTTACTTTTTTAATGTGAAGAGAGTTGATATCTTGCCTGGGATTTGAGTGGATCTGAGGCTGCCTGTCATCTTTGTAGGATTTCCAAAGCTAGATGCTCTAAAACGCACGTTATGGTTCGAGATATGTTCTTTGACAACGAAAGTCCAAAAGCTGTTCCAGTTGATCAAAAAACAAACGATCAAAACCCAACAAACCCATATAAACTAATGAAAGCTTGGAGTGCTTAGCACAGCTGATCAGGTATCAGCTGTGCAGGAGTTAATAATATTGGCATGGAGCAATTGCATTGCTTTGCAGAAAGCTAGGAAGATTTCTCTGGATTTGCTTCTGTCACTGTGGAAGCCCAGCTGTTTTTTGATCCTTTATGTGCCTCTGGCTGATGAGGGTTAGCAGCAAAAATTGACTTTGTTCAGAATGCTTTGTCCAATGGTTTGCTTTCTTTATGTATTCTTTTCTACCAATAATTGGAAATGTTTTAGCATAACTTAAGATCAGGATGCTTGGCTGTTGTAAATAATCTTGTCTGTTTGTCATATCCTATATTCTACTTAATTTCTCAGGTATTAGTTGCTGGTTTGAAGTTCTTCCTTGGGAAGGATGAAACTGAAAATCAAGATAGTGACTCAGATTCTGAGGTCAGTGTTGTGATTAAATCTTCACAATCTAAGTTGTGTCATCCTGCAGACTCATGACTACACCAATGCATCCACTTCTGTGCTGCAGAATTTTCATTTTTGTTTCATTCAATTTTTGATCCACCTCACAAAAGTGTTTATTTTTTTGACACCTTGTCCCAGTTGACAGCAGGTTACCTTCACTATCTGCCTACAGCCTAAGGGCTCCCTTGATTTCCTATACTCATCGTGAAGTTCTTCACTTGTAAGAGTTAAGTGAGGGCTGGCCAACTTTTTTTTTTAAGCTAATGAATTAGTAGATATGTAACTTTAGAGTTGTGGGAAGAGATTTTAACTTGATATTTAAGATGCAGGTTTAATTTTTTAGATATCCCTTCAGTTCTGTCTCTCAAACAGCATTTCACATTTATGTACAAATGAAATAATTCAGTTACCCTGAGAAGGCTGATAACTTGCAACAATTACAGTTTAGAACCGCCTAGTACAAGGCCATTATTGTGTGTGACTGTCTAGTACCCTGTGATTACCCAGCTGTAACAATTATTACTATCTCTCTGATATAAGTGGTTTTATGGAACTGTGATTTTAAAGGCTACTATCTCTGTATGATGAAACTTAGATGGGAAGAGACCCTTTTCAAATGTAGTACACTGATACTTCTTGTATTTCTGCTTCCCGTTTGAAGCCTGATTTCACCTGAGTCTTGTTTTCCTTGTGTTCCTGCTGAAGGACGACAGCCCCACGGCCAGAGATCTGATGGTGCGGTATGCAACTAACAAGAAAACGACCAAGCGCAAGAAGAAACTGGAAAAAGCGATGAAGGTTCTCAGGGTGAGTAGAACGGTGTTTTGACTTGCTGGCATTTTAGCTTAATCCTTCACATGCAGAAATCTTTTTTGTTTCCAGTCATCTTAGTTATCTTTTGTCATCTAATTTAGGTGAGGCTTCTAGAGCATACCAGCATCCGCTGGTTGGGCAGTTTTCTGAAATACTCCTGTCTGAGTTGTGGACTGGTTCTCCTCTTGGGTGTCCCTTTTGTGGTCCCTTACTTAGAGCATACTGTGTCTTGAGAAGCAACCTTTTGATGTGGTTCCTGTTGCCTGTTAGGTCAGGTGGTTGAAAACCTAATGCAATTGAAAAGAATGGTAGTTTATTTGCTAAAAACCAAAGCACATCTTTTTGAAGAGAATAATGAGGAATAGCAGCTTCCAATGGCAGCCTGAAACTGAAGCACCTGCAGCTTTTTCATAGAAAGAAAAATGTCTCCTTTACTCTTCTTGCCATGCAGAAACACAAGAAGAAGAGCAAGCCAGAGGTGTTCAACTTTTCTGCTATTCACTTGATTCATGATCCCCAGGGTAAGCATGCATCGTGTTCTGTATTTTCTCAAACTGTTTTTCTCAGATAATAAATATTTAGTATCAATGAAGGAGAATGAAAGTAAAAACAAATGTGGTAACAGGATGCTTTTTTAGCTTTCTTTATCAAAGAGTTTCATAACACTTAAAACGTGAGACTAATCTTGTTGTGCTTGTCATAGTGGAACACTTGCAGATGGCCAGAGAAGGAAGAAGGAGCAATACTGCACTATCTGCTCTGGGTTGATACAGATCAGGATGTGTCTTTCAGCTTATATCTTGTATGTGTGAAAGCCATAATTTGTGCAAAAGGGCAGTAGTTTATCTTCTGCAGCTTTTTTAGCTTACGCCTTTGTAGAAGCATGTTCGTATTATCAGTCTGGCATTTGTCTAACACCACTTGACTCGTTCACAGTCTGATGTAGTGAAACTCTGGGGATTTTGTTTTTCAGATGGGTTGAAATGCATCTTTTTAAAAAAACAAACTAGCTTTAAATACTGATCCTGTATTTAAAGAAAAACTGAACAACAACAAAACTTAACTATCTTTTTTTAACCCAGTCTCAGCTGAGTTTGGCACAGCGCCTTTTGAGACTACCACAAATCTATTATTGTTTTTTCTAGACTTTGCAGAGAAACTGCTGAAGCAGCTGGAGAACTGTAAGGAACGATTTGAAGTGAAGATGATGCTCATGGACCTAATATCTAGGCTAGTAGGAATCCACGAGGTACATAATAATTTTGTCCTGGTCTGACGGTTGGGTGGTGTGCTCTGGCCTTGTGCCTCCGGAAAGTGAGTTAATTTTCCTGTATGTTGAAGAATGAAGCTGAGTAAAGCCATGGAGTTGCCAGTGGGCTTTATGGTATGGCACAGTGATGTGGGCTTGTATGGTACTAAGTGAATTCTGCTTGACAAGGCTGGTGGTGTGTAATATAGCTGGGATGTCATGACTAGAGGAGAAAATGCCTATTTAAAAACCTGTGTTTTCAGTGTAGTTTTTTAATTGAGTCTAGCAACAGCTTAAGAACAGCACCCTGAGATATAACCAAAGTGTGATCAGACTTCCTTAAGAATCTGTTCTTCTTGGGAGCTCTGTGGGGCGAGGGAAACACTAGTCCTTGCAGGTATCCTCAAGGCTAAGAAAAGGTGGAAATGCTCACTGTGGCTGTATGAGCACTCTTGAATATAGGGAGTGTGAGAAAATCTAGTTGTTTTTTTGACACTGTACTGGGTTCACGCCTAGGCACATACAGCTGCCGCTTTGTGCTTTGGTCTCTGCCCAAAGCATTCCTCCCAGTGACCAGGGCATCTGAATTGTCAGGTACATCACAGAGACCCCAGTGTTGCAGTGGTGTCTCGCTATTTCTTCATTGCATAAAGCTGAAGTAGAATTTACCACGTGTAAGTCTGAGTCCAGGAGGTGTATGAAATACTTGTCACTTGGGAGGTGTGTGTCCAGGTGTTAGGCTGCTTCAGCATCAAATATGCATTCAGGCTTGCTGGAGGAGTTAGTGAAGGGACTTGGATGCTAAGTGAGCATGAATTTAGGGACAGTCTCTTTTGAGAGGACTGTGTTCCTAAAGCTAAGGGAAGAAGCAGTACATCATTGTGCAGCAGACCACCCAACTGGATTTCTGTGCAGTCAAACGAGAACCATTGTGGATTTCAGATTTTGGCATTGAGTCTTAATTTCCTTTGAAAAAGTCCCTTCCTGACCTCCATGTATTTCAAGTTCAGGACAGGTGAATGTGTTACACAATAAAATCTGAGGCATTTGCAGAGCAGGCTGTGTAGGTTTGTTGATTATCATATATCAGGTTATAAAAGTCATCTCAGAAGAGACGCAACTAACCTGTTACAACTTTTATCTGCCCTGCAGCTTTTTCTTTTTAATTTCTACCCCTTCATTCAGAGATTTCTACAGCCCCATCAGAGAGGTAAGCACTACTAGTTATAACAGTGTTGGTCTGTCAGGTCTGTCATTTCACATGTACAGTCACTTCTGAAGTGGTGCTGTGAGTAGGTAGCAGTAGCATAATTGGAAGCAAGAATAGTCCAGGGAGTGTGGATGAAGGAGGCAAAAGGCTCCAGTTGTCCAAAACAGTGGACTTTCATGGAAGCTTTGTCCACTTGACGCTCTTAAGCATTTGAGAAACTTCAGCAATAGGATCAAGTGAGTTCCTAGTTCCTTGCAGAACCTGACTTGTTGAGCAAAGCTGTGACTGCCTTTTGCTGCTTTTTTGCTTCTGTTTAGCTCTAGAATGGAAATACACGTGTATTTTCGTGTAGCTGGCTGTTAAGGGTCTGCACTGCTGCTGGGGTAGAGATCCAGGTGTGTTCCTAATGCTTTGTGAGAGAGAAGTACAAGATGTCTCAAATAACTTCATCCTGAACTGGCTTTGAGGCTTAGAAGCTCAGGATTTCATTGAATTAGCTGTATTGGTGGGTGTGGGTAAGGCCAAAATAAGTTGTACTGGTTGTACTTGGACATCTTCTCCCCCTTGCTTTTTATTTTTACTTCCAGAAGTGACAAAGATTCTTCTGTTTGCGGCGCAAGCTTCGCATCAGCTAGTACCACCTGAGGTCAGTATTCCATTAACTTTTGGTGATGTTAAAATGGACAGGGTGCAAGCTTCAAGTGTTAAGTGCATTCACTGGGGACTGGGGACAAGGAATCCGGTCAGACCCTTTTTCTTGAAAACCACGTGGGAATTTTTGCTCTCATTGACAATTTCTGCAAGTTCCAGGTTGTTGCTTTTTATAAAGGGATACAATCCCAATGCTCAAGGTCTTCAGTTTCTACAGGAGAATTTGTCTAGAAGTTATTTGCAGGCTGTAGTGTTAAGTCACGAGCTCTGCCTTTCTGTGAAAAGGGCTCTGTTAATAAGATGTAATCATTTCACAATTATATTAAATAAACAGTAAGTATATTTACCCTTTCTTCCTTATTTTCAGATTATCCAGTCAGTGTTGATGACCATTGCCAACAACTTCGTCACTGACAAGAATTCTGGGGAAGTCATGACTGTAGGGTGAGTATGGAATTTTATTACAACCATAAAACTCTGAATGTGGAAAAATATTTTCTATTTTTTTTTAATGACCTTCAGCCTATTACTGTCATTCATCTTTGCTTTTAAGAACCTACTGGAATAAAACAAGACAGTAAACATAAACTTTCCTTAATTTTCTTGTCAGTGTTGTAAATTCCTCAGTGCGATGGGTTTCTGTATTTAGCCAGTGCTGTGACTTAACTCTTTTGCATTTTGTGATGGCCTTCTTTGATTTCTTGCTTGGTCTTGTGTTTTTCTTCCTTCCCGAGTATTATGTTATTTCTAGTTTGAGGGTACACCCTCTTGTGTGTGAATCAAAGTACATGTAACTTCCATTTGTATACGCACAGTGAGAAGACAGCATCGTAATTCAGGACTTTTCATGTTTAGTAGATCAAATTTTATTACTGACAACAAATTCAAGTGATGCTGTTAGTGAAACTATAAAGTGCTTGCTTTCTCTGTTGAGGAAAATCTGCTTTTGTAATAGGTGTGGTGCAGGCAGAGTAGAGTATGACCAGTAAATGTAGGAGAGAGCTGAGCTGTGCCTGAAGAAGATGAAGTAGTTGGTGGGGGAAACTACGTGAGCAGCCATGTGTTGAATACTTTCATGAACTACTTTTTTCCTTTCAACATGGTTATAGTCCTGCAACAAATTTAGTGTACTGGGTGTGTGCATGAAGATGATTTAAAAAGTAACTTGGTGTAAGCAGGCTTCCTTTATAGCGTTGTTTGTCTGCCCACGCTTGACAGGAGAACTATTTCTTCATTTTGGCCTGCCTAGGCCTGGTGATCATTTGACAGCTTTTTGCGGATGTGCTTGGTTGGATCTAGCCTTAAGTTGCAGAATCCGGAGGTCCAAGATCAGACAAAATAGGTGGAGAATGTAGAGTATGGACCAAAGATGGACGGTTTTGAAGAAGTTTTGGAGAACTATGGCAGAGAGCATCCTGTTATGTTCCGCTCTGTTATACCTAACACTTCAGAAGATTCATCAAGTGTGAGAAAATTCAGTTTATTGCTGGGCCAGTGAGTGCCTTCCCAACCATGTTATTCAGGAAAATATTTCCATTTGAAATTTTAGAATCAATGCAATAAAAGAAATCACAGCGAGATGTCCATTAGCCATGACTGAAGATCTGCTCCATGACCTTGCTCACTACAAGACTCATAAAAATAAAAGTGAGTATGTTATACGGGTATGACTCTTAGATCTTTCTTCCTTTTTTCTTGTCATCTGGTCCTCTGTTATAGCCTTCATAATAGTACTGCATTTTTTGGTGGGCTGAGAGGTATCATTTTTAACGTCTGTTGCATTTCTATGCGTATACTTAGTCAAACAGTCATGGGTAGTTACGGCAAGGGAAACAGCTGACAGAACTGGAGAAGGGCAGCTGCTTGTTAACAAAGATTTGGCCCTGAGAGCTGGATCCTGTATTGGAGAAATCAGTGGGAGCTAGTATTTCAGAAAATACATGAACAGGCTGTAATACTGTTTATCTCAGTGCACTTTGGTTTGCTCAGGATTCTGCTTTACCATACTTAGTCCTGACTCTCTTTTTCTGGCTAGATGTGATGATGTCTGCAAGAACTCTGATACACCTCTTCCGTTCGCTGAACCCAGAGATGCTACAGAAGAAATACAGAGTAAGTGTTTTCTCTGCATTACATTCACTATAAATGTAAGCTTATGTGCTCAAAAACAACTGCTCTCAGAGCTTCTTGAGAATATGATGGAATCACTCATTTTTTTTCTTTCCAGGCCTGTTTTCTTGCTGCATTTTTGACATGGCTTTCTCTTGTTTCAAGGCTTCTTTACTCATCAAACTTATTGGCAGAAGCTTCATGCTGCAGAAGCCTGTCTTCCTGCAGTTTGTTCAACTTCTTTATAGTAATTCAAGATCTTTTCACGTTTCATCAGGCAGAATTTATTTCCTACAACTCCACCCCCTATTTTTATGGGCTTGTGTGAGTTAAGATAGCAGCCTGCTTAATGTGTTTTATTTACTTACAGGGTAAACCTACTGAAGCGTCGGTGGAAGCCAAGATTCATGAATACGGAGAACTGGATGCCAAAGACTATATTCCAGGAGCAGAAGTACTGGAGGTTGTGAATGAAGAGGAAAAAGGAAAAAACCAAGAGGAAGGTTGGCCTTTTTTCTTTATTACTTCCATGTTGTGCATCACTGCTGCTAAGATTTTTTTTGGACTTGGTGTTCATGCATTTCATTTGCTGCTGTCACATGCTATGTGGTTTGTACATGTCTGTATTTACCCATTAAGAAGCACTGATACTGTTCTCGAGTTAAGTGCAATTTATCCTGAGAGATCTGATAGTCAATGCATTGCTTCATATAATAGAGGGATGAAATAAAAGAGAGAGGAAAGAGGGATTTTGAACAGCAAAGAGAAGCGAAACAGGTCATAGAGAGCAACTTTGCTTTAAATTGCATTGCTTCCTTCCTTGGGTTAGATAAAGTGGAAGGGGCCGGAAATGTTGCTGAACGCAGTGTGGTAAGGATTAGCAGTTGTAAACCGATGTATTTCTTCAGAGACTCTCTTAAATGCAGCTGCTTGTTCTGAGGGCCTTGAACATAACTTGAGAGTTACCCTTTACCCATAGGGTTTTGGTACAATTTGCTGCAATAATGACTTGCTGCAAACTGATTAGCTATCCTCTATGGTTGGCATTCTTTAGAATGAAAGAAATGTATGTAAATGCATTTCCTGTAAAGGCTTTGTTCACCATTGTTGCAGGTTTATTTAAGTTCATAAGAAAAATGTTTTAAAGAGACTGCAGCTCACAATAATGACAAGATAGAACAGGTTTTAACAAGTCTGTTGTGTGTGTTCAAATATCTTACGCTGCTGTATGTGGTTATCACTAGAAGTTGGTTTCCATAGCTGTACATGCACGTGATGTAAGTGTGCTAAGAAATGAAGGCTGAGATGTCTTTGTACAGCTCTGAATCAGTTGCTGTCAGAGTTATGCAGTGTGATGCTTTGACTTTGCAGGCCAGGTGGAATTTGGTAGCTGAACTTGCCAGTGGGACAGCATGAGAGCTACTGGTCTGTTCAATCGTGGATGTCTAAAAATATTATTCCCAATTAATGATCAAATGTGTGAAGTTATCTTTAAGTCTTACGAACACCTATGTAGTTCTGAGGCTGGGATGCTGAGATCCTACAGCTTTGAGTGTGTCCCTGGGCATAAATGTAGTTAGGTACTAAAAGGCAGTGAGAGCTTAGGATCTGCTCTGAAATTATTTAAAATGCAAAGAGTTCAACCAACTCTGTACTAGCAGCTCTGTGCAATTGTTCCCTTGAGCAGATGGATGGGAAAGTGCTAGTATGAGTGAGGGGGAAGATGATGAAGATGGAGAATGGATTGACGTCCACCACTCTTCAGATGAGGAGCAGCAAGAAGTGGTGAGTTCCAAGCGTGTTCTACCCCAAATAGAAAAGGGACTTGTTAATAGCAGTCCACATTCTCTTGTTCTACCTTCTTGTGGCTACTCATAACTACCTACATGGTAACTTGACCAAAATCAGTGAGCTGAAGTATGTTTTTGCAGCTGTGCTGAAATATGTTTGCTCTCAGGGTGAGGGGGGAGAGTTGGGGAATTCTCTTCCAGTGCTAAGCTCCTTCAAAGCTATTTTAACTTTCAATTCCTTAATATTTCAGAGGAAATGTAGTACTCTTTTTTTTTTTTTTTTTTTTTAATACCACATTGTTAGATATGACTCTTAAGAATCCTAATAACAGTTTGGAGCATTTCCCAACATTGTTCCCCGTGTGCCCTGTGTGGATATCTGGGAAGCAAGAGGGTCATGGATTGTAGAACAAATGGTTTGCAGAGCTCTGGATGATTGTTCTTTTGTACTTGTTTTGAAGGCAGAGAAGATGAAAAGCATGCCTATAGAGGAACGGAAAGCTAAAGCTGCAGCAGTCAGTACAAGCAGGCTGCTAACGCAAGAAGAATTCCACAAGATACGTGTTGCTCAGCTCTCCAAAGAGCTCAATTCTGCACCGGGCAAAGCTGCAAAGAGGAAAAATATTGAAATAGATGATGAAGAGGAGAGCAGGTAGGATGTGAAGTATTGTCTCTTGAGTTTTCCCCCTCCCCTCAGTCTGGTGATAAAACTTTGAATTGCTGTAGGGTACAGAGCTCTGCTCTTGGCCATTATCCCGTGGTAGCAGGTGGCAAACAGCCACATGGCCTAGAATGGATCCTGGCCTGGGGGATTTATTTTTATCTGGGAGAAAAGAGCAAGAGGGGGCCAATGGAAATTGTGGGAGTAGTTTGTTTGTTCAGAGCAATAGGAGTGTTATTTTCTTAGCAGTAGTTGCAAGTCTGTATCTCCAGAGCTGCTTAAATGTTGTGGTTCAAGCTGGACTCGAAAAACAGTCATAAGAGAAGGGTTGTTTTGTAAGGGTTGTCCCAAGCATGAGGATTAGCCTAAGAGGAGGAACAAAAAGTGCCTGTGTGAATGTGTATAGGGGAACAATAGCCTGAGAAATGGGTGAGAGACAAAAGGTTAGGAGGACATCATGCTTTTCTGGCCAGATGATTTGTGTGTGACAGCCTTCTGTTGGATTTCTGTGTGCGTAGGGGTGAGTTGCTTTCACTCAGAGATATCGAACATCTACATAAGAAGCCGAAGTCAGACAAGGAGACAAGATTGGCAACTGCAATGGTGAGGAACTGGGCTGTTTCATATCCTCTTTTTAGACACTTGTGGGGTTTGTGTTCTTGTCTCCTGTGGAATAAGGAGGTGGTGTTGAATCTGTAAGACACATGCCCAGCTGCCATCTGTGTTTTGATGAAGTTATTTTTTACTGTTGCATCGTGGCTGTAACTGATAAACAACCTCGTGCTGGTCGCAGGTGAAGATGAAAATACAGACACCCCCTAATTTTCCACTGATACTTAATGCAGCCAGCATGGAGGAATGCAGTTAATACACGCAGGAAGTCACACAATCTGGATGTACACTTGCTGCTCTAGAACCTTCACCCTAGCAGCTGATGTTTACTGTAGGGAAGAACAAATAATAAAGCCCTCTCTTATTATGGTGTGTTGTCTATTCTAGGCTGGAAAAACGGATAGAAAAGAATTTGTGAAAAAGAAAACAAGAATGAACCCATTTGCCAGCTCTACCAATAAAGAGAAGAAAAAGCAGAAGAACTTCATGATGATGAGATACAGCCATAATGTCCGGACCAAAAATAAGCGTTCTTTCAGGGAAAAACAGGTAACATTTAATGTTGAAATCATATGGGGCAGTCTGAGCAATAAACTTGTAATGCTGGTGAAGAGCTGTCTAGCCTATATCCTAAGATTTTGGTGTTTAATTTGATGGATTAATAACTGGAAAATGTTGTGAGTTAGGTTGCTTCCCATGAAACCTACCCAGAGGAAGTATATCAGGGACTGTGGGGGTGGAGGAGAATGCTTTGTCAGAATCTGCTCGTGACTATGCACAAAGAACCATGCACTGTTGCAAAATCATGGGTAGGTTAGCAAGATGATTAAAATGTGGTTTGATTTCTTTTCTCCCTTTAAGCAATAACAGATTATGTTCAAACTGTAATGTTGTGACAGAAGAAATCTTTCCCCCGATACAGTGGAGTTGGTCTTTAGGACAAGCTTCTAGTGTGTGTTTCTTCACTCCCCATAATCTGTCTTTGACCTTTCTCCTATTACTGTCATATTATGGACTCAGCTCTCCTGGCTTGAGGTCATCTGATAGCTTGATACAAATGCACTTAAGGGACAGATGCCAGTGCTCTTTAGAACCTTTTAGAGCTGTTCACAAAAATTAAGTCACTTTTTTGGTCTAGTCTCCTGCCACAGTTTGGCAATATGCTGCTCTCAGTGGTGATGCCTTTGCCTTCTACTGCTTCCTCAGTTACGAGCTTAGCTATGGGGCTGATGCAGGATTCAAAACAGCCTTCCCAAAAGCACATGTAAGTTAAAAGTGCATCTCTTCGGTAGTCCAGTTACCGTGTGTTCCCACAGGCAGCTGTGCCAGGGTAACTGAAGGGATAACTAAAAGGTGAGGCAGAAAGTTCAGGTGATGACTTTGTAGCTTCCCCACACAGCTGAGGTTAGATGAGGTGGCAGACATGGAATGTGGACAGAGTCCCCTCACTTCTGTCATGCACCTCAGCTGGGGTTGATGCCTAAACTGTGGCAACTTTTGCTGGTGTTGATACAGGCATATGGTTTGCCCTACTGTGTTTCCAGGGTAGGTCTGTGTTAACAACAAAAATCGGCCTTAAAATCCCTTTACCTAACCTGGCAGGTGGCCAGTCAGGGGTGTTAGAGGCTGTTATAAAACTGAACTACTTTGAAGGTGTTCTGAGGAAAAACTTTGAGAATAATCCAGGTGTGCAGGCTTCTTTTCTTCTGTGTTAGTGATTTGTGTTTACTTAAGTGTTGTCTTGTGGTAGGGCATGTTCAGGTGCTGCTTTTACAAACCCTCCTCTGTCCCTGAGAGTTGTTTCCAGAATCATATTAAGTTGATGTGTATTTGTTGGCCACTTGTTGTCTTAAACAGCAACAATACTGAAGTTTATAGACTCAACAGGAAGTATTTCTTGAGTATTTCTGTTGAAGAAGACTTGGACTAATATTCTGTGTAGTCTTTTATTTTTTGTCATTCTGCTTTGCCTCGTATAAGGCTGACACCTTAGCCCAGTACTTAAAACACAGAAAATGTAGCAAATCAACAGTCCACGTGCTTTTACGAAACTGCTGTTAATTCTCTGTCCTTCTATTGAGAAATTGGGTGTAATTTTAGCCCAAGAATTCTGGATTAGCTCCTGAGATAGGATTCTTAACAGTTTGTTCTTCTTAAAAATTTATGTAAAAAGAAGGTGTCCATGTGATAAAAACATCTTCCTTGTAATGTAGTGCCTTTAATCTTTTTTTTCCTGAGATTATACTGACTCTTAAACTTGGCTCCCTCTTTTTAGAAAGTCATCTTGAATGTTTTCAGTCCTTACTGCTGATTTAATGTTTTGAGTTCCAGGGTAACAGCTAAACAGTGAAATGAAAGTACCCTTCTTCCTTCTAATTTAAGTTAGACCACAGCATTGTCCTGTTGACAGTGATTGGGAAGTACTACAAAAATAGAAGTGGGTTGGAGTACTGTAGTTTTTAAGATAATTCCTTCTGCTGCCCTCCTCAATGGTAGAATAAAATGGAATGTTGTCTGTAGTCAAGATCTAAACCCCTTTACCAACTAAAATGTGTATAGTGTATCACTTTGAAGAGACTGTGTATGGCACTCATTAAAAATTGCAGCATCTCCTCCTTCCCACCCTTGGAAAGCAGCTTTGTAATAATCTCAAAAAATTCCTGTTAATCCTACTTAGCTCTCAGCTGGACTGTTTTTTCTCATCTCTTCTTGCCAAACAAGTCTGTAGAAGAACAACTTGTTACTCTATCCTTTTCCTAAGTGTGTAGGATCTTAAAGGATGTTCTGATGCATTGATGAATGTTTTATTTTTTGAAGCCCTACTCTTTCCTTAACTATACTGTTTAACTAAGCAACCACAGCATTTCTGTCAATGGATGTTAGCACTTGCCAGTTACTGCTCCCGGTTTTAGCTGATCAATTATTATTATTTCTCTAAGATTGAATAAATTTTAGGAGTCTTCCTTAGGATTTTGCTTACTTAATGAAAATAGCTTAATGAGACTTACCATCAACAGATCTGTCTGCATAAATGCTACCAAAATTCTTAATTTTACAGCTGAAGATAATGCTGTACTCCTGTTTTCTGTAGAACCCTATAAACAATTTCTTAATTGCATTCTGATATTTTACTACCTTCCAGCTTCGTGCATCAGATTTTGGTTGTCTATATTCACAGCCATGTTTGAGTGGCTTTTGAACTTGAGTATAGGTAGTCATAAAACGACAGTAGGAATGAGCTGTGTGGCTAGCTCCTTTGTCTGTGATCTGCCTACTCAGTGCTGTTGTAGTTACAGTGTTACTAGCACCTGAGTCAACTGGTTCAAAGACAATTCAGGTTAATTTTTCATCTTGCAGTCCTACTTATCTGTAATACATAAAAGCCTCTATAAATGTCTACCTCAGCATAGATGATGGAAGCTGTTAGCTGTAGCATTCTCTTAAAAAGTTTGGTGATCTTATCTGCAAATGCCTGGTTACTACGATACCAATGGGATGCGTATGATGGGCATATCAATGAGGATTGTCCATGTGATACTGTTTTCTTAATAGTTAAAGCGGAGAGTTTGAAATACCTGAATATCCCTCTTGTTTCGTATTCCAGCTGGCTCTTAGAGATGCGCTTCTGAAAAAGAAAAAACATCTGCTGAAATAAAATGGTAAAGGAGAAGAACAGTTAATCATCCTTGAAGAAAAAAGAAACCTAGAAATGCTTATTTTCCCTTCTCTTAAAGAAGGGAAGAAAAAAGTACTGAATTGCCTTATGGATTCATCTCTGCTCTGTTCAGAATTATAAATTGAAGGCTGCTGCGAAGTTGGATAGTGCATCAATACGAAAGACCAAAGAGGCCTTAATCCTTGCAGACTTTTGGTTTTTAAAGCATTCTAGGAAATGAGGCAGTTGTCTTTTATTGAATATAATTTATTTACAGCTGTTTTTGTATGTGTAAGTATTAATTAAAACATACAACCTCACTGTAAAAAACTATTTGACTACTTGATTTGATTCAATTAATGAATAGATATTTGGAAGAAAAATGAATATTCCAGCTCATCCCTTAAATATTACATACACAGTTTATACCTGTCTTACTGTTGTGATTTCATAGACTTAGTAAGTGGTTGTTTTTAGCATGTTTACTACTAATAAAACCAAAGGCAGGGAAAGAACAGCTTAGTCTACAAAGGTGACAAAAATAAAAGTAATACGTGGGAGGGGGCCCGCATATTCCCCTCTAAACAGAAGGGTAGTGTCACATGCAGGAGAAATATGCAGTCTTGTTCTCCCATATCCATGCATTGTTTGGTAGTACTTGCTTGTGTTTGATTTTTTGTGAGAATGTGTGAGAAAAACAATGTGTGGTCTATGAATTCTTGACCTTAAAGTAAAGGTTGAACTCCTGTTTCAGCCTTTACTTCACCTGGGATTGCTAATGGCCTTTCTGCCCTTTACCCAATCACGTGTTGCCCTGATAACTTATTTATACTACCCTTTGTCAAGTTCTGTTTCATTTCCTAAGGGAGGAGAAACAGGTGACATGCACAGTGTAATGGAAAATGTGGTGGAGTGTTTTTTCTTGTTTTCAATTTTCAAGAAACCAGGTTAATGTTTATATCCTGTACCATCATATTTACAATGAATACACAATTGTATCACTTCTAATTATTAACCCAGCCACAAGCAAGACAAAGGGTTTCTTGGTCACATCTTGCATCCTAAAGAAAAAAAACAGATGGAAGCATGAGGGAGCTTGTACAGAATGAAATCTGACTTTCTCTTGCGGCTGTAAATGAAAATTAAGGTTTCTCTTGAGTGAAAGATGGGGACAACTCCTGTTCTCCAGGGAAGGGGGCATGTAACGGAGCTGGCAGAGGACGGACATGTCGTGGTTTGGAGACCACAGGTAAGAGAGAATAGTAGGAATGGCATACGGATTTGTAGGAAACCTACTTGTGCTATTCTCTCTTCGCTGAACAGTTGTGCAGTTACCCGGGTATATGTGTGGCAGGAGGAGCTCTGCCCAGTTTCACAACATGCCCAAGAGCCAATTTCACAAGCTGAGCTCCGTTTCTCGAGTTTCCCCTCTGCCCTCCTATTAAAACCGAGGGTGTAGACCCTCGTTCTCTCAGGTACTTATCAACCAACGCTAGGGGAAACGAGACACAGGCACTAACCTCTCTTTTACCCATTCGTTGCCCGCGGAGAAGCTCGGGGCGGGAGAGGCGAGGCCGCAGCCGGGCGCCTTCTCCCTGAGGCGATCTGGCCGCTGGGCGCCGCCGCCGCCATGTCGTGGCCCTTCCCCCTGAGCCGCCCCTCGGGGGCGTGGGGCTGCGGGCACGGCGGGGGCCGCTGCGGCCGCTTCAGGCAGCATGGGGCGGGCAGCGGCGCGGGGCTCCCCGCTGCGGGGGCTGCTGGTGCTGGTGGTGGTCGTGGTGGTGGTGCTGTGCGGGACAGCGGAGGCGGGGGGCCCCGGGACGGCGCCGCTGCTGTGCAACGTGAGCCTGGACAGCCCCGCTGAGGAGCGGTGGCTGCCGGTGCTGAGGCACTTCGAGCCCGCCTTCCTGCGCGCCGCCGTCGCCCGGGTCATCGAGTGAGTGTGGGGCGGTGGGGGGACCCTCCTCGGGACCGGGGGGGTTGGCGGGGACAGCTGGTGGGGGATGAGGGGCTCCCAATTGCCCCCAAATTGCCTGGGCTGTGCAGGCTTCTCGAGGGATGCGTAGAAAGGCGGTGAGGTGCAGCGAGGGATGCGGGCGAGGGTGCTAAGGGGTCGGTGTCACCCGGCACGGCTGGTCCCGGTTTGGGACAGGCACTCGGTGGAGGACGTTGCCAACCTTTTTGTCTCTTTCTCAGCTAATAGGTAGCTAATGCCTTGAGCGTGTTTTGCAGTGAAACCGTGCCAAAATGGGTCCACGAAGTTATTCAGCCAATTGCGGCAGAGCTGGAGTCCTTCATGCCGCAGCCCTTTGCAGGGGAAATCCTGGGGCTGTGCAAAGCCCTGGGAATCAGTTTGGGTGACGGAGTTCTGCTTAACTTCGCCTATGAATCCACCGCGTAAGTGACCGAGAGTAATAGAACCTGACAGACGTGGACACAGATTCATTTTAGCTCCGTATCTGATAAGGCAGATGAAGATACGGCAGATAAATCACACTGTTCGATCTGATACCATTTCTGATGTTCAGCTGGGAGGCAGTTTGCATGCTGATTTGAATGAGGTACAGAGCAGCATACCCAATAAGACAGCCTTTTAAATGCTAGTTCTTCATATCTCACAGAGCATGC
Organism: Aythya ferina; assembly: GCF_964211825.1. Taxonomy (NCBI): domain Eukaryota; kingdom Metazoa; phylum Chordata; class Aves; order Anseriformes; family Anatidae; genus Aythya; species Aythya ferina. The sequence goes on along the minus strand of NC_140300.1, from coordinate 61,858,632 downwards.
TCATCATCCTGAGTCCCCATAAGACCTATGAAATTTTAAGTTTCTCGGCTCTAACAGTGCTCCAGAATGAACAGTAACCAGGAGCAAACTACCAGTCTGCAACTTTTCTTTACCTTTACAATTTTAACAGACAGTGCTGTGTATCACTAGGATGGCAAACTTACAACTCCAGAGAAAATAAGTTGTGAATTACCTGCTAATTCAATTACAGAATTACGGAGTATCCTGAGTTGGAAGGGATCCATGTGGGTCATTGAATCCGACTGTCGATTCCACACAGGGCAACCTAAGTGATAAAACATATATCTAAGATCATTGTGCAACAGCATGCTTCTTGAACAACGTACTTATTAAAAATTGTTTCCATGAAAGTGAAACTATTACTGAAAAATGAGTTTCAGCACACTTCCTGTCCAAGAGAAGTTAGACTGCTGTTGAAATTGTCAATGCTTTAAAAGTAATCAGTTTCCAAACTGAAAAGATTTTGTTTGAACATTTAACCTAACTGTAATCAAAATATAATCAGGGTCCAGATAGAAATCAATCAATCTATAATTAGTAAAAAAGGAAATAAAAAAAAGTTTCTAACTGATACTTTGTGGACATTTTTTGCTGTTGGCTTTTCATCTTGATTTAGAAAAAGTAAGTTTTGAAATAATGACATTTTTCCTAAGTGGAAATCATGATTCCTGCTTGGTCTGTTATATCTGACCTGATATCGACAGCAGCAAGAATTTTGACTTTCTAAGTCATGTGTGATGTCTTAAGTTAAATATTGTACAGTTCTGTATGCCAGGCTCTCTGGGAAGTCTTTACCTTGTGGATATTGTGCATGACCTGTACAGGACACTGTCAAACTTCCTTGTACTTTTCTTTTTCCTTTAAACTGAAAGTGAAGGCTGTGTGAAATTATATGAAAAAGTATAAGGCGAGACTATTCTTTCAGGTTGTGTATTGCAAGTGATAATGATGTAATGTGAGCTCTTATTTGTATGCTTCCGTGTGTAAAGTACTTAGAAGAAAATAAACTCAGTTACTCCTGAAATGTTGTGCTAGTTCAACTAGACTGTAATGTTGAAAGTGTTGTCGTAGCTTTTTAAAAAATAATTTTCTCTCTCTCTTTTTTTTTTTAAAGGTTCTGTACTAGTATTGTTGCTCAGGATGAAAAAGGAAACATTTACCATGGTCGGAACCTGGATTATGACTTTGTAGATATATTAAGTAAAATTACAATTGATGTGCAGTTTATAAAAAGTGGACAGGTATGAACTGTGGGTGGTGTGGCTGGGTGGTATTTTGTGAAGCAATGCTGTGTGGTTGCACAGCTGCACAGGCAGCAGCATTTTATCTGGGATATCTGGTTCCCAACCCAAGTTTACTGAATTATCAGAGCACCACAGTCCCTCTTTCTAGGAATGTGGGATGAGTGCTGTTTTTTTGTTTTGTTTTCTGGACCTCCAGTTAGCAGAACAAATAAAACTGCAATCTAGTGTGTCAAGATCATTATTTGGAAGGAGATGATAAAAGAAGAAAATGCCAAGGCATTAAAAAAAGGAAATACTACAGAATGTAGAAAAGAGAGCAGTTTTGGCAGGGACCAATTTTTTGTCCCTTTTCTAAAGCCTTGTTAATTTTATTGACCAATGTGTATGTTTTAGATGAATATTGTCTAAAATGAACTAGTTGCTAGTGCAGTCCTCATTAGTTTCATTTTCTTAATATTCATTTGTCCTTTTTGCAAATACAGAATTCTTTGTTTCTTACTTGGTCCCTTGCTAACTTGAGCAAAATTTTTGTAGCAGTTGGTGATCAGTAACAAATGAAATGCAGTGTATTGTGAGTCTTTTTATAATTTACTTTGCAAGGTTTATTATAATTTAAGGCAAAGGGTTTTAAAGGGACTTCCAAAGCAATGTATGAAAGTCACAGGAAAAAGTACAGGATGCTGTTTTGGAATGTTGCTTGTATTTCAAAAAGTGCTTAGTTCCAGAATGCTAAAATACTGTATGCTTCTTGGTTTCAGATAGCATATCAAGGAACCACATTTCTTGGTTACGTAGGCTTATGGACTGGACAAAGTCCGCACAAGTTCACAGTCTCTGGTGATGAACGAGGTAAAAAAAGTCCGTCTTCCACACTTGACAACACGTACACTATTTCAGTTGATTGTTGCCTCTTCCAGCTCTTCTGTCACATTCTCTAAGAGGGAAAAATACTGTTAGGTCTGCCAGAAAGGAGATGAAACTGAATGACTTCTCTGGCCCTCGGGAGATGAAAGCACACATGCTGCCAGTTTTTGGCTGCTACGGAGGAGAGAGGCATTTGTTTATCAGCAGTGTCATCTGAGCTTGAAAAGTGTCAGAGGAGACTGAGTAGGAGGAGGCAGTAAGAGAAAAATCTTGTGATCTGTCCGAGACACACAATGAGAGATGACAGAGTAGGTGCTGAGACAAAAAGGGAGCCTTGTATAGCAAATAAACTGTCACTTTCCTAGTTCTCTCTTCCTTTCCCTATATCCCATTTTTCTCTGTCCACATAAGGCAGCTTGAATGAAAGGATCAGAAGAGAAGAGTAGGACAGAGAATTATATACATATTCATTATTTCTGTAATTAGGGACTCTGGTGTGGAGCATGTGTGCCTTTTGATTCCTGCTTCCTTTGTTAATTCTGCTTTCTTGCAATATTAAGATTCTCTAGATTGTTTCCATAATTGATATTCGTATTTTTTAAAAGCCTGCTTCTGATGCTAGTGTAATTATTTAATCTTTTCAAAACTGGATCATCTTGGGCCAATACTGAGAGATGCTAACTGCTCTTAATTTGTACTAAAATCAGCTTGGACATAAGAGTCTTAAATGTACTGAATCTTTGCAAAACGGCTTGATTTAGTCTTGCAGACCAAAGTGAGCATGACCTGGGGACAAAACCAGGCTGTTCTGTTCTCTATAACATATCTCAGCAGTGTGCAAAGATCATCTGAGACCACGGTGAGATGGGTTAGTCCATGCACAAGCTCATTATTTTTTCCTGATTACGATACTGGAATCAAGTGCTGCAAATGTTTGTGTGAGATGGGCCCCTCTTGTCCATCAGGAGCTGATGTGCTGTCACCCACCTGCATGCCTTTGTTTCAGTTGCTTTTTTATTATAGACAATAATAGTTCATTCAACACATGCTGTGGTCCTGTAAATCGGTTGTTACTGACTGCTTGTTTGTCTGTCTGTCACCATACAACTGAAATGAAATTTGAGGAAATAAACTTGTGCACTCTGGCTGGGAAGGGAGGTGACTTTAAATTAGGGTGAAGGTCTCTCAAATAACAGATATTATTTCTGTTGCCTTTTTCTTGTTTGGGCATAAAAAAAAAGTATAAAGCTGTCCTTCTGTTTTTCTTGGTTCTCCTAATTTTTCCCAAAAACACTCAATCACTATTACTACCTCTTTTTTTTTTTTTTTTTTTTTTTCTTTTTTCCCCTTTTTTACTTACTTTAAGATTTCAGTGTAATTCTTTTTGTAGGAGTTCAGTAAGACGAACAATGAGATGATTTATGCTAATATTTGAGCTGACAGATGTAGACTAACAAATCTTATCAATAGACTTGCAGTCTTTTGGGCAATGCGTGTTGCAAAGTGCTACTTCCTCTTAGGGCAACCTTTGACTCTTCAGTGCTCAGCACTCAGCTATGAATAAAAAAATGATGAAAAATTGAGAAGCTAGTAAATTATCAATGCTGAGTTCTTGATTTAAAGTGCTAGCACTTGCAAGTTCTGAGAAGTACTGCGTATTTTCTCTAAAGAGCTAAATACCTTTTTCACTTTTGTTAATGCTGGTATCGGATCCTCTACTTCTCGTTCACATTATGGGTCCTACAGTGATTTGCTTGAGAACTTCTGTTCTAAGTTATGCAAAGAGCACAGTAAACAGATGTTCTGTTTATTGTGGCCCTTCTCAGCAGCGTGATCTCTCTGTAGCTCTTTGTTGGATTCTTGGAAGTGAAATTGTTGAAGCTGATGCTGGAATCACTATAGGCTGAAAGAAAGGGAGTCCTAAAGTACTGATGGTAGCACTGAAACAGAGATCTTTAACTTCTGAGCGTGTTTTCTGACTGAAACCTTTCAGACTGGTTGAGAGTTCTGTTGCTGTAAATCTGTTAAACTACAGATTAAGAGTTTTTAATCGAGTAGAGGGTAAGATTGCAGAGCTAGAGATGGGACCTGGAGAAGAAAGGAAGATGAGGAGGATAGATTTTACAGTGTAAGTAACGTGTATGTACAATAGTTTTGTTTTTTTTTTTTTTCTTTTTTTTTCCAGCGGGTGGTAGCTGGTGGGAAAATGCAATAGCTGCTTTTCTGAATCGAAATTACCCTGTCAGCTGGCTTGTCCGAGATGTAAGTGCACTACGTTATATTCTCAGATTTCAGTGATGTCGTTTCAACTTACAGACTCCTAGTAAATTTGACTTTTTTCACAGAAAATTGAATAAATTGGTGAGATTATATTTTATAAGGGCAGATAGGTATTATCCCCAAATAATCTGCAATGCGTTTGATAAAGGCAATTCCAGCCCTTCAGGGGGACGATCTCTGATCCCTGCCAAAAATCTGAGTATCTGTGCAAAGACTTCCTTCCAAGGGAGGATCTCAGCTAGCTGTGAGGGATGTAGTAATTTAGCAAATTGAGCAGCTGTACGCTCAGATAGTACACATATGAACCCGTGGTTGTTTTATTACATTTGATAAGTTCCCTTATTAGAGAGCTCACTGGTGAGTGGCAGGAGTTAGACTGGTGTTTTGTATAGCACTTTTAATGAATGTTGTATTAGTATAGCTGCTAGGATAAAACAGGTTTGCTGCTTCTCCAATTCATGAATTATAGCAAACATGAATTATATCTTTTGTAAGTAAAAACCTCCCTGCAGAACTGGAGTGTTTACTGGAAACCTCATTATTGACATTTTTTGAGTTTGAGATGTGAGCTGAGGCCATGCCTTGCCTACTACTAGCTGCAGCGTTGCTGCCAGAAATAACTAATTGTTTAAAACAATTGAGAGCACTTTTACTTTATGTTTGTTCTCCATATTTGGCTTTAGTTCCTGCACAGCACTGATTTTTAAAGAAGTACTTCAGCAGACTGTGGCCCTATGCCTGTAAACAGTAGCTTCACTGGCTGTGGTGCAGTTATCAGTTCATACTAAATTAGTCGTGTGGTTATGGCAAGAAAAGGAAGGCTTGATGTGAGCAATGCCACTGCTTCTCCATTGTTATCAAAATCGTCTTAAACTAAAGGCAAGACAAGGATGCAGAGTGCTTCTTTTTTTTTTTCCTCCTCATCCCATTTCTGTCCCATTTTGCAAGTTGAAAAACTTTGAGGATTGAACTGGCAGAGTGTGGACATGCCTTTATCTCTTCAATGGCAGATTTTTCATCTTTTTTCACCATATACATGTGTGTGTGTACATGTGTATATGCATGTATGTATATTTACTTTGTGTATTTGCAAAGCTGGGATTAATGAGGTTTGTTGCTAGTCACTCATTTCATGTTCTTGTGCTAAAATCACAGAAGTGTTTTCAAAGAGGTATCTTCAAATAGCACCTTAGAGTTGATTGCAGTTTGCAACAAAGCTGCGACTGCTGTGCTTTTTCAGGTGTCTCAGTGCTTACTTTGTGCTTGACTGTGCTTTGCAAATTTTGTTTCATTGTGCTCTCCTTTTTGCACTAGACCCTGAGCAGAGCAGAGGACTTTCAGTCAGCTGTTCTCAGACTAGCTGGCATTCCCATCATTGCTGAAGTTTACTATATTGTAGGAGGTGTATCACCCAAAGAAGGCATGGTCATAACGAGGAATAGAAGAGGGCCAGCTGACCTCTGGCCTCTTGATCCTTTAAGTGGAGCGTAAGTACACAAAATGTTGTGTTTTTTTTCATACTCCCTCTTAAGTGATACAGCTTTCTTTAGAGATCCAGGCCCATCTCTTACCAGTGTTGAGAAGGGAAAGCTTGACAGCCTCAGAAAGGAACTCCAGTCCCTTCCTGGGAAGGCATCACACTGCCTTGTCAGATTGGGGTAGTCCAGAGCATCAAAAAAGCATCTGTATGTATTTATTTTTTAGATAGATTTCAAAGGAGACAAGATTTGAGGGCACATTGAGGGCAAGATTTTGAGGGTTGTCTGCCAAGTATTGTATGATTAAATTCAGTGCTCCCAAGTTAGTTTTCTCACAGCGTGGTAGAAGGGTTGAAGGCTCAAAACTAATTGTTTCTGTGATTTTTGTGAAATCAGCTGCTTGATAAATGAAGGAGATCCTTAATAGTTGCCCTGCAGTGACAAAATGGAACTTAATGATTGCTGTCAGTTAGTAAGTGCTGGCTTGGCAACAGCCAGATGGCCTGTTGGCTCTGTGCACTCCAAGTGGAATGCTGCAGGCTATAGTGTGTACACATAATCCTTTCTCTAATTATCTCTTTAAAGATCTAATCTTACTTTTTTCCTAGTCAGTAGTAGTTTTGCCATTAGCAGTTCAAGAGGTCACTCCTTTTTCATTTGTGTTCAGTAGCTTATGGTAAAGACTGCTATATGTATAGGATCCCTTGGATTTGCAAGAGACACAGGGAAGAGGTTTCTGAAGGCAGTACAGAAATACTGATTCTCTTTTGTTAATTACCTGCTGATGCACCTTTTGTTTGCTTGCTTGTGTGTTACATGACAGGTGGTTTCGTGTGGAGACAAATTACGACCATTGGACTACCCCTCCTCCTTTTGACGACCGAAGGTAAATTTAGTTTAGACCTCTGCAGTGAGATATCGCTTCCATTTTTAAAAAGCTTAGAGTCTTGGGTGTTTTCTTCTCTGAGCAGGTGTTAGCTTGCTGAGCAGGCAGTTTGTTCAGTTTCTGGAATGCCACTCAAATGGGAACAGATAAGCTAGGAGTGACAATGACACGTGCCAGAGGAAAGTCTGTGTGGCATTGAATGGCATGCAAGGTGAGAAGTAGCAAGGATATACTGTGTATCAAACATTTCCATATAAAGTTTAGTAAAAATTACATTTTCACTGTTAATCTAAATCCTGTATTTGATGGCACTGTTGAGAGACTTGCAGATGTCACACAATCTTTAGGATGTGTGGTCTGCAAAAAGCTGCTGGCAGATTCCCTTTGTTCTGAGTTCACAGTGTAGTAACACAGTAACTTCAGCAGTGTGAGTCTAGATTAAGTCGCACAGAACTGTGGATAAGTTTAGACCATAAGAGGCATTTTAAAATTAAACGCATTCACTGAGGAAATTCTTCACAGTGGTGGTTCATAGCCTTTGGAACAATAAACTGTGTTTAATGATATTGCATTGTTCTCCCACAGAACTCCAGCCATGAAAGCTCTCAATGCTACTGGACAGCAGAATATCAATTTTGATACACTCTTTCAGGTATTTATTTTAAATTCTGTAATGTGGCACGTAGACTTTCACTTGAAACTCTTTCAAAGCAGAAGTGGTTATGTGGTTGTCAGTGATTTTAAAGCTATGCAAGGAAGGCATGGTGAAAAGGATGTGCCACGCAGCCACCTCTGGAGAGTTTAAGGCTGACAAGTTTGTGCATTAAAATGGTTCTGAACTCTCCGTGTAGTCACTTCATAATAGTCTGCCAACCCAAGTTGAAAGAGTAAGTGATGAATCCCATCACCATCATCTCCGTGCAGTTCCCTCGTTCAAGTGCAGTCATAAATATTAGAGCAGGCAGCTAAAGTGTTAGACAAGAGTGATATTTACCACTTAGTTTTGAGAACTTCAATTTTGTGTATTTCAGAATTATATTTTTTTTAGTGAAATGGTCCAATACTTAAAACACAGCAAGAGTAATTATTGATTCTGTATTATTTGTGTTTATAACTTCATCCTACTGCTGTTTCTAAATAGCATTTTAATTCCCTTTTCACCAAAATGACACATTTTCAAACTTTCTGTACAGGTGTTGTCAGTGAAGCCAGTCTTAAATGAGTAAGTATTAGATTCAGAGATGTCAATCAGTGCCTCCTACCATGCCTTGGGCCACTTAAAAGGCCATCACAAACTTCCTCAGGATTTTCCTATACATCTGTTTGAGTATCTTGTCATTTCCCAGCATAGATTACTGCTTGTGCAGATGGTGCTGAAGACTTTCACAGAACTCTTCCTCTCTGGCCATCTTCCTCATGTCTCGCTGGCCATGAAACTGTGCTTTGTTAGGCTTAGTCTGGTAATGGGAAGTTCCTTTGTAGTAGTGAAACAAGTAACAGCTTACATGAACAGCAGTAATTTCTTAACAGTTCTTTTTACCAACTCCTTTGTGCCTTTGACTTTTGGAAAGGTTGGATTTGTGTTAACGCTAGAAATGGCTTTATCTGGTGCTTCTGATTTAGCTCTGCTTGACGTGTGAAAAAAAAAAAGAAGTGGTAAATGGGGACATAGCTTTTAGGTACCATTTACTGGCTTTTTAAAACAGACCGATTTCAGTATAACATTATAGTTCTGCACTGTTCCGCAGGTTATCCTGTTTTGCTTTGCTTTTACATGGAGCTCAGTACCTTCTCTGGATCAGTCACTCACATTAGAGCTTGGCAATGGGTTCTTCAGAGTCAGTATGAGGACTTCCTCTCCTCTTTCTTATAAGTGTGAGGAAATTTGGAAAGGAGAAGATTATATCTTTGTGACTGTTACAATTAGCAATACCATTTTTTTAATACAGTGATCCAAACAGATGTAGAAATACTGTTTCTTTGCTGTACTAAATGGAAGGAAAAACGTGAAAACTTGTGCCAGCAGCCATCATTTTTATCAGTCTCTTTCCCACTCGTCCTAACACTTCTGTACCTAAGCAGTTTGTTTCCACTAAAATTTGTCTTGCTGCTTTGCTAGTTTTCTAAATTAATCTTCTCATCTTTGGAATGATTTTTCACTCACTGTTTTCTTCTTTTCCCTACCAGTAACACAGTGTATACCACAGTAATGAGTGCTGCATTTCCAGAGAAGTACCAGACATGGATTAGAACTATGAAGTGAAGAGGTGTAAGTAATGTGCTGGTACTCCTAGCTACTTGTACTTAAATAAAATTTCAACTGAAGGGTCATTGAGGGGCAAAGCACTGCAGTGGCACTCAAGTGACCTAGTCTGGATTCCTGATTCCCTTGGTTTGCTTATTGACCTTGAGTAAATACCTTCCCTAGCTGATTCAGAGATAGGAGTTAAGTATTGACTTTCTTTACAAAAACCTTGGAGATTATTTGAGGAAAAGTACTTTATCGGAGGGGAAGGGGTAGGTGTGGTGAGCTACGGGTAGTTGTTGGCTATATGAACATTTTACCTATTATTTTTACCATTTCCACTACTGTGGTATATTTCACATGCCTTCCAGTGGCTGACTTTGACAGGAAGCCCTGCCAGTGGTGAACCCTAGCAGGTGAAGTCGGTGCACTTGGCACAAAGAAGAATCAAGCTTAGCTTGTAACAGCCCTTCATAACCAGCTGAACATTAGCATCCTCAGGTTTTGTCCAGTGGTCTTGCAGAAAAAGTTGAAGTGATTGAACTCCCACAGAGATTCAGGCGGTGGCTTTACTGTGTTCAAAGTAAAACACTAAGTTACAGACATTTCTATTCCAAGAAACTCTGGTTGTGTGTGGGGGCTTGGCAGGACCATAAGAAACTGCATTTCAGTTTGAATAGCTTTTTAAACCATTATTAGTATTATATTAATAGCAGTTAATATTGGACATTAGATTTTAGCAGGACTTTTAGAGATTCTGAAGTGTTCATTTCTTTTTTAACTTCATACAAACCTATGCTCTCTTATTTACCTATGTATCTTTATTTCAGCAGACCAAACTGGCGAAAAGCTGAAGCTTTCCAAGACCAGCATAAGCTTTTAAAATCACACTCAAAAGCAGAACAGTTGTTTTGGCTTACTAATTGTGCAAACCATTCAGGAAATAATGACTTGTTAGTTCTTTGAAGTGTTGCAGATGATACTGTTAATGAACTGTAAAGGAAGATTAATTTTATTTTAATTATATTCATGTTCTAGCAACTGTTGATGACTAAAAACTGTTTTTTTATTGTTTTTGGAAAGAGTTGTGCAATTTGATTGTACTCATGTACTTACTAATAAATAAAAACTAAATATATTTTGTGTGGGATGTAGGTCTGAACATAATTAAATAAAAATACACAGCTGATTGCTTGATTTATGAAGACCTGTGGTGATAATACCACTGTCATCATCTGTTTCTGACTTGTATGGGGCCTGTGAATGTGAGCCCAGCAGGGTCAGGTGCTGTGCCAAGCAAGAATTGGCCTGAGTGCTAGGGAAGCTGGAAGAGTCAGAGAACAGGGTTGCCGCAGGTCGTGAGACTGTCTCAGCCTTTGTTCAGCTGCATCACTGTGGCCATCCTGTCCTGAGGCACTCCGTAGATCTTCCTCAAGACAAAAGTTACTGCATCAGTGCAAAGGAACATGACTACACGGTGTGAATACCACTGCAGGCAGTATCTTTCCTCTTCAGCTATGGTTCTCCAGTGCACAAGTTCTTCAGCTGTTTTTATTAGGCTTATGAAAGATCACTGAGAGGCATGTAGTCTTAAGATGGTTCCCAGGTAATATGGAAAGCACTTGACTTATAGCAGTAGATAAGGTAGTGGACCATAAACAGAGATTTTCAGTCTGTCTAAGGACTGTATTTAGTATAAGGTGAGGAAATATGGCTACGCATCAGAAATCAGGAGTTATTTAAGGAGATGTGATGGTACAGACTTCTTCCCCACAATAGATGATAGAAGTTTGTGATGGAATAGTTGCGAGATTAGAAAATGGATTGTTTTCCTTTTGATATTTGAAAGCTGTCTTCAACAGAAACTTTACAACTCCCTTTTCTAGTGCAGCGGTGGGTTTTTGTTTTGTTTTGCCTAGTTGTGCCGTGACCACATACTGTGAATTAGGCACTTCTTGCAAGCACCCCAGAAATACAGGATTTAAGGAGTCAAGAGCAGTGGATACCTTCACATAAAGCTTAGAGGTCTGGATCTTCACCAGACAAAATTCAGGTGAGTGCCTGTGAAAATTTTACCTAGGAGAAGGTATGATCGTAGTGCTAGGTGAGAGAGCCATTTCCAGATATGTGCAATGCCATCCGCAGTGCTGTTGTGCCGGTTATGCAAACTGTTCCCAAGTGAGCCTTCTGGAGATGTGGTCCCTCCCTTTATCTCCTTGCGCTGAGTCTGGCTAAGTGTCGTAACCTACTTACCTGCATCCTCTACTTCTGCCTGGATAAATGCGCTGCCAGCTTTGTCTTGACCCAGTTTGTATAATGATGTTAGTAGTCATATACCAGAACTGATAAAGCTGAAAAATAGAGGTTTTCTGGAAGAGGATGTGAATAATGGAAGTTACAATATCTTTGAGATATCAGGATGATGTCGCTTTAATCCACAGAGCAGACAGTGACTCCTCATTCCACCAGGTTTTCCTTATGTAACTGCCACCCACAAGTAAAGGCAAAACAATCCTCACAGGAATAATTTTGCATAGTCCTCTTGACCTCAGAAGTGTTAGGCTGATTATCTTCTGCCAGCGGTGTGCCCAGATTCTCAGTCCTTTATAAAATGAATCAAACATGTTTGCTTCCAGGTGTACAAACAGATCTGGAGTGCATAAATATTTGGTATCCATGAATATTCAGCAAACAGTTGTCCACTCCTGTATTGTCTCATCAGCTGATCAGAAAGTGGTAAGGCTCAGCCACAGAACACATTAGTGAAAAAAAAATAGTTTTTTGAATTTTAAATGGGAAGCTAGATTTGAAATAATCTTTTTTCCTTTTGTTCCTTTAAAATATTTTCTGAAAGCCTTGCGTTTTATCAGTTTATAAACAAACATTCAGACACTCTGCCAATAAAATGAAGCCTTTATGCCTATATAGATATAGGTATATGTATTTTGCTAAGCAGAAGGATACGTATAACTTTCTGGTCTCAGTTTAAATACATGCTAAAAATATAAACAAAGTGTTAAATGACATATATTACAAACTAGATAATCTGTGAAACATGTTGAGCTTCTTTTGTCTAAGAATTGAAATCTGATAAAAACGCAGAGGTTTTTAAACAGTTTAAATAAAACAATGCTGGATATATAAGGAAACAATAAATGCAGCACTGGTTGTTTTGAGAGAGTGTGTTGTTTTTTTTTTTTTGTGGGATCTGGTTTGTTTGTTCTTTAAAAAAAGAAGGATCATTCATAGTTATTGGAATTGCTCACTGGTCATCCTTCTGTTTGACGTTTCATCTGCTTTGTGTGTTCACATTTTAGAGACGGAAACAAAACAGTTTTTCTGCTTTCTCAAGCCCCATCAGCTTCATGACTTAGAATTGATAAGTAATTAACTAGAACTAAGTTACGTTATCCTTGCTTTGTCCATTTTTTTTTGTTTCTGCAGTCCAGACTCCCTAGCTATAAAGCCCAAAAGATTTTTCAGTCCAACACAGAGAGTGGGTGAAATGTTTATTTCTCTTCTCTTTGAGAAATTTGCATTTAACAAAAGGGAACTTGAAGCTGTTTACAAACTGGTCCTTTTAAGATGAGAGAAGCCAATGTACCATCTTTCTCATTCCTAATCCTCTTCAGTAATCCTAATCCATTTCAGACCTGTAACCTTTCTTAAGCATCACATGGGAGAGGATTCTTAAGGCTGCTCAGAACTGTGCAGTAAGTAAATTGAAGGGTCTGTGCTTGTTGCAGAGCAGCACGTATGTTGTGTACTGCAGGTGCTGAAAGCAATGGCAATTTCTGCTGCATGCCCAAGAGAACAGCCTGCTTGATCATTTAGATCTCAGGAGGAGTTTCTAAATCTGTAATCAAGTAAATCACTTCAGAGATTATTGATCACTTTGGGTACTAAATGCTGGTTATATAAGCAAACAAACAATTATTTAAGAAGTGGAGAGCTTCTTTTGTGTTTATTTTAATAAATCCTTAAGCTAGAAATTGGTTGCAAGGTAAGTTTTATTTTTCTTTTCTCTGCAACTGTTTTGTCTTCAGTAGTTACTTGGTGAGGTGAAATGTCCTTTCTATATATCACTTTTTCTAAGTGAAATTCTCCTTTTTGGCACTGCAGTAACTGTGCAGGTGCAGAGTTCAGTGCATGTGTAAAATTAACCACGTTTCACTGTCTTGTTTCCAGCTATGAGCAAAGCTTAGTCTGTTGTACACGTGGAGCAGGGGTATTTACTCTAGGAGGGAAAGGAAGGATCATCACTTTCCCTGGTGCTAGCACGCATTTTTATTCTTGTCAAAATTATTTTCTATATGTTGTTGTTTTTCTACTAGCAGAACTTAAAATTTGTTTAAATTTTGCATCTCTCACTGTTTTATTCCTAGTAAACATTCAGTCTGTTTTATCCTCTCGTTGCCTTCTAGATTCTGTTCATCTCTTCCCTTGGTCATCCAAATATCTGTAAAATTTACAAGCTAGTGGGGATTCTGTTGTGCATATGACATGTGAACGTGTTGTCTTTCTTAGGAAGTGCATTGTTTTAGAGTTAACTTTGCATGGCGGAGTAGATTGTTGCTCCTTTCAGGACTTTGATTCAAGTAGGTGGAGCCCCAAATTCTGCACAGATCTGTAATCTGGACGAGCTCAGTGATGTGACAGAGTGTAGAATTTAATTCGAAATGGTGTCATAGGTTTTCATTTTGTAAGAGTTGATACTTGCAGTTAAGCCTGGAAATTTACCTAGGTTTTTGTTGTTGCTCTTCTTTCCTTCTTTCCTTCCTTCTTTCCTTCTTTCTTTCCTTCCTTCTTTCTTGTTGATGCAGAGGGATTTATGCAAGTTTTCCTTTATTGGGTTTTATGTGTTATTTTATCATGGGGTAGTATTAAACAGATCAGCAGCCTGTGTTGCAAAAGGAAGTGTGTTAGCCCATGTCTGGGGAGGTGTATGTGGAGTATGACTGTAGAAGTTTCTTCTGCCTTTCAATGCCAACTGGTGAACAGGGAATATGCATCAATATGTGTTTGTGGTCCTCTGCTGAGGCACTGAGCTTTATTGATCTGTTAGTTGCCTATATCTATGTGCAGCTCTTGAGTCTATGTCTTGTTCAGTTGTGTTTTTGGTGAAAAACGAGTGGGCAGCCAGTTGTTTCACAAATGCACTGTTTTATCTCAGCTAGTTGTTTAATACAGCCTGTATTTGAGGTGATGCCACCATTGAATTTCACCATGTCATTCAGGCTGCATCCTTATGGACTCCTACACTGCAACTTTTCCTTGCAAACAGGGTTTTAGGTATGGGGGGTCGTATTTCACTGTGGGATGGATGAGGAAGGATCAGAGGTGCTGAGCGGTTGGGTTAGCTCTATTTCTTCCTCACTCAACCCACCCTTGAAGCAGGTATCATTCCTTTGGATTCTCTGGTTTATTGCTTTGCACGCCTTTGCTCAGGCTGTGGCCCTCAGAAGAATCTGTGGGTAACAGAAGTTTGCAGCTGCAGGAATTGGTTGGGAGAGACCTGTTAACCAGATAAGAGATGTAGGTAAGTGCTAGTGCCTGTGCTTGATATCTGCAGGTGCTCCTAGGGTACACTAACACAGACTACCCCTCTGTACAGATGGCCAAAATTCACGTTTAAAGTAGAGCTGTCCAAACAACAAATGCTTGTGGTTTTGATGTTGTTGTTTTTTGCGTTTTTTTTTTGTTTTTTTTTTTTCAGGGGAAAAGTTTTATTTTGTTTCTCCAGAAGTGATCTCAAATCCAAGATCATGTTTTATCAAAACATGTAGGTAGTACCCCTGAATACACTGTAGGCAAGCAAGGTACCTACCTCTGTACCTGAGCACACATTTAAAATACGTTCTTTGGTTTTTAAAACTCATCTGGCAGTGTTCTAGTTCCTGAAAAAGGATTTTTTTCTCATGCTGGCTGGCATTTTTAAAGGTATCTTTAAAAGTGCTCACCTCTTCTGAAAAGTTGAAGCATCCAGCTTCCTTTGAGGCTGGTAGTATCAGGTTTTGAAGCTAGGCACGTAAGCTGTGTTGATCTCCGCTGTGGAGGAGCAACTGTCTGCACTAGCCATGCTTCAGGGTTTTTTCTTGGGCATGGCTTGAATCTGCTCCAGTGGACTGAGCTCCTGTTTAGTAGCCAGATTGTGTCCTCTGGTGTCTTTCATCTGAAAGGAGCCTGTGTCATGCTGTTTCGGACTGCTCTGCCTGGTGTACCAGAACGCACTAAGTGGAGGTGATTGGGGATGTCTGTTTCTAAAGCAAGCTGCTGATACAGAACAGATCATTCCTATCATTGCTTCTCTGGGGAGCTAATACTTGGTGAAATCTTCAGGTATTTCTCTTTGAAAGACATCTTTATGTGAAAATCCATATGGAAATTATAAGTCTACACACAGAGTTTCTGAACTTGAAAATCTGTTTCTCCTGAAATGGGATTTTCCCTGTATAGGAGGTGACAAATAAGAGCCTTACATGCTAGCGATTCTGATTTATTTTTTTTTCTGTGCAATTGTCCATTTGAGTAGTTAATGATCTGAAAAGTTGTCGGAGTACCTGCATATGAAAAAAAGACTATAAAGCACCAGATGTATTTGGGCATAATTTGCAGTGATTTCAGGCCACTTTTGACACTGATATGCAACAATATTGTTAGACGAAAACCAGAGTAACTGGTATTTTGTTAAGGACATTGTAAGTTATCTTCCCGTTGCATCATCCGGTTAATGTGAAAATGCCTTTGTGCATTTCAGCATTCTGGGCAAGATAGAGAATTTCAGCATTTATCTAGAAACTTTCTGTGCTGATGTTTTGTTTAGCATGGATCATCATCCTGAGCAAGCACTGTGCACATGTACCTTATACAACACTGGACACGTTCCTTCAATTAGCCTTTCTGCAGAGCTGTAGGCAAAAGGGCTGCAAGAGGTGAGAGAAGGGAAGGGCTTTTCCCTCCCCTGCTGAGAAGAAGTGCCTCTGCTGCCCTGACCCTTCAAAAGCCTTTAAAATTTTGTGCTAGCACCAGACCTAATATCGTTAGGGGTGATTTTTTCCTTCCTTTCCTTTCTCAGTTTTCTTCCTCTCTCCAGTTCTGTGGCAGAATAAAAAATTTTATAAATCTTATGTGATACAGCCTGGGACTACTGTCGTGGTCATCCATGGAGTTTTATTTTTCCTACATTTTTTACTTCCCTCAGAGGAAATGTGTCTGACAAAAAAAGGCATTTTGATTGTCCTCAAAGTGAGAAGTTTAAGAAATTGACTTATTCTTGAAACAGGATCCTTTTGCTCTGAACAGAGTTTTCTGCAGCAGTGAGGTGAACAAAAGTCTGGCTGTCCTGTCCTTTTATACTGGCCAGGATCTGAGCAATTGATGGCATAATACACCCCCACACTCAAGCAGATCCATGAGGTGAAGAAAAGCAGTATTTATTTCACAAAGCTGATTATTTTCTTATGATAGCTAATTGTTATTTTAGACTTATCTCCCCTCTAGCTGTGGAACTGCAAATAGATTTAAATACCATATATATGTTTGTCCCTTGTAATGAGAGTTATCCTTCAGAGATGGTATATACATAAATATATTTGCATATTCTGAGTGTTACTGAATCAACTTAATTATTTTAATGCTTCCAGATCAGTATAAAAAAATCTTGATTTTTTGCTATATGGCAAATGACTCAAATATGCAGTCATGTAGTATTTTAGCACCTTTTACTTCATCTGGGTGCTTCAGCTGTGCATGAGTAACGGGGGTGGTAGCATGAGGATTTGGAGATGTGGTCTGCTCTTAATGCTCAGTCAAGCATATTTTACTGTACCATTTGAACTGAAGGTTCACATCAAAGAGCCATATTGCTAAAAGTATAGGAGTCTAAAATTAGGTATATGAAATATTGTGTGAGTACCTGAATGCCTGGTTTATACATCTACTGTACAATTACAGTACCTAGATATGTAATCTCTGATATTTTTATCCAATTGGCAAAGGTGCTGGAATTATTCCTGTTCATATAGCTGGGTTGAAATTTTAAACAGCAAGACAGAAATCCTCATCTCAGACTGTCTAGAAGACAATAAAGTAGTTTGAGGAACGTGGTAGTAGAAGATGTACTTGGGCATAAGACAGGACATCTGCTTGTTGATCTTAATAAGTGTTAATATATTTAATTATAGACTCAGCACTGTGGGGCATGTTGCAGCAGTTTTGATTCTGATCGAATGCTTTCCTGCATCTCTCGCATGGTTTTGATGATACTGGGCCAGTCGGCAGCATTCTAGTACTGGTTGGAAAACATGGGATCTGGTAGTTCTGTAAATCCCAACTACAAGTACTCTCTGCAGAAGTCTGAAAATGGTGAGTGATTCTTTGAAATGTAATCTTTTCCTGTCTGCTCCTGCACGTGCTGTTGGAAGGTTGTGGTGGATTGGCTTCTTTTCTATGTTACTCCTTTTTCTTGATAGTACTGAGATGAGGTAATATCTTTCAGTCACGTCCTATGATGAGGAATTTCAGATGTCATGCAGAATACCAACACTAGACTCAGAAAATAACAGCTATCTAGACCCAGGATTAGATTAAAATCAATCAAAACCTGACCAGAAGTGAAGCAGCAATAAGCAGTTCTGTTGGAATTCAGATTAATTAATCAATTTCTGGCTGATTTGTGTGTGTTGGAACCTCATGTGCTGACAGGGTGAAAGATGAAAACACCCTGCTGCTTCTGGTGGGCTTCCTCTTCAAAGACTGTGTTAGGGATGTAAGACTGATAAAGCAGAAACATTAGCAAAGCCAAAATAAATGTGGTTCTAAAGAAGGAAAGATGCTGTGGTTAAGAAAAACTAAAAGTCAAAGCATGAAGAAAGAAAAAAAAAGACTAATTTTCTTTGTTGTTTCATTCAGTCATCAGCAGTAGCAGAACAGCAGTATGGTACAAACTATTTGCAAATGTTTTGAAAGCAAAACCAGTGATTGCTTTTAGAAATTAGGAGAGTGGAGATACTGTTGTGACTCAGCATTATGTATTTGTAATTTTTGTTTATTAAAAGTCTCCACCTTTTCTTTAAGTTAGAGTTGTCTACTGCCAGTAGCACCAGAGAACCAAGGAGTTTCTCAGGAAGTTCAGGGTGATTTTATGACAGGGGCTTGTTCATAACATAGAAAGCATAACATAAAACTAATTAGATTTGAAACCCTCCATTAAATCTGATACCTCATCAACAATTTCCAATGGCAGTAAAATCTTTGTCAATTTCTTGTCTCTCCTTTTTTAAATCCTTCAGATTTGGTGATCTGCAGAAGTGGAGCTAGCAGCTCAGGAGTTTCCAATGTAACCACTGGGCTCTGCCCTGCCAGCTGAGGCTGGAGCTCTGCACAAGTTGTGATGAGGGAGCAGGCCAGACCTTCAGCTGGTACCAGCTGGCACAGAGCAGGACTGTGCTGACAGGGCATCAGCTGCCTCTGTCTGCTGTGGGGCCTCTGGTTCTCTTGCCTAGGTTGTGGAGAAGTGGTAGAAAATACCCATGGTGTAAATGTTGCCATTTCCCTGCATAGATGTGCAACTTAATCTTCATTAAATAAACCTGTATGATGGGGAGAACTTGGGCTGCATAAGTATCTGCCAGGTTAAAGAGAATGTTTTCTGGCTTGTATTCTCATTAATTAGAAGTTAAAATGTAGATGAAAATAATTTCTTATGATAGGCTTTCCATTTCTTAGAACGAGGTCTCCTTTTTTTTGTTGGAGCTGTTGTTAAAATCAGCTTGTAGCTATCTACTTGTATTTCTGCAGTGCCTTCTCAGGAAATCATACTTTGCTGGCACTTGCAAGAGACCTGAAAGGATACTTGTGGGACGCTCACTTTCAGGCAATTGGTTTGGTTATAAATGGTTGCAGAGTACGAAGGCAGTATTTGTTCACAGCTGATTTGTGAACTACACTGCTGACATGAACAGGCAGGCGTAGCTGAGTTTGGGTGCTGCCACTTTGGCACACATGCAGTAGCTTATGTGTTGATGTATGATTCAGTTTACTTCTTGGATCCTCATAAAATGTGGATAAATCTCTTTCTCTTCCTTTTTTATTATTTTTTTTTCTAAACTAGTACAAACACTCCCAGATGCAACTCACCCAGGTAAGCTGGTAAATTAGAGTACCTGGCTTTTTCAGTTGCAGAGTCAGTCTATGTAAAAGTAGTATTAAAAAAAAATAAATTATGCCTTGCCCATCTGGAGCTTAAAATGCTGTGGATGGTGGTATATGTGCTCAGTGTGTGCTTGGTGACCAATCTTTCATTGATTTTATTTTTTTAATCTGTAAAAGGATCTGGTTTTCATTGGTATATGTGCAGTCATAGCTATACATTTCTTCTCAGGATTCACTTGAAGTATATCTGGCTCCTGCTGCAGTAATTGGATGTTATATCTGCTGTTAGGGGAATGCAACATGTTCAGAAGTTATTTATTTTAGAGTGATTGGGACTGTGATTCTGGCTACATGCCAGCCAAATTGCTGCACAGGAAGTAAGGCAGCTAGTGTGAAAGATATAAAGGAGGCTTGAAGAAGTAGCATTGGGTGCGCAAAAGTCAGAAAACAAAGTCAGCTTTTTAAAACTTTCTCATACCCCAGCAGATCAGAAAGCATTTTCTCAGCAAGATATAAGGCCCAGGCAAAGTCTAACATAAGTTACTCTCAAATTAAGGGTAACCAATCTTACCTTCTTGCCCATGACTTCACTGTGACTTGGTTCCCCGTCTGCTCAACAGCAATAGCTCTTCCGTGCTCTGCACCTCCTGGTGGTTTTACAGTAAAATAGATTAGAAGGATTATTATTTTCAATACCTAAGCCATTGGGATATCTTCTTTACCTAAAGGTCAAGCAGTGTTTCCTGCTGAAGTACATCAGGTTTTTACATAATTAATACAAGCTAATTGAATTAATATGATCTCTTTGTCTCTTGCCAGCACTTAGCAGCCTTTGGGGTAGGGGTGGGGGGGATTTTCTTTTTAATCAAGCTTTTTCATTCCACACACCCAATTAATTGCTCTGCCTGCTCTGATGAACATAGCAGTGCTCTCTCACAAACCATATGCCAAGGGAACACAAGCTTCTGCAGCAGGGCTAACTCATGTCTTCATTTGAATTTGGGGCCAGCCTTTAGATAGAGCAGTTGTCCCTCTCCCAGCTGAAGCTGATGCAGAGAAGTGCTTTTAGAAAACGTTTTAAACACAGGGCTCTAAGAGTGAACAGAAAGAGCACTGAGCCTAATAAAAAGAGAGAGACCAAGTAGCAGAGTTGGCAAGGTGATATAAAGTAACCAGGCAGTCCAAATGGGGTCAAGACCAGCTAAGGAGGATGTAAGAGTTTCCAGGGGTACATTAAGTTCTGCTGCAGAATTTGAAAAAGTAAATGGAAAACTGTACCACTGTGCTTTATTTTAAAGTACACTGCTTTATCTTAAATCACTGGATCTGGGGAAAAATGGAGGAATTACGATATTTTGAACACAAGGCCATATGGCCATCATTTGGAGGCAAGAGCCTGGTGGCAGTGCTGGCTGTAGATTGACCCATGACCAGAGAGACCTGTGAATTCCTGGCATTTCCCTCCTTCTGTATCATTAAGTGGATGAAGGGCTGTTTCCCTCTTTTCACTGTGTGTGTTATTTCAGTCCAAGATAACAACACCTTAACATTTACACTAGAACAAATCACACCTGAAGTTTGCCCAGAACTACAGAAGCTGAGGTATTTATTTGGCATAAAGGAAGGGAGATAAAACCTGTATTTTTGAGGTTCTGTAGACCTCAGTCTCTTGTTTTCCCTCATAACATCTTGTGTGGCCTCAGTTAAATGCCTGGTTTCCTGAAGCCCCGGTACCTAGACTAGAAGGGGGACATGAAAATGATGAAGGCGGATGGAAAGAGATTAAATTGTGCTTTAACACTGAAGAATTTGTTTGGACCTTTAGGCCCCAACAAGTTGTTACCACAGATGCTGAAGAGATGGCACTGATGGTTAGAAGCTCTTCAGAGCAGAGTCAGATCCCCTCTTGCAACAGGGTGAAAAGAAGTGGGTGTTCTGTTATTCCTAATATTTAGGCACCAGAACACCCTTTCCGAATACTTGCTCCTGGAAGAGAAAGGTCCCTCTTGAGTTTTCAGGGTCAGGAAAGGAGAAGAAGCAGAATATCTCAGCTGCTGTGGCCACTTGCAGCTCACCAGGCTGTTTCTGTTTTTGTCCCCTAGCTTTCAAGGCAGCCGTTTTGATCCAAAGGTGGTACCGGCGCTACGTTGCTCGGCTGGAAATGCGCCGACGTTGCACTTGGAGAATCTTTCAATCCATTGAGTATGCCTGTGAGCAGGATCAGATCAAGGTAAGGTGCTAAGGAAAAGAGTGAGTGGGAAGAGACATCCTCTTCTGGTGATTTTGGTACTGGCTGAAGCTTAATTCCCAGCTTTCTGTCTGAATGCAGCCTTTCTGTGCTGAAGCTAGCTAACGGTACACTATTTTTAGGGCAGAAGCAGGCAGCTTCTTCCTACGTGGGTGTGTAAGATGTATCATGATTTTTAGGACCCTAATTTATGGAGGGAGAGAAATAAGCCTCTGCCTGAAGGTTTGCAAGGACTGCTGCTGTAAAAGTGGCAGTAGTAGGGTAGCCTGGGGAGGAAAGAGCACTGTGTAGTAGGGAAGCTGCATAAACTTGTGCCTCCATGTGTCAGGAACTTTACAACTTTGTGTTAAATTTAGAGAGGGTTGTTATTTGTGAGAGTGGGGTTTTATTTGTCTGGGTTTTGGTTTTGATTTAATGAACTCTTGTCTCCTTTGGAGCCTAGTCCCTCTTCCCTCTTGGAGAACATTGTGGCCTGCCATTATTTGCCATTCTGGGAGGCAGGGCCCCTTCTGCGAATTCTCAAACAGGAGGATGCTCTCTCTGCCACAGATGCATTTGTTTCTGTCTACTGGCTAGTAAGCCTGCAAGTGCTTTGGTGTACCAAAGATTGGGTTTCGTGCTTCTTTTCTGCCTATCAATTTCCTGCATGCTTGTGTGTGTGATGAAATGCTAAGAAATGAACCTTGAAATAAACTTATAAGGAGCATTTAACATCATCAGCCCTGTCCTGAGTCTGAACTCAAGAGGCAATCCTTGTTTTGTTTGAACTTTGCTTGATGTTCTCTTATATGGTTGCCTTGCTGTTGAGCAGGGAGAGGGCTTATGGGTGTTCTGTCTGTATGGCTGAAGGGAAAGCTACTACTTTTACTTAATTACAAGAAATATCAAACCAAATAACTACAGTCTGATTTGTTGTACATGCCAGAAAACATGAGAAGGGCATGGGCAGGTAATACTTGTAAAAAGATCTTGTCAGCTTCCCACTCTATGTAATTTCCAGTGGGTGTTGGGGATGTTCCAGAGTGAATGATGATGGGCTTTGTCTCTTCTTGCAGCTTCACAACTTCTTCAGCTACCTCATGGACCACTTCACACCAAGCAGCAGTAAAGAGAGTAAGTTTGTGTGTGTCTTTTGTAGACTCCCTACAAATTTGAATAGGGACTGAATTACAAGGACAATGTAAGAGCTGTGCAAGCAATGTGGGGTAATTCCTACTCCTTAAGAGCTAAAAGGGGGAATAAAACCTCAGCATGTTTTCTAAGAGCACTATTAGAAATCTGCCCTTTTTTCAGTCATCCCTGGTAACCAGCACTCTGCAGAGTCCATTTCTGAAGCTATAGAAGATCTGTCTCTAGGGAGATGCTTCAGATTATCTACATTATTTAGTTTCTCACCTATAATGGTGGGGGGAAGGAAGTGCAGTGGGAACCAATAGGGTATCTTTCTGAACCTGCAGAGAGCACTGTATACTATTTCTTAGTGCTGGGAGCTTGCTAATGAATTTAGGTCTGAAATCTGGTTATAAGATGTTACAGCAATTAAAAAAAAATATGCAAAACTGAGAACGTGGTTGCAGGTTTAGAAAAAAACAGTGTAACATAGGAGACAGCTCCTCATTATAATTTTGCATGCTTTTTGCTCTTGCCTAAAGAAACAGCTTTTCCCTAACAAACAAACAAACAAACAAACAAAAACAAAACAAAACAAAAAAAAAAAAAACAAGAATGGTGTATTAACTTTTTCTTGTCTCTTTCTTTTTTTTAAATAAACAATCCAACCAACCAACCTGTCATCCAGGGGATTTTATCAGTCGCATGTTCATAAGTGGGGAAAGCTTCAAAGAGGCTGAGCTGGAAAGGTACTGCGACTATGAATCCATGGAGGTGCCAGACTCCTACACTGGACCCCATCTCTCTTTCCCCCTCCTTCCTGACCATGCGACTGCCTTGCTGGAAGCTTTCAAACAGAAACAAGTAAGGATCCCAAAAGGAACCACGCTTTCCCCTTCTGCATATAGAGGTGTGGGACAGATGATTTGTTTTTAGACTTCCTAGCAAATAAACTGATTTGAATATGAGCAGCTGGCAGGCTGTTAAGCAAAGAGGCTAGAAATGATCTGGTAGGTATTTCCCAGGGCAAACTTTCTTCTTTTCAGAAAACACAGTTCTAACAAAAACACAAAATTTTTGTAGTTAATGTGCCAGTGCTAACCTTACTTTCATTTCAAAAGGGAAAAGAAAAAAATACCAACAGTCCATGTTGAAACATTCTTTTGTCATTTTTTGTTGCAATGCCTCTATTTGTATGAATGTATAGGATGGCCCAAGTGGAAAGAAGTGATCAAAATTATGTTTTGTGCCATGCATATCCAATTCGTGGGGAAAAATATATATTTTAAATCTAAGATAGAATTGTGTGTGGTTTTATTATTATTATTATTATTATTATTATTATTATTATTATTATTATTATTATTATTATTATTTTATTAGGAAGTCCATTACCAATTCAGCAAATCTAATGAGTGGAGTCCTTGCACAATTGTTCTGCCTCCATCCCTCAGATGAGGTGCTGAACAGCAAAATAGGTCAAAATAGGTCCAAACCTCCCTTCCCCAAACAAATTCAGACTTGTAAAGCAAAGCCTCTAGAGCCCTGACTAACATTAAATTCTTCCTCACTGGCTTTGAGGGAACGTATTTATGCAGGTCACATGGCAGGTCAGAATCTGGCCTTATGTGGAGAATGCAAAGAAAGATGTAGAAGATAGCAGCTTCTTACCTGTGATGCCAGGCTGGAGCTTCTGCTCTAGGGGATGGTGTTGCATAGCGGATATAGTTTTGACCATAGGGTTTTGCTGCCAGCTGATCTGATGCCAAGGCAGTGCTGCTTTGGACAAGTCTCTTCCATTCTGCTTTTGCCTGGTATTTGTGCTGTCTTATTTGCAAGCCTGTAGGTCAGCTCTGATTGTCGTGATGGGTCCTTGGGGCCTTTGCAGGCAGCTGGGTTGCTGCTCAGAGCTTTAATTCCTTCGCTTTCTCCTAGTAGCAGCTCCACGCTCGCTATGTCTTAAACCTTCTGCATGAGACCAGGAAGCACCTCAAGCAGTTGCCAAACATCAGTCACGTCTCCACCTGCTACAGCGAGGAGGTCACCGTGTGCGGTACGTTTGGGTGGGAGGGCACTGCACAGTCTTTGGAGGGAGAGTGCTTAGGTGGAAGGGATGGAAAATTGGTACTGTTCAAATGTGGAACAGAACTGCAGTCTGTATGTAAAAGGTGTATTGAGAAGCAGCTGGGGCTGCCTTTAAAATGTCTGGTAAAATACCTTATGGTGCTGTATTTGAGCTGCTGTTGAGACTGGCCTGAACATTGGCGGGAGCAATTCTCCATTGTGGCCTCATTTCTGCTTGGTCTGGAAGAGGACGGTTTGATAATTGCCCCTTGATGGCAGCGTTTAGCTTGCCATAGCCTGCTGTAGCAGCAGTGTTGTCAGGGTGATTATAAAAATGCAAAGAGAGGAGGAGGTATGAAAGGAGAGGATAAGGATATACATTTGTCTTAGCATAAAATGAGGGGTGCTGATGATGGCCCGTGGCTGTTACAATTGTTATACATTACCACAAAAATTTAGATTTTTTTTTCAACTGGATTCAATTTTGTCTTTGTTCTGTAACCCGGAACTTGGGATCCCTGTTCTAAAGCACAGAAACTGCACCCAGTCAAGGACTGGCCTCAAGGCTCATTTATTGTCCTGCTCTGTGCCCTGGAATTATTTAAGCAACCAAGTCCTGGAGCTGTTTTGGTTAAGTCTTCATAATTGGCAGTGTGTGCATTCAGATCGAGGATACTCACACATCTTTGAGTTGTATCAGATAAATTTGAAAGAGACAAAACTTTTCACCGTTATTTTCCTGCTCTAAGACTTATGTAAAAACTTTGAGATATTTCTGAAAACCATGTGTTATGCACAGAATTTTGTGTGCAGTCAATAACACATTAAATGAAAATTTCGTTTGATTATTTTGTATGCAAACCTTTCTCCTGTGTAATGATCAAAGTCAATTTCTTGTGCCATCTTGTGTCATCATAAGAGAGATGCACAAAGCTTCTGAAGCAGTTTGTTCTCACTCAGACTTCAGCTCAAGCCTTTATATCATGTCCTTTTGCTCTGGGCATGCTGCCTCAGCGTCAGGAATGTATTACTTTACTCTGGACCTTGAATTTCCTTTATAGACATACTTTATAGAAAGTTATTTATTGGTGTCTTTTAAAGTTAAAAGTAAGCATACTGTGACTTGTCTTTTTGTGCCTGTTAGGAGATTTGCATGGCCAGCTGGATGACTTGTTCCTCATATTTTATAAGGTAGGCTCCATACTTGGTGAGACTGCCCAGGCATTGTAAGAGGTATCACATGGGTCATGTTGAGAAGCATTTGCAAAACTGGGCCCTTGAGATGTAATTGTCCAGCTATTTTGATCGGTTTTCAATGGCTTCACAAAGCAAAAGCTTATTCTCTTGCTGACTTTTAAATGTGTAAGAACTGTTATGGTAGACATGTACATTTGGCAGGTGCTAATGGATATTTTTGTAAGTCCTGACACCAATGGCTCCATCTCCTGACTCCATTTTCACTTCTCAGTGCATTTACCACTGGGAGCCTACAGGATAAAAATAAGAGTTAGGATCTATTGTAGAAGGTGACTTGGGGTAACAGTGAGTGTGCAGCTAGTGGGGAGGTATATTTGAGCGTCACGGGGAGGCCTCTCTAGTAACATCTACCTGTCCCTTGTTTTTTGCAGAATGGCCTTCCTTCCCCTTCCAAGTCCTACGTGTTCAATGGGGACTTTGTAGACAGAGGCAAACAGTCCCTCGAGATCCTTATCATCCTCTTTACCTTCCTCTTGATCTATCCAAAAGAGGTTCATCTAAACCGTGGGAACCATGAAGATCACATGGTCAACTTACGGTATGGGTTCTGTGTGGGGCTGATCACAATGTCAGTGGCGTCACTGCAAAATCTCACTGAACTTCCTTTCTTCTGTTCCTACAGGTATGGTTTCGCCAAGGAAGTCATGCAGAAATACAAGGTAGGAACATGTTTGTGTCTCCTTCAGCACATGAGACACAGGCTTTGAAGGTTCGATGCTTCATCTTTTCCTTTCTGCCCTGTCCTCCCAGGTGCATGGGAAGAAAATCTTGAAGATGATTCAGAATGTCTTCTGCTGGCTCCCCCTGGCCACTCTGATTGATCAGAAAGTCCTCATTATACATGGAGGCGTCTCTGATACCACTGACCTGGACATGCTGGAGAAAATTCAAAGGAACAAAGTAGGTTTTATTTCCTCGAGACAACAGTGTTGCTGATTTATAGTTGGAGAGCTTACTCCTGTGTGTCAGCTTGGATGTTGACAAATGTAAAGGATGATCTTCCTAGCCAAAAAGTGTGTTTAGGAACAGGCTCGGGGTGCACTGCTTTGGTTTAATAGGATGCATGCAGGAGGTGTGAAGGGAAAAGGAGTTTTCGATTTCTGGAACTCGAGAGGATCGGTTATAGCCAGCTAACTGGTGGACAATGGCATTGGGTAAACAGATGTGCTGGTGCTGACAGTAAAAACATAGCAACAACAGGATTTTGTCCTATAGTTCTTTAGATTGTTTAGCTTCTCTCTTTCTCTCTTTCTCTCTTTCTCTCTTTCTTTCCTTCTTCCTTCTTCTTTCTTTCTTTCTTTCTTTCTTTCTTTCTTTCTTTCTTTCTTTCTTTCTTTCTTTCTTTCTTTCTTTCTTTCTTTCTTTCTTTCTTTCTTTCTTTCTTTCTTTCTTTCTTTCTTTCTTTCTTTCTTTCTTTCTTTCTTTCTTTCTTTCTTTCTTTCTTTCTTTCTTTCTTTCTTTCTTTCTTTCTTTCTTTCTTTCTTTCTTTCTTTCTTTCTTTCTTTCTTTCTTTCTTTCTTTCTTTCTTTCTTTCTTTCTTTCTTTTCCCCCCCCCCCCCCCCCCCCACTATTTCTAGAGGGATTGTGACAAGTCATTAACTTGCGTCTGCCTCTCTTTAGTTGACAAATACTACTTCCTTTCACCAGATCTAATGACAAGCACCTGCTTTAGCGATTGATCTTTCCCTCATTCTGCTGCCTAGTTCCCATTGCAGATTAAATCCATGTAATCTGTCTTTCATGAGTGTCTGAGCAGTACAAAGTCAATGAAGAAGAGATGGATCCGTAGTCAGGATGGATGTGTGGCCCCAGCTGTAAACCAAGAGTGGAACATCCTGAGAGGGTGGCACTAGTAACCTCCTACCATTAAACACCAAAGGCAATTGCGTTTCAGAGGCCTGTGTCACTTGACAGATTTCCAGTGGGAGATGCTAGAGCTAGAGCTCCAGCTTTCCAAGCGGTTTGACCATCTGTTTCCTTTCCTACCTCTTTCAGTTTATTTCTGTCTTGAGAGGGAAGAAAAGGAAGGAGTCAAACAGAAACGTGGAAATACAGGAGGTAAACGGGGAGAACGCAGAGGCTAACCCTGCAGGGAACGAACCACTGCCCAGTTTACCCTTGCAGCCCCGACCAGCGCAGGCTCCCAGCATGGCCAACAGGCTGGAGTTCTCCAGGTGGGTCCGGCAGACGGTGCAGGAGCAAATCGAGTGGTGCCGCCGGCTGGTGGACATCAGTGAGTCGGAGGACGAGGAGCCCACCTACTCCAGCATGGTCTCCTTAACGGATTTGGATGCGCCGTGCTGGACTCGCCAGGAAGAGTGGAAGCAGGTGAGCGGTGTAAACGGGGCCCTGGCTTTAGTAGGTGCCTTCCACGGCTTTGTTCTCTGTTCTTACAAGGAATCTTGCTATAAAATGTGTGGGTCAGTGCCCAGACCTCTCTGCAGAGATATTTTTGCTGCTCTGTAAAGTGGATTTAAGGAGAAAGTCAATGCAGAGGTGCCAGAGGAGGACTGGTGCTAGCTGTGTTCTGCTGGTGCCTTTCTTTTAGCCTTGCAAGTCAGCCTCTTCACTGGGCTTTTGGCTTTCTGCACTCAAGGCTCTGTCCCAGCATCTGCCACCAGCACAGCATCTGTTGGATAAATCAAACTGCTGCTCAGGCACAGCGTGGGGTGACAGTTTTTTTTGATTCACTGCAGGGGAGAGAAATAATAGGTGACTGACTGTAGAGCCCAGTGGTTATATCCCTTGCTGTGTGCGTGGAGTATCTGAGGTCAGCTCTGCAGCTAATGAATGAGCGTGTCATTTGCTGATGAGGGAGTTGTGATCTTGGATGCTAGGAGCACTAAGAGTACTAAGAGTAGCTTCTGGTTTTATCCAGGCTGTGCAGTGAGATCACTAGGTGAATCGGAGCCTGGAAACTTGATTTCCTCTTTCTGTTGGATCAGTCTCTTCATGAGCCTGCGTGCTGTGAAACCATCATTCCTTACCACACACTGCCCCTGACATCCTGGCATCACACACCTTATCAGCGTAAAGCTGTATATTGAGGTCAGGGTTAAAGAGATTAAACTTTAATCCTTGCAGTGGGTTACTGAGTCAGCACTTATATTAGTGGAGGCTGCTGAACATCCTGACCGGGGAGTAAAGGAGTTTAACACTAAGTCCACCCATGGCCCCAGGATCTGCCAGGCATTCTTGCTTTGGGGCATGTTTTGGGCTCGAGGAGGACAGGAAAGGCTTTTTGAAATCTAGCGGGATCAAAGGGAAAGCTTCTTTCAGGCCTGATTTATGAACACCTCTCTCCCCCAGGCACTTTTGAGTGTGGCTGTAGCTCCAGGCCAACAGTGTTGTCACCTCTGTGGTGGCTCAGGTCTGTGAGAGTCCTGCAAAGCAGTAAGGAGGTTCAGCGGGGATTCAGGAAACATCTCTGCATTATGCTAACAGCAGAAGTCCAGGCATGCAGAGATGGTGCTGTACTTGCTTAGTTGATGGGTGGTGGTTGACAAATACACATTATTCAGTGAACTTTTCCAATCCTTTCAGATTTTGGACATTCTCTGGAGTGACCCTATGCCTCAGGAGGGCTGCAGAGAAAATAAGGTGCGAGGTGGTGGCTGCTACTTTGGGCCTGATGTGACAGCAAAGATCCTTGAGAAGTACAACTTGCAGTTCCTCATCCGCTCCCACGAGTGCAAGCAAGAGGGCTATGAGTTCTGTCACAACCGCAAGGTTGGTGAGGGGCATGCTGTGAAGGATGCTTGGGTTTCCATCCTGCCAGGGCAGGGTTTCTGAGGTGTTTCATCTCAGCTCTTCATTTCTTCCAGTACGGTTTTGTTAAATACATACAAAATCTTTGAGAGGCCGTATCAGGAGTTACTGAAATGTGCTCCCAGCTGAGATGTGAGGTCAGGGCAGTCTGAAGTCAGCCTCTCTGTCAGGGGGACTGTTATGCAGGCAAAACACCTTCCTCTGCGTTGTAGCTGGGAAAAGATCTGAACCCATTTGTGCTATTGCCCCTGCTTAAAGCAGCTGTTTCTGAAGATGAAATATAAAAGCAGCATTAAAAAAGCTGATGCAGCAAAATTTGGCTCTCAGAAGATTCAGGGTGACTTCAATGACCTCAGCTGAGGCACCTGGACTCTGCTCACTGCAGTGGAAATTTGTCAGGAGTGCAGAGAAATCGCAGGACTCCAGCACATGGCCAGAACCACGCAAGGCCAGTGTCACCCTCGAGGAACTCTCACCTCACTTTTCCTTTTCCACATAAAACATTTTACTTTCACCATCTGTTTACTCCAGATGGGATGGGAGTTTTCACTGATGCATATATAATGGAGGATGCATGTACTGACTGTAAATGCCTCTCTTTTTGGGGTTAGGTACTGACCATATTTTCAGCTTCAAACTACTATGAGATCGGCAGCAACAGGGGAGCCTATGTGAAGCTGGGGCCGGACCTGGTCCCTCATTTTGTTCAGTACCAAGCCAACAAGACAGCCCACACTCTCACCATGACCCAAAGGCAAGTGCTGAATATTTGTTGCTGAGTATTCACCAAGCCAAAATTCCCAAAGGGAAAACTTTGGGAGCTTTGAGAAAGTTTGGCTGCAGAGCTGAACTTTCACAGCTTGATTTACCAAATAAATAGCCCTAAAGGAAGATTCAAGCTTTGAGCAGAAATTACTGAGTGAGGTTCAGGGGGACAAGGAGGAAGTGTTACAAGAGCAGAAAGGGGTTTTTCATTACTGGCTGCTGATTTTCCAGCTTCTCTTTCCAAAGCCACGTTTCAATTTGTGACCCTTTGTTGCTTCACAAATTGCACAGCTGTTAAAAGCCCCTGTGACTGGCATTGTAGAACCATTGCAACAAAAATGGGGAAACAAAAATGGGTAAACACAAACTGCAGAAGTTCGCTGGGATGGATTGTTTTTCCCTGAACTGGAGCTGACTGCTGACAGCTTGTAGAGGAAGGGCAACGGTTTCTGTGGTATGGCAGGGATTCACTGGATCAATTGGGGGAAATACTGCTCCAGACACATGCAGGGCAGTTGTGTGAGGGTGTGGGCAATCCACGGACAATGCAGAGGACTGGGAACGTGCCTCTCTCTTTTCTGCATCCTTCAGAATCAGCAGAGTAGAGGAGTCAGCCTTTCGAGCCTTGCGGGAGAAGCTGTTTGCTCACACCTCCGCTCTCATCAGCGCATTCAAGGCATACGATAAGGACAATACAGGTAAATTTGAGCCAGGAGCTGCTAAAATAATCCCCTGGTGGGACGGGGTTGGAGAGGCTAAGTTAGGTGCACGTCATAATCCTCAGGCTGCTTTTGTGCCAGCTAGGAAAGCTCTGCTGGTCAGGCAACTGAGTCATGGTGCTGAGGAGATCTCTCTGCATGTGCTTAGGGGGGAAAC
This sequence comes from Aythya ferina, assembly GCF_964211825.1. Taxonomy (NCBI): domain Eukaryota; kingdom Metazoa; phylum Chordata; class Aves; order Anseriformes; family Anatidae; genus Aythya; species Aythya ferina. The sequence continues at coordinate 61,827,374 of NC_140300.1, read as the reverse complement.
AGGGACAGGGCAGTCAGCAGAACAACTTTGTTGTGGGTGTACCTTCCCTAGCAGCAAATCATTCAAAAAAGTCCAGTTTAGCTGTTAGAGCAGCTGTTAACCTTGGGGCTTTTCTATGTTCCTGGGCCACCGAGGAACAACTAGTGGAGTTGCACAGCTCATAAGCTGCAGGGCACACATAGCTGTCAGTCACAAATTTAGAAAGAAATATCCAAAGTCAGTGTGTCTTCACAGTGTTCAGAGGTTTGCAGTCCCACTGATTTGTTACGGTGGTCAAAAGCTGGCTGAGGCTGGAGGGGACAGCATGTGCTTGTGCCCTGCAGCGGCTGTTGCAGGCTGATGTCTGCCTGGCCATGTAGGGTTTTTACCTATACCCAGGTGCTCAAGTGTACCATGGAGAAATGGAGCCATTGCTGGCAGTAGCACAGTAGCCGAGGATTTTTACTTTTAGAGCCGGCTGCGCTGCGGCTTGGTGTAATGGATCTTCTGGAGGTGGCCCTGTGCAGCAGCTAGAGGTGACAGTGGTGCAGCAGGTGAAACAAGCAACGCGCCAGCCATCTTTACGTGCTTTCAGCCACCAGCCTCTCAGAGGTCTCCATGGCTTTCTCTTCTTACAGGAAGGATCACGCTGAGCAACTGGGCAACGGCAGTGGAGTCAGTCTTGCACCTGGGACTGCCGTGGCGAATGCTGCGACCACAGCTGGTGCGCACCACAGAGGATGGCATGCTGGAGTACAAGTCCTGGCTTGATGATTTAGCCATGGAGCAGCGGAGCCAAGAGGTAAGGACTCGTATCTGTCAAAGTGTGCTGCAGAGCAGCTCACAAGGTCTCAGTGTGGGACAGGCAGGAAGGTTCCTGTAACGCAGAGCTGCACAGATGGTCCAGCCATCACAAACCCAGTTCATGAGGCACACACAATGTCCTGTGCACTGCTGGCTAACTCTTGAACGCAGCAGCTATTTTTACTTATGGGAGGGTCTGCAGTAACTGCTCAGAGAAAAGAGAGCTGTTGGAATGGGTAGAAAGAGTGTCCATGTTGTCTTTCAGCGCATCCAGTCGAGCTTGTTGGAAGTCATTTATCGGAACAGATCCAACTTGGAGACTATATTCAGGATCATTGACAGAGATCACTCAGGTAAGGAGGCGTGCAGGGGGTGCCGGTCACTGTGTTGTGTTCCATTCTACTTTTGGTCTTCTTTATTATCTTCAAAGGCATTTATTTAATGGTTTAGGGTACACATCACCTTCCTTCCTACACCGTTTTTTTTGGTTCTGGCAAGTTGTATTATGTCTCTTTGCTGCTTCTAAGTTGTATTTTATCCACTGTTCTTCACACTAGGAAGTTTAGTTGCAGCATGTGAAAGTCATTCCCTTCGTTTAGGGTAAGCAGGTAGTGAATCTGAGCAGGCGTACATCCCTGCACAGAGTAGGAGCTGGCAGCGTGGTGCTAAGGTGGCTGTGCCTTTTTGCCCTGCAGGTCTCATCTCGTTTGAGGAATTCCACCAAACCTGGAAGCTGTTCAGCTCCCACATGAACATTGAACTCACAGACGACGGCATCAATGACTTAGTTCGCAGCATTGACTTCAATAAAGATGGAAACATCGACTTCAACGAGTTCCTTGAAGCCTTCCGCCTTGTCAAACAGACACAGTAGTGAGAATTCGGAGGGGATTGCCACGTCCAATGCCTTGTCTGCAAAGCCAGGACTCCTTCCTACCTAACTGCAGAGCATGCTTGCAGCTGCAAAACAGGGAAAGGGAAAGCAGGGACCTGTAGCACTACTGCAAAAGCTGAAAATAGGGACCACTCCAACCAACAGCTGTGCTCTGTTTTGGGAAGGTAAAAGTACAATAGATAAAATGCACTTCAGTTACACCACATTTAAAGAAGAGCTCCGTTCCAAGTAGAAATCCTTGCTCCAAGGGAGCTACAATTTAATTTCTTTTGTCAATGCATGTGATGAAATCTTAAAGATCTATTCCAGTTTAGTAAAATGGAATTAAAGGCATTTCTTGGGGGCCGTGTTTTAACCAAATAGCAACTGCTACTGCAGTCTTCCTTTTATGAAACATTTCTTCTCAGTTGGCTGGTCCTGGGCCTTCTCAGCTGTGCTAGCACCACTGCTATTTCTGTGATGATACCCCTCTCCCCTGTTGCTCCTTTGCTTCATTAAGTTTGCAGCTACTACATATGTTCAGTTTATTTTTCAAAGTGTTGCTCAACTATCTTGAGCATGCAAAAGAGTCTCTCACATGGGGGGGGGGAGGGGTCTTAAGTAATCTGCTGAAGCTATCATTTTTGTCAAGGGTCATAGGAATGGACAAGGTAGCTCCCAGCTGCAGTGATTCTGTTGCAGGCTCAAGATTAGTTTACATTCAAAGCACAATACAAATGCAGCATAAAAAGCATGGGGGAATTTTTAAATGAAGTGTTTGCAAAGAAAAAAACATCCTCTCTCATATCTACAGCATCGTCATTCTAGCTGTTTCTCCAGTGCACGCAGATCTAAGGGATGTGACACTGTTTTAGTTTGGGGACTGAGGCTACTCAGGAGCTCTGTGGCAGCTGGCTGGGTAGCCTGTTATGTGCAGTGCCTAGAGGAAAGTGAAGTGCATTAACCTGGACTTGTTGGCAGCTTCACGGCTTTACTGACAGAGCTGAAAAGGAGCCAACACCATGCACAAGTTATTACAAAGTCAGACTGAATTTATTACTCTCCAGAAATTAAAAAAAAAAAAAAAAGGAAGACATCATCTACACATCTTGTTGTTAGTTGAGGGACAGAAAAGCTTCTCAGAATTCACATATGTAAACAGTCCAAAGGAAAGACAGACACTGGAGAAGTCAAATTCCTGCAGATTGCCCCAGAAAACTACCAGTATTGTGAAGACCAACAATAGTTACAGCAGCATACATATCTGTAATGATTTAGATTAGCTGTTTACATAATGCTGTTACTTGTTTTGACAAAACCATGGAAGCAGGCTAAGCTTTCCACAAACCAAGTCACAAGTAGAACAATGCCCTCACCACTGTATTTTCTAAGACAATAATGTTGTAAAAAAAAAAAAAAAAAAAAAAAGGAAAAATGTACAATAGTACATATAGTTTTATAGTAGAACAGTATCTGAACAGATTCAGTTTTCCTTCTTCTATTAAAGCATATACAGCTTTATAAAATATAAACCTTCCAAAGGTCAAGTTCAAAAGCTTAGAAGAGGCTTTGCTAATTCTAATGATAACAGAAGACATACCATTACTCCTAGAAGATACACATTTTATTTTACCTCGCCAGTTTTAGCCTTGGAAGGTGAACCATGAACTTGAATAATATGTTCCGTGCGAGCCCAGCAGCGAGTGACCCGTCAACTGAAGACTCCTCCTCTGATGGGAATGCTCTCGTTCAGCCCATGTTCTATTAGTTTGATGTCCTCCAGGTCATCCTTTATAATGCTAATTAAGTGACTAAGGCCTTCCTGCTGCTGCTTCAGATGCTGCAGGTATTTTCAAAAAACAACATGAGTGTACTTTAACTTCATAGATTTTAAGTAACATTTCTCAAAGCAGTCACGGCTGGTGGCCTTGGCAAATTGAAAAGTCCAGCTTTCTTGGTAAAAAGAAAAAGTAGCATTTTCTGCACTAATACATAACTGCATACCATAACTGTATATAAACTTGAGGCACCATCACTGAGAACTGTAAAAAGGACTACCCTCAAACAAAAGCCATATAAAATTCTCAATACATCTCCCAAATTAGTGCCCAGCACACTTATATGACCAAGTTGTGACAGTCTACTGGGTAGTACTTACTTGCTTGATTTCCCTTAAGAGGTCTGCATCTATGTAATAGCGCTCTTCAGCCCTCACTGCTCCAAAGTGGTTTTGCATCCTGATTTGGGACATAAGCTCATTCAGTCTGCCCTGGGAAGAGAGAGGAGAAGAGAGAGGTTTAAATTAAACAACTTATTTACATCTGTCAGAGCTCCAGCACACATCACTCCGAATCACCAAGGCAGGAAGAATTACTGATTATGCTAGTTTTGGCTCAATTTTTATTTTTTTTTCTTGTGGAAGGCATGCAAGGAGCAAGCAACACTAATACTTTTAACTCAAAAATACTTAGACCTATCAGACATGCAGCAGAAAACATGACGCCGCAACCTAGTAACACTGCTGGACTTCTCTTCTGAAAGCTTTCCACAAGAAATACATACACGTGCTTTGGAAAATTTACATTGTTTTGTGAGGAGAAAAAATGGGTTGTTCAAGTTCTGAGCCAAGTTCTATTAACTACTCACCTTGAACTGTGTAGGTGCATTAAGTTCACACTGAATAGTATCTAACTGTACACGAAGCTGCTCTTCATCTGCTTGAATGGCATAACCACTTTTCCTTTGGATCTCCTGCTTTATTAACACCTGCAAAAGAAGCCTTTGAGGTTCATTAGAGAAGACTTCGCTCCTCTCTTTCTCCACCAGCCCAGTCAAATCTCTTTTTGCCCTTCCTCTGAAAACTGTTTCATAAGATTTGTTCTGTCATTCATTCTGCTGCTCTGAGTCTCCAGGGCAGTCCCACATCTTCTGGGTAAGTGAGAAAGTCTCCAAAGCAGAGAGACATGCGTTTGAAGCTTTCCCTGACAGCCCTGCATTTTAATTCAATGAATACCTTTAGATGAAGTCAGAATTTCATTTTCAACACTAGCTGTGCACACAACTGCAGAGGTCATACTGGGGATTCCATCCCCTTTCAGTTTGATTTCTGGCACCAGCCTGCACATCAGAATGAGTTACTTTGAATATCCGTGTTACCTGTAAGGTTCTGTGAGATAGCGCCATCAGTTTCCTTTTGTACTGTGCAATTTTTGCCATAGTGGTTGTCTGGTTTTTCTGTAGCTCACTGATATCTTCTGATATTATCTGCAGATGACATGAATAAGTTGGAAGTCATTAAAGTGTCTGATAACAAAGCACATTTGTTCTCATTTGAAACCATGAGTTTCAAAAGAGTACTCAGTCCAGCAACCTAAGGTCGTTGCAAAAGATGATTTCAAAAAAACTTTTTGCTGGACCTTTACAGTTTTGGTCACTGTTTATTTTTATATGCAGGTGAGACTTCCAGAAGGCATAATGTGTGCCCAAATTAGAGTCCATGTCAATGCAACTTAATACAGCTGTTTGATTTAGCCTGTAACAACATACTAAACTTGAGCCTAAACAAAACACAACAAACAAAAACAAAACAAAACACACTAGTCAGATTTTGGGCCAAAATATATTAATTAATATATTAAGGAATTAGAAGAAAAAAAGATACACAGCCCCATGCACATGGCTCCACCACCAGTTTTGAGCACACAGAAGAGAGGCTCATATAATAACACCTCCTTCATCAGCAGCAAGCAATCACAACAAAGATGAGAAACCTTACATCTAATCGAGTTTGATGCTGTTTGGTCATCTGATCTTGGACCTTCAATCTTCTCAACAGTTCTTTGAAACCCACCATTGGCACAGGAATAAGCCTACAAGAATAGAAATATTTCTTACAAAATGTTTTTTTTGTATGAGACATGTAGCACTGATTAATAATTACAAATATAATCTAATGGTGATCTAAGTGATCTTGGCTTTTGATAAATCAAGATATGTTTTGGTAAGTTCTAGAATCCTCTCTATTCCTAATAACCTTCTCCTTTTTCAGAAGGAAATCAGCTTAAGCTGCCTGTAACCACTGGAAGGCACAAGAGTACAATTTCAGCTTCAGGGATAAAGAGAAAAAAAAAAAACAAAAAACGTAGTGATTGCAAAAAAAAAAAAAAAAAGTCAAAAAAGTCACAATAGCTAGGCCATAAAATAGAGAGCACTGCAAATCCAAGTAACACAAGTTAGGCTCTTCATCCTGACTTCTCTTAAGCACCTAAATGGGTAAAGGGATTAGGGAGGTATGTCTAGTTAACCTTATTGCTTTATATTATACCAGCACTGGACAAAGTTATTCTCTACTGAGTTTCTTACCCTTTACCTGAAGGTTACTACTCAATATTCTGCTTTTCTCCCCTCTTTCCAAGTGTTTTTGTAACAGTAGGACAAACTATTACACTTACTTGTCAGGATCTGGATTATCAACTTTGGCTTGTTCCCATATAATAGGATCAACACCTTAAAAAGAAAAAAAAAAAAAGTATGGACAAATCTGAATAGATAATACATCTTGCAGCTGCAGCAGGAAAAACACCAGGAAATACAGAAGCCACATAAACTGTGCTTAATGACTGTTGTACAAATATAAGGTTAATTAAACAAGGGTAGTTCTTAAAATCTCAGTCCTGGGCTATGACAAAAAGCCCAGTCCAGATGGCAGTTGTGACTTGTATTGGTTTGAAATGGCAGGGAAGGAACAACCAACAGATTATCAAATCAGACAATCCATGCTTAAAGAAGAAAAATTCCTTATTGCTTCCACTGTATGCTAGACTTCGTCTATCGTTCCCCTTCAAGTTGCTTATTGTATGCAACAAATAAAATCAGTAATTAAGCAATCTAAGGACCAAACCAGTTTCCAAGGTGATCGCAGTAGGAAGTATCATGGCTCCTAGCAGGATGCGTCTGAGGATTTCAACTGTTTACAGAACAGTTGTGTATTTTGCCATGAACCACTTCATCATGTGAACACATTAAAAGCAATCTAATTGTACTAACTAGTAATTCAACATCATGATTATTACATTCTCCAAACCTCACTGCAAACCACATCAGTGTATAAAACGGACATCTAGGAAAAATGCGCATGCTGGAGAAAAAAAAGCAATACATACAAGAAGGTCTTTCTGACCAGAGACAGACATGTCCAGCACAGACAGCAAACACGGCACGAACAGCAAACTAGAACCAAGCTGTTTACTTGCTGCCTGTAACCACGTAACGTATGGATACAGGCTAACAGATCCTCCCCCCAAAAAAACTAGGAAGCAGATAAAGGACGTGATTATTCTGTGATTCTGATACGTAGCTTTTTTTTTCTCCATCAGACAAATACAAGTGATTGATAATAGCCAAATCACACAGTCCACTGCTATGGATAAATTACTGATACTTACTGATAAATCAAGTTTTTGCACATCTATCTTAATAGATTATGTTGTGCTTCAGTGGGCAAACTGGCTGTAATTAAAAACATGTCATCGCATCTGAATGCCTTGGAACCACCTGCAGTTTCCAGTGGACCAACACCTGCATTTTTCCTAGAGAACTTAAAAACCACCCAGCAGAGCCCCAGTCGTGCCCCCGCGCAGCCCCAGACCACATACCAGCTGGAGGATTCTGAAGGAGCTGTTTGACTTGGGCCGGGGAAAGCTCTGTTCTGGCCATGGAGAGACTGACTCCCAGCTGCTGCAGGGACGATTTTATGTTGGCTTGTTCAAAGTGGGCATACAGGGTTGTTGCTGGAACTCTCCTCGAGGTGCCGTTGGGTGAACGCTCAACAACGTAAATGATCACTTCTGTCCTGAGCAAGACAAACGTGTACTGTGAGACAAAGCAGCAGTGTGCAGAGACTAACGCAATGAAGAACAAATCTAAATCAAAGTTACTGCTTCTCCCAGCTGACTGAATTTACTTTAGTTGAGATATAAAGTTAGGCTACAAAAGCACAGTGCCCCCTGGTTTTAACAACCATACTAGGTACTGATACTAGTACTGCATTAGGAATAACCTAAAAGCTTTGGTCTTTTTAAAAAAAAATTAATAAACTGCAGTAAAGTAACAAGTAGAAATGTCAGCGTCATCTCCAATTTTTGCTGCTAAGCAGGGTCTGGAGAAGCCTGTTTCCCAAATAGAGCTGAGGTCTTCAGCTGTGCACTCCACCAAAAACAATAACATATACAGGAAAGATATTGGTCTTAATGCCTTAAGAAAAAGCAAGAAGAAACGAGAGACATTCAACTCCAGATGAACAGATTTACAATCACGTTGAGTGGAAGATGTATCCACCACCATTTACTGAGCAGACTAGGTGCCAACCCTTTTTATAACATGCAACCCTGAAGAAAAAAGCAAAATTGTGTCAAGTTCACATACTGGTCATCTGGCATCGTTTTAACACCTTCTATGTTGACAGTGAGGGTCTGGTTTCCTCCCAGAATTTTGTGCAGTGATTCTACGAGCTGCTGCTGCTGGCTGCGAATATCTGTTTCTTTTCTATTAAAGACCAAGACAACAAGGCCATCTTCGTCTTTGTTGTTGGGCATTAAACTGTAACCCACAGCCTGAAGAAGAGCAAACAAAAAGACAGGGATACATTACTCAGCAAAAAGTGTATCTATGTGGCATGAAGGGGGGGACTAAACCAAGATAAACCACTCAACTTTTGAGCAGCTGGTTCAAAATATCTCACAACATATTTAGAGATGCAGAAACATAAAATCAATCCCACTTTAAAAGCTACACTCACAGGCCCACCAGTAGAGCAGCTTTTGAAACAATTCTGAATTTTCACAAAAATAGTTCTTAAAAGTCCATTCCCCATATTCAAACAATCAGAACTATGGATGAGCAGATGGCAACTTTGCCAAATATTTGTGGTATTTCAGAGCTGCTATCAATAAAAATATTTTTAAAAACTTAAAACTTTTTCTAAGTTGCAAAAGGAACCATAGAACCAGAATCCAATACAGAAAGATTGCTAGAGACTTACTGAAGGGTTTTACAATATTAAATTTTCAAGTACCTCAATAAAAAACAGTTACTGACGTAACCCAATTGAAAGATAAGCCAACCACAAATCTACCTGGATTTCTTCACATTTCTAATCCTGTATATATAGACAGTGTGCCCAAGAGTACAAGACAAAACACTGACATGAAATATTTTTACTAGCGAAGACATATCAAGTAAGGTTCCCGCAATCTGGGACAGCCAATTTTCCTCACAGTAAGTGTGATGTTTGTACAATTGCTTATAAAACTTAATGTTGTCTTTATCCTTGCTGTGATAAAGCTGTAGTAAGGTTAGATGTTTTCATCCAGCATCATGATCCAGTCTAGGAACACTTTCTGCTATCTGTGCTAAGCAGCAGTGTATTTTCTGAATTGCAAAACAAAACAAAACAAAAAAAAACAACCAACAAACCTCTGTTGGCTCCAAAATTAACTCCGCATCTTGTATGAAATATTTAAGCTGATTACTCATTATAAGCAAAAGCAGAATGAGCAGTTTTCACCTCATCTTGCCCACATGAAAGAAAAAGTAGGGAGGCACCGCCATGCCCAGCCTGACCTGAATCCTCAAGTCTAAAACTCAGCAAGAAAGTCAGCAGGTGCGAGATTTGCAGAGGATGAAGACGTACGTGTTCTTTGTTAACATGGTAAGCAAGAGCTGGTACTGCTGACAATGCCATATAGAGAATAGAGCCAGCTTTAGCACTTGCAAGGATAAAGGTAGAAGAAATCTTTGAAAATCAATATATTTCCAATGGCCAGCTTCACAAAGAGTTTTTCTAAAGTATGCGAACCAATGAAGAAAGACTGTTAAGTTCCTATTCCACATACTGAAAGTTTCTCTCAGGTATGAAGGATTATTTCAGGTAGTTTCTGTGCACTGACCTTAATGCTCTCAAAGAAGAGGCAAATTGCACAATCACAAAATGTTTCATGATGCACATATATGCACCCATTAACTAGTATCTCAGCAATACACAGATTTCTAGTATCTATATGTTAGAGCGCGGCAGACGGAACACATGCAGCCGACTCAATATGAGTGGTAAAGCATAGTTCATCTTTATTGTCCGGATAGCCTACTTTTATAGTGAACTTAACAGGGGCAGACAGTGTTTCACACAAGATCATTGGTCAAAAGCACTCAGACAAACAACTACAAGAAAACAACCCCACCTGCAAGAAAACAACCCCCTTGTGATTAGCAGTCACGTAGACCTTGTCCTTGAAGCCAGCTGCTGGTAACAATATTTTTCTGAATTCCTCAATTGGACAACGTGGGAATCATTGTCGTGGGAGCTTCTCATAGTTGCCCTGGTAGCTTGGTTTGCTCAGCTACAGCAGGCCATGAGATTTTCTAAGGCCTACTCCTGGTTGCTTAAAGCAAGCTCAGATCGAACAATTGTTCCACGGACTCATGTCCACGCCCTTTGTGCCGATTCCCAACATCTATACACCTTTAAAGCTTCTATTAATATTTATCAAATTGTTTACATTACCCAGAAAAATAAAGTTTCAGATTTGATTTTGTTACTATTGAGAGTAATTTAACATTCACGAGACATTTAAGACACACAACTAGCAAAGAGAGTAGCTGCCTCAGAACTGTGTGTGTGTGTGTGTGCGTGTGCAGGTAATGAATTCATACCTTAAATCTGCAAAATGGGTTTTCCTGGGTGAACTCCACTGGAGCAATGTTATTGTTGAAGTACCCTTTGCCTGTTCCCCAGAAGGCCTGTAGCTGGTTCCATTTTGCCAAAATGGCATCTCTCTCATCTCCTAAGAGTGTCGGCGCTGAGAGGGCACTGGCTGTATTGATGAGCTGGTTTGATTGGGCAGGCGTCTGAGTAGGCTGGCTGAACAAGCCGCTTCCCAGTGCTACATCAGATGAAGTAAAAAATTAACTCCTTTACCAACAAACAGACTTGCTCGCTAATGCATACCATCTGCATATCATTATTATCTCTTCTTCACTCATTTTAGAAGCAAAATAAATGCAAAGAATAAATAAATATCAGGTAACACTTTTTGAAAGTGTCTCTTTACATCTGATCTTTATCAGCAAAAGAAGTCCTTGAAGGCTGAGTTGAAGAAAAGAATTACTCTTTTTTGCTTAAATGGGACATCTATATTCACTCATGACATGATCTGGTACCTCAATATCCTAATGTCAATCTTGGTTATAATAAATTAAGTGGACTCGGAGCCTGTAGTTGTTCATGATCCAATGTACGGTTAAACTAAATTGAACACCGTTTCCCTCCTGTTTCTAACAAGGCTATGGCTGCCAACAACGATTCTGTAACTGCTAAACCAAAGTGTCAAATACTGTCACTCAAGGGTAAAGTTCGGAAACTTGCTCGAGATCTTATTTAAAAAAAAAGGCAAGGGCTGCAAATGTAGGCACTCCAAAAACCAAATTTCTGACATGTCTTCATCCAGCCAAAGACTGTAACAGGCTCCTTCTGTGACGTACTTCAGTCCCATCACTCAAGCACCAGTGTCAGTCTTACCCTGTCCTCAGCAGCCGAAGCATAAGCCAAGAGAAAGCCATACTTACTGGTCTGTTGCTGCTGGGTACCGAAGCCTCCAAAGCCTAACCCAGTTCCCAACCCAGTACCCAAGCCAGTTCCAGTTCCGGTGCCAAAACTAGTACCAAATCCAAAGCCTTTGTTCTGGGTAGCACCAAAGAGTCCTGGGAAAACAAAGAATTGTTGAGAATAATAGGAGAAAAGTACCTGTGAACTGCAAAACATTGTGAAGGAACATTTAGAATAAAACATTATGCTTTATTCTAAAGTAAATGCTTTGAGATTTGTGCTCTCTTACCGCCAGTGCCTGTATTGGTGGGAGCAGAAAAACTAAATGCTGGTGCCGCAGTGGTGGTGGTTGTCCCGAATCCTCCAAATGCACCTAACAAACAAAGTTTGCAAATAAGGCAGGCTGCGTGTTGTGAAAGGGAACTGTGCATAATGTGACAATGAACCGCACACTTCAAGGGGTGTTATGGGATGTTGACAGATGCATGTGTTATGTTACAAGCACGTGGTTCACACTGACCATGGGTACCGAGTTCATTGTCCAAGGAAATGGGGGAGAAAACATGAACCAGAAAGCCAATACATTTATGGTGCGTCAGAACGCAAATAAAAAAGCAGCAGGTAACAAATGCTCTGTTCCTTCACCAGGACGTGCTTTCCTTGGTGACAGACACAACTTGCAGTAGTATTTCTTACACTGACTGAAGTATTCCTAAGAATTAATGTTGTTGCTACGTGTTTAAAAAGTGATCTAATGTTTTATGAGCTTCGTCGACATTTCTGAAGTCTTAAAAGCAAAACCAGAAAAGAGTCAACTCAAGTCTGCGGCTAGGGGGCACAAATGCTATGCCTACATGTGGGTACTGTCACAGCAATTCTTTCTTTCTATATGGTCTTTTCCCCAAGGCTAGTTTCCCCATAATCTGACAGCCTCCCCATCAGACTTCTTTTTGAGGTTCAACCATTATCCAGAAGAAAACAAATGCAAAAGCCATCTGCCTCACTCAGATTTTCAGGAAAACCAGGTGCTGGCTAGCAGATGGAAACCCCAAGTGAGAGCCTGAGCTCCCCCATGCCAGATAAAGCTCCCCCCAGATATCTTCCCATTTGTCTTCATGGCAGAGGTGTGCCAGAAGCCACTGCAGCACCTCTTTTGGATCCTAATGCACCATCTGATTCAAGGTGCAGCCTGTGGACATCTGATCTGACTAGCCCTAGAATACCAAATCTCCGTGTCTGAGGCAGCTTTTGTGTGTTCAAAATGAAGAAGGAAAGCCTAGTATATAGGATGTGTCAAAAAAAATGCTGCCACTGCTCATTCATGTTATCACCAAAAAAAAAAAACACCCACCCACAAATTGTCTTGGTAAACCTACTGCACTTACTGTTCTGTATATATATGAAATAAAAAGCTTAAACAAAAGCTGTCACGCAACCACATTCTATTTTCATTCAGCAAACATCTTAATGCAACTGGATGTAAGAGATGTTCCCAGTAACATTCAACTTTCAGTCCTACCAGTGGGTGAGCAACCCTAGCAGGAGTACCATCAGATGGCACAGTTTTTAGGTAGACTGGTATTTACAGGAATTTAACATCCTTTCTTAAAAAAAAAAAAAAAAAAAAAAAAGATCTAAAAGTGCAACTACTAAACAAATTGTGTATTAGAGTTCAAATTCAGCTACAGAAATACAGTCCAATAGCATTCATATTAAAAAAAAAAAAAAAAAAGAAGAAAATAAAAGATCCCTTGAGCACACAAAACAGGTAAGATTACTCTAACACAGGGAGCAATGATGCTGTGGAATGAATAGAATTCCTATACGAGCAGCGGCAATGAGACCCCATGTGCTAATTCTGTGAGAAAAAGCATGAGATATCCATGTAGTACACTTTTTTCTTTTTCTTTTTAAATGTGATGGAGATTACCTTGAAATTTATCATCTGATCACCCAGAATTGATAGATCTACATGGGGCCAGAAAGGGTGTTCTTAACCAGCACCCCACGCACACATCTCGCCAGGACCCTCGCAGAGAATCTTTTGAGGACAGCCTGGGGTGCGCACCATGTCAAGGTGCAAAACGGCGTTTTGGAAAAAGAGGTAACAGCGAGGGCTGTTCGTCTTTTTGTGCTGATCGTATAAAATTTGTTTCTCCACAGAAACTACTGAGGTGCAGCGCATTCATGATAACCAACGGAAGGCCAATGAGACAGGGAGGATGAAAAACATGACTGCAGTAGTCCAAGAATCTCAAGTCAGGCAGCTTGGTGTTAGGACCAACTCTGTGATTGCTCGTGGTTGCCTGGGTTAAAAGGAGAATTAACATTTCTGTTCTGCTAGGTAATTGAGGCTTGATTTTAGACTGGGTAAGACTGGCAGGGTACCACAATCCAGTGGTCCAGAGACTGAGCATTTGGTACATGGTTGTTTTTCCTCAACAGCTATGTCTGAATAATTTAACAGGCAATAAAACCCCCTACAAGTCTATGGCTCTCCAACCTGTACCACCTTCAGGGCTTTTATCTCCAGTCTTCATGGATATGAAATAAGATTAGTACTAAATATGGATTCTCAGGAATGTAATTCTTGGACCCCTGCTATTAACATTGATTACAGAACAAGCATTTATGCGTTATCTACCTGCACTTGCCAGACTGTTACCAAAATTGAATGGTGGAGTTGAGGTAGTGGAAACACCGAAATTCCCAATATTAAAATTCACTGCAGGATTAGCAGTTAATCCGAAACCCCCAAAATTAAACCCACTGGCAGTGGAGTTTGTAGTTTCAAGCCCACCAAATCCTGGCAAGCGTGAAGCAGAAAAAGAGCAAGGTAGCATTAGTTCTAAGTAAAAGGTAGGTTCAGGAAGTAAAAGCTGAAATATTTTACCATCCCCAGAGACAAAACAGGCATAGTTAGAGCAAGAGGAAGATATTAACTGGCATTAAGCATTGTTTACCGAACACAAACAGGACAGTTAAAAGCATTCTGTTTAACCCACTCTATCACTACTGCAATGGGATTACTTTTCAGCTATTCTGCAAAGCAAGCAACTCACGCTTTTCCCAACCTTCAACAGATCTTCAATAGATCTATATGTGAAAATAACCAAGCAATTTGAGATTCCCATTACGAGCAATTTTACCCAAGACTGCCCGATAGAGCTGCATCTGCGCGAGCGTGGCTGAGGAGCACCACGCACTGCTAAGGTACCCCTTCACTGCAGTAGCAAGCCCAACAATAAGTATTGCGGGATTTTTCACCTTGTATTTGCAAATACGCTCTACGCTCGCTGGTGTTTCCTGATGAAGGTTTTTAGTGCTCGGAAAAAGAGGATGGTAGAGCGGCTCTGATCGCCTAGGAGCTGGGATCGCCAGCTCGCAGTGCTCGGGGGGCATGCCAGGCCTGAGCCCAAGCAGCGTGAGGCGATTTTTCTCAGGATAAAACCTCAAGGTGTGCTTATGAAGCAGCACGAGGCGATTTTTCCCCTTAAGATGTTCTTACGAAACACGAGGTCCGTCCCTGCAGCCCAGCGGGCGCCCAAACCTGTGCTGACCGCCGGGAAGGAGCCCAGACCCCGCCAGCCCGCAGGACCAGGACCCGCTAAGCACGTTTCATCCCCCCACAGGCCGGCAGCGAGGCGGGGAGCCCGCGGACAATTTTTCTCCCCTCAGGATTTTTAACCCGGGGCCGCTCCGAGGGCGGCTCCGGGCGGCCCCTCAGCGGCCGCCTCACGGAGGGGCGCGACCGTTGGCGGGCTGCGCGCGTTTGGGGGAGGTTAGCGGGGGCCGGGAAGGGGGGAAGGGAGAAGGGAAAGGAGACAGCGGCCGCCTTCCTTCGCTCACTCACTCACTCACTCACTCACCCGTGGGGTTGGCCGCCCCGGTGCCCGCCGCCGCCCCGAAGTTGAAAGCCATGAGGGGAAGAGGCGTGTGGGTGCTGCCGGGGAGAACAGGCGGTGCTTCCGACACCCCCCCCCCCCCCCCGCAGGCTTTCTGCGTGGTACCGCCCGGCGGAGCCCCGCCCGCTCTGCCCGCGCTCGGGCTGTACCACTGTGGGGGGCGGGGGGGAGGACGGTGTGTGTGGGGGGTGGGGGGGGGGAGCTCTTGGAGGCTGAAGGAAGTCTCCTAGGGGTTGGGCTTTCCCTCAGGGAGCTAAAATCCTCCGGGCTTTCCCTAAATATCGTGTTCTCTTTCCCTAAATGCCATGTTCTTTCCAGCCATTGGCCAGGGAAGGAGGGGAATACCACAGCAACGTGGAGGTGACTAACTCCAGGAACATGGCTGGCGTCCGGCGTGTGGCAGGAGCAACTTCGGAGTGAAAACCGAGCAAAGAAAGTTCCCGAAGTGTTTTCACTGAGCGCTGCCTTCCAGGCTGGCCGCCCAAATAACAACATTTGAGGCAGGGGCGCTGAAAAGAGGGGACAGTTTCTGTTTACGATGTGAAATTGCTCCCGAAATGTCTCCAGAAAGTGGCAATGAGTCTCCCCTTCCCTGGTGTGTGCTTGTGGTCCATGAGGCAACAGGCAGGCAAATGTCCTACCAATGTACCAAACTGCTCCTCGGCCAAGGCTTAGGATACAGATTTGTTAAACTCAGGCCTTCTGCTGAGGCAAAGTCTCTCAGCAGGGCTGTGAGCACCATGGGCTGCAGCGAGTGCTTTTAGCAAACACAGATAATAACTAATTGCAATTACCTTCAAACGTCCTGGTTGGAACCGGCTGCAGACGAACAAAATTGTTGAACAAAGCACCAGCTAGGCCAGAAAACAACAAACCAAAACAATGGAAAAAAACAATACCTCTATTTAGAATAAAATAATACATTTTAAAATATGTTTTGCTATCCAGATCCAATAGAAATACTTCCCAATTAGAATATCCCTTTCGCCATGGGAAAAATACTTTTGTAATTTCTGAAAACAAGTTTCCACTTGGCAAGTAAAAAACTCTTACAGCTTTTCAAGGCCCTACACATACCTTAATACAGAGGTGTGCTTTTATCCTGAACAATAAATGTAACCGCCAAATCTGCATTCATATTAAACCACACAGCTGAGAACTGTGACAAACACCAGAGGAAAAAAAGAACACCGTTTTTGTGCCTTCCACCATCAAGACGAATGTTGTGTTCTGTTTTGTTGTCTTCTGTTTTTTCAAGTTGAAGGGAAACAAATCCAAATCTTAAGGATAGATGTAACACTAGCATGCAATAGGATTGTGTGCAGTTAGAACAGTTACGAGGTCTGTACGTAAAAGCATTTCCAGTCACTGGATTCTTTCTCCCCGATAACTACAGATACTTAAAACGTTTCACACGATATTTTGGATTAGTCGTACAAATCAGTTCTGTGGAAGGACCAATGACATTAATAGTAAACAGTCAGTGCATACTGGTAGTAAGCAGCGCGCAACACTTTACAGAAAAAACAATACTAGGCCTACAGGAAAAATGACAGGTCTTCCTGGGTGGTACGGGAACCTGCTGTGCCTTTACAAGGGTACTCTGCAGCCCATGCTCCTAAGGCCATTTGCAAAATTTACCCCTGTCATTTCTGTGATGAATCAGGCCTTTGTTCTTTTCACTGATATAGTGGTTATGATCATCTATAGGTGTCAGTGCAGGTACGAGAGTGCAGAGCTGAAAAAGCAGGATCTTGAGCAGTTTTAAAATGCAGTTTTAAAGTTGTAACTTAGCTGGTAAGAAAAGTCTTCTCCCTTGATGACAGTCCAGATTCTCTTCCGTCTCTATGCCACAATAACTTACACTTGACACGATTGTTTCTCCACGGTGGACAACGGTGGGTAGTGGTAGTTGCTATTAGGTCAGCTCTAATAATTTATTCTCCAAGCTCACATGTTAAAGAAAATCTACTACTATGTCCTGATGAGTGGGGACCTTTCTTCTTCGGTACTCTGCAAGAGAGAAATTTTAACACAGGAAAGTTAAATGTGGCACATCACAGAGCTTCCACAGTTGGGAAGCTGGATTTCTGAAACTCCCGACAGGAAAGGAAAAAGCTTGTCTCCTACTTCTACGTGCAGTTTCATGGAGGAGAACCAACGCTGTGCTGGGGAGGTGCTGGAGGGTGGATGGCAGCTTTGGCAGGGGCAGGCACTGGGCTACAAAGAGCTGTCCCAAATTTGCTTACTCCAGAGGATGGAGAGGATTGAGGCAAGTGGAAGAAAAGGGCCAGGATGTTCTCCTTGCCCCCACTGGAGGGCAGGATGCTGCCATCTCTAAGGACAGCAAGTGAGGTGAGGCAGGAATTAGGCCTACCAAGATCATGCTCTGCATGCCAGTGGGGCCAGAGAAAGCTCACGCTGCAGGATTCACAGTGTGAACAGTGGGTAATGGGCAAGAAATACAGCGAGACACATCCTGCAGAGAAAGCAGTCCTCCTGGAAGCTGGGAGATACGAGGCAGTGATGGGGCAAGTTGTTGATTAGTAGGATATTAAGGATGCAACATAAATGGGAAGGCTCAGGTCGCATCTTTGCAGGGCTGTGGAGCAGGTTGGGAAAGTGATGAAAGGAAGGAGGGAATCCGTGTATCTGGAGGTGCGGTGTGCTCAGTTCTGGGCACTGCATCACTGAACTGTCAGGGACATCCCCCAGCCAGAGGGATTTCAGCAAGGACTCAGCGCGGCAGATGTGCTCATTCACAGGCAAAATAAAGGCCTGATTGCTCCGTTCCCCGTGGCACATTCCAGATGATGAAAGACCATAACCACCTTGGTGGGAGGTGGATTGCAAACAGACCTGTAACTGGCTGAGTTACTCTTACATCTGCAGGAAAAGCAACAAAAGTAACAGAGAAAACATGAAACTGAGGTGTCACTTGGTCATTTTAATCACTGTGTAGCATCCAGGAACATCCAAGAGGGCTGGTATGAAGCCAGCACATAGGGAGGGGAAGGAATGCCTGGGGCAGGGGCCTCAGGCAATGGGACAGTTTTGATTTTCTAGTTGAGCCTGCCAGAAATGTGAGCAAAAGAAAAAGGAAGAAATGAACAAGGAAAAAGGACAAGGATCTGCTGTAAGGGAACCTGAAGTATGGTCCTGAGAACCCCTGCTCATGAAATGCTTCCTGGGTGCCCAGAGAGAACTGCAAGAGTGAAGCAAGAGAGACAGAGATCGGTTCCTCAAAGCTCGAGGAAGGAAGGCTGAGGACTCTCCGCCACTGCTGCCACCACCATCACACCCCTACCCAGCACTGGGTCCCACAGACTGAAATGAAGCACAGACACAGCACAGCTGGGAGCTCTGGCAGTAGGCATAATGGTGCTTTCTCAAGTGGTTTTAAGAAGGTACTTAGCCAACATCATATAAGCGAGACCACACTAAGACCACAGCAGCTACAGGGAGAAAACAGCCAACTAGAGTACCCAGTTTGTCTCATCTGAACCCTACTGCCTTAACTGTTCGGGTGAAGTTTGAATTTCAGCATTGCTAACGAACAGCCTTAATGCCAGCATGTCATTTTGTGACAGAACCCTTCATAAATAGATGTACAAACTAGCACTGTCTGGATAAAACTATCTGTGTGCTGTTGTCTGTAAAAGTCAGCTGTTCTTTGGTCATGAATTTGCATAGCGGTTCAGAAGAATAATCAACTGGCATAAGGCAATTGTTTCTGAGAACACTGTCCAATTGCCTGTGATTTAATGTCCAACAAATATGGTGAACTTTTGCATCTCACCCTTCAGGGTCCTCTAGACAGGCTGATTTTTTATTTTTTTTACTACTATCAGCAAGGGAGTTAGGCACAGAAGCTACGACCTGCCTTACCACGTTCCGTATATTAGCTGCATTCCTTTGTTTTCATGCATTTATTCTGAGTCTATTAAAACTTCCCCTCCCTAGAAAGGTCATTTTAAACAAAAACAACACATAAAAATGTTTGTGTACAAAAAGATACTGAAGAAATAAATCAACCAAAAGAAAATTAAACACAGACTAACATACAGTAAGCAAAGTTGAATTAAAATGCTACTTACCTCTTCACTTACTCCCCGGGACCTGCACACGAGCACAATAAAAATAATCCCAAAAACAATTCCGATAGCCATGATTACAAAGGGGATTCCAGTTACAACACTGGCTTCCAGCAAGACGTGCTTGAGTTTGCTGGCAGATGCTTCATCAATCAGAACACTCTGGAGCAGAGAAAGATGAAGAGAGAAGAAAGACTGATTTCTGTCCGTCTTTATATTAGGCCATTTTACCTTTGTGAGGTGTAGGGTAACAACAGTTCCACAGTTCTCCACCTCTGCTTCATTGCTTCTTGATATACCTTCCCTCTAAGAATCCTTAGCTCTCCTTCTCTGGCCAGAGGGATAATCTGCTCTGCATTTCTAAATGAAGTAGTGACTTTGAATGCTCAGTTTAGGAAAGCAATAATATGGACCTGGAGTAATGGCATGAATCATCAAAGCTAGAGTGTTCCCTGAATCCCTGAATCCAGTGAAGGCAGTGATCCAACTACAGCACAGACTGTGCTACTACTGCATTCATAGAGGTCTCCACACAAAAAGATGTGATCCTGCAAGCCTTCTGCCTCTTCCTTGTGGCCAGTACTCTGCAATTACAAAGCCCACCTGACAGTATTTTCCAGAACTAAATTTAATGCAACGGTCAACAAACAGCAAGAAGGTATTAGTACGAAACAACAGCTTCCTACCATCACTATACAAAGCAACAGGAAAACATGCATTTCTTTCCTGGCTAGCTCAAAGACGGTATTTTAGCAAGAATAAACATGCCACAATGCTGCAAAGAAATAACATATTTACCTCATTTAGATACATCACTGGGAAAATTAGTGTTCGGATGTTGCCTGTTTCACTGTGTAAAAAAACAACAATAAGAAATGATGCTTTTCCAATTTTCCAACTTGAAGGTTCTGAAGACAGATTATAATACAACAATGAACAATGAAACTGTCCCCAGAGAAACTCTAGACTTGATTTTCACCTCCCCACTCGAGCAGAACAATCTAAATCTTCAAAATGCTAAATAATTTCTGTTTTGGGATTTGGTGGCGAAAGAAAAAAAGGGATCCATAAGAGGCTCATTAATAACTTACTGAATGACAGATTTGTGCCAGTCAGCAGGAATGCTAAGCTAAGCCGATGTTGAAGGTTACTCATACTTGTAAAACACAGACACTATTGTCCACACAACATAAACAGAACAGTATAAAAAAAAAAAAAAAAAAAAAAAAAAGAAGTTTGGCACACATGAAATAACAGCTTGCTCCTGAGTTGTTTTAATGCAACAGCTCCTGGCCACTAGAAAACAAGGTGAAGAAACACTGACCATCCCATAAAGATTGGGGTAGTTAAAACACTTCTTTTTTAGTTATAATATGTGGCAAAGCTGTGCCAATAAGCTGAGTAGCTGCGTAGCAAGGTTTGCTGTATGGACTGCCTAAGTCTCAGGACAGCGGTTTCTCGTTATCGTACCAATGCAGTTGCCAAGGCAAGGTCTTTCTCTCTACCTGACCTAAGCCCTCCCCTCAGAATTTTGGATAGGACTTGCTGGCTGTTTTGGGACACACCACTTGATTTTCTACTTTGAAGGGATTATTCCTTTTTGTTTGGTTTTCACGTGGATACTGCTGAGAAGTGATGGCATTTGCAGTATATATTTTCTAAAAGCTGTGAAGAGTAGGATGGCATGTCCTCACTGCAGTGAGCAGCAGCTCTCCGAGCTCTAGCCCCACTCCATTGTGGCAGACCCTCTCTTGGAGTTGCATCAGTGTAGTATGACTGATGCCACCACAAGCATCATGTGTAACTTGTCTCCAGCAACTTCTTTTCTTGAATACTGTCTTTACTCAGCAGAAGGAACTGTAATAGCCACTTCGTCTGTGATTGAAGAGCGTACTGCCAAATTAAGATTTGACTAGATTTCTCCCTCTCATTTTCTCTCTCCAACCAATATTCCATCTGAACACTGCAGACAACTTTGTTTTGAATATCAAATCAGGTCTGAGATATCCACCCTGCAGCACTTACAAAAATTCAGGTAGTTTTCTGACATGAACATTGATCTGCATCCGCTTGGCTGCTTGAAGGACAAGCCCTGTCAGCTGGGGAATAGAAGAAAGCAGTTAATTATTATTAATATTATTATTTTTAAAGAGTAAGCATGAAATAGGCATTAGGAGAATACAATGTAACAGCTACACTGATGTGGACTTGACAAGGCAATGTAAGACCCACTTAGGGTTATTATTTATTTCCCTTCACCAAGGGAAGGTAATCTTGCAAGATACTCTTGTATCTCATATGTCCAGATTTCAGTCTGCCTCTGAATTAAGTAGATGTGAAGAGGCTACAACAGAAACGGAGGAACCCACACTTAAGCTACAGAGTGATCCCCTTCTTTCAGATCTAGCTGTAGTTTTGAAAAAGGCTATCACCTACTGCTGCTTGTTCTAGTCTCATTACTGTGCGAAGACCCTGCCGTCTCACACAAAAGAAACATTTCTGTTTGAAGGGTGACAAAGAGATATCAACCACAATGAATGGGAGTGAATGGCCATAAAGGTGATGAGAATGAAACACTTCTCACAATATTGCCACTGCTATAGTAAAGGTTGCAAATGGATGCACAGAAATATGTTCCTTTCTCAAGTAGCCAAATTTAGTCTGTGGGGGTGGATGGAAGCGAGGAGTCACAGAGCTCATTTTACACTAATACTTCAAAAGAGCTGCATAACAGAAAGAGCTTGGCACCAAATCAGGTGTCAAGCAGCATCTGCACTAGATGTTGAGAGAAACTATGCAATTTCCTCCATAGCAGCTTGATGAGTCAGACTCCTCTCCTTCTGTAAACTGGGGAGGTAATGATCTTGCTCTGTCCCTTGACCTACCTTCAGATGTGTGGATCTAGAGTACAGTGTAAAATCACAGCCCATCAGCTGCAAGATCCTTTATTTCTGACATCTCACGGTGAGATTACCAGAAACTCCACAAACTTCCATGAAAGACACAACCACCATGCTTCTGCATCTCTCTTTCTGTGGCTCCATGCCATCTAAATTGAGTCCAACATCCACTGAGTATTGATCTGCTCTCTTAGTCCACATACCCAGCTTCTTCAGCTTGGGGAAAATACAGTCAGGACAATACCCCAGTGGTTGGGATGGCAGGGTGAGCAGGAAAGTAGCCTCATCTGCTTCTCAGAAATATTTTAGCCTCTTCATTTCATCAATACCAGCCTGTTGGCATCTCTAATTTCACAGGCATGATAGGAAGAGCATTTTAATTCCTGTTATCCAGTAAAATTTGCTCCATACAAGCACATTTGAATAGTTCCATGTAAAATAACACAGCTTTGATGAAGTCAGTGAGACTACATCGATACACACCATCCAAGAAGGTAACCTAAGCCCATGAGCTTGGATTTGACTGCATTACCCTTTAAAAATGGCTGTACTTACAGGATTGATGTCCACAAATGTCTCATGATATTCCTTGGTCGGGTGCATGCCCTCTATGTCCTCTATAAACTTTTGCTCTGCTTGGTAAAAATGTGGGGCTGATAGAAATATGGGAGCACCTGGAATGTGAAAACAGAGAAAAATCACCATTTAAGAAAAGAACAGGATTTGAGAAAGTCTTTGAGGAACTCAAAACTCTTTGCACTGTGCTATTTACACTGTAAAGGCAAGTCCATTCCGGGGCTACAGAATTAACACTGATGCCCAGTCCTTAGAAGAAGCCAAATTTTCCCTTGTGCAGCATCAGCACAGCTTCGTGGCTTGCATGCTGGTCTTTTCACTGGTCATCCAACTACACAGACATGACAGCTACCTGGATAAGAGCAGACTACAAACGCCCAAACTGTTCAGTATGGATCCTGGTACTTCCTTCTGATATCTTTGATTTTTGTCATTGCTGGAGCTGATGACATCTCACAGGAACATCTCCCCTCAGATACATTTCCTCATTACTGCAGTTTAACACCAACCAACCACTTGTTGGTGAGTGGTTTCACTGAGTATAGTCACATCCCTGTAGGCTTCACCAAACTGTCCTCATTTATTTCAGTCAGAAAGGAGAAATATGTTGCTGCTGATATCCTCCCAGTCTGCTTCCACCCCCTGGTAACATACCTTGCTTGCAGATGCTGACGTTGAGGACCCCAGTGCCAGGGCAGTTCCCTGGAGGCACGCAGAATCCAGCATTGTCTGGGTTAATGGTGGTGTTGGCAAACACCATAGGAGAGGGCACAAAGCGGTAGGTTGGGATGCCTGCAACGCTTCCTGAGCTGTCATACACCAGGTAAAAAGATCTGCAAGAAAGAGAAGCCAGACCCAGATTTGTTAGTCTTGAGCATATGCTAATATCTGCTGCAGATGTCTCTTTGTTGATGCCTGCTTATCTACTTCAGTTTACAGTAAGCTGCGGCCTTGGCCTAAGCTCATTCCAGTGATCTTCAGTGTTGAATTCTTCTGTGTTAAATTCTTCTGTGTTAAATTTAACGGGCTTTTGATCATCACATACACACCTCATCATTCTGCTGCTGCAAGAAATGGACAATCCTGTGCTAACTGTGCTGCTCTAGGGATACTGACACCTGCCTTCAGCATTTTGGGGCTTCAGCCATGTCCCCATGTTCCTATTATGCGATGTGTGAGGCACTGCTGGTGCGTGCTACTGGGAGGGACAAGGCAAGGAACAGGGTTGGGCAAGACAGAACAGAGGGGAGGCACAAATTTAGCGAGTCCTGAATTTAGCATAACGCACATCCGTATTGATTTAAATAGAGAATTTCAGATCATTTTCATTCTCCACAAACAGGAAAACTTGGAAGGGAGGAGAACAGCAAGTGGAACATAAAGAAGGAAACACCATGTTTTTTTTTTCTGAATATTGCTGCATTTTAAATAGCACTGCTTTAAGTCACACATCTCTGAAGAAGGCAATCTGCGTTCTCTAAAAAGCAGAACAAGGGAAGATTTTGGAGAGAAAGAAATTTCAGGCAAGGTTCATAGAAATCCTCTTCCCCTCATTACAAACCTTGCTAGACAGTCCAGCCTGTCTTTCCAGTCATCTTTCAAATTTGCACTCTATCCTTCTTTACAAATAACACATCCTTAATTTGATACAGATTTTATTATTATTATTATTTTATTTATTTTATTTTTTGGTTTATCATCCTTCATAGCACAAATGAATACTGAACACCAACCCTGCTAAATAAGACAATGGAAGGAAAAATATTAGCCTAACATAAAACTTTAACATCAATGGACATAAATGCTCTGCTGCAAAGTCTGAGTGATGATGTTTTCCTTTTCTTACCTGCAGAAATCAGAAGAGAAGATATAAATATTCTCATCTTTGCTAATCAGTGGGTGAAAGGATGTTCCATCTGTTCCGTTGATCATGTTACATGACTTTGTTGTCCACCAATTCAATGACCTGAAGAAAATGAAGCAAAGAGAATAAGGGTTAAAAGACCTCTGAGCAGTGGTCAGGCCAGCTTATGGTCTGAGCAAACAAGAATCAGACCTGTACAGTGCTACATCCTATTGCCTCAGCTCTGCTAACAACAAGGGGCATTAGGATGGGTTTAAATTGCATTTGTCTTCTCTTTAAACTGGCACCAGGCAAGTAAGAATCCAGGGAGGTGTGTCAGGGAGGGTAACCGGTGCCATGGAGCAGTCAGGGGTTCAGAGGTGAGTGCCCACAGCAGTTTGTTCTCTAGGGGCAGGGGCTGTCTTCTTTTCATAATTATATGACCCATACCGAAATACTGGAGGCCTGGTCTGAGCTAAGAGCTGCTAAGAACTATCACCATCCACAAAATAAATGGACTTTTTTTTTGTTTTGTTTTGTTTTGTTTTGTAAAGAATGTAAAGGTGAACATTCTTGTTCAACAAAAATGTGGAAAGTGGCAGATTTTGACAGAGGCCTAACCATAGTGAAAAACTTACTCTTTTCCTTTCCATTCCACAATCCTTGAGAAGTTAAGGTAGTTCCTTTCCCCACTTAGGAAAACATATTCTCCATCATCAGTTCCATTCATCTGCAAACAGATACATAAGTTTTTAATCACTCCTGACTGGTAACAACGGGGAGACAGGAGACTGAGCTGCCATCACTACAAATCCACCACAGGAGTGATGGACTCCCCTGTGGTAAGTGCAAATCATTAAACTCCCCCTTGAACATAAGTGAGGTGGATGTGACTGTGCTAAATTCTCACCCCTCCCAAGTGAAGGGAATGCAACATGAGGTTAGCCTTTTTTACCCGTTGAAATTTGCCACTGAAAAAGCAGTTTAAATAAAACAAACACACCGAAACAAAATAAACCCACAGAAAATAATTTGGGTGCTGTAGGTATCTCTGAGAAACAAGGAGTCCTGCCAGCCCAAGGTGACTTACAGAGATGCTGTGGAAGCCAGGAATGGCTACAGCACAGAACTAAACTAACATGTGATCTCAATTAATTACTGCGAAGGAAATTGGTCAGGAAATTTTCTGATAGTTTGCACAAGTGGTGCCAAAAAGGCCATGCTACTCAAAGTGAGCACAATCAACAGTGGAATTGTTTACATCCACTCTTGAAAAGCTTATGCATATTTGACACAGGGAAGTGAGATAAAACACTCGCAGCTGTGCCACAGGCCAGTGCCTAAACACAGCCAAATTGGACATGGAACATCCTTTTGCCACCTCTGCAGCCTGCCTCCTGGCCTCAGCCTCGGAGCAACCTTCTCTACTGGCGGGTGATGACAGTTCCAACTCTGTAGCAATGACATCACCCCTAATTTAAAGCACCTGAAAGTCTCCTATGCCAGTTACCTTATTAAAGAAACCAAACACTGGATCGATCTCGGGATGCAGAAGATGAATGGTTGACAGCAGCTTGTCCTTGTAGCCCCACAATAATTCATGCACGGTGCGAACTGTGAACAGGGATTCTTGGTATAGGAGCAACAGCACCTCTGTGGCAAACTGAAGAGAGGTTGCCCTGGTCCACTCCATTGCAGTCTGCCGGGGGATTGGAATTGGGGAAAAATGGTCAGATTTCATGTAGAATAAATAATTACAGCTGCATGCAAACACAGACACACACATTTCAGCATTGCACACATTTGAATTGTATTTTCAGTTTCACTATTTCCACTTGCGGCAAGTAATGTGCTGACTAACAGGTTCCTCAGCCATTCTCCTCCAGGGATGTGCTCCTGCAGATTCCTGTTCAGCTAAGCATGGGCACACAGCTTGGTTCTGTGCCACTGACATTTGTAGGCTTAAGAATGCATTTAAAGTGAAACGTGCAAAACTGCTTTCTAAGCAGCTTGAATTTCACAGGTATATTACAGCTGGAGATGCTCTTTGAATATCAGCCTTAGGAAATCATGGTTTACATTTTGAAAAGCAAAGCCTGTAAGGATGTGGAATTTCTCTAAAGTGCAAACAATACCAAAAGTTATTCCCTTTGTAGTAATTTTGCAACATGTATTTTAAAAAAGGCAAAAACAAAAGAAAAAAATATTCCTTGGGTGAATGAAGCTGTAGTTCTTCTAGTACAGCCTGTTACAGTACATCACTGTCAAAAATCTGAACGAGAGATAATACTTGCTACCACTCAAATGCCTGGGAGGAACTGTAAATACAGTGACTGTATTGTTTGCAAGTTGTAGTAAACTGTGTTCTATCTAATGCCACATACAGAGAATGTATGTATTCATTCATAAAATCAGACAGACATTTTTAGAAATGCCAGGCAAATTTGAATGCACCCTGTAATTGAAGTCAATTAAACTAGTATGGAGAGTAAAGGCGTAGTTACACAACCAGCAAGTATTTGGGTACTGTCTCATTTGCTTTGCAAGGTATGACAGCTGTGTATCTGCCTGTTCTCATGCTATCCCTGTGCAAGACCAAAAATAATGGTCTGCCTCTCATCACCAGAATGAGACTGTCTTTGCAGGGTTGTCTCACCTAATACAGATCGGGGTGCCTGTCTTAATTGTAACCTTATTCTCACAGCACCTTTTCATTCAGTGGTATCTGAAACCTTTTTTTTTTTTTTTTTTTTTTTTTTTTCAGTTTGTGATGCAGGGCTGGAGGCAATTTTGACCAAAATAACCCCAACCAAACAAATATTTCAAGCCTTCTCATTCAAATGTCTGAGTTCCTCCTACGTATCTGAGATCACTAACTCCCTAATTTCACTTGGTCACGAAAACCCAACAAGCCTGATTTCTGCTCATCTCTTAAGTGCGTCAGCTCTCAGCGCAGGAATGTGGTGCTAACACTCAGAGGCGTATGGGGAAGGAAGAACATAATAAAAAAAATCCCACAACAGTCCAAACCAAAACTGAATGCAGTTTCTGCCTCAGACATAAGCTGCCTCTCTAGTTCTTCAATCACCTTTATCTACCACAAAGGGAGAGACAGTACGGAGTGACAAGCTGTAGGTGTAAAGTGAGTTAGGATGATTTCCAAGCAGGAACTGAGGAGAACTCACCACTGCAGGAACATTAATTGTTCTGATGAGATCCACTTCAGGGTCTCCAACTGACTTCTGAGGCTCAAATACATATGTCTTTGGATTCAGAGCAGATACTTTGGTGCCATTGTCCAAAAACTGAACGTGCACTCTTGGCCTGTATTCTCTGAAAAACAAGAAAGTTTACTCTGTAAGCAAGTTAAACATGTACAAAGCAAGTTAAACATGTACAAATGACATTAATTGCAACTTGTGGCCATTCTACTGCTCTAAGCACACGAAGGGGAGGATTTTCACATCACTGGCAGTTGGTCCATTTTTGCTGCTCCTGCTGTCAGCAACACAACTCCCCTTTGTGTCAATGTGAGCTGAATTACACCTCACAGGGTACTCCCAAAAATGCCACCCCACGCCCTAATTGCACTTCATATTTTTACCTTGCCTTGAAATACCTCCAAGGAAAGAGAGCAATTTCAAACAGTACAGAAGGATTTAGAGACACTATATATAAGACTTTTGCCTCTTTCCTGCAGGCAAAATTTGCTCCCAGACAAAATAAGATGTAGGCTTCACCTACGTATCACTAACCTGACCTAAGAACCTACCAGAATCTTTCTGCTGGTGTCCATGTACTTTGCAATAGGGCTTCTGGGCTTATGTGTGACTCAACAACAGAACAAGCCTCGTTTTAGCTCTTCTCCTTTAATTGTGAGGTGGCAATCCTGGATGCAACAGAAATTCAACTGATTTTTTTTTGCCCTGAACTGCTCATGGGTTTGGAGTTTGCTTCTGGTACTGTCTAAGCAACAAAACAGACGAGCTACAAACGAGCAACAAAAAGCTCAGGATTGCTGACAAACAAGTCCAATTGGCAAGAAACATCAAATGCTACCTGCTGGCCTAGTAAGGGAGTCAGATCTTAATCACCCTGAAGCACATGTCATAACCATAATCCAGTGCATTGCCAGGACCATGTTCCAAACAAGAACCACAATTCTGCAGAACTGGCAGGCTTAGGTTCACAATGAGACACATAGCAATCTTCAGCAATACAGAAAACAGCAGTGGCAGGTTGTCTTCTCATGGTGTGATCCTTTTGGCATAGGAGTGAGGTGAAACAGACCATATTTCATGAGTCCACATTCAGTCAAGAGTTTGTTGACTTCTACATTGCTTTGCCTCCGGAGTAAATTTTAACTCCCAAGATGGAAAGGTGAATTATTCTGCAAGATCCTGTGCTGTGATGTTCTTCGTTCATTTCAGATCCTAGATGCTATCCTGGCTGCACTAGATCTAGTTAATGCAGCTTCATGACTGGCTGTATCACTCTGGTTCAGCCTTTCTAACTTAAAGCAAACTGGGAAGGCCCATGAAACTATTCTTCTTAGAAATCAACCATTTCCCACCTCCCCTACAAAAACAGTGTATCTACTGCTCTTCTTCTCTCCTAGGAACTCCAGCTTGCTTTGGAGTTCACATCAATTTACTCTATAACCTAGGGCTTGAACTGAGGGGATGGGAATGGACAGTTGTGAAGTGCCTTACCTAAAACAGGCCAGAGTTAGCCTGAGAAGTTTCTCCAACTCTAAAAAGTCTGCAGAGGAAAATAATACTCCCCGATTAGGGACACAAGGAGGAGGATCTCAGATGTTAAAGACAAAAAACTCTTAATGTGTCCAAGACCAGAGAATATCCAAGTGTTCTTTAGAGCTTGTCAGGAAAGCAGCATGCACTTCATAATGAATTATTTTATATATTGCAAATATAACTTCCAGGATTTAAAAAGACAAGCACTACAGCATTTCAGGTACAGAAACTATGTCTGCACTAACTGGGTTTACAATTTATATGGGTCAAACCTATGAACTGTTTGAAGCTTAACCATGCAGTATGTACATGTAGCTGTCCCACCTCTTCTCTGCCACTCTTAGACTTTTTTCCCTGCCTGTCAGGGACGGTTCACTTCCAGCCTTTCTCCTCAGTAACCCATTTTATAAAACACTGAGTCATGCACTTGATTTTGGAGCATTTTGGATGTTCTGCTACATACTAACCTGGTATTTATTCTGTGGCTCTAGCATGCAGTATGTCTGCAACATCCCTTCCTTCTCCCTCTCCTCCCATGCACCTCCTCTCTTTCCCCACCCACCGCTGACATCCTGGTACACTCAGCAGCAGCAGCTAAGCAAGGATTAAAGAATCTGCTGGGAAAGAGCACTCCAGCTTTTTAACTTTGCTATTTCTTCCATCAGGCAGAGCGCAGCACAGTCGAATCCTGTTCGGACACGTCAGAAGCGGGCAAACCAAGCGAGGCAGGAGCGACAGAAACACGCAGGGCTGGAAGGAGCAGCCTGCCTGCCTCCCTCGGCAATAAACAAGTCGGGGAGCGCCTGCGTCGCCCGCCCCAGCCCGATCACATGCAGCCAGCCTGTGGTGTGTGCTGCAGGGGAAGGCTCGCAGCGAGCCACAAAACAGCTGCTCAGGCTGGGCCTCCCCTCGGGCACGGACCACGCCAGGCAGCCCCGTCCATCCCACAGAACTCCTTCATGGGTAAGGTGCAGCTTCACAAAGCAGGCTGCGCGTGACGCCTGGAAGATGTTGAGGAAAGGGGAAAAAAGGAGCTAGAGAATGGGAGTGCAGAAAAGCAAGGGCCTATGAGGTTTCATGTAGGTCTTTTACATCTAGAAGCAGCCCTGTTTATCTTCCTGCTGACTAATTATCAGCATTATACTACACCGACCTGAAGGAAAGCTTGGGAACTTGAAAGCTTCTCTATCTTTTCCCCACCTCTACCAGTTTATCTAATAACAAAGTAGCACACATAGTTTGCCAAAGCTAAACAGGCACAGCAATGAAAAACAGAGATGGGAAAAGATTGAGGGCAGAGGGTGAAGCAAAACTGAGCTGTAGGTGGAGAGGAACAGCGTGGGAAGACATACTGCAGAGGCTGAGGCAGCCCGAAAGGCTCTCCCTTTTACTCTACAATATTTTTTAAAATACTGACAACCAGATCCTGATCATTCTGCAGCTTAGGTAGAGACAGCTCCTTCTGGCACTGAAACTGGTCTGAATGAATGTCTGACCACTGAGACTGACAATAAGAAACCAACATTTTTGCCATGGTTCTCCTACCTCCATGAGTTCAAATACTGTGAAACCTCCTGCTACAGGACTGCTCCTGGTTTTACACTGCTGCGTGCAGTGGAGCAGAATGAAGCTCCAAAGGAAAACTTGTTCATAAGGGGACCAAAACCTCTCCACATGCAGCAGACTCGGACTGCTCAGCGTGGAGCCATACCATGCAGAAGGAGTCATGGAGGCTGGATAAGCTCCAACACTGCACGTGGCCTTACTGAGTCCTTCCATCTGCAAAAATAGTAGATATTTCTGAATCTAAGTAGTGATGGCTGGTTAGGGGAGTTCCCTTTAGTTCCACTCTGTAACTAGCTTTCTGTCCATGTTTTTAATGATATGAATTGTGCAATTTCAACTAGGAAATAGTTTCTGAGTGAATCACATTTTTATGCAACACTTCTCTCCGCTTACATCTCAACCAGTCACTGCCTCTTCCCTCACAAGACAGCAGGCCATGATGCAGAGAACTTCCTCTCGGTTCAGCAGCTGAGGAGCAGCAGCAGCACACAAGCAAAATCTTGCACAGAATTTAACAGAAGACCCTGGCTGAAACCAAAACTGCTTGCAGGCTGTTGCTGTGTCAGCCTGGTTGTACTGTGCAGGTGGTGTATGACCATTCTCAGTTGAATAAATTTTCAAGCCCACATTAGCAGCTAGGTTTTCTGCTAGAATGGGATCCCAAACATTCTGGATCTCAGTTCTTTGCCTCCTTACACACAACAGGTTCAGCGAAATGTGAACACAGTGAAATGGTCCTACCGGTAGGTGTACGGCCCTTTTTCCTCTACAAGAGGAGTAGCTCCTTGAAGCACTTCTAACGGATTTGTCACATTAAAAAAGTAGAACTGCATGTAGACTGGTGGAGGAGGATCTTCCCAGGCTTCAAAGGTTTCTGTGCCATTTTTTAATACTGTTCCCTGAAACATGAGAAAGACAAATCAGCTGTTAGTGATAGATGCTGAATAATATTTACAGGAAAGAGAGGAATTCTCTGTTCTCAGAACAAGGACAAGCAACACCATTGGAGACCCCAACTCTACAAATACTTTGTGCTTTACTTTGAAGCACCTCACTAAATATCAACAAAATCAGGCATATGCTACGATGCTTGCAGCCTAGGGGCATACTTCTGTGGGGATTGTTTTTCTGCTTCTTCCTACAAACACTTCTGCCTGACATTTTTCAGAATGAAGACTTATCAGCTGTTACACAATGATCCTCTTGCACTTTCTATATGAACAAAAACCTAACCCGGTGTGAAACACCACAAAATATATCCACATTACAGATAGAAGAAGTGGAAACCAACAATGTGAGGCCAAGCAGTCCTAAGAGAGTCATCTGAGGAGGAACAAGGCCAGAAAAGAAGCTTAGATTCATTGTGGTTATGATTTCTTTGCCTACAAATGTCACATTCCAGTATAGCTGTAAGATTGTCTCCAAAGCAACTGGACTTCATTTCTCAGTAGCCTGGGAGGAAAACCTGTAAGTGATAGAAATTTCTTTCATTTAGGCAGACTGGGATTCTTGCTTTTCTGAGGTCTCCGAATAGGGCAAAGATTCTTTGTATTCAACACAACATGGGTCTACAAAACAGGAACTGCAAATCATTATTTTATCACATAAATACTTGATTCAATATTCAAATTTACCTTTATGTGGCTCTATTAGGAACACGTAACACAGATCTCAACTCCTTATTTTATTACCATTTAATTCTAGGTAAAATTTACTGCAACTATAGAAGCATCACCACCACCACCACCAAAATCAAAGCTTTTCACATGTTTTTAACACTGTTACTGCCAGTGTTACAGTTAAGAAAAAAATGGCTTGCAGAGTAGAATTTTCAGGAATAAGTACAAACAAAACTGGATCTTCGAAAATCATAACACTAGTAGGCGGAAGAAGGGAGGGGGAGATAATTTGCAATTAAATGGGTCTCGTCAACACTTGCTCTTTTTATTCTTCTGAGAAAACAAGTCAAATATTGTAAGTACAAAATCAAAGGCAGGACAAACTGGCCAGCTGCCACGTCTTGGTTACTGTTTATGGGGTCTTAACTTTATCAGCTACAGGACTATCAGCTACAGCCTCAGCATTCATCCTTGGCCTTCCCACTGAAGGAGCTGTTTTCTCTGCATGCAGATTTTAATTTTGAATGATTAGATAAAGATAAGACCTTTTAAAAGAAACACGTATTGGCAGGAGCTTGGAATGGCAGCAGTATTCCTGAAAGGCAGTGGAAGCCAACCCAGCTGGTAATACTCTGCAGTTGCAGACTGCTTTCCTCTGAGAATTGCAAACCCTGTATTCTGTGAACACCACAAAAATAATGTTAGGCCTGTTTCAGGTGCTTTGTGCATTTCTTTGGAACTATCAGCATCTCGTATACACCATTTCCTACACAAACCAATGCTTCTGACCCTGTTTTCTTGCAATCTTATGCCAAGGAGTTTGTATTCAGACAGAGCCTGCATGAAGCTGGTTTGTAGGATCAGGAACAGAAAATCTCACTAAATCAGGCATACTGTTTCCATGACACTACCAGAAAGGGCTGGGAGTGACACAGCAATGTATTTAAGATACCTAGAGATAACTGGGATAGCTTTTCTCCATACGCAAATAACCACAGTACAAAGTCAGGGGTTTCAGAGGTCTGATGTCTGCTCCTTTCCTAAGTTGTGTACAGCTCACATTTCTCATGTGCATGAAATACATTTGAGCATAAGCTTGACACTGATAAAAAGACTAACTCTTGCCTGTCTTGACCTTAACTCTCCCCATCTAGGAATTTGTACTATTCCCCAACAACTAGTAAGCGTATTCAGGGCACCTGTCTGCTGCTCAAATTGCTCTCATATGAGGCAATTAAAGCGGAAGATTATTACTCCCTCTAAATTGTCAACATTTAAAAAATACAAGTGCACCCCAGACAAATTAATTCCAGTTTTAGGCTCCAGTGTATCCTTTATGAGAGGGATGACATTTACCAGGTGCAGGGAGGTCACTGCCCCATGCCACTCTCCTGAGCTAGACCAAAAAGAAGAAGCTCCCCACCTTGATGACGAATTGCCAAATGTAACATCAGTTTCTCTCATGCTATATACATATACTTATGCACCAGACTACATGCAAAGAGCATTAACAGGAAGGGAATGAGGGAATTTTTCTCTGGAAAGTCCGCATAAACGCAGGTTCCTAGGATTTTGAAATCTTGTGTGATCCCCTGGGAGATGGCTACAGAGCAAAAGGGTAGTGAAACCAAGTCATCTGGTGATTTATTTGCTGGATCTGCGTAACACTGCTTGGATCTCCCACAGCAATGACAGTGTATTTTTAGCTCTGTACAGTAACAACACCAGTTGTAAACCCAGATTCACAAACTTCTGAGCAGGACTCAGATACACTGCCATGAAATTCTCAAATAATAAAATACGGCAAGCTCTTTCCTTCAATTTTTCACCAAATGGTATCAGGGGCATTTGGGTCTGCCACATGATATTAAACAGCCTGGGCCTATGAGAAAAATATGTGCACGTTTTTTTTAAACAAAACATATGTCCGTGTCCCTCAGCTGGTGGCATTCTGTTGAGCTCTGCTGACTGATTCACAGAAGAGTAGGATCTGATGTTACCGATTTTTTTTGTCAGAGGCTGTGGTCACTGCTAGGTTAGGAAGGCTGCAAAATACTAGATCATAGGACTGCTGTTTAATCTGAAATGCGTGTAAGACACAGCCCCACTGCAGTTATTGTTGCTGTACTGCACAAGGCCTTTTCTCTTGATACACTTACGTGCAGAAACAAGACATACAGAGTATCCAGGAACCCCATGTCAGACACTAGTCCTGCAGGCAGTAGCCCAGGGAGGCCTCAGACTCAGAGATCCTGTCTCATGGAGACGCAAAGGTGCACCAACTGCATGATCACCACCCAAAACCAGTAGATAACATCATGCTGTGTCCTCACTCAGCAACACAGCAGAGACTGCTGCTTCCACGAAAACATCTGCCCTGCTGACTTATTTATCAGGCCTGAATTTGCACTGGTTGCATTCTCTGATGTTTCCTTGTCTTCACAAAGAGGAAAAAAAAGGCAGTTTATGCTCCCAAATGTAATTGCAATTGGTGCTGTTGATTGGAGTGGAAAATGATGCTGGACTTTTTTGTAACTTGTACAGAAAATTAAATATATACATATACTTTTTTTTTTTTTTTTTTCCTGGAACTGCAAAATGATCTAGTTCCAGGACATAGTTTTATACATCCATTTGTCACAGAACTTAATTGCAGCTTCTTAAAAGGAGCAATAGGGTAAACCTTCAGACCAACACGAGCAGACTTTTCTGACCCTGCACTTCAGGAACTGTTCAAAAGAAGCATCTCAACTCATCATTTGTCTAAGCCACCACAGTCTAGTATTTCACATTAAACAAAACCTACAAATGATCAATACATAAAATAAATCAAGGGATAAAATATCTTCCCCAAACTTTTGGGCCCCAAATACTCCTGACAACCCAGCTGTGGACAGCTGGCAGCAAAAGCCCATTGAAATTTCAAGGGGTTAGAGGACTAACCATTTTCTAAATTTATCAGTGTGCGGCATGTGGCATAAGCAGAACACTGGAGGTAAAGGCACAAGGGCTGACTGCCCAACTTTCACATTAGGTGCATAGCTCAAGGGTTGTTATAGTCATACACTGCACGCTTATGGCAGTAAAATCCATAACCATATAACAAATATATAGCATAAAGCAAACACTGCTCGCAGCTAGGAAGGCTTTTCACCTGTGGGCAGCTATTTTACTCTTGTTCATTCCAGGTTTTTTTCCCATTATTTGCTGGAATTTCAGGTGCTACCGCTGGTAACTAACAGACACTGGACAAGATGGACCAGTGGTGCTGGAAAGGATGCATCACACAAATCCCCTGGTTCAAGCCGACCCATCCTCAATGCTGCATAGCTCCTGGGTTTGGACATGCAGGTGCTTCAGCTGGTCCATAATGCAGTCATTCATTTCAATTTACTTCACTATCAGTCAGCACTGCTGGGAAGCCTTCAAAGCAGCATGAACTACCCCATGCAAAGGACAACCTCTTTCTGCAGAGAGGGTGTGGAGGGAAAGAGGGGCCAGCATGAAACTCATGAGCACAGGTGACATTTCTTGTCCACTGCCTTGGACTTCAGAGCAATCAGAGAGCTCAGAAAACTCCAGTCTTGTCACACTGCAAAGGCAAATTCAGATTTGTCTATTTGCACAAGATTTTCTAAGCTGCACACATGGTTACACAAGAGACAGCAACTTCCTAGGCCACACACAAATGAGAAGCTCGTGTGGGATAAAGCACGTGGAAAGCAGCAGAATCAGCAGAGTGACTGGGAGGGAGCACGCTGCTTTGGGGCTGAGAGCTGTTCAGGAGGGTGTCACTGGGAAGTGCAGGGAGCAGGATGCTTGATCCTGTGCAATGGAGATGCATGCTAGGACAAGCTGAAAAACACTAAGCAGGAAAAGACTGAGCTCTAGGAACTGCATCCTGCATTACTGAAAGCTCTGCAGAGTAACTATGAAGTTACTCTTATATAATCAACCGTTAAGGGTAAGGAGTTGTGTAGCTAAGAGATAATACGTGTAAGGAGGATCACACCTAATTCCTGACAGTCCTACACTGTGCTGCCAAACCATTTCTTTTTACCCCACTGCTCCTGTGGTGAGAGCATGAAATAGACTTGAAGCTCTAACTTCTGCTGTGATGCAGCGGCTGACAGACTCCTTTCCTGCAATACAGGAGATGGAGCTGTAGATGTCTACACAAAGCTGCGCTGTTTGGCTTGCTTTGCACACAACTTCGCATACACAGACGTTCACATCAGTTCGCATCTGGCTTTCAGACTGCCTGGAGAAAGCATGAGCTGACAATCGGATGACTTCAGGATAAACCACCCATTCCCCACGCTGTGCTCCAGCAGGGCAGAAGCACTTACCTGGGGACAAGCCCTGCAGGAGCAGCTCCCGAGGAGCAGCTGACACCCTGACAGGCTGCACGACACCTAGGGAGGCCTGGTTTTGGCTATCCCCTAAACTTTAGGGATACATTTCAAAGTGCAACTTGTTTTAAACTGACTGCCAGCATAAAAATGCCCTTGTTAAGCCAAATTGGTGTAAGATAACACAATACAGCTTCTCTGTTAGGAAACGCTTGCTGTCAATACCTTGAGGAAAAGCACAGCGCATCGGTTAGGACATTACGGGGGATAAGCAGACTTCTGTCACCAGTTAGACAACAGCACTGGTTACATCACATCATTTGTTAGCACTCTTGGTTTCCCTGTCTGAATAAGAGACAATACACCTCCAACTAGGCAGATCAGTAATAATTTACATGCTTCACAGACATTTTAAAGGAAATAGCTAATGACAAGTGCTTCAAGTAGGGGAGTTTCTAACACCATTGGAGTTGACCCTTTTCAGTGGACCACCATATAAACCCAAAGGGCCAGCATGAGGAACAAAAGTTAAAGCAGCCCATGAGCAAGGAGGGCTCTGCAGTAGTAACAACGCCAGGACGGGGGCTCCCCAATTTTGCTGCAAGCAGCTGTGAGCAGTGGGGTGAAATGCCCTGCTGCCACCACCCTGCCCAGAGCACACCTAGCACTGCACAGGCAGCAATAAATGGAGCAGCAGCACAAGCCACTGTCTGAAAGCTGCAAGAAATCGGTGATACAGATGGTAGAAAAGGAGGCAGGAGGGGTGCTTTAGGTGTTCCCTGTTCTCCCTACGTGTTGCTGCTCTGGAGCGGGCCCCTCATTACAGCAGCTGCCTCACAGCCAGCAAAGCTGCCTGGAGAGGACTGATTTTTACTCATATTTGCTGGATTTTTGCCCAGCCCTGCCCGAGCCCCCACCTGGGGGATGCTCCGACCGTCACCGAGCGCGGCTGAGGCGCGGAGGGCGCCTGGCAGCGCCAGCCCCCAGCCCCTTCCCTCCCTCCCTCTCCTCCCGGGGTAACCTGCGGAGGGGAATAAACCCCTCAGGAGGGACCGTGAGGGCGGCGATCGGGCCGTGCTCTCACCTGCTTCACCTGCAGGTCCACCACGGACTGGAAGACGTGCGCCACCAGCAAGGAGATGCTGGCGATGAGCAGCGTCAGGGCCAGGACCCCCGCCGTGACGAGGCACAGCGACTTCATGGCCGCCGCCCGGCCGGCAGGGACACAGCCGCCACCAGCACCGCCACCACAGCCGCCGCCAGGCCCCGGGGCCGGGCACAAGGGGCGGGCGGCTGCCTCGCCACGCCTGCTGACGGGCCGGGAGGAGCCCCCGGGCCTCCCCGGGCCTCCTGAGCCCGGCTTCGGCCCCTCAAGGGCCGGAGGGGCTCGGCTGGGGGCTGGGGGCGAGGGGAGCGGCCGTGCCGCTGCCCGCCTGAGGCTGTGTGGGGTGGGGAGCGCCCCGCTCGCTGCACCGGGCGGGGAAGGGGGAAATGAGTCCCGAAAGGGTTTGGTTTGTTCCTGCTGGCAGGAATTCCCCGTGTCTGCTCGGGAGGGACCATGCAGCAGTGGTGTTTCAAAGGTTCTCTGGAAAACAAGCAGGAAAACAGCTGCCCCCCCCCCAGGAAGATGGTTAGGGGAGAAGTTACAGGGAACAGAAACTGCCTCTGGAGTGAATGGGGCTTCACAGGGATCAGCTTCTACCCTAGTTCAATACAGATCAGTTAACCCTCTCATAATAAATAAATTGATGTATGCCTTTCTCCGTTAAAAGACAGCAGGCACTACTGCTCCGGCCTCCCACCCAGAATCACTCCTGGAGCACTGCTAGCAGGAGGGCAGAGCACCCACAGCAGCGGCTTTCCCGGCACCTCTTTGCTATGTGCCCTCCGTCCCAGCCTTCGTATGTCACAAAAGGAAGGAAAGTCCATGCAAAAGGAAACAGTCCTGCTGCTACCAGCGCTTTCATTTCTGAAGTCATGAGCTAGTTCCCTCTCCTCCCACAGCCGAATTGTGAGGCTAGCAGCTTGCCATCGTCATCCCGGTTCAAGTTATGTCGTCCCTAGAAGCAAGCAGGTAGACCATCAGATGGGCTTCCTGTTAAAATCGACTGAATTGTCCTTTATAAATATTATTTCCTGACATTTTAATTGCTGGGGACTTGGTTATGTTACTGTGCCGTTTATTTACTTATGAAAGTTTATGAGGTCACCCTTCACAACTGTTTGGGAAACAATGACTGTGGTTCCCCTCACATGGTAGAAGGATTGTTCTGCCAGCAAGTTTTAATTTAGATTCCCACTCCCAGGTGGTGCTTTTCACTCAGTTTCATCACCATCTCTCCAAAAAGCAAGCAAGAAAGTAAATATAAGAATCCCTTTTGAAGGTTAATTTGACTACACCAATAGATTTGTCCCCCTGGAATAATCTTTAATGGGAATTCCCCTTCTGAAACAATAAACTATCCCTTACACCACATTGTCCTTGGTGGGATGTATGATGTACTGATGACTTTTACAAGCAGGTGTCTCTTCCCATAGCACATTAAACATTCTCTGTGGCTACTGAAGCAGCGGAGCGGAGATCTTGTTCTTTTTTCCCCTAAAGTATTTCAGCTGCTCCGTGACTTATATTTTCTATTGAGGATATCCTGATGCATGCACTCAGAAGTATGTTGTCAGACCCACTTGCTCCAAATCAGAGTGACAGACAGGAAAAACAAGATAAATACAGAAGAGATAACACTTTTCTACTTATGCAAGGCCATTTTTATCATAACTACGTATCACAGCCATGAGGCATTTCTATTAATAATGTTAAGGAGGATGCTGGTTTATTCAAACATTTTTTAAAAAGGTAAATTTGCTTTGCCATTGCGATGGCACAAATGCATTAAGATCAAGCAATGATTCCTGCAGAATTTTGTTTTTGCTTAACTCAGTGCTTCGATTTTATTTGTTTGTAAAAATCTACCCAGGTGATGCACAAAACTATGCTGTTTCACCATACAGATTTTCTAGATTCCCAGTGTGGATTATTTTCTTTTCTTTTTTGACAGACTATTTTACCTCTGAAA
The DNA here is from genome assembly GCF_964211825.1 of Aythya ferina. Taxonomy (NCBI): domain Eukaryota; kingdom Metazoa; phylum Chordata; class Aves; order Anseriformes; family Anatidae; genus Aythya; species Aythya ferina. Next base: position 61,787,433 of record NC_140300.1, on the reverse strand, counting down.
GTCAGGAAACTGCGTACTAGCAGTTTTATTTAAAACATTCCCGTGAACAGTGACTCCACCTCTGGAGTACAGCATGGGAATGCAGTGGGTGCACTGCTGGCTCCAGGCACAACACTGCGTCATAATTACAAACACCTGAAACAAGCAGAGGCATATCTTCCCTTTCCAAAATCCCAATGATATTGCAAAGGGAAAAGGCAGATACGGCCCATATTCAGAAAAATGTTTAAAAGTGCTTACTCCTGTAAGTCTTCATGTCATCATTCTTTTTTCTTTCTTACCCTCTTCCACTATTCCTCTGTCTCCCCACACCTTTCAATTTTTATCACAGCGTGCCACAAAAAGTCAGTGTCTCTTCTTCCACTGCCATCATCCACATATACTGCCAGGCTCCCCTAAATTTTGCAGTCTCTCATGATGAAAAGGGCAAGATTTCCATGTGGAAAAATGATTTGAGAAACCCTGTTTTCAAACTAAATCATGGATGGAATATTCCCATCCCATGCACTGGGAGAATCTTTCAGAAATAAGAAAAGTCACTAGTTACTTACGTCGTCAAGTGGCTTCGTCAGCTCTGTGTAACACCAGCTCCTTGGGGTCTATATAAGGAAGGAAAGAGCTTGTCAAAGAAGAAAGTAGGGAATTGTATAGTACGGTATTAGCTAATTCCTGTTATTTAATAACTACTGGATCATTCTTTAGTGAACGTTTTATGTTAGCCACAATGGAGGGGTGGAGGCAGTGGATAAGAGGGGTAGGGTACTTTTGGTTTCCTCTTTGTTTGAATTCATGTCTCTTCATGGATCTCTGGTCTTTTCCACCCAAGATAGGAATCATGCTTGTCCTAATTTCAGAATTAGGTGCTGTAATCATCTGCCACTGCTGACAGACCTGTTCACACCAAGTCTAACTGGATCCAAAGCTTGCTTTGCTTCCTTTAGGAGCTGTGACCTGAAGGCAGAGATGTAAAACAGCCTTTCCAGAACCAAGAGTTTTTTCATCTCAACAGTGAGAATGTAATTGTAACTAGAAAAGTGTTTAACTCAATAAATACTCTACTTGTTTCTGTCCAATCTAAAACTTCTGTATGCTTTTCCACCTGTCTCCTTCTGCTGGGTGATGTTTACAGCCTGCTTTCATCTGTGTATCTGTGGTGTTCCATTTACTTTTACCTCCACCACTGTGTTTCTGAATCCTACCTTTATTTTGTTTTGGGATGTTCAACGGAAGAAAATCAGGGGTAAATATTGTAGGGACTGAGATCTAGTTATCAAGAACGATGCTTTTATGATGGTGGAACATCCCCCTCTTTTGCATACTGCCAGGAGTTTAACCACTCGCTGCCATTTAACTCAGCCCAGCTCGCCAGCAGCCCATAAATCATATTACAGGTAACTTGCAGGTCCTTAACATTTCAATTTTCCTGACGGCTCACCACAAAGAGCCTCTACTGTTTCCCAGCGTGGGCCAAGAAGAATAGCAGAAGGTTTACATGCAGTACACTCCCAGTCTTAGAGGAGCAGCTCCAGGGAAACACCCAAGTGCATCGGGATTATACAAGGAAAATGCTTTCAGAGACAGCTCATCTGCCTTTCATGCCTGGCTAATCTACATGCTTGTCATCAATGAATTTACACATATTATGTATGTGTCTGGCACCGTATGCATAATTAGTAAAATAATAATGTAATTATAAGATACTGATTTCAGCTGAGAGTTGAGAAATTTCTGAAAGGCTTCTAAGTTGGTAGCAATCACATTTCCCTGTATTCAAGCTTTACCTCACTACTCCCACACACAACAAAGTAACTGCTGGCAGGAAGGCAGTTCACTATAGGGCAGAACCACCCTGCAATTATTAGGTTCAGCAGAGACCTTGGAAAGGTCTGTGAACAGAGCTGCTTTCTGTGGGCAGTAACTTTGCTCCTGATTTAGCTGCACATGGATGTGCAAGAAGCAAATACGTCAGATAGACCAGGCACTGACTTCCAGATATGGGACTGTGACTTTTTAAGAGACCAGAGATTTAGCTACAGCATGTTTCTTCCGAGGAAATTAATACTGTTACGAGAGCAGCAGCAGAAACATTCTTCATTCTGAAGTTTGGTCCTTCCTGACTCTCATGTTTTTGACACTCTCCGGCTAAATAAGCACAGACCTGATGAACTGTGAGCCAGACTTACACACACATCCCTCTACAGGCACCTGATAACTGGGATACAGATCATGGAGTACCTTTTAAAATACACACACATGGCCATATTCCTCATGATTTGAGTTTCACCAAAATCAGCAAGTACAACTACTCACACCCATCAGCTACTTCTCCTTTGGTTTGCTGCTTCCCTGACTCATCAGCTGCTTCTGCATATATCTTAAGTGCTTCTGCACAGAAGTCCACATGACTCAGAGGTGGCAAGCTGGGCCACCTGCGGAGGAGGACGGAGCATTGCCTCAAGCCACCTTTTCCTCTTCATACAGATTTCTCTCCTCACTCAGCTCCACTCCCTTCCAGACCACAACTAATCAGCCACCATTCTCTTCTCCCTAGCACGTGGACCACCTGCCCATGCTACGTCCTCTTCTCTCAGTTACACATCTGCTTTTAGCTGCTGCCACAGCAATGCTAGAGCCCTCGCTGCTGAACTAGGGCACTCTCAAGCTGACCATGGCCATGCTAGGGGGAAATACGTTGTGGGGTGGGAGAATGCTGCTACAGAGCCTGTGCTGCTCGTACCAGGCTGTGACCTGGCATGAAGCTGTGAAACAGATCTTGCTAGGAAAGGAAGGACAGGGAGCTGGGGGAGATGCACTGGGAGTATGGGAAGCCCTGGTTTTTGGCACTGTTGGGGCAACCTAAGTGAAGTAACAAGTTTGCCGAGGACCCGGCTTTCAGTGTCAAGCCAATGTAATCTGTAAGTCTACTGCCAGAGCTTCACTGCCTTACATCAAGTTATAGCTGTTAGACTGCATGTTCCTCCAATGCAGGCTGCAACAGCCAAGAACACTACCATCAAAGCTTCCCAACTGCTTGATCTCCCACTCTTAGGCAGTAAGTGCTACTCTCCACCCGCTTTCTTCCCCAAGGACACCTCAGGTCATGGGAAGAGTCACTGTAGCTCTCTAGATTAGAGCCCATGGAGGCTGACAGATCTCCTTCAACCCACAGATATTCTGTTGGTCCTGAAGCAGCAGCAGGACCAACAAGGTTTGCTTGTTCGGTTACTGCCGAGCACTGCAAAGAGCCTGGAGCTGCTGGGAAGACCTTCTGCAAGCCAAGTGACAGGCACAAGTGCAGCAGCACCCAGGAAGAAACTGACAGCTCAGATGAGACGTGCCCTTGCTGTTCACAGTCGTAGAGCAAAGGGAACCTGCTGTGCCCACGCAGAAAGAAGCCAGCCACAATTCAGAGCTCAGCTTTCTTATCTGCAACAGCTGGGAAGGCACTGTGTCACCTGGCAGGGCTCCTGGCAGACCTGGCAAATGTGGGGACGGGGATGAGGAGCGTGTGAGACACGTGTCCCAAAGACAGGGCAGAGAAGCCAGAAAGAGCCTGGGGAGGAGTTACATGACCGAGAGCCTCTCCCTGCCCCGCAGGCGCCGCTGGACACAGTCTCCTAGTGACCTGGAGCCTCCGTGCTCTGACCTTCCGTGCCGGGCAGCCAGGGCCTCGGGGTGTGGAGCTGCTGGGATGAGTGCGGCCCCATGGTAAGTGGGATCAAGGCAGACAGGGAGGTCTGGTGAGGACCCTGCGGTCCTTCATTAGCTCACCTCGCTTTCTGGCATGTTCACTCCTGCCTTCAGAAGCTCCAGCTGAAGTAGACTTGTGCCCATCAGAGTCCGTGGGGTTTGAACAAGAGTTTTTCCCTGGGAAACATGTCAGTGGGAAAACAGGGAATATAAGCAACTCACTTTCCTCAGCCTCCGGCTTGTAACCTAGTACTTTGTCTGGCTTCTCAATATCAGCATCTGGCACTGCTCCTCTCTCACACCCTGAGCCCTCGGAGCCCAAATGTCCCTGCATGTTTGTTATTCTGCTTGGGCACCAGCCACTGAACTGCACTGCCATGTTCAGTTGAGCTGAAGTGTCACAGCACAGGCCAGATGTGGTTAGTCCTCTTTGCCTGCTTACACCTCCTCATACAGTCAGTATTTCCTGCAGTAACTAGAGGTCTTTGGTTTCAGGTACAAAGAAAAGCTGTCATCAAGGGTCTTGCCCACACGCACCAAGCAGAGGTTCTCCGACTCGCTTAACAGCCAGCGCTGGAGGTTCTTAAAAAGTGGTCTGGATGATTTCAGAAGTGGCTTCCCCCCTCCATGTGATAACATCATCATCCAGGGCACAAAGGGGCTTTCTCCCATCCTGCTGCAGAGCGGATCCCACCTGGCTCAACAAAAGGCACAGAAAACACCAGCTAAACCCAAACGCAAGCTCAGGTCAGAGCTGGAAGCTGGGAAGGAGTTCACAAAGGAGACTGACCGTCACCCAAGCCATGACCCAAAGTTATTTCACTCTCATTTGGAAGACGGCACCCTTCCAGAAGTAAAAAGAACATAGTTGGTGCTGTTCTTCCTTGAAGTAAACATCTGTGCAGTACTTGAAATGCAAAAACGGTCCAGGATTGTGTTCCCTCTTGCCTTATAAGCCCCCTTCCCTCATTATTAATTACAAAGAGGAAGCCAACAAAGTCCACATCTCCACGTTAAAATGTCTCTCTGTTCTTACCACAGAGAGAGCTATATATAAGGAGCTGGCAGGTCTTGGAGACACCTTGCTGACATGGTGATGTAAGTCACCCAGGTCAGTTACTGAACCAGGCTCACACTTTCCCATCAATATAAGACACTGGAGAGAAGAGGCTTTGCCCTCCAGCCTTAGAAACATCTTTGGATAACCCTGGACATGCCATGAATAATAAAGAATCTCTCATTCAAAGAGAATAATTGGTGATCACGTACTTTCTCCTGTATTATGAAACATACGCTGCCTAAAATGTTAGCATTAGAGTCAGTGGGAATTCAGGGCCCGAATCCCACAGGAGTGGATGCAAACCCTGGCCCCTGACATAAGCCCTTTGATTTCAGTCTCTTGGTACATAGACAGTGCCAAAGTGCAGAGCAAATCACAAGTCAGTTTATTCTGTAACGCTGCCAAGTGCCTCTGTTTACTTCAGCATTCGCTGGCACGAAGAGAGGGGACAGAGAGAGAGGCTTGTTGTGTGTATTTGCCCCATTTTGGATTCAACCTGACTGAGCACAGTTCAAGCAGTCCGTGCCCTGTTCTGAGTGAACTGTACCTACAAAGGGCACGTGTAAAATTAGCAAGCCAGTGGCACACGTCTTCCTGACCTGTGAGTGATATTCCGCACGAATGCCACCTCAGCCTTGCGAAGGTTAAGGATGCTCCCCTGGAGTACGAGAGGACGGACTCTGGGGAAGCAGATTTGAAATGTGCTTTATTACGTTATAATGTTCTGCAGTGCTCTAGGAATCTTGGTTTTGTTTGTTTGTTGGTTTTGTCTGTTTTTAATTTTGTTAGCCTCTGCTCAACTTCTTACTGACTTGAAAAGAATTCACAAATCAGCTCTGGAGCTGAAAATGTATGCTGCTGCATCAAAAGCTAGTTGCCTTCCATCTCTACCTGCTATCTTATTGGGTGAAAATAGATGTCCTGCAAAGCACAGCAAGCAAAGCACTTTTACAATCTCTGCTAACTGCAGTTTACTTGGCCTGTGTTTTTGTGTGAAACTGCAGACCTGCAATCAGTGTCTGCTTTGAGTCTGCCTATGTCAAAAGCTGATCTCTTCCCGTGTTCCTCAAACACACATAGGTACTAGAGGCTGCAATTAGATTATTTTGCTAGCCTCAGTTACATTATTATTCACTTAGGCAATCAGCTGTTAAAATTCTGATATGTACATACCTTTCAGCAGGCAGTAGCAGTGAGAGCAGCACTGCTGAGCTCTCTGGAGTCCCAGCACATACGAATTCTGCAGTCTCAGCCCTTAAGCGCACAGACCTTACTGCCAGACAGGAGGAAAGAGACAAAAATGGTTCTCATCAGGGGTCTCTTCCTGACTCCCAGTGTCTACTACACCTCAACAGGCCAAGAAATAAAGCCAGAATTAGTCATCCTTAGCCCCTTGCTAGCCCCTTAGATTCCTGGCTAGTCTGTGGCAGCCATTAGTAAACAAATGTTTTGTCTGCCAGCCTTGAAAAAAATAGCTTGTGTCTACCAGCTTATACAGTAAGGTTCTGCATGTCCCAGCCCTCCAGCTCCTGCCTCGGGGAAGGGCAACACCAGCAAAAGGCATGAGAAGCACTTGCTTCCCTGGAAACGTGCCAGATGACAGAGGTTTTAAGTGATCTGTGCTGGAGAAGAGGAGGCACGGAGACTTGGTGCAGAAGGTCAGTGACTCAGATTTACCTCCCCTCTGTCCTCCTGCTGTGAGATTTGGCACTGGGACGCAATGAGCACCCACACTTAGCGGGATTTTATTGTGGTACAATAAACAAAGTTCATCAGCTGTTCGGGCGGGCAGGTCTCCAGCTTGCCTCACGCGGTACAACTGGCCACAGCTGTTTGTGGCGCTGCTGGGTTCAGTTATCTGCAGCAGTTTTTCCACACAAAAGTGCCACTGAGAAAAAAAATAATAAATAAGGGAGTGAGGAAGATGCCTGAGAACCTACTGCACCGCCTGTCCACCTGCAGCAGTTCAGGAAGGCAAACACCACGGCGTTCTTGCTGCTCCTAGGCCCATGCGTCTTGAGAACCTAGCTCCCTGTCAGCCCCAGAGCAATGCTGCACTTGGTTGTGCCTCAGTATTGAGTATTTACTGTCTTGGGGCCACAAGCACTGCTGGGCCATAGGATTGGAACCGTTAAGCTAGAATTTCAGTGCAGGCTGTGATGGCCTGTATAGGTTAGCTGGATGCCTTGACACCACAGCGAGGGTAAAGCATGGAAGATTGGGTGAGGCAAAAAATCACACCCTCAATTCCAGCCATGTGATGTGGGTCTTAGGATGGAGTCACTGCATCATGTGCTGGCTTGTTAAGCACAAATTACAGGGTCACATCTTGCCTTTTCCTCTAATGTGACTGGGTAGGAAAGGACATTATGCCTTCTCCCCCCATTGGAGCAGAGCAGCATATGAGTAAGTGACCAGCGACATCCTCCTGCAATCATTACACTCAGGAAAGAGGAACTTGCAGGAACAATTTCAGATTAGGGCATGCAGATTTGATGTCAGCAAAACTGTATTTCAAGGCACGGTAAAGATTCCTACTGCTGCCTTATTTATATCCCTGCCTTGCTTATTTCAGGGAAGAGAAATAAATAACAGCAATGAAGATAACCCCAAGGCAACTGCGTGCTACCAGATCAAGTGTGTTCGGGTGGTGGAGATAAACACTTCACCTCCAGAGCTTATAGAGTCTTTGGGAGAATCCTTTCCCCAAGAGAGCTGTCAAAAGTCCTTGTAAGGTGAGCAGAAAAAAGGTACACAGAAAAAAGGCAGAGCCAGAGAAATGGGAGCTTCATTTAGAATTCAGACACATGATTTATAGAATGATCTAATTGCTTACAGCTTTCAGGCAAGCAGTGTCTTCTCCGAGGGGCCATGAGCAATCATACATGTATTTAAAAATTTAATAAAGGTTTAGCACAGTTAGCTCCTGAAGATTAAGAATAACTTAATCTCCTGCAAATGAAATACTTGCACTCAGTGATGTATGAAAAAGTATAAAAGAATATATAGGCAGTCTGGGGGTGGGAAGAGTGCTTGTCAAAAGAAAGCAAGCTTACTTAGGGCCCTCTGTAACTTATTTTGGTCCTCTCCTATGCATGCCCTTGGCTCACGTGATACTTCATTTAGACCAACTTCAGACAAAGTTTAGCAAAGTCCTTTCTGAGAAAGGCAGATTAAATTAGGCTGGGCACCTGAAAAATCCAAGGGAATGCTTAAGATGGTGTAAAGAACGTATTTCCATCAGCCAGGTGAAGACACATGCTCTAAAGGCTCCAATTATGATACACAGCTTCACTTTGCAGTAAATAACTTCACAGCTAGGCTAAGAGAATACACATGGAATGTGTATTTTTAGACATTTGCCTGTAAAGCTAGCCAACACAGGTAGCACGCTGTAAGAAAAAGCATAAAATGATACCACACCTTATGCCAGCATCCCACTGAGAGTCCTCCTAGGATCTGTTCTTTCTCAGCATCTAAAAAAAGCACTTTTGGTATGTTTTCAGAATCAACTTTTTCTCCCAGTTTAGATTATACCGTCAGCTACAAATACAGATGCACATGTTGTTTTTTATCACAAAACTCAAGCCTGTGTTTATTTTCTCAGCGCTCTTCAGACTTCGGACTTTGATAAATTTCTGTGTTAAAAGTTATTTGAAAATAAATATTTGGCTGTCTTTTTATGCTGCAATTTTCTGTGGGCCTGACAGGGTAAAGAATCCACATGGAAGTCAAAGCATAATGTCTACAGGACTTTAGATGACCGTGAGGGTCTAATAGCATGAATTTGCTGGAACATTTTAATTACGATTCAATCTATATGAGCATATGGGTACTGCAGCTTCATTGACATGCTAAACATAATTTAGCCAAATACATTATAATATATTTTATACTTTGGGGGCTTAGCTGCTGCCCATCCCTGTAAAAAAAAAAAATAAAAAAAAATCAAACAATGTCATATTATTGTTCCACTCTATTCCTGTACTGTAAAACGACCCTGCCATTCTGCTGCATGTAGAACTTCCACTGAAGAACAAAGTCATTTTGTTAGCATTTCTCATTATGTCTCTAAAGAATGCAGAGATTAAAGTATTGGGCACAGGAAAAGACTAAATTGAGCAAAACTTATAGGTCTTCAACTTTGATCCCCTTTTATTGGGCTCCAAGAGGAGATTTTCACTCTGTCTTCTCTGTTTCCTTCCTTCTCTTTCAAATCCTTAGGTGGGATTTCATTCTAACTTAGGAGGAGGTAAAAAGCATCAGGGACCAATTATGAAGTGGCTTTTGAAATGATACTGTACCAGCTAGGGAAAAAGGAGAACAGAGAACAACAGAACAGAAAGCATGACTTTCAAAGTGCGTGACTAACAAACAGAGAAAACTGGCGAAAATGGCTCATGGGAAACAAAAAGGAAAGGAAAAGTGATTTAGGGAAAGATGGTATTCCTTGATATTACTGGCATCATACACATATTTAGAGGAAGCACGGGATATGCTGTAAGAGACTGGCCTGATGAGCCACTGATGATAAGCTCTCCCTCAAACCCAAGAGGGAATTCCAAGACAGACTACTAAGGAAAATTAGGAAAGAGCAGCATTAGTACCGAGGGAAAACTAAGAAAAGTAACACTGAGATGCACATAGCAAGTGACATTAGATAAGAAGGAGTCATTCCTTATGTACATTTCTAATGAGCAAAACACCAAGGGAGGTATTTTTTTTCAGTGGAGAACAAAGCTAACAACAAATGATGCTTAAATAGACAAAACTTTCTCTGCCTCCTGCTACCGGAAAGCTCAACCACAGTCATACAGCTAAGACTATTACCAGCAGTGAGAAAGGATGAAGATATCAGGATGCAACAGGGATAGAACAGTTTGCATAGTAATTAAACCTCTTAATTGTTTGAGTCAGCTACGCGAAGATGAAATGTATTGTGCTATGGAAAAAATGTTAGAACAAACACAGTCACTAGCTGTTTCCTTCAAAATCCATGGAAAAAGAGTGCATTTCCAAAGAACCTATCCAATTTGCCAATGACACCCAGCTAGAAAACACAACAAGGATGATGAAGGGCTTCAAATGGATTTACAATGATCCCAGTGTGTCATACAACACCTGGGAAAATAAAGAAGAGACTACAAAACCAGGGCTGAATTACTTCCCCCAGTCACAACTCAGCTGTGCCAATACTGAATGAGGAACAACTGGCTAGGCTAAAGTTCAGCAGAGAAGCATATAGGGATTGCAGGAGACTGTAAATGTCAGCAAACGCCAAGTCATGCAGAAAAAGGGAAGCACCTATCATGAGAACAAAGATGAATGTGAGATCGTCCTTTGCTCTTCTCAGCCTGGGTAAGAACACCTCAGGGGATGACATCAGTGTCCAGGTTTTGTCACTATTCTTTAAGGGAGTTGTAAAGGGATTCAAAAGAGGGCAGGGAGAGTCACAGGAATGCCTACACACCTACGGCCAACATACAGAGATGGAGCAAACTGAGTTATGGAGTACGGATAAGCAATAACTGAGGACATGCCTAAGAAGTTCCAATAAAGCAGAAGGGTGATACAAACCACTGGAAGTTTCCAATTTCCACCCCACATTTCTCTGGGATAGGGGAAGTGAGCTGAGGGGGAACACATTAAAAACTAGCAAAAAAAATTAATAGAAGGGAAAGTTAAATAATGAAATACATTGTCCTGAAGGCTCTGGTTTCTCTGTCTTTCAAGATCAGGTTACCTAATCATCAGCAGGTTAATGTTGTCTTAAGGCAGAAAGGTAAAACACACCAGTGCTGCTTGATTGTTAAGATCAAAAGTTTCTGGAAGAGAATTCACAGTCCCTCTTGTATTTTACAATTCTTTTGGTGGCTACGAAGAACAAAGTCCTTAAGATACAGCTAGGCTTTACTGTCTTAGAAAACCTCAGTTTTACTATTAGAACTGCAAACATTCGAATTTTCAGTGTGTTCTTGTAGAAAACGCCTTCTTTGACAGAAGATGTGTAAAACGTTGCTCTTCCAAAGCTAGCAGGAGCTGAGAGAAACCCCCTGTGCACTGGCAGGGAGAGCTTTCACAGCCAGGCATTCTCCTCACGTGCCACCTGCTGGCTACTGCCAAATACTGCACAGGGAAGAGGGTCAGGTGCTCATAGCCAAGACACTCACAGTTAATTTGGGGAAGGGGTGGTACAGAAAGACAGTCAGGGTTACAGCTTCTTCCAGGACTGTGGAGCACGTCTGAAGTATATTAATACTTTGCCCTTCCCATTTTTCTACTTGGTTGGGTGGGGACACAATGTGAAAAGATTCAAACAACTTCCAAGAAAACCCCCATGGCAGCAGAAAGGCACCATGACTGCTCAGCTGAGATTTTAACTTGGTTCCTGGTGAAAGATACTTTAGACTAAGCTTTGTGAGCTCTTAGTAAGGTATCTACAAGATGATGTTGTTCCTTTTGCAGTGCAGTGATAGTAGAAGGATGTCTCTTACTATTCACCTGACAAAGATTGCTTGGCTTTCATTCTGTCACACCAAGAAGCCACAGCGTAAGGTCTGGCAGTGTGCAAACACTGACAGCCTTCATTCATTTTAGGCAATCTGCTACCTGGCACCAACCTCACCTGCGACCTGTTCTCCTTTTCCAGCTCAACTGAGCCTCATAAAACTGCCGCTGGGTTTTTAGGCACGCTCCTGTTGTGCTCAGGAAGAGCTCCCTGCAAACCTCCATAAAGCTTCCTGGGCCAAACTCTCATTCTCAACATGTCTGCAGAACTTCTCGATGCCCCAGGAGTACAGCCGAAGGACAAAACAGGGCTCCATAGTTTTTATTTCTCCTCTACTTGTTCATGTTTCTATTTTGTTCTGTTACAAAACTGGAAGAAGCACTGTACACACACAGCGGTGGTTTGAGAGCAGTACAGTCCTCAAAACAGCAACTCTATACCAGGAGAATAACAGTGGAACACAGCCAGACTCCCGAGTGCTCCCTAAATAGCATCCTACTGCCGCTGCCGGCGCCAGAACAGCCTGATGGATGCGCCACTGCTCTGATTTCAGCAGGGCACTTCTCACATGCTCTGAAGCTCCAGCTGAGATTCCTTGTCAGCACACTAGATGGCACAGCTTACAGGATAAAATTCAGAAAGTTCATCTGGGCGGCTGCTCGTGGGGCTCGGGCTTCCAAACAGCTATGGCTGCATGGCTGGTTATAGAATTGTAACACTAAATATCCACCCTACTGCTGTGGTTCTGAGATGTGAAGAGGTGGAAAGTTTGAGGCTCCTGATCTCACACCACTCAGCTGGCTGGTAATTCTGCAAAGTCACATGTAGCTTTTCAAAATAAGTTTCAGCAACTGCTACCGCATCGACTGAGTGAACAATGGTGCAACAAAGCCTTGGTGTTCACAGAGCACACACTTCCAAATTAATGCCATGTCAGAAACAATCCCATGAACAAGCTACAATTGTGAATTAGAAACAGAATTGATAGTGTCCCTGAGAACTTGAGAAACCGCCTCCTTGCCCATTTACTGTACTTTTGCTTTGTTTGGTTCAATGAAAGCTTTAAAAAATGCAAGATGCATTATGGAGCACATCTGTTAATCTGCTTTGGAAATTCTCCCAGGAGGCAGATGTTCCCACATCCCACATTTCAGGAAGTAATTACTATAGAAGTAATTACTATGGAAGTAATTCCTGTGGAAGTAAGACTGTGACAATCTGTACCTTTGCTTCGGAGCAGGAACTTCATTCCTCAGCATCGTGGGAGCTTTTGGGTCATCACCCTTCTCACTTCTCTCCTGTCAAGCATTTCTGCTTGTAACTCTCAGTAAGTCATCAGGGGCTCAGGAATTTCAAACTTTGCATTTGCAGAGGATACATATTAAAAAAAAAAAAAAAGATATGAAATTAATTATAGACAGCCTAAGGGCAGTTCCAAAGCACAAATTCTCTGCCACCTTGGCCTTTGTTACAACTGTGATTGAACCACCTAGAACTATAGTTATATCCAGCATAAATCCACGCAGCCTCAGAAAGAAAGGGCTGCCTTTCCTTTAGCCACCCATTCTTGTTTTCTCCCCTCTGTTGGCACATGTATTTGTATGGATGAAAAGGATTTATTTTTTTTTTTAATTTTATTTTCTGAGTTAATTTTCAGCTGAATCACTTACCTAATCTGACCCATTTTAATGGCCATGTGAAAGCAAAGGCCTCCATGAAACAGGGAGTGAGGACACAGGAGCTGAAGGGCCAGACAATTCCTTTCTGCAACAGCGCTGATTTAGGCTGGGCTCACATACAATCCTACCAGGCAGTCTTCAAATTATGAAGCCCTTTCTGATCCTGCCACCCACTGCAGCCACCACAAGCAAGTAACCATGGTTAGAATTGTGTTTTCTACTGAACCTCTTGCTCACCAAGATCTCCCTCACCTCTGAACTGTGATGAACTGTGTGTTCATCAGAAATGGCCATTCAACAGCAGATTATAGGGAAGACCCAGGTCTAGGAGGCAACAGTACTCAAAGTGGATTTACATCAGTGGATGCTGGTGGCACCTGGAAGCAACTGAGCAAAAGTAGCTGCTGTCCTCTGGGGACTACACAGGACTTCCTCAGGAAACTGGGTTACAGAACTGTCCTTCCCTGCCTGGGAGAAGAGGAAGCTTGTCTCTGGTGGCACCTTGGTCCTTTGCGTCTCTTCCTAGTCATTCAAATGCATTACATTAAGCAGCAATTACTCCCTGAGCACTCAAAGCACTCTGTGTGCTCTATTTTAGTTTCTTCTTCAGACCCTGGGTGAAAAGGAGACTGAGCAACAGACTTTTATGAGCATGGAAGATGGGTAGAACCAGAGGAAAACTATGCCCTTATTAAAGAAGCACCCTGCTTTTAGGTTGTCCCTTTGCCTTTCATCACTTTCACTTCTGTGTCTTCAAAATAAGCTGTTCCTTAAGGATTTTTGCAGTAGTCACTTCGTAGCTGTGCTAGTTTGGTGCCTCTTCCTTTCTAAGCCACTTTACCGGCTAATTTAAGAAAAGAAATGTTGGGGTTAGCAGCTCCCAACACCACCTCTGGCTTTGCTGAGGGCTGGCAGCAGGATGCTCTTCTGTTGTAAAGATAGGATGATTATTGATTTCAGTCTGCTCTGCTTCAGTGAGACGATCAGGAAGTTTAAACTGCAGTACACACCGCCTAACAGTCGGTAGCTTCTTGTGCCCTGAGAATCCCAGCTGGGTGACGTGGTGTATAAATACATGGGAATGTCTCTGCAATGAAGGCTAGAAAAAGGGATTTAAGTAAGCTACAAAAATATAATCTACTATGCAAGAAGTCTAAATAGTTAAATTATTACAGGCAGCCAGCTGTTTTACATAGCAAGGCTATACTGAAGGTACCTATATCCCCTTGAAGCATCAACAGTGGTAAAAGAGAGTGCACCCAAAAACAGATTCACTAAGGAAGTGCCCAGGCAGGTCCGAGCTTCTCAGCTCTTTTCTTTCACTGTATTATTGGACAGGAGATCTGAGCAGTGCATGTTTAATGTGTCTGAACCCATTCCACACATCAAAGTGGATATTTATACCCACGCACAAGCTCCGTACTTTGTTGGAGCAGGACTCCAGAGAAGGCTTTCTGTGGTAAGCAACAAAAGGAGAAATATTTAGATGATGAATTCTGCGTATTCACCTAGGCCACCGTATAACACATGAGCCAGGGAACTTCACTCTGAAGACTGCACACTTGTGCTGCCATAAATTTGGATGACATTTACTGTCCTGTTAAGCTAAGGCAGCACTGCTCTTAATGACACCGAAAGATTAGGAAGTTCACACTCTGGAAATAGACTTATTTGGACATCCACTTAGCCATTCTCTTTTCTAATGAGATAGATGATAAAAGCTCATCAGTCGGATTTGGAAACCAACGCCTTTGCTTAGATAAAGGATATTAAAAAAAAAAAAAAAAAAACAGTGGTAAAAAAGGACTGGAACTGCCTCCTGTAATTCTTCCTCTGGTGTTAAACTTTGGTGTGAGTAGCCTGACCCTTGCTGGACTGACAAACATTTTCACAGCTTGTCACTCCAGGATTACTGATTTGAAACACATTGCAAGCCATAAATTGCAATTATGCAAATTTCTTATTACCTAGTGTAAGGTTTATCTATATAGCTCTTACATTTCGAATCAAAATTTTACATTCTCACTTCAGGAGGAACAGAATTGGGTGGTAACATGAAGTTAAATTAAAACAACTGTCAAGTGTCCTCTGTGCTAATGGAACCTGAAGTCCTGGTAGTCCAACAAAGCTTCCTGAGCTTAACAATGCAGAAGATGGAAGAGCAGAACAGTGCTAAGAAATCCAATTGTAAGCATTAGAGTATGATGCGAGCATTACAAAATTAGGAGTAAACTTAACTCAGTTCTCAGGGACAGCAGAGAAAGCATGGCTTTTTTCTTTTTTTTTTTTTTTTTCACCACCCTGCACTGCTCAAATTAAACTGCGCAAACTTCTGCGGCTACTACAGGTACAAGCTCGCTGCTCACGAATGCTTTTTATTCAAAAAGAGGAATGCAAACCAAGCACTCGCTCCCCAACTTTTGCGTGTGAGCTCTGCTCAGTTCCTCGGTTATCCGTGACATAAACCACTTGCAGCACGGCCACCTCGTGCAGATTTAAACGCGGAGAAGCAGGAAAAAAAAAAAGGAGAGATGATAGAAAACGGAGGGGAGGGGGGGCAAATCTCGCAACTTTTTCTCCCCCGGCTCATTCCGAGCCTCGCTGCCTGCCTCCTCCCTCCTGCCAGCCAGCACCCGGGGGACCTGCGGCCCGCCCCGGGGGCGGCTCCGGCACCCGGCTTAAAGCTGGGCGGCGGGGGCGGGCCGGGGGCAGCCCCCGGTGCCAGCGCCCGGCCATGGCCCGCGACCGCGGCCCCCCGGTGCTGCGGCAGCCGCCCGGCTCCCCGCGCCTGCCCGCCGCGCTGCCCGCAGAGCCCCGCGGCTGGGGCTGGCTGGGCGCGGGGCTGTGGCCGGCGCTGGTGGTGGGGCTGCTGGCCGCGCTCGTCGCCTGGCTCTGGTACGGCAGCGGCGACGGGAGAGGCCAGGAGAGCGGCGGGGAGGCGGCCGGGGAGGCCCCGAGGGCGAGGGGCGAAGCGGAGGGCACAGGTAGCGAGCGGGGGGCTGCTGCTGCTGGTGCTGGTGCTGCTGCGGGGGGGACTTGCCCTGCATCTGCAGGGGTTTGGGCTTGCTGCTGACCTTAACCATTCTTTTTTCTTTTTTCTTTTTTCTTTTTAATTGTTGTGCTTAGAGGATCTTCTGGCGAGCGGTGAGCAAGTGCTGCAGCAAGCCAAGGCTGCTGCTGCGCTGTCGAGCCCTCAAGAAGCAGGGGAGGATGCGCCGCAGCATAACCACGCTGAGAGCAGCAGGGCGGCCTGCAGAGCTCCGGAGAAGGAGCTGGCAAAGCCATGTGCTGCTGCCTCGGAGCCCGACGCCGGGGAGCATCCAGTTGATGTGCGTGGTGGCCAGGCTGGGCAACCGAGACCCCCTGTGGGACAGGGGAGCGCTGGATGGTGCGTGATGAGCTCTGGCGGTGTTTGTAAGGATGGAAGCGAGGAGCAGCTGGGACAGCCAGCCCAGGTTCGGGACCTGGACCAGGAAGAGTGGGAGGTGGTGTCTGAGCACCTGGACTGGGGGGAGGCCGGCAGGAATGGCAGCGTGGAAGACTCGGACAGCAAGGAATGGGAACAGGGCGACTGCCCCGATGGGGACCTGAAAGCAAAGCGAGTTGCAGCGGTGCCCCCGATGTTTCAGAATATCCACGTGACTTTCCGCGTGCACTACATCACTCACTCCGACGCTCAGCTGATCGGCGTTACCGGTGACCACGAGTGTCTTGGCCAGTGGCACAGCTACGTTCCCCTCAAGTACGACAAGGATGGCTTCTGGTCTGAGTCCGTTAGCTTGCCAGTAGACACCAAAGTAGAGTGGAAATTTATCTTGGTTGAGAATGGGAAGGTCACACGTTGGGAAGAATGCAGTAACAGGACCCTAGTGACCGACCATGAAGATCGAATCGCTCACCAGTGGTGGGGACACCACTGACTGGATTTTGGAAGCTGCTTATCTAATGGCAAACCTGCTTAGATTAAGCACAGAGCCCCTGTAAGTTCTTTCTCTTCAGTAGGAGACCTTCTCAGCTGCACAGCTCTGTAAGTCCCATATCAAACTGGTTAAACTGCGTGAGCAGCAGATCTCGGTCACTCCCTTTAGGAGATCATCTGGCATCCTGAAAAATCAACCTCATGGTCTGAAGATTTGCAAGGTAGGAGCTGAAGGCATGAGCAGCATTCCAAGCAGCTGCCTGTCCGGATAAATCTGGACCCTGGACTTGAGTTTGTGCTGCTTTGAGTGGGGCTGTGGGATATATCTTTGTGCTGACGGCTTAGGGCTTTAAAAGCATTCTAGGAAGTGTGGTTACCTGCACTGCAATAGGAACTTAAGTGTTTTAACTTATGTAATGTATTAAGTAAGCAATAAACACTTTCAGACTGACAGTCCTTTATAACATAACCTGTGAACTGACTCTTAATTAACTTGGATAGAGTTGGGTTTCTTGACCAGAAATCTTACTGCTAAAGGGTTCCTGAAAAGTAACAGGCACCCTTTGGAATAACAAAGGTCTAACTGCTAAGTACTTCATTTTTCTGCTCACTGCAATCTAGGAAGGACCTCAGCTCAAGCAAAGGCTTGGCAGATGCATCCTTTTTTAGTCAAATCATCACCCTGAGAGGAGAGCAAAGGTCAGAAACAACTGTCTGGGCTTAATAAATTACTTTGTCAGGGAGGGAGCAGGTTTTTTTTTTTTTTTTTAAACAAACAAACAAAAACACCACCACCTAAACTAGGCTGCTGTGATAATCAGAGGACAGGATTCTCCCTGAAATATGTGGCACATCCTGCCTGTGAAAACACTACAGTACTGTTACAAAGTACTTATCTTGAGCTTGTTTCAAGACTAGTCTCTTCCATGTGAATTTGTTCTTGCTAATTTGAAGCCTTCCAAGTAAGCCGGATCACACACAATGCTTCCAGCATCAACCAGCTGTTATTTTTATAAAACAGAAGCAGAGAGGCTGCTCTATTGGCCTGCCTTTCCTACTTTCCTAATTTCGGTTCCAAATGCACGATATGCCACTTCCAGCAAGCTCTTCTTCCTATAGCAAGGAACCTATTTGCAAATACCATGTCACTAGAACAAACTTGCTCTGCAGAGCGTAGTTTTGTGTGAGGTCTGGAAGTGTAGACATCAGCATTTCAGTATGGGACACAAGCATGTTGCAAAGCTAATTTTCTCTGCTTATTTTTTCTGCTTCACGTGGTGGAGCAGTCTCAGCACATGAACTAGACTAGTTTTGAGTGCTAGTTTGTGTTCTCAGGAAAAACAACCCCCTCCCAATTGTCACGTGACAGCACAACTTGCTCTGTGGGACAGTTACTTCTGCAGATAATGTTAGCTTTGCTTGCTGCTTGTCTCAAGGAACTTAAAGATTCAGGTGAGAAAGTTTGATTTCCTTACTCAAGGGAGCTTTCATACATCAGAAGGAGCAAGGTAGGAAATATGAGTTTCAAGCTTCCTGTTTACTGCTTCTCTAGGATGAAAAGCACCTTTATTTCTGTGTGGAAGTGCTGCAGGTCTGGAAGGTATGTGGGATCACTGTGGGCAACTGGATGCAAAAGGGAGACGAAGGAGCTGACAATTCAGTAGGTGATTGCTGCTATTTCAGTGTTCTTTTAGGAGTGTGCATGTGCACACGCTAGTCCTGACCTCTCTCAACAGAAAATTAATGTGGGACTTAATTATTTACTGCACAAGTTCAAAGGGATTAGGACTTACTTGGGCTGACAAATTAATACTAACATCAGGCTTCTTTCATCTAAGGAGCTACTGCTTTGCTGTAATAAATGCTTCTCCTGTTTAATTATGACTGCTTTCTGTGTGTCAACAGAAAGCTGGGAAGCTCTGCATTTTTCGCACTTCCCTGATAAATTAAAGGGTACAATATACCCAATATACACAGGTATGCAGCTGAAATAGAAGCTGATCTTCAGGAATCAAGGATACCCAAGCCAAACATGTTCTTTCAAAAGGTCTGAAATTCTTTTTCCCATTTCTGACAGTGCTTCGAATAGTGAGATACTGTCAACTTTAAGCACTTTTTTAATAACCACTGCTATTTGAGTGTATTTATACGTACATTGCAGGCTTATCTGAGAAGATTAGCTGTGGTACTAGATTAAAGTATTCACTAGAAAGCCAATTAACCCACACTAGAATAGATTCCCTAATGCAATAATGAACATGTTTCAAACAGGCTAACTCTAAGAAGTCTCTCAAATTGAGGGCACTTTTTTTTTTTTTTTTTTTTTTTGATTAGACACCCTGCACTTTGATCCTACAGACTGCACATGCATTCTTCATGATTTCATCATCTTGCTCAATGATCAGAGTTTGTTTTCTTCCTAGTAGCTGGTATGGTGCTGTGTTTTGGATTCAGGAGGACAAAAATGTTGATAGCACACTGATGTTTTAGTTGTTGCAGAGCAGTGCTTACACTAAGCCAAAGGCTTTCAGCTTCTCCTACTGCCCTGCCACTGAGGAGGCTGGCAGTGCACAGGAAGTTGGGAGGGGACACAACCAGGACAGCCGACCCAAACTGGCCAAAGGGATATTCCATTACCGCTGGATGTCACGCTGAAAAATAAAACTGGGGCTTATCCAGGGGAGCTGCTGTTGCTCAGGGACTGTCTGGACATTGGCCAGCTGGTAGTGAGCAATTGCATTGTGCATCACTTGCTTTGTTTATTTGTTTTGTTATTTTTTTTCTTTTCCTTCCTTCTTTTCTTTCTTCTTAAACCGTCCTCATCTCAAACCATTACTTCTTGCGCTTTTCTTCCCCTTCCTGGGGGCTGTATGGTGTTCAGCTGTCTGCTGGGTTAAACCACAAGGTAGAGTTGAACAAAGTTGTCTTGCTACATAAAAATGGTTATGCTAGACTGGCTGAATATCTGTCTAATAGACCATCCTGACTGTGAGACTAGTGAACCTACGTGTGAGAAACAAGTTCTTGTTGACATTTCTACATGGATCTAGCAGCCAACAGCTCAGGATTTCCAAAAGCAAATAATAAAATGCCTCACTCACAGCTTGGCAAAGAAAGTGCAGCCAAAGACCTGCAGTTTAAACTGACCAGCTCAGACTCACAACAAACTATTAGACAATTTCATTACTTTTAGGTGAAATACAATCTAGTCTTATTTGTGAAGTAGTTTAGTGCCTACTGGTGTGCCTGGATGATAAGCTGAGCAGACAGCCTGAGACTTGGAATGGGGACTGGGCTCCTGTTGGACATGAACTAGTTTTAAGTCACATACAGAAACTTGCATTGCATCTTCCCTGCTTCCTATTTATTTTGCAGTTGCCTTTGCAAAAACCATAGCTGACCCACATTTTCTTCAGGAGTTAAACTTACTGTTAGGAGTCTCTCCACATGATCCATTCAAATATATTAGACTGGTGTAAGGTTTTATCTGTAGGGTGGTGGTTGCCGTCTGTGGTGTCCTGCTGTGGTCAACATTTGCCTAACAGTCCTCCTGTTATCCACCTGTACAACATGCAATAACACAGTGTGATTCATGCCGCAAAGTCCAGGGTGTATATAGCTGGACTTGAGCTCACATCTACAGCCCTTCACCTCCCCCAGGACGATCTTTCCCTTCTGCTGGAAGCTCAGGCCTGTTCCTAACTGATGGATTCCAGCATGAGGATGTTGAGCTGCCTTTTTGCTTGGCAGATCTCTCTTCTCTCTGGCTATTTGTACCTCTCCACCTGCTCCCTTCCATTCTCCCAGGTCTGCAATCTTTTGAAACTCCTTTTAGCTTGGCTCCTTGAACGCAACTGAGAATGCGTTTTTCAGTGACCTTTTACAAGCTGCCAGACTACGGAGTGAATACATGCTCTCATTTTCTACACCTCACCTTTTTCTTAGTAAATCTGTGGTAGAGCTGTCAAATATAGGCAAACTGTAATGCACAAGCCATCTAAAACAAGTGATCCTTTCAATACAACCCATTTACAGGAAAAGGGAGGTGCCTTTATTAACATTCTGACTAAAGCTTGCAACACTGTTGAAAAAAAAAGTAAATAAGTGGAAAAAAGTGATTGAGAAATCCAGAAAATTACTTGAATTAAATCAAAATACAGTTGACAGTGACTGAAAAAAAACTTCAGAACAATTCACTAATCTCTTTCCCCACACAATAATTCCTCAAACTAATACTCAGAGGTTTGATCTCCTCTGGATGTAGTTCTATAGCTTTAAAGCCAACAAAACTAAGCTTGTATCTGGATGGGTGTGTGCTAATGAACAGCTTTCGCAGAGCCACAGATAATAGTCATGGTTTGGACAAAATTACCGTACTTACTGTAAACCCCTTGAATTCAAGCACGGAATTCCACGTTGCCATAAATCTAAGGCGATCACAACTTCTGAAAAAGCAGGCAAGCAAAAATGCTAAGGCTAGAGAACCTGCCTCGCTGCCACCTCCTGCTCACCCAGGTACAGCTGCTCAGCCCCCTCTTCTGTGTTTGGGCACCAATTATTTCAAAGGACGTCCTGCCATGTGTTTTGGTAGTACTGTCTATAGCACTCATAGCTAGAACTCCCCTGATAACAAGCCAGCAGCTTCCACAACCGACTTCTCAGACAGCCTTGCTCAACTCTGAAAGGGAAGCACTTTTAATATGCTATTCATGACCAGTCTGCCAAAAAAAAAAAAAAAAAGGCAAATTCTGGAAAAGTACTCAATTTAGGATGAGTACAAAGTTCTTGCTCGCCTTTTATAGAGCTATCTTGTTTCCTGAGTTACTGCAAATACTAGCAAAGCTTTGAAGAATTAATCTGATATTTTAATGATCTTAATACCTTCAAACTATTTTTAGTGTCACCCATTCTGTTAATTAAGTGCATTAGGTCATTTACCCACTGCTGCACAGTCCTTAAATGCTACTTGATAAAAAGTGTTAAAATAAATTCACATATGCCAGATGTGCTAAATATTCCTTCCTGCTTATTACTAAATCTTATACTAGGAGTGGCCTTCAAAAACCATTTGTAGACACATAATAAGGGAAGGATGTGTGTTTTGGTGACTCAACTGCAGAATATTTTAGAGAGCAAGTGGAAGTAATATCCCCAGCTATTTTAGCAAACTTTTAGCAAACTAAGTTATACCAGACTATTAAAAAGTCAGTGTAGTTTCATAATGCATTTTTTCCCACCTAAACCTCACCTATTTCAGTTTTTATAAGAGGGACACGGACGGAGGAAGGATAAAAAGTCCCAAACAATCCAGGAACATACACTGCTCTGAGTCAAAATATGACTGCTATGCTTACAAACTTAAGCCCAGGGCAGATTTTGTACTACAAACCAAGGATGATAACATGTAATGAAAATTACAACAAAAATACCATTTGATGAGTCCGTTTTGCTTGAAGGAATTATGGTATAGGATGAAATCTGTTCAGTCTTGCAGTTGTAGGCATGTGGTTCAAAACATTTTGATATCTCAACGTTAACAGGAGCCACATCCAGGTTTCCTGCTTGAACTGGTAATACTTAGTAGCTCTGGGACATCCACATGAATTGGAACTTACTGAACTAGAAGCATGGGGGGAAAACGGTTTATTTTAGATTGTGGAATACACATCACTTCAAAACTAAATGTCTTCAAAAAAAAAAAAAAAAAATAGGACCTGAAATCATGTGCAAGATCCAGAACACATGGAAGAAAGCCCTTACTGTAACTTGAAGCAATCAGCAATGCCCTGTGGCCAGCATCACCCACAGCACATAGCTACTGACAACATGTGCCAGGGAAAGTCTGTATTTAGATATTACTTGGACGTGTTTACTCCTCTGTACTTCCCATTCATTTAAAAGTAAAAACCTGTAAAGAATGTCCTGGTTCAAGGCAAGAATTGCAGAACTATGAGAACCCTTATTATCACAGTTTATTTTAAACACAGCATACATACGTGAAAATAATCATTAATGCACATAAATCTTCACTTTGACAGCTTCTTCTCCTTTTCCTTTGCTTTCTCTATCTTCATTTCCTGAGTTCTGATCATTGATGACATAGCTGAAAATAGCAAAAGGAACAGATTATCTGAACACCAGCTTATGTTAAAATGATTGACACCTCAGGTGCAGACTCCAAGCTTTGTAATATCCTCCCACATGTTACACTCTGCATTTATCATGCCCTTCTAAATAAAACTTTGATTTGCACTTCTTCAGATGCAGGAAAGATGGATCTAGTTGTGAATAGACACCATGTAATCTGCTTTCTGGTGTCTAAGTGCCAAATAGTAGAGTGATGGAAAAATGCTACTGATTTAGAATCTCTCTTACAGGGCAACATTAAATTAATGTTCAGCCCAGTGACCATGACAACAAGTTTACTTATTATGCATATATATATTTTATTTTTTTTATATACATAATCTCTTTGATATAGTTACAGTTGACACATTACAGATTTGTACATAGATTTTTATGTAGCATACAGAAAACAGACTACCTGAAGATGTTAGCAATGGCCAAGAATAAAAATGAGAACAATTACCTTATACTTCATATATGACCATTTTTTAAGCAAATCAGGTCACTTGAATGTCCTTGATGTGTGAACTGTATGATGTAGGGAAATACTGGTTTCCCATAGCCATGTAAGGAGACTTAAAAGAGAAAAGGTGGAGTTATTGGAATGTGTAATTCAGAAAAAGTGCAGAGAAAAGATATTCCATCTCATCTAGCATTCTGCCATTGCAGGCAGGGCTCATGGTAGTCTTATCAGTGACTTCAAAGGGAGCAAGAACAGTTCAAAAAAGTTGTCTATGACTGTGGTCATCTCAGATTAAAAAAAAAAGAAAAAAAAGAAAAAAAAAAAAGAAAACGTTGAAGAGGAAAGGATATGCTTGTAAGGCCACTGCTGGGAAGCTATGTTTTTTTTGAATCAATTGCTGTCACAGTATCATCCAGTTTCTATAAGAGTCATCAGCTTTTGACACGATAGCACATGAGGGCAGCCCTGACCAGCTGCCATGTTTGAAATGTTAAGGATCTTGAAGCTTATTAAGAGTTAAGGGGCTGAGAAACAACGCATCGTGTAGTTAATCTAATTACTCTCTGAGGAGCAGGATAAAGTAGAAGCGGGTACTGGTAAAACAGGAACAAATAAACTGACATCATGTAAAACACAGAAACACAAGTAGTGCTTTGGCAGGTAACACAGTTTCTGGGGAGTGCATTTTAAATAAAATAGGAATGTATTTGGTAAATACTGGCACCTTGGCTTTTTCTCTGTAACGTTTCCACCTGGTTTTGCAGGCTTTCCATCTTGTTCTGTAGCTTCTTAGATGTGTCCTCACTAGTTTCCACAGACTGAGAAGCTATTGAAAAAATTACTTGTTTGCATGTTATGACAAAATAAAAGAGTCATTGTAAGATAAATTATTTAATCATTCCATCTAAAGTAAAGTTCCTAGAAAACGTCAATCAAAATTTCCAGTAGCAAAGAAAATGAGTGAGAAGGCAAGGTTATTAAAAGAATTTTATATTTTATTGCATTTCTGTTCAAGGGAGAATGCAAATGAATTTCTAGATTGCCTATAAATGTGCTTGGGAATGGGAAAAAAGTGTTTTATGTTAATTAAGTAATATTTATACCCACAACTTATAAATAAATCTCTGCCAGTAAATTTGCAGTGATTGCACAAAGGAAAGTAGTAGTGTCACTTTCATTTTACCAATGGGAAAACTAAGGTACAGAAAGATGCAACTTATTGAAACAAGGAATAACCTGAGCATTGCTAGGCAACTGACTGAAAGTCATGGCTGTGACTTTGACTTGCTAGATCTCCCATGGTCTACATAGGAACAATCTGGAGTTTAATTCCAATTGTAGTTGTGGAGGTAACCATACCACAAAGCCTGGCATTATGCTTACATTCCCTAAAACAAGTGAAATCCAGAGATGAGACACACTAGAGAGGAAGTTTGTGCTGCTCTACAGGCACAGAAATGTGCAGGTACCCATTTGGCCATTTCAGCACATAGAGTGGGAAATGCCACACACCTTTGCACTCTGCTTATGAACAGGCATTTCTGAGTTGCTGGATGTGCACTGAAAATACAGGTGAGCTAATAAATACACACTTTGTCTTTGCACAGCCAGCCAGAAAGCAAAGGTCAATTAGCAATACTGTTCATGTTCCAGTCAGGCTGATTGCACAGCCCAGCTCTTTTAGATACCTTTCTACAGACAGAGAGAGGATCCTGATGTTTTTAAAGTACTGAAAAATGAAGTAACTGAGAAGCTTGCATTTATGTGATAGCAGTGCAATACAAACATGCTACAGTTATGCTGAAAATACAGAAAAAACAATTTCCAGCTGAGAAGCAAGACAAATCAGTCTCTTTTGATTAGATTTCTGCCAGTACTACAAGTAGCTTAGAGCTAGGTGGGCTACATTTCTATTACACTGCTACTTGCAGTGCTTATTTGCCTGCTAAGAGAAGTGGTTGTTTTCAGATTTTAAGAAAGAGGAAGAGAAAAATTACAAAAAATGTTATTTGGCAATTAAGTATCATGTGAAAAGTCAGTAGCTTACCTGCTTTTCTTTTTGTACCTACTTACATTTTGTACCTACTCACATTCTGCAAAGTGAAGTAATAAAGCAGACCCAACAGCCTGGCTCATCAGTAAGTAATTAATAGACTACCTGGAATGGAATGCTCATCATCCTCATCCATTTGGTGGTTCTGGAAAACCTATTTTTCTACCACTTAAAGGCTACAAAGACACAGTCTTATATCAGTATTTTCAGTAAACCCCATAACATTTTTAGATGTGTTACAGAGATAATATCAACTATGAAAAATGTGAGTATTAGACAACTTTGTTGCCTGTTATTGCAAATATTAAGCAACCCTACATGCTACATATTTACCCAAATAAAGAAATTCACTGGTTCTTACATTTAGTGGCATGTGGCACGTATGTCCTCTTCCCTTTGTATAGCACACTGATTAGCTACTATATTTTACTCACAACTCGTTCATCACAGAAAAAAACACCTCTACTTAAACACATCTGTGACAGGGCTTAGCTTTCACAAGATAGAAGTCTCTACCTTGTATCAAAGGCAGTCTGATGCAAGCAAAAACAGCAGTTTCAGGTAAGTGGGCCAGAACTCCTGTGTTTTAAAATGAACCACTGATAAGTTATCTTTCAATAAATTTGCAAGCTGTAGTTCTATTTTCTGGAACAACAGATCAAGATCAATCCTGTATCAGCCCTGTACACTTCAGAAACACCAGTGTGTATATTTGGCAATGTGACTGGGTTCTGTTAGCTACGCATTACAAACATATATTAAAAAACCAAATGCAGAATTAAGTAAAGGTACCACAATCACAAATCGCCAAAGACTGGATCAGTGAACGATGGTGGGACTCCACAGGTTTTTACAGAATAATAGGAGCAGAATTTAACCTGCTGTTTGTAACTCACTTACTGTATTGGCTGGGAAGAGACCTAGCCAAGATCTTTGGATCAGTAAATGGGACTGGACTTACTTATCCAGGAGACTGTGGATTCAATGTCTGGAGAATCACTTTTCCTCACAGAGGGTCTGTGCTCTGGTGAGGTGCTGGGGCCAGCTGCAAGGTCGTCTGGTGGAGCAATTAACAGCAAGTGTAGTGGAGACCTTTCTCTGCACCTCTCAGCTGAACAGGCCTTCTTGGGTCTGGACTTGTAATGAAGAGCTGCTCAGAAGAATTCTGGGGTTTTCTCACAAAATCCCGCCCTTCAACTACTCTCCAGAAGACTGGAGAGTCTTCTGTGTAAAAAGTGATACCTGTAGGTATTTTGGAAGCTAGGGAAATCCCTGGATGTCATAGATGGTTTAATAGAATGCTGACAGTATCTACTTTCTATACTATTTAGAAGTTTAAAAAGAAGATTCATAGCAGTTACTCCTCAGGACAGACAGAGGAGAACTAAGCTGTCTCTGAAAAAAATAAAAAAAATAAAAAAAATTGACCTAAATACTAAGAGACAACAAATTTTCAACATCTGTAGGCAATTTTCACAGAAAA
Organism: Aythya ferina; assembly: GCF_964211825.1. Lineage (NCBI taxonomy): Eukaryota > Metazoa > Chordata > Aves > Anseriformes > Anatidae > Aythya > Aythya ferina. Next base: position 61,760,452 of record NC_140300.1, on the reverse strand, counting down.
TTCACAGAATGTAAAATTTCTGCGCAGCAAAAGAGAAGAAGGCTAATCCTACTATCTTCCAACCTCGATGCTCAAAGACATACCCTTAATATTCATATTTAGGTTAATGTCACTGCATTTTAAAAGGTACTGACCATGCAGCACTTTCAATAAAATCAAAGGGAATCCTCAATGACTTGATCCCTCTCAAAAGCATATCAATATTTAGATACTTGAATACAGAATACAGGCTCTTAAAGGCCTAAACTTAGGCACCAGAATTTGAAAGTATTATCCATACTAATTACACAAGGCTATTGCTATTCACAAATAACTGTCACAGAAGAAACCCATTTTAAGTGTTCTGGTATCAGCCTCCATGGAGCTTGTTTGCACCAAACCACAGATTTTGCAGCAAGGTTTGTGTGTTTTTTTTTTTTTTGAATAATACTCAGTAACGTGTCAGTTCCACATCCATGGGGAGCACTCATCCTCAAATGCAGCCAGTGAAAACTCACCAGGGGATGTGAAGGGCCAGGTCGTGCCTTGGGATTGATGGTCTGCAGTTGGTAAGCATAAAGGATCCCTGCAAGCAAGAAGATGGCAAAAACTTGCAATATTCTGTAAATATTGTGCTAAGTTTTGGTAATGCTAGCTAGCCTCTACAGTGAGAACATAAAGCTCTCATATGTAATCCCCACCTCTTCTACATGTATATTAAAGGCAAACAATGCAATTAAGTTCCAGAGCTCTTAGAGGGATGAAAGAAACATCCCAGCTTTGTTTTGTAGTTCCCAGGAAGTTTTTAGCATTATGAATAAAACAAAAACATGCTCACAACTAATGCAGTTTTAAAAAAGCCTTAGAAAATGAATTTTGAATGAGTACTTTGAGAAGCAGGTAGCTCAGCTAAGTGAGATCACTTCTCACTGGACAAAAGAATCCTGTTCCATGCTGCTTTCAGTGACAGAGTCTCTAGTTGGAGCCTCCCCACATGGAAAAGACATAGGGCTGTCAAGGTCACAGCAAAAAAAAACCTTGCTATTAGGTTTGCTACACTTTACTTTTTTAGAAGATGAGCTGCTTTTTTAGCAGAGTAAAATTGCACACAGCTATATCCTAAGGGTGAAGAAAAACAATAGTAAAATAGTTACGCACGTTCACTGAAAGTCTATTAGACTGGTAGTGAATTTAGATCACTGAAATAAGGGCTATCTTTGGGAAATAAAGGACTACATTTTGTACAAATAACACGTAGTCATGGAAATGGAAAAAAATGTATTGAACTTCTAATTTTGACAACTACTGCCACTGTTATCTTCTTTCTTGTTACCCACATGACAGAGCCTAGATCTAGCTTCTTCAAACCAGCTTCCACTTATTAGGAATGTGCTTTCTAGTCCATATCTCACCTAACGACATCAGATAAGTACCATCATGTATTCATGCCGTTTCCAGCTTTGTCCTGTGCGTTTTCTCAGGCACAGTACATTTTTAGAGTACAGCGATATTTGATGAGAGAACGAAACGGATCACTGATTTATATCCGAGCAACAGACAGACTGACTTTAAGTACTGGCATTGAGAGACACTTAGAAGTATTCCAAAGAAGTAAAATCCTGCTGAACTTAGTGTTGACCTTTTGTAGAAATGCTCCCTTTCCTCCAGCAGCTCTGCAGTTGTACCTGTATCTCTGCCAAATACACCCTGCTAAGCCTGCTTCAAGCATACAAAGTGCTATCCTTATCATGTAAAACCTTCTTCCCCTGTCAGTTTTTTTGCAACAACCTCAAGTTGTGAATAGAATTATTTTTTTTCTTGTCCATAAATACTTGCTGTTTGACATCTTGTTCTGATATGGTAACTTTGGATACAGCACAATTCTTAACTAAGGCACTGAGAATGGAAGTAAAAATAGAAATAAAAACAAAAATCAAGCTTCATCTCAATTTTCATAGGAGATAATCCATAACATCTCTCCTCTGCCAAACCTATCTTGAGGCATCTGGTTCCAGCTTTCCATTCACCATTTGTGTTTCTTTTGGTGGAAGTCCACTATTTAATTAACAAAATATTTATTTAAAAGGAAATTTGTTCTATGGGGGATATTGTCACCTTTTTCTTTACAAAAAAGGCTGAAGTGCTGAATGCCTTTTAGCAGTCATCCTCACTTGTTTAAAGCCAAGAAAGAAGAGAAAGAAGGAATTCTATGTGAAAATAAAAACATAAATGCCCAAAAGAAAGCAATAAAGGTAAATGGTGTAGTCACTTCTATTTCCCTGCCATCTGATGTATCTGAGGAACCAGGCAAACCACAGAAGCTGTGGAAGCTTTTGGCCATCTCACCTTTATTCCTAAGACTACCTTTCTTGCATAAAGATATCCTATGCTACTCCCAAAATACATGAATGTCCAAATTCTAGTTTTAGAAGACAACAGAGGTATACCACACATGACAGAAATAACAGTTTACTGCTCTTACACAGTGTTCCTTATGGTTGCTAAAGGTGATGTTTTCCCACCATCGCTGTCATTCTTCCCAAGATCTACAGAGGAGATGTTATCATCTGAGCTTGTTAATTCTTGAGGAGTCCTCTTTAAGTCCTGCAGTGGTTCCTCCTTCAAAACGCTTAGCTTGGAAAGCATCTGAAATAAAATCATTTTGTTACAATGCATTTTAATAAAGACACACAGCTTTTCAAAACACATCCAAAGTCACATGTTTTTCCACCTCTTTTCTTGAATTACCAGTTAGAAAAAAGTGGGGTTTGGTAGTTCTAATTAAAAAGTGGTAGAGGCTAGGTCATGATAACTTGAAAACTGTCAAAATACTAAATGTGACCACACTCTTATCTGGAAAGTTATCTGACCAAAATATGTAAAGAAACTAAATACAATTAAAGGAGAACATAGCTGACATAACTGTGTTTTAAATAAACATTGTAAAAAGGTTACTACTATTGTCCCAAGGTCAAAAACAAAAAATAAGCATTTAATTATAAGAGTATTTTTTCTCACACAACCACAAGCTTTTTCACAACAACCCTGTTACCTTTTTAACCTGTGATTCCAGGTCTTACTGTACAGAGAACAACCAGCTTGGAAGGTAGTAATATTAGTATCTCAGGGTGCTTTCTAGGCACTTGTTTCTCTAACAGCTGAGTTGTCTGCAATTATGAACTACTTAATTGTCACAGCCCTGCTCTGCGATGAAGTGCAACATCATTCAAATGAAACCATTCCTTCCTATGAAGAACTGGTTTTTCCAGAGTACTCAACACATTGCATACTCAAAGCATTGCTCCCACCAACTTAACCTTCATCTGTGCACAGAACGGGCACTTTTTGCTGATGCATTTTTATTGAAAAACATCAGGTCCGTTTTGGACGATTATACAAAATCTATACAAAAAAAACAGCAAAAGATTTTTTTTCCTCAAAATCGATTTGACTTGATGTTTTCTATAATGGAAAATCAACATAGCACTATAACCCAATTTAAATCTAACGTAAATGTACAAACACAAAAGAAAATAAGGGCAGTGTTTTATCTTCTAGGATAAATTTGGTCAAAAATCAGTGAAAGCCAGCTTGGAGAAAGATTTAAGTATAACAAGCAGTAACTTTTAGAAGGTCGATCAGATGGTAAAATGTATCAGGAACTATGGACAAGTCTATTTTCACTACCAAATATACATGGTTGACAACAAATACCATAAAACAAAAAAAGTAAAAAATGAAGTTATTGGTGATGCAAGTAAGATGAACTGCTATTACAATCTATAGTGTGGTTATTTTTTATTGTCTGGTTGTTTTTTTCATGTATTTCACAAGCAGAAAGAAATAGAATCTGAGACTCCACAATGAATGAGAAGCTATAGACAATGATTTTGTCTTCGGTGCTAAGAAACTGCTCTTGGATGTTTCTAGCAGATGCTTTCCCGTTCAGAATCTCCATGTTATTTTTAATCTTTGGAACATCCCTGTGTCAGTACACTTTCGCTCTGTGAATCGGGTACTCACGTGAGGGGCACAGCTGGCCAAGTTCAGGGGAAGTGGCATAGCAGCGGAGTACAGGCGGGGAAGAGGCACCACGTGCTGTGGCTTGCCTGAAGCAGAAGCTGATGAGTACCCTGGGCCCTGCAGCTCCTGTGGAAGAACGCTAATCCTGTGCCAAGCACAAGAAGCAGGTACCAGACAGCAAGCCCTAAGTAACAGCAGATCACTTTTAGTCACAGCTTTCACAATATGCAGCACTCAATTCTCAAAACACTTTCTAGTTTTTATTGTAACTGGATACACCAGTGATCATTTCATTGTTTTCAGAATTTTTAACAGATGCGCTGGATTCTCTCAAGTGGAGGACATCTCAGGGCTACCACAATACTAAACTTTTTTTTCTCCCCTGTTTGAAAACAAAACAAAACAAAACAAACCACCTTACATGGAAATTTGTATCCTAAAGAGCCAGAACTCTGAGCAGCTGAAAATTACTCTTCCTTCTGGAGCAACAGCAGCTCACCTGTAAGGCACCTTGGACTTACATGTTAGCCAGACCAAAATGTAGAACATAGCCTATGAGAATACAGGGTTGTGCAGAGAGCAAAGCATGTGAACACCTGCCAGGCTGCAATGCAGATTTAACAGAGGAGCTCCCTCAGTTTTAGTGGCTTGATTCAGTCCAGCACCTCATTTTTTTTTTAGTTTTCCAAATTTTATTATCTTGATCTGCTTCCCCATACTTTTGCTGTGGAGACAGTGCTCAGAGTCAGGACATAAGCTTTTAAATAACATTGCATCCAAAACAAAACAGAAATAAGTTCTACTGTAACTTGACCATAGATGGCTGCTAGGATCCATTAAACCCCTTAAATAACACACGGGGAAAAGTGGTCACATTCCTGCACTATGTTTAACTAGATCTGCTTCTTTGGTCTCTAGAGTCAGGGAATTTTTTTGCTCAGGGTAGTGAGAGACTGCCATAAAGATTGTACGTCCATCATTCTGCACCAGAAACCCAAACCATTACTCCCTGAGCAACGTGACCATCCCATGCTGGCAGGGAACCTTCAGCTGTACCAGTGGCCGTATTTGGATCCATCAAGCAAGCTGCCCTTCTATTTTTAACATTAGCCCAATTTAGCAGCTATCTGAGCTGAGCTAATCTGAAGCTCCCTACCTGCAAGGCCAGCTAGCTCAATCTGAATGGCTTTCAGTTTGTTCATTAGTTGGTCTTTTTCCAGTTTCATATCATTAATTGCATGGAGTCTCTCAGTGCACGTTTTTACCAGCTTAACCTTTTCCAATTCCAGCTTGCTCAGTGTGGCCTCTGACTTGTGTATTCTAACTTCTTCCTCCTCCTTTGCAATCTACTCATATAAAAATAATAATTGTGTAATATATAGATGTATATATAAATTAACCACAAAAAAAAAAAATATATATATATATATCATCATTACTTTAATTCTCATTTGTCAGATAACAATCTGGAGCATGAAAGAAAAATGGAGTAGAAAAGCAATTCTGTGAAAATGAGTAATTCACTCAAAAAGGGTACTCCAGAGTCTGATCTGATGGCTTTCCAGTACGTTTAACCTTACTAGGTGTACAATATCAAAACTATTTCCATCCTTTTGCACCGTTACCTCCATGTTCTTTAATACTCAACTGTCCTCTGATAGAAGTGCATGAAATTTCCTATCTGCAGCAAATTTTTTCAGAAGCTGGCAACCTGAGTAAGACTATCGTATCACATAATTTTTGTCTGAGAAATTGCCAGTTATACAGTGTTCCCAGCTTGGAACTCTGAGTGCTCACTGTCTGTTATTTCTCAGTAACACTGTATTTCTTGTTCTGCTACTCATGTGGACCATTCTATTCCTCAGAACAGCATATTACATTCCAGCTGTGGCAAGCCTTTTGAAGACTGCTTTTGCACCAATGAAATACTCATTTTTGGTGGGAATGTGCTCATATTATTCTTCACCAACTCTTCCAGTGTTGTTAGGATTCCAAGGACAGTCTCATATTGACTTTAAAACCAGACAGTGTTGGAATATTAAGGTGCAGATTTACAACAAGAGAATATTAACTGTATTACAGACATAAATACACCATCATTTACTGACCTTATGTTCTTGCACGTGAAGTTTCCAGTTTCTTTCCAATTTCTTTTAAAAGCTGCGACTTCTCAACCTCCATCGCTCCAGCAGTTTGATACTGCTGGTCTATAACTTGGATCATGATATCAATTTGCTTTTGCAAGATCTCAATAATCCTTTCCTTCTCTATTACCTGCAGCTTCAGTGTTTCACACTCTGACTGCACATCATGTAAATGGACCTCTTTGTTCTTTAGATGCTCAAGCTCCTGCATATTACTGCCAACATGTGAATGCAGCTTCTTGATTTCCTTATTGGTAACCTCGAGAGCTGTTTCTTTCTCCTTCAGACATGCCATTGACAAGATTTGACACTGTTCTCTCAGCAGTCTCCAAATCTATCTGTTTGGCTCTAAGATCTTCTTGAACTTTACCGAATCTTTCGTTGGTTGACTCCAGCTGGAAAGTCAAGGAGGAGATTCTTACAATGGTTTCAAATTTTTCCTTAACTGCAGCCCTCTGAATAACAGCAATAAAAGGAGTGACCAAGAGAAATGTTTATTTCTACTTTCACAACTTCATGTCACTTTCTGGTTTTCTACAGTACATCTTAAACATCTGTGAGTTTCAGAGGAAAATTACATCAGTGTGGTCAGATCTACACTGACTATATGAGTTTTGGTTTTCACTACTCATTCTCCATTTGATAAAGTACTAATTGGAATACTGGTTTTATTTTTATTTTTATTTTGGTCTGGTATGTTTAATTTTCTGTGATAAAAAAAAGAAAAAATGTTACTTTAAAATTTAGAGCAGCTGGGGCTAAAAAAACCTTAAGTGTTAAAAATTGATCAATTGCACTATAAATGAAGTTCAGTCTACAAGAAATTATTAATTTCCCATCTTGAATCACGTTTTGGATTTTTTGTTATTTTCTTACCATTAGCAACTTTCAATTACATGTTTACGTACCTGAATAGCGACTATGACATAGATTTACACCTAACAGACAACAGGAATATTGGCTAAACTAGTCTGGCACCTCCTACATGTTTTCTCCCAACAAAGCAGTAACTTTCAACTTTACATATTGCTTCTGTAATTATTTTCAATTACATACAATCTCAACACTAAAGTCTTTGATACCATTTCTGTCTATCCTAAAATCAATATAAGCAGCAAAATGAAAAGAGATTATATTGTGCCAACTTCAAATGAAAAACAATAAAGCATTACCAAGGAAGGCTTCTGTGATAAATATCCATCCTTACCACTAATGAGAAATGTTCACTGCTTGTTTCATTTCCTGCAGTAATTTATTACTTATTCTCCAGAGCTTAACTCTTTTCTCCCTCAAACATAATACTAATAGTACATAACTTAAATTATAAATGTAGAATGTAAATAATATTAAAAATACTAATATACACATTTCTTAGCTACAAATGTCAAAAATATGAATTAAAAATGTAGCCAAACTGAATTACCAATATACATTTCTATCAATAAGAACTTTTGTTATTATTTTGGAAGCTAGGACTGTGTATATTGTTAAAGCTGAAGTAGAGAACAAAGCAGCAAGCTTGGAGAATGGCAGAATGGAAACAGAAACTACAAACAAAGGGAAAAAAAAAAGGATTAGTAAAGTATCTTAACATTCAACTATGCAATCATTATGCTGGTTCCAGTCTTCTCTTTCAGCAAACTGCAGGAAAAGATTTACTTAACATATTCTTGAATAGGAGAACACCATACTGAACGAAGTAATTTCAACATCTCCTTCAGAAGGACTGTAACACCAATTAGGCAAACAAAACTAATGAAACCATGTAAATTCATCTCCCAAAATTCAGTTGTTAAAGAGTAATCTTGTATTTTAAAAAAAGGATAATTACAGAGCATGAAGCCAGTTTTTATGAAACCAAATCTTTGTGGCAAATTTTTTAACTGCATTTCATTTTGTGAGTGTTCTCAATAGACCAAAAAGGAACTTTTAGCGCTGTTACAAAAATCCTGGGCATGTCTTACAAAATATGTGTTAAAGGGACTTAAGTTCCTTGACACAGGGATCCAAACTGTGAGGTTCCACACTTTCAAACATTTTGAAATTATGACATGTTAACCTTAATTCTGAATGTCAAAGGCCTTTGGGAAATAGTCGTAACAGTCAATCCAAATTTCTAATCAAAAATAATCTTCAAAATTAACTATATATATAAGGGTGCTGTCACACTTTGGAAACAAACAATGTGCAAATGAAAAAACCTGCAGTAAGGCGACACTTTTAGAAAGCAAGGTGTTTGTTGTCTTTTTTTTTCCAACACTATCACTGCTCACACCAACAATTGATGAATCCGGTCATTCAGATTTCCACATTCTTGGTTGTATCGATCCCGTTCGTTCTGAACTTTTGCTACCTCAGAATGAGCTAGGTGCAACTGCTTCTCAAGATCCTCCACCTAAATGAAAAGCAAATTCACGAAGAATTATCTTAATATATTCTACTTTAAGAAGCATACTGGCTTTCTTTTAGTTTTCTTCTAGCTTCTGCTCTAAGCAAGTCTAAATGTCATCTTTTGATGGAACAGAGTTTTTCCCTAGGTATATTCACAATAGCATTTTTTTTCCCTAATAACTAAGCTCAATTACCTTGTAGAGTTAGCTCAGCTTCCTGAGAATTAATGGGATTCCACCCTGATCTGCAACTCTCCAAAAATTCCTTACTTGTAAAACGAGTAATCTTCAACTTCCTAGAGCTACAAATTCTAAGCAGCTACAGAGAGCACCAGGGCCTTTTCTTCCCCTACTTGCCTGAAATCCTTTTTGAGAAAAGGGATTTTCTGATCCTCTGGAATCCTCCATCAGGAGGAGAAATTACAGTAAGCCCTATGAATTTCTCCCTTGAACCCTCTCTACACAACTACTTTGTATTTCCACAGAAAACCTAAGCCTGAAGCATGTCCTCTACAGAGCTCAAGGACTGCGTATGGCATTACCAAGAGGACTCCCACAGGCAGTGACAGAAAAAGTTCTCCTTGGACAGGGCCCTCCTAATTAAGGGAGAATTTGGTTCCAAGACTATCCAGATGTGTTCACCTTGTGTTTAAAGATACAGCAAAGTTTTTCAGAAGTGCCTATGTCCAAGGGCAGGTTTTATGCAACTAAGACAGTGAGGCATAATTCCCTCACTACAAATACATCAAGAAATCTACAGGCAAACATGTATTGTTCCAACCGATAGTCACACAGTTCCTGTGGAAGGATGCAACTTTTGGCAATGTATGAGATGGCAGGCCAGCCTACAGCCCTTTTTAATAAAGGGAAAGGTATTAACATAGGCTTATCCAAACAGAACACTTATATATTTACATTTATATCTCAAACCTAACCACCAAATTTCTTGACTGCTGAAAAGTATCTGATATCAACAACATACCATGGCTTACACCTACTACATCAAAAACTTTATTTGTGAAGGCTTTTTCCTATGAGAGAAGCTGTGGAGAAATGCTTGTTCTAAAACAGATAGACAGTTGTAAAAGCTTTATTTAGATTCTGCCCCACTCCTTCCTGGACATAACTCCACATAACAGCCTGAGATCAAATGATCAACTTGTCTTTCACTGAAGCCTACCTAATAACACTTAATAATATTGCACTTCCTATTGAAAAGTGGTTTTTATTCAGGAACCAGTAGTCTATTGTTTCACAGGGAAATGAAATGAACATTTTATGCCATCTGTAGATTGCAAAGAATAGTCTGAAATTGATGCAGTGTTTCCAATTTTACTTGTTATATATAAGATAGATATTCTGAAAGAGAATATATTTTAAGGAATACACACTACAGTTATAGTTTTTTACTGGATATGATCTTATGATGTGTACTGCATGATTTAGGTAAAAACAAAACAAAACAAAAATACAACAAACAAAATGTAGGTACACAGACCTACCCGAAAAGCACACTCTAAATTGTACTCTTCCTTGAGCATGAAAGATAGTAACAGAGGCTAAATACAGTTCACCATAGTTCACTTGTGATACTGTAAAAAGTCACTTTCAGAATTGCCTGGTGTGAGTTTTGATGCATGTGAATCAAACAGAACTGGTAACAGTGAAAACCTATGGAAATGATAAAACACAATGTCATTCCTGCTCTGCACATCTGTCATGGCTCCACAGGCTCGACCTGACACATCCCTGTCATTCCATCCTCAGTCTGTTTTTGGATCAGAGAATATCAACTGTGCCAAATCTCATAGCACTCCTGTGACCTGTACTTTCCCTTTCCAGCAGCATGTAGGAGAAGGATGCCTAAATCTTCATGACTTGTAATCTAAGCTGGATTTGGATCCAGCAAGCATTTCTGCATGGGTCAGCTCTACTAATTTTTAAAGAAGTGGAGAGCATTCAGGTCATTTTCTATAGAAAACATTAACTAACTTTTACCAAAAATAATTAAGAATTTAAAGATATTCTGGTGGTTTATAAAACTAGAATCCAAAGCATCAAAGTAAGTGAGTGAAGCAATGGACATGATCTGGAAAGGGCATGTAAAATGGGTAATTTCTGGTCCCCTTCATCGAGAGGAAAGATCATGAAGCTCGAAGCTACAAATCTCGTATGCAGAATATGAACCCCAATACGCTGAGGTAGCTTTGTGGCAAACTGCAGTGAAGGAGGTAAACCCACTATGTATGCTTTGATCAGAACGGGGTACGCAGAGGACAAGCCTGGAGATTCGGAATGGAGTTCTTACTATCAGATTTGCCAGGAAACATGTTGACAGTATTGGACTGAGGTTTGGATTCTTCCCTTCTCTCTCAGCTGGCTTTGAGCTAACATTGCAGTTCTGCTGTTGCTCAGATGAATCTGCTGCTTCATGTGCTTAGAAGAATTGGCTAGAAGCCTGAAGAGAAATGTCTCTGGGGATTAGCTTGTTTTCCAGGGATAAGCCCTTCTCTACCCTTTGTGCTTCTGAAGGTCTTCCAGGAGGACCCCTTAGAAACCCCTTGGAGAAGAGGCATGGTAACTAACTGTGAGAGGAGTTGAGCTGGGCCTCTGCCTCTCTGCTTCTGTTAAAAGGCCCCACTGAAGAAAAGCAGGACCTTGGGGATGTCCGGAGGCCATGTCAGGCCCAGACCTCAGTCCCTATTTGTTGTGTGGCCCATGCACCTCTGTAAATGCACAGGGAAGAGGATGAACACCCTAACAGCTTGTTGGACGTGGGCAGCTTGCCAAACCTTCATCTGGTGTATGATGATACGAAAGGTGCAGTGTAACTCAGTAGACTTGGATGTGATTTCACTATAGTGTTTGCTAGGCAGCACATTAAGGAACTGTTTGGTTCCTTGCTGTTGCTGAGTGTTGCTTTGAACTGGGATTGTTCATATAATGTGACTAAGTACATCCTAATGCCCTGTGTGTGGACAGTATCTACAACTTTGTGTTCTAACCTTAGAGTAAACAGAAACAGATCCCCAGATCTGGTCCCCAGGGAAATGGCTCTGTCAAGGCAGTGCCACTTAGCACGCAACACAGGGAATATTTTGGAGGAACTTTCCAAGTGACGTCGCCACTCTGGATGTCATTCTGAAGCAATGTCTTATGGGCACCAAGTTCTGTGGTGCACAGCCTAGCCTAAGCCGCAGTTGGAATCTCAAGCTGTCATCTCAGCTTGACTGGCTCCTGAAGTTGGAATTTTGCAGAAAAAATTCAACAAAGCGCTCCACCAGTCTTACAGCATTCAAGCTTGAGACTAACAGATGACAGAGACTATCCTGAGCAACATGGTCTGAAAATGATGAGTATGTTTCATTATGTGCCTTCCTATGGGTCACAGACAGGGATCTAAGAGTGTGATGTGGCTTGTCTGAGTTTGGTTTAGTGAGGCATGATTGTCTTATGCAAGCGGAATACTGTAATCAAGGGGAACTTTTTCTAACATAAAAGCATCTGAAATTTGAAAGATCCAAAGGCAGCACTTTGAGCTGCCGACAGCATTAGTACTAGGATAATTACATGTGTGCTGCACTAAGACTATCTAGATAACGAAAAACTCTCTAGATGCTGAGTTGTTTCTGCAATCTCAGATCCTTCTTGCCCAGATCCTTCTTCTGCCCAGCGTAGTGGGCTGTGTTCTCTTTAACGCTGTGCAAGCTTGTGGATCTTGGTAGCTCCTCACTGCATGGGGACTGCTGGTGCTCTTGCATGTTCTTCCACTTGCTCTGCACATTTGTTAGGCATGACACTTTTTGGGCAGAGGGGCTTGTTCAGATCACGTAGGGCAGGTTTCTCTCCTGTCTTAACTGCAGCGATCCTTCCAATTTGCTGTTGGCCAGCAGTCCTGCTCCCACCAGCTCAGTATGGAGGGAAAGATCCATTTGCATGTTGCTGCCTCAGGCATGACTGGGATATTCTGGGTGTTCTCCATCTGTCATCGCTGGGTGTAAGAAAGTCCAGAGCTGGGGCCTGTTTTTACGGTTTGTGCTTTGTGAAACGGCGGAGATTCTGTGGTAGGACTGTATGAAGTTCTCTCCATCAGTATGTAGCAATTCTGTGTAACTATCTGGAAAAAATTGGTTTAATTGCACGTCTTTATGGACGCAAGTAACTTATCAAAGTTGTTGTATAATGGTATTTAAAAATTGGCTTGAATACACAGGGACTGGCTAGCTGTCGTTTTTACCTGCATTATGTTCTATTGATATGAAGCGTTGCAGTGAATTTTATGATTCTTAACTTACACTGGGACACTTCTGGACAGCTGAATGCTTCTCAAGAGCTGCCCTAATCCCTATGCACTCTTGTTCTTGCACTTCCCAAGAAAAAAAAAATCGTCAGAGAACTTTTCTGGGCAGTACAACTCAAATAAGTAACTATTTTTACCGCCCACTTTATTCCTTGTTGGTATATTTTCTAGTGGTACAGTGGAAGAATCTTCTTGTACTGCACATATAAGTGATAATTGAAGGACAAAATTACTTCACTTATTTCCAGAAGGCATCATTTTTGGTATGTTCTCAAATGCATTCTGCAGAACTGTTTTTGTTAGAGAAATATAACTTGTTCCTAAAAATAATACAAATGATGCTCGAGATAATATCATTTATCTTGTCCACTCAGTTCCTCTGAAGCAAACCCTTACCAAAAGATTTTACCCATCTGTCCGGAAACTTTACACATCAAAATATCCAGTTTACCCAGTACTACTTGTTACACACGAATCTATACACACCTTGTCTTCATACAACCTCCTAGATTCTTGTAATTCAGAACGCAGCTGAGAAACTATAGATCCCAGGTGACTGACTTGATGCACATGCACCATGTTTTGCTTTCTTGTTTGTTCTCTAAGAAATATTTTAAAAGGAGAAATTATGCTCACAAAAGCATGAAACATTTGTCGTTTTTGCTGTAATCAGTAAGAACACTAAAACTTACTGCTTTAAAGTACAATTAGTGTTCGGTTGATTATCATTCCACGTTTAAAACATACTGTCTTATTGGCCAGATTTGCTGTCTGAGAGTTCTCACATGAAATCATACAGACTCAAGTCTTAATAATTTTTATTGCTGGTTATGACTCTTTTTAATCCTCAACCAAATTGTAAAAAAGCTAAGTCTGCTTTCAAATGCACCCCAACTATTCCATAATCTGAATCAGAAGCATTTTGCTATCAGCTATTCACTTTCAACTATGCAGGTCAGTCATAATATATATGCCGACATTTAAGTCTCATCTTAAGTTTGCAGCACTGCATGGCATGTCCTCGATTTTTAATTGGTAATTGAACACTGATTTCTGAGTCACCAAGTAGCTGGTGAGAATCAGTGTCATTTTCTTCTCATTCAATTATTGCCAAAGTCAATAGTACCAACATATCTGTTTCTTCCCCCAAATGAAAAGCATTTAAAATTACCCCTCATTACTATTTATTTGTACCTTTATGCAAACAGCCCAACTGTTTACTCAGTCTTGTCTGTGACTCAACAGATAATGTTACTGGCAATTAATTTTGTATCTGAATCCATTGAACATATAGAAGGCAAAGCCCGTGGTGCAATATAGACACCTAAAACTGCACACAACCACAGCTCTTAACTGTAGCCAGGTACTCTGCAAAAACTGTTCACAACTCTGATACTGGAGATACATCATTCAAAAAGCTGGTGGCAAAAACAGAGCTGACAGCTAGAGCCACAATTTGAACTTCCACCCACTTTGCTGGTGCTGTTTCAGAACCACAGCAACCGAACCAGTCCCTGAGTGTGCCAATTCTCGAAGTTTGCCTAATGCATTACTTTTTGCCTGTATATAGCGTGATTCCCTATTTCTTCATTTTTCTTTTTTTCTCTTCATTCTACAATTTATTCAACGACTGCCTAAGTTTCAGACATTAAAAAAAAAAAAAAGTAGGGCATAGAGTATACCAGCAACATAAGCTGGTATACTCTAGAATAAGCCCTCGCAAATTAAGGTTATTCTTAACATTATCTGTACGATAATCAAACAAACATACTGAACCTTCTACATCTGGCTTTGGATACTATTTGCATAGCTTCGTGCTCTTAGCTTCAGCAGTTAGTGCTGCCACCTCCTGTTCATGTTCATTTATTAGTTGCTCAATCCTGTTTTAAAAAGAAAATACGGGTTATAATTTTAGTCTTGGCAAAAAATAACCTCTCCAATGTACAGGTAATCATATTGTTCAGTAGTCAGAAAAGAAGAAGTTTAGAAAAGAAAAATATCATCCTTATCCTTCTCAGTTGACCATTAACTCTGAAACTCATTAATGATCCCTCTTTTTTTTGGAAAATTTTTCAAATAGTAGGTACATAAATGTGTATATGAAAATCACTAAATCTAATCACCATCTTCAACCCACCCCAAAACAGTAAAATCACTGAATATCACAAATATCACTTTTCCATTGCTGAATGACCCTGAATCTAATATTAAAAATAATTCTGGGCTCCTGCAAATTCATTATCATTAGGCCTTACTGTATCCTGATTTTTTTTTTTGCAGAAATCCTGCTGACATATGGAAGAACTCCTTCCACCGTGGACAGAAACAAAGTACACAAATTACAATCATCAGTGCAATTCACCCCTCACAGTAGATTGCCTTGGGTACCCATATCCTTAAATTTTGTGTTCACACCTTTCCTGTCGTGTTAGTATTAAGGACTACACCTTCAGCATCTGTTTGTTTCCATTTTCTTTAAGAATGATGTTGACCACAATGACGGATATCAGATACAGGATTTCTCTAATTAAAAGAAAAAAAAAAAAGTATCCTACCTTAATTCCTGGATATTCTCACTCATATTGACAGCATCTGTGAAGAAGAAATAATTGTCCTTATTTTCTAATATATTTATCAATATATTATTTCCTAGTATGTTAAGAACCAACTTTATGTCATAAAAATGAATTCTGTCTATCTACTTTTAACTAGGAGAAATTCAAGGATATTGAGGTGGATAATTCTTTTCCTTCATAAAGCCTTAGGCTTTGTTTTGTCTGGATGAACACAGATGCACAGTTTTATAAATACTTGGTATCATCTTCTGTTAAGTTTTTCAACAATTAAGTGGTAAATCATATATACTGTCACTTTCTTATAACATTTCCAGGTACTTTTTCTGAAAGAAACAGTGAATACCACATTTCTATAAATATCTGCCCTCATCTCATCTCCAAATATATTTTATCCCAACCTGCTTGCCTCAAGACAATCTTTTTCCTCACGTAACTGCTTTGCAGGTATGTCCAGAACAAAAACTGAGGTCTGGTGGAAGACCAAAGCACACAGTCTCAATTTGTGTATCTAGAGTTTTGGGATTGTCATTACCAGCTCCTGCCAGGACAGTTTCTCCTAAACCAGAGAGAACCCTCACGGCTCCCCAGGTTTTGTTTGCTGTGTGGTGAGGACGCAGGCCAGGAAGAGCTACAGGCGCCGCCATTTTGGTGGGGGGTGAGCATGCACAAAATGGCGGCCCCAGGATTCCACCTGCCCCTTCCCTGCAGAGCAATGAGGGAGACACAGAGCTATCTTGCCACTCTTGTAACCCTCCAGCCCTACTGTGCACACACTCCCTTCAAGTTTTTTGTTGGTGGTATGTTGTTTTTTTCCCCCCCTCGTCAGTGCAGGTTCTGGCTATGTCCTTTCAAAAAGGCCATGCCCTCACAGTGAGGCGCGTCACCTTGCCCCTTCTTCTGCCTCTTCCCCAGGAAGGAGTCTGCCCTTTTAGCAATTGCACTACACCCACTTTGCCTCAGCAACAGAAGGGCTGCAACACCCAGCCACCATGAGGAGATCTCCAGGCCAGCGCTTCGTCCAGCCCCCACAAAATGGCCGCTTGTGTGTGGCAGCCCCTTGGCCCCAGGTGGCGGGTTCTGTCCTCCTGTGGGGGCACCAGAGCAGCCAAGCCGCCTTCAGAGCCACTGGATGGTGAAGGAAGGTTTAATGGCCCCATGCTTGCAGCTGGAGGTAAAAATCCTCTCAATCAAAGGGGCAGGGAAGGGCTTGGGGGATCACGGTGTGGGGGCTGGCTATGAGCTTGAAGGGAGAAGTCAGAGTGAGGAACCTCCTGTCAGAGAAAAGCTCAGAGAGCCAAAAGCATCCCACCAGAAAGCTAGCTCAGGAGTAAAATCAAAATCTTCTGACTTATGCACCAGACTTTTCAGAGAAAAAATGGTTTTCAGTTCCTGAAGGTAATGGCTTGACTGGTATTTTCCATTCTTGCTGGGAGAACGGGTGCACAGCCACCACATGATCAGTAAGGGAAATCAGGTGGCCAATTGTCCTATTTTGGATCTCAGTTTTAGGAGAGCACGTACAGATTTCAACAGACCATATAACTCTTACCAAGTTACCAAGTTTTTGTTTGTTTGTTTGTTTTTTTCCCTTCAAAAATAAAAGAAGATAGAAAATAATCTATCTGGAAAGAAAGAAAAAAAAAAAAAAATGAATACCTACCTGCTGTGTTTTTACATATCCCATATATCAAGTGTAAATGTTGGCAGAATTTTGCCAGCACTTCACATGATGAGCTCAGATAGAGGACCATGTTACCACAGCTTGCTGTGATGTGCTCTGATGCCTTGAGTGACTTCAGCTGTAATCCATTTTGCAAGAAGCAGTTGCAAGAAATAGTTTGGCACAGAGAACTCTTATCCCAGAAGGTGGGTGCGTGTTGAAGTTGTCTGATTGTGCCTGCAGTCTGCCATGATACAGATAAGCACCTGTCGTGGTTTAACCCGACCGGCAGCTAAACACCACGCAGCCGTTCGCTCACCCTCCCCCCTCCCTCTCTGGGACGGGGGAGAGAAATGGAAAGTGAAGCCCGTGAGTTGAGATAAAGACAGTTTAATAAGACAGGGAAAAAAAAAATAACAAAATAATAATAACAATAATAATAATGATGATACAATGGTGATAATACGAAAGTAATAATAGTATGTACAAACAAGTGATGCACAATGCAATTGCTCACCACCCGCTGACCGATGCCCAGCCTAACCCCGAGCAGTCCGGCCCCCTCCCCCCGGCTAGCCACCCCTATATATTGTTTAGCATGACGTCAGATGGTATGGAATACCCCTTTGGCTAGTTTGGGTCACCTGTCCTGGGTCTGTCCCCTCCCAGCTCTTACTGCACCCCCCAGCCTGCCCGTTGGCAGGACAGAGCAAAGGCTGAGATGTCCTTGGCTTAGTATAAGCACTGCTCTGCAACAATTAAAGCATCGGGGTGTTATCAGCACTCTTCTCATTCTAAGCCAAAACACAGCATTCCACCAGCTACTAGGAAGAAAATTAATTCTGTGCTAACTGAAACCAGGACATCTATCCACCCCTTATTCCATACCATTTATGTCATGCTCAGGTTACACTCTTTTCCATACATTCTAATTAGTCACCTATAGTAATCATGGTAGTGATAACATACAGTATAATATACTATTTAACATGGTGCAATTCAGTTCATGGGCTATTCTCACCCAGTATTAAATCTCCTTGAGGTACACACCGGACCTCTCCGTTCTTTTGCATCACCCACCAAGTATATCCAGGTCCCTGAGCGAAAACAATTCCACGAATAGGTTTGCCTTTTCCTGAGGCAGGAGTAGCCCAGACTGTTTTACCCAGCATATTTTTCACATGCACTACAGGAACTTTATCCCCATCTACAGTACGTAACAGGTTTGATTGGGCAGGTCCAGCTCGGTTGGTAGATCCCCTAGTATTGACTAACCAGGTGGCCTTTGCCAAATGCGTATCCCAGTTTTTGAACGTCCCAGCGCCCATTGCTTTCAAGGTAGTCTTTAACAGGCCATTGTATCGTTCAACTTTCCCGGAGGCTGGTGCATGATAGGGGATGTGATACACCCATTCAATACCATGTTCTTTGGCCCAAGTGTCTATAAGGTTGTTTCGGAAGTGAGTCCCATTGTCTGATTCTATTCTTTCTGGGGTGCCATGTCGCCATAGGACTTGCTTTTCAAGGCCCAGGATGGTGTTCCGGGCGGTAGCATGAGGCACAGGATATGTTTCCAGCCATCCGGTGGTTGCTTCCACCATTGTAAGTACGTGGCGCTTGCCATTGCGAGTTTGAGGGAGTGTGATGTAATCAATCTGCCAGGCCTCTCCATATTTATATTTCAGCCATCGTCCTCCATACCAAAGAGGCTTTGACCGTTTGGCTTGCTTGATTGCAGCACATGTTTCACAGTCATGAATAACCTGTGCTATAGCGTCCATGGTCAAGTCCACCCCTCGATCACGAGCCCATCTGTATGTTGCATCTCTACCTTGATGGCCTGAGGTGTCATGGGCCCATCGGGCTATAAATAATTCACCTTTATGCTGCCAATCCAGGTCCACCTGAGCTACTTCAATCTTAGCAGCCTGATCCACCTGCTGGTTGTTTTGATGTTCTTCAGTAGCCCGATTCTTGGGCACATGAGCATCTACGTGGCGTACTTTCACAGCCAGGTTCTCTACCCGAGCAGCAATATCTTGCCACAATGCAGCAGCCCAGATAGGTTTGCCCCTACGCTGCCAGTTGTTTTGCTTCCATTGCTGTAACCATCCCCACAGGGCATTTGCTACCATCCATGAATCGGTGTAGAGATAGAGAACTGGCCATTTTTCTCGTTCAGCAATGTCTAAAGCCAGCTGAATGGCTTTCACTTCTGCAAACTGACTCGATTCACCTTCTCCCTCAGCAGCTTCTGCAACTCGTCGCGTAGGACTCCATACAGCAGCCTTCCATCTCCGATGCTTCCCCACAATACGACAGGACCCATCAGTGAACAGGGCATATTTCTTTTCATTCTCTGGCAACTGGTTGTACAGTGGGGCTTCTTCAGCACGACCCACCTCCTCCTCTGATGATATCCCAAAGTATTTGCCTTCTGGCCAGTCCATGATCACTTCCAATATTCCTGGGCGACTGGGGTTTCCTATTCGAGCCCGCTGAGTAATCAGTGCAACCCACTTGCTCCATGTAGCATCAGTTGCATGATGCGTAGAGGGGACCCTTCCCTTGAACATCCAGCCTAGTACCGGTAATCGGGGTGCTAGGAGGAGCTGCGCTTCAGTACCGACCACCTCCGAAGCAGATCGAACTCCTTCATATGCTGCCAATATCTCCTTTTCAGTTGGAGTATAGCGGGCCTCAGATCCTCTGTATCCCCGACTCCAAAACCCCAGAGGCCGACCTCGAGTTTCCCCAGGTTCTTTCTGCCAGAGGCTCCAGGTGGGGCCGTTCTCCCCGGCTGCAGTGTAGAGCACATTCTTTACATCTGGTCCTGTTCGAACTGGCCCAAGGGCTACTGCATGGACTATTTCCTGCTTGATTTGTTCAAAGGCTTGTCGTTGTTCAGGGCCCCATTCAAACTCATTCTTCTTACGAGTTACTTGGTAGAGTGGGTTTACAATCAGACTGTAATTTGGGATGTGCATTCTCCAAAACCCCACAACACCTAGGAAAGTCTGTGTTTCTTTTTTGTTAGTTGGTGGAGACATAGCTGTTATTTTGTTGATCACATCCATTGGGATTTGACGACGTCCATCTTGCCATTTTATTCCTAAAAACTGGATCTCCCGTGCAGGTCCTTTGACTTTATTTTGTTTTATGGCAAAACCGGCTTTCAGAAGGATTTGGACTATTTTCTTCCCTTTCTCGAAAACTTCCTCTGCTGTGTCACCCCACACAATAATGTCATCGATGTACTGCAGGTGTTCAGGAGCTTCCCCCTGCTCTAGTGCAGACTGGATCAGCCCATGGCAAATGGTAGGGCTGTGTTTCCACCCCTGGGGCAGCCTATTCCAAGTATATTGGACTCCCCTCCAAGTGAAGGCAAATTGTGGCCTGCACTCTGCTGCTAGAGGGATGGAGAAAAATGCATTAGCGATATCAATTGTGGCGTACCACTTGGCTGCCTTCGATTCAAGTTCATACTGAAGTTCCAGCATGTCCGGCACTGCAGCACTCAGTGGCGGCGTGACTTCGTTCAGGCCGCGATAGTCCACTGTTAGTCTCCACTCGCCATTAGACTTTCGCACTGGCCATATGGGACTATTGAAAGGTGAATGAGTCTTGCTGATCACTCCTTGGCTCTCCAATTGACGAATTAGCTTATGGATGGGAATCAGGGAGTCTCGGTTGGTGCGATATTGCCGCCGGTGCACAGTTGTGGTAGCAATTGGCACTTGCTGTTCTTCGACCCTCAGCAACCCCACAACAGAGGGGTCCTCTGAGAGACCAGGCAAGGTAGATAATTGTTTAATGCCCTCTGTCTCTAAGGCAGCAATACCAAAAGCCCACCGGAACCCTTTTGGGTCCTTGCAGTATCCTCTTCTAAGATAGTCTATGCCAA
This sequence comes from Aythya ferina, assembly GCF_964211825.1. Lineage (NCBI taxonomy): Eukaryota > Metazoa > Chordata > Aves > Anseriformes > Anatidae > Aythya > Aythya ferina. The sequence continues at coordinate 61,739,476 of NC_140300.1, read as the reverse complement.
GGATACATGGAGCATCCGGACCAGTCACAATGCGGTGCTTTTCCCACTCATTCCCAGTCAGACTCACTTCAGCCTCCAATACAGTCAACTGCTGAGATCCCCCTGTCACTCCACAAATATAGATGGGCTCTGGTCCTTTATAGCTCGATGGCATTATAGTACATTGTGCACCGGTGTCTACTAAAGCCTTATACTTCTGTGCGCGTGATGTGCCAGGCCATCGAATCCACACAGTCCAATAAACTCGATTGTCCCTTTCCTCCCCCTGGCTGGAGGCAGGGCCCCCCTAATCCTGGTCAGAATCTTCCTCGTTTCTGTGTTTGAAGGACTGTCTGCTGGAAGTTGGAGCAGCAAACTTTTCGGAGAATCCCTTTTTCCTGATTGTTTTCTTTTGCAACTCACGTACCCGTGCCTCTAGGGTCGCGGTAGATTTTCCATCCCACTTTCTCATGTCCTCTCCATGGTCTCGTAAGTAAAACCACAGGGTGGCACGGGGCGAGTACCCACCATATCGTCTTCCTTGTGTGGGTGAACACCTACCCCTGACAGCTGAGACACTGCTTTGTACAGGTGCGAAGGAGAATAATCTCTCTTCAAGTTGGTGCACCTTTTCAGAAAGTTTCTCCCAAGTGTTCTCCTTTGGTCGGTGGGCACTGGTTGGTTCAGGTGGGGAGGACAATAGATTCTCTTCAAGTTGGTGAACCTTTTCAGAAAGTTTCTCCACAGCTGAGACGCAGGCCTGTAAGGAAGAGGAGAGACTTTCTTCGTACTGCCGGAGTTGTTTAGCCGCTTCACCCACTGTGGGTTCCTCATCCTCTTTCCAGGCCATTATTGCCAATGAGCTGGCATATGATGATGGTGCACTCCGTACAAACTTCCGCCACATGGGTCGTGTACACTTGACTTCATCTGGATCTGTGGATGTTTGTTTGAGGTCTGGATCCTCATAAATCACTTCCCGTACGGCTAATTCCCTCAGGTACTGGATTCCCTTCTCCATAGTGGTCCACTTGCCTGGTAGACATAAAATATCTTCCTTGAAGGGATACCTTTCCCTCACAGCTGAGAGGAGACGCCTCCAGAGGCTGGTGGGTCGTGCTCCATCTGCAATTGCTTTGTCAATGCCGGCGTCTCGAGTAAGGGATCCCAGCCGCTTGGCTTCCCTGCCGTCTAATTCCACACAATTGGCTCCAGAGTCCCAGCACCGGAGCAGCCAGGTGACAAGCTGCTCACCTATACAGCGACCAAAATCTTTTCGCACATCTCGTAGCTCGCGCTCGTTTAGGCTTCGGGTAGTTACTGTTGCTCTTTCGGCATCCTCATCTTCCTCCTCCTGAATCCTTGACGGCCCAGCGTCGTCATCATCTTCGTCATCTCTATACTTAGTTTTGGCAGAAGCCTTACCTGGATTGGCAGAAGACTCTCTGCGTTCTAAACGACTTGAATTTCTATACCATATTTTCACCTTCTCTACAGGGGCAGCTTGCACTGCTACTGCTCGTTTCTCTGACTTTGTTACAGGGTCTGCCACAGGGGTTGGAATGCCCTCTGCAGGGTCAACTTGCACTGCTACAGCTCGTTTCTCTGACACGGCCACAGGAGCTGGAGCGGCTACAGGAGCTGGAGTTGGAGCTGGAGCAGTTGCAGGAGCTGGGACTGGAGCAGTAGTAGGAGCTGGAGCTAGAGCGGCTTCAGGAGCTGGAGCTGGAGCGGCTTCAGGAGCTGGGACTGGAGCAGTTGCAGGAACTGGGACTGGAGTAGCGGCCGGAGCTGGAACTGGAGCGACTGCAGGAACTGGGACTGGAGCAGCTGCAGGAGCTGGAGCTGGAGCAGCTTCAGGAGCTGGGACTGGAGCAGTTGCAGGAGCTGGAGCTGGAGCGGCTGCAGGAGCTGGAGCTGGAGCGGCTGCAGGAGCTGGGACTGGAGCGGCTGCAGGAGCTGGGACTGGAGCGGCTGCAGGAGCTGGGACTGGAGCGGCTGCAGGAGCTGGGACTGGAGCGGCTGCAGGAGCTGGGACTGGAGCGGCTGCAGGAGCTGGGACTGGAGCGGCTGCAGGAGCTGGGACTGGAGCGGCTGCAGGAGCTGGGACTGGAGCGGCTGCAGGAGCTGGGACTGGAGCGGCTGCAGGAGCTGGGACTGGAGCGGCTGCAGAATCCACCGTAGGGGTCACAGTGGCCGTTGGATCTGTCACAGGGTTTGGAGTGGCCGCAGGGTCTGTCACTAAGTTGACAGCAGTATCAATGGCAGCTCGATAGGCATGAGCCAGGCCCCAGCACGTTACAATGATTTGTGTTACTTTGGAACTGCCAGAATCATTACACCTTTTTTTCAAGCATTCTGCCAGTTTTTGAGGATTTTGCCATTGTTCAGGGGTGAATTTCCAACACACTGGGGGTGCCAACTGCTCTAGATGCCTGCCCATATCCACCCATACTCCCTGCCACCCACAACTATACTGCCTCCGGGCAGATCTCCGGATGAGCTTCATAAGTAGTTGTTTAACTTTAAGCAGAATCTGAAGTGCATTCATGAGGCAGAACAACAAGACTATGGTATTCTGAGTATTCCAGAAATATTCAATATCTTGGAGAGCTATTGTGACAAGCTCAGGGGATAAGAGGGTGGTGAAGGAGGAAGGCAGAGTGACCCAGGAGGATACAGGGGTGGTGAAGGAGAAAGGGAGAGTAAGCAAGTAAGGAAAAATATCCTCCCCTTTCCCCTCCACAGATTGACTCTCTAATGGAGAAAAACAATAGGTATAATTGCTAATAGTTCCCAAGATGCTGTTTCCAAAGTACAGAGTCCACGATGTTACTGAGTATAAATACCAAGTTAGAGTCATGACCAGATATCTTATCGTCTCATAAGCCATTGCTATAACACTTAGTACCATAATGGTCTGAAACCAGGGCCCGGAGAGGAGAAACAACACTACAGAGAGCAAATACGGAAAATAATGTACTATAATACTCAATTTGGAAAACAGGCGCAGCAGAGTTGTGATTAAAGCAATCAGCATCATGACAAGTGACTATTAAGCAGGTCTAATCCTTACACCAATTTTAGTTTAACACACTCTGATCAGATCTGCCGTTATCTCAACCTTTCGGGCCCCACGTTGGGCGCCAAAAAGACTGTCGTGGTTTAACCCGACCGGCAGCTAAACACCACGCAGCCGTTCGCTCACCCTCCCCCCTCCCTCTCTGGGACGGGGGAGAGAAATGGAAAGTGAAGCCCGTGAGTTGAGATAAAGACAGTTTAATAAGACAGGGAAAAAAAAAATAACAAAATAATAATAACAATAATAATAATGATGATACAATGGTGATAATACGAAAGTAATAATAGTATGTACAAACAAGTGATGCACAATGCAATTGCTCACCACCCGCTGACCGATGCCCAGCCTAACCCCGAGCAGTCCGGCCCCCTCCCCCCGGCTAGCCACCCCTATATATTGTTTAGCATGACGTCAGATGGTATGGAATACCCCTTTGGCTAGTTTGGGTCACCTGTCCTGGGTCTGTCCCCTCCCAGCTCTTACTGCACCCCCCAGCCTGCCCGTTGGCAGGACAGAGCAAAGGCTGAGATGTCCTTGGCTTAGTATAAGCACTGCTCTGCAACAATTAAAGCATCGGGGTGTTATCAGCACTCTTCTCATTCTAAGCCAAAACACAGCATTCCACCAGCTACTAGGAAGAAAATTAATTCTGTGCTAACTGAAACCAGGACATCACCACACAATTGCTAAATTAAATGAGGTGATTGTTTCCCCAATCCTTTTGTGCTTCCCTCTTTTTATTTGGAAAGTCTGTAACTGAGCCACAACAAGGGAAACTCCTTTAGCCATTGCTAACAATACTGGATAATTCTGTATATTCATGTAATCTAATTTAGTGTTAGAATGAAGACATCTAGGGTATGCCTACTTCTGTGCATCCTGATAAATTATTGCATTCAGAATGCAAACTGAGTCTGTTTTTCTGGAAAATCTTATGGTACTATATAGAAATTCAGGGCTTGCTACTTCTGAAATGTCCTCAGGGGTGTTACAGTTATAATGCCATACCTAACAACAACTCACATGTTGCAAATTTTTGGTGCTACATTGTGATGAGCCTTCTTTATTGATTCTTGGTTCCTGATTCAAGCAGTTATTTCATCAAGGTCATTGATAAAGCCATTACATCAGATAAGTGAAAATTCAGACGCAGAGAGAAAAATCAGCAGTTTTGAATTTAGATAGCCTGAGTTCATCTTCACTTGTGATGGCAGTTGTGCTCCCCTTGGAGGAGCAGAATTGTTCTTCGCTCCTTATAGTTCCTTTTCAGCAACTCAAAGTTTGCTTTGAGTAACAGAGGGACCTCAAACTGTTTTGTGCCAGAGACAATATTATCTGGAAAGACTTTTTTTGTTCACCAAAGATTTTTATTTTTTTTCCCCAGTCTTCAAAGGCAGGTATCTTCTACAACATAAGATCTACGTGGATTGATGTACTCTGCAGCTTCCTTCTGTTTCTCAGCCTTGTTATTTCCTTTCACTCTCTGATTTTTATATTCTACGTTAGGCCTGCCCAGGAAAGCAGGCTTATTCTGTAGCTTGGGAGGGAGCTAGACTCAAATCCAGCCTGCAATGTGAGAAGAGCTTCTCCCTTTAGTATCAGGAAAGTTTCTCCAGAAGCAAGCTTTTGACATTGGTAGTTGATTCTAATCCCCTTTTTTTTTGGTCATAGAGAGGCTTAACTTATGGTCCATCCCATCATTTCTCCTTTCAGATGCCAAACAAACATTTTACGGAGTTGAGTGGATGGATGTGCTATGGGATTGGCTCAGGTTGATGGGAGGTAAGCATAGAAAAGTAGTATTTTCTATTTAGATGTTTCTAATTTATTAATTTACCTAACCTTCAAGAGAACCGTTACCCCAGGAAGGCATGACTTGCTTCTTAAGGGATCCTGGGTTGATTCAGGAGAGTTGTGTCTTTTAACACTTGTTTTGTTCAGTTCTGCAGGTTTGGGTCCTCTGCATCTTCAAGACTCAGGGTAAAGAAGAGGCTGGGATGGCCACTGGTGCTTGAAGGCCATCTATTATCATTTAAAATTCCCAAAGCTCTTCAGTTTATACAGAGCCCTATCTGGAAGTAAAAGAAAAGCTATACTGTGGTAAAAAGCCGTGAGCTAGGAAAAAAAAGGCTTGCTTTCAGTTTTCAGCCTTTTCATACTTCATGTGTGACCATCAGCAAGTCACCCATTCCATCTGTTTGCATCTGTGAAAGGTAAGAAGGTCCACATTTCTACTCCCTTTTGTCTGCCTTGCCAATTTAAATTACAAATTATGTCAGAAGGGGCTGTTGCAAGGCTTTTACTTGCTCAGAAGCAGTTTGCATACAGCTAGAGATACGAAAGACTACTCTAACCCTAGGGACTCGTGCTGGCCTGGCAGAATGTGGGTGCACCAGCTCCTGTATCTAGAAAAGGTTCTAAGAAAGGCCACTGGGAAAGCAAGCCCCAGCCTTTGCCTTCACAGACCTTTCACAGAAATCCTGTTTCCACTGATGTGGCTGTGTAGCTCAATATTTGTTCACTTCTTTGCATGAAAGGGTTAGAAATAAAAAATAAAGAAATCATCAAAAATGGTTTGTGCTTGATAAATCACTGTGGGCCCTTTATCCTTTACAGGCTCACTTCTGTGAGGCCAGTGCAATTACGCTGGAGTAAAACACGAACATGAGGAGAAAGATGCAGCTCATTCCAAACTTGTCGACCTGCTCGTATTGATGATTTTCTGCCAAATGCATCTTGTTGTGTAATCAGTTACACTGCTGCTCTTCAGTTGTCCAACTCAGAACCAGTTTGGAATGTTAATCCTCTTCTGAAGTCCCTTCATTATGGACGATGGCTGCTTTGTTTTATGAAACAAGTCTTGAGAGGTGAGTCGTGAGTTACCTTCACCCTTCCTCTAAATTAAATAGAACGTAGATTTGAAGAAAGCATACTGTTGAGTTCTGTAGCCAAAAAGTAACATGTACAAAGACTTGGAGCTAAATTTTCTTTTTTTTTTTTTTTTTGATTTCTAGATTTATATTTAACCTGATGACACGCCAGCTGATGGACCCAGGTAGGATTAATAGCACTGCCCTGAATACTTCGTAGGAATTTTGCTTCCTTTCAGAAAAGTAAATGCTTGCTAACTAATTTGTGAAATGTTTGCATGTAAATCGATAAAGACAACGTAAACTCTCGTAACCCAACTAAAAACCAGTGTGTTAGCTAGAGGCCAGCGGATGGGGGCAGTGTTGCTCCAATGAACTTTTTCATTTGCAAAAGAAACTTGCAATATTTGAAGAAATTTAGGAAAAGTGAGGGCAGCCATCAGCAAAGTGGCAGCACCTTTATTGATGGTAACTGTAGGGTGTGATCTCGAACTGTGAGAAGAATCAATGGCAATTTCTCCTGCTTTACCAGAGTAGTACTTGACAGTTAAGCAAAAGGGTTCTGACATGACTCTATACCAATTTTATTTTCTCTTACGTTGAAAACCTTCAGAATTTTAATTTGCATTTTATTTTGTGTGGGCAGCACTTTCCTGAATCCACGTCTGTGTATTGCACTGTGACAACAGTGTTCTGAGAGAGACTTCTCAGAGAAGAATTCCTTAATACATGGGCAATGTGAGGTTCTTGCCAAAGGCAAGATGGGGGGAAAAAAGGTTTGTATTTAAGACTTTGAAATGATTACATGCAGGTGAATGTTGAGTACTGCTTTAATTATGTTCAACACTGAAATCTTTTTTCTCAGAAGAATTAGCTCTAGGTTCATGCACAGAAGTGCTCTGTGTACTGAGTCTGGCAAAAAGTTAAATTGGAGGGTGGGGGTGGAATTGCCACAGTCTCTAGCATTCCAAAAATCCCTTGCTTCTTCTTGATTTCTTTGGGTGTTCCCAGTGAGGTAAGCATTGTGAAAAACAGCCCAGGTAATTTTCTCAGTAAGAAATGTATGTATGTCATAGATGCGAATTGGTTTCTACGAGCACTTGACAATTTTTAACTCCTTTGTGAATGAGAGACTGCTGAGAAAGCAGACCAGGATCTGGCAGCCTTTTTGGGGTTGTTGATCAAACCTTTTTCGTAGCTGTTCATGGGTTTCTGATCTATGTAAGAAAATGTATGCTAACCTTTGTACAGCTGAAATAGAATTACGTAGGACTGAAGGGACTAGCAAATGTGGAAGCAGTAGGGGTGTCTCAGGAGACAGTAAACACACGGTTCTAGTAATACAGCAGCAATTTGGTTTATTACGGTAAGCGGAAATTTCATGATGCTATTGACAAAAAAGTTGTATTTTGGTTGTTGTATTCAGCACCCAAAATGAACTACAGTACTTCAGCAGAATATGATGGTAACTCAGCAAAGATGATGGTAACACACCAACCGCTGTCAGCACCATAATACAGCTCCTACTGGAATTCTGGCGTCTGCAAACATGAGGTGTACTGACAACATCTTTTCTTCAAAATGGATATAACCCAGACTACCTTAGCCTGTTAATAGACAGGCATGTTCTCACAGTCTTAAATAGTCTTGATGGTTATGGATAGGAGGATGTATGGCCTCAAGAGGCAGCTTTTGGAGACTTAACCTGTCTCTGCAGGGGCTGTGGAGGGACAGAAATCAATTGCTCATTGTAGGGACTTGAACCGAAGGTTTTTGCATTGAAACACTAGGAGTGTTTGAAACTACAGAAATCTGATTTGAGACAGGCTAAAGGGTGAGTTCTGGATAAAAGCAATCTGTGAGACTGACCATGATGTGAAGCTAATGAAAAATCAGCACCTGGGAGGGAAGCAGAGGGAACAACAGAGCTCAATATAAGCAAGGACTGAGGATCATCTACCATGAAAAACAAGGGAGGCGGGCTCTTTTCTCTGTTCTTCCTCTTGGCGATTGGGAATGAGAGCTGGGACACATGGGAGAAATAAAAGGCTGTGGGGAAACTCTTGCATCTTAAAGGGGTTTGGAGTAGGGCGGTATGAAGGCTGTGAACTAATGTGGAGAGTTTTGGTTTTAGATTTAAAGCTGCAAAGCTCTTTCCCCATGGCTAGAGTCTGAACACAGTAGCATTCATTATGGGTTTGTTAACACAAGATCTTCACTGCTTTCAAAGCCCGAGCACGTCCCAGGGGCTGTGAGAACAGAAGTGTGGGCACCTTTGAGGCACTGCCTGTATTTGTTTGCTCAGGTACAGAAGCAGGAAGGGGAGTGGGCTGTGGGCTGCCCTCTCCATCAGCCTGTTCAAGTGCGGATACGAAGTGGAAGTTTTTGCGAACACCTCTTGTGATGTTTTAGGAGTGAAGTCAACACCTGCTAAAGCGATGAGACAAATGCCTGAGCCTACATGCACACTGATAGACACATCCACAGCCGTAAATTCTAAATTCTATGGTGACTGCCTACATTCAGAACAATATCCTAACTTCTTGCCACTGGTTCTTATCCCACATTTTGGGAAAACGTGGTCAACAGTGTTTGGAGGAAAGCAAGTAAGTCCATTGAAATTGGTGGGTACCATGTGGAAGAGAAGCACTTGATGAGAATAAAATTATTTGCACTGCTCCATTGTGTTGATTTGGAACAGGTCCATTGTATTTTCAGCAACTGGCAGTTTGCATTGCTGCAATTCCTTGACAAGTACAATGGAAAGATGGTTGGTTTCCGGAGGCATGATAAAAGAGTGAGCCCCAGCTTTTGCACACTGCATTTTATAGCTGCATGCTTGATGTGCACAATTGGGCAGCGCTGCTTTTCTTGCCTTAATCCATTGCCTTCTCTCTCTCTCTCTCTCTCTCTCTCACACACATACACACACACACACTTCCTCACCCTCTCTCACAGCAGCAGTAGCTGCTGCAGCTCTGGCAGATCATCGTAGAGAGCACAGAAAATGAAAAGAGCTCAGCTATTCTCTTAACATTTTACCCAAAGGATTAATTTCACCTGCTTCTCCAGTTTTGCTGATAGACTTTCTGCGTTTTTCAATCCAATAAACGTGGGGTTATTTCGCATTTGAAACCCCTCTAAATAGTTTTCGGGATGGACTTTTTCTCTCCTCCTCCCCCAGCCTTTTTTATGACAGGTCAGAAAATTGTGAAGTAAGCGGACAGAGTAACTGAGAGCGTGAGAGGGAGAAGACATTTCCATTCTTTTAGTGCAGTGGGCTGAGGCAAAAAGGCCATTGTAATGGTAAATTGCACGCAGAAAGGAAGAAAAGACTGATAATCAATCACAAGTGAAGCATTCGTTTGGATTTTGGCAATTTGCTGGCCAATGGCTTTTAAATGTCTAACCTTTTTAAAAAACTTAAATTTGATATACTGAGGACAGGAAGATAAGTCTTAACGAAGTTATCATGCCCAGAATACCTGGGAATGGGAAAAGCACAGTGCTGAAACAGCAGTAAAAAGTCGTGGTTCTGAAGGAGAAGCAGCATGCTGAAATGTTCTTGGGAAACATCTCTAGCCCATCACCTTGGACTCCAGCTCTGAAGAAAAGCTGTCCGTCTCAGCTGCTTCTTGTTTCACATGTTTAGGAATGGCTTCTGAGAAGTTTAATTTGCAATTTCATTAATCTGTGATTGCCCGAGTGGGTTTTGTATCTGCCTGAGTATGCGATAGGACAGATGAGGATGTTAGACAACATTAGCACTGGCATATCATCTTCAGAGCCCAGCATCGCCCGTAAAGGAAGATACATCTACCTGGAGGCACTGCTTCAGGGAGGCGCTCCATGGGGATTCACACTGAAAGGTGGACTGGAGCACGGGGAGCCATTAATCATCTCAAAGGTACATATATATTTTTTATTTGAAATAAAACGATAACAAGCTAGGAGCTGTGCCTGATTTAAAGAGCAAGAGTTGTAAAATAACCCTGAAATGGTTCGGCACTGTATTTGGCTTGGTTTTCAAATGTCTCGTAGATTTACTCAGGAGCTACCTATTTGAGCAGCATGTGAGAACTCTCAGCATTGTTTAACTATCAAAGTACAGATTTTGTCCCACAGGAAGTACTTTTGCTTTTAGAAATTGGCTCTATTTATTTCACTACACTCTCTTTATGAATGGGAGAAGGGGATTTCCTTTTCATGAGGTGATGCAGTGATCTCATGTCATGAAATCATAGCATATCTGAGCATGTTCAGTAATCCATAACAGCCTCTTCTGAAGAGAAAAGAAAGTAAGTGCTTCTCATCACATGATGTGATGTCAGCTAATAAGTACTTTGTGTGGAGAAACAGAAGAATAATAATGAATACTTATTCCTATCTGGTATGCATATATGTTATGTTAGCGGTGTACTCATGCTATGTACTTTCTACTTGCTATCTTTTAAGAGTGGTACCCCTTCAAGATTTGTGTTCTAGCTGACAAGGATATTTTGAGAAACAAATGAGAGAAAGTTCCTCATTCTCATCAGAACTGAGCTTTAAAAAGTAATCAGGTACCTGAAGATGCAGATCTTTAAGAAAATGGGTTTCAAAAGCATGAAATTGAATCTATGAATACTGAAATAGGTTTTACCTATGGCCCTAAAACAGTTTTGAAAATAGGATTTTGGTAATGCTGAAATTTAACCTCTAGTGGCTGGTGTGTTTCACTTTTATGTTACCTGTCTGGTGCACTCTTCTTGTTCATAGTACGCATTTATGTGGTGAGCTGCTAGGTGCGTATGCACTCTCATCTGATCTCATTCTCTCACATAAACTGGGACACGTGGGGAATTCAAAGGATCAGAACTGATGTCAACTGGAAGAAAATGCTGATACTCAATTTTATTCAAATCCTGCAACTGACTGTGCAAACACACTCACATGTTAACTGTCAGTCACTTGAATAGTTCACCTGAAATAAATTATTCGTGGTTTGTGCCATCTACATGTTGAAAGAAAAAAAAAAAGGACTTCCATTAAAAGTTCTGTCATCATAAAGGAATTTTAGAAATTTCACATAATTGTGTTTCTTGCGGGACTTCACTGGAGATTGGCATGGCCACAGGAAGCAAAACTAGCCTCTCTGAAATGGTCTTATATTTTTCATTTTATAAACATGAGGGACTAATACTTCTGTCAGAATTTTCACTTTTTTTGGTAGTGTTCTACATTTGTGAGGAAACTGAGAGTTTATTTTGACTTTGACATTCTTGAGCAGTGTAAAAAGTGCCACCCTCCCTTTTTTTTAATTGGGGGCAGGGAGGAGAGAGGAAGAGAGATGGCTCTGGCTGCTGAACATTAATTAATCTATGGGATTTGGTTTCCACAACAACGAGGCCCCTTAATGTCAAACATGCCTGGAGTGTGCGTGGCGCCACTGGGAGCTCTCTGACTTGTGCCTGCCTTCTGTGAAAAGCACTGCAAAAATGTGTATTTTTTTTAAACTTGTAGCTGATGCTTGGTTTGTGCTGTCAGTGTTGACATTATGTTGTTTTGCTCATGCATTGGTGACTGCTGAAGAAAAGCTTGTGCACTCCAGAATATGCACAGCACCTATAGCTGCTTTTTGGTTTCCAGTTTCAGCTGGAAAACTCATTTCTTCTTGTGTTTGTATTCTCGTGTGTGAATTCACTAGGAACTCTTCAGGAAGAATCGAATCACATATCAGTAATTAAGCTAATTCGGTGTTCTTCTGGGAAGTAAGGAGGAACTGCGGGAAGCAAAAAATTGAACCATACTACAAGGCAGATCCTCTCGTACTTACGCGAGAGCACTAGCAGTACATATGCAGGTACAGCTTTAGGAATGATCCAACAACAATTCTAAGCAATGTTACCTATAAATATAAAAAAATATGGATGTCAGATTTTCATTTCTGATTATTCAGAATTAAGGTAGGAATTTTATTCACTTCAGGTTTCTTTTCTGTTCTGGTGAATAAATAATATTTACATCTGCTTAAGGATCTATTTGCATGGACAAAGTGGTGTTAAATGACCTTAGTGTTTAATAAAAATTTAGATTAAAATAAATATTGAAGTTGGTACCTTTTGAAAGTTTGCAACATGACTTAAAACAACAGTTTTAGTCTGGTTACTATCTTCTGGCAGCTCTTTCAACTAAAAGCAAGCTACCCACAGCCTCTCAGCTAAGTCACCTTGCTATATAGATGTGTTGCAGTGCTCCTGTGCAACAAGGCAGCTCAATTGCTTGTTGTGTATGTGGTTGAATGCACAGATAAGCACACGTAGAGTTAAACACGCTAGTAAATGCTTTGCTGAATCAGCTGTGATGCTCAGCACATCATGGAACCAAGACTTAATCAACTTGTCAGAAATGTTGGTTGTGCAGCTATCATGAATTTAAGTAGTTAAAACAGATGACCTTTATAAGCTAACACTCTTCTTTTTTCCCTGTGGAAAGATAAGCCTGTAAATCTGAGGATGGTTACTTCAAAGTCCTCAGCATAGGCATTTTCTGAATGTGTTTTGCGGGAGGTAGAGGAGGACAGACCATAAATAAACTTAGAACAACTGACCTGCGTTTTCCTCTCTCCATGTAGGAAGGTGCTTTGACAGTCCCTTATTTTTCCTGTCTTGTTTCTTGACTGACTATAAGCAACCCTTCACGCAAAGGCTGCAGAATCATAGTACTTCGTGATTCTGGCTGCGTAGGGCATTTAAAGGAACATACTCATTTTCAATAAAAAGAAATTTGGAAATGCTAACGCTGTCAGCAAGATAGAGATCCAGGGTGCTGACTGGCCTAGAACAGCACTTTGCCATTTTGGGAGCCTAAGGAAGTTCCCTTTGTTTTCTGGAGCTGCTGGTTGGGCCATGGTGCTTTAGGATTGTGTGTGGTATTCCTGATGGGCCACCTAAGCACAAGGTTGTGAGGGATCCTCAGAAACAAGCTTTGTGGAATTTCCCCAACATTTTATTTTGTGCCAGGAAGGGTTAGAAGAATGAGCAAAAAATGTCAGCTGGATGTTCCTTTTCCCAAGTGCGTGTCCAAAAATCAGTACCTAAATCAGCACGAGAATGTTAATGGCTAGCAGTGGGACAGCATCCAAAAAGATGGAGCAGAGGCTGAAAATTAACAAAAGGTGATTTGCCTCTCGTATTGATTCTGTGGAATTAAACACATTATCAGGGAATTGTGTAGGTGAGAATTTGAAAGGGAACTATGGTCTTACATTCCTCCTAGGGAAGAATTTCTCATTTATATGAGCTTAGAGAATAGCTGTCAATCAAATTCTTTACTTAGAACTATTCACAGTTTCTCCCCGTGTTTTGAAAGAAATAAATGTCCTCCTGAGGTGAAGAGGAAAAAGGCTTTGGTGGGAGGAGGAAAGAGACTCCAGAATGAGCATGTTATGTTAAATTTTTCGCAGCTGAGTGAGCTCTGCAAATTTGTAGACTTCAAAGAATCTAGCCTAGATCTCAAGAAAATTTGCTACTTGTGGTTATCAAATATTCCTTTGGCAAGAAGATTGTCAAGTTTTTATTATTTTACTTTATGTAAAATCACAGTTTTATTCTTCTATACATTAGTGTTCAAAAGGTAATATGAGATTATGTAAAAATGTCACTAATACTTCAGAAACAGTAGAAGTGAAATCCCTAGTAATGAGCTCCACTTCTCTGTTTTCAGATCATAGTTCATATTGCTCATCTTCCTTTTTCTTTCCTTTTTTGATTGTGCCAGTTTTGTAGTTCAGAACCATGTAATTTTGGCTCCGATTTGAGGAGATTTGCTCACAGTGGAAATCTTGTTAAATAAATGGTGTCTTAACCTGGAACCAGGAATGCCATGAGAAATGCACAAGTGATTGCTGTTGATACCGAATGCTGAATTGGAACCTGATTTCCTTTGGTCTCAAAACCATAAGCACGCACAGATGAAAACGTACATATTACTGTTTTGGTTCATCTTTTGCAGTAAGAGCAGTATTACTGAAATGAAAACGCCCACTGTTTTAGGCAGCAAAGGCAGTCTGGGAACAGAAGTGTTTGTTCCCTCTTGGTTGGCTGGGAGAATTTTCAAGGTAATAAACATGATTCAGTATCAACTGTTCTGGGGCCAGGCGATCTATTTCAGCAGTCACTTTCTCATTGCTACACACAAACCTTTGCAATAGCTTCGGTTGTTACAGGCCTCTGAAATGTGCTTTTATTTTGAGCTCCGTGTTGATGATATTAACAAAAGAGTTGTTTCTCTTGCCTAAGAATTAAGGCATCTAAAGCCTCCTTTCTCGGATAGCAGCTATGTGGGAACACTTTTCACATGCTGTGCTGCAGTTCATCGGTTCCCTGAACTCAAAAGGATAGGTCATTTACAGGGACCTCATGCCAGAAGCATGACACAAACTCTGAGGTTTACCTCTCAGCAGGGATGTAGGAAGCAATAAAAGTTTAATAATAATAGGAATAGCTTGGGTCAGAGCCTGAGAAATAGTCCTGAATTCTTGTAAGGTGTTTAGACCTTGTTAAAAGCTCGATCCAGCTTCTGGGGGAATGAATAGCCCTCTAGCAACCGCTGCGTACAGCACTGGATCAGACTGTCCTCCACGAGGCCCCCATGCCTGTGCTGCTCCTCGAATATTTTTGTTGGTGATGCCTTGTTCATCTCACCTGAGTGAGCTCATCGAGCATTTAGGGACACACAGCGAGAATCATTCCAGCAGTCTTGACAAAACAAAACCCAAAAGGCTGTTTTTTGATTTGTTTGTTTGAAACTTTCCATGTTTATTCTCTTTGGGCTAGACATAAGACTTTATTTTTCTCATTGCTGTCCTAGACTAGCTTAGGGCCTCTGTGTTGTTAATATTTAAAAATGCTCCTTTTCATTATTTATCTTCCAATGTGCTACGAGTGGGTTGATGAACAGATCTATTTCAAGCCATAAGCAGCTTGTTGCACTCATGCCTTCTTGCAGAGCATTTAGGACCGTAGACACTGATGCTGTGTATAGTATGGCAAGTCCCTATAAATGTGTTCTTCATGCATAAGGAAAGAAAAAGAGCAATATGTAAAAGGCAAGAGACCAGCACTCAGGTGATTCTTAACTGCATCAGCTGACAGGGCATGGGGAGCTGGTGTGTTCATTACTCCTTCAGTTCTTGTTTTCATGGGGGAAAGCAGTCAGTGGGCACTGGTTTGCCTAGGACTAAGCCATAATGTGATTGCTTGTGCTTGGTCTTTGTCCAGAGGCAGGCAGGAGGGTGTCCTGTGAGCAGAAAGCAGCACTGCCTGGCGGCCTCTCTGGGTTGTAGTAAAAACATTAAGGACCAAATCAGCTTGGACAACAGAAGTGACTTTTTCACAATTTCCTTCTCTCTGTTCACCCAGTATATCTGTTACATTTTGTATTGGAGAAAGGTGAGCTGAGGGGTTTGTTGTGCAAAATAAACCTTCTGCTGGGCTGGTAGTAGGCAAGACAGGTGCCTGATCCCAGATGACAGGGAAATGTGGATGGGGTGGGTGTTTGCTTTCAGAGAAGAAGGGAATTGATGCTGTAATCGTTCCAGAAAGCAGAAGGCAATTCCTCACTGCTCTTCCTTGTTTCTCAGGGCTCAGATTAGGGCCTCACCAAAGACTGCTGATGCCAGCACTGGGGACAGGATCATCTACCTTTTCTTAAAGCTAGGGAATTGCTCGATGAAAAGGCTTCTATTGTTAGCCCCCTCCATTAGGCTGCCAATCGTTCCCCAGCACAAAAAGACTTCTGTTCAATGCCACAGCACTGAATTAGCAATTGCAGACAAACCGACTGACTGATGGGAGCAGTGGCTTGCTAGGCACTGGTGCTGCCCCAGCCAAGGCAGTAGGAGCTTTTCAGACTGCAGATCTGCTGTCTGATGGGGCCAGTTGGTCTGTGATTCATCACGATGACCCCATCTGCTGGGACTACCTTGGTTGTCCTGGTTAACAAAGATCAGCACAGATGAGTTCTGAGGTTCACAGGAAGCTCAGCCATCTGACTTTCGTGAACATGCATGCAGAATAAAATTACTCTTGGAAATGTCACACTGGCGTGCTGAGTAGAGACAAACTGACAGGTGTCTGTTTCCACTTGACCAGTCGTACTTCAGGTTACATCCTTACCAGAGATGAACCCATTCTGCATAGTTTCAGTCCAAGCCCACAGAAATCTCTCCTCTAAAAGACCAAGTTTGCACTACTGTATCACAACTTTGTGAGTTGCGGAAGGCTACATAGTGTAACATCCTTCAAAGTCATAAAAAGGTGTGAGAGAATATATTTTCTGCTCAGGTTCCTGGACAGAGAGGAATCACATGTAATGAAACACAACGTGTAATCCTTAGGGTCAGTAAATAGAGCCTTCATCAGTCCTGGCCTGGCTTTAGCTTACCTGAAAGAGAGTAGTCAGAAAAATGCCATATAATCAGAGTTAAAGTTCACACTGATCCTAGCATGAGAACCAGAGAATGTGCTCTTTAAAGCGGTGTTTGGGCAGAATAGATGGTTGCTTGTGAAAGGCTTCACTAAACTCAACCTTTCCCACGTTTCTTGGGAACTCAAGGCATAGAAGGAAAATCCATCATCAGTAACGTGTCTGGAGCTGAGCTAATCTCAAATTTCATCAGTACTTCCCTTCAGGATCTTTTGATAAATCTCCAAACTGTGAAACGTGAATCCAGCATGGATCTGTTTTGTAGAAAGTGCTCAAAACTGGGGGGGGGGGGGATCATTGAACGTGAAAATAAGTTGAACTGTAATTGGCTTGCCAACAAACATTGGAAATCAAAGAAAAAATGTACAGAGTCCTTTGGAAATACACTGCTGAACCACAGAATCTTTGCCACTTACTTGTGTCTAGCCAAAGCCCTGAGGGGATCACCATCTGATGGCAGCAAAGAACACCCAAGACCTGTGTCAGATAATCCTAAAATGTGTCGGTGTCTGTCAACCCAGGAGGCAAATCTCTCACTTGAGAGTTGAGGCAGTAGGGTTTGGATTTGAGCACAACCAACAGGAACTGGTGGGTGTTCTGCCATCATTCCGGAGGCTGCAGGCTACATTTCTGGGCTTGCCTAGTGGAGGCTTTCCTTTTTGACCTGAACCTACTTACCTTTATGCGTGGAACAAGAAATATCCAGTTAATAATACAAAAACATAATTCAGCATCAGGACTAGCCTGTCTGTCGGGAGAGCCTGTCATCCTCCAGCTGCCCAGCACCCAGCCCTATCAACCTCACATCGTGGATTTCTTCTATGAAGTCAACCATGTGTTCTGCACTGTGAATGCCTGCCAGCGTGGGGACTGAAGAGGACAAAGCCTGCTTAGTCCGTGTGAGATGAGGAAATCGGAGCCTCGCGTGGCCCAGACTACCACACACTAGTGACGGAGCTCCGTGTTGCTAGATGTGAAAATACGGTCTATGTCTGTGTATCAGATTTTGCACTCCTAGCGAAAAAACACCTTCTTAATTAAGTTTGTTTTATGTAAGAGAGGGGCTAGTAGAGGTTCATTCATGTGGCTGAGCTGGGAATAGATTTCTGGTCTTCCCATTTTCAGCCACGCACTGCCTAGCTCTGTTTCCACAAGTCTTGTTACTTTGCCATGAGCTTAAAATAAATAAATAAATGATTCCAGGTTTCCCGGTCAACTGAAATTAGGAAAAGGACAACAGGAACAGACAAGACCAGCTTATCCAGGACACAGCTTGTTAACATCCTAACTGGTATTCAAGCATAATACTAATTTTTCACACTTGCATTAAAAAATCCCGCCGAAAAAAATAATTCAAACCTCAGTGAAGAATGATTCCTGCTGATAAGAAAATCACTGTGCTTAAATTCATTAATAGAATAGGCTGTGGGATACATTTCAAAGCACAGGGTGAGAAATAAGCTCCCAAATCCCATTAAGAAATAACAGGATTTATGTGCATTCCTCCCATATATTAACTTTCCCCTCTGGAAACGTCTTGTGCTGGGTTGGTGCCATTTTTCAGGCAGGTGCAATGTTCTGCAGTTCCCACAGACCCCTCCAGATAATCTGCCGGCCTGAAAGCCGTTCCCTATTCTCACTCAAGAATGGGGATTTTCCGACGTGCCGGCGAATGACGGGTTTGGCTGACAAATGTCATAGTTCCGTGATCTACAGGGTTTCAGTCACACATTCTGCAGTGCTGCCCTAATCAGTTTTGTCCTGTCCGTCTTCACAGTTAAAACATTTCAAGTACCAGGCAATAGGGATGGAAGAGATGCTGTTTTTCAATGGTTATTAGCAGCACCGCATCAGTTTCTGAACTTGACATTATGACTTATGATGCTGAAGTCTTCAGGCAATTGGTTTTTATTATCTGTGGTGTCAGCTCTTGTTAGCACTGTTACAGTTTTGTTTTGTTTTTTGCCTTTCCAGTGAAGTCAGCTTTCTGAAAATCATAGAAAATAAGCCAAATCTTCACATTTGCAATTAGTTGTAAGAGTTTCCATGACTTTTTGCTTTTAGAAGCATAGATAAATGCAAAATGTCAAATCACATAAAACAGAGGTAAAAGTATTATGCAAATACCTGCTGAAGACATGGCAAACAGATCCATTTCCAAGGGTGCAAAGCAGAAACAGTTTCATGGAGCAGAAAGAAGCAAGAAGGGTCTCCAAGATCTGTGAAGATGAAGTGTTGTGGCATGTTTATTTCAGAAGAAGAGAAAGAGCATGGAGTCCACTGCATGTTGCAAAAAATGAAGTATTTTTCTTTGTGTTCTGTTCAGCTTGTAATCAATATTTATTTTTTTCTACCATGACAGTGCCAGCAAGCCACAGTTGACAACTAGGACCCCTTTGTGCTATTTATAAGTGCAATAAAAATTAACTCAGAGGATTCCAATTTTATAGTTATGATACAGTCACAAGATGCAAATATGAGAAAAATAAATACAGTAATGGGTGAAGGGTAAAGCAAGGGTGAGTGAATCTGCAAATGCATTGGTGACTTCACTGCCTCAGTAATTGTTGCTTGGAGTTTTGTTATGTAGCGTTGGACTTAGAGATGTTTGCAGTGGCACGTAATGGTCAGAATAACTGTATTCGTGGAAACTTGTGGTAGTGCTGGATCAGTTATTACTTTTTTTTTTCTTTTGTTAAAATATGCATTATTTAGATGAACGCTGTGTTCGGAAAAGTGGATTTGTCCCTAATGTCAGAACTCGGATTTTTATGTATTGATCAATGATCTAACTTGCCAGTGGACTGAGAGAGAGCCACATTACTCAAATGCAGTCTCATAGAAACTGGGAAATGAGCTGATGGAATTCAGACCAAAGATCTGGCTGTTTTCCAGGAGCAAATACATGGCAGAACACGTTTCTAGTTTCAAGAGAGAGACTGGAAACAGAGAAAGAAATGAGAAACATTTGGACAGAGAAGGGTGGGGTCGTGGGGGGATCTTCATTTTGTCAATGATGCCCCCTCCTCCTCCTGCCCTGCTTCATTTCGTGTTTGCCTAAAATCAGTTGCCAGTGTTTGCTGAATAGCGTCAGCACAGAAGGGATGCAGCCACTGACCTGACTATACGGCAACAGCGAAAGGTTAGAAGAATTAGTCTTGTACCGCAGACTTGTATTAATAGTTGTATTGTGGTGGTGTTGGCACAAACTCTGCAATTAAATAAGTTGTTGGCGCTCTTCCCTAGGTTAAATTACTACCACTGTTCCCCATGCTTGCAAGTCAATGAATACAACACTTTTGGGGAGGCCAGTTCAAACATTTTTTGTTCTTCTGGGATTCAGCACAGTTCTGATTTCAAGCTAAGAAGTTTCTGCAGGCTTTCCAAGTACACCTCTTGTTGTTATGTCTCTGCAGACAGCCCATGCAGACTAATGCTGGAGAGACCAGGCTGGGAAGGAGGTGGGTGAGGGGGAAAAACACAAGACTGGTGTAGAAATGAATGCTTTTGGAAGGGGCTTTCGCTTTCTCTTATCCCCAGGCCCGTGGATGCTTCTTAGCACCAGGCTGTTTTTGTAGAGGATTAAGTTGCCCTCACAGCTTCATGAGCAGCAACTTAACCTCTTTGTCAGCCACAGGCACAGCGGGGTATCCCTGCCTATCCCTGCCCCACAGTGCAAAGCAGCCACTTTTTCCAAACCAAGGTCCTTTTCTTGCTCCAGCTGTAGTCAGTGGCAATTGGGTTTGGCCAAGGGACCCAGGCACCCTTCTGTGCTGTTCTGCAGGGGATGCAAAGAGCAGTACACCTCCCCAAGGCTGCTTGCCAGAAAACTTCATATTTGTGATTTACTGACATTTTTTTCTACTTTGGGAAAAGGAGTCTTTGCGCTTCTTCACGAGTCTGTCTCTAATTTACTCTAGCAGGCAGCACCTGTGGCCCCATCTATTAGTAAGGAGTAGATCTAAAAATTGTCCGTCCCATTTACGTCATAGCTTTGTTGTTGTACAGAGTTCTCAGTAAAGCTAGGGAGTCAGCCCACATAAAGACTAAGGTAAGATGCAGTCTAGTCCCTTGGGGACTAGAGCTGAGAAACTTGCACATATAATGGTTTTCTAAAAAGGGAAGACTGGCAGCATACCGAAAAATTATTAGGGAGAACCTTAATGTGTGTTTTCCTGAAGGCTGGCTGTTATTTAATCAGTTATCAGACATTATGGATGAACTGTGTTTGGAGGTTTCTCTGTCCACCACCACCAAAATCTATTTGTGGCTTACATCAATGTTTAATGGGGATTGATAGAGAGTGAGCCACTAGCGCATCAGTAGAAATGGGAGAGTTAGGAGGAGAAGCAGAAACAAAAATGCACTTGAGTGACTCTGCATCTCTGTGACTTCTTGTGTATCTCATCAGCTGCTTAAACAAAAGGTTCCTCTGCTGGTTGGAGCTGAAGAGAACCAGGGTAAGCATCTATTGTTCTATATATTTTATTGTTCTTGAGCTGTGATCTTGTCAGCTCGCATTAACTTAACGGCCTGGACTGTGTCAGTCCTTGGATGGGAGACTCTGAAAGCAACAAGAAATGACACAGAGTGGTTCAGTGCATCGCCTGCTCCCTCTGAGTCACTGCTGAGCCACTGAGAGGGTGTGATAGTCCTGCTCTGTGAGACGGTCAGGCTTTTGGTGAAGAGATATAATAGAAGGTCAGTCAGTGGCGTATTTTCGTAGAACAAAGGTGCGATCCCATGAGCCAAAGTGTTGTTGGGATAAACTGTAGCACCATCTTCTTTCTCCTGCATCTTGAGCAGGTGAGGGTGGTGGCAGGTGGCTGTTGTGAGATGTTTTGGTTGCAGATGGCAGTGCTTGTGGTGCAATTGGTATATTTAGATATATGGAGGGGTCTGTCTGCTGGGTGTGTTTATAGTTTGTAATCCCATAAAGTGCCAGGATGCAATAAACAAACCAACAAACAAAAATTTCAGAGTTCAGTCAGAATAAACTTTGGAATATAGAATTGAAAGGTAATACCTAACTGAATTTAGAGGGGTCTCCACAGAACGATTGCATGATGACTTAAATCAGTGCTTAATAGCAACAGAGCAAGCTAGCTGCTAGCACACAAAATAGAAATGTGAGAGTTAGGGGGAAAGGACTAAAGAAAAGATTTCATGCTGGTTTAGTATGCTCACAACGTTTGGCTAGTGACAGCATACAGTTGGGGCTTAGTTAAGAAGGCTGCCCCATGCATCAGTCATCTCAATTTTAAGCCTTCTTTGTAATTCACAGGAAGCTGCAGCCTGCCCTTGTGCTTTTTGCAACCTGTTGTAGGCCAAGCTCAGTACAAGTCTGAGTCTGTCTGCTTTTCTTTAGCATAATTGGAAAATGGTGAATTGAATTGAATCCAAGTGCCAGTGTTGTACAGCTCCCTACATCTGTGGGATATCATTGGCCATCTTCTGTAGCAGTACCTAGAAATTTGCAAAGCAAGTTTATTGTGCCAGAGCAGGTGTTCAAGCAATTAAAGGTGTGAATGAATACACTTTCTTAAAGTTGGTAATCTGGGAGCTAGGTAAGGAGGCCCGGGGTAGAAAGCCACCTGGATGCACATGAGAGATGGTGCCTTTCCAAACTGCATATTCCCACAAACTCCCCATCCAAAATAAATTAAAAAAAAAAAAAAAAAAGAAGATGGACAAAAGGAAAATGTGGTTGTCTCATAGCTGCTCAACAGGCAAGTCTGAGATCCTTCTGGCAAGATCAACTGAGGCTGAATTCATCATTGTTTGCCCTGTGTCACCCAGCTGGTCGGGTCAGAGAGCTTCTCTGACCTGAGCCCACGAGTGATGGACAGGTCTGTAGAGGGCATTATCACAACATAATCACATGGAATGAAAGGAAAGGCATGTGGCTTTCTTAACTTTCCCCTCCCTGTTCGCCAAATCTTTAGGATAATACATCTTTTCTTATTTTGTTCTGAATTAATTAATGCTTCTGTTATGTAATAAGGTTTTCACAGCAAAATATGGCCTGGAGAGTAGTGGTGGAGCTTTTCCAAAGATCCACAAAGATCTGGAAAGATTCTGTTGCACTGTTAAAGGAAGCATTAATCATGGTCAGAAATATTTCCTGCTGGGTTGTAGTGTGCTCTCTGGTTTCCTCTATCCCTCAGGCACTAGTGGAAATTCCAGCTGACAAAGAGCTAGATTTTTTTGTGGGTTTATTTACTTTTTTTTCCTCCTGGTTCAAGTTAGCTATTTTGGTTTTGGAGTAGAACAGAGGGGCTGTAAATTCTTAGTGGCATTACTGCACTTGCCAAAACAAGAAGCCAAGAAGAAAATTGCTGAAAACCCAATGGGCCTGATCAGGAAGGGACCAAAGGAGGAATTTTGTTGGCCTGAAGATTTCAAAATTCCTTTATCATTTTGTTTATCTGTGTACATGTGTGTTGCTTGGGTGAGGGAGAGCATATGGGGAGACACGTGTTTGGAGAAGGTGGTGTTATGAGTTTGGTTGTTTACTCAGTTTTATAGTTTTTATTTAGTCACTGCATGTTAACCATGGGGTGAAAAATAATCTCTGATACGCATAAAGCTTAAAGAATGTAAAACTATGAAATCTTTTTGATTTCATGGCCCATATAAAGAGACTAGTTCTTATATACCCTGAACCAAAACTATGGCAAGACAAAAAGAAAAGAAAAAAAATGGATGTTTGCGTTGAACTGAAAAGCTTTGCCTGACCCTTTAAAACAAATGGCAGATGAATTTGAGATGAAAACAACAACTGAAAAAAACAAACTGAAATAAGCTGCTATAAAAATGTTAAATAAATGTTTCAACCCTTTCAAAATAACCTGTCATCCCTGCCTTTCAGGGATCAACACCATGGGCTGCACTTTGCCTGCTTGTGGAAGCAGCCTTGTTCTTGCTGCTCAGACTCACACTCCAGCACTGTTATTACTTGCTAAGTAGTGATGCCCTGCTCCTGTCAAAATATGACTTTCAAAGTAAAGCACTGCTTGAACATGGATGAATCTAGACTTTGTAGAACCAATGAATGACATTCCTTGCTATCTTTGTGGCTTATTTTGATATTTTGTCTTCTAGTGAAAAAGAGCTGAAACTTGCCAGGATCCTCTTTCAAAACCTGCTTAGATGTGCAAGGGATATATTATGCTCCTAGGAAAATGTAGGTAGTGAGGTAGAGTTGTCAGGAAGGAGCAGACGTGGTAATATCCCTGGATATTTTTCCAGTGCATTTTATATTTCTGATGCCATTGTGATGCTTTGGAGCACATCTTTTATCTGTGCAGGTAATGACTGGTTTACGTGGTTACTCTTTTTAAACAAAACAAAACAAAAAGAAACAACAACACCAATTGTGTTGTGTATAGGAGCAGTAATGATGGCTGGGAATCAACATATGTATGGATGGAGCTGACAATGGTAGTTTCTGGGCTGTGACCTCGAGGAAGTGCCTCTCAGATTGGCAGTTCTCAAACATGTTCACGGTCGCCTCAAGAGCTGGCACAGTGCGTCCTGCCTGGGTTCTGCTCCCCCTGCAGCTCACTGTGTCTCCTCCAAGCACAGCATTGGCCACTCAGATGTTGGCCAGTGACATGTGGCCTGTGGCCGAGGGCTATATTTAATAATAGGAGAGATAATGGCAGTCAGGAAAATCAACACTGGCTGACAAATGTAGACCTGGTTTCGTTATGCAGCATTGTTAGCGTTATTCCAGTGTGAGAGGTGTCAGCAGAAGAATCTGAAAACACAAAGTCATTCAGGATTGCAGGTTATTGCTTCCTGGTTTCATACAAAGAGCTTTTTTTTATTTTTTTTTTTTTCCTTTTTTCCCCTTGAGAGCATCATATTTCTGCTTGCAAGAAATACTGATTCATTTCATCCTTGGCTACTGACACACGTTTACAATGGATAACAAAAAATGTTTTATGAGCCCCTTTATTCACTGTAGTCTGTGAAGTAATATGAATCAAACAGGGATTAGTCAACAGGTCAGGGATACAGGTGAATGAATCCTTTGATATTTTTGCAGTTGTGTAGTTACATTTGTGAGGCACAGCTCATATTAAGGAGAAACTGACTTTTAATATTTTTCAATTACCAGTGATACTAAAAAAAAAAAAAAGGCAGTTTGGGCTCTTCCAAGTGGCATGTTACTTGAAAGAAAAGGCATCTCCACGTGAGTGGGGGCCTCATGAACAGCTGGTACTGATAAATAATATCCACAGGATAAATCACAGGATAAATATTGACTGATTTACATTTTGGATGTGTATGCTGTGCGCTGCTTAGAAAAACATGCTACACTGGTAGGCATTATTCTCTCTGCTTGATGTATATCTTGCAAGCCCAGGACTGGAAATGACTTGTTCCATGTCAAAACAGGCAGTGTCACCTTCTCTAATCTTCAGACTTGTTTGCAGTTGAGTACCTGCTGGCAGAGATCCATGCACCAAACCCCTGTTTAGAGGTTCAACTCTAGTGCAGGAGATAATTATTTTTCTTTTACCAAGCACCAGTGGCTTGCAATTTTCCCTTCATGTGTACCCTGGAAGACATCTCTGAAAATAACACAGGGGGTGTTGGGACAAGCGAGTAAATACTCGGTGAGTTTTTGGAGACTGTGGCAATCTCTGATGGAGAGGATTATGATAGTGGGATGCACAACCCAAAAAAGCATTGCCATCTGAATAGAGGATTGATGTGCTTTCTGTCCTCATGTGTTGGGCATGTTTGGCTGCTTAGCAAGTCGAATAGACGTGCTGTTATTGTACAAATCCTTCCTGTGATCCAAACTGGGGAATCTAGTCAGCTTCCTCTGGGATTTCTCATACTTCTTAACAGCATAATACCTACTGTGTGAAATCTTAGATGAACCACAGGTATGGAAAAAGGAAGATTACTTATGAAAGTAATTCTTACATGTTCCATCATCTATTTGAAGTCAATGGAGATTATGTTGCCACACAGGGAATTAAATGCTGGCAAAGACCTAGTCTTCATAGCTGTGTATTTTCATACGAAAAGAGGGTTGCTTTCTACATTTCTGACTCCCCAGAGTGCATCTTCGGGGCACACACCTCAACAAAGACCTGCGTGTCTTGCTACCCCTTTATTTCCATGACCTGATTAAGGAGGATAAACGTACACTGTCTTATACGTACCTATCTAAAGCATTTGGCTGTAAACAGGAATTGTCAAGGCGTGCTTGGGAACGATCACGCAAACACAACACTGCAAAGCAACTGTGCAAAACAATTTTAGCAGCCCTTGTCTGAGACAAATCCATGAAATATTTTCTGTAGCATAGTCATCTGAATCTCTCCTTGGCCGTCCATAAAACAGTGATCAGTTAAGATACCCCTTCTATCTCTGTGTTGCTTTGCAAATAATATCGTATCCATGTATTGAACTGCCAAAAATCTACAGGGAAGAAAGACAGAGGCAGAAGGTATTTCTCTTTCCTTATTTCTATTGGTAACTGGAGCTAAGTGAAAAATGGATTTTCGGGTCACTGGATGTTAAAGAAATACTTGCAGTTGATCCAGATGCTTTGTTTCAATAACATCCTTAGCTTTGATGATTCACAAAAATAACTTGAGCTTCTAAATCAAAGCAAATAATAACAATTGAATTTAAGCTGAAAAACTGAAATGTTTTAAAAATAATGAGCTTGATAGTGTTTGGGGGTGGAGCTGTTTTGTCCTGTTATTTCAACCTTGCTATTTCAGCTATTCCAAATATTATCCCAAATAACTGCTAAGACTTGTCTCTAAATCGAGGGGTAGCACTAATCCAGGGAAAGAGGTTTTGGTAGCGTTAGGCCTTGTCAGAGCAGCTTGTGGGAGTGAAGCAGCTTTTCTTAAAGCTGGCGTATTTATAACCACCTAGTACTTCTGTGCCAGTGTAAGCTCTGGCCTTTGCACTAGGTTCACGCACGTGCACTCCATCTGCACTGGTGCTGTATGTGTGCGAGCAGCACAGGCATCCCTCGTCTCTCCCCTGGCTGAGGTAGAAAACTAGAGAGCTGAGGGCCCATGCTGGCTCTTGCCACGTGTTTTGGTCAGTTTTGTGTGACCCACTCAGCCACATAGCTGTGTGTGTGGCCGCGCTGTGCGCTCTGTGCTCAGCAGCCAGGTGCTGCTGCTTTCTGTCACCCTGGCGGAGCCTGCTCTGGAAGCAGGAGCTGCCTGGCTGCTGGCACGCAACAAGTCCCTCCAGCAGCCCGCAGCAGGGTCAGCCAGAAGGCAGTGAGACTTGGTGTTTCTGCTGAACCTTCTCAGCTAAATGTTGGGATGAGATGGCTGTAATTAATTCCCAGCAGGTGAGTTATCGCCCTCAAGGGCTGCGTACCTCCACAGGGCTGGCTGTGACCGAGGGCTCATCGTGTTTAACAGACTCAGCCAGCTCTAAGGTTATCCGAGGACAGCTGCTGCATACAGGACATTGGTCTGCTCCACTGTGGCCTCGTGCGTCTCCTCCCTGGGAAACATGGGAACGGGCAGAGGGATGTTTGAGAGGAGGATGGGACTGCAAGCCAGACCTCTCGGGGAGCTGTGCGTGTGTGTGCTAATGAGGCCCAGAGGTGATGCCAGCCAGCTCGCTCAAAATGCAGTTTGCACATGAGTGCACCAAGAATGCACCAGCTATTCAACGATAATAAGTTTTCAGAAGCACACGTTTCTGACCATGTCAAATTTTGTACCCCTTCAGCTGCTAAAATCCATGGAATTTGACGCTGGGGAAACAATCACATGCGAGAAGAACTTGTACAAAGGGGAACTCATGTTGCTTCCCAGCTAGAGCCTGAGCAGTTGATTGGCTTTTCTAACACAATATCACACATTTATTCCTAAAGCAAGATTAAAACTTTAGAAGAAGAAAGATTAGTCAGCAAGATTAGAAAAGAAAACATTCTTAGAGAGTTACATTAACCATAACGAACTATCTGCTCTCTGCCACTGCGAAAGCGAAAACTGATTTTTCTTCCACAGTTTTGGATGGTAGATTTCAACAAACACACAAATGGGACCTAGTCTGTTCCCAGCTCAAAAATCCCATTATCTTCTCTAATGCATTACTCATGTGGGTAAGTACAGTGTGTTTAAGGGCAAGGATAGGCTGAGCAAACAGAAGAGAATCGTGTTCACAGATGTCTTGGTGTCCAGGTACACCAAACAACACTAGAAGATACTGATGTGCCCACAGGGTGCTCACACTGAAGTGAAAGAAAAACGTGGCTTCTTCTCAGCTGAAGAAAACTGCTGGAAGCAAAATCATTCCTTCCACAGAAGATCATTGTTGAGAGAGGCTCAATGGCATCAAGGAGGGAAAACGGAAAGAAGTGGCACCTAGGAATAAAAAGGGTTTGGGGATCAGGAAGGATAATGCTAAAAAAGGAGAAAAGAAAACTTGAACCCAAACTGCACAGACTTCCTTTTCACTGGGTCGCTTTCTATTTACGTTGGCTAAAATTCACATACCAAAGGCAGAAGAATTCCCCGCTCAGGTGGGATGGACAGGCTGTTTCGGGCCTGAGCAGGTGTAAATCGGCATGGTTTCACTGACGTCAGGAGGCTAACCCTCATGCGTGTTGCTGGGTCGCCTCTTCCTGCTGATTAACACCATCCTCCAGCTGAGTACTGCTCCTTGCTGAGTTCAGTCAGAAATGCTGCTGGGGTTAAGTAGCCCCCTGATTTGGGGGAGGTCGTCATTGCACTAGGAACAAGGTGTCATCCTTCTTCGGGAGGAAAAATCACTTAGATTGCCTCTTTTCTGTCCATGTAACCTTCCCGAATGAACTATTAAGTACAGGAGATGAACGTACTGAAATCTCATTTCCCACACTTCAGGTCTGATATCAGTTTACTACAATAACCGCTCTTGGAAAAACAAACATTAGCTCAGAAGAAGGCAAACTACAAAATACAAAGAGATGAAATATTAAGGAAGTTGTGAGCAGTCACTTGAGCTTCTCCAGTAGCACTTAACTTTCTCACCCCAAGGGCTCTGGTGAGATGGACGGAGCTGCTGAAACTCATTAACCAGGGAACCATTGTTCATTTCAAGCTTTTCCTACAAGGTGATTGATATTTCAGAACGGTGTGGGAACTGAAGGGACATGAGGAACAAATAATAAAAGTGAAACCAGGTTGTAGGCCTGATCCTTTCCCCACTGTGGTTTTGTGCGGTTTAATTCCTGAGCAGAATGGGTTCGAGGGAATGTGCCCTGTGGAGCCTGTTACCCAAATCTGGATCCACCTCTTGTCCCCTCTCACACCATCTTCTGACTCACTTCTCTTTTGGGGATGGAAGAGATTCCAGCAAGCTCTAAAGGGTCAAAGGAAATGTGAAGGTTTGCCACGACAACCTTTCTGTCTTTAACATTGGCTATGTAAGGTGTGTGAATTATAGGGTCAGGTTTTGCAATAGCCTTCTGTTTATATAGCATGAATCTCATACAGGACACTGGGTTTTGCTGAAGGTAACCTAAACCTGCTGTCCTCTGCCCTGACTTCTTGTTTTCATCTTTTAAGGCATTTACTATTTATCGCTCTTCCTTGCACAACAGGGGCTTTAGAAGTAGGACTGCTCAGTGCATCTGTGAGGGGCACGAAGAGCCCTCAGGGAGCTAGAAATCTCTTGAAATTATCCTGTGGTAAACCTGGAAAGAGTCAGTGAAATGTCAGACGCATTTCTTCTGCACACTGATGTAACCGAAGCGGAATTTGGTTCTAGCTGCCTGTGATGGGTGAGCATTGTTATCTGCCTGGAGATGGCAAAGTCATCTGAGGACAGCCCTTGGGACTTGGCCAACATCCCAAATCTGTGCTACGGCAGCAAAAGACGGCATTTTTTCATCTGAGCTGCTTCTCTCCCAGCAGCAGGGGAATGACCTCTTCCCCGCCTGACACACCTTCACTTCTGCCTCCCCTGTCTTGTCCAGGCCACAGCTGTACTTTAATTAGCTGCTGGTGGGGGAAAGAGAAGTGGGAGCTGTGGCTGAGCTACGAAGAGGGGAGCTTTCATAGAACACAGAACACAGTCTTTTCCTTTGAGTACAGAAGAGAAACACATCTGACGCTAAATAATCTTGTAACCTTTTCTTAGAACCTGGGTCATTTTTGCCTCCAGTGCTCCCATGAAACCTTCCTGATTAATCAAATTCATCCGATATAATTGAGGTAGGAATGATTTCCAGAGGGCAGAGCTTTAGCTGATGTAAATCAACACATTGATGCTAGTGGAACGACATGAGGCTCTCCCCTGAGAAATAGGCCCGTGTTTGTCTCTCATCCTTTATTTCTTTGGAGTGAGTAATGTGTCCCTAAGGTACAAAGCTAATTATTGCAGGCATATTGCTCTCTCACAAAGGAAAGGCTCAGAAATTCGGGTAGGCAGTGTTAGATGTAAAGCTCAGGAATAATGTTCACCAAAATATGGGGGGAAAAAATTTCTAGCTGTCTTTTTGAACCAGGTCCTTTGGAAGTTTTATTTGTCTGGTTGCAGTGGGAGTTTACTGCCTTGCCCTGCTTGCTGAGGGGTGTTGCCAGTGAGAGTAGAGTGGGGTGCCCCGTTGTATTTGTTCTCAGAAAGCTTGCTTGTGGGGACATAAATTCAGCAGAAGGAAAACAAGACTAGGAGTGACGCCTTCTTGTAGCAGTATTTCATATGCTGCCTCAGCAGTGCACTCAGCCTCTGACCTGACATTTCAGAGAGGAAGAGTCAGTAGGAAAATGACTGCAGAGAAACTAATAAATGCATCAGGTCGTTCAGCTGAGCAAGTTCTTTTGCTGCCCAAAGAAAGAGCCGCACAGGTTTTGTTGTAAGAGGAGTCTTTCCTTCAGAAAGGCTAGTTTGGCACGAAGCATTTCTCACCGTCATCCCGAGTGAGAGGGGAGAAGTATCTGTTGGCTGACATTTGCTTAGAGAGCAACCACTTCCATGTTTGCTTGTGAGATTGGAGGGGATCACAAAAGGTTAAGCAACAGTGTGGTTATTTGCATGGTTGGAAAAGCGATTCCCAAACTGAAAATGTAAAGACTATTACGGCTGGGATGTCTATGCAATACGAAAAGCTGCTCTGAGACAAGAGTATTGTGTAAGATTCAGTGCTGTGGAATGAGCTGAGATTCTCATGTTCATAACAAGACATGATAATTAAAGTCTATTCTTGTGCTTTTCGTCTTTTGCTGTTTCATGCACTCTTTATTCTTAATGTTGAAGGAAGAAAACAATAGGTTACATATTTCAACTCTTTTTTCTTTCCTGCTGTATTGATTCTAAATGCCTAAGATAATTTGTAGGGACTCTCAGTCTCTCACTTCTGCTTGCATCTGATGTTTTTCATAACAAAGGACAGTTTGACCCCGTAGATCTCACATTTGTGTATGCTTCGGTCATTCAGTATTTGTGTATATGCAGTTTTGTAGGATACTTAACTGAATATTTGAATCCCTGTTGTAGTAATTGCCCATGGTCTGCTTTATTAGCAGACTCTCTTCATTAGCAGACCCTCTATGATTTTTTTCTCTTCCATGAGAGAAGATGAACATGCGGTGTCACATAGGTGTTACCATTTATCGTAGCTACCATATATCTTAGCCTGCCACTTTGGACAAAAAGATGGGATTGCCAAATGCGTCAGCCTTCTCCCGAAGCCTTTAAATGCTGGAAGGGCAGCTGGTGGAGAGACGTGCAGAAAGCACACAGTCAGGAATGAGTGAGTGTGGGGCTGAAATGGCAGCTGTGGGATGTTCCTTAGCACCTCCTCTTTGTCCCTGAGAATTTCTGAAAGCTACTGAGTAAATATCATCTGGGAGAAGCAGAGTCCGAGCTCCACAAAAGATGCTTCTAAGTCATGATCTCAGAGAATAAGAGTGGGAGAATGAAGCCAGCGGGAGCTCGTGCTTTCTGACGAGAGAAGGAGATGGTTTGCTGGGTAACCAAGACCACTGGAGCTGGCAAGCTCTCTTTAGGTTCTTTTTCACACCAATTTGGCTGCTGTTGGATTTCTTTGCTGGTTGCAAGCTATCAAGGTTATAAAAAGCTCCTGTGATGTTTGCTCTTTTGCCATAGTCTTTGGCAAAAATCTGATGTGCTGAAAGTTGTGATTGTTTTTATATGTGACATTGAAGCATAACAACAAAAGGAGCTGCGTGGTCACATGGAGATATGTTTCCAGCCTGAGGGAGTCAGAGTAACTCCAGTAACTTTAAAATCCAGTTTACTTGACCTGGGGAGCTTGACTCTATGCTACGTGGTTTCAGTTGTCTGAGCCAGATGAATTCAGTGAATCCTGTGGCCAATTTCTAAACCTTTGGCTGAGGTAATGAAGCTAGACAAGGCAAGAACCACTAGATTTTAAAATATGGTCAATATCTTTGTACCAATAAGTGAAATGTTGTGTTAACTGCATTTATTGCACTTTCCTATCATGCTAAGCGATCTGGATGCGTTTCTTACTTTCTTGTAAATCAGATAGTCATGTTTTTAATTTAGAAATGTGTTCTGTTCCTGAAGTACCTTAAAATTCATAAGGATTTTACATACACATTTAGTGTTCTGGTATCTAATGCTAAACGGATTTCACCTGCGTGCATTTGGGGAGCTGGGCCCTTATACTTTGGTGCCTTGGTTTCTTTGTAATTCCTGAATGAAAGAAGCATTTATGAGAATATGAGATGCTAGAGTATCCCAAAAGGAGGAAAACATCTAAACTTACTATATTGGGGCAGAAGCCATGGTTTTAAACAATAAATTTTAAAACAAAGCAGCAGGTTTACAATTTTGCCACAGAGTAATAACCTCCTACCACCAAATTTGAAGTTGTAGTGAACCTGCAGGTGATCCAGCTGTATTTCAGTGTGCCTTATCACTCAAACTGGCATTTGTCTTCCAGTTCCAGAAATGTTATTGTGGTGGTGATGTGTGAAATGGAAATAAGACAATTAGCGTTTCAGACACGCCAGGCTGGCACTCAGACCAGCTTACTCTGATGGAATGGAGTGTAAATAACAGCTACCAAACTACAATACGCCTTTATTTTCTGATCACTATAGGTTAATAACTGATTGTTACGCCCAAAGTGTTGTCTCCTTCCCCAAGTCCATTTATTTTGGAAAAGAAATGGGTCTTGCCCTTACTACTGAAATAACAAGTTTTGATCAGGGAGCTCGGTAAGTGTTGAAGCATGCATTATGAGCTAGTACGACTTCATTGGCAAGTAACAGGGCAAAATTGTTTAGGGAGTGTGAGTACAAGAAAGGATGATAAGAGCCTTTTCAGTTATTAATCACTTTAGTTCACATCTGAAACTCAGCCAGCTGAAAAGCAACCAGCCCTGGAGAATGGGCTCGTGGAGCAGAACACAGTCAGCTTATAGCCTGGTCCCGACATCTGCATTTTCCTACCTGTACTTCAGGAAGCTTTGCCAGGTTTAATGGCTCTGGACAATGCTGAGAAAATGTTCGTTCTGTGCGGAAGTTTATTAGATTAGCTGAGTAGGCGACATTCCGTGGAGAAGGTCAGTGGATCGTGGCCAGTCCTGGTACTTTGTGTTTTAAATTGCATAGCAAGTGCTTTCAGTTTACCTACAAAAAATAACCGGTGGCTGAATGCTGAAGCTAAAAGATGAGATTAGGAACAAATGGGAGCTTTTTAGTTGTGAAAGGGACCTTTATCAGCGAAACAATTTACTGAGCGGCTACTACAGTAGTTTCTTTATCCTTGGAAACTTTAAACTGAAGATGGCTTTTTAATTTATTTATTTATTTTCTAATATATATTTCGGATCAATTTATGTGGGAATTAATTAATCATTAACCTGTGTTAATATGCTGATTGATCACAATCATTTTTTGTGGCAGCATATTCTACAAATTTATCTCAGGATGTGTATGGGGTTTACAAACTTACCTCATAAACTGCAGGGAAGCTACTGGAATCATTTATATCCTACCAGAAGCTGGTACAAGCTCACAAGGTATATGTGGGCCTACAACTACTTTCTCATAGTCACAGTTCTTAAAATCGTAGCAAAACCAATATTTCAAAAGCTTTCAGCAGACAAATTTTCAAGTGATTTGTACTTGCAAGTGATTTGCATGCTCACAAAATGCTCAGTGCCCACGTCACTAGTCCTTCTGGGCAGGAAGGTGGTGAGTTCTTCTGAGAATTCAGCAACAGGATTCCATGTTTGGTACTGGTTTTCCTTTTTCTGCCAAAACCTGTTATAAAGTATGTGTCCATAGAAACTGAAACAGATTTTGACTTCCTAGCATCCCTCGGGCTATGCTGGGATTGCTAATGCCTGCTCCCAGTATCCTGCAGATGAGAAGGTAAAATCAGGAATCACGGTGTTTATCTGTTTGGGAAGTAAAATCAGACATGTTAGGAAAAAAAAATTGCACATTCACATGCAATTGATAAAACTAGTAGTGCATTGTCGGGGTGGTTGTATTTAATGCTCTGAAAGTCTTAGTGCTAAGAGAGCATTTTCACTCGGGACAGCAGAAGGGAACATAACTTGCTCTCAGGAGCATTTTGCTCTGGGCATGAGCTATGCACACAGCAAGAAACAGCCCTGGTCACAGAGAATATATCCCTTAACCAAAGGGATGGAGGAGAAAAGCAGGCAGAGGAAGTAATGCTGTTTGGTTTGTAACAGAGCCCGTGTGATACTGATTCCAAAGTCGTAGGCTCTAGATGATCCAGTTATTACAAATGGTGTTACACGTACCAGCCTTCAGATTCAGGGGCCTGGGCTAGAGGAAGTTGCCAAAGGTTTTAGAGCTGGACTGTACAATTGTCCGCAGATACCAAAGAATTGTTTATTTGTCTGAGGGCCAATAGAAATAGCTATAATTGCTTTTAATCATAGAATGCTTGGAAAAGACCTTAAGGATCATCCAGTTACAACCCCCTGCCATGGGCAGAGACACTTCCCACTAGACCAGGTTGCTCAAAGCCCCATCCAGCCTGACCTTGAAATGTAAAGCAATTTTAGCTGCTAGAGGCTATCTTGCTTCTAGAAGAAGCCTTCAAGACTAGGCTTCAAGATACCGATCAGTTGTACCAAGGTTACCTTTGCTGCTACTTGGAGTGGAGGGAGGAGCAGCGGATTTAAAACATTTTTGTTCATTAAAGTATGACAAAAGGCCCTATTCTGCCCAGGCATACAGCCCGCAAAGCTGTTTAGGGACTGAAAGAATCAATTGAGGCGATCCAGCGGCAGCAGAACAAAAGATCTCGGCCAGTGTAATTAGCTAAGTATTGCATGCTGTTCTTTCTGCCCCCACTTAGTTAATCAATCAGGACACTGAGCGATGATTCGCATTTCAGGCAGAAGGCTGAGTGACAGATGCCTCTTCCTCTGATAGATGGGCTGCTTGAAACACTGGCCAGAATCACCAGGGCTCCTCTGAAAGCCACGGCTGGGCTGTAGTGTCTATGTACATCATTTTCACCAGGAGCTGAAGCCATCTGCCTGGTAGATGGACACCTACTGCCTTCTTCCAAAGTGCAGGCAGTTCTCATGACAAGCAGTGCCAGTACAAATGGCAAGGATGTCACCCCAACGAACAGTGCAGAGCTGAGCCCTGTGGCACATGTCGTCTCGTGCCTCTGTTTGGCACTCAGGTAAACAGCGCTGCACCAGCTGTCTCTTTACAGCCATCGTCAGCTCATGGCAGTGGAAAGCACGAGCACTTGTAAGAAAATGAACTCCTTGTCCCCAGAGCTGCTAGGTAAATGAGCCTGGCTGTCTGGTGGGTGCAACAGGGCCTATTAAACTGCATTTCTTTGTCTCTTTGATTTGAGGAGGAATGCTAGGAAGGAAGAGAGCAAAGCAGCTTTATTAGATCTAGCTTCAGAGTCACCACGACTGGGCTTTGTGTGTGTGTTTCTGAGGCACAGATGTGCAGAAGGACAGCCGGGAAGTTAAAGAGGTCGGCACGGAGGGATGCCTTGATTTGATTTTGGGGTCAGGTGCAAGCTGTTTTATGCAGTCAGCAAATCCCTCAATCTGCCCGTGCTTTCACCTGTGAAATGGAAAGCACAGCACTTCTTCTTTTTGTGTGCCTTCTTTAGGGGAGGAAGGCACTTGAACACAAACACAGCATTGCAGCTGCGCCTTTGGGAGGGATCGCCAGAGTGCACTTCTGTGCCAACAACACTGGTCGAGAGGCCACCACCACTGCGCTGCTTTCATACATTAGAAGGAAAATCCAGTGAGGGCAATAACGCAGGACAGAATCAAGCTGCTAAGCCTCTGCTCAGATCTGGAGGGCTGTCCAACCAGCAAAAGAGAGATTCAACAAAAAGAGGGTAATCTGCCTTCGGTGCTAATTCCGCTTGAGAAACAGATGCTGGGACTTCTGCTGCAACTGTTGCTCTGTGCAGCTCTTCAAAGGGCCAGCTTTGTATGTTTTTAATTACTGTGCTGGCAAGTGTGAAAGAAAACAGCAGCTCAATATGAGTGTTCACAAAAGTTTCTGCTGGGACAGCTGCAAAGTCAGACGTGCAGCTCTAAGATTTGTTGTCTCATTTCCCTCTGGTTTTACTCTTCTCCTGCCAGGCCCTTTGAATGTGATCTGAATTCTTTAAGCTCATCCAAGCTTTTCACATATTCAATACAGTCTAGACATGACCTGTTTTTAACTTATAGGTTAAGAACGCTCCCTCTACAAGAAAGAATATTCTTAAAATGTCAGCCTGGTGGATGGGGGTCCAGAGCCACATCATGGGCCTTGCTGCTGTCATTCTGTGCAGTCCCTTTGCTGTCCATGTAGTGCTGGTGGAAGAACCGCTGAAGGGCTGTAGTGGTGCTTGGTGTGAAGAAAGCTGGGGAAAATCCTGCCCAAAATTTAGGCCACTGGTTAGATTCGAGAGGTCTGTAATGTTAGGGTCAGCAGCACAACTGATGACAGTGCAGTTTGTCTCATGAATCACCGCTCACTGCTTCTTGGATTAAGCCAGGTCTAGCACACGCAGCGGATCAAGCTGCTACAGAGAGGGGGCTGCAAGCTTCAGGGCTCAAAACACAGGCTTGCATTAAATCTGGAAGCCTTGAGAAGGGGCTGGTACTGGCCCTCTTTAGTCATAGCACAGTGAAATACCTATTCCAAGGCCTTTCAGGGCAGTGCTGCATGGATATTGCTTTCTTACAACGGGAGGAGTTTTTCTCTGAAAAATACTTTAGTATAGGCTTCATCCAAACACCGTTAAATGGAAAAGGCATATACTGAATTCAGCAATGCTTGGGCGAGTCCCCACAAGGATATTAGTTAACCTAACTTCAAACAGCCCAAACAGTGCCTGCGACAGTGTTTCTGCCTTGAGGTTCCAAGTGTATTTTTTGTTTTGTCCTCTCAGAACTTTTACGCAATCTTAACATTTTCTGCAGCTCATTTGACTTAGCTGTTGTTGCAGGCTTGTTTCTCAGAAGGGACGTTTTCATCATTCACAGGATCTATTTTTAAGTCCCTCAAAGATTGCTTAAGTGAGAATGATATCCCTGTGAGCTGTACAGGATGCTGTGGGTATGGCAGCTGATCTCGGGGACGCTGCGGAGTGCCTGGGAGCTGAAACAATTGACCACATTCATTGAAACGGCAGGGAGACCAGAGGGAAGCAGAATGTAGTTACCTTCACTGGAATTTGGCCAGCATCCCAGCTACCACTAATGCCTCTGCTCTTGTAGGAATGTCCTGGGATTTTCATTAATGTATGATTCAGCTTATAAAAACATGTGCCTGCTGCCTTAGCCCCTGGAGCTATGGCAGTTAAAGAAAGGTGATTTAGCCAATGCGTAACGACTGGCTTTAGCAGGCACGTTCCCTTCCGTTCTAGTTACTTCTGCTCCCCTCACCCTTTGTTCTCTTTCCCATCCCCAAAATGCAAGAGTTAAGTTTCCAGTGCACTGCATAAACTACACAGGCAGTGAGCCCCTGCGCTCTGTTCAGGTGGTGTTGGGGTGCTGTTCCCATTGCACATGAAGCAGGAATATGGTTCTTCAGTGCTTAAGACTGAAATGGAAAAGGTTGTGCAATACTGAGATAAAGTGTTCCCTGTGCCCAGACTAAGCTCATCTGCATTCGGAGTCACCTCGTGTTTTTAGTGCTGATACCTCTGGGACAGGACGTACGTGTGAGAAGAGGCCAGCAAGTCAAAGTGGCATCCTTGTGGTGCAGGAGCTAAGTCACTTTTTGTGTACTGTTCTAATTTAGGTGTAAAACTTGAGTAAGCCTGAAAGTACTCATGGAGGACATGCCTTCGTAATCCAATTCTTTCCTGTGATCAAGCGTCTTCCACTGCTGATGTCTAAACAGGTCATTCCACATTGCCCTTGTTAATGGGAATCTTGTACTTGTTTGTCCAGTCAGTTTATTTTCAAGGACATTTTCGGAAACGGAAAAGAAGCAAAAAAAAAACTGAGAGAACTGTGAGAAACCAGGAAATCATACCAAGTGGCGGAAAAGGCAGGAAGAGGATGCACATTTTCAGTTTGTGTTTCTGAAACAGTTGCAGTGCACTTTTCAGTGGCGCACATGGCAGAACAAGGATTTGAAACCCTTACTCTGGAAAGGCATTTACGTGTCAAACTGCTGGGTCTAACCTTCATATTTTCAGGTGCAGGGCAAAGTATAAATACAAGCTTCCACAAAGTTAGCAGCCATTTGGAGCATGTGTTGAGGTTTGTCTCACAGAAAAGTTTCAGAAGAGAAACATAAAAGTGAGAGCTCTCCAGCATGCAGGAAGAAGACAGTGGGCAATGTGCCTGGGGTTTATGTTTTATGGTATGTTTACCTTGTTCATTTCCATGCCACCTGACAGCATCACTGGCACTGGAAACTTCAACCTGCCTCAACCTGAACTCCACCTAAATTCATTAATGTCTACTGCAACTAAAAATAGTTTTGCCAAAAAGTGTTTGGCTCGATAAATAGGTAAGCTCCAAAACTCAGCCATAAATCACCTCTCCTAAAAGAAGGTATTCATTGCATACCCCAGGACCTTTTGGATCATTAAGGTCTACTTCTGCAGTATAAAATTAGCAAGAAGGTTCCCAGATTGCTGTGTTTAAATGCAGCCTTGGTAATCATCAGCTAAGGCTGCTCTTATCATCTTGTTTTCAAAAGTTTTCTTTGCCATAAGCTGGCAAGAGACCCTGCATGTGCAGGTTGAAGACATTGAGGTTGACATGTGGGCAGGGCATTTGGTGGTGCCTTTGGCTTCTTGGCCACTGGTTGAAGAATTGACATGGAGCCCAAGCAAAATGATTTCAGTGCTTACTAACTTGACTGTTATGCAGAATTGAGCAGCCTGAGGTGTTCTGAGGACAACATGACAAAGAACATGCTGTCAGCCATTTCCTATCAGCAAAAATGGTAGAGAGCTGCAGAGAGGCT
Organism: Aythya ferina; assembly: GCF_964211825.1. NCBI lineage: Eukaryota > Metazoa > Chordata > Aves > Anseriformes > Anatidae > Aythya > Aythya ferina. The sequence goes on along the minus strand of NC_140300.1, from coordinate 61,700,648 downwards.
GCGGAGGTCATGGCTGAAGGAGTGGGTAGATAAGGAGGTATGAGACAGAGGCTGAGGCAGTCAGTACCCTTCTGTCTCCTTTCGTAGCTTGACAGAGGGCTGTAACATTCACTGGTGAGTCTGACTGCTTCTTCAAGGTCTACATTAAGAAGTGACCCCAAATGCCACTGCTGAACATTTTTTTCTTACTTTTTCACACCATAAACTTCGTTTACGCATCTGCCTTTGAATCTTTGAGATACTCAGCCCAGCTTAAGTGCAGCAACCGCCCTATTTCCACAACAACAGCAGTAACTGACCTTTCAGATGAGCTTTCAGCTAGTGCATAACTCATGTTACTGAAAACAGAACTACCCACAGGTCTGGAGGGGGAAATTCAGACTTAGGCTTGGATTTGACCTGACAGCTTTTCATTCCTCTTCTCACTAACACTATGTGAGCTGCTGCTTTAGCCCATCATTAGCAAAGCATCCCTCACAGTTTGAGTCCCACCAGCTGCAAACGAGATGGTAGCACGGAGAAAAGCAATTGTCCTTTGAGCTTGGAACTGCCGCGGGGTGGCAGCAGGGGACAAGGAGAGCGGCTGCAGAGGCAGGGATGTGAACAAACCAACCGAAGCGGTGCATCTCCCCTGCAGTTTATTCCTCTGTTTCCCTGGTGCTCCTGGTAAGAACACACAAAAAAAAAAAAGGAAAAAAAAAAAAAAAAGAAGAAGAAACAACAACAAAAAAAATTTGGACATCCCATTATGACCCTGTTAGGAAAACATGCACAGCTAAGACTGCACACTTTCACATGGGTTCATAGGGAGAGGTTCTCAAACACTCAGCCTGCCTGTCCTGGCAGAAAGGGGGTGGCTGTCAGAAGGACGTGCTCAGTTTGAAATTCAGGGTGTTTGTTCTTCCAGCATGAAGCTGAACTCATCTCTCTCCTCCCTCCTTTGCTGTCAGTTGTTTCCAAGTATGTCATGGCAGTTCTTTACTATTTGGAGTTACGGTAGTGTCATGGAAAATGCTGCCAGGGATTTCTTTTCATGGGTTGATGTGGTGTGAGGGGGCTCTGGTAGATGGTGGCACCAGGTGCTGCCTGCTTAGACCCCCCTGACACGTTACTGATCCCGCAGATAGCCGTGCCAGTGTCTGATATGCTCCTGTGCTTCAGTGCCTGGGGGACCAGAAGCAGTCCATTCTGCCTCATGAATGCCCATTTTTAAACAATAGCTGCTGCACTTGGATCTCTGGGGCTGGCCATCTCGGCAGCAGTGCTTAGGGTCTCAGAGAAGGAGTCTTCCTTTTGTTTCCAGGAGGCTTTTCCTTCCAGGACGCACTAAAACACGCTGGAGATGCGGAGGAGAGAAGGCGTCAGGGAGGAAGGGTGAGAACTGATCTGTAGGCAAAGAAAACGAATCTCCAAGGCTATGAGCCTGGCATCTCTCATGGGCACTAAATTCACTTGAGAAGACTTTTTAATAATTATGGGAGGCTGGGGGAATAAAGAAAGGGTTTGCCAAGTGTGATGTGATGACAATGGCTTGGACCGTGAAATTCCTCTTTTGTACCGGCACCGTCACTCTGAGCCGTGCGCTGTTGCCATTATCTGGTCCGAGGGGAGATCTTGCTGCGTTATTGTGGAGTGTGTGTGACCTGGCATCGAGTCAAAGCGCGCCAAGCTGGGATGAACTTGCCCAGCTACTTTGGGAGAGCGCCTTAGCATTTCCTTCTCATTACCTAGGGATGCCAGTGCTGCTCTCTTGCCCTAAAGGACACGGCTCTCGCTGTCGAGCTGTGTTTTAATTGCTGCCGGCTGCTCCAAGCTTCAGTCTTCAAAGTGTTCCTGAAAATTTTTGTTTGATTCTCACTGAAATGAGCGAGAAACAAATACCTAAATTCCTTAGGCAGCTATTGAATGCGTTGCTAGAGCTCCAGTCAGTTCATCGGGCTGTGCTGCATCATTTTTTTCTCTCACATACAGACAAGTACAGACATTTAGTGGGTATTAGTTTGCATTTGATAGGCTTGGGAAGAAAGGAGGAGCATGGTGAAGGGAATATAGGGCAAAAGAAAGGAAAATGGTAGCACAATGGGAGAGGGGACAGCCACAGCAAATAGAGAAGAATGAAGACAAAAGAGATGAGAGGAGCCAGAGGTACAGGAGGCAGGATGTCCAAAAGCAGTTCCTCTTGGTTGTAGGAAGGGAAAATTGCCGTGAGGGAAAGCGGCTTAATGCTGGGGACATGGTACAAATATTAAGGGGGGAGAGTCTCATTTGGCCTCCGTATGGCGTGACCTGGCAGTCAGCACCGAGTGCAACTCCAGCACTAATGTGTGATTCTTTCTGTGACCCTGAAAAAGTTACACAAACATTGCTTCTGTTTTTATTTCTCCCTAATTTAGAAGCAATACTTTGTGCTGCCTTTCCGTGCTGTCAGAAAGCCAAATGAACTAATGGAAGGAAGGTTCTCATTATTTCTGTTGTCATTACTATTATTACTGCTATTTCCAGTAGCAGGTATAATGAAAGTGTTTAATATTAGGGAATGGAAATAAGGGAAAGAGAAGTGGGAAGTGTCAAAAGCAATAATTGGCCATGCTGGGTCCAACAACCTGTCCCCAGGAGAGACTAGTACTACATGTTCCAGTAGCCAGAAAATCATGTAGTTTCAGGTTTACGTGATTTCTAGAATTACCCAATTGCAGGGCAGATTTTCTTAGAGTTTCTGCTTTGAATTCACACAAGCAAAATATCAAGGTAGGAAATTTCCTGTCTAATCATGGAGTGGAAAAAAAAATATATATATCATCAACTGTACTTCTAGAGCCTGCTGTTGGTGACTTCTTCAGTGAAACCTTGCTAGGTGGTGGGATGTGTGAGAAACGGCTGTGAAACTGGGGACAGGATGGCAAAGCAGGACAAGGAAAGGACTCCTGACTGGAAATCTTGGGTGTGTTTAGGAGCAAAGCAGAAGACCTTTCCAGCAGCCTCTCAGACAGATGGCTATTTTTACCTCTCACATGGTGGAGCAAACATTAACTCTCAGGTACGTGCAGTCACTGGAGAGGGGCAAACTGCGTCAGCTGCAGGAGAGTTAACAGGGAAGGAGTTCTCGTAGCCCCTTGAGCTGATATCGCCCTGATAATCGCTGCAGACCAAACAGGATCAAGTTAGCGTGTGCCAGGCCCCAGTATTTGTAATATACCCTCTGTGGAATGCGTGGAATGGCTTGTTTGCAAAAACCAAACAGCGAACAAAGAAGCAAGGCTCTCTCTGCTTGCCATGTGCACGGGCAGGGTGTGTTCTGCAGGCAACGCCCTCCTGGGATAAAAGCTGGCCTCACGCAGGAAGCAGAGAAGGAGCAGGAGAAAGCAATCCCTCGGGTTTTAACACTGGAAGGGAGCGAGCGGTGCAGCTGGCTTTATGCTGGCTGCAGATGAGCTGATTTTTCCCCTCTTCTGCAGGTGCCCTTGCTTTTCCTCACCTCTAGGCTCAGCCCATGTGTTGCAGATGTCTCACTGAAGCTGTGAGCGGGCTTTGCTGCTGTCTTGTTTGCTGTTGACACAGCTTTTCCACATCTCTGTTTCCCGTCCCTCTCTGTCTGACCTGCCCATTCACACGGTAAGGCTCGGGGCAGGAACTGTCCATGCTAATGTGTTAGCACCACACCGCTAGCAGAGGGACCTGACAGGGCTGTACACGTTATACATGTACAAACACTGATCAGTTCCTTGCCTTGTATATATGGATGGGTGTGGAGAAGATTTATTGTTAGTTTTGCCTCCTGTTACAAAAAAAAAAAAAAAAAGGATCCTGGAGGCTTCTTAAAGGTCTGAAGTCAAAGCTGTAGTGGAGTTCCGTCTGTCTTTGTGCATTAGCTGAAAGAAAACTTGATTTTTCCTGCTCTATGCTTAAGAAGCTCCAAAATTATCTAAGAGCTAAGCTTTCTTTCCTCTGCTGGCTTAGGAATTCAGAGTCACTGAGAGGAGGCAGACACAAACTCATCCACGCATGTCTTCTTATCTCTTGCAGCTGAAGCCAGCAATCTGGTTTCCATTCACTTCTCTCCACTTTTTGCTGAGGGGCTGACTGCTGAGATTAACCTTGCTTCCAGGACAGGAAACAGTCGCGCAGGAAATGGGAAGGTGTGGAAGTGTTGGAGCCTGCGGGGTAGTCAGAGGAATGACCTTGAATCCTGGCCACTTGTCAGTAACTTGCACCCAGCCTGCCTGGAGCACCATGGCATTTCCGCAGCTGGGTCACTGCTTTGCTCCCCACAGCCAGTCTGCACTCCGTAATCATACGGGGAAAGGTCTTGGTCCTTCAGGGAGCTCCTGTCTGCACTGGAGCAGGAGCATCCCAGCATTTCGCCTGCAGTGCTGTCTCCAGACCATCCAGGTTCAAGGACAAGGACAAGGCAGCCCAGGTACTGCCTTACTCCTGGGCCGGGTTTGGGGACAGCACGGGGCAGTGATGCTCTCTGCTGCGTGCAGATGGGGCTGGAGAGGAGGGGTGGTGCTCAGTCAGCAAGGGGCAGCAGGTTTCCATCTGGATCTGTAGCACTTGGAGGGGCACCAGCACCACTGCTGCTTCATTTTGGCTTGGGGGAATATCCATAAAAAGTGAGGTCCTGGTCCCCTTTGTACTAGAGGCTCTGACACATAACAGCATTTTCACTCGGCATCCTGGACAGATTTCAGGTTTGGTAAATGGAGCCTGCTTGCCTGAAATCCCTCTTCTGAAGAAAAGATGTGTGGTTCATGTTCTTTCCAGTGTTCCTAGGGCAAGCCTTAGACATGGACAAAATAAGGATTGCCTCAGGCAGCAGAGCAGAGGACTAGGAGAGGAGTAAAGCCACAGGGACGAGGAGCAATTTCTCCAGTGACCTTGTCTTGAGGGAAGCTCCTCTGTCCCACTGAGGCACGGCTGGCCTTGCTCTCAGAGCAGTGCCTACCTTTGGCCACCCAGCAGTGGGAGAGCAGCTTTATGGTGTCAAACACTGCTCTGCTGGTGGTTGCAGTGCTAAAATCAATGCTGGTGACTGTCACTGCCAACACAGCAGAGGTCCCTCTGGGTTTACTGTGGTGCCTCTCTGATGTAGTATCTGGAAAATAAGCCTGAGGATGCCAGAAGTGCTGGAGTTGTGAATGGCAAGGGCTGGAGTCCTCCTTGCTAGGAGTCTTGCTCCAAGCCAAGTAAATGTATTCATTAACATGGTTCAGACTGAGTGGGGGAGAAAGTATGTTGTTTTGCTTGTGTTAAATAACAGATTTTCTTGGGAAGTGCCAAAAAGATTTCTTAGCACCGTTAACCCTTGAGAACCATGTAGTTTAACTTGTTCTTCCACTGAGTAAAATTCAGGCTCCCGAGGTGAATTCATTCTGCGTGAACCTTGTACAGCTACCTGGAATAAATGAGTCTCTCCACCACCAAACCTTTTACTTGGCAGCAGTAATGTTACTGTAGAACAATCCAGAGCACTACGAGAAAAAAATCTCTTCCTTTCTTCCCTGCAGGATAAAACAATAACTAATTTGGAAACACTTCTGAGTAAACACCAGTAGCTAAATTCTCTCTTGATGCATGTCTGCATCAGGGATGGGGATATCCAGCAGAGACAGGGCTCCAGGGGGAGACCTTAGACTTAACTGGTTTTTGATTGAATCGTATGAACTGCTTTGTCACGCTGACACAGGGCTTGGGGACAATGGGGCAGGATTTCTCTCTGCTGCATGGGAAACGCGCGCTGCCCCCAGACTGTGACACGGCATTAAGTCTGAGTGATGGGAGCAGCGTCTTCTCTGGAGTCTTTCAGTAGCTCTGCAACTCTGCTGTTAGGTTTGAGAGCCCTGTCTGAACTCCATGGGGGCTTAAAAAACTCGTCTCCCGCATAAAACTGATATTAATCAGCTACTCAACAAGTTTACCGAGCAAGCCAAATTTGGTGTACCAGTGCTGCTAACCCAGTGAGGGACGAGGCAGAGGTGAGTCCCAGGTGCGCTGGGATGCATCATCCCACTGGAAAGAATAAAAAAAAAAAAACAATTCTTGTAAAAGATTTTTGGCTGTTACAAATGCTTCAGCAGTGGAGATGTGGAGATGAAAATGGGCTGAGAAGGAGGATTTTCAAGGGCTCTGAAGCAGAGAACAAATTTCCGTAATGCTGCTCCTGGGTGAATCACGGACACCATGCAGTGGAGAAAGCTTCCTCTCTCAACTCCTCCAGGGAGTGAAATGTCTTCCTCTGCCACCCCATCGGTTCCTATAAAACCTCTTTCTGCAGCTCAGGAATTCTGGACAGCCATCTCCAGCAGTTCATTTGTGATGCTTCCCTTGCCATCGTTACTGTGTGTGACACACAAAGGGCAGTAGTTTGTCACTGCGATTGCAGCTGCTTCTGTCAACACCCGGCTAGGCTGCCTTACTGTTTTTTTCCAGAGCATCTCCCGGTGTCACTCAGCAGTGGTACTAACCTGCTGTGTGGCACAGCTTTGCTTGTGTAACTGCATACAGTGTGTGTGTCTACGTATTTGCTTCTTTTTTATGAAGAAACTTCGGCCAGTAAGTTTACAGTTTAGGAATCACATGCATCGTGCTTGATACAAAAGACACAAAGGTGGAATGATCCATCTTAAAAGCTACAGAGAATTTGTTGTTACAAAAGCTCCTCAAAGCAAGGGAAGAGAAAAGAGGAATAAATAAAGAAAACCTCTTTAAAATAATCAAGAAAGGATCTCAGTTAGACAGCATTCTCTGAACCTACAGTAACCATAGTGAACCAAACAAAAGACAGTAGTAATAAGTCTTATGTATCCTTGGTGATCTGCTTAAGCAACATCTTGCTTTTACAGTAAGCCAAAAAAAAGGGAGAACAGATGAGTTCAAAGTCTGCTCTATGATCTATTGAGTGACATGGAGCCTCCTCCAGTACAAGAAAATGGACTGGAGTGTTAATGCAAAGCAGGAACCAGGGGTGGCCTTGGGGATTTTTGGGAAAGGGCAGTGGGCATGGTAGGCTTTACTGCAATAAAGACAGCTGAACGGGCTTAGGTTTGTGTCAGCCTGAGAAGACTACTGAGACTTTTTGAAGTGTGTGGGGAGGCCAGCTTGGCAGGGAAGATCTTGTTTTCTCCTTCTGAAAGAACCTGGAAGCACTGGCTAGATACCTTTGTGGAAAGCAGAAGAAAGAGTGAGGTGTGGAGGAGATGGCTGAAATCACAGCCTTTATGGAGGACCTGGATGGGGTTTCACAGGAAATAGGAACTGTCAGAGATGGTTGGTGGAACACCCTCTGGAAGGGGATAATTTTCTGTTGCATGATTCAAGAGGCAAAGACTCTTCCCCAGGTCAGGGCTTGTGAGCTGCAGATTCAGAGGCAGCCCCTGGAATGAGAGCCAAGATTTGGATCATCGCCACCCACAGAGAGATCACACATTGAACAGAGGGGACAGGTGAAGGTAGGAACAGTTGTGTCCATTTTACAGTTGGGAAGCCGAGGCACAGAAACCATGACTCTCTTTTCTACGGATGAATGTTTCTCTGTACAGATGCTCCTACTGACTTCGAGGAGAGGATTTCTGCTCCCCACGTGGCCATATCTGGCCATCTGGTTCCTCTCACAAGATCTGCAGTGAAACCAGGCATTAAACCCAGCCAACCTGTGTCTTAGGTATTCCTTCCCCCTCTGCTTGTCAGTCTTCTCTCATAACTTGGCTTGGCAGAGTGGTTGTCTCATTCCAGCCAAAAATCATCAGTCCCCAGCTGGCTCCTCTTGTTCCTGACAGTTTTAGCAATGTTCCTCTGCCCAAGTAAGCTTGCTGGCTCCAAATCACCTTGTTTCTCTCCGCATAAATAAGCCATAAGAGGTCTTACTGCCTATTGATTGACCCCTTACGCTAGGTCATGTAGCTCAGTGATCCCATTTTTGGCACAAGTGACTGCTGAGGGTCATTTTGACAACACTGTGGCTGTTCAATCTACTCCAATGCAACTGACACACTGAAAACAACAGAGCGTGCTGCTAGCTCTGCCGTTGCTGTGACAGCACTGAGAGCCACTCGAGGTTTAGGGGACAGCTGAAGACTTCTCTTCTCTTTTCCTCTCACTTGGGACCTTGGGTCCACAGCACAAGCCGATGTTCAGAGAGGGCAGCCACACGCAGAAGTGGCCTGCCTGCATATTTATCTGTCTGGTTTGGCACACGAAGCTTTGCGGGCATACTCTGTCATGTGGTCCTCAGCTGCTCAGCGCATCACAGACCAGCAGGTTCCCATCCTTGACTCGGCCAGTGAAGCAGGTGATCATTTAAATAGGTTACATGTGTGCTGAGGTTTGTTTGCTTTTGTTGATAATTGTTACACTGACTAGAGAGAGCGCTTTGTGTTTATACTGCAGCGTGTTTTGTTTGAATTATTCTGTTCTTTCCTTGAATTATTACCACTCCTTATGCACAAATATTTTCAGAGGCATTCAGAGAGAGGAAGTGGCCAGGTTAGAACATGGGGCGTCTGAACTTTGCTTTGGGAGACAGTGCCTTGTTTCTGGACTTCTGCTGGAAACCCTGGGGTCTTTTTGACCCTTGTGACTCTCTGAGTGGTATTGCCAGGTCCCAGGGCTGTTGTGAGTATTTTCCTCCAGGACCTCTAGGGAACTTGCATCCAGGGAACCCCGGCTCATTAAATGAGACAACTGTACCTAAGCAAGAGAGGAGGCTAACATTATTAAGAAATGAGATAGCTATGCAATCAAACGAAAAAATCAATCCATATCTCCACTTACATTCTGTCTAGGTACACAGGTAATTTAGTTTTGATGCTACCATCAAAAGTGTCTAGTCACAAAAAGCGTGTTGTGTTTTAGATCTTGTTTGTGGATAGTTATACAGGAGCAAAGCAGATCATTCTCAACCTCAGCATTACTTGCAGATGGCTGTACTCAGGCTAGCAAACTCTCCTTGAAGGCCTTCTTTAATATACTGCTGTGGCTGGCTACATGGCCTTGCAAACTGCAGTTTAAGAGCCCCTGGCATAAGCGTAAGCTGGAACACATCAGTTGTCAAAGACAGATTTATTTTAGAGCTGTTCATAATGTTAGCAACCTTACCAGGAGTATTGTGGATTTTAGTGTTTCGTTGAGGCCTTTGATTTCAGGTTATTTATAATGGTAATTATGGAAGAATCCAAATACCCATTTTCACTAAAAAAAAAAGAGAGGAAAACAAAAATCTAGCCCCCATGGTTCCAAAGAGAACCCTAAAATAGTGATCCTGTGGAGTTTAAAAACCAGAATAAATAAATAAAATCGGGACTTAGTAGAGAATAAAGCACAGATCATGATTTTTCAACTGGCAGTTTTTTATGGCCAAAGTTCCTCAAGGCAGAAGTTAATACAAATGCTTCTGATGAGTGTCTCAGCCTTTGAAGTAGATGATATTTGTTACAAGGTACAAGTACAAATTTGTACTGGTCCAAGAATGCCTTTTTTCTATTATATGTGATCTAACATAACAAAGAAAAAAAAAAGAAGAGACAATAAACAAACTCCCTTCTGTTTCTTGTATTGCAGGTTAATCTAACCTGTATTGTCCCAGTCTATTTTACTTAGTTTAAATGCTACCCACCTGTGTTTCTTCAAAGCAGCAACAAACTGGAGCGATACCGCATTGCATTTTTTCGTTTGTTATTTATTTGTGCTGGCAGCAAGGTCTAATGTTTCATCTCTTGCCCTTCCTGGTAATTGTGATACAAGACTCTTTATATGAAGTCTCATTCCTGTGGTTTTATCCATTCTCACAAAGAAAAGAAAAAAAAATCATTCATTAGTGGAAGGACTTCCTGGTAGGATGAATACCAATGATTTTTACCTATCTGTGTAGGGAGGTAGGAGAACTGATTAGCTAATGTTTGTGGAAGTCAGATTTTAAGTGTTACAAAATACAGGAGCTGGAGTACTGTTCTTCAGAAGAACAGACTGGCTTAGCCTGTGAGAAATCACCACTTACACTGAAACTAATGTACTAGTAAAAGGTCTGGGTAATGTGTCTGCATGAGCTGAGCTTCTTGTTTGAGTTGTGGCTCAATTACACCTTACCCGATGTGGCTTGAAGTAAAAGTAGCTTGTAGAAGTGTGCGTGCAGTTTCACTTCTCAGAAAGTGGCACCCCTGCAAATACTATGTCTGCTCACTAGATCAGAGTCTAAATCCAGTTTTTGTTTTGGTGTGATGTCTGGGAAGGTGAAGGACTGACAGAAGAGGTTATACTTCCAGGGTGCCATAAGACGTTGTAATTAATTGTGGCTCACGATACAATTGCTAACACCAGTTACAGCTTCTGTTGAACATGGACTGCTGGGTGCTTTGAATATCAGATTCTGTGGTGGCAAGTTCTGTAATAAAAGCTATTTTGGTTGCATTTCATTCTGCAGAAGCTCAGGATTCAGTGTGTTGTATGTATGTAACCTTGTCCTCTGCTAATACTCAGTATCGCTCTGTCAGTATGAACCTCTCACTTTGCACAGGGGCAGGAGTCCGAGATTCTGGGCCCTGTTTCCTTCTCCTCTGCCCTGTCTCTCATTTCTGTGCAGACTTGGTGCATTGCTGCTGGCACACTGATGGAGAACCAATGGGCATGGAAGACTACACAACATACACAGTGGACTATACAAAACCAAGAGGAAAGTGCCCTAGGATTCTCCTTCTGGATTTGCCACTGCATAGCCTTGGGCAAGATACTTACCTTCTCATAAAATTAAAATAACTTTCTATTTCCTTTTATACTGTTCTTTGAAATCCCTAGCTGAAAAACCCTGCAGAGCTGCTGCATGTTACTAACTGCATACACCTGTGTGCATCTGCTCTGTTGCTGGCCTCTAAGCAGCAAGCTGTTGTTAACTGGGCAGTCAGATCATGCAGAGGAGCCTGAACCAGAAAATCACATCAAAGGTCTTTTAATCCAGGCTTGGCCCTTGGGCTCATGCTGGGGTGCTCTTATCAGATGTTCCATCACCGTTTTGCTGGCAATTACTGCTTCCAAATAGGCGTGCCTCACCATCGCTTTCTCTCTTTCCTGTGCAGGTCGAAGAGGGAGGTAAAGCAGACTCCCTGCCTTCCAAGCTGCAGGCTGGTGATGAGGTGGTGAACATCAATGAGGTGGAACTGAGCAGCTCCAGGAGAGAGGCCATCTCCCTGGTGAAAGGGTCCTACAAGAAACTGAAGCTAGTCGTCCGCAGGTAGGCAAGACACAACACTCCCTCCTTCCTGCCCTGCAGGGTACCACAACCACCCCCCTCACATCTCCAGCTGAATGCCTACGGCCTGATCTTGGCAGTAGCCTTGTTTTAAGCACACAGGCATGAGCCCGAGGGCAATCATTTGTTCCTTTCTGCAAACATTTCTATGACTCCTTTGTCACTATTGCATCCAAGTATGTGAACTACTTATCCAAATGTCTTCCACTGCTATCCTGCCACCTGGCAGTCCAGGAATCGTGTTTAGATTTACAGGCAGTCCCCCTTTGTCCTTTAACGTACCTGGGCCTCCCTTCAAAAGGGTGGCAATTCTGTACATAGCTCCTGCCTCATTTGCTCTGTTTTATCACTGTCACTGTGACAGCAGAAAGATTTCCACTGGCCACAACAGGGTTTAGAGCTGTTTAATGTTCCACAGGTAAGTGATAGAGTTGCCATGCTGACAGAGAGCAGCTTGATCAGTATGGCACTCAGGGTGCGATCCACAGGGAAGAGCAGCCACTTCACCTGCATCTCTTTAGCAGCAACCGCTGTGTTATCACTGAATGAGTGATCTTTCCTCACACATCCATTTCCCTGTCTGTCAAAGGCCTTGTAAATGGTAATGAGTAGCAATGCCTGCATGCTGGGTCTGGTGGTGTGCTGCGCTTAACTCAGCTACACAAAATCTGCCAATACCCTCTGTATGAAGAATAAATGTTTGTGATAGGGTCAAACCACAGAACTTTATGTCCACTTTGAATCACAGACGTTTGGATCTAAAATTATGGTCTTAAGACCTTAATAGAGATGCATCCTGTATGTTTCCTAGTGCTGGCATGTCCAAACAGTCTTTTTCTGTGCCAGTTAGGTGATAGCTGGTATCACTTCATGGAGTGCTCTGTCCTGAATTTCCATGCTCAGCCAGAGAGGAATCTGGGTCAAGATCAGCATAGCTGAGGAGCTGTCATTAGCCAAACAAAAGGTGTCAGCATGAGTCACTAAGTTGGAACAACTGGCTAACATCCGAGGGGTAATGTCTGAATAGGGCAGGCATGAAGGGCTCAGACACCCTTCTGTTTTCTGGAGTATATTTCATGCTCTGCTGGCTGTATTGTGTCGTTTACATGAAGCGTCTTCAGGTACTGACAATGGCCTTGTGACAAAATCTGGATCTTCATATACTGAACTGGTAGATCGTTTGTATCCACTGGGAGGATATTTGCAAATGCAGTTGATTGCAGCTTGAGTATTTTCCAAAAACAAATGGCTTTTACTTAAGATCCATGTAAATTGTAATCAGTACTGACTGAACAAATGTTCAATTCAAGCTAACATTTTTCTGTCACATCTCAATTTAGTTTTGCTGATGTGAAATAGTGAAGTAACTGGTTCTCTTTGGTCTAAAGGGATTTTTTTTCTCAGGTTTATACTGTCTACTTGGGAGGGAAAAAATAAAAGGAATGAGAAAAGGGAACAAGAAAAATCAAGTTTGCAGACCTTGGAGTCCCAGGGAGTGATAAAAACTCTGTCTCTGTCTGGATATGTATTCACACATGTGCATGTACATAAAAACATTGATATCTATGTATGCATCTGTATGTGCTTACAAGCAGAAGTGAGGTACTCAAAGTCAGCAGTGTCATAGCCAGGACAAAATTCAACAGTTCCTAATATTTCCTTGGGAAATGCCTGAATGAGTGAAAGACATTTCTTGCAAAGTTTTGAGGTCTCTCAAGCTAAAAGAGAAAATGAGCTGCTTCTTCACGTCCGTGACTTTTTTTTCACATGCAGGAGGAATCATGAGACACCCAGTTCATGTAGCCAATCCTAAAGGACATTGGTCACATTACTCTTATTGAAGGTCATCAGTTATTGAAGGAGGAAGTGATCAACCTCGGAAAAAGTTAAGAATCAGCCACCAGTGTTTTATATATTTCAAAATTATACTTCACAGTGTAGCTTAATGGTTTCTTTCTCCATTATTTTTAAGTTCCTAACGCCTTTTCAGCTTTTCTTCTCCTTTTAAAAGGAATTTTCAGGGGTATTTGATGTTTTCCTTGTTTGGAATACTATATCACACTTACTTTAAGAGGTATTACATTCACATAATACCGTCTTGCCAAGGTTCTTCAAACGCTTCATGCACATTTAAAGCTCAGGAAATCCATAAACTTAAGACTGAAAAATTACAATTAAGAGCTAAAAGCCCATCCTTCAGGTGATTCAACATAGTCCCAGCTGCCCCTGCAGTGCTGGCATGGGCTGAGAAAGTAGCAAAAGAAAAAAATGTGAGGTCTGACTGCTTTGTGGGTAGTCAGTTAGAGGTTGCCTGAATTCTCCCAGTCCCCAAAGGTGGCAGGTCTCTGCTCTTTGGCCAGCTGATGACAAGGTAAAAGACAAAGAATTTGTCTCCAGTGCAAGAGAAGGGATAAAAGAAAGATCCCAGAGGAGAATGGTGGGAAATAGGAAAGTAGTGAGAGGAAAGTGAGCTTCTACATTTAATAAAAGCTTCCAACAATATTTAATGAAATGTAGCTAGATGCAAAAGAAATTAAGGAAAGCAACTCATTACAGAATATCAGCCACATAAAGCCTTCATCTCACATAGAGGGATGCTGCTGGGCAGGCTGCTATCTATGTGATAAAATGCGAACAAACAAAGGTTTGCAAGCCAGACTTGAGATAAAGCTACAGCACCAAATATGTGCAGGTTATCTTTACCCCAGACCTAATGTGTTTAGCCATTAGGACTGGTAAAGGAAGCACTAATGTGCTTCAACAACCCCGTTTGGGGTTTGGTTTTTGTTACGTGGACAAGAAGAAAATGCTTTGCAGTACTACATTGACTGAAAATAAATGATGTTTGGAGTGCCTAAGGTACTGGTTTTTGTAAGTTGCTCGTGACAATTTAACTCAAGTAGATTAGGTTTGCTTGCTGCAAATAGCAGCAGTCCTAACGTTCTCTGAACAGTCATCTGTGACGTGAATTTTCAGGATTCACGAGAACTCTTGCTTAGGGAGTGACACAAATGCATACAGACATGGACTTTACCCCTTGAAAGTCATACACAAACAATAGCAAAGTCTGCTTGTTGTCTGTCTTTTTGGTTCTCTCTAAAGCCTATTCAAGGTCAGCATGTTTTTGAAGGTTTGATTGTTTGTTTCTCACATTAAAAACCTCAGGAGCTGTCTTTAGCAGTGTGATGAAGACACGAGACATCACAACAGACAGAAAGCTTGGATTTTTTATTCAGATGTTTTGTAGGAAGAACATCAAAGGACGTACAGAGCACATTTGAACCACTCCATATATTTGTGTTGCCTGCATAGCATAAGCAGATTGCTATTTAATCTCAGTGTTTTTTTTTCTAGGACAAAGGTAAGCTTTTAGTGCCTATTGCAGTAGCGTGCGCCTTTACATGTTATTAAACAAAAATTAATGTTGCAAAACCTTGCTGGGTCTGCAGATGGTTTGATGCAATAATCTGTTATTTTCCTCGGAATGTCATCTGCAAAGCTTGGTACTGATCCATCAGCATCTGTAGTCACCATTTTGTTATTGGGCACTTTAGTGAAGGAAAAGAGTGGTAACATTTGCAATATTGGGAATGTGAAGAGAAAACCAGAGAAAATTCAGTCTGAGAGGAAAGAGGAGAATAAATAGAAATGAGAAAAATGGCTTATCTTACAGCGATACTGAATATAAATGAATGGTTATAAACCAGTGAGCAGCACCAGAGTAGGTAGTGTATGAAGACCTTAGTCCGCCTTTTACTTCTGTGCAAACATCCTGCTGATGCTGGGGAGGAACTTGCAGAAGGAGACACATGTGAAGTTGTGAATTTATGAGCTTTCTACTTCCTTGCTCATAAGCTTAACGTGGATTTGGAATCATGACAACTTCAGGCAAGTTTGGCTTTGCTAACATCTTTTTAATTCTAATGTGTGAAGAATAATTCAGAAGAAGAAGCACCTTACCCATTACAAACACTTCATAGGCCCTGGATCTGGTTTTGAAAGAGAGGTATCTAGTCCATTGCTTCAAAATCAAAGTTACAGCCTTTTCCAGAGGTTAGTGCCTCCCCGTGCTTCCCCAGCACAAGAGATGAATTGTCAGAGAAAGGTGTTTCACAGTTTTGCAGAGAAGTAAACTGTCGTTAAACACAGTGTTTGCCTCTGTAACATCTGTGTCAGTGAGATCAGAGTAAGTGTCTGGAAACCCAGAGCAGACAAGACCACAGTGATCCCAAGCTGTTGAAAGATGCGGTGAGCTGATTCTTTCCGGACCAAAAGTAAATTGATCAGCACTGAAGGGAGTAGTGTAAATGTATCAATATGTGACTGAAAGAATGGCAGTGAAAAGGGTTACTATGGAAAGTAAACCTATACCCTGAACTGCCATTTGGATTTCTGTCCTGTGCAGGTGGTACCAACAGCAGTTACGCTGCAGTCATGGGACAGGGATGTGGCAAAGCCACGTCGATTAGGCCACCCAAGACATCCTTTTGTAAATATCTTCAGGTTGTTAGCATATGATGTTGCAATGTAAAGATCAACAGACTGGGTGGTTTGCGTTGGCATGTGTGAGAGCTGCAGGAGACTTAGCGGTCAGAATAACTGCATTTCGGGTTTGGTACATCTCTTGCTCGGAGCTGGAAAGGAGCCTTTTGTGCTGCCTCTTGGCAAACTCCTACTAAATGGCAATTCCTCTTCTGGATGGTTAACAGCCTTTAGCAGCCAGATAAAGTATAACTGGTCCATTTGCAGATGAGAAGCTGAGGCAGAGAGTGATTGAATGATTTGCTTGATATGACATAGAAGATCTCTGCAGAAGCAGAAATTGAACCCTAGTGCTAAGTAAATACTGTGCCTAATCCCTGAGATGATCCTTATTTGGGAGATGTCTGGTGAATGTTTTTTCAAGGATGCTCTCTAGTTGCATTTTCTGTGTATCATTGTTAGCTCAAGAGCCCTCGATGACAGTTTATGAGTGTGTTCAGCTTTCCTTTGGTTCTCTAACAAGGCTGCTTGTATCTTAACTCATCTAAGAGGCTGTTCCGAAAGCCCATTTGTTTCTTTATGCCCATTTCTTGCTTCTTCCCTGTACTTGTTTTGCCCGTTCATTCAGGACAGCAGACTCAGGTAAGTATGTATTTGTTTATTCCTGTAGACCCCAGGTCTGCAGCTGCTGTGCCCTGGAGAAGCTCGCTGATGCTTCACATTTATTGTGCTGAAGCCTGAATAAGCCAGAGTGAGGTGCTTTGCATGTCAGAGAGTTACAGAGCCCTAGTGAGTGCACCTTAGGTGCACTTTCCACTCCCTGCTACACCGAGTTACAGTTTCTGGCCTCACATCCCCTGCTGTTGTAATAAGTAATTTGTGGTGCTTGCTGCTGGCAAGGTGGATTCAGCGTGGTGGTCTATTCTAGTCCTTTTTCTGAGGTGTGATCCGTAAGATGTTCAGAACTACACAGCAAAATCACCTGCTTCTCCTTCCCCTTTCCTACTTTTCAATACAGGGCTTTTCAGGACATTTCTGCCTGCTGGCTCAAGAGAAAGCACGTCCATTTCATTCTGACACATTTCAGACCCAAGCAATCAGACAGAAAGAATACTGCTGTTTTGAGCACTCAATCCTGCTAGCCAGATCAAATTGCCATGGATAAACAGTGAGTGAGGGGAACAGCCTTAAGAATTATCACTGGGCAAAGAGAGAAGATAGCAGCGTGCTACAGGGAAGAAGGAACTGTCCCTCCACTGCTGACAGACTATGGGAGTGAGCCAAGAAGCGAGGCTCTCCACAAGTATTTCCCATGATAGTCTTCAGTATATTTATATCACGGCTGGTGACAAATGCCTCTGACTGCAGGTGTGAGCAGAACCAGCTCCATCAAGCCTGAGGCATCCACAGGCTGATGCTGGGGAGATCTTTTTGCTCATGGCTTGCCAGATTGGCAACAGTCAGTTATGAATCACTATGAGGAACTGAAGAGACCAGTTTGTTTAATTTCATCGGAGGAGTCTTGCGTACTGTCCTCAGCAAACCGCCTTAGATAGTTTTTGATACTCAGCTGATCTTTAACCAGCTGGAGGAGACTGAGGGTTTGAAAGCTAAAGCTACAATCCATAGAAATAATGCTCAGTTTAATTGTGGAAGGTGTTTTTTTGTTTGATTTTTTTTTCCCAGTTTGGTTTCTTCTGTTGCTTCCTCTCCAACTTGAGTACCTAAGCAAGTTGGATGCAATGTAAAAAGTCCCAGACCCTTTCAGCTGTATCAATTCAATCTGACTCTACTGTGCACGCTTATGTCGGCTGAAGATAAGGCTCAAAATGCGTGCGCTGCCTTGTCTGCTTTACAACGACCATAGTGGCCTACAGCAGCTGCCAAAAATAGACTTTTCCACAGGTCAGTAAGCAAGAATGGCTGTCAGAGCGTCACACTGTTTACATAGTTTTACATTCAACATGTTCATAACAGCAGCAATTAGATCAGTGAGGCATGATGGCAAATGTAGCTGCTCTGTGAATATCATGCTGCAGGCAACAGCAGCCACAGGGACGACAGCTCTCCTTCCTAACACCCTTTCGAGCACAAGCGCTGCTTGAACTAGGGCCTCCTACAAGCCATTCCTTCGAGTTGCTGTGGTGTTCGCTGTTGCCTGGTGCAGGGAGGGCAGAGGTGAAAACATGAAGTTGTTGAGACATCAGTGTGTCGTGAAGTCAGCTTGCCATGGGCAGTTTGGTCTGCGCTCTCAGTGGGCATAAACCAGCTCCGTTGGCTTGCGTGGCATTCAGATGAGTTACCTCAGGTCAGTATTCGGGCCTGTGATTCTCTAAACTCGTGGATCCAGCATTGGTCTTGGTTAATGAATGCAAAGCTCGATTAAAATTTGTTAGTGGAAAAATTTCTCTGCAGAGAATGACTGATGTTGTAGGTCCGTACTCGGTACACGCTGAAATGCTCGGGTCCTGTAGAGCTCTCCTCGGGTGTTGGTAGGCTCCAACCTGGGATGTGAGGGTCTGCAATGATGATTCTTGTATCTGCACGGCTAGTGAGACTGCATGAAGCAAAAATCTCAAATATCCACGGTCTTCAGCAAAACATGCTGCATGCCTCCAAGATGTGAAACACGTTTTTAGGAAATGTCCTATCATACAGATACAAGCTACTGTAGGAAGTCTGTTCAAATATTATGTAGGTAGCATATATAGTCTTGTATCAAAGATGAAGCACATTCCATTCCTGAAGCATGTAGTTGCCATAAAATCTTGTGCTCCTGAGGCTCAACGTGGGACCTGATGGCACACAAGCATAGCACCTCCGAGACTGCTGAGGTAAGAGCCCTCCATCAGCCTTGTCCTTAGCAGCAACCCACGAGTGAATCTGCTCACGTGAGTCAGTGATAGCTGGAGTGGGGAGCTGGTGCTGGGGGCTCGGTGCTGGCCATCACTGCTGAGATAGATTCAGCAAATAAAGTGCCTGGCTGCTGCTGCTCCTGATTCCAGCTGTCCCACAGGTGCACGCTTACCCACTTCTCATTGTGTATTTTATGTAGAGTGAAAGACATTTGTCTGCATTTCTCACTTTCTGGGGCAGTTTTATACATGTAGTGAGGTATAAGTAAACACTAAACACAGAGATGAAGACATAGCAAAGATCAGTATTCAAGACAGTTACGTTCTGCTTTCAGTAACTGGTAGTTTGTGTCTGCCCCAAACAGTGCCTGCAATCTGTTCCCATCTCACAGTGCCTTCAGGCTAAATATGCAAGTCGTGTAAAGGAGGAGTAGTGACAGAAAACACTATCCTCGTTTTCCTTTTGTGCTAAAAACTGTACCAAAAGAAAGGATTAAGCTTATCCATGGCTATAACTGTAATCTGTGTGTTCGTTTTCATACTTCTCTGCAGATCCCCCCCAGGACTTGTTTTTTTTCCGCTTATTCTCTTGGCACAGCCCTGTTCCCGTGCCCCCTTGTCTGAACAATGAGCCGTGGGAGAGATGCTGGGAGGAGAAACACAGCGTGGCACTGAGACCAGGGGCGTCGGAGGAAGCTGGCTAATTCAGGCACTGAGCGGGTGCAGAGCTCACCCAGGCGGTGTATTCACCAGGAATACACCTCCTGCAAACACCAGCCCCATGGCAGGGGCTGCCTCCCGGGGCTGGCAGGACATTGTGCACATATTTGTATTTGTTCTGCTCCTCTCTCTTCATGATGTGTCTGCTTTTGGGCACTGTCAGGGAGAAGATGCTGGGATATGTGGGCCTCTGTTCTACCACGGTATGGCCAGTGATGTGTTCTCAGACAAATCTGGTCCCAATTAACTCATTTTAAGACCCCTCTGGCAAGATTAGGAATTAAACTCATCCATTTTCTAACACGTATACCCATGCCATAGCTATAAAGTGATTTTTCTTTCAGCAGCCAATTGCTATAACTAAGACTTTCTTTAAAAAATGGAAAAACAAACAAAAAAATAGACTTTTACTCTAGCTGATAAATGACCATAGGGAAGTATGGAAGTGTGGGAGGAAGATGTCAGTCTGACTGACATCTGAGGCTCAGGGCTGACTGGAGCCCGTGGAAATTGGTGGAAAGATTCCCACAGACTCAGAAAGGCTTTGGCTCAGACCCTCACTGAGCAGTGATTTCCCTCATTGACCAGGAGAAAATGGGCTGTTCCTAGAGCGAGGGGAAGCTGCTGGCATTTTTACAAAAAGCCAAGTGCCAACACAGTTCTTCAAAGAACTCTTCGGACTAATCCTTTCCTCTTATGACACTAATGTAATTTTGTGTCGTATTTGACAGCGCGCCAAAAAATTGCATCAAATAAATCCAAGTTTTATGAATGAAATTTAATTAGAACAGGCACTGGCTCCCTCCCCGCTCTTCAGCAATGTAGGAGCGTGTTTCCAAAGAGCTGCTCTGCACTGGGGCTAGTTTTTGTTCAGTGATGATGACTGGGAGAACAGGAGAAAGGGAGGTTTGGTGCACATGGAAGTTGTAAGACTGACAGCTGGGGAGGCCAAAGCTGGCATTAGCAGCGGTAAAGGGCTGGCAGGGTGGTCTTGTGACTCGCGCTGTTGTATGTTGAGTTGTGAATTCCTCCACAGCTTTCCACTCTGCCCCTGCTCCCCTCTCCTGTCTGCCAGGTGTTGCTGAGACTCTGTTCCATGAAGTTTTTGGGCTCTTTTACAGTGCATCTTTTAAACACACATAAAAATGAGCCTTCGGTGGAGTCTTACGTGATGAGACAGGTCCTCAGGTGATGCAGATGGGCGCCATCAGCCAAAGGCCTGACGTGTCATTTATACAGCATTTCTGAGATTGGAACAGCAGTTTCCCAGCTAACTAAAGGCTTTAAAATTTCTCCGTGTGTTGGATCAAACTGTCAAGTTTTTAACTATCTCAAGCATCACTGTTTCATTAGAGGAGTTTTCTCTTCATTTCATCAAAACGTTTGCGGTCCCTATATCATTAGGAAAGGTCAGTATGAAACACAGGGCAAACAGCTAAGAGATGAACAGAATGTAATTTTGAAATCACTGGCAACGGGCTTACTGTCTCGGATTTAATTAGCTACAGCTTAGGGCTGCCAGGCTTTTAGAAAATTTCCCACAGTGAAACATGGTAAGCGTGGAGAAGATCTAGATACCATTTTTGAAAAAAAAAAGATCTAGGCGTCTGATGGGGACAGTGAGAAAATGCCTTAAAAAAAAAAAAAAAAGATGCCAGCCACCATAAAGTGTTAGGCTGTATAGGACATTAAAGGCTGACCCCTCACCTGAGCCTGTTTTAGAAACACAACAATTTCTAGCCACTGCCACTCTGCATTAGCTGCCTCTTTCACCAAGTGCATTTGGATTAGTTTGCCTTCTTCAGGCAGTAATCGGGCTGGGGTTTGATTTGTCAGAAAGTGACACTGGAAAAGCTGGGAAATCTCTGCCAGTGCTGGACAAAGTGCTTTTTAGGGTGTGAATCCCCTTCTTTTGGAATTTCCTGAGGATTAGGTTGTAGCTGGATCAGATCACAATAGTATGGAAATGCAAACAAGCAAGCATGTGTTCTCTGACTGATCCGGGCCTCTCTTCTGTATCTGGGATTGTGTCTAGGCTGACCTTTAGTCCATGGGGCAAATACCTGGACTTGCACAAGGTTTGGGTTACCTGTCCAGGTGCACGGGACTGCAGGATGACAGCTTCACAGTGCAGCTGCTGGGGGAGCAGTGAGAATAAGTACGTTTTGTCATCTGTATTGTGAGAAGCTCCAGTTGCATGGCTTTGATTTCAAGAGCTGCCTATAAATATGGTTGGTTTGTAAGGGATTTGCAAGTTGCGTGACATGGATATGTGTTGGTGTATACATATCCTTAGCTGGGTTAAATATTTACTTTGCTCAGCTGAGCTAATTACCCTGGAATATAAAACAATTTCTCAAAAACTTGTCCAGGCTTTTACTGCTTGATCCAAGGTTTCCTTTGGAAGAGAGATAGGGTCAGGAAAGGCTAATGAAAGCTAACGTAATCCTCCTGTTACAAGTGGAGTTTGCCTGGATTTACTGCTGTAAAACAGACGTTGGGGTGAAGTGGTCGCTGTAACTACTTCACGTGTTTTAATGAATGGGCTTGTATGGGTCATCCGAACCCGATGGCATTGTTCCTCCCTTGTGGCTGGGTGAATGGAGTATCTCAGTCAAAAGAATAATGAAGAAGAGAGACTGCACAGGCTGTATCGTTTGGTCTTTTATATGCACAGGTCTTCCTGTTCCTAGCGAAAGGCAGCCTCTCTCCCTTGCACAAATGCAGTTGGACAAAGAGCAGTCACATGGACGCGCCTGGCCCAAACATTGGCTGCATCAGTGAATATAGAGCAATTTCGTTCAAAACCCCTTTCTTCAGCTTTCTGCTTGCTTTGACTTTGGCGTTAGAGGCGAGATGGCATCAGCCTTCGGAACATGTATGTAAAGCATTCTCGGGGAGGTTATACCTGCATAAATGCACCATAACGTTTGTTTTCTATTAAACAATGCCTAAGCTAATTAAAATCAGAAATATTGGTTACAAAAATACAGCTTCCTGAGGCTGAAAAGAGCCAGTTAACTCTTCTCAGGTTACTTCTCAGTCTGCTGTTTACTGGGCCTCTTAAGATTACTGCTGTTCTGAGGTGGAGTTGCAGGAGAATGGAAGCAGCAAGAGAGAGCCATCCTCTCTCTGTCCTGGGGAGATGGGGAATTCTGCCAGGGTGCTGGTGTTCCCTGGGGAACTAGGTTCAGTTCCTCTTGCTGATAGATATTTGTATGTGGCATTACTCCTCACTCACCCTTTATAAATGGGAGACACAGCTCTCCTTCCCTGTAGGGCGTCAGAAACTTAACTGCGTGGAAGAGGGTGATGCTGAGCTGAAGGGAATATTGCAGCAGAGAAAAAATGGTAAAATTATAGGCAAGATGGTGAATAATATATGTTTTGATCTAACAGCTGAACTGGAAAAAATATTTAGGGTGAAGTGGAAGTGAAACAGTGTGTTCTGTTTGGCCTGGAATAAAACATTTTGTCCCTTCGGGAAAAACAGGTTAATTTAACCTACAGAATCATAGAATTGCTTGGGTTGGAAAAGACCTTCAGGATCATCAAGTCCAAACTACTGAGTCCCATCACTAAACCATGTCCCTTAGTGCCACGTCCACACGTTTCTGGAACACCTGCAGGGATGGGGACTCCATCACTTTCCTGGGCAGCCCGGTCCAATGCTTGCCCACCCTCCCCACGAAGAAATTCTTTCTAACGTCCAATCTAAACCTCCCTGGTGCAACTTGAGACAGTTTCCTCAGGTCCTATCACTTGTCACCTGAGAAAAGGGACCGGCTCCCTCCTCAATGCAGCCTCCTTTCAGGCCGTGGAGCACGGTGAGGTCTGCCCTCAGCCTCCTCGGGACTGAACAGCCCCAGTTCCCTCAGTCACTCCTACGCCTTGTTTTCTCCTCCCTTCACCAGACTCACTGCTCTTCTCTGGACATGCTGGAACAACTCAGTATCCTCCTTGTAGTGAGGAGCCCCACACTGAGCACACCATGTAACATCTATTTAACGCCTGTTGTCAGCGTTCTCCCAGATGTTCAGCCAGCCCAGCCGGGTACAGGGCAGCCCAGCCTCCTGCAGCTGGGCAGTGTCAGGCCGACGGCCTCTTATTCCAGATGTGCCCAGCGTGGCAGTTTTCTGCTGGGCATCCGTGGGCATCATGTGGAGAGCTACGTGCAGGGGGACCCACAGAGCGGCCGGCTGGCAGAAGGGAGCCGCTGTGGGCAGCGTTTTCAACCCTGACCCTGCAGCTGAGTTACCTGCAGCCGTGCGGGGCAGTGAGCAACAGCCCTGCTACCCCTCTCCTCCACTACGGGATTTTATCCCCAGCCCTCACTGATGCTTTCTTCAGATGAGATTAGGGCAGTGAGTTTCAAAAGAAACACTAAATAATGTTGGGGTGGCCGAAAGCGCTTAGTAAATGTAAGTTTCTTTTCTCCCTTCTCCCCCCAAACTGCCCGGCGTTAATTACAGGAGGGGGCCAGCCAGGGATGCGCGGCAGCCAGGACAGAGCTGCCGGCACTTTCACTCAGCACATTTCCCCTTTCCTCACGCTCTCTGCTCCTGTCCGTCAGGCCTGCTGACGACTGCTTGGTAGGAGGGCAGTAATCTGAGCTGCCTGTGCTGAGCAAACCTCCTGCTTTTTACTGCGGGATTAGCGCCGAGGTGGCTCTGCGCGCAGCACCTGTATCCGTGCCGCGTTATCTCTAAAGCTCCGCTCCCCCAGGCGGCTGTGCTGTTCCCCCGGCCAGGGCTGCGCTCCCCAAATGGCAGGCTGCCTCCTCCGCCGGGATGGGAACACCTGAGCTTTGTCGGCTGTCCTGCAAGGTAAGCAGCCCCTCGCTAGCAGAGCACAGCGGGCACGGCTCTGTGCTTGCAGAGGCAGCCAGACCTCGCGGCAGGGCTTTGGGAGAGGGAGGACAGGAGCCTTAGGGATCCTCCTGGTGCTCAACATCACGAGCATCACAGCCTGCAGGGCAGACGAGCGGCCAGGCGGTGCTGTGGGGGTGATAAAACTGCTGTGGTGAGTGAGCAAGCTCACAGCGAGCGGGTGGGGAGCCAGCGCTGTGCCGCTGCTCAGGTGCTGCCACTGGCCAAGGTGTGCAGCCGTGTAAGCCGATCTGGTGCTAGAAAAGTGCCTGAAGCTGGCAGGGAGGTGAACTTGGGAGAGCCTCCGGAGCTGGAGGGGATGTTTAAGGCCATTACCTCCCCTGGTGTCAGTGGGTAAAAATCATGCCCTGCTTTTAAGACGCTGAGTCTCATGAGCAGAGGATCAGACTCACACACACACAGTGATGTGGCGGGCACATTTTCCAGTTTTTCAGACCAGAAGGCTCTCTGCTCAGGTGAGTGGTGTTCCTTTTGGCCTTCACCTTTTATCAGTTAAGTTGCTTAAAGTGGGTGTCAAACCAGACAGATACTTTGCGACGATGTTTGATATAGGCAGGCTAGCCAGGCAGGGTGGGATATAGTGATGTTTGATCCGTGCAGTCACGTTGCAGGTAGCAGAAAGAGAATGTGAAGAGACTGATGAGATGGCAGTGAGTATAGCTCCTGTATGGGCCTGCATTAATTTACGTTTGTTCAAGATCTGTAGGGTATTATGCACAGCTGTACGCCCTGTTGGGTTGGATGTGAATCATAACACTAAGTTCACTGAACTTTGATTTTGATTATTTCCCGAGACATTAACTCCTTTAGTAAACTCATTAACTAATCTTTAAACTAATTACCTCTTTCATTGCTACTAGGATATCTTTAAAGGTAAAGTTTAGGTTTCCTTTGTCTGTGCTTTTTGTGGGTGAATATGGACCAAATCTTTAGCTGCTGAAATCGCTGTACCTTATTTTTTCACAGTTTGGTGATCCAGCCCATGTAGTGAAGGTTGGCAGTGCAATTGAAGTGGTTCTAGTGGAATAGTGGGGTCTGGGTCCCTGTCTATGTAGAGGGGTATTTTTGTGCTGTAGGTTATCTGCTTAAGAAAAGCAACTTGAAACAGAGTGTTCTGGTCACAGGAGCAGCAGCGTCTTGTGAGTACAGCACGCTGCCTTGCCTAATGTGCATTCATTAGTCCAGTATTTAAAGAGCAATGGGATTTTGTCAGTAAAACTAGAACTGCTTGCAGTGGCCAATTCTCAGTCCCTCTGGACTGCCCCAAATTCCCTCCTTTTGCCTTGCTTATGAGCCAGCTCTTTAAAACTGAATTCAAAGAAACGTGTGGCTGGGGAGGGACTGACCATGTGCTGTCTGTCCTCAGTCCCCACTGCCCTCTCACAAGCCGACTGCCCAGCCTGAGGAAGATGTGTGCGTGGTGGGCACAGGTATGCTGCCACCTGCGTGCATCTGCCTGCTCTCAGGAGCACACATTTGCTTAACTACATGCTCTTAAGGGCAAACCTGCTCTGCACGAGCCCCACAGCACATGGGAAGAGGCTGTTCTGGAGCACAGATCCCATCACCCAGCGGTACAGCCTGCTGCCTGCACACAGGGGCATGTTCCCAGGCTGCAGTGAGGTGAGGAACCTCCTGCCCTCCCCCGGAGGACCCATGCACCACAAGGCTGCCGGGAGCTCTGCAGAGGAGGGCACCAGCTCTTCCCTGCTCGCATCTCCCACGTGCTGTGAGTCTCTCCTGAGGGGAGCTGCGTGCAGACCGTATCACAAGCCAAGAGCTCAGCTACAAATTAGTGTGGACAGTCTTGTACAGGCAACGGATTACCTTGGGCCCTAATCCACTGCCCGCTTGAGTGGTTTGACATCTCCTGTGTTCTTCGTATGGGGTTGTAGATGATCCAGGTGCATATTTCTTCTCTGTCCTGGGAATGACTTGAGCAGTGTGATTCGATGCCCTGTACCACATAACGTGAAGGAAGGTGAATGTGCTTCTGAGATCTGACGAGATGCCTTAGTGGCCTGAATTACAGAGCTTTGGTGGTCACTTCCCTGAAGTGATTTGGAAAAAAAATCACCTGTGGGTGCTGTTAGTGCTCTAGATGGTCTGTTTTATGGTATCTTCAAGACAAGACTTTCCAAAGCCTTCAAAGGGTTAAAGGCAGTGCCTCACAGAAACCCAAGTGGCTGAAGAAACACCAGATATTAACATTTGCTTCAGTTGCCAAAGCCTGGACATTTCTTTCTGCTTTTTAGAAATTAGAGCCTGCAGGGACCATTTAACAAGAAATCGTAGCAACTTGGCTGTTAGAGGGCAACCCGTGTGCACAGGCACTTAAGGGCTGTGCCAGCATCTCCTTTGTTCAATAAAAGTAACAGCAGGAATTTGATTAAAGACTGATAGAAAAGAGAGGGAGAAATGTAGGAAAGATTAAAGAAAGAAAGAGCCACCTGGAAACTTCATTCCCCCTTTATTTCTAACTTAAGCTCATAAATACCAAATCTAAACCATTGTGTGTGAGAGAGGGAGGGAGAATTTCCTGCATGCCTGCACAGAAAAGCCTGCACATGCGGCCGCGCAAGCTGACTTTTAGCAAAAGTCATGCTCTTTCCTCAAACTTAACACTTGCCCCTCGTCTGCATCAGGAAAAAAGGAAGCAGAAAACAACTGTATCCCCCGGTGCTTTGCAACGGCAGCGTTCAGGAGTCCCGGCCGTAAAGGAGAGGAGCGAAGGGTTTGGGCTGCACCCGCCGATGAGCAGCGAGTTTCCCAGGCTGCCTCGAGCAGCCCCGCACAATGCCCGTGGGCAGCTGCACACGGCCGGCACCGCGCTTCGTGGTCAGCCTCCGGCATCTGCCGCTTTGTCTCCATCCTCACCCAGACCCCGGGGAAAAAAGTGACTCCAGCAGCCAAATGCAAATAAGCCCCAGAGAGCCCTCTCTGATGTGTGATCAGCAAGTGACAGGCAAACCGCATTCAAATTCCTTGCTGCAGAGCCAGCACGGCTGTTGTTTGGGTTTAGGAGACCAGAACGGTACGGTTAAGTGTCAGCCGTGTGGGGGAGCGATGCTGGGCTGACTTCTCGTTGGCCTGGTTGTGCCCCGGGATGCGGGAAGGTTTTGCTGTGCAGCCAGAGCCACGCTTTGGTTCCTTGGTTTGGCAGGGTGCAGAGGGCGAGGCTGTGACCATGGCCTCCCCAGCAGCAGGGATGGCAGCGGGTTTCTCGACTGGTCCCTGCATGTTTTGGGTGCTCTGGCTGATGATCGTGCCCCATGTAAGCCTAGATGGAGCAGCAGGGGAGAAATCTGTGCCTGGAGCTCCTTGCTGCTGCTTCTGGTGTCTCTCTTCTGTATGCCTGGCCATTTAGGCTGTGTAAATCATGTTTTACCCCACCTGGTACTTCTTTTACTTCTTTACATCATTTTTCCCTCTTTTTGTTACACTTTTTAGCTGTTAATAACACCCGTTAGGCAGCAGAACTTGTGGCAGTGACCTTGGCTTTGAACTGTGCTCCCCTAAAGCGATTTGGATGTGATGGTGTCCTCCGGAGCAAAGAGGATCTCTGCCTCGCTCCCACCTTCCTCACCACAAGCAGGGGTCCTGAGGCGTGCTGAGCAGCAAGGTGCACAGCCCCGCTCTGGATCAGCCCCTCAGGGGCTCCTTTGCCTCTCACCCTGACCCAGAGCAGCGCAAGGATGCGGGAATCAGCAGCCTCCGGGACCGAGCCTCCAATTAACAAATCTCCCAGTGACTGAAACCCTGAAAAGCAAAGCGTTGAAATCGGATATCGCGACCCGACTGTGGGAAAACGCAGCGCCTGGGAGGGACGGCGAAAGGCAGAGGAGGTGGAAGGGCTGGATGTCATCCCTCTGCTCGCATCCCAGCTCTGTGTCTTGCGTCTTGGGGACGGGCTGCCCTGCGCCGAGCGGCGGGGCCGGAGGTATGCGGGGAATGCGAATGGTATGCTTGAGTGGACAGCTTCAGAGCCAGGCGCGGGATGGCTCTCGCTGCCATCTGTTGTGAACCCCGCAGGCCCATAGCAACGGCGTCTCAGGAATGGGGCTGCTTTTTTTTTGCCTTTTTTTTTTTTTTTTTATAAAGAAATTCTTCGGCGCCCCCTTCCCCACTCCTGCATACGCAGCCTCATGAATAAGCGGGAGCAGGGCTGGGATTCCTGCTACGGAGCGATGCGTGCTGAAGGAGAAAAGGGCTTACAGAGCTCGGCCTCTGGCTGGTGTGGGGCGGCGTTCTGCTTTTCTGAGCCATGACATTCTAGGAACATGAGCCGATGTGTGTAATTCGTTGGTAATTGCCAAAACCTCGTTTGGTTCAAATCAACAGCAGGTCCGTATTTGCTGTGAGGTATTTCAGTAGGTGTGTAGCCACTCGTTTGTCTGTCTTGCTAAAACACAGACCTCTTTTGCCTTATTATTGCAGATGCCAAGGTTACAACTGGCACAAATCACCCCACCTCACTGATTTGTTGTATGTGTCGTTTTCGTGAGGCCCCACAGCAGTTATGTTCTTCTTAAAGGGCTTTGCTACAAAGTCAAGTGATGGGGTCGGATTCTTGGAGGCTACGGATAGCTCAGCATCACCAGTCTTTCGGAGAGATGCAGATTGTTATACCAGGAAAGATTTTGCCACGTCAGAACCCCATCTCTTAATGCCAACAGCTTGCTGATACCGTGCCACCTGAAGGGTTAATGCTGACCGAGCCTTTATTCAAGCAGCAGGGATAAGAATCAGCTGTGTGTGTCCGAGCAAACGGCTTTACTCCTTCCTTTTCCCTGGAAGTTCACCTCTGAAATGCAGACTTCTTTTCTCCCCACACCTTAACATTTTTTCCTGCTGGCAAGTGACTGTGGCCCCGTTCCTGAAAATTGCTCAACTGCTTGCCGTGACTCAGCGAAGTGAATTGTTTTCAGCCAAGCGATCTGATTCCTTTAAGACAAGGAATTCTGTGCTGTAATTTTACTTCAGGGTTTCAAGAGGTTTGAGGTGAGGCATTAAGAAGTGAGAGCTATCGAGCTTTTCCAAACAGCATATTGATTATTTTAGTGGTTCCTGCTTCTATATTTCTTGCAATAGCAACAGAAACTTGCAGAGAAAGCCCCCTAGACAAGACAGGGGCAGTGGTCAGGGAACTTGCAGACTGAAAGAAACCTTGCAGGCGTTTCATGCCATTCGGGGAAGTCTGTCGTGCTAGAAATGAGGGAAGGAAAAACAGCAGCCCCCCTCCTTCCCAGTGCCCAAGGCTGCGTTTGAAGCTGGGCACACAGCTATAGTGGCTTGATCACAGGGAGGAGAGTATAATTTCAGTGAAAGCTGATAGCTACATGGAGGGGGATGAAATACTCCCTGTTACAGGTATTTATTATCACTTGACAGCTGTCAGTTTGCAGTAGGTGATTTGCCTTCCTGTCAGCTCTCTGAGAACTGGCTGTATTTGCCTAAGGTTGTAGAGAAGGGTAAAAATCCTGCTTTCAAGTGCAGGTATCATTTCACTGTGATAAGAAGGCAGGTAAAGCATTTCTTCTGCAAGACGGCTGCGGAGAACAGGGAAGTAAAGTCTTTCTGGACCTACCGAGATGGGAAAAAACAAGTCATTAAAATCTGATACCTACCTGCTTTTAATGAGAGAAACGTTGTTCGAAGAAACAATCCCAGCCCTATCAACGCAGAACTATCTTCAGGAGCCATTAGCCTTTCACCTCCTCATATGTTTTTTCTTCTACTTTTTGATCTCTTTCAGGGAAAATGGCAAAGCTTCTGCAACAAGAGATTTAGGCTTTAGCTTTAATCAGCAGCTTACTGAGTTGTAACCGTGCTCTTACAGCCTTGCCTTTCCAGTAGGTGACCTGCAGAAGAACTAGGGGAGTAAGGCATAGAAAACAACACATAACATCAAGCACTTTGTGTCCCTAGTCATTCTTCTCTCTTCACTGAGCCCATATGGATATTTTTATAGGTTCTGCAGTGCTCCCTTCATCTCTTCTTCTTCCCCAGAAACTTTTTTTCAGCAGGTGGGGACCATGGTCTGTTAGTTGCAAGCTTGAACTACAAGCACAGGCTGTTAGCATTTCTGGTCTTGCTGGACAAAGTGAAGAACAAGAGCAAGCCTTGATGGATGTTATGAGCTCCACTGAGTAGGCACTAAATCTGGTCAAATTTACAACAAGCTACCGATCTTAACTACTTTAGCATCAAGGTATCCCTTTTATTTATTTGGTTTGCTATGTTCTTTACTTGAAGGCTATGGTAAATATAAAATAAAATCATTCTGCCACGCACAGACACTCCCACAGTAAGTTCAAGAAGAGGAGTCGGAGTGCTTTATTTTTTGGCAGTGGGATCAGTAAAGGAGAGTTGTAGGCTCTATTAAGGTTCAAACTCATTTACTCTCTTCAGCATTTATTACAGTGTTTTGTACTTTGCTCCGTTTTGAGGAACGTTTTAAGATGATACCAGAAACGCTGCCTTAGTTCTTTGCCGAGACAGAGTGCTATTGCCAGTTCATGTGATGTACAATAAACGCTTTGAAGGACCGCCTTCTGACTCAGGAGATCTGTGAAGCTTTTTGCTTTTCAGCTTTTCTTGATCTCATGATTCAAAACCTAGAAGATAAGTCAAAATTCTGCGTATACTAACCGTGAAAAGTAGAGTACTTTCATTCTACACATAGTTTTGGAGGCCTGATCGTGCTTTTACATAGAGCATAATGCCTCAGCATAATGCAAAAGGCAGAGTCGTCTTGTGATACTCAGATTTCTCCTCCCTGTAAATACCACTTGCTTCCTGGCTTTTCCTGGCACCCTGTTACCCCTGAAAGTCCAACCCATGGCATAAAGATGAAATCCATTCATCTCACAGCTTTGTATGAGAGTACTTCAGCAGAAATCTGTCTCTTTGCAGTAGTACTGCAACATTTATCATTGCACTATAATAACTTCTCTGGGGGTGGGGGAGGATGGAAAATGAATCGTTTCCTTTGGCATCATTTCATTACACTCTTCCATTCTGAAAAGCATCAAAGTTTCAGGAGTAGAGAAGAGAAATGGCAGCAGAAGAATAACTGTCTAATGAAGCCCCCTGCTGAAGGGGGAGTTCTCCCTCACGGTCAGTCTGCCTTTGTTCACACAACAAGGAGCTGGCCACAAAAGTTGTTAAATCACAAGAAAATTGAAGCCTCTAGTCTGCTTTGTTGGGGGAACAGCTACTGATAGGTTCACACAGAAGCTTCCTCTTTCTTGAGCCCCAGAAATGCTTCCCCATTCCTAGCATCACAAGACATAGGGATATGGTTTAGTGGGGACTGCTAGTGTTAGATCAGAGGTTGGACTCTATGATCTTGAGGTCTCTTCCAACCTAGAAATTCTGTGATTCTGTAATTCTGGACTATCTCAGCCATTCCCCTGATTTCTGATCTTGCTTCATCCCGTGGCCAGTGCAGGCAGTTCAGCAAACAGCCTCTTGCTGCACCTGCTCGGACAAAATCCTCGTGAGAGCAAATGTCATCGTGACTCCATGTGGTGGCTGGCCCCAGGACAGGAGAGCTGCTGCTCCAGTCTTTCCTAGCTGGAGATGCTGGGGACAGTAACGATCACCAGGTCTGTGTTAGTCTTCCTCTAGCAACCTGGTCCCATCCAAGAGCTTATCCACCATCTGTATTTAAATGCAGCCAGTGTGCCTGGTGAGAAAACAAGCTCTGTGTCCTCTGTCTCATGGTGTCCTGGGGTCCATTTCTCTACATGAAATTCAGCTGCTGTTGCTGTTCCTGCACACAGCAGGTCTCCAGAATCATAGAATCCCTTTGGCTGGAGAAGACCTCTAGCTGCCAAGTCTACCATTAAACCCACATTGCTCCTGAATATTTTCTGCCTCAGCCCCAACATGCAGCAATAGATGGTCTTTGATGCTGATTTTTTTTCCTGCATTTGTTTAATTCAGACTGGAATCTGTTTTAATTCCAACTCAGTTCTGTTTCAAAAGTTATCCATCCTTAGTTCCTTTCCTTTCCATTCCTATCCTTTCCCTTCTACAAGGAAAGCTTCTTTGCTGAAAGCAGAGTAGTAAAAAAGAATGTGAAACATGTTATATATGAGATAAAATATATAACATGTTATACATGAGATAAAATATATGCATATGTATGGAATACAATATATACATGTTACAATAATACAATATATACATATAATATAATAATACAGTATATACATATTTGTTCCAGTGTGCTAGTTTTCTTTCTTTTTCTTTCTTTCTTTTGTCTGTGGGTATCAAAAACCAAAGAAATGCCAAGAATGTCTCATCCTATTGAGGATGCCCTGGCGGTATATTCAGAGCAACCCCCAGCAAGAGCTGTATTGCCCACAGATCTCCAAGCAGAAAATTGTACACTGTCTGGGACAATGCATCGCATTACAGACCTACACAAGGGCCACATTGCAGTCACGGTGGGAACCATCACTGGAGTCCCTCGGTTTGTTTGTGTGCACAAGAAGCATGCTTATAATATTGCTGTAACATAGCACTTTGCATCTAATTTAAGCAATACTGGGGCTTTTGTTTGTCTTAGAAGTTCTAATGTAAAGACAAAAGACGTAGTCCGGCCTGAAGTTTATGAGACATTACCAGACATTCATGTTCACACATACACGCTCCGTCAGAGGAATTTATGGCCATTACCATGTTCTCTAATGAGTACAAAATGAGACCATTACATCTTCACTTAATTAGTTTGACAGATTTTCATTTAAATATAAAAAGACTTCTCGTCTTTAGAGAACAAAGGGAAGGCTTTGTGTCCGGTGCAGTTTTTGACTCTGCTTTGCTGGAGCAGGAGGTTGGGGGTGACAAGTGAAGGGAGACGAAGCAGTGTGAATAATTCTCATCTTTTGATTTCATGTTGCCAGTTCTTTGCTGCTTTTCCAGTTCCCCTGGAGCACCTTGAGGAGAGTGATATGATATGGTCCTTTGAGCTGCAGCCAGCACAGGCCAAGTGAGAACTTGGGTTTTTCAAAGCATGATGGATGCTTTGAGATTCAGGGGGGTTGGGGACACTAAAAATATTAGAGAGTGGCTGTGAGCCCTGAGTGAACTGTGCTCTCCAAACCTGTTAGCTCACTCTGCCTCACTATCTTTCTTATCCTCTGGCCCAGCTGTCCCTTGAGAGCATAGAAAACATCGTGGTGAAGTTGCTGTGGGCTTACAGCCATCACGGTGATGTGTGTCAGCCTGGACTTCTCTTGAGCCTTCCCAAAAAAGCCTCGTGCTAGCACAGCTAGCCTTCTCCACACATGCCATAAGCTTTGTGGCATGGAGCAGTCTGCTTTGTCTTTATCTGCCTGCCTGGGCATCTCCGAGGCAGGATCAGACAGCGGCTGGTAAATAAATCCCATTGTCCAAAGGCATGTTAGTGGTACAAACAGTGTCAAACGTGGAGGTACCCACATGCCACAGGAGCAGGAAACATTCAGAGAAAACGTGCCATAAAAACTGCTGTTGTCATGTGAA
The DNA here is from genome assembly GCF_964211825.1 of Aythya ferina. Classification (NCBI taxonomy): domain Eukaryota; kingdom Metazoa; phylum Chordata; class Aves; order Anseriformes; family Anatidae; genus Aythya; species Aythya ferina. The sequence goes on along the minus strand of NC_140300.1, from coordinate 61,666,950 downwards.
AAAAATGTGGATGCTTCAGCAAAAATCTCATTTTTAGCCTATTTTGGAGGTATATTTTACTTGTAGTTATCATTAGGAAGGGGGCCAACTCGTAGGTGAACAAGTGACAGGCGTTCCTTCCCCCCCTGCCTTTTCTTTCTGTTCAGTGCTGCCATTTCACCCCAGAGGCATAGTACAGCTCTGAGCACTCAGCAGCAGTCGGTCTCTCCACCTGTTTTTTCTGCTTCCAGAGAAAACCAGCCCTGGACTTAGCAAAGAAAGAGTCTAATCCTTGCATTGTGGACTTGCAGATTTCCCCTTTGTCTCCCGCTTACATGCAGGCATGATAGCATGAAAAGAGGCAGATAGCTGCCCAGACACACCCGGCTTTCTGCTTTTTATGGCATTTCCTTAACAGGGCAGCTCTGGCAGTCCAAATTCTTCTGGGGAGCAAGGACCCTTTGATCATATGACTCTGCAGTTTTCTGTAGGCTGAGTGAGAAGTTTTGGTCAGCAAAACCTGCTGGCAGAAACTTTCGTTCAAATTTCAGAGACATGAGGATTGCCCAGCAGTGTGTTTTAAGCTTCCTTGTAAGTGTGGTTACACTCTGTATGATTTTTTCCATGAGGGTCAGTCTGGTAAAGAACACAGCAAGGTCTACACTAGCAGGTGTGTCTCCTGCAAAGGAGGTGTATTTGGGCCAGAGAGGGAAAAACATAGTACACACATGCAAGTAAATGAACAAGAGCAAGCCTGAAAGAGAGGGCAGGCCATAAGGTCACAGAGACTGCTGCTCTGGAGACCTCATCTTTGCAATGTGTTGAGGAAGACATTAGCAGAGGAAGCGACTGTCATAAATCCAAGGTATCATTTGAGCTTCATGTAGGCTAAGAGTAAATGGTCCCATTTCTTACCTGGGGACAAAGCTGTGTGTGGAGTTACCTCATTAAAGAGGTGAGCCTAGCTGCGGGGAATTACATAGTTCATGGCATGTTATTTAACAAAAATATAAATTGTCAGCCTAGGTACTGTCTCTTCTTTGTCTGGAAGGGAACTGAATGGACGTGTCTTTGCTCATTGTGCTGTCAGTGTCAGACACTGCAGCGGTGGGGATGCGATTACATTGAGTAGAGACATTTTTCACCTTAATAACATCAACCAGCTGGAACAATGTAAGTTTTGCCACTGAAGCCATGCAGTGTGTGACCCCAGCTCTCCAGAGCCCTTGTGAGAGGCGTCCCCTTGGTGTGGTCACCACGGACAGTGGCACCCTACAGCATGCTCTCCATTTGCACCGAGCTCCTATTGCCCTAGGAGAGCCCAGGGATATGGTTTACACCATCACATCGAGTCAGATGAGGAACAGCAGGTTTTGTGATACCTTGGATGTTATCATGGGACACCTTGAGATAACACTTAGTACCTCCTTTCCCAATTCCCTTACAGCCTTTGTTTCTTCCCGACATAGCAGCTGATTAATCTGAAACAACCTGGGGCTGGGCCTGGCTTCTGAAAAATGTCTTCACAGAATTTGCATAACAGAGAGCATCTAAAACACAAACCATTTTGAAGGTTGATAGTATTTTAGCAACATATGAATGACCCTTTCTGAAAAAGTCAGCGTTCCTTTTAACCTAGTGTTTTGTCTCTGGTGTCACTTAACAAAATGAGCTGCAGAGTACACAGCTCTGGCTCCTTTCGGTAAGGTACCTGGCAAACAGTGTTCTTTGTCTTATTTCAGTCTTGCATTATTTTTTTTAGGATTTTTTTTTCCCAATATTGTTGTGCAGTGGCAAGTTCTGTTTCTTGGATATTTGGGGATTATAGAAAAAATGTTTTTGTGTGTGTGTGTTTTTTTTTTTTTTTTTTTTTTCTTTTTTTCTTTTTTTTTCAAATTTTACTTATAGTGATTTCTCTTTGGAAAGGTTAGCAAGAGCTATACCAGCTTGGTCTGTACCATTTCACACACTTCTTCAACATCTCTTATGTCTCAGGTCCTTTGTCCTAATTTATTCATCCCTTTGTATTCCTTATGCTCTAGTGGTGTCACTTCAGTTGTGATTTTTGTTCTTACGTTGTTTGTCATACGCAGTATTTTCTGTGACTCATAAACGAGCACTGGCTTAAATTCTCTCCTGTTTTTAGAGCCTATATGTTGGTTTTGTCATCTCTGCTTGAGGAACACTACACATAACTATTTCCAAGGACGTTTCTGTACTAACTAGCAGGAATTCTTAAAAGTCACCAGTAGGTTCCCCCCAAATACTCATGTGCACATCCAACACATCCAAACCAAATTTGGGTGGTGGTAGATTAGGATTACTGTAGGGTCAGATAACCCACCTCAGACCTGCTATCTACCACACCAGGTTAGTGCCCTCAAACCACATACAGATTTTGTTGCTGTTCATAACATGCCATCTGTGGGGCCACAAAACATTCGCCTTTGTGTAAGCAGGCTATGTCCTTATCAGAGCTGACAAAGTTTGTTCCTGTGCAGGGGTTACATGCTGGGACCCAGGGCTAAGTGCAGTTACTTTATTTACACATCTAAGTGCCTCTTGGCTGATGCTGGTAAATTTGTGGTTCTCTGGGACATCTAAAAGCAGCTTTCGTGCTGGAAGGTCTTGCACAAATGCATCTTGGCTCAGCCATTATGACGTTTCCCATTTCTTCCTTTAACCATTTAGAGCTTGAAACCAGTAGTCCTTTGGCTTTTTACAACTGTCCCATCCTAGGATATGCCTCCATTAAGTCCAACTGAGAGTAGGAAAAATTTTATTCACAGGTCATGCTCTCCCACGCTCTGGAACTAGAGCTGCTCTCTTATCATCACCAAGAAATTTACAGAGAGAACAAAGGCATTTTGCTGCTTCCATGTGCTAAAACCTCCAAGGTGCCTGATGTTTCTCCTCAGCTCCTAGCATACCTGAAGTCCCCATGCCACGACCTTACTGAAGACTGCCAGATCGGCTGCTAGTGTCAGGTCAGTTGAGCTTTTCACAGACCAAATGCAAACACAGCACTTCTCATATTCAATTCCAAACATTTTTATTCCATGCTGTTTAGCTCTGTTGCCCTTGCCTTTTTTACATGATCTAACAAAAAGGAGTTTGGGCCTAATGATGAATTAGTGCTAGTGGAGTTTGAACTCATCTTGTTTTTTCAAGTTATTCTTATCAGAGAGGCTGTGCTTCTGGAAGAGGAACAGCGGCTGCTCCTTTTTGGAAAGCTGACAAAAGCAGGAAATGATCTGCCAGCCTTGACAACATCATAACTGAACATTTACTTTGAGCCACAGTGGGAGGGTCCCAGACTCATAAATCAACCCATTAAGCCTTCAGACACACTGTTTTGGAACCTCCTAGTTGTTTTTTTTTTTTTTTTTTCCTTCTTTTTTTTCTGCAGATAATTGTTTTACGGGCACAAGCTTCTTGATATTGTTAAATACAAGAGCAAGTGGTATTGCTCTAGGTCTGGAGTTGAGGCAGCAAGGGTCCTCCCTCTCTAGAAACAAATACCAGCAACTTCAGCTCTGGACATTTATTGACCATAAATACAAACTGACATGAGATATCAATTTCTCAGGAAGGAAGGATGGTCATCTCTGCGTAGAAGAGGCGGAATTTGCTGAACAGGTTTAAGAACTTATGTTGAAGGAATTAAACCTCTTAGAGCTGAATAAGCAATTTCAGAGCAACCAGATGTGTTCAGTGAATGTTGCCTTTCACCTCGTCTCTTCAACAACGTGGAAGCAGATGCTGATATTTCATAAAATGATCTCTTTTTTTAAGAGATCCTAACAGATATTCTGGACTAACCTTTTTCAGACCACGACTATTTTCAGGTTGTGAGCTGGGGCACGGTCTCTTAGATCTCTGGGCGCTGTTGCTTCTGAGTTAGCAGACTTGGAGAGGCATGGGGACTGGGACTTTGTCCCATTTTGCTTTCTGGATTACTAGCAAGGTGCATACAAAGACATCAGGGAATGTCGCCCCTCCTCCCAATCTCGTATTTGGTGCTTTGCAATGAGAATGCGAGCCTTTGTGGGACTGTTCAGGGGCAAAGAAAAACATGAGCCATCAGCACTTAGCATCATTTCAATCTAGGACTAAGACAGCTGGTATTATTTTTCACTGTTTACCCAGCTCTAATCACCTTGGAAGCTTAAGGAAAGAATAATTAACCTACTTTATCTGCTTCTAAAAAGTCAGCAGTACGGCCTTCCCCAATATAAAGCATTAAAATAAAAGCCTGGAGTTGCAGTATATAAAGTCTGATTACTAGGTGTGCCATTTCAGACTCCTGTTGGATTGCTATAATGATGGGTAGCTGCTTGCTCTTGGGGCAACTTTGTGCAACTTGGTGTTCTGCTTTGTGTAGGCATTGGCTGGGAGCGAAGATGGAGTGAGTGCAGCTTAGCAATGCAAAGATACGCCACTGGGCCAGTCCACTTATAGAAAAAGGGATGGAAATGTGACTTGGGTGAAGTGATGTCCATTTAACAATGGAGGAAAATACAAATCAGCATTCTTGGAGGAAAATACAAGTCAGCATTCTTCCTTCTGTACTGCATTTTTCATCGAAACAACGTAGGAGCTTAGCGCTCAGAGAAAGCACGAGCCCGTTTGGTCTGTGTGAGGCTGCGTGAAACTGCTGAAGGAGAAAGATAAATGGTGGCTCCCCATGAAAAATCAAGACCTGTAGAAGTTCCCATTGCTCGCAGACAAGTGCCATGACTAAAAAGGAATCCACTGCTCAGAGAAGCACTTGCTTAGTCCATAAACAAGCTTGTGATGATAAGTGGGCCCTAGAGTTGCAGAGGAACCTGCAGGCTGGCCAGCCTGCAAACTGACAGCCTCTTTCTCTTATCAATCTGGTATAAACCTGCAGAGCTGAAGGGACAGTGGTCTCCGTGCCCTCTGCTCTCTGCCCCTGTGCTTGCAGGGCTGGCTGGTAGGAGGGCAGTAGGGTAGGAACCAGATCATCACCACTGAGCAGAAATGAATTTTCTCCTTTTTTCACAGTTGTTAGGGGGAGATGGGCTCAAGTGTTAGGGGCCAGGATGCCTGAGTTTCCTTTCTGGCTGTGCCACGTAACCACGGTGAGACGAGAGGCAAGATGTTTACTTCTGTGTATTTGCATTTCTCCGTCTGTGCGGTGTGTGCGGCCGGCCTTCCTACAGGTGAGGGGTGTCATGAGGCTTAATTACCATGTGCAAAGCACTTCGCAAAATACATTGCACTGCTGAAGGTATGAAATGTCAATTAAAAGGAAAAAATGAAGCCTTTCTCTCTAATTTTCAGAGGAATGTCTTTGTACTTTGACCTGGTTGTTGTAACCGCAACCCAGAAGATTTTCCTGCTAAGTAGGTGGCGAGAAGAAATGCTTCTTGGCAAGAGAAAAATACTGCCTTCCTCAGCCTCGGTCACTCAGGAATGAGTATTTTGAGGCTAAAAACAGGATCAAATGCTCCACTCTTCTCCTACCCAGCCATGCTGTGGCAGCCCCCAGCTCTGCTCAGCCCTGCACACCCAGGAGCAGGAGGACACATTATAAGGGAGGGTGCCTTGTATAGCAGGACCTTGCTGTCAGTGATGAGATGCAGCATTCAGACTCGGTGTAGCTGGCAGGATGCTGTCAGTTCCTTACCTCTCTGCTTCACGAGAGGTGAGGAATACACTGTAGGGTTGGCCTGCTGCTCAACCACAAAACATTTCTGCCATGGAGGAGATCCCAGGGAACCACAGCTTTGCACCATCCTTTATATATCTCTCTGTTTGTTTGAAGTTGAAGATAAATCATAAGGCACAGGGCCGGAAGCCTTTTACAGCTCATGGTATGGGAATGGGTGTGTGTGGGCGTGCGCGCGTGCATTGCTTCACAGGAAGCCCAAAGAAAGCCCTGGTTGTTTTGTGTGCTTCTGTAAGGAGACAAGAGAAGGGAAAGAAATGCTGAGGAACAAGGAGTTTGGTTTTGCTCTGCAATGATGTCCAAATCTTTTATATTTTCTGTATGCTGCATGCTTTACACGCAGAAGTGCAGCTGGTCACTTAAAGCAGGCTGCAGGTAAGACTTTGATGGAAGTAGGGAATTAAGAGCCTCTTCTACGTGTGTTTAGGGAGACACCATTAATTGCTGGACTGCCCCTGAGAGTGCTGAACAGCCTGAGTGGCTGATGGATCTGTAACACCAAGCTGGGACATCTCATGAAAACAGGTTTTCCTGTAACGTGTTCCTCCCAGCCTCTCCAAATGGTGTTCCTGTTTCTTTACATCCCTTGTGTGCACATACTGCACACAGCACATCCAGCCTGCGGTGCATGTGGGCCACCAGGAAGCCACTGGCAATTCTTTCCAAGGGCTTTTGCCTTACTGACACGGACATGAGAGGGAAAACAAAGGGATAGACTGGGGAAAGCAGAATAGGCACAATGGAAGAAGGGGCTGCAAAGCTACCGCCGCGTATGTCTCAGCACACTTTCCATTGCTAAGGCCTCTTCTCCTCCTTCTGCAGGTTTACATGGGCACCCCCTCCCCTCATGACTACAGTGGGACTAATCAGACAATAAGGATTACCCATGTGAGTAAAGCTTGCAGGCCTAAACTGCTCAATGCTGCCCATACTCAGGTTTGTTCTTCCCAGCCTTGACATAGCCACCTCCCGTCCCTGGAGATGGGCAGAGGAGTATTTTTCAGGGCCCTGAGCTTTTTAGCAGCAGTCACGAGGTTAATGGGAGCTGTCTTCCGACCTTCTGACCCACAACATGCTCTGGGGTGAAAGGTGCTTTGTTCCTTGTCCCAGTTTTGTCTGAGCCTCTGACAAACGGACATTCTGAGGAGCTAAAGTGCTGTTCAAATCATGGAGAGAAAGGCCCAGCAATGTCAGCTTTATTTGGCATTAATGACTGACCCTGAATTTCTGCTTTAGCAGATGGTAGGTTGGATCAGCTCCTTTGCAGTGTCCTACATCTTTTTTTTCCAAAAGTCTTGTGGTCACCTTCACAACCCGATCCCTATCCAGTGGATGCTTGATCAGTTCTAGTCCTGCAATGCTTTGTTGAAAACAGGTAGCTCAAATGAGGGAACTAAGACAAAACTTTTTAAAAAACAAACAAGCAATCCCCTTTGTGTGAGCTGGAGGCAATGAAGTGCTGGATACTGCACTGACCTTGGAATCGGGACACTGGCTTGTAATTATTGCTGGTTGTTACCTGCATTATTGTACTTCCAAGGAGCCCTGCTGTGGGTTAGGAACCCAGGGTGCTTACTGCCATAAAAGCAGAGCAAAAGGCAGAGTCAGGCCTCAAGGCAGCAGAAGTCTCCGGGTATGCCCTGTGGTATCAGGCAGGCCTCATCAGCCCAAAGGGCATTACGGCCATCCTTGTGGCCCTGCAGCCTCCAGGGCTGATTGAGTGGATCATGTTTATTTGCTCTACAAGTGTCCTGCCTGTGATGTTAGAGCACGCAGTTACTTGGCCCAAATACATTCATTTTAGTGGTGACTTTTAGTGTGGAGTATTTGAGATAGGATTTGAGAAGCGCTGTGTGGCAGAGCAGCAGTACTGACCCGAGAGATGCTCTGAAAGAGGCCATTGCAGTCGTGACTGTTGCAGGGATTTGTCTTGTGCAATAGGAGGGCTGTACCAAATGTTTTCCATCCTCTGTGAGATTCTGCCTGTTTCTCTACTGTAACAAGAAGCAAATGAGATGGTCACGTTTTTGTCACAATCACACTTTCCATGTAATTTCCAAAGATTTACAAAGAATTCACAAATAAATAAAGAGATGCCGTTTTAATAATCTCATCAAGGAGGAATGCAGCTCTTTGTGAAGGTACGATATCACTTGTGCCTATTGGGTGTGTGAGGTTTGATCTCAAAGCAACACTCAGCAGAAAGTCATGAGCTTTCCTGTGTGTTTATGCACTGAGCTGCATTCTCTTAATCCCATCTGCATCAACAGGTTGGTGGTATGAAGAAAGCATTTGCTTTTGAGAAAAAAGGAATTTCTTCCGAGATTGTTTTTTCATCAGCAGGACATCAGCTAGCTCTAGCTGTTATTAATAACGCTGCTGAAAATGGAAGATTTGTGAGAAGTGTTGTTAGGTGACAAACACCAGTAGCTATGGTTCTGCAATGGCCAGAGGTGGCATAAGGATCCTTGCAGCTTTCCTCTGCTATACACTGGTTATGTGCTTAGGATCAGACGTGTGAGACCCCATTCTATTCCCAGCTCTGCCATGCATCTCCTGGACGTCACTGGGTGTGTGCTTTGCCTTTTCCTAAAGAAAAGACCAGGGCAAGAGCTAAGCATTATTTTTTCATCATTAAAGTGTATGTAAGAGGATCTCACTTTAATTTCAGAGTCATTAAAATATCTTCTGTCAGGGAACTTAACAGGCAGACATCTTTCATCTAACTTGCCCTTGTGTGTGTGTGCTTATGAGATTTTGTAACAAACTGCTTTTTTTAAGAATGAATAAGGGTTCATCGTTACCATAAGCTGCCCAGGAATTCTGAAGGATCTTATCTTTTTAATGAAAACAGCTCCACTGTAAACCTTCTGTGAGTCCCGAGTTCACGCTGTCACATTTCAGGTTTCTTACACACATTTGCTCTCAGGGGCTAGTGTTCAAAGACAGATTTGCCAAGAAAAAAAAAACACTTGATGAACAGACTCTTGTTTTTCAGTGCACTGCCACACTGGCTTCCCCTCAGGGAGATGAAGAGCGCAGTACAATAGCTGTTGTGGTTGCTTGCTGGCTGAACAAAGCAAACGTAGCTCGTGCTGGAAGGAGGTGGTACATCAAAAAAAAAAAAAAAAAAAAAAAAGAAAGAAATAATTACTTGACTGCTAGCCTTTGTGTCTAAGGCTAAGCCAAACAGGGTTCCTGATGTCCCAGGACATCTAAGAGCCATACATACTGACCACCTACCTGTATCGCCTGGCATGTTGGTAGGACCAGAGCATTAGGTGATGTTCCCTGAAACCAAGGCCCAGATTTGTTCCTGAGGTCAAGGGACCAGCTTGCTCTTTGCCAGATTGGAAGCACAACCTTTCCAACCAGTTTGTCAGGTCAATTATTTAGCAACCTGCTTTGTTTATGCTATAAAACTTGGCTCCTGCATTGAATGTGGATTGCCGGAGGGCACAGGAACAACAGGGTGAGTTGCTTTAAATCCTGTGCATAAACTGCATTAGGCCTTAGAGATGTGAAGAGAAGGCTCCTCTCCAGCTGATAGATTTATTCTCAGTCACATACCTGTGACCCTGGTGCAGGAAACAGGCAGAGCAAATGGGGCAGAATCCAGCCTGTGCATTTTGTTACAATAGCTGGCGGTCCAGAGCAGAAACCAAAACACATTCTGCACTGCTGGAGATTAAAGGCAGGCAGACAAACAACAGGGACTTTAACTCCCCACAGATCTTCCATCTAACATTGTCTTTAAACCCATTAGGGTTTCTCCAACAGAAATGAGGGTGAATTAGAGGGAGATTTTTCTTGAAACCCAAGCTAAAGAGTCTTGAAGATGTTAATGCTCACTTTGGGTGCAGACCTACAAAATTCCTTCTGTGGCAAGTCCCCGTAAATTCAGTGTGAGCTGCTCCAAGCATGGAGGTCATGAGGATTTCCTTACTCACAAGCACTGGCACAGTTAAAGGTAAGCCAGAAATGCATGATTTACGCTTCAGTCTGGCTCTGACCTGTCCCAGAGTCTGGAAATTGCTCCACTCAAAGTCTCACCACCTTTGTTGCTTACTGGGGATTTCTGTTGGGCTGCCCAAGTAACAGGGCACGTTGCCTGCAATCAGGAGTTTCTAACGCAGCGCTAAGTGCAGGCAGATCACTGCAGGCGTGCCGTCTGCTGGCAGTGCTGCCATGAGGGTGAGCAGCAGACCCAGCTGCAAGGCTTACTGAAATCACTGGTTCCCCAGTGGCTCAGTCCTGTGTGCTGCCAAACATTCTGGTTTGATCCAGCTTTTAAGATCAGGATCAGCTTTGAGAATGTGAGTAGATCCACTGAAGTGATCTGGATTACCCGCGGGGGGACAGGACACACAGCCCTGCAGGATCAAGCCCTTGGAGGCCACGTCCTGGAGGAAGGGGGAGAGAGAGGTGACAGCCAGCACTCCTGTCACAGCGTAGCACCCTGGAATTTAGGGCAAAAGCACACTGGACGTTTTTGTTTAATGCCAATCTGCCTGAAGTCCTCAAACTGTTCAAACTGAGATTAACAAAGGAGGCTAAAACCTCTAACAGCAGCTTCTCTCATTTGCTGACAGCAGCGTCAGGCACAAAATCAAATTCTTTCTATGTGTCAGGTAAGTCAAAGACTGCGGAGTCCCCCAGAAGGGAATTCTTGAGGATTTATGTTCCATCAGCGAGATGAGCGATAATTAAAGACTGAACATTTCTTCTAGGCTGGGAAACAAGAAAGAACCTTCTTAATTCCTTAAATTCCTCATACCAGCCTGTAAAATATATTCCATTCATGCCTGTGTCTTGCTGCTTGTTCTCTCTGTGTCTCTTTCTTTAGTATTCAGCCACCTGTTTGTAACCAGTGTCCTGCAGGTTCTCAGGGTGCCTTTCTTCTCCTCCCTCTCTGCCCTTGGTCTTGTTGCTTTGACACTGAGGCCTCGTTGTCTGCGAGAGACAGTGCATTGCAGCCCCCTGGCTTGCCGGGCTGCCGTAACTTCATTCTTGGAAAGTTTCTGAGTTTCCCGGGTGATAAAACATGTGCAACATTTGCTCTGACCTGAATCATTTCTGAAGGCATTCAGCCCTGTTTTGTGATGAAGGTTGCTCAGGGTGGGTGGTGGGGCATGAGAACTCCCCGCAATGGCAAGTCCTGAGAAGTGTCAGGAAGTCGCTGCCCGCACCTTGCGCACCGCAGGGTTGGCCTGATGGGTTTTTTAGCGTGTGCTGAAAAATGCATCAGATGCACTGGGGGGTGAGAGACACCGGCAGGACAAATGAGCCCGTGATGAGTTTGGTTGTCGCTGCCTTCCCTCGATTCTCACCAACAGGGAAAAAAAATGGAAAAAAAGGGTAAAAATCCAAGCCTCAGCTCTGTACATACAGCAGCTATGAAAGTGACGCAAATCCCTACAATTACATCTTGGGATATGTTTTCTACACGTGAAAAAACCTCCAGTTATTCACAGGAGACCAAACTAATGAATCAAGCAGGACAGTATTTAAAACTGTTAAAAAAAAAAAAAAAAAAAAAAAAAAGGAACAGAAACAAAAAAGCCACTGGTAAATAACTCTGGAATGTTGTGAGTTGACTGCGTGGGATTTTTTTCTTCCGCCCTGCATTATTTATCCCCTTAAAATAAATACTACATGCACGATGGGTGGCTCAGGGCTTTACAGAGCCTTACAGAGAGCATTTACTAACAGTTTGCAAGCAATTACTTTGGAGTCTGATTCTGTTCTCATTTATTCTGGAGTAAATGGGAAATAACTGTATGCACGGCATGTGTATTTCCCCTAACTCAGTATACACCAGGGAATAATAAGACCTTGAATGTCTGGCCTTTGGAAAGGTCTTGATGTGGACTTTGGAGATCCAGGCCACTCCAAATACTCTCCTGTCATTTTTTGAAGTTTTTGTTGCATTTCTTGTGCTGAAAGGTCTCCTAGCATCAAAGCCAAAATATTTCCAATCTTAGTAACTTGCTGTCCTACTACCTTTTGAAGGGAGGATTTCAGGACAGATATATCACACGTTCGCCACAGTTTAACTGCCTGAGAGAAGAGGTAGGACATCATCAGAGGTGTTGTCTACTCAAAACAAAACATTTCTTTTTAGATGGAAACTTCATTTCCACATAGAAACACGTGAAAACTTTGGACCAGGATCGTTTAGCAGCCAGGCTCCTGTTGTACATGTTGACTTTGCCTTTCATCTCTGGCATCAGGAAACAGGAAGGCTCGTAGCTAACATTACGCCAAATTAACAGACGGGGTTTTAATGCAGCATCAGTTATGTATGAATACTTGCAGAAGGAATCACAGTCTTGCTTTGAGCAAAGCTTTTGGGCATGCACTTCAGAATTAGCATGAGGGCAAGTGCCTTCTTGAGTTGTCTTGGAAGCAATGAATGCCACGTTGCCTTCATTTTCCCCCAAACTGGCTGTAAAAATAAGAAAAAATGTCTGTGACAGGTAACTCAGAAACTTACCAGGTGTGAACTTTGTCACAAAGGCAGTAAGCAGGCTGAAGAAAGCTGCTAAAGAAAGCTTAGCAGCAGTTGCACGCTGTGATGCCCTATGAACTTGTCGGGAATTTCTTTGATGTGATATTGTGAGGCTTCACATTTTATTGCTAAACCTCTCCAAGAGGAGAAGGAGCTTGTGCAGATCTGTCACTACCACTGCTTTAAACAAAATGCATCACCCAGGTAGAGACTTCTAGAGGAGAAAGATTTATGTGGGGTCTAATGACCAAAGAAAACTTTGGTTTTGATCTTTGGAAGTAACAAGATCTTGCCCTTGAGATGCCCTCCTCTCACAAACCATTTTGCCTCCACAGGATCAGGGTTTTGCTGTGACACAGAAGGAAGAAAACAGGCTGTGTGATGGGAACTTCAGTGCCCTCAGCAAACAGCTGATTATCTGTTGGAAGGAAAAATATGTTTTTCCATCTGGTTATGGGTTGTGAGGCTGCCGAACCCAATTTGCTGAGCAGATTTGTGTACAAGACAGTAGGGTCACAGTCTTGTTCAGCCTCTCATCAGACAGGCACCTCAGCCTCCTGCGTTCAGGAAAGCACGTAAGCCTCTCTGTCACCCTGAGCCTGTGTGTGTGTCTTGTTATTGTGGACTTCAGTCCGTGCTGCAAATGAAGCACACGTACAGAGCACAGACACGTGCTTAACAGCCAGCACTGGCTTCAAGCACCCTCTTGAATTAGGATTCAGAAGTAGAAGCTGATAGCTCTTTCCATTTTCAGGCTGATAGGGTGCAGGAGAAGGTTGGCAAGAAAGATCGTGGTCCTGTTCTGCATCACAGGTAGGAACGGGTCTGACCTGCACAAGGATCCTAAGTGCTGGCACAAGAGTGAACTACTTTGCCTGTGGGATAACTGAGTGAAAAGTTGTGTTGGAAGTAGGGCATCATATCAAAAAGCCAAGAAATGCTGTTTTCTTTAGAAATACAGAGATTGTCAACTATGGCAGGTTGCATAATTCGAGTTTCCCTCTAAGTTCTCTGGTTATCAAGCCACCAAGTCAGTATCTTTGGTGAAATCCTCCGCGATGAGCTGTTCCTGCAGTGAGTCCCGTAGACGTGAAAGGCTGGTGATCAAAATGAAAGGCATTTCCAAGGGACTTGGGCCCCACTGGAAGGCACTGGTAACCCAAGATGTGTTTATCCCAGCTGGCTCTCAGTCTGTACTGAGAATGCTTTTGCTTTAGGATTAAAAGTAAGGGGGTGGCTGGTAGTGTTTTAATTAATGCAGCTTCATTTCCCAGCTGGCCACAGTTTCTATACAATTTGTGTCTTCTGCGTGCTCACATAACTCGAACACTGTCAGTATTTATAACAATCCATGCTTTATCCATAAAACAATAAAAAAGTCTCAGCTGGGTGAAAAATACTGGTAGAGGTGCTCGCTGAGTAGGATGCACTCTTAAAAGAGATGTCACAGCATGTGTGCTAGATCATGGACTCTTCCTTACCATAAAAAGCATTTGAATCAGAGCTTGCTCATGCTTTCGGTACGCAGAATAATTCAGGTTAAGAAGTCAAGCACAACTTTTGTGTTGCAGTGAACTGAAGTTTACGTTGCCTTCAAATATTGTGCTGCCTTCCCAGCTGCTGGAGTGCTTCTGCTTCACTCGTTGTTAGCTGGCTTTCTTTAATTCCGTGGAGTTGCACAATGCATTTCCTAGTCACGTTGTGTGTGCCAAGACCCACGCTTTATTTTCAACATCACGGTTACCTTTGCGACTGCTTCTTAGGATTTCTCTTTATAATAGAAGTGATGGCTTGGTGAACGTTGAAGAGCAACATGTGCTGAGAAATGCCCAGTACTGGCACCACCGCTTACCTGAACTGAACCCCTGGCAGAGGCAGATCCTGCTGCTTCTCCCATGTTTTATGGGAGCTGGCAAATTGGAGCCAAGAACCAGAGCACATTTCATTCCCCTTCCTGTCCAGCGAACTGTCTTGTTGGGCACTATTAGCAAGGCCATGGTTAGCGTCCCCAGTGATCTTTAATCCAGATGCTTGCAGCATTAGCAGCTTCAGAGATGTGTGCGATGAAGAGAAGGGACCATACCTGGGTAACTTGACAGAGCAACTGGCTACCTGGCAGGCAAGGGACCAATGTAATTAAAAACATTCCTGTCTGCAGCACCAGGCTTCTGAATGTGTCCTGGCTGGCTGTAATTAGGGGTGTCGAGCAGATGTATTGTTTCTGGAGTGGGATTATTGGTACCTTGCTTATTGGTACCTTCCTTGCTTCTGGTCCTCCTGTTTTATGATGGCCTGTTCTTTGTGATGTCCCAGGGAGTTGACTATCAGCAGTGATCAGGGAAGGAGGAGAGCAGGAAGCTGTGTGGGCAGGTTGGAGATCAAAGGAGCGCGTTGCCCTGCTGCTTGTGTGCTCTTTAAAGAAAGCATTTTGGATTTCAGCACATCATTACTTAGGCTCAGAGTGGACTGATCTGTTACTAATGTAGTGAGCAGATACAGTGCCCTTGCATGGGGAGGGGAAAATAGCCATGAATTAGCAAATACACGGTGTAGCAGGACAGCGGGAGGGCAGGGCAGAGCTCGCTTGGGGAAATTAGCACGCTTGTCCCACAGCAAGGTCCCCCGAGCAAGCACAGAGGATTACTTTAAACTGCTGGATTACTGCGAGCTCCTGCGCCGAGCCTGCAATGTGCTTGCACTTTCATTTTGCTCAGCCCTGTTGCCCAGCCCAGCCCAGCCCTACAGGCCAAGCTTTCAGTAAAAAAGGGATCCTTATCTCCTTTCCTTTTCCAAAATTCCTGAACGCCTGAGCAGGGCTCCTTGAAGTCAGTGGGTTCTGCAGACCGCTTTGCATTTTTGAAACTCAGGTCGTGAATTTAGGCACCTGCCTTTCAAAGGTCTTTATACATTTTGCAGTGCCTCTACTTGCCTATCTATAGGACCTGTATGTCCAACAATTTGTGCTTGCTTCAGATCCTGGAACAGGGGGAGTGGCTGAAAACTCCCATCTTACAGGAAAATCTCATTTGATTAAATGTGGATGGGTACATGATGGCCCTAACTGAGCCAGTGACCTTCAGAATTTAATAAGGAATGAAATCATTTTCATAAACATTTTATGGTTTCCCTGGTGAGAAAATTAATGATTTAATTTGATAGGATGGTACCAAATATGCACAGAAAGTTTATCATGTGTGTATGTGATGCCGTAAGGTGACCTTTCCTCATAAGGATTCCCTTGCCTTCCTTTCTCTGGATTTCTCCTCTGTGGTTTCTTTTCCCTTACTAGTTTCAACATCCTGCTCCTTGCTTTTTCAATCTCTTTCTCTTCCCCTCTGGTGTAGGTGAGAAGCAGCATCAGAAAAGAACGGGGGCCAGAGTTACAACAGCTTTTCCCCAGTCGTCAGCACTGCACTATTGCTCCGTGCAGGGAGGGAAGGGGCTTTCCCAGGACTGCCTCTCATCGCTGGAGGAGAAGAGGCAATATTGGAGGAGGCAGTATGGGAGCCAGGAACGACCAGGCTCTTACCCAACTCCAACTCCTTTAGTTCCCAACGTAAGGGCTGGGTTGGGAGCACTTGTAGGTGTGGTTGTGAAACTGGCAGTAAAATCTGTTTCCAATCTCTCTTTGTGAATATCAAGAGATCACACAGGTTGGCTGATCAAAACCAGAAAAGGTGTGAGAACTGCTGTCTTGCCCTGTTTGGTTTTATTATAATTTCCTGAGGAGCCGCGACTCTGCCGTGAAACTTAAACAGCAGCTTTTAAAATTAGGTATTAATTAGAACATTTCAGGCCATGAAGAAATTGTCAGTGCGGGGCTGGGACAAATCATCATTCCTCTGTGCAAGTCTGCGAGGCTGCACGGATCTGCTGGAGCACCTGCCAGCTCGGCATCCCTAAGACATGGGGGCCTCCCGTTAGCTTCATAACGGGTGGCGGTGCTTCTGTAAGGGGGAACAAACAAGTCAGCTGCTCACTCTTACATGCCTCCTGCTTTTCCTTCCCTGTTTTAGTCACCTTGCTCTCTTTTACTCTCATCTCACCAGCTCAGTGCCTGCAGCAACGGCAATTAGCGCAGTGTGAGCATACAAGCCCTGGCTGTCTGACTCCTGGCCACTGGAGCTCTGTCATTAGCGGCTGCCTGTTAAAAGGGTGAGCAAGGCTGGCTCCCTCTCCCTCCTGCCCCTGGCCTGCCTTCCCATGCGCAGCCTCACCTTCCCCGTCACAACCTGCAGCGCTGATGGTGAAGGCGCTTCGTTCACCCTCCTCGCTGACGGCAGCCTCACGATGCAGTCAAATCTGCACGCGCTTAAGAAGATCCTGGCCTTCTGGACTGCGTCGCGACGGTGCGTACCCCAGCACCACGGGTGTAGTGAGCTTGGGTTTTGGTGATTTTTACAGCTTATTTGGAGTTTTGTGCCCCATGTGGGCACACCAGTTCTTTTGCAAGGTGCTCCCTGGCAGGTCTTGTGCTGTGGCTTCCTCATCTTGTTCCCTTTGGTGCCCATTGCGGGTATTTCTCTGCTGCTACTTCTGTCTCTCTTCCTTGTTTTGTAAGGGACTGGACGCTCAGAGACGTGGTGAGCTGGGACATTGAATTTTGCAGTCGCCTCTCATCCAGGTTTCTGTTATTTTCTTCTTCCTTTAAGCATGAAGCTGTATAGGTGAGCACAGGCTTAAATCTGTTGGGCTGAGGCAGCCAGCAGTGCATAGGAAATGGCATTTTTTTGTGAAGCAGTTCCAGCCTACCCCAGTCCACCAGCAGCAACGTGTGAATGGTCCTGCCGATGTGCCAGTTTGCTTTCTTCATTTACCTTGTGCACGGTCCTGCAAAGACTTTGCAGTCTCCATATTGTGGTGGTGTGCTTCTGCTGTTGAATACCTTGTCACGGGTGGTGAGACAGTGATGAGAGCAGCACCTCGGCACATTGGGAGGTAATTGCAGGTGGGCACGGGATCACTCAGACAAGTCCTGTGTTCACTCGTTTTGAGTGTTTGACCAGCAACCACGTGAAGTGCGCAGTATTTGCTGCCTTGCTGTTGCTGTGTTTGTTCGGGGGGCATGTGGCTCAGTAGCTTGCTGAAGCACGAGAAGCAGCAGGGAGATCTGGTTTTGAGACCCAGCACAGCCGGGTCTTCTTTGCTGTCTTTCTTCTAGAAAACGATCTGCTTGGCCTTCCCAGAGATGCAGAAATTGCCACGGTGGTGCTACGTGTTTCCACCCAACAGCAGTCAGTACTCAATGATGCCAGGTGTGGAGCAGCCTTGCTTTATAGCAGTGCCATAGCTTATAATTCAATCTTGACCTTATAAAATGACACTACTTTCCTTGGGGTCCAAGTATTTGGGAATTGACATACACCTGGCTGAGCTCTTAGATGAACGTAATAGCCATGACAATCCCAAGGAAAACATCACGAATTGCGGCTTAGACATACATAAAGCCAGGCATTTTTATTTAGATGTCTAAGATTTTTGGTGTTCTACTTGACTCTAGATTGAGTCATTCTCCCCCACTTCAAGTGGGGAGAATGAGATTTGAGTGCTTCATTTTTGTTATTTACCTTATGTGTTAAGTGTGAGTTCCTCTGCCTGGCCCGCTCCAACGCAAACAAGCCACAATTTCTGTTAGCGATGGAAGCTAACGAGCTTAATTGCCAGACAGCACAGCGTGCCTGACGTCACGGCATCGCAGCATCGGCGCTGTGATGCTGAGCTGCTCCTGGGGCAACCGTAGCAGAGGGCTTTGCTTCTGTCAGGGCACGGGGCTGAATAACAGCCATGGGAAATGGCAGGGGAGGTTCTGAACCTGCCACTGCAAAACGGCTGAGCAAATCAGTCAGCACAAAGCGGCAAGACCTGTCAGTGCCCCTGAGAGGTTGATGCTAAAGGAAACTGTTGCCTTCCACTGAACTGAGCCTCGGCCTTTTTTTACAGGGTGTTAGCCACGTTTTTGCTTTTCTTTGGCAATTTGGAGCACCTGCAAGGTGCTCAGAGCTTGGGGCCAGCTCTTACAAAGGATGCCTAGGAAGAAGAGAAGGAAATTGTTTGCAGCCAGACTTTGCTGCACCACCTGGGACAGCACCCATGTGAAGAAAGCATCCAAACCAGGCTTCACAAAGTAATGTTGACCTAACTAGGAGCAAGAACAAGCCCTTACAGTACACATTGCAGGAGTAGAGTCTGGAGACGTAGCTGAACAAATGTTTCTCTCCATAATTTCAGCAACACTGAAATCCATCGTGTTCAGGTGTGTAAACCACAGGGAGATTCATACGTGGCACTGCATTCAGAAGTGCCAGGGGAAGGCTTTTGAGACCTGTTAACTTGTAGATACTGACATGGTTCTTACAGGAGAAGCAAAACTTTATTCAGTTGTATAAGGGAATGTAGAGACTTAAAATTTAGGTCTGGAGGTTTTGAAAGTTAAAAAAATAGAGGTTAATTTAAGTGTGCGTTTACTTGTGTGATAAGTGTAGTTCTCGTCTTAGGAAGTAATTGGCGAGATGTCTCATAGAGGACTAATAACAGGGCGGGGAAGACAGAGTCATAGTTCTGTGGAATACTCTGTGTCCTCGGAGCGTGTACAAACAGTAACTAGCAGCAGTGCATGACACGGACATTCCCAAAGGCTTGTTCCTGTTCAGTACAAACAGGCAACCCGCAGGATTCCTATTCATGGGAGAGAGTTCAAAGAGCGCAGCCTATTCCGAGAGAGAGCAAGAAGACTTTCCTAAGGGAGCTCATAGGATAACAAAAAAATAATTTCATGAGCATCTTGGAAATGTCTCAGACCGGGTTCATTGCTGGAGAGCAGAGCAGGATAATGCGATTCTGTGCTTCTGCACAGCTGGTCGGTGGCACATCAGATCTATTTTAAGAATGTACTTGGCCTGCAGACCTGGTGATGATAATGTGCTGATCTGAATCTACCTTTGCTAGCTTAGAGGTTTTCACTTCCATGGTTAGTAGCTGCACTACGTTCCCGTTGCTGTTCCCGTTCAGTGCAGTTGAGGTTCCCTTTTCCGTTTGGTTGATTTGCACTGTAGTTGTTTCTGGAACTGTGTGTGAGAGAACATGGGTTGTCCTTCATATCGCACAGTCTCTCGAGAAGATTTTGAGGGATAGTAAGTACATTTTGGCGCCCAGACCTGTTAAATTCAGGCAAGTCTCAGGCACTTGCCTTTCCCTGTTGTTTAAATAGTGTTCTTCCTTTTAGGGAACAAATTGGAGTAGCCTTGAGCCCCTGTCACAGAGGTAGGGTCCGTGTACACAGCAGGAACTGGGATCACGGCTCCCACCTTCTGGCAGAGTTAGATCTGGATCTGAAGCTTCACACTCACGCTATCTTTCAATGCCTTTTTCTTTGTTTGCTCAGGCACCGTTCAAAACTTGTGTCCCCATTTTTGGGTGACTTCATGGTGACTGTGTGCCTGGTGGTCAGGGTGCTGGGATCCTGCCAAAAGCTACAGAAGCGGTGGGGCACTCATCATCATGAGCTTACGTCAGAGTTGTGCAAGCAGTACTTAGCTGCAGATTACGAGAGTGCTCCTCACTCGGTGTTAAGCTAAATGCCTTTAGTGTGTTTGATGGAGAGGGTGGGAGAGAGAACAGCAGCAAAAACACACAAAGTAGAGCAACTCTGAAGCAGAACAAACCAAGAGGGCACGTTAAACCTGGAACATGAGCTTGTAGGCATGGCACGCTATGTATAATAAATATGAAACTGAGCCCAAAGAGGTTATGATGCAATTTAGAAGTGTATCCTAAAAGAACCTGAGCTGTGGGAATGCACTCACAGCTTTATCGGATAGGTTAATGTTTCAGAAGTTTTCGTCCACAGGACAGAAGCCGTGGACTCACCACCAGGTTGTAAGGAGCAGCTTTCCCTATGGCTGGCTTGCTCTGCAGCTACCCCAAAAAAGCAGCTGAAATTTAAAACAGTTGGAGGCCAGGTACTGCATTTATGGGGCTGTTTGTGGACACATACCTTTCCCTGGAGGTGTTAGAACAGCAAATACATGAAGATGGGGCATACTTTCTTTTGTTCTGTGCTCTGGTGGGTCTGCCCCTCTCCACTGGTTTCCCTGAGCTTTTTGAGTAATTCAGTATAAATTACCCCACATTTAAACAGCAAGTTAGATGTTAGATGTGTCTCATCACATTAGGCTACTGACTCGCACATGGACATGCAAGCAAAAACTCCATTTGTTGGTTAAACCTTTATAAAGCCGTTATCGTGGAAGTGACCATTGACCTAGAAATACGGCAGCTGCATCTCTGGCAGTCACTGCAGTAGCCTCTCGGTGACCTAATTTCTCCTAGCAGTGAGCGTCATGCTGCACGAGCCTGAATCCTCCTTAGTAAACGTACCAGCAAATGCTTCTTGCTGCTGAGTTTTCAGAGAAGTCGCAAATGAACTGGTGAAATGGGAGGAACCGTGGTGCTGATAACTGCTTGGGTAAATCTGGCTTTATCTAAGCCTCGAAGACAAGAATGGTTCAGTTGTGAGTGCGGATTTTCTAAGTATCTGAACGGCTGCTTTAGATTCAAAGGACCAAGTTCTCGTTTTCAGATTCCAAATTTATGAGTTTGTACTGTAGGTTTTTAAGATGCAGAGGGACAAATAAAAACTAGCCCAATTTTCAGCCTTTGGGGCAATGTCTCAATGTTTCCTCTGACTTTGCTGCAGTTTGCAGAAGTGGTGGTGCATGGAGCAGAGCAGAAACTGGTATCCTGCCTGCTCTGCAAGCCCTACTTGTCTGTACACAGATGCCTCTGATTTCCATTCTGCATCTCTGTTAGCCTTGGCAATAGCCTTCCTTTTTTACACATAGCTATTAGCCTGACCTTATCTCTGCAGTTAACCATACGATATGTTACGTGTGTCCTTATGAAGCCCCTGATGAAGCTGTCCAGCCTAACCAGCACACCAGGTTAGAGGGTATGAAATGGAAGCCCTTGGGAACCCTCTCTTGTAACCCTCTTATTTTGTTTTAATTATCTATTTTTTTGCTTTCCCGTTTTGGTTTATGTAGGGCAACAGTGACATCCATTGGCCTATTAAGCTGATCAGAAGTGCTGGACAAACACCACCACGTATTTACTCAAGGTGGAGGGCTGCGCTGGAGGCCTCCAGCACCACGGTTTCTCATGTAAATACCAGCTGCTTGCCTTCCCCTCTCCTTCTGTAGCAACCTGTTTGCGTTCTCGTTTCAGATACTGACTCTTCATCCCTGTTAGGGTGAAAACATGCTTTTTAAGATGTAGCTTAGTATCACCAATTCCAAAAATTACAATCTGCTTGGTTTTAACTGCTGCATCCTTTCTTGAAGACAAGAGAGTTTGGAAGCACCACTTCAGAGAGAATTGGAAGAGACTAAGACATGCAGTGGAGGAACTGACAGCAGGAGGGTTCTTTAAAAGAAGTGAGCAAGTGATTCAAAGTATGAAATAATTAGAGGATTCAGCGACATGCACAGAAAATACTCATCTGGAGAATGAATCTGGAGGATTCCGATTTCATTCCAGACAAGAAACGAAGAGCTCAGTTTATTTTGAACTATATAAGTAAATCAGTGAACATTTCCTGCGGGCCTTTCATTGAACAGCTCCGGTGTCTGTTGTACGTTTTTGACCAGCTGTCGTTTCAATCCCATTCCAAGGTGAAACAACCCGTGTCTGAAAGGGAGTCCACCTGAGACACAGGATTGAACCTACAAGTAAGTCTGTGAGCTCGCTGTCCTTGCCCCACAGCACGGTGCGGTTGTTGCAGTTTGCATCTGCAACAAGGTGCAGCCTCTCCCTCGTGACTGAGGCAACTGGAACTTTACCCAGCAAGGTCAGCACAGGGTTTTTCCCTTCCAGCATCACCAGAGATAGAAGAAAAATGAAGATACGCTGGCGCATGTAGTCTGACTTGGAGTCTAGTTCATACCTCTTAATTAGAAAGGAAATGCTAAGTGCTGTGGTCCTTCGGAGCAGTCATAACTGAGGGGAGCTGTAGGTACTGAACATAAGCTCTTCCCTTCATTTTGGCAGCTTTGTGTCAGTCATTGTGTCCACAGCACCTGAGATGAAGGATCTTCTCTTCCTGTAGATTATTATTTCCAGCAGGACAGCCTAGGAAACTTATTTAAGCGATGCTCAGTGTACTGAAGGACTTCAGGCTGCACTTTGTGGGTGCTTGGATAGCAAGCAGGAGGGAATCTAATGAAGAAGCTTAGCTTCCTGACCCTCCAAACTGCAGCCTGCTGGAAATGTGTTCATCCAGCTTATGTGACATCAGAGTCTTTCCTTCACCAGCATGTCTCTCACATTGCCAATTCCATAGTCGCACAGCTTGCAAACCTTTCTGCTGGATATTTGAGATGCTGTCATCTTACACAGCTCACTCCAGACAGCCTCTCCCCTTTTGATATCCTGTCTTCTCCCTGCCTGACTTTGGGGACTTCTCTGCTCTCCTTGCTTTCCTGCCTCTCGGTGGACAGATAATGTAGATAATGTGTGTGCACTATTGTTACATTTCCATGGGCTGGAAGGAAAGCATCATTTCTTTTTTCAACTCTTATTCATTCTGTGGCTGATTTCTCTCTCTCACACCCTTGCTCTGCAGGTGAGCTGCATACAGCATTGGGGTTTACAGGAGCTGATGTTCCCCAGCCATTACCAAATGCTGGAATTTCCCCAGGTTTTGACTTCTTTTTGCCTCTTGAGTTCTTTTTCTCATTCCTACAGCGTGTGGTTTCATGGGGAGTGGCTGTCTATTGGCTCAAGTTTCTTTAACTATACTTTGTATATGTTTTCTGTGGTCAGGAACCAGGACCCAGCGCCAGATAAAATCCTGCTGTTTGTGGCTAACAATGGATAACATTGTTGTCCTCCCAGACATTTGCATAAGAGATATGAAAACAGCCCCATTCATACCCGTCTGTGACGGGGCTGGGTGGCAGCAACTGCTTTGAAATTTGAGGTGGGTTGTTGCTTGATTGCATAAGGTGGCCGGCACTGCCACAGCTTTCCTCAGGCCGCAGGTGCACCGGCCTTATCTGTGCTGTGTCTGCCTGCCAGCAGCGGCAGAGCAGGGGCAGGATTCCTACTGCTGCTGCAAAGCTCCTGCAGTCCCAAGGAAACGCGTGTCTCATCTGCAGATGTCAAAAGATGGGTGAGAAAATACTGTCATCGTGCTCCAGAGCAGGCTTAGCCCCATTTGCACCTGTAAATTCGGGATGAGTTAGGAAGAAAAACATTTCAAATGCCTTTTGGTAACCAACAAGCCAGAAGGTGGCTTTCTTTTTGTATTTTTACGTTTTCCTATAGAGAGTATTGACGTTTCATTGGAAAACAGGATAGCTCAAAAGTGCAGTTGTGATTATGGCACCACGCACAGCAAAGAGCGCCCCAGCCTGATCTGACACCTCCGAGACCCACATTTGTGCAGCCTTTCCGGTGAAGACAAGCAGGGTTATCACTTCAGGTGTGCTTGTGGCTTGGAATGAAAGGAAGGCTTTCTTTCCCAGTGCTAAGAGGACCCAGGGTTAGTGCTCTCCTGTCACATAGGGACGTTGTTCTGCGTGTTCAGAGCATCCTGTGCTGACTGCTCCTGTCAGTGAGGAGCTGCCAATGCTGCACACTCAGGTACCTCGTTTTGCTTTGCCACTCCACCAAACTGGCAAAATGCAGCAGGTTTGGGGCAGCAGGGAGGTTTTCATGTGGAAAATGATCTCCTGCATGGGGTTCTGCTAGGAGATACTTTACGACCTGCACAGGTGTATAAAGTGGCACGGGGTGGCCCATTTCTCTGCCCTGCCTGTGTACCCCCTCAGGTACCCAGGGTGCCCGGATGGTTCGGTGCCGTGGGCTTTCACTGTAGCAAAGGGAAGGAGATGGACATTTTCTCTTTTGCTGGGCCTTCACATAGTAGAGCTGCTTGCTTGTTTTCAGCAAACAATGCATTATTACTGTCTTGGTGAAAGGAGGAAGGCAAAATTAAAAGAGAGAGAGAACATCTTATGAACCTGCTGTTCTCAGATCTCTCCGATAAGGACAGTTCCAAGTGCGTGAGAAGTTTCCTAGTCTGAGATTTATTTACTTCTGAAAGAAAAGCCACCTTCATCTCATTATTTTATTTTCAATACAGGTTTTAATTTGGTGAGAAAATATCTTCCCCATAAAGAACCTATTCTGCCTCATTAACTCCTATAAAAAGCATCCTCCCCAAGCTTGAAATGTTAAAAGAAGCATAAATTAAGGCTAAGTTTGTTGTTTGCCGCTTTAATCAACAAACAACCTTAAAAGGGACCCACAAAGGCTTCTGTAAACTAAATTTATTAGTGAGCAGGAAAACAGGCCTTCAGCTGCAGCATCCTCCCCTTCCCAGCCCCATGAATTTGGAGGGGGGTGGCTTTTTGGAGGGACTGGTTTTGTTTACAGGGGTCTTACTCTCTTAGGCAGGTTGTTGCGGTCCCATGGATCTCTGTCAGACTTTTGTGTTGCAGCTGAACTGAAATGACTTGGGACAGAGTCTGTTAATTAGGTCTTCAAAAGCCGCCTCCATTTGTTTCTTTGGTGTACAAATGTCCTTTTTTCCTCTTTTTCCCTAAATCTTCTTGTCAGTAGCTAAGCAGAAGAGAAGAGCTTTTTCACAGCAAGAGAAAACGGCCATCCTGGCTGCCTTCCTCTCCGGGAAGCTAGAGGAAAATAGAGCTACCCATCTGTTTTTCCTCCATTCCTCTCCGTGGTATGTTTAAGAAGCCTTCCTCCATTTCCTCTGTATGCTATTGTAATTATCATCGTTTATATTTGTTTATATCAGCAGTATCTTACATCTTAGCAGTATCCGTACTCCCACAGAGTGGTGCTCAGAGTCACCGCTGTACCAGGATCCTGGGAAAAGGTTGGGGATGTAATCTAGAAAGCTTCAATACTTGAGGACAGGATAATTGCTTAAAAACATTAAGAATTATCTTTCCTGAGCCAGCACATATGAAAATATGATTTCTTCCCAAATTCCCCTTCAGATAACAGTGAACTTCCTTCCAAAGCTCTTGCAGTCAGATTCATTGCAAATTCGAACCAATTTTTCACTGGCGTTATTTGGGAGCAGTGCCTGTGAGAAAATTCAGTAATGGATTTTGTTGATTGCTGCAGGGTTTGGACTTCCTCACTTCTTTATTTCTTTCACAGATATCTTAAGTACACTCTGAGATATGCAGTGCAAAGACAGAGCCAAGAAAAATCGCTTTTGTACGCTGGAGAAAATTGCCTTGACCCATTAGAGAGCAGTTTCTGAGATTTATCTGAACACCTCCTCATCTTGCAGGAGTTAATTTGAATTGGAGACGAGCCAAGACGGGGAGTTTCTCTAAATTTCCCCAGGCTTTTATGGGCTTGGCTTCAAATGGTCCTGGCACCAACCAGCTTTTGGTTCGGCTTTACAGAGTCCAAAGGCAACTGAGCGAGTTTTGCAAAACCTGAAACTCCCCTGGAGTTTTGCTCTCCTCTGATTGATAGCCCTGGCTCCAGCCCTTCCTGGCTCCTGCTCTTCATGGTCTGTGGATAGGTCAGCGCTGCAAACAACTCCTCAAAGGAAATCATCCTTCTTAAATGCAGCCCATGTCTTATTTCAAAAACTAATTTCCTCCCTCTGTCCCACGCCTCCCCTTCCTCCACCAGCAAACGTGACACAGGGCTCGCGTTTCACACCAGCTGCCCAAGCAAATGCACAAACTGACCCAAATTTACTGTGGCCTGGCATCTGCATTGACCAGAAAGTGACATAACCGGTGACATCAATTACCAGCCCAAGACAGTTTCCTTTTGGGGCAGTTGACATTGTCCTTTCATCCTCCAAACACGATCTTTTTTTCCATCCCTGTGAGGCAGCTGTAGCCCAGCTCTGCGCCCAGCAGCTTGCCAGAAAGCAGAGGACGGGAGGAGGGGAGTGCAGGTGAGGGGCAGCACGGCATGCCGGCGCTCTGTGCTGCTGCAGGACCAAGCTGCTCTCCCAGTGGCATCGCTGGGGCACTCAGGGCTTTATTTAAAGAGGAAGAAGGAAGTTTTCTCAGCTATCCAGCTCCCTGGGAGCGTGGTGCTTGTGGAGCATGGCAGTACCTGGCAGCCAGGCGCCAGGCAGCCTGCGGCCAAGGACCTGGAGGACAGCAGCCCTGGATCCTGCTGCTGAATGAGGGGCAGGGTCCAGGAGCATCGGGGTGAATGCAGCGTCCTAAAAATGCACTGGGTATTCACGTTCTCTGCAGCACCTGGGCTTTCTCGTTCCACCGGATAGCTGATATTTTTCTTTAGTTTGCTTTTGAACCTCTGACACGTCTATTAATATTTATTTCCCTTTGTTTTTTTTTTTTTGCTGTTGATGTGGGGGTTTGGAGGTTTCTTTGTGGCGACCAGAAAAATGCGAGAGAGAAAAAACTCCCAGACAAACGTCTGAGCCCTTTGTCTCCCCGCAACACAGTTATTCCTGTCATTCATGGGGAAATAGCTGGGGAAGGGAGGTATTTGGATTTATTCATGACATTAAATTGAAAAATGTGCTTGAGTGCTCTGCAGGTCTAGGGCAATTGTACCCACTTAGCACGTACATGCATTGATCCTGCTAACAGGCGCTGGCTCAGCTCGAAGAAGCAGGCTGTGAGGCTGTGTTTATTCTTCCATCTCCATTACCAAGTCCATCAGTGACATGAACTGAAGCAGCTAATAGCTTGAAAGCCTCCACGACCCTCAGAAAATCCCCCCATCTGCACTGACGAGGTGCACAGCTAACCTTGTGTGGTCCGCTGACCGAAAGGCTACATTTTATTTCAGAGTGGCCGCTGCCAGCGAGCAGACCGATGGCATGCAAAGCTCCAGGGCTGGTGCTCACTGTGACCTGGGAGCTACAAGGAAATTGCTCGCCAGCTTTCAGTCTGGCTCCCGTTACTGCCGGATGAGAAGGGGCAGTGGGATGGGCAAGGTTTTCTCTGCACTCGCTGAGCACCGTTAGTCTCACCCATCTCTGTTTTATTTCACTCAGCTTCTAATTCAACTTGCAGCAGCTGGGAGAAACACATGGGAAAGCCATCGGGGCACTGGAGAGGCCAGCTCTAGTTTCTCCCATTTATCTTTTGAGTCAAAGGACGTACATTTTCAGAGGTAGTGCAGACATGACCAGGACTGAGGAAAATCCACTAGACCAATGACTGCAGTGTGTTGAGGGAGATTGTATGACCTCCACTCTTGTGTTCAAATAGGATTATACTGCCATCAAAAGAAAACACCAAGCAAGAAACCAAAACCCTGCAAAAACTGTTAGGAACATTTTTCTTAAAAGGGGCAGGAGAAAATTGCACAAAGGCAAAAGTGAGCTTTTAAAGCTGACACTTGGCAGGAGGAGCAAGTGTCACCCAGCAAGATGTGAACGTGGCTTTAGGTGTGAGCAGAAGGTTTTTATTCCCGGTAAGGTCAGTGAGGCATCTCAGCTGAGACACCACCACCACCACTCTGCAGGGCCAGCGATGATGCAGGTTGTGTACAGGTTGGCTGTGTTCTGCAAGGGAATCTCTGTGCATTTTGGGAAGATCCTGCCACCTAACACAAAGTGGAAGAGGTGTCTCTGATGCGGGAGAGGCCCAAGGTGAGCTCTGGACAGTGAGCACCTCCTCCATGTGGCTGTCCATCACCCAGAGCTCCCTGCAGCACCGCCACTCCCCAGCATGGATGTTGGCCCAACCCACACCTGTTTTGTCTGGAAGGGAAGCTGTGGTCATCTCTCCAGGGTGATAGGGCTGGAAGTTGGTTGGAGGTTCCCTTTTGTCAGCTCTATGTGCTTCCTGTGGTCACACATGGTTAATTTCCACTTGGACTGGCTGCCTGTCATCTGCCTGCGGGTGAGTACCTGCGCTATCATAAGTACATAAGGCCTAAATACATACTCTCAGGTTATGGGAAGCCTCAGGTTTATGTTTCGGGTGGTAATTTTTTGTTGTTTTTATCACAGAAGGACAAATGATCATGAGCTTTTATGGTTACATCCCAAAAAGGACTTTGTTTCATTGCCTGGTAACTTCTTGGAAACTGTTTGCTATGTGGTATCTCTGAGTTGCTGGCCAAGATGCAAAGTACAATTAAACTCTTTCAAATCCCAATAAAACCATTTGGAATCATTTTATGAAGCAAATGATTGCGAGCCCATTTGGCGCCTAACGAAGTGAGTGATCCTGAGCGGGTGACATACACTGATATGGCAAACCTGTGTGCCACATAGCCTTCCAGCTGGAAAGTGAAATCATGCGCAGGAGATGTGATAGCAAAATGATGTTTCCAAGCAAAAGCCCCGCAGGCAGCAGATAATCGTGCCTGATAATGTGACCAGCTTTTTAGCTGAGCAATGGGTGTCTTTGGTTCAGGTCAGAAAGGGACCCTTGTGTTGGGTCCACAACCCTTGCCTGCAAAGCAGACCGAAGGCAGGTGTCGCAGTAACCTGTCCTCGCTATTAGTACCAGGCCGTTTAATCTTGTGCCCCCAAAACCCCAAACCTTATCTTTCATGTCCAAGACAGCAATTCAGGGCTGTTAAGTGTTTAACCTATTTGGATGGTGCACCCCCTAAGATGTGCATGGGAGGAGTACGTTGATGACCCCGGCTGGAAACCTGGTGTTGATGGCCCTGTGAACTGCGTGGCGTGCTCCAAGTCATTTTCTGAGGCATGTGATAGCATGCCAGGTTTTATAGAAAAAGATGTTTTTCACTAGGAAGCACAAGTGGAAAAAACACAGGCCATGGTACTCTGCTGTGAGAGGTACCGCGTCAGACGGTGGGTTTCATAAATAAGATTCACAGCTAACATTTCCTTTATAACGTCACCTGCCATTGCTCTTCCGCATCTCCCAGTGTGTTTGTCACAGGCTCTTTGATTTCTGCGTCTCGTTAAACATTAAGCGTTGTGTTACATTATGAGTTAGCAGGTAGAGGAAGAGATGTCAGCATGAGGAGCAGCACTGGCAGAACACCGTGTCTCCTGGTACGGATGCACCGGTGCAAAAGGCCATTACGTCACTTTTGTTTTATCTTGAGAGTAGGATATATTTGTTCAGGTAAGGCCGGCAGGAACCATTTTAAGCCAAGACAAAATAAGTTACTTATGAACTGAAATAAAGTTATCCTTGCAGCCGTTTATGATTACTTAACGGTAGGTGAGGTGAAGCCAGAGCCTCTTTCTTATGAGGAGCACGTCAGGGAGTGGGATCCTCTCGCTGCTCTTACAGCCTCAAATTACAGGCACATCTCCTCCCTCTGTAAAACAAGAATCTCTGCCTCTATCAGACAGGCATACTTGTGGAGGACTCTTGGATATTCCTGGCTAAAAGATCAGTTATAGGCCAGATACGTTGTGATGAAAATAAGTCACCTGCTTGGGGTTGAACAGAAAAGGTGTCTCTCTGGGTCAGCGTGGCGCGGCTTCTAAGCCACAGCAAGCAGAGCTAGCGGGCTGCCCACGCTGGCTGTCCCCGGGGCTGGCAGCACGGTACCACCAGGAGCCGGTGGCACAGGGCAGGGTGAGTGCAGGGGCTCCCAGGGTGCCAAGCTGGGCTATGACAGAAGCCAGGGTAGGGCTGGGGCGGGCGAACAAAGGGCAGAGCAGGGGCTCGGCTAGCAGTGGAGCAGTTTTGCAGAGCCTCCATGGCTGTTTTACGGGTGAGCTTCATGTTTGGTGTTTCTGGGGCCTCTGTGAGGCACTGGAGAGAGAGGGAAGGGGTGTAGGAGTGGACCCTGCCTTGCTGCGCTTCGCTCTCTGCATGTGAACGCTCCCTCCCCAGAAGGATTCTCCAGATGTGATTGGAAAGCCACCTTCTTGCTCCGGCTGCACGCACACCTCTAGGACCACGGCATTCAACTGTCCCATCCATCCAGAGAGCAAACAGGTGAGGGCTGTGGTGTTTTTAGGGTCCTGTTGCAGCACGTTCCCCGGAGGTAGTCGCCAGGCATCCTCGCAGCTGCAGCAGGTTTGCTGTGTGCACGCTCCGCGTGGCGGTTGCCTGTTTCAGGGGGCAGTGTAATGTTCTCGGAGCTGGCGTGGCTGGCAGGTGCCTTGCAATGAGATCCAGGGACATAGCCTGAGAAATGTTATCACCAGCTCGGAGTGGCCCACAGACCCTTTAAAGCAGCTAAGAACAGAATTACATTCAAGTGTAACATTACCAGCCGACGTCTCTCTTTGTGCATCTGGAAGGAATGTGACCCGCAGACCTCATCCGTCCATTTATCTTCACTGCAATTTTCTCCTCTGCTTCTCCTGCCCAGCAGATCAAAACGTCCCTTTTTCCCATTCCCTGTGATAATAATTCCTTTTTAAGAGTGCTCTCTGCATGTTCCCCTGCCTCACCCAGCCTCCTGTTCCCTGCCTGTTCAGCTCTCCCTGCCCATGCAGGCACCCCGGCAGCCCCTGTTCAGGCGCGTGGATTTTAGCTCCAAACTTCAGCTGTGTTCTGCCTCTCCTTTGCCCAGCAAGTGGTGGGTGAGTCGCTCCTGCAGGTCCACGATGTGGGAATTCAGGGGCTGAGAGCTGCTTGGTTCGTAATGAGTGCTGCTGCGTGCTTAACGTGGAAGAGAGAAGTTCAGTTTGAGTGAAATACAGATTACTGTAATTTTTATGGGAAAGTTCAAGCTGTCATTTAACAATCACAGGGTTTTTCCTTCCAGAGGTCGGTTTAGGTACAAGACATGGCTAAAAAGCCAACGGCTGAGCACACAGCAGTCGGCTCCAGCCTCCTTGGCATGGCCCTGCAGCAGGTGGGAGCCCTGCCACTGGGAGACAGGCAGGTTGTGATGCCACGGCAGCCAAAACGTCTCAGATGTCCCCGTGCTCAGCAGGCTGCAAACAAACGAACGCTGTGTTTGTGGTGAGAAGAAAAGCGCTGTGGTGCAGGGCCCTTCTCCCGCTGCATAGAGCCCTCGCTCTTGGCAGCACCAGGAGAAAAACCGCGCTGCCTGCTGTAGGATGCGGCCCGTGGCAGTGAGCAGATGGAGCCCAGAAGGGTGCTGAGTGAGCAGCAGTGACCGGAAAAGATCCTTCCCTCGTTTGTTTAGTTAGGGAGGACTCCACCGGTAAATCCTCGGGGTGAGCAATCATTCTTCATCTCGGTGTTTGCAGAGCACCCGGCACGGTGGGGCCAGGTCAGTTCCTGGGCTTCCCCACCTCAGTGGCAGCGTAAATAAATAAAAAAGCAGGATATGAATCGAAGGGGGTGTTCTGTATAATGCCACTGCTCCCTAGCCATGCCCAATTCCCACCGGAGCCTCTAGCCTGGGTAATGCAACACCAGCATATCAGGTGCTCAGGGCACTGGGAAGGAAACCTGTTAGCGACGTGGCAAAGGAATAAGGCCCGTTCTGCTGGCTGCAGACCTAGCCCCAAAGCCGGGACAGGTCAGACATATGAAATGAAGTACTGATTGCCCGTCACAAATGTTTATTCATGACCGTCCCCAAGTGGAAGCCCATTTGTGCTCTGGCTTGCTCTAAGAGTGCAGCTGGGAGCCCCGAGTGTCCCCACACACAGACTGCCTTTACAGCAGCGGGCGTGCGAGCAAGCTGCGCAGTGGGGATAAAGCGAGGGGACAATTACCTGCAGCTCGGCTGAACTCTTTGCGAGCATTTCCTTTCTCTTGGCAAGTGCTGTGTCGGAAACAGGCGGTTCTGTCCAAAGAAGCCAAAGGGGCAAGAGAGCAGAAATAGCTAAAGCTTGGTGATACCCAGGCGGAAAGGAGAGGCGCATGAGAAGACGTTGTGCCATGAGTTAGGGGGATTGTTGCCGAGTTTAACTGGAGTGAAAAGCTTGGCTGACCATGATGTGATGCATGCCTGTATTCAGCTGAGAGCCACTTCTCCAATCCTTTATGTTCTCGTTGCACCAGCGCTTGAATTAGCAGCGCTCTCCTATGGGCTTACAGAAACATGAAGAATTTCAATCCTCAGTTGTTCTTGATGGGACGAGGGGTGTGGGTTTTTTTGATGTAGCAGTAGCTGCTGCATTAGCTCTGTTCTAGTGGTAGGGAGGAGGATCAGAAGGGCAAATTTATGCCTTTGAAAGAGGAATCTGATGCAAATGAAACCAGCCCACTTCACCCTGATTAGATTTCATCGTGTTGTGACTTCAGAATGCCTTCAGCATCCTGGCAACAAGGGCAAAGATTTGAGAAATGTCCTGAAGTTAAAAGGACACAGATCCTATGGATTATCAGTGTATCCCTTTTTTTTAAAAAAAAAAAAAAAACACACATCTTTACTGTTCTTTCAGCAACTTGAAGCGGGCGTCAAAGAAAAGTATTCAGCAGACAACAAAAATAGCCGGCCAAGTGCTCTCCAGCAGTGACCTGATCCTGTCTCGTGTGCTGCGGAGGGCGCGGATTCCTTTGCAGTTACAAGCAGGCTCCAGGCTGGAGACAGACTCCATTTCAGGCTAATTTAAGTAAAGTACGTGATGATAACTGATGGCCCATGCACAGCAGAGTTATAATGGGTACAGGGCCCCCGGTGCAACATGGCTACATCCCAGTCGTGCTGAGATAGTTTACATTTCCCTGGATAGATGGGGTCTACTCTGTGCTGTTAGGCATCACTCTAAAAACTATTCTACAGCCCTGATGGAAAGATGAAGCCATTTGTCTTCACAGCATTATCCCAGCTGGGCAGGGAGGAAGGAACCATGTGGTTACACAGCTCACGAGCTCGTCAGGAGTGGATTTCCCAACATTTTGTACTCCAGTGTGTTAAGGGTATGTGCTGGTTGTCCTGGTTGTTTCGAGCAGATGATTAGGTCCCAAACAGAGAATGAAGAGCATGGTGGCAAGCATTAACAAGGAACAAGAAGATACATTGCTAAAAGAAGACCTAAGCAGTATCATGCTAACAAAACCAAAATCTTGCCTGTGCCTTATGTTTCTCAAGCGAGGGGCAAGCATAAATACAGACAGCTTCACTGAGCTACATCAGTCAAAAAATCTGGCACCACCGTTGTGTTTCACCCAACATGAACTCCTTCTTGTGCGGACAATGCGGGTGAAAGCCGGGTCCTTTTCTGGGCTCTGATACAGGCACCTTCAGGCATCACCCGGAGTCACCTGGGCGAAGTTTAGAGGGGCTGGTTCCCTGCTCTGCTGTGTGGCTGCACACGTGGTGCTGCTAACACGCCCGACAGGACGGGGTATACCACCACCCAGGGGCAGGAATGATCCACAGGGAGAAGGAGAAGCTGCAGTATTTGAAGTGGCTCTTGTGGCTAAGGATTTTACCTTTTGAAATCGTAGTTTTATTTGTCTGCCTTCCCGTGCAGATGGCTTTGGCCTGGGAGCTCTCTTACTCCATGCTGGTTTGAGTGCTTAATGCACTGGAGTCCAGACCTCAGTACAGTGCGTCAGGAAAGGGAGCAGAAAAGCCAGCAAAGTGTCTCCAGACCAGAGAGGTGTGTGTTGAGAGGTAGATTGAAAAGTAAACATTTTATGGGGCCCGGTAGCTTTGTTGTGGAGGATGGCAAACCGTCAGGCTGGAACCTGGCGGCTATCACTCTATGAAGTACAAAAGGAGCTTAGTTTCTAAGTGGCTAATGAGTTTACTACCTTGTTTCTGTCAAGGGTTTTGCAGGGGTGATGCTGATTAATGTGTCATGCCCTTTCCCCAAGCCTGTCCCCTTCCTCTTCCATCTCACCAGGCTCTGTCTGACACCATTTATTAGGCTACTTGTCCCTGACTTGTGAGGAATAAATATTGACACTGATGGCTGCTTAAGAGGATTTGTTTTTGCTATTCGACCTGTGAAAGAGTTTGGCACTCCTCACTCAAAAGCTGCTCTGTGTTTGGGACTGGCTCCACCCAGACTTAATTTTGGAGGTTATTTTTTGTTGTTTTTTTTAATGAGGTTGATCACAGCGTGTCCTGTGCATGAGGAGAGGCTGCGATTAGGGTTATACGTTGCTCCCCTTTTTCATATTGGCACGAAGAACAAAGATTTCCAGACTGAGCCTATGGATCACTGCATAATCCTAGCAAAGACGTGGCTTCCTTTGAGACGGTGCTGCTGTTCACGCTGGAAAATAATAATTTTGATACAATTTTTTATTAACTGGGGCACGTGAATGGCCTTTTTCTATTTAGCTCTGGAGGGGTGCATCAGATCACGGTCTGTAGCCTGAAGAGCTCAAAGCAGTCTGCCAGTTGGCATTGCAGAGGGTGGTCATCCTCTGCCGTGGCTTTTTAGTGCATTTGGAGCTGCTTTAAGGAAAGCATTCTGTGCAGTTTCACATGCACTGGTTGCAGGTGGAATTTTTAAAATGCATCTTAAGTGGCTTGTTAGGAAAGTCCCATTAAAAGCCCACAGGCATTTAGAGTAAGTGGGCTTTTCTGAGTTTCCAAAGAGCTATGAAAAATTCTGCATCTACAGAGTAGCACCTGTAACAGGGACTTGGTGTTGCTGGGAGCCCAGCAAGATTTGAGACATCTCCCTGGAAATCAAAACCTTACGGTGATCTGTCGTGGGATTTCCCCAGCCGGGCTTGGAGGTAGTGTGCCCCAGTGCTACCCAGGGACAGCATCACTGGGGCAGACTCTGAGCTCATCCAGGTGAGTGTGTGAGCATCCAGAGTCCCAACTTCAAACCTTGCTTTGAGCCCAGGGGATGACTTGCGTCTGGACTCGGGCTCGTTAGACCAAAACACAGGAGGTGAGGTGATGAGGGAGGGTATCCCAGTTGGCAATGCTCATAGAAGAGCTCCCACTGCAACTGGGAAAGCTTACACTGGCAACTGGGAAAGCTTTTGTGGCTCCTGCGTTACCTTCTCGCCCACCTCCGTTCCGTGCTAGTCGTGAGGCTGGAGCCCACTTGTCTTTTCCACCCTTACAATGCTTCCCCAGCCCCTCAAACTGGAATAATTGCTGTATTGGCACTTCCAGTTCCCTCTGGTTTTCCCCTCCCTCATGCTTTCTTTTTCAAAATCAGCTGCTCCGTGCCTGTCCCCCCAGACAGCCCCTCGCCAGCAGCTCAGGAATGCGCGGTGGGGCAGTGGGGGCACTTCTCCTGCACCCCTGCACCAGGCTGGCTTCGCGGGGCAGGGGGCAGGTGGCCAGCCCTTGCCTTTGTTTTAGGAGCTGCAGGTGCAGGGGGCCTCTCTCGCTGCTGGGGAGGGAAAGGCGATTCCTCCTTCGGGGTGGTTTGTGTGAGCACAGTGGGGATGCTCTGGGGCATACGCTGAGCAAGGGAGATGAAGGGTTCCTCCCCTCTGGCTGCAGTCCTCGTCCTGCTCCAGAAAAGAGGATTTTTCTCTTTGCTTTTCTGTGCATCAGTCCCTGAGACCTGCAGGGCTCTGAACTCTGTGCGGAGTCATGCTCCAGGTGATGCAGAGGTTCTGTGTTTTGGAAAGCAGCTGGCCAAATCCTTATCTCCTCACTCAATCTCTGCTCATTTCTCACTCAGGCAAATCTCCTGCTGAAATCCTGAGGAAGTAAATGCACGCTGTGTTGAGTAAGGGATTCAGTCATTTGTCCAGGAAGAGTTGTGTGAGTGGGATGGAGAAGCAGTTCAGTAAGAAGTAGTTCCTATTATGGGGATTAAATGTTGCTACACCCATGAAGGTGATTTAGCTCTTTAAAACTCACTCCACCCCTCCAGTTACTGCAATTAAAATCTGGCACACCAGGAAGCCCTGCAAAGCAGTCAGGTTAGAGGGCAGAGAGAAAACTCAGCTGTAGACTTGAGTTGGTTCTTGATGCTGAACATCCACCGTGCCTGTGACAAGTGTGGATGCGAGGCTTTCTTTTGTCCCTCTGAGCAGATGCCCAGATTGTCGCTTGCTTGGTACCAATCACTGAGACCAATTTTCCAAAAAGCATCTCAGCTACCATTCCAGCCTTTCACCCGTATTTTCAAAGGACAGCTGCCAGGGTAAAAAGCCGGGTTCCTTGGAGTGCGTGTGTATGCAGGCCAGGAAGAGAGATCCAGCTGTGCTGGCGGAAGAGATTAATGCCCTTGCTTGCTCATCAGTGCCAGAGATCTCATCCATCTGCCACTGGAACAGTTCGTGTAAGCACTCCCTTAATCTTTAGCTTAAAACCATTTAAATTGCTGGTCTGAACTGACCTAGTTTGTTTTGCCTTCAACGCATTAGGAAACCCTCACGCAAACCACTGCACCAGCAGATCGAGCCTGGCCCCAGCTCCTACGCTGGTGGGAACGGTTCCCAGTGGAGCTGGTCCTGCCTTTCAGTAGGACCTTTCTTGGGGCCATCCCCCGGCTGGATCCCAGGTGGGACACAGGCTGCCTGGCATGCCCAGCCCTCCCAAGGACAGCCCTTCGGTATCCGGCAAATGTCACTGTTCTGAAGGGTGAGTGTAACACAGAAATTCTGGAGAAGATTTTCCTGGGTAGTGAATCTCTCACTGTGAACATCGCTTCTTCAGCATGGAGGCTTGTCTTTTCCCATGGAAAGGGCTGAATTTTATAATCCTAAACTGGAAACAGGTTCTTGCAGTATATGAGTATGGCTCTCGCTTCCCTCTCATAGCTACCTTCCTTTGTAGGAGCTGCAACTTTTTTTTTATTTACACTTGTCCTTTACAACTAGCTGGTGCTTTGCTTTGTATTGTGTAAGAAAAGTTAGAAGTTTTAATTTATATTAAATGACTTCTGATCAACATGATTCAGCATCAGAATCTCCCAGGTCACGTGCAGATAACTTTATTGTTTTACCTGTGTGCAGGGGTCATGGTCCTA
The DNA here is from genome assembly GCF_964211825.1 of Aythya ferina. NCBI lineage: Eukaryota > Metazoa > Chordata > Aves > Anseriformes > Anatidae > Aythya > Aythya ferina. The sequence goes on along the minus strand of NC_140300.1, from coordinate 61,630,008 downwards.
CAACAGACAGCTGTGTTCCTGAGCTTCTCCCCGCGTTCTGCAGTACATCGTGCTCACCTGAGGTACCTCTGACCAGCAGGTCTGAGCGCTGCTGCACCCGGAGAGAGCTGATCCCAATCTCTTAGGGCCAGGTCCAAAAGGTTGTTCCTAAATGAATCCTGGTCCTGGTGAAGAGGGTTGAAGCTCTGCTTCCCCAGGCAAATCCCATGCCTTGTCCAGAGGCCAGTGTGGCTTGCTGTGTCCAAAAATCTCGTGAGTGGTTCATAATGGTCTGTGCATGCTCGTGAGAGTCCCAGGTGTAGAATTGAATGAAAATGCCATTTCTCTGTAATTTTGCTTGTGTTTTGACAGAGTAAGTAGGTAGGCCTGTTTTCTACGGGGCTGAAAACTTGGTGAGTGCAAGGTGCAGGGAAGCATTTCACTTGTGGGGAGAGCTGGGGTGCAGAGCAGATTGCTCTCCACTTTGTGTGGATGCCATCGTGATGCTGTTTGGCAGGCCGAGGCAGTTGTAAGCTCTCATTTCTCACCTCCCAAGAAGAGGAGGTCTCCCCTGAGCTGGTGGAGTGCTGCTCAAGTCAGCACTGGCTTACACCAGAGAAGACCGCAGTCCTACGCTTCCATTGAACTACATCCTGAAATGCTACTTTACAGAATTAAGCCACAATCCTGGGAAGATTTGGGTCAGAGCTGCACAGAGAGCACTTTGTGCAGGAACACCAGCAGGATGTAAAGGTGCTGCAGCATTGGGCACGTACCGGTGCCGGGCCTGCCGCTGCTGTGCCAGACCTCAGTTGTGTGGACATGGGCTTGTGCCCCAGTTTGCCTCTGAGCACCATGACGCTCTCCTGGCATTACTTTGGCTCCGATTGAGAGTGAGAGATGTTATTATGTTAAAATGGGTTATTTTAACTGCAAGCTCTTGGGTAAGAAGGAGTCGCCTTTTGTTATCTATGCATGTGTACATCCACGCATGGGGGGCTCCAGTGCCTGGACTGGCTTTCTGGGTGGTACCACAACACAAGCAGCAAGCCATACCTCACTATAACCACCAACTTCTATTACAAAAAGCCAGGAAATAACTAGGGATAAAAACTCTTTTTATTATTATTTTTTTTCTTTCCAGCCCTTCAAGTTATTCCTTCCAGCTAGGGCTCAGGTCTTTTTGGCAGGGCCACGCAGGGAACTGTGCGCTCCGGCCACCAGCTCAGCAGCACAAGAAAAGACTCCGGGCTGCAGGGCGGCGTGCCCAGCTGCCTGCCTGCACGCTCGGTTCACACACGCTGTCTGAGGGAGAGCTACTCATGCGAGGCAGGGGAGGGCCCACATTTCAGAAAGCCTCGAATTAGGGTGTCTTTAAACGGGTGGCAATCGCTGGGGTCTGGGTGCAAGGAATGCCTATTATCAAACCTAAAGACCAAAGGGATCGCTGCATATTGTGGACCCAAATGCAGCTGGCACGGACCAAAAATGTGCATGTGAGTGCCTTTCTAAGTACCCAGTAATCCTCCAGGGCAAAATGAGGATTAGGGCTCTCTCACAGACAAAGAGGGAGTTCATTTTCTCAAAGGTGCCTTGGCCAATACCAAATTAAGTGAGGAGCCCGAATGAATGTGAATACTCCTTTCAGATCTCTGCTTGCAAACAGGTACAGTGCAGAAGCAGCTTGTTTGTGTGGGTCTGTGCAAACACAGCGTGGCCAGATTGTGGGATTGAGGTCAGGTCAAATAAAACCCATCCAATCTCAGAGAAAAGGGAAAGCCTGGAAAGCAGTGGGCAAGTGGAAATAGATGGTATTGTACAGACAAAATCCAGTCTCTGTTCACCAGATTTTTCCTCTCTGGACCTGGAGGTCAGTGCTCATTCTCTGCCTTTAACTGGAAGTTGGTTAAGTTGCAGTTAAGTGACGAGCCCTCCTGGAAGGAAAGCTCTAGGTCTGATTTCATTCCAAGTGAGTTCTCAGCCTATTTTTCCCTGCCCTGACACACCGTGTACTCAGCATGATTGCGTAGGAGCTATTAGATTGAAGGCAGTGAGTGCTCAAATATGAAATGTATTCATGTCAAATGTCCCATCCCATGACAGCTCAGTGATTTCTTAGCCCTTTAGCTTGTCTTCAGTAGTGGTCGTGCATCTAGAGGAGCGCAAGCCGCCTCTGCTCTGCACTGTTCCTGGAAAATTCCTTCTTTTTCCTTTTGGTGATTGGCTTACAGCATGAGGATCAGCTCTACTAATCCCATCTTAACAGATAATCAGCACGGATGTCCCTGCGATGCATAGAAAAAATATTTGCATTTATGTATCTCAGAAGCAGCAGCCAGCAGCGCTGTGGTTTTGGGTCGTGTATTTTTTTCCTCCAGCTTTGCAGACCCATCGAAATCCAAGGGGTGGACATTATTGGTTCTGCTTGGGACGTGGATACAGCTGCAGAACTCTCCGGGACAAACATCTCATTTGGTCCCAAGATTTCCATGCTCAGTAAGCAGTCCTGTGATTTCAGACCTGCCTTGCTCTGCGTTGGGATGCAACTGAGTCCTTCCAAGGGTTTCCCCAGGCAGGGCCTGGTGCATTTTGAGGTGCCCATGAAACAGCCTTCAGTTCCTTCTCTGCCTCATTAGACTCTGGACGTGAAGCTGGGTCTCCAGGTCCTCCATCTCAGGTGAGTGCTCTAACTTGCAGGTTAGAAAGCTCACACGGGGCCTGAAGGACTTTTCCCAGCAAAAGCTGCAGCCCAAACTGCGTGCTCTCCGAGGAAAAGTTTCACTTCCACAGGCAAGAATTTTTTTGATGGAAAAAAACGTTTTTTCCGCGCATTTCCAGCTGGCGATGGCTTTGTCTGGCTCCCAGGTCCCTTGAGTGAGGCTCACAAACCTGTGCAGATGTTGCAGCTCCAGGGGAGGAGCTGGGCCTTTGTGCTGTGCCACACAGGGACGCTCCCACTGCAGCTAAAGGAGATTCTGAAAGCGTGACGGATCTGTGGATTACGGGCTATTTCTGGACCAGCCACAGGAGGTAACAAAATAAGAAATACGTAAGCAATCCGGTCTTCTCGCTTCAGGCAGAGCAGGAGGATCCGCAAAACAGCGTGCCCACCGGAGAGGGAAGGGCTGGAGCCCGGGATGAGCACATTCTCCCTGCCCTCCTGCAGCACTGCCCAGGGGAACCTGCTCTTTAACAGCGTGGAGAAGGCAGAAGGGCTTCCTGTTTGCCAGGAGATGGGGAACTGCCATGAAAGCAGCATTTTCGTTCACAAGGAGACGTGATTCCAGCTCCTCAGCTGCCGAGAGCTCGCCCGCAGCCTGCAGGATGAGGATAGCCAGAGGTGAAGCTGCCCAACTGTCCTTACCTCACTTGGCTGAGCTGGGGACCTCAGGACGCCCTGTGACATAATGTAACGCTATCGGGATAAAACCGTGGTCTTAACCCCTTCACCTCCCTCCTCGCAGCGCTGTCGGAGCCCAGTCCTGCATTGTTGCTGCTTCTCCTCGTTTCTGTGTTTGTGCTGTGCTGTCGGCTGCTTCTGTAGTGGAGGAGGGTTGCCTCGTATGTTCCCCTTGTAGACAAAGGAAAAAGTATTAGGTAACACCTAACAACTGCTGTAGAACTTGGAAGAGGAGTTCCTTGCTTTATTCTCAATTTCAGGAGCATCAGCAGGTGAATTAGTTTTCTAGGAAAGCTTTTAATTCCGATACCGGTTAGAAACACTCCTGTTGGTCCCAAATGATTAAAAAACAAAAGCCAGAATTTGAGCTTCATCCTCTTTTCTAGGAATAACACTTGGCTTAGAAATACTGAGACATTAAAAATGACTAAAGCTGTCGCTTGTGGATTCGAACCTGTGGGATTTAGGTCTTTTATTGCCACGGCAGGAAACTTGGAGTTAGTTGAAAATATAAGTCACCGTGACTCCAAGAGGTGGAACCATTAGAAAAATAGCTATTATGAAGAGTTTTAAAAAGAAAACACACAAATAAATTTTATATATAGTTCCAGGTGCTGTTTATGGATGATCTCAGCCCTGTCCTAGACCCATACCTGGAATCACAGACAGCTAAGCAGAAAAGCAGCGTACAGGATGCTAGTGCCGACGGAAAAAATGTCAGGCTCATGTGCTGGAAAGCACGCTATCAGCAGGGAGACTTCAGCAGCTTGGTTTTGTGTGCCCTCCCTGTGTCAAATCTCTCCTTCAGGAGCTGTAGCCAGAGAGCTGAGCCTACGCTGCAGTGTTTCATCGGTGAGAGCAAAATGGTTTGTGCCACTCCCGGTACTCGACTGTTTTATGATACCTGGAGCTTAAATCTCTGAGGCTGTTATCTCTGCAAAGCCCGACTGAAATGGGGCAGCAGGTCCAGCCACTGTTTTTGGGGGATCTGCTGGGCAGAGGCACGCACCCGCACCTATCGACGGGGCATTGGGTTAGGAAATGATAAGGGAAATCGAAAAAGGTGAGAGAGAAAAGCCGAGAGCCTGAAAGGTTAAGCTAGATGCTAGGAAATATGTGAGGTATGCAGGTAATGGGAGGTCAGTGCAGGAGGCAGATAAGGCGGCCAGAGGAGGTCACAGTTGGTTATGGTCAAAAGCAGGGGAGCTCCCTAAAGCGTGGAATAAGCTCTACAGGGTCGTGACAGCTCGGGCAGGGCACGAGATGTCGGGTGGCAGAAAGAGGCAAACCAGTCTTGTAGGGAGTGGATGAACGAGCCACGTGAAATAAGGCTACCTCTGCTTTCTTGTCGGGCTCTGAAAAGATGCTGAAAAATAGGGAAAAGCTTTGCAGATGCTTAGTTCAGGAAGGGCAGGGGAGGTGCTGCCTGGCTGGTGTGGCACTGCCTGCTTCTCCTGCTGGCTGCAGCTCCCTGCCAGCACAGCGCTGGCTGCGCCCTGACACAACGAAACTCCTGGCCTGTAACGCTGGGCTGCAGCTGGCTGTAGGCATTTCTTAAAAAGGCTGAAGTCTGTAGCAGTGAATTCATCTGCTGAGGGTGGAACATAGGAAAAAAAAACCACCCTACCAGGCCGTATTTTTAGATGAGGGAAAAGCTGAGCGGAGCGCCTCTGTACAGCCAGTCAGTAACATGTGGGGTATTAAATACCAAAGGCACCGCTGAAGCAGCGAGTATAAATAACAATTCGTAATTAAACAAGAATTTTTTAGAAAAGGAAAGATTTCAGAGGCAGCTGCCAGCCTCAGGTGGGAGGTAAAGGAGACTTAAATAGGCTGCTAGCTTTCCTGTCTCCTGCTTGCGAGCTTTAGAAACAACATGATAACACCAAGAACAACTGCGGGCCACTCCTTGCCGGGAGACTTTTTAGCTATGCAGTTGTGAGGCGCTTTGCAACGTCCCGAAATAAAATGCAGCCCTAAGGACGATCCCAGTGGGCTGGGCGCCCTTGCAGGGACGGGGCACGCCACACCGCCCTGCTGCCGGCACAGGCTTTTGGAGGAGGGATGCTTGAAGGAAAAGGGGTGAGTAGCAACAGTCCAGACACAAGGTAGGCTCTGGGTGTCTCTGCTCTCATATTGCCGCTAAAGAAGTCTCTTTCTAGAGATGAGTGTGGGGCAGAAAGTGGTGAGTGGAGGAAAGGTGCTGGGTTTGTGGGTCCGCTGCATCCTCCGTGGCAAAGCACCTGGCACTGCGTGCATTTCCCTAGCAGAGGGATCCTCATCACTTGCTTTCCCCACCGGGCTTGATTAATGGTGTTATTTATAGACTGCCTGATTAGTTTTCAATGTCTTAGCGAGCCCATCGTTCCACACAGAGCTCAGTAATTACGGTTTTTTAAGTGGCCCGGGAAGAAACTCCATTGCATTTCCTTCTTACCCCCAAACAACAACCCCGGAGCCCATGCAGGCACTAATTAATGTTTCTTTGTCTCTGACATAAACCCCGCAGTTATGCATGCTGGCAAGCTGGGTTTTCTCCCTGTGTGAGGGGAACACCCAGGCTGCTTACCCTCCTGCTGCTCCGAGCCGCCGGTTGTGAGGTCTGGGTCTGCGTGGATCCCTGTGGGGATGCTTGGAAGCAGCACTTTGGGACAGCTCTGCTCGCAGTGGAGCTTACGGAGTCTGTGTTGTCTCTTGCTTTCTTCACATGTTTCTAAAGCTATAAAAAAAAAAAAAAAAAAGCCTTGAATGCTGAAAGATCACTGGGCTGTGGGCATGGGGAGGCTGTGTGCGCTTACTCCTCTGTCTCAGTTTCTCCAGCTGCTGATTTTTTTTTTTTTTTTCTTTTGCGTTAGGCACAGGGGCAATTCCCCAGTCCTAAATATAGTTCCTGGCTACCTCTGCGATAGCTGGCTGGAGAGGAGGCAGGAGCAGCTTCACGTAGTGCAGGAGCACAGCTATCGTGTAGCCTGGGAGAGCCAAAGTCAGCTGTGCTGAAGCAGAGCACCTTCCCCTAGTGACCCTGCTGGTAAAGCAGAGGTGTAAGGAGTGGTAGTTCCCTGCCTGGGAGCTCAGCAGGGAGGCCAGGATTTACCCTGCGGTCAAGACCTGCCTCTGCTGAGGTCCTGTCCCCTCTGATGGGATCCCACCACGGTGCTGTCACTGAGACACCCCATCAGGCATCAGGGCGATGGGCAGCAGCCTCGCCACGGATCCGAGCTGTGCTGAAATGCTCCCAGGGGCTTCCTGGGGCACCTTGCCACGGAAATCTCTCCTGAGCAGTGTTGTAGGGGCACAAGTGCTGTTCTCTGTGGCTGGGACCATCTCTGCCGTGTTTCAGTACAAAGCCTGAAAAGGGGCTGTGTCCTCTGATCGCTACAGCAGTAAACAGGTTTCATCTGCAAGACCGTATACCTGTTAGTATGCATCAACTGTGTGTGCAGGGTCTTTTAAATCCTCCTTTTATCTGTAGCAGCTCTCCCATCCTTTGTCTTGCAGTTAAATCTTCTCTAAAAGTTTGGGGGATTTCTGACGGTGAACTTGTTAGGCAAGGAGAAGCGCAGCAGTTCGTGGTCCTGGCACATCCTGGGGAGCAGTAAGGGAGGTTGTGCCCCTGCCGTGCCCCACGGCCAGTGCTGCAGCAGGAAGGGGCATCTTTACGGTCTGGTGAGAGGCTTGATGTTTTATTTGAACATGCATGGGCCAGTGCTACCCTGCTCTCCATGTCCCTGACCCGTTGCATCCATTTTACTAAACACATTGGAGCCAGATCTGCATCGCACCCAGCAAGGTTTAGCAGCGGGCAGAGCAGGTGGCACAGGACAAAGCAGAACAGAATTTGGCATAGAGAGAAGAAATGCAGCTCAGGCAGGATTTGGGGTAAAATAGGGATGGAGAGAAGCAGGGTAAGCAAAAAAGGCCACTGTGGAGCAGTCGCTTTCCCTAATCTAGGTGAAAGTGCCGCTGCGCGCTCCCCGGCTCTGTCTCATCCGCAGCGCGCGGCTTAACATTCCTGCCTGGCACGTGGGGCTCGGGGAGGGAGCGTGGGGGAGGACCGAGCCGGACACAAAGACGGCCGGCCTCTCACCGGAATGGCATCCAAGCCATCTCAGCTATCCAAAGCCCCAGATGCCGGCATGTGCGCCCAGCCTGCAGCCCGCTGAGCGCACAACAAGAGGCAATTACGGCACAACTCGGCCACTGCAGGCTGAGGGAGGCACGGAGGGAGGCACGGAGGGAGGCACGGAGGGGGCCCTTTCAGCCGCGCTTTTATTCGGCTGTGGGGGTTCCTCGAGCTGGCAGAAATCGCAAGGCTGGCCCACGTCTGGGTGCTAAAAATGGGAGCAAGTGGGAGCAGCGTGCCTGCGGGAAGGAAGGAGCTGAAGCGCACGGTGCCTGTGTGACTTCTGCACGCGCGTGGTGAAGCGGGGTAAATATTCGTTTGCTAACTGGCTGGAAATACCCGTAGAGGTGGGGATAGACTTCTCTTTCTTGCTGTCACCGTGCGGACCTTTCTCTCAGCTTTTCTCTCGTGTGTTCAGGGCGTTTGTAAGGTGGTTACGTGCGGGTAGGGCACATGCAGCCCCGCAGCCCCTGAACTCCACGCACAGGGATTTTGAATCCCAGCATGCAGATGCAGGGTAATGTATTTTGTGCCGTGGATGCTGCAGCTGAGTTCCCTCCTGCATGCTGAGCATTGTGCAGCTCCTCCAGAATGCTTTGTGAGGGGCACTCGCAGGGGCTGAGCACTGCCTAGGTAGAAAGAGCAAAGCCTGGCTCTTACAGCCTGCTGGAGCAGTGACAGAGAGAAGAAAAGGGCTACAAGTGGCTTCCTGTGACATTTTCTTTGCACTTTTTAAAAACCAGCCTGATGCCCCTGCCTCACCCCTTCTGTGTGCGTATTATCGTCTTCTTTCTTAAAACACTTGTTAATGCAGGGTGCAGAGATGGAGATTTCTGTGTGCTGATGCTCACCTGCCTTTGGTTTCTTTCGACAGGGACACGCATGCAGCGAAGGGATGCACCAACCTGTCTCCCAGCCCGCTCAGGCCAGACCGCGTGAGCTCTGACTTTCAGCCCAGCAGAACCGCGTGGTCAGGGGGAGTTAAGCTGCGGCTGAAGACCAGGTGAGAGCGTGTGCATCCACGTCCCTGTCTGCTGCCTGTGTTGGGTGGCTGCTGTTCTCGGAGAGTGGCTGGCAAACTCTGCTTCCCTTTCCTGGGAGCGAGGGCAGCAGCAGTGCTGGGCTGGAGCAGGGTGAATCTCCAGCATCTATGGCGTCAGGTTTTTGGAAGAGGTACAGGAGAGTTTCTTAACCTCACATCCACCTTTCCCTGTGGTTTCCTTGCCCTTAAGACAGTACCAGGGAAATGAAAGGAACTGACCTCTTGGGCCTTGAGTCAAGGATCAGCTTTGCTTGATGTCAGTAAGATTTAATGCAGGGCTGGGTGTAAAAATGTTACTGTTTTGGCAGAGGGCGACTCGCTGGGAAGGGGTGCTGGAAGAGGTGTCCATCCTTTTCAAAAGCTTCATCAGTTTTGTCTCCCACAGGAGACGGGGGACCAAAATATCCCCACAGCACTGATGTAAGCCTGCAGCGGCTCCCCAGCTTTAGGTGCCTGGCTTTCCAAAACCTCCTTGCTTCTTCCAAGTCTGTGAGTGTTAGGGGAGTTTGGTGTTCAAGACAAGCCTGCTGAGAGCCTATCTGAATGAGTCAATGTCTTCAGAAGGCAGCTTCCTGAATTGCTCTGGATCAACCAGTGCTGTGGTGGAGCCTTGTTTCCTTCCTTTGTGCGTGCAGTGTAGGGCCAAATCCTACGGGGTTTGCTCAGGCAAAGCTTTTAGTGGCATCAAAAGAGCCTTTTGCATCAGCCAGGTGGTAATCTGGATGACCTCATGGATGTTTGTGTCTCAGTCTGCTGAGATTCGCACCACGAGGCAGTGACTTTTATTGGCAGCATGAATTCGGGCCAGACCGTGACCTACTTGGAGTCCAGATGAGCAGCTGAGGAGGGGATGGGATGCGTGTCAAGTCACGTTCCTATCTTACAAGCAAAGGTGCACATCTGGAGCAAACTCGCTGGCCTTGGTGGATGTGCTCCAGCTTTTAGCCACTGCTGCCAGTTACAGACCCTGGCCCTGTGCATCTCCTCCGGATGGAGCAGATTTTACAGGCTGAAATCTCTCCTCGAGCTACTTTAATCAGGGGCAGATTTATTTGTGACTCCGAGGGTGTGGGGCTCTGCAGTTCCTGAGGTATGTGACCCACAGCAAATTTGGGAAAGAAGCTCGCCACGCATCCCCCACCTTTCTATAGCAGTGAGTTATTCAGGACATGCCTGCTGTAAATCCTGCTGGCCTGTCGATCTATCAGCAGATATCTGTAGAAGCTCCAGAGTTTAGCATTTCACTTGGATTAGCTTGTCTTTGGATGCGGTGCCAATGTTTTCCTTCCCTTTTCCGGCGGTGTCGGAGGCTGTGTGTGCCTCTCTCTGTGGCTTAACTCGCGTTGAAGCTTTGGTTGCAAGCAGGAAGTTGCTTTAATGTATAAGAATTTGAGTGTGGGAGGGCATTTCAGCCCCAACTGCTTCGGCTGTACCACTGGGTGCAGTCCTCCTGCTTGTTGACTTTCTGCAAACACGCCCACGGCGACGAAGGCTGTCGGCAGTTTCTGAGGTTCAGGGTGATGAACGAACATCCTTAGTCAGAGGGGGAAGCCAGAGCTCAGGACCGGTCTCTCAGGTGTCGCAGCAGAGCATCTCGACCTTCTTCTCTCCCCCTGATCATCTCCCCATCAGGATTTTGGTGCTGCCCGTGATTTGTAGCCCTCCAAGTGAGAGCAGAACCCAGCTGCCATCTGCAAACTCGCCCTGAGAATCCCCTTGGTTACCTGCCGCGCCCCATTGTCTGCGTTGCGTTTGGATAATCAGGCTCACTGGGCAGCATTTCTGCTGCCAGCCCCCGAGTTCCTCCGAGGAGCTGAAGGAGACTGGGAAAACACATTCCTTCCATTGTTTCTAAGTCTCTCCTGTTGCAAGTTGCTGTGTGTTTGATATCAGAGGGCAAAAGAATCTAAGCTATGCTTGTTTTTCTGTCTTTTTAACTAATTTACTGACTGGAGAAGAATGAGAAAAAATTATTTGAATTAAGCCCGTTGGGCCAATTCATCAATGAGGATAAATCAGCACAGCACTGTGGCTTCTGCAAAGACACAGGCAGGTTAAACCATGTTAGGGTCTGGCAGCTGAGTTTTTCTACCCGTGCTCTGGGAGTTGATGGGAACATCTGGAGAACACATAGCAGGGGCCTTCTCAGAGATGAAAGCTGAAACAAAGACCCTGTCAGCTGGCCAGCTGTCTCTTTTCCATGTCTGTCCTTTCTTCGTCTTTTTCCAGTGAAGGAAACAGTAAAACTGGGGCAAGATGAGTGAAATTGCAGAGGGTCTTTAAGCCAGTGCTCACCAGCTCCTCATCCCAGCCTCTGTGTGCTCCAAGTACCGAGCAGGCGACTGCAGCAGCTCCCCCACCTCTAAGGCACAGCCCGGTGTGAGCAGCACAGACAGACTATCCTGGCAGCAAGTATTTTCTCAAGACAGAGATCTGAAATACCCCTTATTCTGCCGTTTAAGTCATACTTACCATGTGGCTTGGTAATGCTTTCTTAAAAAAAAAAAAAGAAAGCTGTCAGAAGATCCCAGAAGGACAGAGTCCTTGAACCCAGTAATCAACAAGAATGAAGGTTGTATACATCACCTCTCGCACTAATAACCAAAGCCCCGCTGTTCCTGTTGAAGCCTGCTGTCTGCTTAGTGTCAGGGAATGTCAGCGGGACCCTTTCGTTGTGCAGGGCAGAGCCCTCAGTCTAAATACTGCCTGGCAGATGGATGCTCGGGCGAAGGGAAAGCGCAGCAGCAGCGCACGGCCCAGCTCCTGGCGCGGCACTCTGCGGTAGGCCTGCTGGGTGATTCACTTCACCTCGTAAGGCCCTTGTTTCCTTTTCTGGAAAGCGGGATAAATGCCCCTTCCTTGGATAAGGCAGCCTAGGGGTTACCAGAGAAATGTGATAACACAGAGGTGTGATGTACAAGACCAATAATCATTAATTACACTGTTTGACTGTTCATGAGTTCACCCAAAGAGCGACTGTTGCTCGCAGCTGCCGTCACCTCTGAGTGATCTCAGGCCTTTTTTCTGCAGCCCAGGGGAGAGCATTTCTTTCAAGAAAAGCTGTTTTCTGTCTCCTGCAAACTCTGCTGCAGCACTTGATGCTGTCACCTATCCAGAGCCATCCACACCTCGCCCCTCACCAGGGTCAGCATGACAGATATTGCTGTCCCCTTGGTTGTTCCCTTCCACCAAATAATCTGTCCTCATTTTTATTTTTATTTTGTCTGCTTTTGGTGCTAGCAGAAGAGGAAGGCAGACAGGCTGCGTCCTGCCTGTGGAGTTGAGAAGAATGGTAGAAGGAATCTGTCCATACATCCATGAATGTGGTTGTTATCTCTGCCTTCACCCAGGGCTTTTTTTTTCCCCATGGTGGTCTGGAACGGAGCTTGTCCCAAAGAGTTGGTGATGGTAATGGTAGGAAATGTGAGGATTAGCCTCTGCTTCCTTGCCCCTGAGAGACTTCAGGGACCTCAGTGCCTGTCTGCCGGTTCAGACACAGAGCTCAAGGCCACGTCTGATGCAACCCAGACATCCCAAGTGATGCTCGTCAGAGGGAAAAAAACAAATAGCATCTGATGTGGGCTGGGAGCAACAAGCAGAGACAGCATCACTGGGAAAGGTGTCTGAGAGAGGAATGAGAGCGGACTGATCCGGGGTAGGGTGCTGAACTCAGCTGGGATATGGTACTCGAGTTGTTTTTTCTGTGTGTGTGTTAAAGACCAAAACTGCTAAAAGCTGTGATATGCTCGGGGGGGATTCCTTGTCTGGGGAGATGTGCTCTGGAAGGGGCAGAGAGGAACATACTGCAGAAAAGAAGGTTGCGTCCACACGTTTGGTCTAAATGTCCTGACATAAGTTTTTTTTCAATGCTTTATTATTATTACTATTTTACTTAGGGAAAGTTTTAATCTGATCATAAAGACGGGTGAGGGGTGCAACTCTCCCTTTCCTTTACAAGTGAGGAGATAGTGTTGCCCCAGATTTATGACTTGAAATACCATTTCATATACTTCATGTCTTTCTAATGAGTTCTCCTCATTTTAATGAAAATCGTGGAGGAACAGAGCACACTCCACATCTCTTCTGCCATTGAATTTACCAGAAGAGCTCTGTGAGCCTAAAAAGACAGATCCAGTGAAAGACACACCAAGCTGATGCCATTATGGCCCGACTTCTTCCTAATTGGCCTCGTCTGTTATGCTTATTTTTAGAACCATGCCTGAACCTTAATTAAGAGCGACGTTGCTTTGAGTAGATTGTGGCCTCACTCTGCTGAAATCCTAATAGGCTTCTGAGTGCTTTAGTTTTTCCTTCATCTCCTGCTTAGTAGCTGGGCACAGGGACTGCAGCAACGCGTTAGGATGGCTGCGATGGCACAGAGCAAACCTGCTGGCATTAGATCTCTTCGTTTCTTCCCATCTGCCTGATCATGGGGAATGGGTTCCCACTGACCACTGCCCCTGCCTGCATCCACAGCTTGATTCCTCCAGGAAAGCTACTTTTCTTGATTAGTTTTGATGCCTTTCTCTTCAGTGTTGCCCATTTCTCTGCTGAGGGGGGTTTTGAAGCTTGCTGGGACAGGGACAAAATGCACACAAGGTCAGTAGTTAGAAAGACGACGACTTAGATGATGTGTTTGCCAGGCGTGTGACTGCTGAACTTAACTTCCTGCAAGCACTGTGGATGAGTTGCAGGAAAAATAGGTGGGTTTACTGGGGCATGGAGAACTCAGAGCTGCTACTCAGTCAGCTGCAACGTCCCCTCACTGGCTATCAGTCATTAGCTTTCTAAAAGGCTGAGTTACATCCCCTTATTGTCTGCAAGGAGAAAATTAAGTCAGTCTTTGTGAGGCAGGGGAGGAAGCTGCTTCCTTCCTGCTTTTCATCCTACCATAAAAACTGGTCCCCGTGAACTGGGCGTAACAGTGGGCATCCACCTGCACTTCTTGCTGTCGGGGCAGCAGTGGTTGGTGTTGCTGCACTGCTCCTCAGCCTTGGGCAAAGCGTGCAGCAGGCTGCTGGTGACTTGAAGACAGCTGTGAGAAATCTGGAGTCTGTAGGGGTTGTTAGAACAGCTTTTTGTCCTTTTTTTTTCCCTCAAAGCTGCTCTATTTGGAGGTTTAGGAAAATGGAAGTTTTTCTAGGCAAGAAAAAAAGAAAATGGCAGTTTGAAAAAGCTGAATTGCCTCCTTTAGTTAAGGTGGGCCTTCATGCACAGAAGTAGAAGCTCTCGGAGGACACAGCTGGAGGATGGCTGAAGCAAAGCCCTCAGGTTGTGCATGCTCATAAAGAACAGAAATTACACTGAATGTGTTGCTTTGTATGGTTTTAGTTTGTAAGCATGGGAAAAACATAACCCAACCTTTTTGTTACACTGTGAAGAAAGCTGACGGCTGTTCCTTAGGTGCTGATTCATTTGCAGTTGGTGCCAAGCTATCTTTATAAAGTATACGCTTCCATAACTGTTTTGCATACAAAGCATAAAAAGAGTCTTCTACAGAGATTACAGAGGAGAACACACTCAGTTCTTCCTAATAAGAGAAAGGTGCAGAGCTATTAGTGCTACCGACCTCAGAAATGTCAGTACAGTCCTCGCAGCCCAGACTGCATCAAGCCTCTGCCAGACTGTGTTCGAGGAGACTGCTAATGTGCCGGTCACATTTCTGTCTGAAACCGCCGTGACAAGGATAGGAAGAAGGAGCACCCAGATAACACCAGCTGGACAAGATTAAAGGCTTTCTTTTTCTCTTCATTCTCCCAGTTTACGGTGTGAATTTGGCAGTATCTGGTATGTCATCAGTGTTAAAGTTGCCGCAGGACCTGTTAGCTGCCAGCGTTGCATCAGCTCCACTGCCTGCCCCAATGCTCCAAAGCATCTGTTGGGGCGCCAGCCTGACCTGGATGCCCAAGTTACCTCATCACTGGAGGTGTCCGTGAGGAACCAGGGGTCTCTTTTCCAGCCTGGGCATTTACAACTGAGGAATCACTTTCCGCATCGTTTGAAGTGAATTTTTACTAATATGTTTGTCCAAACTCTTTTGCAAGTATAGTACAGGTGTAGCCCTTGAGGAACAGGTATAAAGGATAAGGGATGGGGTGGTTTATTATTATGAATAAAGTTCCGCATTTTGAAATCTTACAGATCTTAGAACAGTGTCAGCTCTTGCTCCTGGTTTTGTTGAAGGCAACTGAGCTATACCGAATTTGTACCAATTAAAGGTCTAATTATTTATGTCTTCACTCAAGTCAGGAATTAGCTGCTGCATTTGCAAGTTTTATCACTCAGCCAGTTTGTCTGGGATGAATCAGGATCTGACACTGTGGGTTTTACAAGAGCAGTTCTGCCCCACTTGCCAAGAGGAGTTTAATCGTGCGCTGCTTTTAATTGCTTCCTGACAGTTGTGCTCTGCAGTAGCACCAGCGTAACCAGAAGCTGTTGCAAGCTTGGCAGATGAACCACGTTCAGCTCCCCCCAGATCCCTAATGGGAGATAGCTGTTCTGGAGACACTGCGTTGCTCACTGCTGTGTTACACTCCAGTTCTAGCCCTTTTCCCTTATTGGGCAATAATAACACTAATTATAAACTAAGCTTAAGGAAGCAGAGTGAAGCAAGGTGCTATTTTCAGGTGTCACAGGAGGCTGAAGGTAGGAATTTCTGGCATTCCCCAGACACCCACACGCAGACAAGGCTGCGCTGTTCTCCAGCCCTCAGCTCCGTGTCAGGGGCAGTCTCCTGACTGATTCAGGGGGACTGGATCAAGCCCTCAGTCTCTGCCATTCGGTGCACGCGTACCTCCATCCTGCCTCCTCCTCAGAGATCACCTGCGTGAGTCTGCAACATGAGCCGGAGATCATGTGTACTGCGGCGCTTCCTCTCTTGGCTTAAGCTCGGCTAAGATTCGGTTACCCTTAATCCACGTTTCCAGGATCAGGTAGGTGTGGAAACAATGCAAGGTTATCCTGCGCTGAGCTGGTACGGCATGTCTTCTGACTTCAGTTCACAGCTTCGCCCTCCGTGCGTTGTATTGTTACAAGGATACTGGCCAAAAGGGTTTAAAATATCTGTGGCTCAGAGGATTGGCTCTGCTACTCCTTGAAGCTTTTTACTGATCAAATCAAGGGCTAATGTGCTTTGCTTGTGATCATCCCTTGTGCTTTCACAAGTAAAAGATTAATGCTGGGGGCTCATACTCCTTCCAAGTACAAAGAAAGTCTTTAAATCTCTGCAATGGAGAAGGCAAAAGCATGGGGTTTTTGTAATAAACAGTTTTGTCAGCTTTCCATCCTGCCAGCAAGTTTCCTTGTTTCTTGGGGCAAGGAGCGTAACGAGAGAGCTCTGTTTTAAACACACCTACACATGAAATGGTAAAAGGGTGCTTGGTTCAGCTCACCCCCTATAAACCTCCACTTCAGCTCTCCTTAACACAATCTGTCACAACAAATGGTGAAAGGAAAAAGGTGTCCCTTTTTTGTTCTTCTATCTGATGATGAGGGAGTGCTTTGCCCTTCTGAAATCTGCATGGAAAACCTCCTGGTGAAGTGGTTCTGCTTCTCAGTGTCTGCCAACGCAACTCTGTGGAGCAGAACATCAGTCAGTGCAAATGTCAGTTTGTGCCGCTACGCGGTCTGACCCTAACAAGCAGTTTTTGCCTTGGACATTTTCCCATACCCTTTCTTTTCCCAGTCTCAGGCAGTGCTAGGAGAGTCCTCTTTTGGCCTGTGTTTTATATCTGCAGAGGGCATTTTAGTCTGTTTACATTATTCAGGACATGCTGCACCATGAAGATTTCGGTGAGACAAGGACTTGGAAGATGTGTCAGCGCCTCTTGGCTTCATGCTTTATAGGAGTAGGCGAGGTTGACCTTCAGGCTGTCACATTTGGGATTTTGGTGCTACACAGGTCCAGTACTGCTCCTCGTTCTTGCAGGAAGAGTTGGAAACTGCAGGGATGCGTGCTAGAGCAGGGGAGCGATCCCCATGGAAAACAGGGAGGATTAAAGCCGAGCACAAAGGCTGGGGCAGAGGAGAGTCTGTGCGACACATTCAGGGTACTTGATTGCTAAACCCCTGCTTCAACTTTCCACTGCACCATTATGTACTTGAAATGAGGTTGTTGGTTGTGTTTTTTTTTTCTCCTGAGAGCTGCTGGAAGCCTTCTTAGTGTCGGTGACTGGCAGAGCCCCCAGCTGGCTGCGCTGTGCAGGACGCAGCAGCAGGACAGCTGCCTGGCTGCACGGCACCTGGCTGGCACATCTCGTCCTGCATTTCTATAAGCACCCAGGAGAGATCAAAACAGCATTGTCTGGCCTTCCACCCCCTGGTGGCATGTGATCCTTTCAATGACTGCACCAGCAGTCACTTCAAAATGAAGGGAACCTTTTGAGAAAAGCGCTCCTTCTGCATCTGTAGGAATCCCATGCTGCCAGCCTGCTCGCTGCATGGTGTGGGAGTCCCACAGGCAGCCCAGCCTGAACTGCTCCGTGGGGATGCTTGTCTGCCCGTGCTCTTTGGTTTGCAAACACGAGGAGGGACGTGTGGTGTGAGTGCTGGGAATGGCTCATGATTCGCTCGGGAAAGACAAAAATGTAGCAGTGAACAGAAGTGAGCGGTAGCAATTTTAAATGCCTCTTGGTGTTTCTTCACATTCCTCTTCCTTGAAGGAGCTGGCCTGCTGTTTACATGCAAAATCCTTCTGCTTTTACCTAGGCGGAGTGAAACTTCAGGCCGACCTCACTCCTGGCATTCAACCAAACTTGCGGAGAACCAACCCGATCCCAGCATGATGCAAATATCTCAGGGCACGCTTGGCATCCCCTGGCCTCAGTCCTACCACTCCAGGTAAGCACTACACAGCCGCGGTCCTGTGCTGCATGTAGCCAGAGGCGTAGAGCCATCAGCTTTTTTCATTTCTTATTTTTCCTCTTTTTACATACCTTACGTGGGTGTAGAATCAGGCTCCCAAGCTAGTGTGCTTCTAAGCCATCCCACAAATCCTATGTCTTTATTTCCAGTGTCACACTGCCTTCGGGGGAGGCTCTGCCTCGTACCCAAGGATCTGTCTTGGTGGTGCTGACTGCAAGGTCACAGTCTACATCTCGGGCTCAGGAGTGAAGGAAGGGGACAAAAGATTTGATGGCAAAATGTTACCATCTGCCTCCATACAGCTGGTGGGTTTACAAACAGACAGGGTTAGGATGGGAGGCAGGAGGGTTTCTCTTCCTCTTTGGTTACCCTGATAAAGCAGATGTGTATTTCTCAGTTAAGTGCTCTGTGAGGCGATTAACACCTATGCAATTAATTGCTTTCAAAATTCCCCTTCCTGCCAAGATGGGAGCCCACTGCCAGCACATTGAGGTTCTGGGTACTGATACAGGAGTTGGAGTCCTGCTGTGCGTCCTGTAAAGTGTCTCCGTGCAGAAACACAGCAAATTTATTTCCCCAGCAGGGGAAAAGAAATCCAACATGAAACCGAACCTATTAAGGAAGATAAAGGTTTGGCAGCAGGGCTGCTGCACCCATCAGCATCGCCGAGCCGCTCTCCAGCAGCATTGCATCACTGTCAGTACTCCCAGGGTGAGAAGTTCAGCCAGGGGTTTCCTGCTTTTGGCAATCCCCTTCTGCAGGGGTCAGATTTACCATAACTAGGCAGTCAGCGTGGTGCTTTGTCAGCCCCCAGAAGTCTAAACGAGTAACCTCAGTGCTGGTAAATGAAGGTTGGGTGCAGGCCCTCTGGTTTTGGCTTTGGCTGTGGCAGAGGGAGACTGGAAGCAGTGATGCGGTCCCAGTGCAAGGAGTGCTCAGTACAGGGAGAAGAGCACCCAGGGCAGACAAACCCCTTGGCCCCTCTGAGGTACTTGGTGTTGAGCCCTGGGCCAGCTTGTGGGGGAGAGGACAAGTTTAAATTCTGCCCTTGGAACATTTTCCCTGGAAAAGCAGAAGGGTTTGGGGAGCAGGAAATTCTCCTCACAGCCACCGGGATTTAAACCTCACTTCTTCTACAGCCTGGGCAGAGGGGAGGAAAGAGAAAACGTGGCATTAAAAAAAAGTGAGCGGGTGGTTACAGAACAAATGTATGTTCCTGACTGGCCTTCGGCGCAGATCATCCTGTGGTGTATTCATTTCCCACCCCAGGGCTCTGCTTCCCAGCCACAGCTCCTGGCAGAGCATTTGGCTGTCTCCTGGGAGCCTGAAGAGGAGCACGGGGAACACCTAGTGGCCAGCTGGCCGCAGCTGCACCGGGCATTGCCAGGGAGATTTTTTAAATATTTTGTTAAACATTTAGTGGTGCATTCAGATGAATAAACCAGAAAAGGCACCTTAATTCCCAGGGCTGCTGTGCATCCCCAGCTGCCCTGCTGCTTGAAGTAGTTTTGGGTTTGTTACCCCAGCAGGGTGAGGCACATAAAAATGGTGAGGCACGTAGAAATGGAGCTTGCCTTTCTTCTGCCAGCCGAGGCTGCAGCTTGCACCCTGGCAGCCCCAGGCTCCATTCCTGCTTGCAGCTCGGAGCCCTGTGTGGGACAGCAGCTTCTCCTCTCCTGCTGCTTTCCTGTGGCTCTGCCAGCAAGGCACCTGTAGCTGCACAGGGAACCAGACATAGCCGTATCCAAAGGAGGGGAGCTGGGAACAGAGGGAGGGAAAGCAAAATCATTGGGCTACACTCCACAATCCTCCCTGCATTTGCTGGAGTCTGGGAGGAGAGATTAGCCAGGGGGAAACTCCGCAGAAATTTGTGATGTCCCCATGTGAGGTATACAAGACCTGCACCCAGCACAAGGAGCTCCCTTCCAGCTGATAGAAAGATCTCTGAACATCCTTCTTTCTGAACACTTCTTGGAGGCCACGAATCCTCTGTCAACACTGACGTTTCTCGGAGCAGGTGCCAAGGTGCCCCTGTACCTGCGGAGTGCCATGGTGAGGGGGCTGTTCTCAAACCCTTAATATTGTTGCCCCCCTCACTTGCCTCCACGCACAAACACATGCATCTCTTCTCTGTCTCGTCAGCTTACTCTTTTTGCAGCAAACAAACTATCCTCGGGACAGCTGAATTTCCAGGAAGCCTGCCAGGGCATAGCCTTCATCTCCATAAAAAGGAATGAAATGGGGAAAAAAGGAAGAGATTAGATTCCCCCCAGAACTCCTCTCGAACTCCTCTCCTCCTCCTCGGTGGCATCGGCCCTCATTCAGCTTCCCAAGTGCTTAGGATAGGTTTGATGGGTGGGTTTGATCCTCCCTGGCTCCAGAGATGCCCTGTCTTTCTGTCTGTGCTTCCCTCCTCCCTCCCCGCTGTGGTAAATAAGAGCCATGTGTTGCAATGTCAAGCAGTTCCTCTTTGTGAACTGGGATGACTGCAAACAGGGGATGGAGCAAGGCCCAAATATGGGTTTTCATCTGCACTTCTCAAAGCTAAACATCTTGCTTCTGAGCTCACTTATAAGTTGTTGTGCCTCTCCTCCGCTCACAGTGGGATTTCACTCTTCTCTCGCTCTTCCCCAGCTCCTCGACCAGCGATCTCTCTGGTTACGAGCATGGCTATCTGAGGAGGAGTCCTGACCAGTACAGCTCCCGGGGCAGCATGGAAAGCCTGGAGCACTCCTCCCCTGGCTACCACCCGTGCCACCTGTCCCCAGCCAAATCCACCAACAGCATCGACCAGCTCTCCCACCTCCACAGCAAGAGAGACTCGGCCTACAGCTCCTTCTCCACCAACTCCAGCCTCCCCGAGTACCCTGCCCCGCCGTTCGGCAAGGAGCACTCCTGCTCCACAGACAGCATGCACTCCCGGGGCGGCCTGCAGGAGGGGATGAGGCAGGCTGACATCAGGTACGTCAAGACGGTCTACGACGCCCAGCGAGGAATCTCGGAGGAGTACGAGGTGAAGTCCTCTGCCTTGCTTCCCAGCAGCGAGGCCCGGGCCTCTCTGGATGGCCGTGGCCATGGCAGGCTCCACGGCTTCAGCCGGAGCAACGCGGCTCCCTCCTGGGCGCAGCCAGCCCAGGGCTCCTCGGACAGTGAGAGCCAGCCCCCCAAGGGGCCTCCCTTGCCTCCCGCTCGCAGCGACAGCTACGCGGCCATCAGGCATCACGAGAGGCCCAGCTCGTGCTCCGGCCTCGATCTGAACAAGCCCGGCCGAACCCAGTCGAAAGGGGCCTGGCCTCTTGCCAGCACCCTCTCCCAGGGGCCGCTGCTCAAGAGCCACTTCGGAGAAGGGCACCTGCACACGGTGCTGGAGAAGAGCCCCGAGAGCAGCCCCACAGTGAAGCCCAAGCAGAGCTACTCCCAGCCCGGGCAGCCCCTGCTGCCTACAGGGGTCTACCCGGTGCCTTCCCCAGAGCCGCACTACGCCCAGGTGCCCCAGCCTTCCGCGAGCAGTAACGGGATGGTTTATCCAGCTCTGGCCAAAGAAAGTGGCTACTCTGCCTCTCTTCCCGTCTCGTACGACAAAGGGGCAGCCAGCAGCACGCTGGGCTTTGACGAGAACGGAAACCAAAGCACTGCAAACAGGTCGACCGTCTTCTACCAGCCCCTGGCCGCTGAGAGGAAGCATGATGCCGCAGCCAAGCTTGTCCAGCAAAAACCTCCTAACACAGCAGGCCCAGAAGTCTACCTGAGCACGTTGAGGAAGGAGGAGCTGCTGCCACCTTACAAGGTGGCACACAGCAACCGCGACACCGCAAGCACTGCCCAGGCCTCCAAACACAGTTTGCAAGCCCTGCAGCCCCAGCCGAGGGATGCAGGTGAGAGAAGAAGCCCTTACCAGCCCAGAGAGGACTGGGTGGCTGAATCCCAGGAGGACAGAAATGGCAACACGCAGATAAACGAGAGAGACGCTGCCGCTCCCCACCAGTGGGGGCACAGCAAGGCCAAGCAGTACGGCTTCTCCTCCTTGCAGAACATCGCAGAGAGCGCCAGGAGGCAAAGCAGCTCGGAGCTAAAGGAGACACCGCCAGGTGAGGGTTATGCCAGCGCCAAGCTGTCCTTCTTGAACAGCGGCAGCAAAGAGGAGAAGGACCAGAGGGGACAGGGGCCCAAACAGTGGAGTGATGCAGACCCGCAGGCCTTTTTGAGGCAGGAGGAAGACGGCACGAGCGTGGCCCCGTTCCATGCTGCCGAGCCAAAATACGAAGAGCCCCCTTCGCCGCAGCACCAGAAAACCTCTGATTTTGGGAGGAGCCGGCTCAGTTCTAGCAGCACCCAGAGCGTTCCCTATGGAAAGTCAGACCCCATCAAGTCCCGCTGCTCTGTACTAGAGAAGGTCAGCAAGTTTGAGCAGAGAGAGCAAAGCACTCAGCGGCCCCACAGCGCCGGCGTTCCCAGCTTCGGCCAGCACTACGGGCCCAGCAGGGCGAGCCAGCCCCCCGGCACCAAGTGCTCCCTGAACAGCCTGGAGGACACGCGCTGCAAGCTCGGCTCCCGCGAGCCCGTCCAGCTGCTCGGGGAGCTGGGCAGGGTGTCCAGCCCCTCCGTCAGGAATGGGAATTTGGACGAGGCTCACTGGCACTGCGTGGAGCTGCAGATGGCAGCTTCAGCGAAGCAGACGAGGAGCAGTGAGTTCTACAGCCCGTCTGCTGAAAACGAGGTGCAAACGAGGGCGGCTCCGCTGCCACGGAGCAGAAGCACGTTCCAGCTGGGAGGGGAGCCTGAGAAGGAAGTCCTCTGGAAGGACAACGTCCAGGATGCCCACGGGTCGCAGCTGGACACGCCGTTCAACAGGGCCTACAGGAACAGCATCAAAGACGCCCAGTCCCGGGTGCTGCGGGCCACCTCCTTCCGCCGCATCAGCCCCCCCTTTGGGAGCACACCCACGAGGACAGCCCAGCGGCCTGCCTCGGCCCACGTGGGCGTGAGGAGCACAGCGGCGTCTCCCCACACCCCGAAGGAGAGGCACAGCGTGACGCCGACGGAAGGCAGCCTCTCTGCCCTGGACTACACCAAGGCACAGCACGTCTCGCGCATCGGGGGCCGAAAGCGGCTGACCGCGGAGCAGAAGAAGCGCTCTTACTCGGAGCCGGAGAAGATGAACGAGGTGGGCATCTCTGATGGGGAGCCGTCACCTTTCTCCTTCCAGAAGAAAAGCCTGAAGTTTGTCTTCCCGGAGCGCACAGTGGCTGACAGGCGGAAGATCTTTGAGGAGGGCAAAGCTTCTTCCACGGCCAGCCTCTCCAAGCCGGAGCTCAAGCAGCTCCAGCAGAACGCCCTCGCCGACTACATCGAGCGCAAAACGGGGAAGCGGCCGTCCTCGCAGGACGTCGGGCTGCTCAGGGAGCGCTCCCACAGCTCCTACCTGCAGGCAGGAGGCCCAGACAGCCAGAGCCTTTCCTCCGCCTCCAGCATGAATTCCCTCCAGGACCAGAACCTCTATCGCCGCAGAGAGTCGGTAGAGCGGGTAGGCAGGACGGGGCGGATGTCTTCTACCCTTCCTCCCGGGCTCGTGGGCTGCTTTGATGTGAGCGGAGATGAGCAGAAGAAAGGGCACCGGGACGGCTTGCTCACGAGCCGCCCCAAAACAGACCGGTGCTGGGATCACAGGGCCAAAACGGAGCTCACCAAAGGCACGCAGACAGACCCGCTGGGCCTGCAGGGCCAGCCTTGCTTTGGGAAGCAGGAGCAGGGCTTCGAAACACCCTCCTCCAGGAAATCTGGGAAGTCAGTGTCTGTGGAAGATTTGCTCGACAGGTGCGACAATCGGCAGAGGAAGGGGTGTGTCCCCGTGCACACGCGGTCCAGATCGTCTCCCACAGCGGATAAGAAACACCAGGTAGGTGCAAATGGGATCGTGTTTGGGAAAGCAGGGCTCTCCAGACCAGGGAAAGAGGGGAGACGTCAGGGAACAGGCTGCTGCTCTGTCACAGCAGTTACTCCTTTGGTTGCAGTGGTTAAATGCTTGTTGAAGTGCAGATGGTTCGTTCCATTTACATCACCGGGACACTGGTTTAATGCTTGCCAGTGGGGTGCTGCTGCTGCTCTGCTTTCCTGCTGCTGAGGCTGCTTCAGGGATTTCAGAGCTGCTGGCATTTCAGTGCCTGTGCTGATGATAACGTGCTTGTGGCCTTCCTGCCCCTACCAACCCATCTGAGGTGTCCCAGTTCACCTGCCAGCATCACTGGGGAGGCACTGGGACGTTTCTGGTGGGGTGTGCCATGCAGGTGGTCACACGCTGGTGCTGCCACTCGTCTTGTCTCACTTCCCTAGTGCAAAGCAGAGAACCTCAAAGGCTGCTTGAGGTTCTGCTGCTCTGCCCCAGCTCCCACTGTGGCCGACAGTGCTGGGAAGTGCTGGGCAGAGACACGGCCAAGTAACCACTGTGTTTGCCTCCAGCCCTGGGGGGAAGCAGTGCAGAGAAAACCCCACGCAGACACTGACCGCTCTCTCCACGTCCCCTTCTTGGTGGTTAGGAACATTGCACTGATGTCACCAACGGGGAATTTGACTGCCTCTGCTGACAGTAAATAGCAGAAACAGGCGAACTGCTTAAAGAACAACTGTCCAGGCCAGCTCTCCAGCTGGCTGAAATCTGGTCAGGCCTATTTAGGTCCTCGCAGCTGGCGAGCCATGGGGATTTGCAGCAGTGGTGGGTCTGATGCCGGGCTCCATCACGGGGAGGGGGAGGAAACAACCCAAACGGGTGGGCAGGCTTCTCGCTGCAAATAGTCTGAGTGTTTGGACAGCCTCGCATAGTTCAGGGGCAGCTGAGACTCAGGACACCTCCTGCTGTTCCTCCACTTGTTGCTGGCCCAGAACAAGTCGAGGTGCAGCGAAGTGGCACTGAGTGAAGTAATGGAAAGGGGGCTACAGCGAGAGCGCTGCGCTGTGCTCTCGGACACAGCCCAAACCAGGGTGCAGGGGAAGGAGCCGTCCTCCCAGCCCCGTTGTGTGCTTCCTTCTAAAGGTCCTCTCTCGACAGACCTCAGATCCCCTGCTACATTTTTAAATCAAGAGAATGAAAAAGCAGCTTGTGAGTATCAGGTAACCAGAATGTATTCCCAAAGCCACTGCTGTGGGCAACTTCGCAGCACTTGCCAGTCCTGAAGCCTTGTGTTCAGTGGGAGGACAGTCCTCAGTAAAGAGTTAGGGTGAAAACCACACTGCAACTCCTCTGCCTACAGGAAGTCAGAGCAGCAGCAACAACATCCAGTTAGAGGAAAATCACTACAATGTACTTCTCAGTGCCAGGTTGGACAACAAGCAGCCCTAGTTCGTGTCGCCCAGCCTGCTGCCTCAGGCAGGGGACAGACAGGGAAGTTCTTGAGATCTTTATGTTCCCCATGTCAGCTCATTTTTAATCTTGAATACGTTCAGCAGACAAAGCAGAGTTTCTGCCTGTTGGAAGCTGACTCAAGGAAGACGATGAACAGCAGTGCAGACCCGCTCACAGGGTCTTAGTTCAAGCCCAGAAAGAGGGTAGAGCCCTTCCTGCTGTTTTCCAGAGTGATTTGTCTGTATCCACTTCTGGAGTGAGGAAAAGCATATTCTGAAGTCCCAGTTCAGGAAGGCATGTTTGACTTCAAACATACACACCCAACTATGTGTCTGTTTGTAAAGGAAGTATAATTGAGTGCTCTTAGCTCAGTTTGTTTCTGAACTGTCTCCAATGCAAAACAACAGTTACAAAAGTCGGGGACAAAGCTAAAGCAACAGGGTGATTTTTTGGAGACCTCGTGTGATTTTTTTTTTTTTTTTTGTGGGAAATGTTTATTTCCAGTTTAGCAGCAGACTTGTCTGCCTCACTGTATATTTTTCAGGGCCTTGTGTACAGTGTATAATGTTCCTTTCAGGCTGCATGTAAATCACATTGCAATGTCACTGCAGGAATTTGTTTAAAGATATAAAGAAATTGATAGCCGTGTGGAATTATTAGCTCTAGTCTTCCGAGCAGATTCTCGGCCTTCCTTCCCTTCTGCTTTTTTAGTCTGTCTCAGCCCGCATATCTCCCAGCTCCTGGCCTCCTAAATCAAGATCTGCTCTTACCCTTGCCCTAGAGCAGCACTGTCCAAAGAAGCAAACAACTAGGGGTGTGGGGAACAAGCACTGAAATGCTCTGTTCTGATGAAAAGGTCATCTGGGAGAAAATACCAACATCTTCAAAAGCAGGCACAGCATTTGCTTTCGTGTCTCGTAACAGTCTGGTGTCCTATGGCAGGAGCTGTAGGGCAGAGAGAATCCGATTTACGAAGCTATTTCAAACCCAAAATGTCTCTGGTTTTAGATAAGTGCCCAAAGAAGAGGTAGGTCCTGCACTTCAGTTTTCAAAAGAACCAAGTGCCAGCCTACGTGGTGTTTCTCAGCACCTCTGCTTGTGTCTGGAGTTTGTGTCCAACCTACGTGGCATTCAGCACCTCTCTGCAGCAGTTTGGTCCTGATTTTGCACTGGACACAGTTCGTTCACTGCTCAATTTCCCTGTTTCAGGCTGTTTTAATGATGTCTCAGCCTCTTGCTTGCATACAAACCAGCAGTGAGCACACAGGTCCCACCGATACCTTTGGGCAAGCTCTCTTACAAGAGGCGAGGAGTAGCCGAGAGGTTCTCAGAAAGTTCTCACCAGGATAAGTCTGCCCACCAGTTCACAGTTTTCCACCCAGCACGATATGGCACATGCAGTGCTTTCATACGAGGAAGCACCAGTGTTTTGTTACTTCCTTTTGATTCCTGCTTGCTGCTAACACCACCTTTGCACTCCAGGAGCTGCTGAGAAGGGAAAGCAGTGAATTTGGCGCCATGGTGAGAGATCCTTTCTACGTGATCAGCGCAGGAGCCAGGTAGGTGTACATTCATGTCCCCTTTGTTGCTGCAGGGCCAGCTCTTGTCACCCTGCTGCCAGCAGCAGTTGCGATGTGTTGTCTGTGTAAGCAGGTGGGTAGGGACAAACCAGAGCAAATGTCTGCGTGGACACGGTTCTGAGTGTGCTGCTCCCAGCAAAGGTAGAAGGAGTAAGTTGCTGAGAGCTTTTTTTGGCCGCTAGAGACATTAACTCTGTAAATTCCTCCTCTGCAATCCTGCCATTTCGGAGCCTGTTTCTGCAGCAGCAAGTTATGTACCTACCCAAATGTGTTTGATCTGCTGTTAGAACTCACCTCCAGACGTTATCCTAACTGAAGGATACCAAAGGAAAAACTACCAGGCTGCCCCACTCTGCCTGGCTTTCTCCAGTGCAGGGTGCTGCCTCCCCCGGAGCAAGAGAACATCTGCATGGACTAAAATGGAGAGATCTCATTTATCTGGGAGCTTTGTATTTAGGCTGCTTTATTTTGCACAGGCAGGACATTTGCTCGGCAACAGGAGAGTGAAATGTTTTTAAAAATAGAAAAGTGTAATTGTAAAACTCATAATATTAGGACTTAGGTAACCATCCACTTAGCAGCAGATTGTTTTGAAGTTCCCTGGGACTGAAGTTGATCGTGCTGTATTTACTTTTAAATAATAAATAGCTGTTTGCCCTGAGCTCCGAGTGCCCAAACAGCTAAGTCATATTACAGTAAAAACCACCAAGAGGGACTAAAAGAATTGTTCACAGAGGAG
The DNA here is from genome assembly GCF_964211825.1 of Aythya ferina. Taxonomy (NCBI): domain Eukaryota; kingdom Metazoa; phylum Chordata; class Aves; order Anseriformes; family Anatidae; genus Aythya; species Aythya ferina. Next base: position 61,602,947 of record NC_140300.1, on the reverse strand, counting down.
CTCTTACAAACTTTCAGTAAATGTTGTCCCACTCCGTTGTCACACTGGCAGTTAACACTGCTGTCTCCAAAGGTTTCACCGTGACAGCTGGAAGCAGAGGAAGGCTCCTAGTCTAGCTGGATCTTACTGGCTATCAATTTTTGCCCCTAAGAAGACATAGATGTTGTTTTAGAGTTCTGCCTTCAGGCACGTCCTTTTATGATTGTTTAAAACATATTCTTTCTCTTCAATTTGGACCAACTTTCTCCTTTTTTTTTCCTGAAAGAACAGCACAGCTTTTAGTTTATCCTGCCTTCCCATTTCTTCTAGAGCTTGCATTTCATCATTCTCAATTAACTATTTTCTACCTTATTTATTTTTTTAACCTAACCTATTTTCCAAGTAATGGGATGGAACAGCCAGACTGAAAAAAAGTTTTTTTGTGGCATGAAATACAGGTTTCTCATCTTCATGCTTCATTGGACAAAGATTATTGGTATTAATATAACAGTTTTATGATGTTTCTGCTACACGTCATGCATGCTCTGCGAGCATTTTTCTCCCGGGAGGTGTGACGTTGCTTTCCTTTCTTGATCACATTTGGATTTCCCCAAAGATGGAACAAAAGGATGGGAGAAGACAGGAAAAAGCCACTGACTCTCAGGACATAGGTTCCCAGCACAAAGGCTGCAGAGCACTCCCCGTGAGCCTTGGCTGTTAAATGAAGTGGGTTTTGTGTTGCTGAACTTGGAGTGAACTAAATGAGAGTGGGCATGAGCTTAGGAAGTGAGTGGGCTCTGCCTGTGTGTTCCTGAAGCCATAGGCAGTTTTCCACGTAACTCTGAGTGGGAACAAGATCTGAATCCTCTGCAGACTGAAAGGGACGGGTAGCCCAGGACCTTAACCGTATGCCAATGATTCACAGAAGGATTTCTGCTGTCGGGTGACATTGAACCTTGTCCCGCTCCAGTGTGAGTGCGTATGTCACCATCTGGGCTGTGGGATTACTGCAGCATCTTTAATCCATCTCTCAGGAGATGCAAATCTTCGTCCTGTGATTGTCAGCCCCCAGTAGCTATTTTCTAGCCGGTCTTCTCACACGTAACTGTTACCATCCTACCTCGGCCTGCAGCATGCTGCATGCCTGGGCCCTTCAAGGGAGGCAGTATCAAGCAGGAGGAATTACACTTCTGTGTTCCCTTGGGACACAGCTGTTTAATGTGCTGGAGAGGAGATGGGACCGTCTCTACTGCCTTTCTTAATGGAGGAAGGAAAGCTATCAAATGGCCAAGTTACACAAGCCCTGGTCTGCGATCATCTGGTCTTGCCACACGTGCTGTGCTCTTACACTGCCCCGCAGGTGCTGGCTCAGAAGCCCTGTTGGGAATGGCTGTTTTTCTGCCAGTTTAGAAGCCACAGTTGCCTCCACAGTAGGAGAGAGCTTTAAATTAGAGAATTACCATCTGGTGTTTCTGACAAACATTGAGCATCTGAAAAGAATACACATTGCTACTGTCCAGGAACCACAGACAATACCAAGATCAGTCTGTCTGGGAAGTTTCCCCACCCCCAGGCAAAGGCTGCCAAATTCTATTCTCAGTTACGCCAGAATAAAGCCAGAACGACCCATGTGTTTGACAAGGTTGTTCTTAATTTGTACCAGCACGCCTGAGAGCAAATTTGGGCTCCAAGTCTCAAACATCACGGGCTGGCAGCATTAGACTGTTCAAACAATGAGTCTTGAGAACAGAAAATGCATTGGCAATTCAGATTTATTGTATTTTATTGTTTTATGGTAGGCCTCATGCTTTTAGGCCATCTTCTCTTGCATCTGCTAGCGCTATTATTACAGCTCATTTTGTTTTCCAGCTAAATTGTCATATGAGCAAGTAGGTTTGGCAACATATTCTGAGCAGGATCCTTTCTTCAAAGGCCAGACACTATTTCTCAGACTCACATGAGAACATTTTAGAAGGCATGGAAAGAATAATTTAATCTGCTGACTTTGCAGCCGTAACATCCTGTTGTGGTTGAAGTATCTTGGCTTTGTTTTTTTTTGTAACACCTGCATATATAAATGGAGCTCTTTTTCCTAATGGGATCCCAAGGTTGTAAGAGCTTTTTTTTTATTATTATTTTTATCCACAGTCAAAATACTGCATTTTTTGCTTCACTTTGTTCTTGAAGACAGTCGAATCATTACAATTGTACCTTCCCAGAAGGAACAGATAATGCAATGGCAAATGTTTGGCCCATAAAACTTAAATTGTGAAAGTTACCAGCAATTGAGAATAGACTCTGGTGGTAGATAATGTTAAGTCGTCTTCCTTACTGGGGTCAGTACCTACCCCATCTGTAATAAACAGAGTTCAAAGTGAGGCTGGAAGGGAAGCCAGCTACTCGGGTTTTCCTAAGGTATTTTTCTGCTGGGTTATTGCTGTGATGTTCAGTGTGTGTGTGTGCACATGTATGTGATGTAGCACACGCTGAAAGTGATGTGAGATGGTGGGTAGGAGTGGAAATTAGTAGACTACATTCACCTCTCCCTTCAGTATCACAACTAACTGCACCTCACCTGGATCAGCACGCACTGACACAGGCCTCAAATGGTCATCTAACTTGGTTTTTAAGATGCACAGTAGCTTTTCCTGCTCATTGATTAATTGTTAATCTTAAAGTGGTTTGTCTCTTGTTTTTTATAGGTCTTTCAGCAAGAAGGAAAGAAGCCACTCTGAAAAAATGGCGTTTCCAAGTTATTATCCCCATCCACTCCATGGTAGCGAGGTTGCCACCAGGTCCTCCACAATGACCGAGAGCCATAAGACCTCAGAATCTTCCAGGCAGGATACCAGGACTTCTGCATTTGTCCCATCTCCAACAGAGGCAAGGAGTCACTATCCGGAGCAAAAGCAAGGCTTTAAACCCACGTTCCTTCCTCTTAATCCATATGCATCCGGCCGGTCCTCACCTGCTACGCCCACACAGACTCCCTCAGACTTTCTGACTGCAGATGACGGCCAGGCCCTGAGACAGCACCATGCCAAGCGAGATGCTCTTCCCCCTGAGAGCAGTGGTGCTACACGGGCACAGTCTCTGGATGCTGTTCAGGATAGATCCCCCGAGTCTCCTGCAGAAGAAATCATGTGGAGAAGGAAAGCAGGGCTGCCGCACAGATCCCTCCCAGCCAAGGTGATGTGGGCTCATTCAGTCAAAGACAACAGCTCACCACCAGCTGTGGTGTCTCCTCCAGCAGCTGGGCCGAGGTTCTCCCAGAGGTGGCAGTCCCTGCCGACACAGAGCAGCACTTCTTCTGACCCAGAGACTCCTTCTCCCCAGGAGACCCACCTCCGGATCTCGGAGTCGTGCCTGCAGCTCACGCCCCCGCCATTGCTGCAGGACGATGAAGACGACGAGGTGTTTGTCATGCCTTCCCAGCCCGGGGGCATCCCTCCACCCTTCTCACCCCCACCGCCACCCCTTCTTCCTCCTGAGCTGAGCTCTTGCACTTCTGTGAACGGCACAGAGGAATTCCCACCTCCTCTTGAGGGGCATGGGGCAGCTGGAGACAAATCCACCAGGCTCCCAGAGGAGGACAAAGCGAGGTAAGGGAGAGCTGTCGCACCGCGTCTCAGGCATTGCAGGGCCATATACAGTAAGATATGCAGGGCTGCAGCTGAATGTGACTGACCTCCACAGCTCCGCGTGCCACCACAACCCACCCGCAGCTGCTAGCTGAGCGGGAAGCTTGCGGAGGATTGCACGCATTACAAGGGGAGAGGGTCAGACAGACAGACTCGCTGCTGCTAGGCTTTGCTGGCTGCCAAGAGCATTGTTAAATGATGTGGCTGGGGCAGGGCAGAAAGCTAGAAGACAAGAAGTTTTGTGGTCCATCAGCAGATGCACTGACAGGTGCTTAGCGGGCAAAGCAAAGAGGGCGATGAGTGAGGAAATACCCTGGTCTCATTCTCCCTGCACTTCCTTAGTGGGTTTCAGTGGGGTAGCTTCTCACTCACTCCAGCATGAAGAGTTAAAATGGCTGCTTACTCCATCCAGTCATTGCGTTTTGAGAGAGAACTATGAAAATTTGTCTTTTTCCAAACTGTTAGACTTCCCAGAGTACATTTTAGACCTGGCATGAAACAATCCTGTTATGAAACAGTGAACATGTGCCAAGAAGTGACAACACAAATATGTCACAGTAACTCTGTATAGTGAATTTTTCCTGAAGGATGGGGTTTTGGGCTGGGTGCCCAGCTGGTTTAACTCAGCACAGCTTCCCTTGCTCCCAAGGAAGGAGGAAGGATCCTTCCATCAGAGAAGAATCTGGCCAGGGCTTTTCCAACAAAAAAAGGGCAAATCAAGTGTGGACTGTTCAGGCTGGCATTCAAAGGTGCTGGGATTCAATGTCCCCATTCCATGAGCAGAAAACAGACTGACTTGTCACTCGCTGGTTCTGTGATGGAATGACAAAACAGCAGCATCCAGGTTAAGGGCACAAAGTGCATCTGGCACCCGTAGCTTCATAGTGTGGGCTTTTCTGTGTTGAAATGCAAAGACAGAAATGAGTGAGAGAGAAAGAAAATGTATTTGTCTTAGGCCTTCATCATCTGTTCACAGAAATCCTGTGTGGTAAGTTTACCTTCATCTCACCGAATTTTTCTGTCCATAACAGCTTCAGAAGCTTTCCCAAAGCCCTGGCCAAGAGGGAGATAACAGGGTTGGGCACGAATATCGGTGCAAAGAATTGGTCCTTCTCACCGTCCGCATCAAAGAGGACTAGTTCTCCACCTGCTGTGGATAAGCAGCACCACTTACCTGCTTCTTCTGAAGGGCCTCAAAGCTCTGATAGACAGCCCACAACTCAACCTGAAAGCAACCATAGAGAGCCAGCAGCTAACACCGGAGAGTCAGAAAAGGGCAGCCCAGACTCCGGGACACTCAGCACAGCTCCTCCAGTGAAGACAAAGAAAAAGAGCCCAGAGGACCTTAAGTCAGAGGCTCTAGCGAAAGAGATCGTCCATAAAGACAAGTCTCTGGCTGATATCCTGGATCCAGACTCCAAAATGAAGACAACCATGGACTTAATGGAAGGGCTTTTCCCCAGTGGAACCAGCTTGCTGAAGGAGAACAACATGAAAAGGAAGATGACACAGAAGAAATCTGTCAGGACAGCAGCAGAAGATAACACGTAAGCACTCTTTGTTTGGCTTCTGGGTCAATGTCACAGCAGAACTCACTGCTTGCTTGCTTTTAAGGACAAGACTGCCAAATTTTTCCTCACTGGCAGAGTGAGTTTCTCAGGTCCTAGGCATAAGGACTGGCAGGGGGCTTCTGAATGCCCTTTCTCGTGAACTTGACTTTGCATGGCCTTTGAGCTCACCTCTCTGGGCCACGTAGAAAACAATGCTGAGCTTGGTGACCGGACAAGAAAGGAACCATCTCTGGAGGTGTTGTTTGATTTTGCTTTCTAAATTTTTGTAATCAGAAGCAATTCAGTCCAAAGAACACAGGTACAACAGTAAAATCAGTAAAATCAGTGGTGGGCAGAAAGCTAACAAGAGGCCCAGTTTCAAAAGGAGGGGTGGGGGTGTCTTCTTACTACAGACAGACAAAAAGATCAGCCCAAGTCCTGCAGTGTAGCAGAGACTTCCAAAGGATAGCTGGAGAACTACACAGCAGTGAGTGGTAATGCATGATGGTGCCAAATAAAATGATCAGTTTGCCCATCACCAGCTGAGCTGAGCTGATTTTTCCCTAGCAAGGATCTGTTCCTGGTCAGAGCAGTTAACCAGTCAACACTTAAAACAGAGCAGCTGTGCTGTTCTGCACAGGGAGAGCGATGAAAGCGGCTTAGGTGCACCCTCTGATGGTGAGAATCAGCCACTGCCTTCGTGGTTAGCAGCACTGAGAAGGTACCAAAGAGGGAGTGCTGGAACACCGTGGATCTAGGCATGGGAAAAGTCAGGCTCAGACTGACCTCCTCCTTTCTCTTCACTGTGGTGTAGGAGAGAAGAAAAGGAAGCTCCCGTAACCCTGCTCACCTGCCCTGCCTATTACAATGTTTCAGCACCCAAAGCAGAACTGCTGAATAAAATCAAAGACTTGCCGGAAGAAGCAGGGGAGGAAGAGGAGCTGCTGGACATCAATGAGAAGAAGGTAAATTCCAAGTACACACCATCACTTGCTGTTTGCATTCCTGAAATAATAAGAAACCCTGAAGTAAAGTGCATTTCTATTTGATGTCAGCATTTGGCTGATACAGTCCTCAGCTGCACGGGGGCTGGATGCATTTAGGCTGCTGGTGAAGCTTCACTGGGGTGACTCAGACTGAGTGAAGAGGGTTAATCTGACTGTACATTTGAGTACAAATCTCGCACAGCCCCGAGGCTGGCCTGTGTTGTGCCAAATGGTGAGCGTACAGGTTGTAAGAGACAGTCCCTGTCCCGTAGCAAGGAAGTAGAAAGCAGAGGTGGAGTTACTTCAGCAAGCTCGGCTTAGAAACAGGAACAGAGTCCAGCTGGTGACTGCACTGTCTCGGTGCGTGAGGTTTCACCCTATGATTTTCCTCCTGACCAGAGCTAATTTACTCATTTTACCTGCTGCCTGCACACACCACCTCCAGAGGAATGTTGGTTACTCCTTTTTCCCACGCCTTACTGTTTTCACTGCTGCACTGAAAACTGTGCTCCTCAGCAGTTCAGTCAGCGCAGCCTCGGTGCGATGACTTGGGTGGGGAGGGGTAAAGCAGGGCAGGGGAGGAGGAAACCTCCTCCTCTTGTATTGAGGCGATATTTGAGGAATGGCCCTGCGATTCTTGCTGTAGGCTTGCATGCTTTGCCTTCCAGGGCATTTGCAGGGCCCTCTAATTTGATCCTGTTGTTGTCTCACATTGGTTACCTGTTAATTACAGATAAGTTGGGAAGCTCACAAATCTCAAGGAGTCACACACAGGTTACTTGCGTGTCTGTGCCTCTCTTTACACACCTATCACCTTCACGTCAAAAGCAGCTATGCCTGTCTGTAAATCTAAAAAGTCCTACCTTGACGTGGACAGAGTAACACAGCCCATGTTTCATGCTGTTTGTCAACAGAGTTTAAACATACTGAAGGACAAAAATACTTGTGCAAGTCCCATATGCTGTAAATACAGTCCTTAATTCCTCCTATGCTGAAATCTGCACTGGATTTTTGTCTAAGTGCAGGGAATTCATGCATCTCTAGCACAGCTCCACATTTTCTCTCTGGATCCTCGCTCCCATGCCAAGGGTAGTACAGCAGAAGATAGGAGCCTGGGTGGTGTTTGGGAACGTGCAGTTTGTCCTGCAGCTCTGACTTGCAGAGCTTACCTCTTTTCTTGACATTGCCTTACCATTTCTGCTCTCAGCTTTTATGTGCTAAGCAAAGGATGCTCCCTACTAGGCATTAATACAGTGACAGATACGATGAGATCTCCACTGAAGTGCTCCATACCACAAATTATCAGCAGGGAGTGAGTAGATTAGCTCTTTGATCATCTGAGATGCAGGTAGGCCCTTCTCAGGTCTTTAGGAGCTGTCACACCCTGCTGCTGGAGTGGTCTAAAGACGCTCAGTGCCTGCCATCGATACAAATATATGTGTCCTGCACATGTACAGATAACGTGTGTGTCATATGCTGCTTGATTTATCTGGCCCAAGCTGCTGGTTGTAGAGCGTGCAGCTTCGGAGGTAATCACAGCCCACCGTGCCTCTAGTACTTGATTGATTCTTGGGGTGCCGTTCACTTCGAAATCGACTGCCTGCTGATGAAATACAAGGACGATGCTCCAAGGAGTCAGCAGGCATGCTGCAAGGATCTGACAGGCTGGCAAGTAAATGTGTGCCTGCCACTGGAGGACACGTCCCGGGCCTCAAAGGTTGCGTTGGCATGGAAAAACAGAAATCGATGGGAGTGATTAGGCCCAGGCAGCGAGATCTGTCTGGCATGTTCATGGTCTATGTGAAATAACATTTGCATAGGCATTATCTGGGAAGGCAGCTACTCTGAGAGGTCATTTGGGTAAACTATGCTCATTTCCATTGTAAATGTGCAAAAGAGCTATGTTGGTTTGGGATCTTAGGAGAGTCACTGATTAATGAATACAAAGCAGTTCCTGTCCAGCTCCCAGGCCTTCAAGAACAAAGGTACTTCGCCCCTGGCAGTCCTGTAGAGCAGGCCTGCACCTTGTGCAGATCTTCCGGAGCAGGTGGAGTGACTGCCACCTCTGAGCAGCTCAGGTCTCCTGAAAACCTGCAGAGGTCAATGCCAGACTTTCTGTCCAGCCCACAGAGCCCAGCAATAGGGTTTTCTCCCCTGCCATCATAGTTGTTGAGATTGGATCCCTTCTCCACAGGAGTTGGTCTGGTAATTAATTGGTTAGGACCTCGGATCTTTCATTTGGAAGTGGCATTGGCATCATAGGCTAAGGAAAGGACAAGTGTTGGTTCTTGTCCCTGGATACTTGTAGTGGGTTTACGTGGCAAGGTTTTGGTAGCATGGAGCCATAGGGGTGGTTTCTGTGAGAAAGATCTAGAAGCTGCCCCATGTTTGGGAAGGGCCCCATTGTTTTCCAGATCCGAGCCAATAAGCGATGTTGTTTTGCGCCTCTGTGAGAGCATATTTAAGACAGGGAAAAAACGCTGCGCCACACAGCAGCCGGGAGAGTCAAGGGAGTGGGAGAACAGCCTTGCACCAAGGTCAGTGTAGAAGGAGGGGGAGAGGTGCTCCAGGCGCCGGAGCAGAAGTCCCCTGCGGCCTGTGGTGAGGACCATGGTGAAGCAGGATGTCCCCCTGCAGCCCATGGAGTACCACGGTGGAGCAGGGTTCCACGCTGCAGCCCGTGGAGGAGACCACGGTGGAGCAGGTGGCCCTGCACCGACGGAGGCTGCCGCCTGTGGAAGACCCCTGCCGGAGCAGATTCCGGGCTGGACCTGTAGCCCGTGGAGAGGAGACCACGCAGGAGCAGGTGATCTGGCAGGAGCTGCTGCCCGTAGGGGAGCCAGGTTGGAGCAGTTTTCTCCTGAGGGATGGACCCCGTGGTACGGACCCATATCTGGAGCAGTTCTGGAAGAGCTGCTGCCTGTGGGAAGCCCACGCCGGATCAGTTCATCAAGGACTGCATCCCGTGGGTGGGACCCCACAGCACAGGGGACGAGAGTGACCGAGAAGGAGCGGCAGAGAAGAAGTGCTGTAGACTGACCATAACCCCCATTCCCTGTTCCCCTGCGCCGCTCGGGGGGAGGAGGTGGAAAAGGGTGGATGGGGGGAAGGTGCTTTTGTTTTTTTTCCCTTTGTTTTCTCACTTCTCTCGCTTGTTAGTTGTAGACAATAAATCTTACTATCTCCTTATGCCGAGTCTGTTTTGCCCGTTACAATAATTATTGCGTGATTTTCTCGTCCTTATCTCAATCCTTGAGCCCTTTTCACATATTTTCTCCCCATTCCTCTTTGAGGAGGGGGAGTGAGAGAGCGGCTGTGGTGGAGCTCGGCTGCCCACTCGAGCGGAACCACGACAATACTACCTGTCATACTGAGGGGAGAATCCAAGGAAAGGAGTTTTGGCTGTCCCTTATCCTACCAGGTGGGATGTAGTAAAAGACCACTTTTTCCCTCTTCTCCCCCTTGACTACTCTACTAAGAAATGGCATGAGTTACCAGTCATTCCAGCATAAACCTGGTAGCTGACATTTGTTTTTAGAAAATATTTCTCACATTTTATTAAGCTTTTGTATATATGCGGAAGCTGACAGTGGACTAGTGCAGCCAGAAGCCTGTGAGCTCCAGAGCATGCACAGAGTGTACCATCTAGTGGTGTCTGCCGCAACACTGCTCTTCATTTCTTGGCTGCAAGAGCAGCCCCCAGCCTGACCAGTGCTTAAAAATCCTCTTTCCTTTGAAGTACAGTTTCAATCCCACTTGAAATTAGCATCAGTTTTGATGGAAAAAAAGACTGTGCTAGTAAACTTTGAGAGAATATTTTCAGGCAAGTTTATGATTTATTTCTGTTTAATCCTGCAGCATCAGTATGCAGAATAGATTAACATACATATAATGGTGCCTCATCGGTGCATGAACTGAGACTGAACATAGAAGAGTACATAAAAGAGACTGAACATAGCCCAACCCTTGTATCAAGAGCTATTTCTGCTCTCTATGCTCTCACTTCTGACAGAATGGAAGCAAAAATTGCAAACCTCAGGCCACAGACTTCTGCTTTTGCATATATATATGTCTTTCCTCTAAATCCTAACAGAAATTAGGATCTCCAGCACACGTGCAGCAGTGGTGGTTCTGGAGTGACTGAACCCTGGGGGCCTCCTTTGCTTTGTCAGTGAAATAGTTGCCAGCATTGTTGCAAAATAAGTGCGTGCTCTATGTCTTTGATCAGTCACTAAGAAAATCACAGGCTGGGAGGGAGAGGTGGGAAGAGGCAGGAGATATGGTTGTAGCTCTTCTCTTAACAGAACCTTTTGAAGGAAGGTGCATACGGTTATCCTCTTTCAGACATATGCATCTGGGTATCAGAATCTGGCAAACCAGATTGGATGCTCTTTTTGAAGATGTTCATTGATGATGGAACAAATATATCTTCGTGTAATCTGATCAGGTTATCAGATTCAAATTATCAGCTAAACGCGGAATTTCAGAGTTTTCTCTGTTCCCTGCTTATTGTCTTCTTTATGTTTCCTTTGTCACTCATTGCTGACTTGACCCTGCTCCTCAGGGACTGTAGCCATATCCTCTCGTTGTCGTCATCCGTATGAGCAGTGTGATCATGATAATAACCGATGTGGCAATGTGTTTCCCTTCTGACAGGCTGAGCTCATCGGGAGCTTGACCCACAAACTGGAAATCCTGAAGGAAGCCAAGGAAGGCCTGCTTGCAGACATTAAGATGAATAATGCTCTTGGAGAGGAGGTGGAGCTGTTGATCAGCGAGCTATGCAAACCAAACGAGTTTGACAAATACAAGATGTTCATAGGCGATTTAGATAAGGTGGTGAACCTCCTGCTCTCCCTCTCAGGACGCCTGGCCCGGGTTGAGAATGTTCTGAGTAGCTTAGGGGAAAATGCCAACAATGAAGAGCGGGTACGTATCTGCACAACCGTAGCATCTTGGTCTTTCTCAGTCACAAGAACCTGCTTGTATAAGCTAGGACCTCCAAAGGCTCCCAGGGAGGCAGGTGCCTCACTGATTTTGTGTAAGCGGTAGCAAACACAGTTCTGTCCCCAGGAATCTTGATCCCAGTTTGTACAAATATGTCAGATCCTATGGCTTTTACCTCGAAACAGTGGCTGTGTTTGGCACAGCATGTCTGTGTGGAGGAGGGACTGTGTGGTGGTTTGTATTGTGGAACAACCCACTGCCTTTTACCTCAGTTGCAGCCACATTTTAACATTCTTTGTGTGGCTGTAAAAGACAAAGCCAGGTTTTCCTGGTAGTTGCTGCTTTTGAGCAAGTTTTATTGACGTTCTTAGGGTCCTTTCCTCCCCACATTGACTAGAGCAGTTGCAGTCCTGTTCAGCAGGATTCCCATTCATCCATCCTCCTTCCAGAGGCTCCTGACTCTGTCCAGGAGCTTAGCAGCCATCGTTCCTCCCCTAAAGGAGGCAAACACAGTAGTGGGGGGAAGGAGAGGGGAGATAAGTGAGTTTGGTGCTGCTGATACTGAAGCGCTCTCTCTGGTATGTGCAGAGTTCTCTGAACGAGAAGAGGAAACTGCTGGCTGGCCAGCACGAAGACGCCCGGGAACTGAAGGAAAACCTTGACCGTCGAGAACGGGTGGTCTTGGAGATCCTGGGCAACTACCTCTCTGAGGAACAGCTCCAGGACTACCAGCACTTTGTAAAGATGAAGTCCGCACTCCTCATAGAGCAGCGAGAGCTAGACGATAAAATCAAACTGGGTCAGGAACAGCTCAAGTGCCTGATGGAAAGCCTCCCCACAGACTTCACACCCAGGGATGCAACAGCAGCAGCCGCCCTAGCTGCAGCACTTGCTACCTCCGCCGGGGTCGGTGGTAAAACGCTTCCAGTGGTCTCATCCTCACTCTAACCTTTCCCATGTGGTCCTGGGCAAAGTCTTTCTGCTTGAGTCTATTTAATCCAAGTACTTTGGAGATGGTTCTCTACAGTGACAATGAACAGAGGTTTAAAACAGGATTTCAATGAAGGAAAAAATAGCAATAATAAAGGTTTTATTTTCCTTTCCTTCCACCACTGCTTCCTGGGAACTTAAATCAGTCTGGAGGGAACTAAACTGTATCTCCTCCTAAACTATATCTCCTCCTGCCAGAGAAGAGGAATTCTCATGAGAAATAAACACGTTACCTTTAATAAAAAACATCACCTCCTTTTTTTCCTCCCTTTCCTGCCTACCTGGCACCTCATTAAATAATGAAGGATCTAAAAGAATTAAGCCTTAAAAATAAAACCAGCCCATTCTACTGAACATTAATGATATTTATATTTTTTAAAGAACAAGACAACGTGTAAGTTTTTGTACATACTCTAATCAGTTACTTGATTCTACTTTGTTCTGTATGTAGAAAAGACATTTAATTTTGTATTTTGTGAAAACATTAATAAAAAGAGGGAACCCCAAAGATAGTCATGCATTAGCCTGGAACATCTCTTCGTGGTTCTGTTGTTGTTGGTTTTTAATATAATAAAGGGCTACTGGAAGAAGCTTCAACCTGTTTCAACACATGCTGAATATACCAGTAAGTGTCCTTATGAAAGACATTTTGACCAGGAAAATACAATCTTTCCTCTTCGGGATCTTTTGATCCAATGATTCTAGAGTTTAAATATGCTTTTAAGAAAACTTGCATCACAGGAGTCCAAGTTAGCATGAAGTAATGAATCTTGCTCTTTACTCACTGTGGAGGTTTGGGAGGAGTCCGTTTGAAATAATCAAACTCATGATCTGTGTTACTGTTGCAGCCTGTTTACATTTCTGTGAGATGAGAAGGAGATCTCTAATGGCATTATTTATAGGCCTGTTTTTGTGAAGGGATGATGTGCAGTAGGACTTTTTTCGTAAGTAGTATCTCATTTGAGATCCTGAACCTACTTCATCAGAAATTGATTTACAAGCCAGAGGAGGCATTAACTTGAAATCCTACTATATTTCCTACTCAGTCCAACCTGGAATAACTAAATGTGCCCAAGTGAACTTTGCTGTATCAATTTACCAAGTGCTAGGTGATTGTTGCAAGTTTGCACACAGCAAAGCAGATTGGGGCAAACGCTCTTTTTCTGTCTGGGACGTTGCTGTCCTCTCTACTGAGCTGCATTGCCATTTAAATTAAATGGCTAGGAGCTGCCTGAACAGATCACCACTGCAATTGATGAGCCAGACTTGGGTCGCCTGTCTTCTAACCTTGCAGAGATTTCCAGCTGTGGAAGCAATTCAAGTTTCAGCCTTTCTCCAGGGGTTTGCATCGTTCATTGCATACTATCTTGCCATCAGGATCAGAGCAGAGATTTTAGTCGTGGTTTTTAAGATCATTCATTTTGAATTTCATGCCCAGCACATGACTGAAAATTACAACAGTTATTGCTTTCAGTGCTAGTTTTAAATCCCCACTTGTTTTTTTTTTGAATAGCTCACGTAGCTCTTCCACAGGCAGCTTGGCAGGCGGAAAAAAAAATACCAGTGCCCTTTTGTCATATCCAGCATCAATTCTCCAATTCCCCAAAATAAAACCTATTTGATGTTTTAATGCTTTTTGAAGCAGCAAGTGACGTGACAGCAAACATTTTATTCACTGCTACTGAGCTTGAAATGCTGTTCAGGCTTATACAGCATTTCATGAGAACCCTAAGCAGGAGAACTCGTTTTTATGCCTTAATAGCTGAATCAAAAAATTGGAAGAAAAGTATTTTGGAGGTAATTCAAGAACAATTCTTTGGGATGTTTTCAGGAAAACAGTGGGGGGAGCTGTTTCCAGCCAATCAAAACATTTAATTTATTTTAAAAACAAAACAAACAAAAAACCTTCCACAGTTCTTTTAGTTTAGCATATTTGAAAGCCGTGCTCACTTAGATTTTTTTTAAGCCACCCTTTCATCTTACACATACCGAAACCAATCAAAAAAACTTGGCAGATGTGGCAGGCTTTTGTGAATCATTTAGAACTGGCCGACATTGTCTTTTCCACTTACTGTGTCCCGAGAAAGAAAGTCCTGCAGTCTACCCTCAGGCTAGGAAGAGCCTTCCAGCTAAGCAGGGTCTGTCTGCGTGCTACAGAAACCAGCACCCATTTCAGAGGCAGCCCACTGGGCTGCGTGGGCTGCAAAGTCCAGCCACCCTTGCCCACGTGTACTGCAGGCAGCAACACCAATTTTCACTCAGTGTGCTGGCATTAGGCTGCAAGTCAAGTGTTTCCAAGTGGTGGGCAGTCGGCCAGCCTTGCGGTGGTGGTATATAAGGCTTTACTAAATAGTGTGTAAAACTGTTTCTTTTGTAGGGTTTCCAGCTAAAACGTTTGAGGCTAAGGGTTCATGGTGGTTTGCAAGAAGTTCAGATGTTTGGCATGGCTCTGCACTCCGCCAAGTTTGGGGATTCCTGCTAAGAAAGTCCTGCGTGTGCTCCCACTGTACACACAAGCATGAGTTAATGAGGCAAGTGATAGTAATTTATGTTTTTATAATAGCTGAGATCTTCAGGTGAAAAATGAATTAAAGCCCATATCTCTTTATCATTAGCGAAACAGCCTTTGCACAACTTTTTTCAAAAACTGCTCCTCAAACTGCAGGATTTGCTGTTTGGCAGAAACACATCTTGACTTGTATTTGAAGGTAACCAACCATTGGCCAAGCCAGTAGATTTATTTCCTAGTAGATTTATTTCTCAGTGCCTTTAGCAAAAAAGGGAGACCTATTCATTTCTCCTTACCCACTTTGTTTTTCTCTTGTGTTCTTAAAACTGGAGCATAATGGAAACTCATTTCACAGAATGATGGCATAATTTCAGGGGACTGGAGTACCATGGGTAGAATTTTACAGTTATTGTCTAGTCCTTATATGCTTACTGAAACAAATCTGAATTTGGGGTCTAGCTATGTGAGATTTCCACATCTGAACCCGTAACTACATGGCTACAGTGGCAAAAACCTGCAAGCTAGATACAGAGAGCGTGATTTTCATTACTAGCCCTTCCCTAAAATGCAGTGTCCCACTTATCTCAGATCTGGGGTATTTCCCCTTTCAGCTGCAGCACAGGCTGAAGCATTATAGCATGCTCAAAGCAAATTATTCAAAACATATCTTGCAACAAACAGTGGTTCTCAACAGGTGGGCATTTTAGCTAAAAAGGAGCGTTATTTTTATAAATGAAACATCAATTTGGGATACTGGAATTGAATGCTCCACCTTCTACCCTGCTGTGGGGATGGTGGTGCTGCGTGACTTTGCCAGCCAGCCCTCCGTAGATGAAAGTGGAAGAGATTCTTCCCAAAGTCAGTTCAGAATACCTGGGCCAGGTGCCTTCTCCAAATTGGTCTCTGGAGAAGTCTCTTTCCTTCTCTTCAGACTATCGACCGTTAAAGGATCCTGCAACAGCTACCTGGCCCATTCAGCTGGCTGCAGTTGATGCCTGGCACGGGAGTGAAGCATGCAGTCTTGCTTCTCTAGCTTGAGGCAAATCCTAGCAAGGACAGAGCAGTAGCTCTTTTGATATAGATGGTCAGTTCAAGGTAAAAGCTTGTTGTACAAAAGGGATGTTACTGTGTGATCTGCCTTCCCTATGTTCTCACTCTCAGTAAACATGTCAGTTACAGGGGAAACTTCCAATTTACCCAGTGCTAACTGGCTTTACTTTTGAGGACAATCAGAAAAGTCACAGAAAAGGGAGGGGGGCATCATTTTTCCTGAGTTAGCATTCCTTAAATTGTTACCTTCAATTTCCAGCCAATTTCTGAGGGACCTGTCAGGAAAAAAACAAAAAACAAACAAACAGGTATAAGTCAATGTTGCCCCACAGTGATTTTCCTGGCCTTTGAAAGCAATCAAACTGCACTGCTGTCATTGCACCCAGACCCAGCACAGGGAAAAGGAAAAAGAAGGAGGCATACACTCGCATTGCAATGCTGTCTGTGCAGTGCAGGACATTGAAGCAAGTCTCTTCAACCTACCTTTCAGTACGTCCTCACATGCTTTCAGCAACATGCTACCCCTGCAGTCTGCTTGGCTGTGCTGTTCCACATGATGTAATGCGCTGTGAAAATCTAGTCATCTGAATTTGCAATTTGCCTTTTTTTTTTTTTTTTTTAACTGAGCCCTTGGGCCATTGATGGTCACAAAGAATTCACGTCAGATGCTTTCCTCGAGACTAAATCTAGCAAGGGGTGTTTACGCTAGGGTCTCTTGGTTCTAAGTTCGTACACAAGATCTTTTGTGAAGGTTACCTACAAAATTCATCAAACACAGAGCACCAAAACAATCCATGCATCAGGACTGATCCATCATTTCCACAGCTCAGCTTCTGACACACTCATTTAGACTGGTCAAGAAGAGGAGCATGCAAATAAACCTGGATGGCATTTCAGAAACACTCCACACAAATCCTGAATATTAACACGAGCAGTGACTCATTGTTTGCAAAATGGGAAACAGCTTTTCATCAGAGAGCCCATGCTTCAAATCAGTGTGAGCAGGCTGGGGGCTTATTTAGGGACCTGCTCCCCAGGTTTGGCAGGGCTTGATTCACCTAAGAGTTGTTTTTTCCTTTATGCCCCCTCTAGAGGGGATTTTTGTTGACCGGGGCATGGGTTTATGGTTTGGTTGTGTTCCTACAGGACTTCCACTTGTCCCTGCAGCCCAAAGGGCACGTAAATTCAGTGTTGTATGCTTCTTGTAAATTACAGGGCTTTTCTGGCAATAAGTTACTGAACATTGTTTGTGTTAGGTGACTGAAGATGGGTATGTGGCCAGAGTGGTCTCTGACTAGGAGCTGGTCCTTTCCGCTCCATTTGGCCAAACACTTCTGTCCCTCTGCAATACGAATCATAGAAATAGGCTGGATTCAGGGTGGCAAAAACAAGTAGCCAGGGGCTTTCGCCAGATGCTTACATGCATACAGCTTATGTGCATACAGTAGCACAGCCTCCTCAGCTTTCATGCAACACATTGTGTATTAACACTAAAATGGTAACAAAAAGCCACTTTTTCTTGTCCCCTTGTAGGGTAGGGAGCTGGAGCCATTTGTGGAGAATGGCAGACTACTGTCAGCACATCTGCTCCGTTTCTTTGAAGGTTAGGGATAAGGCTGTGTTTCCTGTACCCCATAATGTAAAGTTGGTAAATGTGAGCCAGACAGCTTTTTTTCCTTTGTGATTCACAACTTGAGACCATGTATTTCTGTCAGGGTTGCCCAAGATTTCTAATAAAAGTCACCACAGCGCAGCTATTTGGTTGAGCCAAAATAAAACCACGATTTAAAAAAAAAAAAAAATTAAAGCATAGCATTTGAGAAAGAAAAGCCATTGTGGAAGATTTCAAAAGAGAAAATGGCTTTTCTGCAAATATCAGTTTGTCACGCAGGCCAGTTTTATGGGGTGAGGCACTGAGCCAGAGGAGGTGGTGGGCAGGCGCCATTTTGCCTCAGCGGGGCCGGTGGGCGCCATTTTACCTCACGAAGGGGCTGGGCAGGGCCTCCCCTCCTGCCTCACTGGAGGGAGCAGCGCACAGCAGGGCAATGCCACAGACACCCCTGTGGCCAACAGCACCAAAATCTCCAAAAAGTGTTAGCAGGGCTTGCCACCTGTCCCCCCCAGGTGTGTTTTACCATTAGAACCTGTGAGTAATCAGGGCCAGTGAGGGACAGCTCGGCTCAGGATGGTCAGTCAGGAGCCCACATACAGCACACTGCCGGGAGCCTCTGGAAAAAGGGTGAGTATATTTAAATTTTTATACATTTTTTCTCCACATAGGAAGGCTTTGCAGCCTGGACCTCTTTGCTTGCACCTACTGCGAGTGTGTAGGGGGTTTGGTTTCCACGAGGGTTTCCTCAGAGGGAGGGAGGCAGTGTGTGGAGACATGGTGGTGCTTGCCTGGGGTTTTTCCCAGCAGGGTGTGCAGGCACAGCGGTGGTAGCCAGGTGCTTTGTCTTATCCCTTGGTTCCTGTCACCAGACAGCTTCCCATGGTCTGTACCCACCTGACCCTGAGGGCTCAGTGTCCCACAACTGCAGCCAGCTTTGTGCTCAGGCTACCATCATGCTACAAGGGGCATTGTGTAGAAAAAAACTTCCAGTGCACAGCCCCAGGAAGTGGGGACAGTTATCAGGTAATACAGCTTATAGTTTGAGGATGGATTTTGGAAAGGATTTTTGAAAGTGAGTGGGTGACAGGGTTTCCATTTGCCTTGTAAAGAATAAGGCCAAGATCAAGGGAGCAGAAGGTGAGCAGACAAAGAAAGAACATGGCTGTCCACACACCCAGTGCTCTTGGAAAAAGCTGACTGGAGGTCACATTTCCATTTTGTACAACACATGCTAATTCCCTTCTTATAAGTCTGTTGTCTGAAAGAAATACTCTTGCATCTTTTTTGCCTGTGAATATGTGATTTAAGTGGGAGGTGACCCAGCTGTCTCCCCCTTCCCCACCATAACTTTGGTTGCCCGTTGGCTTCCCCAGCTTTCTCCTTCAGACACTGCTCATGCTTACACTATTCCCCATTTCTACATGCAGACTGTCTTTTGAGGCTGTGTTGTAGAGTGGTATATGCACACTTGCGTAGCTAGAGTCACTCAGATGGCCTATTTCTGTCAAGTGAAGTTAATGTGAACTGCTCAAGGAGAAGTTATTTTTGAGAAGACAAAGCTGCTGGTCTGTCTGGCCCATTACTACTCTTTCAGGTCCTGTGTAAGGTTTTAATTCCTCTGTCACATTTACTTTTTCCATACTAACCTCTTCTGCAGTTGTGCATTTATTCTCCATTTCTTAAGTGTGAATTGATAACACACAACATATTTTTTTGTTCATGTTGTCATAGCCTTACAGCTGCTTTCCAGGGTCTTAGAGGTCCCATTATGCCTCCCCATGATGCTGTAAGGCAAGAAAGTGCTGCAGCTTTGGTTCCTGGTGAATAACCAAGAATCAAGGCTGACTGCGGTGTAGTAAACTTGAAGGATTCAGTACATGCAACCCCCCTTAACAGGGATCAGTGCTGTTTTCCTCCCTCTCCTGGTCTCAGTGAGGAGGTAACCTGTAGGATCTTGATTCCTTCTGGGAAGTATTACTGGACTGAAAGACTCTCTACAGATGTGACAGGATTTATATAGAAAGAGAAAACCCACACCTCTGGGCCCTGCTGTCTGTGCTTTTGTGCTCCACCCAGAGCAAGCAGAGCTCAGGTTCCTCCCAAGGATACTGAAAAGCAAAGTTCACCATGCCTTTCAAGCAGGACTTACTTGGCAGGGATCCAGCTCTGGCTTTACATTCACTGTGACCCTCTGCCTGCAGCAGGGCATAGCATTCTTGCTTTCCTGATCTCTCTAACAGCAAGTCTCACCATTACTCTAGAAGCCCGTTGGAGCACTCCACGTTTACTCTGCCTGTTTAACAGTGTCACTTACAGAAACAGGAGCATTCAGAAGTCTGGGACATGGGAGAACACGACTCAAGAGGCAGGAAGTGCTGGCAAAGGCATGCTTCCTTCCTCCCCTTTCTCCCCTTTTGAGGTCTCCTTAGTGGTAGCTGCCAGTGTTAGAAAGCAGGATAAGCCTAATTAACCATTGTGGAAAGTACAAGGGGGGGCAGTCCCCATGAAGGGGCTGTTTGTGCTCTGAGCACAGTGGTCAGGACCACACGTGGCTAGCCTACCTAGAAGTCAGGACTGCCAGCCTAGCAGGCAAAAATGAGATCAACTTTTCTCTTGTCAGTGCTGACAGACACATATTTCATCTAATCCAAGTAGCTGGCACAGGCACCTGAAGTAAGCTCCACGTCCCACTGCAACATAAGGGCTTTCTACTCCTTTCTAATAAAGGGAACACTTTATAGCTTAGTGTACCTTCAGACATTAGAACAGGGAGAGAGGGGAACAAGCCAAAAGCCATCTTCTCCCCTCCTACCACAAAGTTTCAATAGCCTTAAAAAAAAAAAAAAAAAAAAAAACACACACACACCCAGAAAGCCTCCAGCTCATTCGCACTCCACAAGTCCCTCACTGGCATTAGCTGCACCAGCTCTCAGGTGAAACCAACAGAGTCCCGTCTCCACAGCTGTGCCCACAAGGGGAGTGGCAGGACCCAGCTGTAACCCGTGCCCTTCTGGCAGTGCTCCAAGAAGGCCTCCAGGGCAGGGCTGCCAAACAGCAGAGGGAAAAGGGTGTCCAGAAGCTGCCTCCAGATCAGTCACCTCACAGATTCCTCAGCTCTACAGCAGCTGCTGCAGGACAACGTTACTTCCACACAGCACATGCGCTGGCACAAGGGCGGCAGGACTGCAGCCTGTCAGCCTCCCCATAAGAAGTATTCAAATGGCTGAAATACTCCGCAGAGGATTACTGCCCTACCCCAGCAGCTGGCCTGGCTGCTCAGCTGTTCAAAGCAACCACAGCCTGGTCCAAAGCAGCCCCGCTGTCAGAGATTAGCCAGCGGGACTCAAATTCCACCACTTCAGCAGCATTTGGCTAAGGTAGCACCTTGCACCTGCATAGTTGGGGTCAGGACTGTCACAGCTGCAACACCACAGGGCCAGCCCCACAGCCCAGCAGCCTGCCCAGGCTCCCTCTGCAGGGCTCTGTTACCTTTCACCAGGTCCTCAGTCGCTGCAGCAGCCCCAACTCAGTCCCTGCTTGGGCATGGCTAGCAGGCAGCTCGGGAGCAGCTGTAGCAGACACACTCCAAGGCACTGCATGAGCAAAGCGAAGGGGTTTCAAGCAGAAGAGACGATTCACCAAGCTTATTTTCATGTGCCTAACTGCAACTACTTGTATTTGGTGCACTTGGGATCCAACAGCACTACTGCTAAGGTAGCTTGAGTCACAGTAGGTCATGCTTTGCCAGCCATGTGGTCCAGCCCTGTACCAGCTGCAGGGCAGCAGTGTAAATAAGCACATCAGTGGATACTGAACCTTTCCCCCTGTCCACCCCTGTAGCACACACAGGAGCAAGCAAATTAGAGCAGGAAACAGCAGAGAAAGCAGCCAGGGCAAGTTTGGGTTTATTTCACTATGCAGGGGGAAAGAAAACAAGACAAGCTGTAGCAGTTAGCTAAACTTAATGGCTTTGACTTTAAAGTCACCCTCCACAGCCAGGTATTGAATTTTCTCCATGCCCAGCCGATTGGGGAACTCGAACTCCGCTTCAGGCAGCTTCACCTTTACCTCTGTGGCATCGAAGGAGATACAGATCTGCAGGGAACCACAAAGAGGAAGGCTTATGCATCACTGGTCACAAGCCAGGCTCGGTGCAGGACAGTTGAGGTGGCCACTGGTGGCAGCATTAAGAGCCCCGAGCCCATCAGTGCCCTGTGCCAGGGCCTTGCACAGACCCCCGGGGCCTCACCTCAATCTTGTCACCGTGCTGGAAGGGGAAGTCAGCCTTCCTGTCCTCCTCGCCCCACGTGCCATCCTCCTTCGAGTTGCACACGATAGTGTTGACATCCCCGTGGCAGTCGAAGCGAGGGTTGAAGTGCAGCATGAGGGTGCCGCTGTCCTTCCCCACGTTCACAGCAAACCTGGGGAGACCGAGGCAGCACCAAGGAGATGCTCCAGCCACCCCGTGCCAGCAAGCTGAACCCAGCAGGAGCTCCATTACCCCCGGCAAGGGCAGGAGCCTCTGCTGGGCTGCAGCCCCCCTGCAGTGCCCCATCAAGCCATCTGCCGCCTCCTCACTCACCCTTTGGCATCAGACAGGATCTTCCCTTTGACCTTGATGCACTCTCCCGGCTCGACATCCAGCTGAGTAACCACCAGTCCCTGTGGGGCCAA
This sequence comes from Aythya ferina, assembly GCF_964211825.1. Taxonomy (NCBI): domain Eukaryota; kingdom Metazoa; phylum Chordata; class Aves; order Anseriformes; family Anatidae; genus Aythya; species Aythya ferina. The sequence continues at coordinate 61,581,009 of NC_140300.1, read as the reverse complement.
GCGGCAGGAGTTAGTCCATCCTAAAGCAAGCCTTCCAGTCCTGCCTGGGCTGAGGCACAAGCCAGGCCTGGCAGACCCGAGGACATTTGCAGTTTAGTGCTAGGACAGAGATGGAGTCAGCCCAGCCACCTTCACCAGGTCAGCAGCAGGCACTGGCACAGGTTTGCTAGCAGTTACGCAGCTTTTATAACATTACATCCTTCCCTAGGCGTGTCTCCAGCCTGCAGGGGCTACCAAAACATTTGCACACTTGACTCAGAGCTGCGTGCAGAAAGAGAGGGGGCAGTGGAGCCACTGCTGGCTGCAGCCCACCAAAGCACAACACCCCCAGGGAAGCTCTCATGGGGCAGACAAGGGCTTGTTCCTATCCTCAGAGCCAGATTATTCCGTCCCCCAGCCTCACACCTCCCAAGTAGGGTTTAACTCCCCCAGCCTAGAGCATAGAAGCTGTTTGGTGAGGTCAGGCGTAACTCAAGCCATGCTTTGGTGCCAGTGCTTCCAGGCCCGGGTGCAATAATGCTGAGCTGCATCCAGCCTGATAAGCAGATAAGAAGGCAGATAAGGCAGGGAGACTGCCTTCAGGCTGATCCCATTGCTCACTTGGGCTACTGCTCCAGCACCCAGAGCCCCCTCAGATGGCCACCCAGCCCAAGCGGTGCTCAGCCTCATGTCTGCTCCCTGCTGGGGTCAGATCCCTGCGGCCGCTAAGCTGCTTATTGCTGTGGCACTAACGCTGCCTTCTGGCTCTGCTTCTGGAGCCCCACAGGCACACAGCCCCAGTGGGGATCAGGGGGCAGACCTCTGGAGGAAAAGGGAGCTCAGGGCACAGTCAGCACACACTGCCATCCTGCTTTCCTCTCCTGCTGTATTGTTAGCCCCATCCTGTATCCAAAACAGATTTTTTTTTCAGAAGGAAAATAAGGAGTTTAACAGGAAAATGGCATTCAGACTGGTCCCAAAACTTCAGAGCACTCAGAGATACAAACATGCATTAAAACAGCTTTCCCACTCAGATAATATGCTAGAGAAGAGGGGGGGAAAAGAAAAGCGTCTGGTCAACCCTAACTGTTCCTCCCACAGCCACATATCAGCCGAGCATTTCCTCTCAGCTAATCCTTTTCCTCTCCTACCTCTGGCACCAAGCCCAAACCCCGCAGGCAGGCAGGCAAACCCTAGCCCTGCTCGGCGCTCCAGTCTGGCTCAGAGGGCACTCACTTGCTCCATGCTGCAGATCCCAGCCCCACCAGGCAGGACACCCCCGAGCCCCTGCTCCACAGCCCAGCGTGACTCAGCACCGAGCTCCAGCAGCTTAAATCCCTCGGGCAGGACCATCACATGATGGAGGGGGGGCGAAGAAGGGGATCGCTCGCAGCTGTTTGGAAGCTGGAGCTTTCCCAGCCATTTAAAGTGGGCAGCAGGAGATCTCTATTGATACTGCTCTTTGTGGGCAGGGTGTGTGTGTGATTTTATAAAGCTGGCGATTGTTTGCTTCTGCGTGATCCTAGAAATCCTTACTGTAAGCTCTTCTAGCCGCTATGCCGTGTATATTGGCTCGCAGCCCGAGTGTGGCTCCGTGCCTGCAGCGAGGTGCCTGCTTTTTGTTAAGTGATCCCTGCCTAAAACCGGGGCTGGAGTCCTCGTGTTACTGCTGCAAAGCCACTGCCTCGCAGAATATGTGTGTGTGTGCTCAGCCTCTCAGCCTGGCCTCGTGCTTGCAAGGAGACTGGGCTGCCGGGAGCCCCAGGGTATGCAACGTTACTGCTTACAGTACAATAAAACCCCGGAGTTTGTGGTGTGCAGTGCCAGAGCTTAAAAAGTGCCTGGAAGTTGAGGCTGCTGGTGTGAGGCACAACTAGATGTGAGAATTTGGGCTGCAGCTTTTGAGAAGCAGCGTGATCTGGCTGGATCCATTCCAGTCTCAGACTCCAAAGGGAAAAGAGAAATGCTTTTTTGGCGGACAAAGAAGTTGGGCAGGGTTGACTGCAAGCGGCGAGAAAGGAGGCTGTTTTCCCAGCCAGCCCCTAACTCCTGCTGTTCACCTTTGCTGCGTCCCTTACAAGCACACCGTCCCTGCCCCGAGGGGCTTTGGGGAGGGGAAGGTGGGAGCGTGGCCAGGTCAGCTGGGTGCCGCGTGTGGCTTTGGATTAGCCTTAGCAGGGTCCTCAGGCCTCCGTGCCTCAGTTTCCCTCGTGCATGGAGGGGCACTGATGGCTTGCAGCTCCACAGCTCCGCTTGTGCAACGTGGGTCAGGGCTGCTGTGTAAATGCAGCACGCTGCTTGCTGGTTAAGCCTTGGCTGGCCTGTGAGATACCGATCTGCAGATAGCATTAGGGTGGGCTATGTGTGGCAGTTTATGACACCAAGTGCAGGAATTTAGGGCTAGGTAGCAGAAAGAGACACGCTGCCACGCAGGGGGCTGCTGGCACGTCAGCAGACCATGCTCGCTGGTATGCATCCTGGCTGCTGACACCATCCTTCACTCCTGCATCCCCCAACACCCGTTTCTGAACACTCCCGAGGCATTTCTGCATCCCATATGCCTCCGGGCAAATCAAAGCCGAGCTGCATTTGAACTAGAAAGTCACAGGTCTGAACTGTGACTGGGGTGTATGAAAGAAGGCAAAATGCTGACTAAAAGTACTGGTGGGCAAATCCCACACGTCATCTGGCTGCCAACTTGCTCCCTGGCCGTAGCACATTTAGACAAGGGCCACGCTGAAGCCGGGAGTCAGCTGCAGGAGCAGACCTGGTGCCCACAGCGAATGCCACCAGGAGCAGCCCCCGGCACGGACAGCAGGGAGAAACCCCAAGAAATTCCACCTTAAGGTTGCCCCAGTCTCTGGCACGATGTTAATGGGGATCACGTGTTAGAGGCTTTAGTCGCAGTTGTTCCCCTGTTTGCTGCCACGTGTGAGGGGTTGAGCAAATTCTGTTTGGTCGGTTGGGTTTTTGTGTTTGTTTTCCATTCAGCTCTGCAAAACCCCTGGAGATTTCTCCTCCTTTCAGTGCTGCAGTGTTTTTTTCTGGAGGCAGAGCTGCTGCCAAGTTGGGTGGTAGTGTCAGGGCCACGCAGTGCCATAGTGTTGTGCACCCCAACTCCCCTTCCAAAATGCACATTTCTCAGGGGCTGCTTTTTTTGCCTATCTCCTCCTCCTGCCCTGTCGTTCAGGCCGGGAGCTATCTGTCTAGTAGCACACAGGAGACCACACTGTTTGTTTTCCTTCAGCACTCCACACTGGCAGCCAGGCTGCGTGAGCAGCAAACCCTCTGGTCTTGCCCCTGATTTACAGCACTCCTGGTCCTAGGTCCTGTGAAATCAGCAGCGTTTAGTCTCAGGCAGCAGTGCCAAGATGCCAAACTGCCCGCCCAGCTCCAGGTCCCCAGCCCAAAGCCTTAGTTTCTCTCTTGATTTGCACAGACTGGAGGAAGACAACCAGCCAGTCTGATTTTCTCCTAACAGTCCCCAGAAATGCCCCAGATTTGCCTTTAAAAATATAAATGGCAAGCAGATGTAATGTGCTGATTATTGCTCTTCTTCATCTTCTGCAAGAGGAGGTACGCCCTAGCCCTCGGCAGGTCTTATCTCTGGTAATGACGCCTGCCACTAGGAGTGACACGCTACAGGAGAGCTCCTCGCTTTCCTAGTGAGCCCAAGCCTACACTGCTCCGTGGCCCAGTTCACCGAGTACAGACAGCTCCTTCCTCAGGTGCTTTCCTTAGCAGAGATCTGTGGCAGTGTCTGGGTGGGATCCTGGCCTCAGCAACAACCCCTGATTACTCTCGCAACCTAAATACTTTTGCTAGAGTGGAAACTGTTTCTACCAGGCTGTCACCTAGTTAAGGCTATCGGGCACTTCCACTTAATCCCCTGCTACTGCTGTTGGTCTGCTTCTTCCTGCTTTTCCTTTAGCAAGTTGGTTGGGATCTCCTCTCAGAAGTTTGTGCCTTTTCACCTGCTAAGTACTCCTAAACCCCAAAGAGCTTTAATGTACAGTTTCTCTGGACCCTTTGCACCAAAGACCCCTTCCACGGCTGGCTACAACGCTGACACCACCACGGTGTCCCCAGCTCTGTGCTACCCACAGGGAAAGCTTCGGGGCTGGCCTGGAGACCAGGAAGGAAATGGAGCCCTCCCTAACACCCCACAAGGAAAATCCTTTAGGCTGCTCTGGAAAAGACCAGGCATGACTTGGGAGCCACAGGCCAGTCCGGCAGGAGGCCGGGACACCCTCCCAGCTCCTGTGGGCACCGAGCTTCCCCAGGCACCATTTCAGAGGGGGATTTGTGCCAGGAAGAGGGTCTGAAGGCTCAGGTCACTCGGGATGCTAGCTGGGGTTGCATGGCCACATACCACTACAGCATTTTTATCCCAGAGCATTTCCTGATTTCAGCTTCCTCTCTATTAAAAAGGAAGCACCTCTATTCCAAGTTAATTAGAAAGTTAATTATAAAGAACTTCTTGCACCATCTCACTGAGCAATGAAAGCAGTTTGCTGATCCCTTCAGTGGGATTTAAAGTAAGCCTCGTCATTTTTATATCCCTCATTAACGCTGACCCAAGCTGACAATACCCGTGTTTCATCACTCAGGGGAGCAGACTCAATGGGAGCAAGATGCAAGCTGCCTAGGAGAACTGGGGCTCTGTTATTTTGAGTTTCTCCCACTTTTGCACATCCCCGTACTTGATAGATTTGCAGGTGACAAACACCTCCTCAGCGTCTGTTTCTGCACCTCTGAGGAGCTGTTTACGTTTGCCCGTTTGAGGTCCCCGCTACTCTCAGCTTAGTTGTGACCACAGCACGGTTAGACCACCCCTCCGCCCCCTTCCTTACCACGTCAGTGTCTCAGGTGCACACCTGGGACAGACCTGCCAGCCCCCCTCCAACTGTGTATTTTCTAGAGGTCTGACAACGCTGGCAATTTGTGCCATTTATTTACGATACTGACGTTACATTTATGACAGCTACGATCACATTGCAAACTTCTGCAACAGGGAGCACGCCCTGAAACATTTTTCCCTGGGATGCCTCAGCAGCGCTTCCCAGGCATGCTGTGTTCCTGTGGTCTAGCTCCAGACAAGATGAGTTTAATTTGTAACTCGTCATCACCTGCAAGGTGGCTCGGTGAGGGGAGACAGGCCATTACACCTCCCCTATCCTTAGCTGAATTAAACATGTACAGGCCTTGAACTTGTTTACAAACAGGCGAGATGTGAGGCCAGCTGGAACGAGTGCACCTGCATTCCCCTCCCCAAGGTGCTCGGGCAGCACAGCTCGTTAGCTGGGTCTGGACCCAAAGGAGTGGAGGAAGATTACAAGCAACAAAACCCGTCCCAGTTAAGGCTAAAAGAAGGGTGTCTTGGCGGAGAGGGCTCACCGCTGGAGCTTGCCTTCTGGGCAGCTTTCATCTTGTGCAGCTCTGGTGGCTGCACACAGGTTGGGGGCTCGCCCCATTCACAAGTTAACATCCACCGCTCGGGGCCATCCATAAAGCTGAACTTCCTGGGCTTTAGCAGGAAACCTGGGCTGCTTTTCTCGAAGCTTATTGTAGACCTGCTTGATCGCAGGCCAAAGGACTGGATCTGTACCAGCTAAGACTTGAAGGACTGTCTGTATCCGCTCACGTGGCAGGTGACAGGTCCATGGTACAGACGCTGCCAGGCCTGCTTGTCCTCAAGTTGTCTGGAGAGATTCAGGGGAACCTGGGCAAGTGTAACATGGATTGCTGGTAAAAAAGTAAAATCAACCTCCCCATCTTCCCCATACATCGGATTCAGGCAGTACAGGCTATGTCTTTGCTTCCCCTCAGCAGCTCAGAATAGTGATGTCTGTTGGTACTTTTATTTCTTTTCTACTGTTTTCTAAAGCTCAGTTTTCTTCGTGTCCTTCTATGCAAAACCTGCAAGGCAGAGGTGTCCCTAGTACTGAAGGACCCTCAAATGGTTTTGTTTGGAACTTTGCTCAAACCAGAGGAGAAAAATACCTCACGCTGACTTGGGATAGAGTGGGACCTAACCTTCTGCGTCGGTCCTCTGTCCACTAAAGCTTCTCAGCAACCTTAAGCTGGACTCGTTTAGCAGAGCTCTCTAGCCTGTCACGTAGCACGTACAACATGCCAGGATGGTTTAGAAACTGAAACCATCTGGAGTTCTTTCCCCACAGAGGCATTTCTGTGCCAGAACTGGTCTCCTCGGAGCCACCCACACAGTGAGAAAGGATTGTATTAAAGCTGGCTCAAATTTTTAAAATTCAAGTTTTAGATAGAAAAAAAATATGTCAATCAGTATTTGAAAAATGCCTTGGAAAGAGCAAGTTGGTTACAAAATGTAGCAACAAACTTTGAATAAACACTAACCCTCTCCATTATCCCCAAAATACTAAAGTCCCTTCAAAATGACCCTCCCTGGGTTGAAGTTTCTTCCTTTCCTGCCCTCGTCTCCATCACTACATGTTTTCCAAGCAGATTTAGAGTTCACCTGAAATAAATCTTGTGTCACGAGGGCTCCCTTGCTTCAAAAACAAGCTTCGACCTTCTCTGTGTATTGAAGTGCAACAACCAAAGACACACTCAGGTATAAGACCAACATTATTGGATCCCTTTAGTACAATGGTTTCATCAGCTGATTGCTAAATCAAATTAATGCAGGGAAGCATTCTAGGAAGAGCTATAAAAGCCTACTATTGACATTATAAAATCCTGTCAATATTTTGCAACACAATGCCTTGCAGTTTGGGAGCACGAACCCTCTGCAGCCACACTGCAGCTCCCTGTGAGCAGAGAACGGGAATGATGTGGGGATTCTGGCAAGAAGCCATGACACTGAGGCGGTCATAAATAGCTGACCAGAAGGTTTATTTGGAGGTCATCTGAAAGCAGTGGTTAAAACCACCAAGGCAGAAGCGTGGGGGCTTCTTCATGGAAGAGCAACCCCCATGGACACATACCAGAGTGACTCCCATGCGGCTGCCTGGCAGGGACACACGTCACCCAGGCACCTCGGCCAGCATCCCCTCACCGCTGTGCTCCAGGCATTCCTAAGAGGCTGGAGGCAGCAGTGCTGAGACAGCAGGCGGGAAAGAAGACCAAGGGCAGTGACACCCGCATAAAATGCCTGGGAAGTGCCCTCAAAACATGGAGTGTCCATGCCAGGGTGCTCCGTGGCCAGCAAGGGAGAGCAGGAAGACTGGCTGTTTCAGCTGCCGTCTGGGTATGGGGTCTGCAGCAGCTGTCAGCCCCTCGCTGGTGTCTGTGGGTTGCTGTTCTCCAGGCAGCTTCTCCCAGCAGAGCGAGCAGCAGCGCATCAGCACTTGATGAGTTGCAGTGGGTGCCAGGGAGCACGTGGGAAGAGAAGACAGCACATCAACCTCCTCTGCACAGGACTAATGGCAAGGGCTACTGATATTCCTTGCAGTGAGCACGAGCACCACAGCTTGCAGATACTTTGGGCTACTACTTTGGTGCCCGAGCCCAGGAATCTCATCTCATCTCATCTCATCTCTTGGACCCAGGCGAGAGGCAGAACCACCAACACAGCTGGATGGCTGCAGCAGCACAGGCTTAAGGGACACTGGTTTGGGTTCGGGGTGGTGTTAGGGTTAGGGTTAGGGAATGCCAGGCTGGGTAACCTAACATGCAGCGCACGTCTTCAGCCATTCCACAGCTGCCATCCTCCCAGGTAGCTGCTGGACCTTTTTATGGAAAGGCCCGGAGTTGGCTCCGGCTGTAAATCAGTATCGAAGGCAGGCAGATCATTTGGTCGTCTTCCATTATTGATGACAGGCCATTTCGCGGGTGACAGCTGAAGAAGACAGGCAGTTAGAAATACGGATGCACAAAAAGACCTTGAGAAATGTTCTTGCAAGTGGTAGTTCAACAAACTCTGTTTGGTAGCAAGAATGTCGTTACTGAGCACCGTGGGCAGAGCAGAAACCCTGCTCTTAAATCCCCTGAAGGCTGTTGTGAGCTTGCTTGGAGCTCCTGGGTGGGTCCCTAAAGAAACTGGCCACAGCGTGATGAGACGAAGCAGAGGAGAGCCCTGAGCATCTCCTCGCATCTGTGGGATGTGAGGAGAAAGGAGGGCAGACAGGATTTCTCACACCACCAGGAAACAGGAAATTGGGAGAGGGCGAGTTGTGCGAGAGCCTCGGCGGTGACTCATGGTTGCACCATGCCCCCGAGGGTGGGAGCAGAACAACTTAACGCAGCAGCCACCACGTTAGTCAGCCAGAGGTGGCAGGCTCTGCCAAGGCACACGGAGACACTGCCCTCGCTGGCGTGGGGGAGCAGCCAGCTGTCTGACAGGGGCTGCCAGCACATAACCCCACAGCAGCTTCAGAAGCAGCAGCCCCAGGATAAACAAGCATCACACCTGTGAAAATCCAGGTGAGCAGAACCCAGGGCAAGCACCGCTACGTCCACCCTTCCCCCTGGTCCCCAGCAGGAGGAAGGGGACTCGTCTAGCTGCTGCGTCTGTGTGCAGGGGTGTTTGGTCACCCCCATGGCCCCCCAGCAGCTACAAAGCCATCCAGCCTGAAATCAGCAGGTGAGCGCTGTCAGGAAGAGCAGCCTTGGCGTGAGGAAGCAACCAGAAACCAAGGGAGAAACCAGCAAGAAACTGCAAACTGCTTAACTCACCTACTCGGTGTTTGTAAAGCAAAAGAAAAAAAACCAAATGCAATGCAAGGAACGCCTGAACAGAAAGATGAAGGTTTTCCTCCAGCATGCCATTCAGCTGCTGACTAAACCAGCTCCGGGTTTAAGCAAAGCAAAATGGGTACGTTCCCGTCTCTGTGCCCATCCGTGTCTCTGCCTGGAGGCAGTGCTGCCAGGCTCGCTGACCTCCTCTGGACGGTCTTCATTAGAGCCTCTTGCCTAGGAGCTGCCCTGCCTTGGGAAGAGCATTTCACTGCCTTAAAAAATAATCATTTAAACCACATCTACTCGTGGAGGTATCTCACTTTGTACAGTGCCATGCAGTTGCTTGTCTTCTTCTGGAAACAGATGTGGTTTAACATATACATGCTATGTGTTATGAAACAAAGTTTCTCATCCCCCCCCCCTTCTTGGAAGATGCTTTATACTTAGGGATTTGTGAGTTTTGTCTGCTTCTGGTGCTTGCTGCAAACTGGTGTCTCCTGCCTGGCACAGGTCTTGTCTTTGCCTTTGTACTGCAGTGAGCACAACTGAGATGGGGAGAGCAAATACAAGATAACATGTTTGTGCCATATGAACCTGCAGCAAAAAAAAAAAGTTAAAGCAGGGTTTAAGCCTCACCTTTACTGTCACTAATGTTGCGACTCATGCACAGAGCTGAAACCCCGCTGAAGTATTTTAATGTAATGAGACTGTCCAGGTAGGGAAAGAGCAAGGCTAATTGCTAATGAGGTTGAACTCTTTTATCCACGTGTCTTATAAGGGAATTTATCCCTTCTAGTGCGGGAGGTTAGCAGTTCACTCTCTCCTATGGTGTCCAGCAGGTGCCTAGGGAAGGTGGCGGGGCTGACTTGGTACCCCTTGGTGGGAGCACAGCCCCCGGGGAAGGGACGGCGCCGCACTCAGGGCACAGTGCGGGTGAGGACAAGGTCACAGCACAGGGTCCCACCCCGGTTGCCCAGCCTGCCTACTCAGATGCGTGTGTGGGCTGAACTGGAGGCACTGGCATAGCCAGGGATATGGAGCAGTGCCGTGACACGCAGGCTTCCCCTGGAGAAAAGCCCCAAGGAGGCCAAAGCCACAAGAGGGAAGCTAGAGATGGAGTACGTGGGGGGCAACACTGCTGCCCCCGAGCTCTGCACAGCCCCTGCCAAAGCCCTATGGGGGGAGCAGCAGCCCCTCAGACAAGGGCTGCAGCCCCACGCACACATGATGAATGAATAGCCCAAATCCTGGCACTGCAGATACTGCCCCAGCACAGGGAGAACCAGAGGAGATAAGGAGGGCGAAGTGCTTGCTGGTGGAGGGAGCCCAGCTCAGCGTCCCCGTGACAACACCACGCTCCCCAGTACGTGTTTTCTGTGCTTGCTGCAAGCGAGCCTCAGGACCTTCCCCTTTCCCCTCAGCAATGCTTTCTGTTTACCCATTGGCATGCAACTGCCCCACGGACTTTGGACAACCTGTGATAACATCCACCCCGTGCTGGGCCGTGCAAAGCTGTTTGTCACCCGCTGAGTTACAGGAACCCGGGCGTGGGGCACTGCTGCAAATTCCCCTGGCTGCCACTTCTAAAATACTCCGGGCTGCCTCAGGTGCAACACAACACCTTTGCTGTTACCACATCCATCGGTTTATTCCTCAAGGCCATAGCTGTGCCTCAGGAGAATGGAAAGAAAAGACCCCAACCCATAACCAACCTGACAGAGGCCCAGCAGTAGGGGCAGCCGCGGTGCCACATCTTGAGGGACCTTGGTCACTGCTTCCCACGGCAGCACTACAGACACGAGCCAAGGACCAGCCACCACAGACCGAAGTGTTTGTGTGGAGGAACTTGTGGTGGGTCTCTATCAGAACAGTATGGTATGGGTTTTGTGTTCCCCTTCAATGCCATCAGGGCTGAAGAGATGCTAATGAGCCCAATAAAGGTATATTACAGAAATAAATTCAGCTTTTCTTGCTTTGCTCGCTCTTTATGAGCAGGCTGCACAGGAGGGCAGTCCTGAGCCCTGGCACGCATTAGGAACACAAGTGCCCTATACAGATTTTTAAGTACCCTGCCCTTTGAATCATTTAAGCTCTGCAGAACCAGGTTTGCCCCAGCAGGTCAGGCTGTTTGCTCTGGTGAAGGGAGCACAGCCCTCACAAGATATCCCAGCTTTGCAGACAGGCTATTGCCCTGACACTTGCTGCGGTGGGTGAGGCAGGTAACTGGTGCCTCAGCACCTGGTAGCACCCAGACACTCAGCTACGTAAGGCTCTGGCCTCTCTAGCAGATCTGGCTAACACGAGCGCTTCAGTTGTGCAAGGAAGTGCATTATTTTTCCTATCCAACACCTCTTAAAACAGCTTGCTTTTTTGTGTCTTTTTCCCGTATGTTTTCTTTTCCCTTTCCCTCCCTCTGAGGACTAAGATACTCTTCTCCTTTTTACTACCCTTTTCTTACAGTGATAACATGCTCTCTTCTGACAGTTTCCTACCTCTCCCCCATATCCATTTTACACTCTCCCTATAAAAAGTCCCTTTTATTTCAAAATCTGCATAACTAAGACACAACCATGTTTACCTAACTGCAGAATGAAGCTAATGAAATCATGTTTTTTTTTTCTCCTTTCTTGCTAATTCCCCTTCCTGCTGCCGCTCTCTAGGCAAACTACAAGAGCTCAGGAAGCAAACCCTGCAAAGGGTAGGAATGAAGCCTTCCCCAGCCTCCTTTTAAGCAGACTATACCGACTGCTGAGGCTATGCAAGGGGATAGGTACTATTATTTTGTTCAGGTTTGGGGCTTATACATGTGACTGGGGACATGCAGATCAGGGAGGAATATCCTTAGATAGTCTTAGACACTTTTGAGGTGGGAATGTTGTTGTTTACTCTGTTTGTTGTTTTTTTTATTATTATTATTATTGTTGTTGTTGTTGTTTTTAATTGTTAAAGATGTTTCTTTTGAGCTAATATTTTTAAAATTTATTTTTCTTTTTCAGTTCAAGTAAGTTCTTTGGATAGTTTTCCTGAACATATCATCATTAAATGTTTCTGCTAAATCATTTTAAGCTGATATCTCTAAGTATTTCCCTGCTGACTGTAAAACAAACCTACTTGTTTGCTTATATAGCTTACGTTGGGGATAAAGGGTGCTGTTTTGGCTAAACTGAGAATTCAACTTCCAATGCTTTGCAGTGCAACTTAGCTTCCACAGACAATATTTTTTCCTCTGAAGGGCTAACAACTCTGGTTTTAATGGGGATATTTCCTGCAGAAAATTCCACAGTTAATTGGTTTTTCCTTCTTGCAAAGCCCACCCTGCTAACCCGCCACCTGGTTCTACTTGCAGTACATGTTGTCATCAGAAATGCGAACTTTAACAAGATTTCGTAGCACTCGGGCTTGGTTCATTACTTGTTTAAAATCTGCAAGACGTTCATCTCACTCCGGAGTTGTATATAAATAATTTAAACCCATTGGCATTTGTCACAGCAGAACAAAGTAGATCTTGTGTGATGGATTCCTGGATGCGTGCATTTTTAACTGCAAATTCCCTTCCTTGCTGCTTCAGAAAGGTGCTGTGGTACAAAGGGCATCCTGGCCATTAGCTTCAGTTACTGCCATTCTGCTGTGCTGCTTATCTGCTCTGCCAAAGAATGCCTTTTAATTGCATAAAAGTCTTCTGGGCTGCATGAGCTGAGGTACGACAGCTGCTCTTGTATTCAGCCCTTGTGCAGAGGCTTGTTTAAAAACAAAAAATCAACCACCCTGAAGCATGGTAGCTTGTTACCAGCTTGCTGCTCTTTGATTGGAAAGCTTCACATACGTTTGGTGTGTTTGTAGATGGGAAGCTCCCTCAGAGCTGGAGAGCTTTCATTTGCTGGCTGGGAGGAGCTTCGTATCTTCAAGGAATGGCTCTGCCATAAAATGTGACTCAACTTGAGGTTTACCCCACTCAGCATAAATGAAGACTGGTTTAAATGCTAGCCTTGCACACTCCTGGGGCTTGAGAAGTCATTCCACCAAGCTAAAATGATGAAGACCCTGTGAGCAAAGGGCAGTTTGTGACTAACAAAGGCTTGATAGCTGAGCAGTCGCATCGCACTGCCAGCTCACTTGTGCACCTGGTGTTAGTAAAGGCTGCAGCATGAATCTAAGCCCAGTCACAATCTGGAAACGTAATTGGGACCTTACCAGAGGCTCCATGAATCAGGCGAATGTCCACCTCTGCTGTGCTGTCTGCTTTTAGCAATCCCAGGAGCGGGCATGGCAGCACGCAGCCCTGCAGCAGGGAGGTGACAAGAAGAGGGGGTATTGCACTTTCAGGGTTACCTGCTTGCTAACTTTGTAAGACCCAGGGTTTTACGGGTATGGGGTGGGCAAAGGCTACTGAGTGAATGCCCTCCCCCCCCACTCCCCGAAGGACAAGGCTCTCCGAGTTCAAAGCAGATGGGTAGAGATAAGCACTGGAGAGCAGCGGGGTGGACTTTATCATCATCGGCTGTAAAGTGGGAGGTGTGTTTTCAAAACTGATGTGAGGCGAGGGCAGAGTCCTGCTGCGCGTTAATCCACGCCGTCCTGTGTTTCAGGGTGGTGCCAAATCAGATGCCTGGATTGGGTGTGAGCAGAGGAGCCACGTCCACCTGTAATGAGGAAACAGCGGCGTGCACACAAGTGGAAGGGGCCAGGCAGGCTGACGAGTAAGTAGCAAGGAGGTCAGGAGCGCTCTGAAGCTGAGATGCTCAGGCTGCACGTGTGTGTGTGTCCGTGGGTGGGCTATTCCTGGGGGACTGAGCCTCGGATGCCTGCATCACACTGCCTGCTGACCGTAACGGGCTGGAGAGCAATTCCACCCTTTCTGTGCAAGCAAACCCAGAGGGTGAGGCTTTCTGAGGGGTAAACTGGTTATTCCCACAAGCAGCGACTGAGTGCTTTACAAAACAGTGTGGTGTGCAATATTACCAACGTCAGTGGTCTAAGGACTAAGTAATTCTAGGATGAAAAAGAGTGAATGTGCACAGGGAAAGGTTTCTGCAGTTCCAGGCTTCCTACGGGTTGCCTCATAATGTAAAAACTGGGGAATGCAGCTTGTCTGTGTCATCCCTGCAGGTGAGCAGTGTTCGCAAAGGGCCTTCCCAGGTTTTTGTTAGGCTGCTGACCTGAAGAACTGCTGGGGAGATAAAGTTGCTCTTAAAAGGATGACAGACAAGGTCTGCAACAGTGTGCAGGGAAAAGAAAAAAAAAAAAAAAAGCGTTACTTAGATTTGCGTCATGGAGAAAGGTCGTGGAGAGACTGTAAAATGAGAACCCCAAGGTAACATTGTCCTGCTCAGTCTTTGTCTTAGAAATGCCAGAGATATTAGGGGGCAAAACCGTCTGCTTTAGAAGCTATGGGTGTCTGTGAGCAGAAGTATGCTCTCCCCCAGACAGAGGAGGGGCAATGGCCACTCCAGGGAAGGAGCCTTGTTTCTGATGGCACAATGTACGTGTCCTGTGCCCTCAGCGAGCTCTAGTCTCTCCACAAACTTCTTTCTTTTTGTATTTCTTCCCTGAAGCTCTCTGTATGCCAAGGCTCTGGCATGCCTGGTACCCCCACCAGCGGGTTGCTTTTCAGGGCTTCTGGCTGAAGCTCAGGGAAGCCTTTAGGGAGCACTTCCCCAAGGGAGCCTGGTATGCGACGTGAATTGTGGCAACAGCTCTGAAGGTGGTGGAACAGCCTTCAGCCAGCAACAGCTGCTTTGCACATTTGAGTTAATCCAGGCTCCAGCCCCCAGCTGGAAGTAAGAGGAAGGGAGGCACTGAGGGCTCCTGCTGCAGGAGTCCTGGGGAGCCCTCCAGGTGCCCGTGCCAGTGGCTCAGCGGTCGTGTCAGAGCTGAATTTCTTGTGAGACCAAGTTTGCATTGAACTCTTCTCAGAGCAAGGAGTGACTGTTCACAGGATGCTGCCTTGGTTTGCTGAGTTCGCTCTTTCCCTTGCAAAAATGAGAAAACTGGGCTGGTAAAAGGCCACTACCTTTTGTGGCCACAGAAACAGACAGACGAGCTTCCCTTCTGCAAGGGAAGAGTTCCTCCCTCAAACCCCAAGCAGAGCGGAGACCTCAATTAGGGCTTGAACGCGGACTCGAGGCATTCCCCGGCACGCATGTTATGCAGCGGTCAGGTTCTGCCGCCCCGGGTCCTGTTCCTCCCTGAAACTGCAGGCATTGAGGCACATACCTCAAATACATCAGCAGTCCCACCTCCTGCATGTCATTCTCTTGATCCAGTGGGATTCCTAAAGCCCATCTGTGGTTTGAATGACCGTGCTGGATGTCACTTCCTTGCACCTGGGCCCCCATTCAACCCCGAAACACCTCTGAGGCAATTTAGGACTGGAGTCTCTGGGGAAACACAGCTCTGGCTGCAACACTGCCTTCCTTCCCACGAGCCTGGGGCCCGCGCCATGGCACCGCTCGTCTGTCCAACCCGGATCCCTGTGGTGATGCTCCGTGTCCCCGAGGTGTGGGAATGGGCCTCTGGAGCCACAGCACGGGTACCACTTCCCCGTCCTGCGGGGCGAGGAGCAGCACACACAGCAGGGGCAGTATCGGTGCTGCTGGGCAGCCTGGGGCAGCCGTGGGGAGGAGCGGGGCCGCGGTGCTGCCCTGCATTCCTCTCTGCGGGGACTGGTGGGCGAGAAGGGCTGAGGAACGGGGCGGGTGTGTTACCACCCTCCTGCCCTCGCGGCTCTCTGGCTGCCGCCCTCTGCCACAGTCGCTCTGCGAGGGCTCTTGCTGGGAGGCCGGACCCAGACCAACCGCATTTTTAATGGTGGGGCTCATCCTTAATCTGCCGGCGTTAGAAAGGCAGCCAGAGCTACTCCCCAGAATTTCGGTGGTGCAAGCAAGCGTTTTGCAAGCCCCAGGACTAGCAGCAAGCTGTCCCTGGAACACTCTGACCTGGTTGGGAGGCTGTGAGCATCACCGCAGAGCCTGAGACCCCAAACCCACAGTCCCACAAACGCTGGCGGTTTTCAGTGCCCCCAGCAGCTGGTGCCTGCCCCGTGAGTTGCCTCCCCGGGTTCAGACGCGTTTCCAGCCGAGGAGCCACATCCTCTCACTCGTAGAAAAGCAAGAAATTGGAGGGAGAGCAGAGAGACTGGGGTAACGTTTCATTGCAATAATTTAAGAGTACATTCCTCCAGAGGACCAGCCTGCTTCGCGGCTCCCTGCGCCCACCTGGCCTCCCCTGGGTGCGCCTCCAGTGGCAGGGGTGCCGGGGAGCTGTTTCTCAGTCGCTCTCGCTGCCGATCCGGTGGGACGCTGCCCCGCGGCTGCGCTGCGGCTTCAGGCAGGCGGCCAGCGTCGCCCTGCCGGCGGGCAGCGAGGCCTTGCTGACGGAGGACACGCTGCGGGCCAGGGGCTGCGTGGGGAACATGATGGTGCCCCGGGGCGCCTGCAGGAGCTGCCAGATCTCGCCGGAGGTGTTGCCGCCCAGGTACTCCCAGGGCCGGCGCCCGCTGCCATCCCTCACCTGCACCTGGCACCCCAGCTGCAGCACCAGCACCTTGATGACGAGCTGGTGGCCGTGTATGGCGGCCAGGTGCAGCGGAGTGTAGCCGCAGCCCGACCTCACGTCCACGTCCAGGGACAGCCCGGCCCGGCGCGCCGCTTCCGCCAGCTCCTGCAGGCCCGGCCCATCCCCGTGCTTGGCCAGCCAGTGCAGCACCGTGAAGCCCGTCACGAAGTCCCGCTGCAGGGCCAGCTCCGGCTCCTCCAGGAACAGCCCCCGCACCTGGGCCCAGCGCCCCGCCGACACGGCCACGAGCCAGGCGTGCTCCCGCCGCCCCAGCGGCACCACCAGCCCCCGGTTTGGGACGTGCACGGGGGAGCTCTTGGAGGGCAGGCTGCGGGGCAGCCCCCCTCTGTCGTCCTGCAGCGATGGGGGGACGCCCTGCACCTCCAGCAACGCCAGCTGGCACCTGATGCTCCTGAAGACAGGCAGCGGGGCTGCGGGGCCGCTCTCCGGGGCTTGTGGTGGCCCCGTAGGGGTCAGCGGGGGGGATTGGGAGCAGGGGGGCAGCACCATGGGGCTGGCTGGGGGTGATGGGGTGAGGGGTGAGGGCAGGCTGGGGGTGTGCAGCAGCGGGGCTCGGGACCGTGCTGGTCCATGGGGTGGCACCGTGAGCCCCTCCGGCCGTGGTGGGGATGGGGACGGCCTGGTGGGGAGGTGCTGCAGGGACCTGGACTGGGACGGGGGCAGCCGGGTGGAGGGTAACGCATCCGGGCACGGTGAAAGCAGCGGGGTCTGGGGTGGGGAGCGCTCAGCAGTGAGAGTCTGCAGGGACTGGGACTGGGACAGGGGCAGCGTCCCCGGAGCTGAGCGACACAGCGGGGACTGCGACAGGGGTGGCTCCCGGCGGGCTGGCTGCGGGGTCCGGGCTTGGGGTGGCCTGCTGGGGGGCGGCACCCTGGGGCTGGGGGACAGCAGCAGGGGCTGGGGTGGCCCGGCAGGGGGTCGTACCCCTGAGCCTGCCGAGGGTGGCGGGGCCTTGGGTGGGGGCAAGCGGGCAGCGGGCAGCGGTGGGGACTGGGATGGGGGCAGCCTGGGGCCCGGGGGCAGCGGCAGGGACCGAGCAGGGGGCGGTCCCTTGGGGTCCGCCGCTGGCAGGGACCCCGCGGGGGCAGCCCCAGAGGGCGGCGGCCCCCGGGGAAGGGCCGGGGAGCGGGCAGGAGCGGCGGGGGGCGGCTGCGGGGGCCGGTAGGGCGGCGGGGACACGAAGAGCGGCACCCCCGACCCCAAAGCCAGCGGGCGGCTCCGGTAGGGGGGCGGCCGGGCGGCGGCATCGCGGAGCGCCCGGCGGCACTCGCAGCACAGCCCCCCGCGGCCCCGGGAGGCGCAGCCCCCCGACACGGCTCCCGAGGGGTGCTGCCCCTTCTCCAGCGCCTTCCCCGACGGGCCGGGCTGGCATGGGGGCGGCGGGGGCTGCTGCTGCTTCTCCTCCTCCTCCTCCTCTTCCTCCTCCTCCTCCTCCTCCTGCGGCCGGTGCTCCCCCGGCGGCGGCAGCTCCTCGTCGAGGAGGTCTCGGTACCTGCGGCGGAGGACGATGTCCTTGGAGGCGCCGGGGCCGGCGGGGCGCACGGTGGCCACGGAGTTGACGAGGCGCTTGAAGCGCTCCCGGCGCTCGCCCCGCTGCTCGGCCGTCAGCGCCGGGTCGCGGAGGAAAGCCTGGAAGTGGCGGAGCAGCGCCGCGTTGGGGGCTCGGCCGCCGGCCCCCCACAAGAAGTCCAGCACGGCCTCCTGGCTCAGCTCCCGAGCCATCCTCGCAGCTCGGCTCCCGGGGCTCGGCGCCGCTCGGCGGGGCGCTGCCGCTGCCGCAGCCCTGGCCGGCCGGGGAACCCGCCTCCCGCCCCGCCGGGCCTCTCCGCCCCCATCGCCCTCGCCCGGGGTGGCGAGGAAGAGGAGCAGCCGGGCACTGAGCTGGCCGTGCTCAGCGAAAAACCCTCTCGGTGCTGAGCTGGGGGTGGTCTCTGTCTCTTGCCCTCCTCAGAGCCCCCTGGGAGCCTCTCTGAGGACACTGCCACAGGACCTTGCACCCCTTGGGGGACTCTGTGGCTCGTGAGAGCTGGCAGTGAACGGGGACGGACGGGATGTGGCGGGGGTCAGGGTGGCTGCTGTCACACCTGCCGGGCATCGTGCCCCTGTATGACAGCTGCACGCAAGCCCCACGAATGTCTCAAGTCAGGTTTCAGGCTGCATCTCGTATCATCTCCACGCTCACTGAGGGAGATCAGGCAGGACCCAGGGATCTGATTTTTGTTGTGTGTCTCTAATGCTATCACCGCTCGTGTGTGCATCACAGCTGAGGAGCACGGATAAGGTCAGTGCCCAGGTGGGCAACGTGCCCCATACACACCAGACAAGCTACAGCCACGTCCCAAGGAGTTTGGGGCACAGATAGTCGGAGGAAAGCATGCAAGAGAGTTTTTTTATGTCTTTATTTATTTATTTATTTGCTTTCTGTCTTGCAGTCAGGGAGTAGAGGCACAGAGGGACTGAGCTCAGTACAGGCTCTCTGGCTTTAAAGAAGCCTGGGTCAGGCCCTCAGTCACGCTCCAGAAGTCTATGGCAGGCTCTCAGGTGACCAGAAATATTTTTAGCTGCCTGTCCTCTGGTCAGCCACTGCAAACCCAGAAGCGTGCACGCAACCTTCACAAACCTGAGGCAGAGATTGCAGTAGATGTCGTGCGTGGGTTTGCGAGCTGTGCTTTGGTAACACTAAACCTTAGGATAACATTTGAGGTTGCGAGAGCGGATGTGTGCGGTGGTTTTGCTCTCCAGAAAGTAAGCTGCACAGGTCTGCGCTTCGGAGGTGCTGATTGTGGACGATTAGTTTCTGCCACAGTACATTACCAGGCTGGTTTGTATGATAAATTGCGCTGTGGAGTTGTAGGACTGCTAAAATGTAACCTCTGGAATGGTGGGGGTAGCCCCAAAAGAAACTTTTAAGTTTCCAGGGCAGAAGTTACAGTTTCAGCAGTGTATCAGGAGAGTCATGCAGCGTGCCAAGCTGTGGGTTGCTTAGGTGGCAGCAGCAAGAGGAACTGCACTTTTATGCTACACCACATCTTGCTTTGGGTTTTTACTGCGGTGTGGAGCAGGAGAGTGTGGTTACACCCCATCGGAAGCGTTCGTCTGAGGAGGGCGCAGGTGCTGGGAGAAGAGGGATGCCATATCTGAAAAGTTAATATTTTAACATCCTGCACGTGCCTTTGGTACAGCTTTTCAAGGCATAAACACATTTCTCCTCCTCCTGAGCTCTAAATTGCATTCACAGCTCTGTGTTTGATGGCAGCACACCCTCAGCGGAAGCGGTTGGGATGCAGTGCGTGGAGCATAATGATATAATTGTGATCACAAACAAGAGAGGAGGAGAGATTGTGGAGATAAAAAATCCAAGTAAATAACAGTGGCAAACAACAGCATTGCTATGAAAATGCTGTTTGGGTTTGATGAACTCAGATGTAAGCAGGAGGCATTTTACAGCTTTCCCTGATATTGCATTTGCACTTAAGCGCCACTGGGAAGTATTACCTCACTTACCATAAGCCCGGCACTGACTGCGAACTGGAAGGTTTTTCTCTTGAGAAATGCCAGCTCTCGCCCTGCAAGCCGTGTTGTTGAAGGCAGAGGAACGCGCTCAGGCAGCACAAAGCGACTGCTGGAGTATCTGCGGGGCTGAGGCCGATGCTGAATGCTGGCATGGGTGGAAAAACCTCGCTGAGCTTGTTCGAGTGACGTGGGCTACGCTAACGCATCTCGCCTGGCTGGGAGCGCCGCGCTTCCCGGGTAGCTCGGATACCCTTGGGAGGCACCCGCAAAAAAGTGTTGAGTGAGTAGCTCGTGTTGATTCAGAGGCTGGGGCACGTCTCTGCCCTTACAGCAAATCCCATTTGGGGATTAAGGGGGTGTAATGTTGCATGCTGGCAAGATGTGCAGCTCTGCTACCTGCAGTCTCTTTGTCTGCTTCACACTCAGAGGTTTAAAGAGGCTCTTGTCTCCCTTATCCTGTGGCAGTCTGCTGTCTGTAAATTGCTCACTTTTGGTTGTGGGCAACAGTCTTCAGAAAGACTGAATTTACCCCGTTCTTGCCCTCTTTGAGGGCTCTGGACACAACAGGTCTCTTCAGGTGACATTTGAGTAAGCTGTGAGTGGTGCTAATCACAAAGTGGGGGCAGGCTCAAGCAGTATTTCAAAATTATAAGCTCACCACTCCGCCTTGTAGCCTCCTGCTGCTGTACGAGATGGTGTTAGGGAGCCACGTACCTGCGGTTGATTTTAAACAGGAGGAAAGTTAACCTGAGCTCTGCATCTGCTTGCGTATTTTCTCATCCCCTGTAATCTGACAAATTGCCCCACAGCTGACATAAAAGGTCAGTAAAGCAATGACATGCTGCCGCAGCAAAATGATGCAAAAGAGCTTCGGAAAAATTCAATCAGTCCCCACAGGGTCTCTAGAATGAAAGGCTGGCGTTTCCCTTCACACAGGGACGCGTTTGTCAACAGCAGCCATGAAGCTTGTAGGAATGAAGGGTCTGCTTCTTCCCGTTGAACACGAGGAATGCGAGGAACTGTGCTAGAAGAGATCTGGAGAGATTGCAGCACGTTTCCTTGACTTGATGGGGCTTAGTTCCTACTCCGTCAGCAGGAACAGCCACGCTCAGGAAGGTCTGTACGCACGGGTGTCAGGGAGAAAACTCAACCACAGCTCTCCCAGCCTCGGTGGTGAGCCACACTGGGGCTCTGCACACATGGAGATCTCTGTGTTAGTTACGTGGTGCTGATGGAGGAGCGTTGTGCCAGCTGCTGACTCACAGGAGGGGAAGGCATCCACCTCACTCACAGGTGCAAGGGCAGCTCTTTGGAAATCACCACCAGGTTTCCACTAGAGGCTGCACTGGTCCCAGCACAGGTGTGCTCAGCGCCTCTCCTGGAGCCCGGCATGCAGGAGGAGGAACTTGCTACAAGAGCGAGATGAGATGAACAGAGCAGCCTCCTTAAAATAAGCTGGATGAATGTTATTCAGCTGTGCTCCCCAAACCCTTGTTACTGGGAGAAAGCCCACCAGCTTTTTGTGCAGCAGGTTTGCTAATGAAAGCTGCACACCTGTGCCTAGGAGCAGATCCTTAAACCCCCACTGGGAAGGAGGGAGAGGAGCTGGGTGGTGGTGCTGCACCCCCTTCCTTTGCTGGGCAGTTTGAGGCAGCAGGACCAGGCTCAGGTACCACAGAATCATCTAGGTTGGAAGAGACCTCCAAGATCACCGAGTCCAGCCTCTGACCTAACACTGACCAGTCCTCCACTAAACCATATCCCTAAGCTCTACATCTAAACGTCTTTTGAAGACTTCCAGGGATAGTGACTCCACCACTTCCCTGGGCAGCCTGTTCCAGTGCCTCACAACCCTTTCAGTGAAGAAGTTCTTCCTAACATCTAACCTAAAACTCCCCTGGCTCAACTTAAACCCATTCCCCCTCGTCCTGTCACCAGGCACGTGGGAGAACAAGCTACCCCCACCTCGCTACAGCCTCCCTTGAGGTACCTAAAAAGAGCGATAAGGTCACCCCTGAGCCTCCTCTTCTCCAGGCTGAACAAGCCCAGCTCCCTCAGCTGCTCCTCGTAGGACTTGTTCTCCAGGCCCCTCACCAGCTTCGTTGCCCTTCTCTGCACCCGCTCAAGCACCTCCATGTCCTTCTTGTAGCGAGGGGCCCAAAACTGAACACAGTACTCGAGGTGCGGCCTCACCAGGAGGATGATCACTTCCCTACATCCTTCAAAACATGGTCAGAAGAACTGAGGGATGGGAACTCTTGGACTCCATAGCCTCTGCCAACAGCCTTGTGCTTCTTTGTGGCAGTCTGGGGATGACTTTTGGGGTGCCAAGGCAAAGCCTTTATGTTAGCGGGTGCATGAATACCAAGGCCTGTTTGCTGGCTGCTGCTTTCGTGGGAGCTGCTTTCGGCTTTTACCCTTTTGTCTTTTTGCCTCAGCTCTTCGGCTGCTCCCTTCAGCGGGTAGGGCTGTAACACCCTTTGCGTGCACAGAGAATCAGGCTTCTGCCTTTTGGGGTTTCGTGCCTTGGCGAAACCACCTCCAGCAGCGTCCCGGCCCCTACCCCGGGGGGCAGCGGGGGGACCCGGCCGGTCCCCGGCTCGGCCACCGGGGCGGGGGTCCCCGGAGCAGGGGGGGCTCTGCCTCCAGCGCCTCCCCGCCGCGCTGGGGGGGGAGAAAGGGGGCGAAGGGGCCGGGATCCCCTACCCGGGGGTGGCCGCGGCCCCTCGGGGGGTGGCAGCGGCCGGCCCCGGGGGAGGGCCGGGGGGGGCCCGCCTCGCCGCCCGGCCCCTTCGCATTGCGCATGGGCCCTCCCCGCCGGGTGGCCATGTTGCAGCCCTAGCAGGCAGCCAGGAGGAGGGCCGGGGAGCGCAGCGATGGCCGTGGCCGTGGGCAGACCGGCGGTGGGTGCGGGACGGGGTTTTGGGGTGGGGGGGGCCGGGCGGGCTCGCCGCGGGGTCCCCTCTCCCCGCCTGCGCCCCTGCCCCGCGCCCGGCGCCGAACTTTTTGGGGCCGCGGCTCTTTGGGGCTGCGGGGTCCCGGGCTGCTCCCGGCGGGGCTGCGCTCGGGGGCTCCCCGGGAAAAGGGGAAAGGGGGAGAGGGGGCTCGGGGACCCCCCGGTATGGGGGCTGCGGGGACACGCGTGGCTCGCGTCCTCCGGCGCGGCTGGGAGGGGAGGGAAGGGGAGGCTCGCTGTCTTACATCCCTGCCGAGAGGGACAAAGGGTTTCCCTTTGCAGAGAGGGGGAAAAAAAATAGAAGACCCTCTCCATGCACACGCAGAAGCTAGCAGATGCTGCTGCGGGTGGGGGAAAGTCTGCGTCCTGCACCCGGCTGCAGGAACGTGGAGGGAGCTCCGGGCCGAGCTGCGCCTCGGCGGCCGGGGGAGGGAGACAGAGCGGAGCGGCTCGCATCTAACTTTCACAGCGCTTGGGAGTGAAGCAGGGGCTGCCCCCGAGCCGGGGACTTGAATGTGGCTCCTTGCAGAGCAAATGGTCTGCCTTCAGGGTGGGACCGGGACCAGACGGGTTCCTGTAGGGCTGGTGATGTGCTTGGGGAGCTGCCCGGCTACGGGGCTCCTCTGATGTGGCACGGGGAGTGTGTGAGGGTGGTGGTGATGGTGAGGTGTAGGTGGGGAAGTTAGGCTACGAGGCGAGATGAGAGCTGATGTTTGTGAGCAGAATGCCTACAAATTATCCCAGCTGCTTATAAAGCTGCATCTGAAATGATTCCTTGATTGCAAGCTCCAAAATGCGCTTGGAAGCTGAAGTTTGTGTCTTGGTGGAAAAAGATGCCTGGAAATCCCTGCTTTGGCTGGTGCTTAGGGCAGGCTGGCTGGTACTGCGAAGCGGAGCCCTTCTGCTTTGTGTGGAGTAGCGACCTCAGCCTGTGAATGGGCTTGGGAGTGGTTTATTGCCAGTTTATTGCGAGACGTGCTTGCTGTTTGTTCGCGCGCCGCTTTTCTTCCTTCGTCGTATTACCCTGAGCCTCTCCTGGCTTTGCTGAACAGCAGTCCCCTCGCCATCCCGGGGCAGCATCTGCAGGGACTTGTGTAGTGGTTCAGCTAAATTCAGACCATGTGCCGTTGAGTCCAGCCAGAATAAAGCATCCCTCGGGGTGGGAAGTGTGTGTGTGGGACAGGGGAAGGCGAGGGGACTCTGCAGTGGGCAGACCAGGCACCAAATGGGTACTTCTCAGAGAGCTGTTTGACCCTGGGATAACAGCAAAATAAAGGACAGCAGGCTGGCATTCAGTAGGTGCTGAGCATGTCGTCTCCTTTACCGTATCTGATCCCCTCTGCTGCTGGGGAGGTGGCAGGGAACCTGAGGAAACAGTTAATTACACGGGAGAGCGAGGCAAAAGTGGTGAGTGCGTCTCTCAGCCTGATCACCAGGTCTTGTACGGGTGCTGAGCGACGTGTGTCGCTGGCAGGAGCGAGGGGGGGAGAATTAAGGGAAGGAATGAAGCTAGGAGTGAGCGAGTTTGATTTCTAAAAACCAAGATAACATTCCTGAGTCACAACCTTTTACGTCCTGGCAGGATACAACATTATGCTAATTGGAAAAGCATGCATAAAAAACGAACCTCGGCGAGCTGCTCTGAAGTGTCTGTGTTTAATTGTAGCTGAGCAGGGCGTGTTTTGGTAGGATGGGTGGCTTTCATTTCAAGGCCCCGGTCCCGCAGATGGGAAGGCACATGTGTAAGGCACTGCCTGTAATTTCGTTTGACTTAATGGAGGCTGATCTCAGCATGTAAATGCAAAGGCATGCATAAGCAAAGCTTTCGCAGCGCTGGGAGCTGCCATGGGACCTCGCAGCTGATGAAAGCCATGCATGTGCTTAACCGTGCGTCTGGGTGGAAGCATGGGGACGGTACCTGGGCTCCGAGATGAGCCACTTGCAGCCTGGAGGCTCGCGGTGCCCTGGACGGGGATCCCAGCTCCCGCTGGGCTCATCCCCAGCACCTTGACCAGCGCTGGGTGGTGCCTCAGGAGGTCGGAGCATGGAAGGGGGCTCTGGCTTCCCTACCCTGCTCTTTATTTGTTTATCCTAAATGGCTACAGGATCACAGCTTGGCCTAGTTAAAGGCAACACCAGCATGCACACACAGATACTACGCCTCCTCCCCCCGCCAGTCAAACAGCAATTGATGGAAAATGAAGCTGGAACGCTGACTCGTACACGGGGGCCTCGAAATGTGCTATCTGAGAGACAAGACCGGCACAGTGCATTCTTCACTCTGTTTTAAAAATACTTCAGAACGAGAGACTGCCAGTTTCCATGGAGGGGAGGGAGGGGAAGAGAGGAAAGAAGGTAGAGCGGGGCTAGCGGAGCTGAGGAATCGGCGTTCTTTTGGCTCCCTCTGAACAGCAGATCTAGCAGCACCCCCTGAAATTGTGTGTAGTTTGTGAACCCTTCGTTTCCTTTATTCACCTCGGTGCCTTGTCTGTGGTAGGAAATGCTTTCAGACTGTTTGTGTCGCTCCTGTTGATGTTAACAATGGTGGGAACCTGGCTCCTCCTCGCCTTGTTTTTAACACGGCCACAGATTTTGGGCAGGCTGTGGCCAGCCCACCATGAGCTCGGGGCCACCAGCTCTTCCAGCATGACTTGAGCTGACCTGGAGGCAGGGCCTGATGGAGATCCTCAGAAAATCCTTCTCTTGGGTAGACGGGGTCATGGGAAATCAATTTTAGTGCTTGAATAAGGCCCTGAAACAGTGATTAAGCAGCTTGTGGCTCGCCTTGTAGGAGAGATGCAAAAGACAAGGGGGTCTTCTGCTGGCTTTGCGAGTGCTTCTGCCTTGTCTGACCTCGCTGTTGGCTCCAGGCTGCAGCAGCTCTTGTAGGAAAAGGCAGTGGAGCAGCCTGAGCTCAGAACAGTTGGCCCCACCAGGTGACTGAAAAACAAACAAACCAAAAACGCAGCAGTTCCTCGAGCTTTTTTTAGGCACGCCATCCAGCTCCATTCGTTTCCAGCTCTGTGAGCAGCTCTCCAGCCTGCTGCAGTAAGTGGTGCGTGATGATGGCTCCGACAAACGCCACGGCGCTGGTAGCAGTCAGCGTTGGTACTGCTGGAGAGTGCTCCAGATCGGAGGAAAAAAAAAAAAAAACAGAATCAAGTTGGGGTCTCGCTGTCTCAGTGAAGAACAGCGGTAACCAACTACTGCTCCACATGGCCCTCCTTCCCTGTAAGTGCTAGTTTGGGTGCTGCTGTGTGTTGTGCTCAGCAGGAAGCCATAAGAGCTGCTGTCCCTCGGCTGCTTGGTTGTCTGGGCACCTTCATCCGTGCTCTGGTGTGGAGGTGGGTGGGCCAGCAGTTGCCATCTGCACCCACAGGTCAGGCCGGTGGGACATAACACAAGAGCAGGCAAGGCCCACTTGGCCTCTGGTGAGTGGAGCCATCACCTGCTTTTTTTTTTTTTGTTTTTGTACTTTAATGTGAGCTTATAGCTGCTTTAGATCTTTTTATTATAAAGTGAATCTTCTGCTACCATTTCTACATTTGAGTTTTATTTTCAAATGGGGTCTAGCTTATTGAAATGCCCTAATTGCAGGTTATATCCTAGCAGATCTGGTCATGAACACTTGCCACAGGCTAACCCGAAAAGGCTCGTTTTAGGAAGGTTTTGGTTTTGCCTGCGGCTCCTGGAAACTGATTGCTTCATGAACAGCGGTAGCTGTAAAGAGAATTGTTTCTGGAGATCTGCATGCATCTCATCGATTTCAGCCAGAAACTGCAGTAACCTCTCTGGTGTGATGGCAGTGGAAGGGGAGAAACAGCGCTTGTAACCCTGAGGGGCACCTTTGTGGATGAGTTGCAGGATTCCCATTTGGGACCGTCTCAGATCTGGTGCTGTGCTGCAGTCCGTGGGCGCTGTGTTGGGGTGAGCGGGGTGCAGCCCTAATCGGGTCGTGCTTTGTACACGAGGGACTCAATCTGTTTGCCAGCCGTGTGTTAAATGCAGCGGGTGTGCCGAATGCTTCACCTGAGCACGTTAGCACGGCTTGAGTGAAGCTGGTGGCAGCCTCTGTTCTGTCTGTGAGCACAGACTGAGGTGCGGGGAGGGCTCGCTTGGCTTGCCCAGTGATGGTACAAGCTGCATTTCCCTCTCCCACAAGGAAGCACAGCGAGGGATTTGCAGGGAAGTGCGAGAGCCCAGGCTGCCCCAGAGGTCAAACTGCAAGCCTGCTTCTGTGCTTTCAGCTAGAGGGTCCCGTCTGTAGCCGCAGCCAAATCTTTGTGTTTCAAGGCGTGCAAATCATCTCCTTTAACCCCTATGAAAACCCATCTCCTCCACTCTGAGTCAGCCCGGGAGCTTCTGGCAGCTTTCAGATGAGTGGAGAATGCCAGGGTGACAGCCCTGGCTTGATTTTTTCCAGGACAAAATCCAGCAGGCAGCAGCCTGGCTTGGAAATAAGGAATCTGCAGCCTGGAAAGGTGAGGGTGTCTGGTTATCATTGGTTCTTGGCACGTGTCCTTAACGGTGTGCATCACCCCGGATCCTCCTGAGCTGTGCAGCAAATGTACAGAATTACAAATCGGGAGGTTGTGTATTAATGTAGCTACTCGTCCTTCTCTTGCTTCTACGTTTGACTGAAGGTTTCTCTGTTCATCATCGTCTCCTCTTGTGTTAATCAGTAGAAGTAAATCTCATGTATGTCTGTGCAATGAGTGTACTCAGAAACAGCACGACTGATGAGATTTCAGTGGCCTCTTCTGGTTTTGTTTTGCTCATAACTTGAGATGTTGTCAAGACTGATTTATTTTTTTCCAGAAATTGCTGAATTAAGTCACTGGAAACAATTCTCATTTGTTGCAGCCTCTATGGCTAAAAGATGAGTTGCCGTGCTGTGAGCAGGTATGTTGCCATGCTGTAAAAACCAGCAGTGATCAAGGCTTAACACAGCTGGCTGGAACTGAGTGCGCACCATCTTCAAACCTGTGTCAAGCCCCCAAGAAGAGCAGGGATTTTGCCAGATCCTCTGGTGGCTTGTTCTGGTAGCAAATCACACCTCCTACCCACCGTGTTCATTGTTTCTTCCTTCTTTTCCCCAGATTTGTTTCACACCCAGCTTAGGCAGTGGTAGGTCTCACCGTGTCTCTCCTGTCCCGGTCAGTCTCAGAGATTTGAGCTCTGAGCTCTGTTTTGTTTTGTTTTTCTCCTTTGTGCAAGCACAAGGATGTAGACTCTTAAAAACCAAGTCACTTCTCAAATCCCCTGTCAGCAACTTATCTCTAAAGTGGCAAACTTATCCCTGGCTGTGGCCAAGTCAGCCTACTTGCTGTTTTTCTTATTTTTAACATAAGAAACAATGAGTCAACGAATACTCTTGTGTTAGTTTACAGAATCGGAGATTAGGATTTTTAATTACTTTTGAAAATGGTTTTTTACTTCCTGTATATTTCATGCAGTATCCAAGCCAAGAAAAATCCTTATTGCTTTTAAAGGAACGCTTTCCTGTCACAAAGTCTCTTTTATCTTGGAAAATGCCAACCTAGTCTCATTCTGTTTCATCTCTCTCATTAATATTGGATATGTGGCGCTCTAATATGGCAGCTGAAGCAAAGCACGGAGTTTCAGCTAATATCTGACAACAGCAAGCTGAGATTAAGTGACATGTGAGTGCAATCTGCTCTATATAAAGTAATTGGCGTTTTCCAGGAGCATTTGACCTAATTTGTGGTTCTTTCTCCTGCTGCCCCCTCAAATCTGCCCTCGGAGGTTGGTTAGTCATCAGGGCTTCAGAGCTGCATGATGCTTGGGGAAAACCCGCCTGTAAGTCTCAGCTCTTCAGTAGGGCAGCTGTAAAGCCTTCCTGATGCCCCGAATCGCGAAGAAGCAGGGCTGGGAGTTGAAACCAAACCTGTGGAAGTGTGCTGCCTTCTGGGATGCCCGGCTGGTGGTAGCTGGGACAAAGAAGGAATAACTTAGCTTGGGTTCTGGTATGTAATTGCCAGAAAGTAGTAGTGTAAGGGGGCCTTGGGTTTTGTGTTTCCAGGTAGTTGAATATTCATCCTGCTGGAAATCACCCGTGCTGTTCTGCGTGTGGAGTTATGCAGCTATTCATCATTAGATCCTTAATTACAAGAGGCACTGGGGATTAGGGCTTGTGTGGCTGGCACGCTGCAAGTGCTTTGGCCCCTGATCTGCGGGGCGGTCTTGGGCAAAGGACTTCAATTTGCTGTGCCCTTGTTTTCTCCATGTGTAAGGCAGATGATAATTCCCTTCCTCCTTTTTTTTTTTTTTAAGGTGCGTAGCTATGATGAATGGATTAATAGCACAGCTGCTTCATAAACCTAGCACCAAATCTAGTGAGATCTTGTGGCACGGAGGCATTACCAGACTAAATGCTTTTAATTAAAAGCGCTTTCAAGAAAACAACTATTCAAATGAGGTAATATGCAAGTTATGTTTTCGGGGAGATTTAACAGCTAATTTCAATAAGGAAGAGGGGATTAAAAGTGAGCAATATGAGTAACTCCACTGACCTTGTTTTTATGGGTTTATGTAAATGCAGCAGAGGGCAGTTTTCACACAGAGCATTCCTCAGACACTGCGAGTTTCTGTGTTGCAGGCTAGAACCGTTTAAGCATCAAAGCTGGAGGTGTTTTGGTTTTGTTGCTTAAACAAAAACATTATTTGAAACCGTAGCCTGGTGCGTGACTACCGTCTGTTATTCAAGGCCTCAGCCTCGCCAGGAGCGGAGCTCAGAAGAGCAGTTTTTCCATGGGATGTGACCTAAGGAAAGCAGTATTTTGTACAGCCTAACCAAGCAACCTGGTGACTTGGACAGCAGGGCCGTGGCCCAGAGTCCTGGGTTCAGCGGTGCTGGGCAGGTAGGAGGGTGGATGGCTGCTGTCCTTCTGCATTTTGTGTGAGTAGGACTGGAAGCCTGCTCTCAAGGCTTCTGCTCTGTTTTGCACCTCTGGGGGGTACTGGGCGGCCCAAGGAGGTGTGAGCATCGCGCACCCACCCATGGAAGGGTGCTTTGCTGCCTCTCCTGGGGCCTGCCACAGGGCCAGGCTTGCATGGCATGCCCAAACAGGGTGGGAGCCCAGGAGCTACAAGTACAAACCCAGCTCTTCTCCTGGACGGTCCTGAGAGGACAGCAGAAAGAGCTGGGCGTTAGGCTGCCTCTCTGAAGTCTTGCCAAACCCCCAGGGCTGCTATTTATCTGTCAGACCCCAGCTGCTCTGGGCTGGGGCATAAGCAACCCATGCAAAGCGTGGCATGGCTGCACATGGGAGCTGTGCCCCCGTTTTGGGACAGGCAGCTCTCGGGCACTTGGAGTCGCTGAGCGTGTCGGAGCAGGGAGCTCCTTCGTGTGAACTGCTCCTGCCCAGCCTTCCGCAGGAAACACTCGCTGGGAGCAGGCTCCGTTTGCCTTAGGGCATGTTTGTCTTCCCAAATCCCGAGCTTCAGCTCCCTGGAGTTGTGACTGGATTTACCTGCTCTGTCAGCTCTCCAAATCCTGCCTGCTGCAGCGAGGCAGAGCTCAGGGTGGCGGGGGCTGCTCGCCCTGCAGCACCCTTGCTCGGCTGTGGCTGCTACGTGCTGTGTGCTGGCTCTTAGCCGGCCGAGCTGAGCAGCTCGCAGCCAAACGGGGAGACCCGATGTGCCCGACTGCGTATCCCCATGACTTAGGGGAAGAAAAGGGAATGGAGATCTGTCCTGAAAACTGGGATCTAGAACGGGCAGCCTGTGAGGACCTGTGGGACCTGTGCTCGTCCTACCTTTGAGAGGAAAATAAAGTCTTGGGATATATTTGAGTTAGGTGGGGATACAAAGCTACAGCGTAAAGTAACCGCGGGAGATGCATGGCCATGCCAAGTCCTCTTGCTTATTATTGCTGTCGTTCTGAGCAACAGCCCTACAAAATATCCTGTTCTCCCCTTCCAAAAGCTGTCCTTGAGCAACGTATTTCAATGAGGTGGAGTGGAATATGTATTGCCTGTGTCTGTACGGTTGTGAGACTTGGAAATCTAGCAGGTACGTGTTTAGCTTGACTGTCTGGGGAAAGAGTGAGCAGCTGGACACAACTTCCTCTCGTTTGGGGTGTATCAAGGAAAAAGTATTATAAGTACATATTCGAACACTGCTCTGATACAAGCAGCCCTTGGTTGTTACAGCACAAGTCCTGACAGGAGGACAGAGATTAGAAGTATGGAGCTGGCCACTTCTGCCTTCTTTTGAAGCACAAACTAGGGTGGGCAGTCGGAGGAGAGCACGGTGGCCAGTGTTAATTCATCTGCAGAGGTGGGTGCGGGCTCCAGTGTAACCTTTTAGCAGGGCTGCGCTGACAGCTAATGGAAGTTGCAGCAGCCTGTGCGTGGAATAATTTATGAGCTGGGGAGAGCACGATTCCAGCGAGCACACGGGGGAATGCCAGCGCCTCGCAACGCTCTGCCAGGGGTCTTGTGAGCAGCGAGAGTGCTGCGGGACAAACAGCATTGGGTTAGCTCGGGGCGAGGCATGCAAGCATTGCACTTAGCTCCTGAAGGCTGTCCCTGCTGTGCAGCAGCGCTGGGCTGTAGGCAGTGGAAGTGTAGTGACTGGAAGTGTTCCTCATGCATCAAACAAGCTGTGGGAAGCAGCACAGGGAGAGATCTTGAGCTGCAGGCTCTTCCCAGGCAGCTCTTGCAATCCCTGTGCTGCTTGGGAAGGCAAATCCCTTCCCTTCAAGTACTCGGGCTGCCTGAGCGAGTGCCAGGTTCCTTCACAGCACAGCTCCGAGGCGTCTTGTACCACCTCAGAGCTGCTCTCTGGCTCGCAGCGAGGTGCTGGGCGCCTTTCCTGTGGCTGCAGAAGCTGCAGCCTTGCCTCGGCACCGTGCTCGAGAGCCAGATGTGAACCAACAGCGCTCGCCTGCCGGTTTCCAGCTCTGGAGCCTCCTGCTTTTAATTAAACTGTCGCGACAGCGTGGGCAGAGCAGGAGCCAGGTGGCCAAAGGTCCGGCTCACAAAGGCCTCGGGGAGCCCTGGTATGCGGCTGGGAGGCCTTGGGCAAGGCGCAGGGCAGGGTCAGCGCCCGCCTGCCACTAATTGGGGGTTGTTTGCTCCGTGGCAGGGCTGAGCACACCATTGAAGTCGGGTGGTTTCCCCTCATATCAGCTTTAATAACAAAGCGCATCCTCGCTCCCAGGGAGCAGTAGAGATGATAGGAGCCCCTTTGCCGGACGCTCTGGTTCTTCGTGCAGCTTTGTGCAGCTCCGAAAATCGTCGTCTCTTAGGCAGTAATTGGAGGAGGCCACAAGGCGACTAGCTGCTGCCAGTCGGTGTCGCCTGCTCCAGACGTGGGCAGCTGGGGTGGCCGCCTCCTGCAGGGGGCTTGTCTGCGGTGCCAGAGCACGGCCCCGCTCTGTGCTGCGCCGACACAGGGGGGTGGCCTCCGAGCTGGAGGGTGAAATCCTCTGTGTCAGCCTTGTCCCGGGTGGTGGAGCTCAGCTGTGGGAACCTCCCGAGCAGAAACTGCTCTGAATTCCCTGGGAGATTCCCTGGGGGTGGCCCCTCAGCAGTTCTGGAGCTGTCAGCTGGAGGAAATGCCCACCCCGGGCCAACCCAAGGGCTGCGGGAGCTCTGCGGTGCCGTGAGCTGGCTGCTGGAGCAGCGGGGCCGTCTGCGTGCTCACACAAGGGTCAGTGACCAGCCCCAGCGCGAGGGCACTGTCCTCTGGTTCAAGACCCTGTGTTCCCACAAGATGTCATCTTTTAAATAAGCGTTGGTCCTAATGCACGGGGTCGCCTTGGCCTTCTGATAAGCAGAGCAGGTTCACTGGGGTCCTTTCCCAGCAGAGCCGTGGTGCTGGGAAGCATGATGAAGTGTCAACGGCCAGCAGGGTTCGGGGGCGCAGAGGGGAGCTGTGTTTGTAGCCACCCCCTGAGTTTTTGGCAAAATAAGCCAGGTCCACAGCTGGCGTGCTCAGCAGAGAGCACTACCCCTCCCAGGGGCTGCACAGAGCCGGCTGGCTGGTGCTTTCAGCAGCCTGGGGGTGCTCACTGGAGCTTGTGCCTCCACCTGGCACCACAGCATCCTCCCCTGCTGCTTTCCAAGCCAAGTGTCGCTCCTGCGTGTGGCTTCCTAGGGGGCAGGATGCAATGCCCGTAATGCTCAGATGCTCTGGGGCTGTGTTTTGTGATCTGGCTCGATCAGCAGGGCTGTGAACACAGCTCTGCGAGGGAACATGCTGGGACAGAGCTGGAGAAAAGATCCCTGTAGCAAGGCTCTTTCTGGAGCTGTTGTGTGGGAGGGGAAAAAACCCACCTGACTGATGGCAGGAGGTATGGGAAAACATCCCGTGAGCTGGAAAGTACACTTCCTCTTCTTTAGGGGTGGAAGTCCCCGTAATTTGATCAAAGGCTTGGAACTGCATGCAGCCTTACGTAAGTGACTTTAAGGGGACTTCCAGCGGACTTCCAGAGTGTGGAGAGCTACAGAAGGAGAGCTGTGCCTGCTGAACCACACTGCCCGCGGCCATCGCCACCCCTTCCTCTTAGCACCTGGCAAATGGCTCCAAATCTCCGACCTAGTCCATCGGGTTATAGGCCATAATAATGATCCTGTTGCTGAGATAGGTACAGGCACCTCGGAGGCTGCAGCTGTCTTCTGAGAGCAGACACACGGACCGTGGGCTCTTAGTCCTGAAGACCTTTGTGCTGGTTTTTGGTTTCATTTTTTCCTTCCTTCAGCTCAGTGTCCAATGTGTTTTCTGTGGCTTAAAGGACTGCCTCTTGTTCATTTTTCCTGGTGTAAGAAACTTTGCTGTTGGAGCATCAGGCCCTTCCACGTTGCTAGTTAGCTTTGGATCAAGGTCTCAGAATTATTTATAAATGAGAATAGGATTTAATGGTTACAGAACAGTTAATTAGTGTCTGGAATCTAGCCACTAATAGGAGTTAATTTATAGAAATACTGTTAATATTTTTGTTTAGGAGCTTTTTCTTTTTCATTTTTTTAATTGGTAGTTCAAAATAACACCTCATGTTCATAAAACTTCACAGTTAAATACTTTACTTTCACTTACTTCCTCATGCTTTATATACTGTTCCCACTGGGCTTCCCTGTTCTGGGGTGCTGACTTGGTGCCTTGGGATATATGTGGCTTTCTCTACACCAAAAATTAAAATTGTTGGCTTAAAAGAGGAAAAGAAAAAAAAAATGAGCTTAAGAAAACATACAGTTGGCTGAAGATTCAGGGGCTGCTAGCATCTCAAGCAACTTGCATGAGGGGAAGTGTGGGACCTTGAGGTTTTACTTATTTATTTTTCATTTCACATTGGACAGTCTTGAAGAGACTTTCCCTTCCCTCCCCCGGGAATTCCCTGTGGCTTTTTCCCTTTCAAGGACTGCTGAAGCATGGCTGGTGTTGGTGGGAAGTTCAACGTGGGCTCAGTCTCATCTCGGAAAGAATGAGCTTCCTCCCCTGAAATCCAGATGCGCTTCTGAAAAACTTGCTGTAGATGTTCAGCAGCGCTGCGGAGCTTGAGATTTGTGCGAGCTCTCTCCTTTTGTAGGCTAAACCCCCCGAATCCTTTAGCTGACACTAGTTGTTGTCCTTTCATCTGCTTTGTGAGTTTCCCTTAAAGAAGAGGAACCAGCACCTGAAATGGCACCTCTGCCAGCCGTGTCCCCTTGGTGTGCCCAGCTTGGCCACACTCAACTGCGAGGTGGTGAGGAAGGAGGAAAGGGGTGACTGCTTTGAGAGCCATTCAGTGTGGGGCACGGGCAGATCTTTCACGTGTAGCAGCTTCTGCCACTTCTGCATCTGGCTTTATTTGTGGTATTAAGATGAAACTAATGAATCTCCTTGAAATTCTAGATAACAGGGAATTGATATTTGCCAGCGCTGTATTGCCAAGTGAAGGCTTCCTCCAGGCTGCTGCCTGGGCTGCAGGACAGCTTGCAATGCTCGTGCTGCACGCTCGCGTGCTGCTGCTCTCTCTGAGTGAGTTAGCAGCCGTGCTGGCCTTTGATGTTAGCTGACAGCTGCCTTCCTTACAGGCCGTGGGGATCTCTGCACTGCGGCGCGTGGCGTAAAGTGGGTGGTAGCTGGGAGCCTGCACAGGTTCCTGTGGCAAGTTTATTCTGTTTGCTTGCATTTTTGTACACTGTTGTTTGTTTTAAGTGCAATCCCACAGCAAAGGCAGTGGGATTTTCTTAAGCAGGAGCTTGATGACAGTTTTCAGGTGTCCTAGCCCGTGTGTGTGCTTGCTTGGAGACTGCAGGAATATGCTGGAACCTGGGCTGGAGGATGCCATGCTGGCACAGCCAAGCACTCAAGCACACGGCATGGCCACAACAGTTTAAAGGGACAGGTTTGTCTGTGCTTACACATTTTGCTGATAAGGTAAGGCCTGAATTTCCTCCCAACTCAGGTAGGCTTCGTTGTTTCGGTTGCCTCAATAGCTGTTCCTGTCTGACTGCTGCTAAGGCACAGGAAAATGAAGGCAAATTGAGCAGCTGTTTATCCTGAGCTCCTTAGATATATCTGCTTTCCCAGGTCCTTTCTCCTTTGCAGCTTTTACCTCCTAGACATGTCTTAAAAGGCGAGGTTGTTGCTTTTACTCAAGGTTATGCAATTGTAGCTCTCAGAAGTCCTGCGGCTGCCCGAAAACATGGCTTTTCCTGCTGAGGAGCACCTTGCTGCTAAGCAGGCTGCATGAAGTTATTAAATATTTAAAGAAATCATCACAGGTTGTTTAAAAGAGCAAGGACAGGTGAGGTGGCTACAGAAACCGAAGCTGCTGATGTGCCCTGAGCTTGGCCTGCTGGCACAGCTGGCACGGCAAGCTCACGTACAGGTCAGAGCTGTGCAAATGCTGCGTGCCCTTGCGAAGGGGGTGGCCAGGGGTCCTGGAGGTGAGGGACCAGAGCTGTGCCAGGGATGTGCCACAAACCCTGCATCCAGTGCTGGGGATGAAACTGTGCTCAAACGGCTCGGGAGCTGCGGTGTGGCCTCATTGCCTTTAAAATGTTATAATGTATTCCCACCTGCACTGCTGACACTATTTATTTTATCCCCCAGGAATTCCAGTGGCAGTAGTAGAGGTATTTGGAAAATAGATCCCTGCAGGAGGAACTTGCCTGACGAGCCTGACGTTGGTGTCGTTGCTGTAATGGGGGGAGGATCCCTTCCTGCTGGGCTGCGTTCCCAGGCTCGCGTCCCATGGGGAAAACCCCAATCTCCCTTTGGGATGGTGGCATCTGCCTGAGCCTCCTTTGGGGGTGAGGTGAGGGCACGCGGAGGGTGCAGAGGAGGGAGGAGATTGCTGTCAGTATTCTGTGAAAGGGCTGAGAGGTTCCTAGTGGAGTGGTGCCCAGGCTTTGCTGTCTGCAGTCCTGGAGGGCTGGAGGGAAACGTGATGTTTCTCTGTTTCAGCCCTAGCAGGGGCTCCCTGGGCTGACTCCCGTGGGAGACGTGATTTCAAGTCTCTTCTCTGAGACATTCATTTGCTGGGGGCAGCTCTGTGGTTTTGTAGCTGGCTCCTCTGGCCCAGGCGAAAAAGAAGCACGTGGGCCATGCTTTGTCACAGCTTTCGTTGCTGATCTGCTTGCAGTGAAGGCTGAGGGTGCGTTACAGAGAGGGCAGAAACATTTCAGCTTTGGTTGAGAGCTTGGCTGTGCTGGTAAGAGGCTTTGGTGGCCTGTGCTGCAGTTCTGTAGCATCTTTCACGCTGTGTTCAGCATCTGTGATCAGCTAAAATGCAAAGAGGATTGTTTTTTTCCCCTTTACTGGGGCCTGGCAGGGGAGTTCAGCATAAAATCCCTTGCAGGAAATAGAGGTGGGGCAGAGCAGGGCTCTCCACGTGGATGGGAGTCGGTGTCTGTCTGCAGAACAAAAACCTTCTCTCAGCCACAGCCCAAAACCTGGGGCTGTAAAGCTGGTGTTTGGATTCCTTGTGACCAGCGAGTTAATCCTTCCTTCTGGTGCCGTGAATGTTTGTTTAGCCTTCTCTCTTACAACGCATTTATGGGGCTCAGGCCGTTCAAGTGTGTGTTGGGCGGCTGCCGCTGTCCTGTCGGGGGATTCTTTACGGCTTGGAGCATCACCAGGACCGCGGTGGTCATCCAGAGCCTTTGTGGTCCTGCCCCTTAGCGAGTGATGGATGTGGAGACGGCTGTGGGAACATTCCTGTCTGCAGTCCGCATGCGAGAAAAATGTTTTGTCTTGTGCTTCCCATCGAGCCCAGAAATGTGAGGTCTCCGCAGCAGCCTGTCAGCGCAGCCAGACAGCAGGGGGATAAGGAGCCTGCGATGTGTCCTCGCGTCCTGTCTCCTCCGAGCGATACCAGTGTTATGGCTGTGCTGCAGGACGGGATGGGATCTGCTTTCCTGGGGGAGAGCTCCGTCCAACTCGTGCTTTTGGAAAGACAAAACACA
Source organism: Aythya ferina (assembly GCF_964211825.1). NCBI lineage: Eukaryota > Metazoa > Chordata > Aves > Anseriformes > Anatidae > Aythya > Aythya ferina. The sequence goes on along the minus strand of NC_140300.1, from coordinate 61,543,908 downwards.
GCCTTTCAAGGCAACCACAAAAATCCAGAATTAATGAAGTGGAGGGAAGGAAGTACTTCAGCCAGAATGGGGAACCGCTCCTTGAAGCTGTGGCCTATTTATAAAACGCTTTGTGGAGGCTTCCCCTGCTAAAGACGGGAGAGCAAAGACCCACCGAAGGCGAGTGGGGAAGGTTGCTGTTGAGTCAGCTGAGAGCTTGGAGACTGATGTTTCGAAACTGTCAGCTGAATAATTCAGTAAGCCTTGACCTTTTTCTCTGCACGCAGGTTTGGTTCAACTTAATTTCACTCTCGCTCCTGGTGAAAAAGGAAAAGTGCATGCTAAGGTGAACAGCAGGGTTTGCAGCCTCCCATAGTCCTTGATTGCTAACCTGTTATTAATGGTGAAAGACTTGCGTGGTGCCCTAAAATAGCTTGATTTGCCCTAAGGGGCTGCACATTCTTGTTTTCCTCTTCTAAAGCAGGTGCAAGGGCTGTGGCTTCATACCCCAAAATCACCTTCCTCTAGATTTGAATGAACAGGTTCAAATCTGGTTTTGCTGCTTCGTTATTGTCCTCTCCATTCCTTGGTAGAGCCACGTACAAGTACGCCCATCGCCAGCGAGTGTCAAAAGCTGGCCTTGTTGAAAACTCAAGTGTTTAATTTCTTCTCTTTCAATCCAGATGATGCTGGGTTTTGGCAGTGCTGGGCCACTGAAGTGTCACCAAGGAATCCCAGCCTCTGTCTAGCGTTTGCCATGATCCTGGAAGCCCTGGTAGGGATTTCACAAAGAGCTCATTTGCCTGCTTCATTTACGTCCAAGCCCAAGACAAGTTGTCAGTGCCCTTTGTGTGAATTCAAGCAGCTGAACAATCATTTCTTTGAAGCCAAGACCATTGGTGCTCACCACTGTGGTACCTGCAGGATGAACAAAGCGTGCAGCATGGATGTATGTTGTGGTTTTGTAAGATTTTAACGTGAGGAGAATTACTGTGCTAAGTTAGACCTCTTTAGCCGAGGCTCAGGACCACTAGTAAAGAAATATTCTGAAGCTGTGCGCCTGCATGTACCCAGCTCTGCAGGGCTCACGTGGAAATTGGGGCTGTGCAGTGAACTGCAGCACAACTTCTGGTGTCTGTGCAGGGCAGCGCTGCGCTGTGACACCCCCCCTGCCTCCGAGCAGGCCGGCAGGGCACGGTATTAATGCCGATCCTGCTAATAGGTCCCAGAGCTAATTAATTATCCCGAGCACGATGTGGGGCACCTTTCAGTTCTGGAGCTTGCTGAATGGGAGCTGACAAAACGCGCCCTTGATGTGCGGCTGTGTTTTTTCAGGAAAGAAAACACCAGGCTAAGGACTGGCTGAAGCAGCCCCGCTCGCCTGTGCCTGCAGCACCTCGTGAGGAGAACTGCTGCTTTTTGTGTTTGGAGCAGACCTGAACGTGATTCAGGTACAGGAACAGTGCTGCCTTGTTACAGCTCTGTCAGAAAGCCCTGCGGGCTGCTCTCCTTCCTGAAAAGCTCTGCGTTTCACCCTGGTTGCGTTCCCACCACGAGCTGGGCTGGGGCTGCTGGAAACCTGGGGAAGGCTTGAGGAAAGCCTGGCGATGGGATCGGGTGCTGAGCGCCCAGGTTTGTTAGCTCTGCCCTGCCGTGCCCGAGGCCTCTGTCCCGAGAGCTCCCTGCGAGCATCCCCGCGTTAGCACAGGTCTTGCTGGGTTCACACCTCACGCTTTCCTGTGTCGAGCCCCACATTGCGCCGCGCCTCCAGCTAAAGGCTTTTAGTCAAGTCTAAATCCACTTATTTAGCAGCAGCTGGTTTGGGGCTATTTTAAGTGCGTGGCAGCGGAACACAGGAGGAAATGGCTGTTGGTTTTTTTCCTCTCTGCTGGCTTGCCGAGCTACATCTGTGATGCTGCAGGATCCTGTAGCCATGGGGGTGTGAAAAGAACTGGAAAAAAATATTCTCTGATGTCCATACAGTGCCGTGCCTTCTTGCCATCTGCACTTAGCTTCTGCCCTGCTGCTCCCAGTCGTTTTTAATTCCTAAGCCGAAATGTTCTCAGGTCCAACAAAAGCTCGGCCTCTCCTGGTGCCAGCACGGAGCAGCCCGGTGCCGCTCACACCGTGCAGCAGCTGCTGGGCTGCAGCCCTCTCAAAAACACTTTGCTTGGGGCTGGTGAAGGATGCTGCCACTTCATCTGTGCCTGGCTCCGGGAGGGTGGCAGGGGATGCCAAAAGGGGCTTACTTGCCTTTCTCCATGTGGCATCTGGGAAAACAAAAAGGCAGGGGAATTGCAGTAAGTCGTGGGGCGTTTCAGCCTGGGGAGCCTGGTGCTGGTACCAGCTGGCGTTTTGCTTCGTGTAAGCTTTCAGAAAGGCGGTTGTGCTGTCCTGCTGGCGGGGGAGATTGGCCAGAGGAGCCGAGAGCATCTGGTTCTCGTTGGGCTCTGCCGTTGGATGGTCTTCATTCTTGTTTGTCACATTGTCTCTCTTCCCCCTCCCTTCCTCCTTCCCTGCCTTCCTCAGCCCTTTTTTCTCCCCTCAGTGAGTTTACAAGTCCTGCTGGAATGCACATATGGTCCTTATCATCCCCAAAGTCCAGCTTTTTTTTTTTTCCTGGTTAGCAATTTGTGACATCAGGGGCCGTTAGAGGCATTAGTCACTTTTACTCCAAATAGAAGGGTTCGTGGCTTTTGGAAACCTAAGGAGGAAAACGTCTTTTATGGCAGCTCTTGGCAGAAGCGCGGCCGTTCCTGCTGCGAGCCGGCGCTGCCCTTTAGCCAGGCGCTTTGCCTGGAAGATCAATGTGCCTTCCCACTCTCTGCAGCCACTTCGGAATGGTCGGATTTTGCTGACTTCCCTCTTCCCAGCAGAATGCCACCGGATCCTTTTTCTCCATCCTCCCGCGGCACTGCTGCAGCCTGCCAATGTAAGCAGCTCCTCGCAGGCGCGGGAGCAGTGGCAGCGCTGCCGGCCACAGGACACAGTTCCCTGCTGCATGGTGGCCTGTGCTAGCTCTTATCTAGAAAGAAGAGGATGGTTTTCGGAGATCTCTACCGCTCTGGGCAGTGGCAGGGAGCTGCAGGGTGAGTCAGTCGGCAGGCTGGTGGGAGTGTTAGCCACCCAGCCTCCTACCCCTCCATGGATCTGCGGGGCTCACTCCACCTAGAGCAAGGCTGTGCCTTCCAAAGGGGCTGTGTTCCCTTGTGCAAAAAGAAAAAAAAAAAAAAAAAAAAAAAAACACAAAAAAAGAGACCTCCCAGACTTCAGTAGCTTGCAGATGTCTGCCCGAGTCTGCAGCCAAAGCACGGAGACAGGAACTCCCCCTCCCTGCTGGTGCCACTGATGGTTATCCTAGCCTGAAACAACACCAGTCCTTCCTCTCCTGATTAGCTGAGTGATTGCTGCGGGCTGTGTGCTCAGGGCACGAATGCCCGAGCTGTGGCAGGGAGGGGGTGGTTCTTGCCTTTTGTTTTCCCCGATTTTATTATACTCGAGTTCCCTCACCCAAGAATTAGAGGTTCGGCCATCACTGGGAATACTTCGTGCCCCACTGGCACCCAGCATTAACGTGGGGAGGGGGAATGATGGATCTGCCTCGTCCTGACTGCTCCTTGCTGCCCTGCTCGCTGCTGTCTCCTGAGCCACCCTGTTGTCTGAGCAGATTAAGGTATTTCTGAGGTCCCTGGCTCTGGATGCAGCATCTGAGACTGCTTGAGAAACACGGGAACGTGCGCCTAGTAATCAGGCAAAAATGTAGCTGGCCTGAGCTGCTGACAACAATAAAAGCTTTCAGAATTTCTTCAAGGTTCCCCCGAAGTCGTGTGGTCTCAAATAACTAAACACTTGCCTCATATTTGTGGTCTAGCTCAATATTTTGCATACCGGCATTTTTCCCCTCTTGAATTCGAGGCTCGTTTTTGTTTTCTTTAACTCTTCAGGGGCCGTGTGAAAGTGACCCCCAGCTGCCAGGAGCAGTGGGCCAGGAGGGGCTGAAGGGGAGCGTTTTGCCAGCAGCCTTGAAGCAGGAGGGGCTCGGGCAGGAGGCTGCTTGGGCTGAGGGGCCAGCTGCTGGGGGGGAGAGTGGGGCAGTAAATGCAGCTCTTTTCCTGGCTCCTCGCTCTGCCGGCCTTTGGGAGATGCTCCTTCCCACCCAGGAGGGAAGGGGGTTTGGTGGTTCCCAGATCTCTTACTGGGCGCCTTCTGAGATGCGAGGGCACCTCCCCTTCTCACACAGACCTGCTGCTGTCTCCAGTGAGGGGAAAAATAAATTTGCTTCCCTGTATTCCTGCTAGCTCTGCCAAGCCACCACGGCTTAGGAGGAATGAGCTGATCCTCTCCTTGCACGTGCCTCGTCAGCCAAATTGTTTTACAAAGCCCTGCTGAGGTACCTCCAGGTAGGCCCCCTGCTCGCTGCAGAGCATCCCTCACAGCGCTGCCTGACCTATAAAAACCTTACCAGCAGCAGCCCCGTGTGAAGGGAACCAGATCTGAAGTACAGCTTGCGGGGCCCTGAGGCTGCAAACCCTTTCATGTCTTTTTTGCAAGGAACTCTTATTTTTCCTTAAAATTACAAGTGTTTGGAGATGGGGTCCTGACAAGTGGTCTCAGTGTAACATCTTAAAAACCATCGTTGTCCTGCAGCTGCCAGCCCCGTGGCAAAGCCCTGCTGTGGGGAGAGTGGCCAGAAAGGGGCAGGCTTTTGCTCAGCCTTCCCCCAAAAGCGCTGGAAGTGCGTGTGCTGGAGCTGGCTGCCGTGCTGCAGGGTGCTGCTGTTTGTGTTTGGAGCAGGATATTTATAAACGCCAGCGCCTTGTGGTCCTCCTGCCTCCTTCAAAACGCAGATCTGCAACGCTCCAGCAGAAATGGAGGTGTTTCGATAGCCTCGCTGCTGAGTGGGACGTGCTGCAGACTGGAGCCCGCTGCGGGGAGATGGAGACATGGGCTTGCATTTCATCTCTGCCCGTGCCTTGGGCTAATGAGCTTTTCCTGGGGTTTTGCTGTTGCAGGCAGATATCAGGCTACTCCTCTGCCTGCTGTTACGTGGCACGGCTTGGGAGAGATACCTGCCGTTGAAAAGCGTGCAGATACTGGCGCTCGGTGCTCCTGCTGTTGATGTTTGCCACTTGCAGAAAAAGAAAGGGGGGTGGGGAGCAAACGGTGATAAAAACAGGGAGCAAAAAATAACTGCCCCAGATGCAGGAGATGAGGCTAGCTCCTGTTCCTGCTGAGTAACTGGTGATGAGGCAGCACTTCGGTACTCGCCTTCCCAAAATACGTCGGGGAAGGAGATGCTGGTGCCGCGCTGAGGGGTGTTTAACACCCACCGCTTTCTGTGCAGCGTGTGAGTCATGGGCACCTACTGCTTTCTGGGATCTGCTCCCACTGCCTTTGCTTAACCATAAACCCAAGCCCACTGGGGTTTTAAAAATACTCCCGTTACAAATATTCAGCTTAACCTGTTCGCAGCGTGCTGAGTCCCTGGCTGTCCTTCCATTGCCTGCGGCTTTTCCCAGAAGATCCCTGTGGTGGGTACACGAGGTGAGGGGGGTTTTGTGCTGTTTTTTTCCAGCCATAGCAAGGGGGTGGCATCTCTTACTCATTTTGAGCTCCTGCAGTTCCGTGCTGCTGAGTAGCCTCCAGTGCAGGGAGGGATGGAGGTGAGCACTCGGGACGTTGGCCAGAAACCTTCAGACGAGCCTGGTTTGGGTGCCAAAGAAGGGAAGGCTCAGGCGTCCAGTGCAGGTGCAACAGCACAGACCTGAGATTTTTCTTGTTCTGTGTGTTGTCTTTCTTAAAGATTTTCTCTTTTTTTAGTCTGTTATTTTCAGCAGTGCCCAGCCCTGTTGTAAGTGCAGCCAGTGGCCAGTCTGCGTGTTTTGAGGAGGGCAGCGGGGACGCTCAGCCATCGTGCAGAAAGCAGCAAGTCTTCCTCTGCTTTTGATCCTTATTTTAGCAACCAGAGGGTGTCTTTGCTCTAAAGCACGCTGATTTGGGGGGAAAAGGAGCTGGTGCTGCCAGCTCCTTTAGCCTTTAAGCCAGGCTGAGGCTGGCATTTAGCTGAGCAGCAGAGCTCAGGTGGAGTGACTGCTGGAAGCGTTTGGGACTGGAGAAAGGTCTGAAGTTAGGGAGTTGTTAAGGCCTTAAGTTAGGGACAAACGCGTGGAGAAAGATGGTCTGAAATAACAGCAGAGCTGCTCCAGGGCTGCCGAGTTTGTTTGTGCTCAGGATGTTGGCACAACCGTGATTTGCTGAGGGAAGAGATAACCCAGCTGGCTGCTTTTTCCAAGCCCGTCTGTGAATTACTGTACAACCGTTGTGGAGAAGTCCTAAATATAATCTTGGAGCTGCTCCACATCTCCCTCCTCTGCCACACCTTACCGCCCATGAAAGAGCCCTGGCTCTTTGGCAAGAGCAGTCAGGTCCCCATGGGTCCTGGGGGCACCCTGCGGCTGGGGGTCCCGGGGTGCCTGTGCTGGTGTCGTGCTGCTGGAGGCGCCGAGCAGCGGCACGGCTTCACAAATCATGTGGGAAGCGCTGGGAAAGGTGCCCTGCTTTCCCACCTCATGTCAGACAAGGCTATTTGTAAACCAAGGCATCTGCAGAGCATCGTGTGTGCTTTTTTCCCTGTCTGGCCAAGGCCTGTGAGAGCTGGGAAGAGCTGTAGCTGGCCTCGGAGGTGTTGTTGCAGTCTCAGCCATGTCCTGCTGTGGCCATACTGAAGCACTGCAGCCCACGTGTGTTGGCAGACTCCTGACGGCTGCTGGGTGCAATGTGCTGCTCAGCGTCCCATTACTTGCCTTTCTTCTTGGCTTTGCAGAACGATGACCTTAGGAACCTGTCCCTCTCCGGCCACGTGGGCTTCGACAGCCTCCCTGATCAGCTGGTCAACAAGTCAACGTCACAGGGCTTCTGCTTCAACATCCTCTGCGTGGGTAAGTCTCACTGCACGCGCGTCCCTAAGCTAGCCCCTTCTCCCTTGGCCAGGGGGTGAGACCTCAGCAATTTGTGGCCATAGCAGCATGAAAGTTACTGTTCTGTGCAGAGCTTCTCCAGGGTAAAATCTACTCTTCTTTCCCTTTCCCCCTCCGGTCCCTTGACTTAAAATACTGGAGTTTCTGGGTGTTAATCTGCCCTTTTGATGATTCTGCAATCTTGCTTTTCCCAAAGGCTGCCATAAGGAAAATAAGTTGATCTGGGAACTAAATGAATTTTTAAAAGAATGTTAACTTAAATCCGTCTCTCCTGGGGTTGGGTGCAGAGGCTGCTTCTCAATAAATTGCATTCCTTCCCTTCCAGGCTTTGTCTGCCTGTCGTGTTATATTCTTAGTTTTTCCAGTTGGAAACGATGCCATTTTTAGTCTCCAAATGATGTAGTTGAGAACAAAGCCTGTCACCTGTTCTCTGCTGCATTTAATCAGGGTGCTGCAAGTTGGTTTTGTAGCCTGAGCTATTGTCTTATTTTACCTCAGTTTTTCAGAGGTGAAATATGGGAAGGTACCTGATTCTTGCGAATATAGGAAGCTACTGGCTGTCTCTGCACTCTGTGCAGATACAAGTCCATCGCTCAGCCCTAGGGAGCTGTGTGCCAAAACAGCATTGAGCTGGTGGTGGACATCTTCAAGGTGTCCCCTGTGATGAGACAAAATAGGCAAAAGAGCTGGCTTTTACTACTAATCTGACAGAGCAGTCCACAAACAACATCTGTTCAGGCATTGTTCACTTAAGCCCTTAAGAAGGCAATATTGTCCCTTCTAACAAGTTGCGTTAATTAGCTAGGAAAAAAATACAGCCCTCTGATTCTTCTGTGGCAAGCTGAGACTTTGTCTGCAGTGCCGGATAAGCCATCTGAAACAATCTGGTGAACAAACTTGACTCTTCTCTGAAGCCTTGCATGTTGAAGAACGAGATAAGAGAGTAGGATGCTTGTGCACGCTCAAGCTATCAGCCCCCACGTGATGTTTCTAGCAGCATGAAACCATTTAAAATTCAGCAGGGAACATCCCGATTAGCAGGCAGCTCTTTGATCAAAATGGCATAAATTAATTGCCTTTTTCTCTGGCAGTAAATATTCCTCTCTCAGTGTGACTTGATATGTCTCCATTAACATAGCAATTTGCTCCGACTCCTTTCTCTTATAAAATGTGCTGATCAACCATTTTTAGCCCCAAATTAAGATTTCATACAAATGGCTGCAGTTCTCCGAAGAGGAGGAACCTCCCCCTTTAAAAAGAAACTTTAGAAATTGTGTTTTGGGAAGGGACACAATTAACTTTGCCATGGTAATGCGAAGCTTTTAATTGTAGGGCGAATGGCTGAAATGCTGCTAAGTCCATCTGGCACAGCATGCAGCAGTGTTTTTTTGCATCAGGAGCTTGCTCAAATGTGTAGCTGCCAAGTTTAACAGCCTGGGCCATCAGCTTAGGGCTGATCTTTTCAAGTGGCTTGCACTTTATCTGGATTTGGAGCTAACATCTTGGGCATAGGTGCTGTCTTCCCCTTCTCTTCTTTCATTTGTTTGTTCTTTTGAAGTTTGCTTTATATCCTGTGGCTTCCCAGGTCAGGAAAGCTGTGACAGGCATGTGTGCAGCAGATTTTGTTTTACTGGTCTGTAAAGAATCCCTTACCTCCCTGAGCCTAGCACAAAAGTGGTCAAAGTCAAAGCCAGCAAAGTGAACTATTGAGTATTGCAAAGTTGCTGAATAGCAGAGTTCATTTCTGTGGATGCAAACACTGCTGAGGTCTTATAAGTGGGGGGTTGCACGTTTTGAGAGAGAGATTTTCATCCTAGGAAAGCTGCCTACAACCCAGAGAGCTGCTTGGAGACCATCCCAGGTGCAGGGTCCCTTCTCCCACCTTAGTTTTTGCCCTGATTAATCAATCAATTGAATTTAAGATTTTCTGGAGGGGAGGTCCTGTTCACAAGCGAGTGGTTTGCCTCAATGCTAAGTGTAGTGCCACAGCGAATGTGGTTTGCAGCTGACCAGAAGAGATGCAGCTTGGCATTTCTGCCATGAAATAATATGCAGAGAGGAAATTCTTCTGAAATCTTGGCTAATCATCATGTGTCAGAGGTGACGAATGGCAGCATAACTCGCTAGAGAGGCTGGGGTAGGATCCCCTCGCAAGCCTGACCTGCAAATGCCAGAGCTGCGCGCTGCGGTGCAGAGCCCTGTCCCAAATCCTGACCTCTCTCGGGCTGGAGCGACCTCAGGATGTCCCCTCAGCCCCCTCCTGCTCCCAGCAGCTGGAGAGGGTAATGCTCAGCAGACACTTCTGACTTCAAAATGGGATTTAGGCTAATGCTTTCATCAATGTTACTAATTGCATCAGGGGATTAGCTGACCTGTTATAGTTTAAAAAGTTGGTATTTATGTAGTGTGCTATTTCTTTTTTTTTTTTTTTTTTTAAGAAAAAACTTTTGATGTACTTGTCTCAAGTTTTGATTGCCTGAATTTCCCTACGGGCTTTTTTGTAATTCCCTTGAAAAAAAGAAAAATTGAGTTTGGGATTAAAAAACAAACAAACACAAATGTAAAAGTGTGGAGAGACAGATCTCCCCTTAGGAATCAAACTTAGGGTTAAGAGAATTTCCAGTTTGATTCTGTAAAGAAAGTTGTGTCAGAGCTTGGCCAACACTCCTAAAATAGAATTAAGTATTTCTTGGGTAGAAATGCTTCATGCTGTCCTCAGTACAGATATCCCTTGCAAAACAGGGGGGGGTTGGGGCTCTTCATGCCACCAAGCAGGAAGGAGCCTGCAGCACCGGTCAGGTCATACCAATGTAAAAGCCACAGGTAACAGCTGAGCACTGCTGGGAGCAAATAGCTCCTTGGGAAAGGCATGATCGTTTGTCTTTCCTGCACTGCCAGCAGAGCAAGTCGAGTAACCAGCCTCTGGCAGCAGCAGGCACTTGCTGGTGCATCGCTGGCGGGGTCCCTTCCCTTCTCCACACAGGGAGCCTCACTCAGTAAATGTCTGAGTAACTGTTCTTAGAACTGTTACATCTTTTTGTTTAATCCCCTTGCTGTTCCCAGCACAGCAGCCAGGCTCTTCACCTGCGGGTGATGGCTTTTAGCTCTGAAGGCGTTTGGTTTCTCCCTGCGTCTGTGGGAGCAGCAGTTTTTGCCTGGCAGGGGTTTGTTCTGGATTCACAGCCCCGGCGTGTGGTGCTTTGGCTGGGGCTGTCTGCAGGGTGTGTGGTGTGACCTGCAGGGGAAATGGGTGAGAGCCCAGCAGAAGCCAGAGCTGCTGTCACCTCCTGATGTCTGCCAAGTCCCTGGTTCGGTCCTGGGGGATTGCTAAAGACGGGGACCTTCTCAAAAGATGTGTTCCTGCAGGGATTACCTGGCTTAACTGTGGGTGTGTAGCCTAATTCCACCGCTACCAAAGCGGAATAATTCCTTAACCTGGTGAGTGTGCCTGAGACTGAGCTGGGGGCAAGGGGTGGCATTGTACTGACCCTGCCTTTGTGTGCCCAGGTGAAACTGGCATCGGCAAGTCAACGTTGATGGACACTCTGTTCAACACCAAGTTTGAAAGTGAGCCTGCGACACACAACGAGCCTGGCGTGAGATTAAAAGCCAGGAGTTATGAGCTCCAGGAGAGTAATGTCCGTCTGAAGCTGACTATTGTTGACACGGTTGGATTTGGTGATCAAATTAACAAAGATGACAGGTAAATTTATTCCTGGTATCCTTCTGCTGAGGTGCTCTGAGGTCAGAAGGGCTTGATCCTCTGGGGATGTTTCCTGCTCCTGCATTGCTGGCCCTGCAAGACAGGTAGAAGTGGCCAGAAAGTGAAGTGAGGAACAAATGAATCACCTAGAAGGCTTCAAAACTGATTCTGCATTTCTGCCCTCCTTGTCTCTGTGCAGCTTAGTTTAAGTATCTGCTTGAATTGAAGCATATAAATATTTGAAAACATGTGCTCAAATTGCCATTGCATTACCATTTCTTAGGGGGCTGGGACTCAGATCGTAGCTCCTGCTCGCACCATCCCACAGTGCTCAAAGTCTGGGTGGGTTTTACTTTAACCTTGTGCCTAGGTGCTGAGTTTTCATGTTGTGCACATGAAGTAAATCCTCTGGGCAGCCTGCACAATCCTTTGTGTGCATCCATATGGGCTTCTCTGTTGTGTGAAAACCACTCGTTCTGTGATCACGGCTAATAAGCTAATTAATGCGTTTCCTACATCTTAGAGCCATGTACTCCCTCACTGCAGTAATCCCAGCTCCCTCTGGAGGGTTGTTTACAGCCCTCTTCCCTGCACCTAACAAATTGAGGGCATGCTGTCTGGCACCGTGTGCACTGAGCAAAAGCTGTTAGGGTGCTTGGTAGGTCAGTGACATCAGCTCTTTGGCAATGCATGCTTTAAATGAAAGCTCCCACCAAGGCTCCTGTTAGCAGAACAGGAATTGAACAGGTACCTGATGGAACAAGGACTGTTTCCCGTTCCACAATGAAAACTTCTTCAATTTTTAGGAATTATTATTATTTTTACAACGCCTTGTTTCGGGAATGCTTCCTCTGTTCCTGACCTGACAATAAAATGCAACTGTTGCCTCTGTTTTGCTGCTCCTGCTCCCAGCCAGCGCAGAGAGACAGGCGTGTGTGCTGGAGGAAGCTCTGCGCGTCTGACACTGCCATATGCTCTCAGGCGAGAACAAAAGCTGCTCACAAGAGGAGCAGGTGCTCAGAGTGCGGATGCTCTGCAGTTTGTTACTGCCGGGTCACTTTGCATTTGCTTCATTTGGCAGACAGGAGCCAGCAGTACTGGTAGGGAAGCCCCACAGCTTCCCTCTCAGGCCACTGGGGACAGGGCTAGTTACAGGGCAGCAGGGCAGCTTTTAGGGACAGCTTTCTTTTTGCTGTGTCCCTACACAACACCACAACAGTTGGGGTTTCTCTGTGCTCCTGGCTCAAGTCCTACCCGTCCTTTTCCACTCGGTTTTGTTACAGGTCTTTCTCTAACACGATCTGCCCCATGTTGAGGTGATGTTGCAAACCTAGTGAGATTTTGTGAACGTTTTGTGCCTGCAAATTAACAAACAGTGCTCAGTAGTGTCTTGTGGGTCTCTGGTGGCAGTGGCCATTGTGCAGCACTGGCTGTCTTCTGCCATAGCTCTTGCTTGGTTAATTCAGCAAGGGTCTTTTACTTTACCCAGGCTTTTCAGCAACTGCTCGAACAGCTGCACAGGCATGTGGAGCAAAGGGACCAAAACCTTGTTGACTGCCTGTCAGAAAGTTGTTTCTGGAGAACCTGAAAACACCTGGTTGCCTCTTTCTTCCTCACAGCTGCTTTTCTGTGAGCATTAATGCTGCTGTGAATCCAGTACTTGAGGCAGTGAGAATATTGTCCTGGTCTCAGTGCCCTCCTTAGAGGGCTTCCATGTGTTGGAGGCCCTGAGGTGTAGGAAGGGACAAAAGGAAAAGTTTCCTTTCCAGCAGGACAAGAAATTAAATCAGGGAATGTTAAATTATGACCGATTTTTCTCCATCGAGATGATCCTCCCCCTCCCCAAACAGTCTTAAACATGCAGTGATTCATGAGCATTGCTCACGAGTTTCAATTCCTGAAAAGTTCCCTTTTTTCCCTTACGCAATTCTCTCTTTTCTCTTTTTAGATCACAAATAAGCTTTTGGACAAGCTAGGGTAGGTGGTGACTTCATAGTTAAATTTCTCAATGGCATTGGCAGAGCAGCCGTTCAGGCTTCAATGGGAGAGACTGCAAAATACATTTCTCTTCTGGATAGCAGCCTTGTGTGGTTTCCATGCACCTAAATTCCAGGGTTTCTGCCACTCTTCCTTGCTAATAAATCCATAATAACTTCTCTGTGCCTCAAGCAGAAACAGAAACCTGGTCGGAAGGGACTGTAAGTTGGGCAGGGAGGGTCCTGTGAGCAACACTCGTCCCCTTAACGTGCAGAGCACCTCTGAAGCTTCCTGGTCAGAGACCTGTGTGGTCCCAGCAGTGAACGCCCTGGTTTGCTCACTGCTGTGTCTTCTCTCTCACCAGCTACAAGCCCATAGTAGAATACATCGATGCACAGTTTGAAGCCTACTTGCAAGAGGAGCTGAAGATCAAACGATCCCTGTTCAATTACCACGACACCAGGATTCACGCCTGCCTGTATTTCATTGCACCAACTGGACACTCGCTGAAGTCTCTGGACTTGGTCACCATGAAGAAGCTTGACAGTAAGGTACTTGCTGCCCCTGTTATGACCGTTGCTGTTTGGCACTAGTGGTTTTTATGGGTTTATGACCTTGCCACAGACCTGGCTAAACCTGCACAGAGAAACACCAGCTGTTTTTAGCAGAGATGTGGTGTGAAAATTTTATTACCTTGGGCTGGCTGCTGGGATGGGTCATAATTCACTGGTTCATACATTGCAGAGACTTAGTAAGAGTGTGGGCTGTTACCCTCTTCCAGTCCCATCTCTGGTTAGGAAACTGGGCTGCTTTGCTCCACAGCTATGCTGTAAAACGAAGTCTGAGAGCATGAAACTATGTGCTAAGATGCTGTAGGAGCCCACTGTTCTTGCTGCTTTGCTGTGGTTTAACTTGGCCACGTTCACAAGTGGCAAATTTGTTCACAACTGAAAGACCAGTTGGCTGCTGGAAGGAAAAAAAAAAAAAGGATGTTTTCCTCTTTCAATCCATAAATAAAATGAGAGGTTTAAGTTGAACTCTGCTAGTTTAGCACTTAAAAATATGGTTGCCATCTCTATTTCACTTTGTCCAATGATTAATTAGGTTTCAGTACAAATCCTTGTGTAAGTGTGTGTGAGATGGGGAGAAGTGCATCTAAAGCACTTAAGGACATCTTACCAATCAATGAGAAACAGATCAGAGTGCTGTGTCTGCATGCTCTAAATACAAACAGGGATTTGATCTTCTAGGCAGTTGTAGTGTTACTGTAACCATGATCTGATAAACAAGAATCTGAGTAAATGCATTCCCCTTAGTAACAAAACCAGGAACTAAACTTGTGGTTTAAAGCCCGATTTCTTACTAGATAACCTAAGAAGTTTTGACCTCTCTTCTTCCAGGAAAAATAACCGATGTACAAATGTAAAATGAACAAGTATTTCAAATGAGGTGTCTGTGCTTCTTTGCACCATGACTGAGCAATTTAAGTCTGTCCACTTTGCACCTGTGGCTCGCTGGATCCTGATTCTGCAGAAGATAAATGACAACGGTTCTGTACTTCCTAGAGCAGCCTGTCGGCTGGGCTTTGTGCAGTGATGGAGAAGGATCCCTGCTCTAGTCAGCTTAAAGCAGGGTTATGGAGATTAACCCAAAATGAGCTAATTGGCACTTGTCTTCTGTCTTTTGGCAAAAGGGGGTTTAATAACTCCAGGACATCCTCCAAACAGAATTAAGTGATGTAACTTAAGGGGATTTCAAGTACTGTAGAAAAAATCCCTTCCTATGGGTCAATGTTAACATCTCCCACACTAGCAGCATTGCCCACCATTGCAAGGGAGGAGAGTGAGGGTGAAGCACATCCTGCAAGATCAAAGGCAGAAATTGTCTGTCCAGAGTGGGATGGAAAAGAAGTCAGGTTTCCTTCTCCTAACACGTCCTTACCTTCTCCCAGCAAAGCAGGTACTTGCCGAGCGTGGACCCATTCAGCTACCCTGGGAGTCCCACGCTATATCGCTCCAGCTTTAGATGCTGCCCCTGTTTGCCATCCTGCTACCAGCACTGCGAACTGTGTGTGTACAGAAGAGTACCAGATACTTACCCTTATTTTGTATGTTAGCCACATCACGCTGCTCTCTTTGGTCATCTACGAGCCGTGTAAGAATAAACCCAGGTGTCCCAGCACTCGAGCAAACGCCCGCAGGAGGCTGTTGTCTGAGCGTGTTGCCTGCAGCCCCCCAGCCCGTGCAGCTCAGAGCAGTGCCTAGATAGTGATTTCCTTTCTTTGGAGCAGCTCGCAATGGTCTCTGACAGCATTTCCTGTCCAGCCAGTTCCGACAAGGAGGGGAATACGACAGGAAATAGCGTGGTGCCAAATTGCATTCGACTTCTTTTTAAGGCCATCATTGCTGCTGCCTGAACATCCTGTCTGTGGCAGGGGTGCTGCCAGCAGCAGCCGCAGGAAAGGCCTTCCGCTGGCTGGGAGGTGGCTGGCGGTGCTTCTCATGGGGTGCTGTCCTTGTCTTGCAGGTGAACATCATCCCCATCATTGCCAAGGCTGACACCATCGCCAAAAACGAGTTGCACAAGTTCAAGAGTAAAATCATGAGCGAGCTGGTCAGCAACGGCGTCCAGATCTACCAGTTCCCGACGGATGAAGAGACAGTGGCCGAGATAAATGCCACAATGAGCGTATGTTTCCCTTTGAGCTTTGCTTGCCATGGTTTCTGTGGGCCCATCCCTGAGGGCAGGGCACGTTGTGCCATGTTTCTTTTGGCTTTCAAACTCCAGTCTGAGCACTGAGATCAGGCTGGCCAGAAGGCTTTTGGAGCTGGAGATACCTGTAGGACGTGGGCTGCCTGGCCTGATACACTTCATTGTCTGACAAACAACTCTCCTCTGGGCATTTTTCATATCCTTCCCCTCTTGCAGTATTCCCATCTCAGGAAAGGAAGAGGATGGGAGGCAGGTCAGGCAGGGGGCTGGGGTTTGGCTTTCCTGTCCCAAACGACCACTTGTTGCTTCGTGGGGGTGAATCACTTCTGTCTTTGTTTTGCTTTCCGGCGAGAGCGGGGGTGCTGTCGGTGTGTTCCAGCCCTCAGGAGGGCCAGCGGCCATCAGCAGCGTGGGCTCTGCCTTTCCCCTCCTTCCCCTTCCTCTAGCAATAGCTGCAGGAACAGAGGGGCAAATGAGGCTGTGGTAGAGCAAGAGTTTGCCCTGAGTAACACCAATTCACCATGGGCCTGACTTGCAGCACGAGGGGAAGAGCACGAGCCCACCATTTCTGGCAGTGACCTGCATCACTGCGGTGCCCTCGGGGCCCTTGGGTGGCTTCAGCCGGTCATGTAGCCCAAGAGGATGTGCTGGTCCCAAAGAAAGCTCATGTAAAATGAGCAGAAGATTGAGTTATCTGCATTTTACAGGGAGCGGAGGCATTGCAAGCCATTTCCTTGCAACTTGAAGACTTGGGGGAGTTTCCCTGCTCAGCTGCTCATAGGCAGGAAACTTTCAGACCCAGCTGGGTATCAGACCTTCTCCAAACTTCTGTATCACCTCCTGCTTTTCTCCGTCTGTGTTGTGCTCTCAGCGGGGAGAAGCTGGCACAGGGAAGGGATGTGCTCCTGCCAGGGCGTTGCATGTGTGGTGCGTGCCTTGCCCTCCTCTGGTGCAGCCTGGCTGCTGGGAACCTTTGCCAGTTTTAATCACACCCTCTCTGCAGCTTTTTTTCTGAGGCTTTTTTCCCTCCTGCCCAGCCTGCGACCACAACCTGATGGCCAAGGCGTGCGCTCCCAGGGCTTGAGCTCAGCCCTTTCGGGTGCCGTTTGGGCAGGGCACAGCACGGGGGGGGAGCTGGCAGGAGAGGCGAGCTCCCTCCTGGCAGCAGCTGCGGTTCTGGGAGCAGATCCCAAACTGTTGCCGCCACACCCGCGGGGAGACCGGGACATAGCAGAGCTCGGTGACTCAGACACGTCTGCCCTGGGCTGGGTTGACTCTGCTCTTCCCCTTGCTCGCAGTTTTGCCCTTTTTAAGAGGAAACATTAGCAGTTATTTCTAGCAGCAGAAACTCCCTGATTTTTTAGCCTACCTTCCTTTCGAGCATGTATTTTCTTTTCTTTTTTTGCTGTTTGACAGTTATTTTTCCTCAGTGCTCAAGTTTGTAAGCCTTTTTCTGTGCTGAACATAGTCATGCACTGCAGTTACATGTAAAATCTGTGCATCTCTTTTATTTTTGGGACTTCAGAATTTTGGACTTTGTGAACATTTTTAATCCAGGCTGTCCTGTTGGTCTTCCTAAAACACCAGCTGAATTGGAAAGGCACTTAAGCAACTTAAATCCAGCACAGCTGCCACATAAACAGCTCTTTTCAGAAACAGTCCCTGGCAAGGCAAGAAAGGAAATCCCTAACCTCCTTGTCCCTTTGCTCTGTAGGTCCACCTTCCCTTCGCCGTAGTTGGCAGCACCGAAGAAGTGAAGATTGGTAATAAGATGGCCAAAGCCAGGCAGTACCCCTGGGGCGTTGTGCAGGGTATGTTACTGAAATCACAAATGAGTCTTTGTCGTCTTCTCTCTTTCTCATGAAAGGTGCAGTGATCTCTGAATGCCCCTTATCAAAATCTGCCTTGAGAAAGCAAGGTCTTTCTCCGTGAAATCAGGGCTTTGCAACCTCACGCTAGTTTTGGAGGGGGTGAGTGGGGCTCAACGTGGCCCCTTGCTTTGGGAAAGATCAGGGTGGTGGAGCTCACTAGGAGCTGTTGAATCTCTAATTAAAAAATAATAACCCTTCTCTGTTCCATGTGCTTTTCTGCCAGCTGTAAAGTGTGAACAATGGGGAAGGCTGGGGCAGCCAACAGCTTTGGAGTTGACACAAAAGCCAGCATACAACCCTGTAGCTGGGGGACTTTTCCGGGGAGGAGAGCAGGTGCCCTGCCTTGCCAGCCTGAAGCGGGAACAGAACTAATTCAACCCTGACCGCTTGGTGTGTCTCTTCCTGCCATCCTAAAATGTGGACCTGTGGCTTGAGTATGCAATCCCCTCATAAAAGTCAACCAAAAGCACCTTTGGAGAGCAGAGTTTGGCTTGGGCTCTGTTGGCAGCCCAGGCTGTACCAAAGCTCCCAAAGAACAGGCTGGTCCTCGCTTTCCCAACCAGCAGTGGGAAGTAAAGCATTGAGACCGTGGTGGGCTGCTTGTGGTGACAGCTGCACTATTCAATTGGAGAACGTCCCAGCAAGCTGCAGGGGAGCATCCACAGGACAATTCTGCAAAACTCACCCAGTTTATCTCAGTAATACAATCTGGCCCTGAAGCAGCTTCAGACTTTCTGTCTGTGTCCGCCATGGGGTAATACTGGGGATAACTGCAGTTAGGAAAGAAGTTAATGTTTGCTAAGTCTTGTGCTCAACATGTATCCTGCTGGGTTCTGGCTGTTCCCAGGAACTAAGACCAGATAGTCAAAGAGATTTAGTTGGGTACTGGAGGGACTTTGAAGATCTGGCCCTGAATTGTCCCTTTCCTCTGAGACAGCTGCTCTGATCTGAGGGGGAGCAGCTGGAGTGCTCTGCTGTGTCCCCAGGGACATGCTGCAGAGCTATCTGCTAGCAGCAGATCTGCCTGCTGCTTGCGGATGTATCCTAAAAAGAGAATTTCCACCCCTTACTTTTAAGCATACCCAAACTGTGAGCAGCCTTCTGGCCGCAGACCCCTCTGGGTTGAACAGCTTGCTCTCCCAGGAGCTGACCAGGGCACACCGAGCTGTGTTCTGCATAGAAATGGTTATGAAAGCACGATTACAGCATCTCTGCCAGGGTCTTCTCATATCCTTTGTTTTCACCATGGCCACAAGCAGAGTTTCTGCTGCCTGCCTGGGCCCCTGTTGGTGGCTTACATTTAGAATGGATTGGAGTGGGACGTGCAATCCCATGTCCAAATGGGTCGGCATCACCTTGCTGGTGCAGATGGGAAGCACGGGAATCTTGTAACTCCACTGAAAGGCCTTGGGCTGATGCCTGTGTTTGGTGTGGGGGGCTTTCACCCCCAGTTCAGCAAGATGTTTTGGTGCAGCTTGTCCTGGAGCTGCACTTGGGAGCTTGAAAACCTCTCAGGCTTGCCAAACTGGGGCCTGGGTCCAGGGAAATGGGGGACCCTTCTTTGTTCTCTTTGTGGATGGTTTGTCTTGTTTGCAGTCGAAAATGAGAATCACTGTGACTTTGTGAAGCTGCGGGAGATGCTGATCCGAGTGAATATGGAGGACTTGAGGGAGCAGACGCACACCCGACACTACGAGCTGTACAGGCGCTGCAAGCTAGAGGAAATGGGATTCAAGGACACGGATCCAGACAGCAAGCCTTTCAGGTAGGAGAAGATAACTTGGGCCTTGAACAGCCAGAGAGCTGGGAGGTCTTCAGGATGCCAGCATTTGCATGGACCACAGAGGAAATAGCCATGGTCGCTTAAAGCAGCCAAGATCTGAAGTGTGGCTGGGCAGTAAGACTTTGTGCAGTGCAATCCTGCCCCCAAGGCATATGCTTTGTACAGGAAAAACACAGGAGAAGTTTGGCTGGTTAACACTCCAGCTTAAAAATGCCAGGTCTTCAGGAATAAAGCTCGTGTTGGAGTTGGAAAGCTGATTTTTGGAAAGCAAATTGCCCAGGAACTTCTGCTGCTTTCTGCCCCTGGAACAGGGCAGGTTTTGCAATCATAAGGTGATGTGTTTTGGCTGCCAGCTCACTCTGCCAGGTACAACAGCTGGGTTTGTAAAAAGTGCATCCAGTGCAGCTGTGTCCGTGCTGAGATGAAGCCGACTCATGCGTGGAGGTTGGTCACCCACGGGGAGATCCTGAGATAAATGTTCTTGTTGGCTCTCCTAGGGTTTTCCACAGCTGGTGCAAGGTGCCGTGTGAAGACAGTGCTATGGTCTGATGCGTGAGGCTTGGCTTACTGCTAACTACAAAGTTTACGCTGCCTCTGACAGCTTTATTGGTCCAAAGCCCAAGTCATTAGCCAGGAACATCAGCTGTGTGGGAATTTGGGAGTGAATGTTTGTTTTCTTCCTCCGTTTCCTGTTTCTCCCCACCTTTTCCCTAATAATTGCCCCCCCCCCCCGCTTTAGGAGCATCCCACGCTCCTCTCTGCCCCAGGGGAAAGGAGTCAGGATTACTCCAGCATCTTTGCACTGACGCTGGTTTATCTCTGTAGCACTCGTGCATGTCAGGAATGGACGTGCCAATCTTGAGATGGCAGACACGCAGCTGGCTTGTGCAGATCACCACAGATGCAATTCATCTCAGATGTTCAATAGGGGAAAACCAGGTGGGCTCCAGAGCAGAAGGCTGAGCGGGGGGCCTCGTGCTCCTGTTTCTGGAAAACAGCAGTCCGCAGAGAGCAGAGCGAGGCCTGTGCCACAACACAGAGTTTGCTTCAGTTCAGGGTTTGATTTGTGACTTGCCGAGGCTATGCAGCTGCATTTCTTTTGCAGTGGAGAAACTGTGCTGAGTTCTGTTACTGAGCCCAAGTGTGAAGCTTTATTGGATTTCCTTTCTGGAGAGCAATGGCTTAAGATGGGCTCAGCCCTTCCCTTCCAGGAATCTGAGGAATTTCCATTGCTTCCTGTGCACGAGGCCTCTTTTGACCAAGCTATAAGTAGAAAGGAAATGAAAACGTACAGAATTTCTCCATCTGGTACGTGCTAGTTCAGAACAGTTCGCTCTGGCTGCCTCCTCCCTCCCTCTCTCCCATAAACAAACAGAACCCCTGAACCCGAGCTGTTTGGCTGAGGCTGATGTATGTCTGAAATGAGGGGAACGGGAGGTTTGGTTCTCTCTGTTCTTCCTGAGACCAGCAATCAAAGCCATGCTTTCCTTCCTGGTACTGGGAGACCGCTGCTCTTCAGCCAGTTTGCACCAGGGAGCCCTTTGTAACTCTCGGGGTGAGCTGGGCAAAAGACCCCAGCAAACTGTTGTGTACTTAACAAGCAAATTCCCTTGTCATCTGTGTCTGTGAGAAGCTGTAGGGATCCCAGTAGCTTTGGACTGTTATTCCCTGGGGCTGGAAGTGTTTTTTCATATGCAGCCTGGAGTTGCCGGGCCAGTTTCTCTGTGAATTTAGCTTCTTTGGAAATCAGAGTCACTTCAGTAGAGATTTAGGTTTTCTGGCTTTAGGTTAGTGGCAAATGTTTGACTGAAGCTGGGATTAGCATTGGACCTAGGAAAAATTAACCACAAGCCTCTGCCCTTGCTCCTGCAAGCCTTTTTCTGCTTGCCTGGCACTGCAGTGTTGGAAGTGAGCTTTGCAAGGAAAGGTTTTGCAGTGCAGGATACAACTCGCAGCGTGCAGCTTTCCCTTTCAGTCCGCAAGGCTCTGCTGCTCCCTAGGACGGGATGTCACTAACTGCAGATTGCATTTCTGGGCGCTGAGCAGCAGAGACTAATCCGCACTGAGAGTTTTCCTAAGCTGCAGCCAGTCCCTTCAGAAGGGTTTGTAAATGGGGGTTTCAATGTCCACAGCCAGAGGATTAAGTCCAAGACTGAATTTTAGGGAGACTTTGATTCGAGTGGCCCAATCTCCATCCGCTGTGACTGGAATGGGTCTTAATTGAGTTCAGAGCCCGAAGATGCCTCTCGCTCTGTTCTCACATGAAAAGATTTCTGCGATTTGTACAGTGAGCCTTTTTGGTTTGTTGTCCAGGAAGCTGCTGTAGTCAGCTGGAATCGTGGGGTTGCTCCACAGTGCCGGGTGCTGTGTAATGTAAGAGCAGCTCAGGCGGCTCCTCGGTGGAGTACCTTAAGAGGAAATCCAAGTGCCCATCAGTTAGCAGCGTTAGCCCAGGTCTTGAGTCTGTGTGTCCAGTTTTGTTCCCCAGTTCAAATACAAATATATAGCCACAGAGTAGGAACGACAAAACCTTGATTTTAATGGGATTAACATGTCCCACTGGCCCAGTGGTTAACGTGTTCCTTAGGTGCATGCATGTAGCGCATCTCTCTGATAGCAGTGGCATTTTCTTTTAAAAAATGCAGTTTCAGAGAAGCTTCTTGGGGAAACAGTTATCATTCCCACACTATCGTAACAGCTGAAATACCCAAATCCATGTAAGGAATAAAACGAAAAGGAATTTGGCCTCCAGATTTCCTGCGAGGCCCTGAAAATCTCAGAGGTGCATGGACAACGTGTTTGTGTCCCAAATATTTGCTGTGATATCTCAGTGCTGGGGAAATAAAGGAATGTGAAGAAGTAGAGGGGGGAATAAAGGAATGAAAGAATCGGGTGGTGTGGTTATTCGGAGCGGGAATGCTGGCAGTCATTTGCAAAGACTGTCTCCCTTGAGAGCTAAAGGAGAAAGAGAGGTCTCCCAAGGTGGCTTTATCTTAATAAAGCTCCTGGTCTGAATCCATTAGCAGTGAATAGTGAAAGTTAATTTTGCTTTGTGTCAACACCATGCTTAATGAACTGCATACAGCCAGATTTTGCTCTCTGCTATGCCTGTCTCTGCTCGACAAACCTTGCACTTCAAATGAAGAGATTCAGGACAAACAGCGTGAGAAGCAAGAAGGTGTGAACCAAGCAGGTAACAAGCTGTGCTAGCACCAGAGGTTCCTTATGCAGTGGCTATATATTTTGGAGGACAGGGGTCCTGCCTGCTGAGTGATTTACAGGATCCTGAACGGTGTGCTCAGTTCTGCTTGCCGGTTTGTACCCCCGCTGCCACCCCTGTTGCTGCCATCTAACAAGATAGGACAGGTTTCTGGGGAGGGGTTCACACCTTGCTTGCAAGGCAGGGACCTCTGGTGACGTTTTGTGGAAGGACGATGCGGTAAGATCACCAAAGGCTGGAAACTCATGACTCTGCATGAAACATAGCTCTGATTCTTTGTTTTTTTTTTTCTGTGTTTTGACAGTCTCCAAGAGACTTACGAAGCAAAGAGGAACGAGTTCCTGGGTGAACTCCAGAAGAAGGAGGATGAAATGAGGCAGATGTTTGTCATGAGAGTGAAGGAAAAGGAAGCAGAATTGAAAGAAGCTGAGAAAGATGTGAGTATCTTGTAACTCAGAGGGCTGTGTGTGAGAGTGTGAGCTGGGATTTTTCCAAGAGAGCCCTGAGGATGCGGGCACCTGGATTCCAACATCAAGCCTGAATGAAAAAGGGCTTGCCAGGCATAAACAGTTTGAGGGAGCAGATATGGACTTGGTTCCTAGTCCTGCCATGGGCTTGTGCTGTGACCTCATCACACAAGCACTGTGCCCATAAAATGGGGCAGGAGCGTTCCCTGGTTTTGAGCATCTGAAGGAGGATATGTACCTTAAAGCCTGTGGGAGGTGCTGCAGTGATAGAAACAACTGCTGCGGCTGTGATTCCACAGAAATGCCAGCCTTGCTGCCACATAGTTCTCACTGCTCCCTCATCTCTTCATTCCCACCCAAAGGAGAGAATGTTTGCTTCCTGAAGTAACATTGATTTACAGATCTCCAGTTGTGCTGCAACCAGTGCTGCCCACTAGCAGCCACTCCATCTAGAGACTTTCAGCATGTAGGCGAAGACTCCCCGGAGGGCAGTAAGTCCAGCTCAGCACAGTCCTGCAGGGATGTGACAGAGCTCTCTGAGAGCTGCTCTGCTCTGATTTGCTCAGTGTGTACGAGCTGATGCTGTGGGCCAGGGAAGACACTGACATCTTGCTGGGGGAGGCAGCTGTTTCTTGGGCCTCATGGAGGGACAGAGAAGTGCTCCAGTAAAAAGCATCACCTTGACTGGCTGTATTTTTTTGGCGTTGTATAAGCATGAGAGAGTCCAGTAGGAACATGGGGCTTGGAAACAGAGAGAGACCTGTTGTATTCCTGTGGCAATTTAACTCCTTGCTCTGTGCTTGTGTCCATTTCAGGGCTTTTTTCACAAGGGTACATTTTTCTTGGGGGACAGGTCAGTGACTTATCGACTCAGTCAGGCCCCAGTGCTAGTGGGACCACTTCAGGCATTGTTTCCTGTTATTGGGGTAAAACATTCTTCCCTTCCCCGCTAATTCTTATTTTCTCTGCCCCGGCAGCTCCATGAAAAGTTTGACCACCTAAAGAGGACTCACCAAGAAGAGAAGAAAAAGGTGGAAGACAAAAAGAAGGAGCTTGAGGAAGAGCTGAACAACTTCCAAAAGAAGAAGGCAGCAGCTCAGCTATTACAGTCACAGGCTCAGCAGGCAGGTTCTCAACAAACCAAGAAAGACAAGGACAAGAAAAAGTAAGCGGATGTCACCCACATCCTTTGTAGGGCTTATTACAGTTTGGGGGGTTGTTTTTGTTTTTTTGCTGCATGTCTGTATTTGCTTTTCCCCATTACCAGACTGGAAACTGGGCTTTTATCAGCCTGATCAAATAAAATATTTTTTTTCTAAAGGGTGGGCCAGGGACATGATCTTAATTTTTTTCCAGAAGAGTACCTTCAAATTTTGTCGAAGTCTGACTGAAGTCTGACTGGTATGGGAGAGCAATCAGATGGTGGAGGTTTGACCCGTGATCTGTCCAGCATCTTCTGGAATAGCTCTGGGTTGTTCTGAATGCAGATTTATCTGCCTGAGCCAAAATTTAATAGGGGTCTTAACCCATTCCTCCTCTCACCCGACAGTAGTCCCCAGTTCCCATTCTTTAAGGTTATAGTTGTAAGTAGAAGTAGATCAGAAACCAAAACCGCCATGTTATTTTGACGTGGAAATCTTAGTGCCAAAAGTGAATACTTGGGAGCTTGCTTTAAAGATGAGAAGTTTTCTTTGTTTTTTAAAAAAACAAGCAACTACTATGGTACCGTAATTGCAGGTAAATGGCATTTGTACTTGTATCGAGTTGACGTTATAAGCTAAGAACCCCCCCTTACCTTTTAGTAAAGACAATAGCACTGTTTTCTACTATTTTATATTTGTATACTAGGAGTATAATCCTCTACCCTCTGATACTTTGAGGTTTCTGCAATTTCAGTAGAAACCAAGCGTATCTGTGGACAGTCCCTCCCGTGGTCAGCACCGGGAGGCAGGATTTTCAGGTGTGCTCAGCGTGGACCTAACTCTGCTTCTGTTGAAACTGGAGGAACATTGCCATTGGTTTGGGCTCAGAGTTAAGTCCCCGCAGAGCTTTGCTGAAAATCTCCCGATTGACCCAAACTGGTGTAATCTCTTTCTTGCAGCCTGTACTTGGAGATGGCTATGTTTAGTTTGCTTATTAGTGCAAAAGTCTCATATTTATTACATGATACTGGCTACTTCACCATCCTTTAAAAAGCGGAATGCAACATCCACTTGGATGTGGTATGTATGGTGAAGCCAGATAAGCATTGCAGAGGTGAAGTAGACTGCACAGCTTGTTTGTATAGCGAAGCAAAACAGGTTACTGTACAGAGGCTGTTTTGAAGCCTCCTGTTGTAAATTCCATCCAGTTTTTCCATACCCAATAAGGGGATACTTGTGCAAGTCTTTTCTGGGTTATTTGTGATAACGGCGCTAGTTGATAACTGCAATCAGGAGAGCTGTAAAGATGCTAATACAGCCAGTCTCACTGGGAAATGCTTCTTTCTTCAATCCACACACAAAAATGACAGTTCCACGCTTCTCTTAAGAGCCGATACCAAGTGTGTTTGAGTCAACGCTGGCAGAGTAACCTTCTCGAGTAACACTAAGCTGTAACCATTGAAGGAACCAAAACGCTGGCAGGAATGTGATACAGACACTTCTGTCTCCCTTGCTAACCTGAGGACTTCAGCCAGGCCGGAGCTGTCTCACGGGGTGTGCCTGTGAGGCTCTGCTGCATTGCATATATACCAATATACTTTTATAGCTGGGGAAGTTATGCAGATGCTTACTGTACATCCCCTGTCTCTACTACTGGGTCGGTGGCCATCACTCATCGCTTCTGCCCCTGCCTTCCTCCGCGGAGGGAGGGGTGGGCCTGGGGCTAGTTCCTCAGCTGATGTAAATTGATGTAGCTCCTATGGAGCCGTGCTGCTTTACGCGAACTGAGAACTTGGCCTTCGGCTCCCACTGAGATACGTGGAGCGATTGTGTGCTGCATGCTCTGCTTGGGTAACGAAATCATTACAGACCGGCCAGTGGTGTGCCGAACTGTGGAAATAAGTGTCTGGCAGCTGTTGTCCCAGCATGCTGACACGCCGTTCCGCGACGGTGCCTGTGAGTCAGATAGGTTGAAACGCCGTCTTCTCTCACCTGAGAATTCAGACGTGGTGGCCCATTTCCTAAACACAACAGAAAATTTTCAAGACGCATTTTCTTATCTCAAACAGAGTCAGTAGTTAAATATTTTTTAAGAACATTGCAATCATTTTTTTTGCACCTCTGAGATACGAGAGTAGTATGAAATGGTTGGGGAAGTTTTGTAACTTCTGGTAGCCATGGTTAGCTGCTGTTTGCTTCTGTGAAGTTGGGTGGTACAAGCACAATGTTGTGGGTGTGATTCATTGACGTTTCTAGCGGCTGTGACAACGCAGTTTCTGCTTTGCTGATGCATTTACAGAAGTCCAGTCATGAGGAACATGCACGTCCATAAGCAGTGTGCCCTTGCAGTGTCGCTCCACAGCAGGTGCAGCAACTGCTTCAATGGTTCTGTAGTGTCTGAGTTACTAACGGCAGCTCTAAAGGGAAATGCTGATGCTCCTGCCTTGTAGCACATCCTGGTTTTTCTGAGGCTTCTGTGTGCGTCAGCTCAGGCAGCAGAGGAACTGCAGGCCCAGGGCAGAAGCTCGGAGTGCATTTCTTTTCTTTACCTGGCCAGACAGGGGATACCCAGAGCAGCAGCCAGGCAGGGGCACGCAGGTGGGCACGCAGGCACTGATGAGCTCAGTCCATGCTAGAGGACTGCTGGCCTGCTGTTTACACCTGCTTATAGTGTGCTTTGATCTTCTCCATACCAATGCAGGGAGCTCAAGCGTGTCCCGGAGGGCACCTCCAAGTCTACCAAACACCTATGTTAGCTATGCATAGGTGTGCTACTTGTCAAACACGTAGAGGATAAACAGCAATAGTTGTGGTAGGTGTTTTCCTATGCTACTGCTCTCCAGGCTTTACGTACTCCCAGCTGCAAGGTCACTTGAGCCTATTTACAATCCTTCTCGACAATCTTCTGCTTTTAACACTTTTCCTGCTACATTCCACGCCCTTTGCTCAAGGGGCTAGCAGTGTGGGGCAGGGTAACTTACAGAGTCATGTAATAACATAAAGGAAAAGGAATTAACATATAAACATACGGTGTTCTCAGTGAGATGCACCACACATCCTGTCAGAGACTTAAACCACTCAGCTAGCCAGGCATCGCCAGTAGGTGGTTTCTCTGGATGCAGTAAGTCCTGGAGCTCTTGAATGTCATCCTGCACACTGGCTGGCTATGTTGAAGCAGCACGTGCCTTCAGCCTTGTGACAGCTGTAATGACGTTGAAGAAGGAGGTAGTACATCACCAGTTGATGCTGTGAGGTTCCTTAGCATACAGCAGATACTTCCAATTTTAAGGCAATTGACTTACTTGTCCATTTTAAACCTGGTGCGGGGGCACATGCCAGGCTCTCTATTCACTACTTGGAAAGAATAACAATGAGGAATTGGTTACAGTAAAGGCCAACCCAACCCAAATATTTACCTATTGATCTTGGGGAAATATATCCAGGGTAGGTGCTTGTAGTACAAGTCGATAAAGCATGTTGAGCCAAACCATGACAGGAAAGGAAAATAGGGGTGTCATCTCCTTCCAGTAAAGCATTTACGGTTGCTCCAGCTTCTTCAGCCAATGTTCCTCTAGCCTTGGTGGCTTTAGATGCTGTAACTGCCCACACAGATTGCAGAGCTATGGCTTCTACTTTTTCAGATTGAACTTCAGTTCAATGTTTTTTTGCAACACCAATGACATTGTTTCATTGCTGTCTACCCTAGATAAGGCACGGGTATTTCTCATAGGTACCTGAAATATAAGAACTCAAGAATCTGATATAAACAGAGGATGTAGAAAAAGGGGAGAATTTGGAGTACTGACCCATACTGCATTCTCAGGGTTTATTATATGAGTCTTTATGTGTAGACTAACAGGTTGCAGTCCTGCTAAACAATCATAGAGTCATCCAGGTTGGAAAAGACCTCTAAGATCATCTAGTTCAATATTTAACCTAGTATTAAAGACCACCACTAAACCATGCTACCAAACACCTACATCTGTACATCTACATCTACACGTTTCTTGAAGCCCTCCAGGGATGGTGACACAACCACTTCTCTGGGCAGCCTGTTCCAGTGCTGCGCAACCCTTTCAGTAAAGAAATTTCTCCTAATATCCAACCTAAACCTCTCCTGGTGCAACTTGAGGCCATTTCCCCACGTCTTATCACTTGGCTCTTGGGAGAAGAGACAGATTCCCACCGTGCTACAGCCTCCCTTAAGGTAATTTTACAAAACAGTGGGGTCTCCCCTGAGCTGCCTTTTCTCCAAGCTAAACAATCCCAGCTCCCTTGGCCACTCCTCATAAGACTTGTTCTCTAGACCCTTTGCCAGCTTTGTTGTCCTTCTTTGGACACAAGATTTGGACAACCTGTCAGTGTAAACAATTTGTGCTTGAGGTGTTGTAATAGGATCATAGGACAAACAACTCTTTTCCTGGTCAGTTGCTGCAGAGGGCGCATTAATACTGCAAGATGTAGAATAAAAATTCTCTGCCGTAAAAGTCCCAGAGAAGTCTGCAGTTGTTTTACTGTGGTTGGTACAGGAAATTGCTGGACTATTGCTGTACCTTGTTTGGTAGTTCTCCAATCTGTCCATGCCAAACTGGTCCCCAAAATTGCACCATAGTTCTAGGGTCCTCTATTCTTCTCCTTGGATTCATTGCCCAGCCTTGGTCCTGTAAGTGCACTTGCAGGGATTCAGCAGCTGTTTTGGCTTCTGGTTGTGACTGCCACGATCAATAGATCATTAATGTAACGGTCAACAGTGCTGGTACCCAGCCACAGTGCTACGTCAGCTACTGTCCTTTAGTAGTAAATGGCGGGTCTGTGTTTATACCCCTGAGGCAGGATTTAGGAAGTCTGTTGGTTTTGTTGCCAGGTGAAGGCAAACGTCTTGGCTGTTTGAAGCAATGGCTATTGAAAAGAAAGCATCAGCAGCATCGATCACCGACTTGCAGGTTTATGAATTTTTGCTCTTTCTACGATAGTAACCACATCTGGATTTGTAACTGCACATAGAGGGGTGGCTTTAGTCAGTTCTCTGTAACCTACAGGCACTCCCCAAGTGCCATCTGATTTTTCAAATGGGCCATGTAGGAACATTAATAGCAGGCATGGTTTCTTTAAAGATTTCCACTTGTTGAAGTGCCCCTGAATGGTTTGAGTAGTTCCCTCTCCCACCCTCCCCATCAATACCCAAACTGCATTATTTAATTGGGGCAATTGGCAGCGTTGTTGCAAATGGGTCTCATCCTGTTGTTAAATTAGGTCAGAGGGACGGGGTGGGATTTCACCCCAGTATGCAGATCCGTGATGTGGCTTCTTTATTGTTGGTATTACTGTGTAATACAGGAACTTCAGCTCCAGTATTCCCCAGAGCTACCACATGTAAAACCCCTCCAGACCCACACTTTGTAGTTAAGGGAACATCGGGACGCCAGTCCCCTTCACCATTAGAGGCAGCAGTTGTGGGGGACCTGCCAAACCTTCATTTCTGCTATTTTGGCATTTGACAAGTAGTGCTTTGCTTTGAGGTAGCAGGGGAATGCAGTGTGCAGGGGAGGCTTTTTTTTTTTTTTTACATCAACTTTTGCCATCAGTGAAGTGTTTCTGATGCTGTGATCCTGTTTATTTCTGGTGGTGGGACACCAGCTTGCACAAGATCATCCCACGTTTGTTTCCTCATCACCTGTGATGCAACTCCTTTCAGTTTTGCCTCCTTTCCTTTATTCACCACCTGCACAGATGGTCCTGAAGTTACAGCCCCAGTTTCCCTCAAGGAAGTTGCTCGGGTGCCTACGTTACGCCAGCAGTCAGGAGTGCTGCTGATAATCGAAGGTTTCAGTGAAGCAGGCACCCCTGCCCCTGTCAAAAGCTGCATTTGAGTACTTTTTGTTACTGCTACCCTGCCTGGGTTGGATCCCAGAATTGCCACGAGCCATCCCTATCTGCTGCACTGAACTAATAGCATTGTACACCAGTTTCTGAGGGCTGGTAGTAATTTGGCAGGTTCTGCTTATGGTATTAAAACTGCCGCACACGACCACTGACAGAATAGTGCAGTAATGTCCTGCCTGTCACGATCCCTGGTATTTGTAAGTGACCGTATCCTTACTGTATCTGATCATCACTGGCCATAGGGCTTAACAGCCCTTTTTCACCCATAAAGAAGAGGACAGATGCAGCCCTGCTATCCCAAGCTCACAAAACCCTTTCTTAGTGCTGAGGTGCACTGTGGTGGTGCTCAGGCAGTTGCTGCAGGAAATCTTTGCCACGCACAGTTGCTGTCACCTCCCTTAGGAAGCATTTCATGGGAAAGCTTCTTTCCCAAGGTGGGATCTGATTTCTCCAGCTAGGACAGCAGAGACTTTCCACCGTGCTGTACAGGCTGGAGAGAAGGCTCGGGGCCAAATCTGCTGCTGGCCTGATCCCATGAGGGACAACTTGGCCCTGTTGACTTCCAAGCTCTCTCTGCAGGAACAAGCTGTCTTCTACCTTACTTTTTTTCTACTCAATTTCTCAGCTTCCTCTGTTTTTATGCTTTTTTCATCCTAAATTGTTGGCGATATGGCCTGACGACAGAGAAGCGTGCTGTTTTCGGGGCAGCACATCTGTGTGCCTCAGACCCTCACATGACCGCAGTACAGACACGTACTCAAGTCTTTTCCTGACTGAGCATACTGCCGTAATTTCGGGATGGGACCACGCTTCGAACCCAAACAATCTGGAGCTGGTTCCTGGCAAAACCTTTTGAAAATAGGAGCAGCAAATGGCCTCTTGCCTGTTGTTTGGTAGATCACCACTTGCGTGCCTCAACATGTGTCGTTGGGTTACTCGCTCATCCTCGGCCCAACTAGGAGCCAGGACCATCTGTTTGGGCTCTGTTTCTTTCTTCTGGAAACCAGATGGAAAAACTATTTTCTGGCTTCATTCAAATATAATAATTTCCAGTCCAATGTTGACTGGCTGGCTGTCATGGGCCGTGCTTAGTCCCAGAGCGATCCCTGATCTGCCACACAGCTGTAGCGTGTATGTCAGGGCCTGGCCCTACACCCTGTTAAAAGAAGGTTTTTGTGATGTCTGAAGGATCTGACTTGGGCTTGAAAACCCATGTTTGCTGAAGTGCAGGGAGACCTCACGGTGCCCAGCTTTGAGCTGTCTGCATTTCAGAAACGTCCAGGCACAGCTTTCTGCAACAGAGACCACGTTCACATGACGAGAACTGGACATCTGCAGTCAAGTCCCCCCAGTACTGCTTCTGAAAAAAAGCTTTAAGGTGAAACATGAAGGCTCCAACCACGTGCTTGCAGGGTTGGTTGTTCCATACGTCTTCCCCCTTAGATTTTTTTTTTGATCTTTTGCTTATCACGTAGGCTAGAGTAGAGCTCAGTTGGGAGGTTCAATTTCTTTTTAGTTCTGTAATTCATCTGCATGCCCACCCACCGTAGAAGGTTGCTGGTGTTGGCTCTCCCAGCTTTCCTTGATTATTTTTTTTTTCCATTTTGGTTTCTGTTATTGCTAACTTCTTTTTGTCCTTTTTTTTTTTTTTTTTTTTTAACTTGCAGTGCAAGCTTCACATAAAGCCTGTCCAGCCAAGGATGTTCCTGCATTCACCTGCTTTTGCAGTAATGTGTCTCTGCCATCTGTTTTTTGTTTTTGTTTTTTAACATGAATAACTATTAACTCATCTAATAACATAGTGGGAACAAGAAGGAAGAAGGGTTGGGTGCAGGACTGTGTGCCTCTGGAAATCCCAGGTGGGTGGGGGTGGAAGCGAAATAATACCATGGATTTTCCTGGGCAAAACCAGCAGCGATAAATCATTTTTGGCACCAGATCTGAACTGAGGGTCAGGGCTGGAGGTCGGCAGCTCCGGGTGAGTGTCACTGTGCCTACCCAGCTCTCGGAGGGCCGGCTGCCACAGCCCTGTGCTGAAGGGGTCCCCTGGTCCGCAGAAACCAGCCTCAGGGATTTATTGCTGTCTGAGGGTTACAGCTGGCTTCCTGCTGTGGCCAAACCCTGATGTTTAGTCCGACCCATATCCCTTCAGGAGCGAGTGTGTTAGAGCAAAACTTGTCCCGCTGTTGGGGAGGGAGGGGGGTGTGTGTGTGTGTGTAGGTAACAAAAGTTTAACTGACCTTGCATGCCATTACATTTGCATGATTTATTTTTTTTATTAGCTACTGTTTTTGTTGTCTGACCAGATAATATTTGTTGGCCGGGGTTCGTTGTCACCTGCTGGCATATTTTCACAGCCACCCTTCCAGGTCAGGGTAGTGTCTGCTCGCCGAATGCTGCGGTGGGAACCGAACAGCGCTGCAGGTGCCTGGAGCAGGGACCGTGTCTCGTTCCTGCTTCCCATGCATCACTTCCCTGACCGTAACCTCTGAAACCTCACTTAAAATAGTGCCAGGTTTCCCATGTGCATGATCTTGGCAAGACTTAGCAGTGCTGAGGGAATCAAATGCCCAGGCAGAGGAAGGCGTGTACCCTTCAACATCCTCTTGCTGCCTTCAGGAGCATTATTTACCCACATATTTACAACATCCAGGTTTTCAAGTCAAGGGAATCCCATTTTATTGGCCAAACGCTGGTTAAGATGAAAGGTTCGAATTAGGATCTCCATCCCTGGAGCAATCAGGGCAGAAAATGTGATGCATGCCTAGGGTGACTGCCCCATTGCCTGAAAAGCATCAGAAAGATAACACATCAAAGCATGTTGAGGAGAGGCCAGAGGTTTGTCAAACATCAAAGTGACTTGGCCTTCTCAGAGGGGTGGACAAAGCAGCCAAGGAGGGGGAGAGGGTGCCTGGACACACTCCTTGTGCACCCTTCCTGCCGTGGGGACGGTCACATATCCCCTGAAAAGTGCAAATGAGATATCTAACGTAAGCCAGGCTTCGCTCTTTGGCCAGCACGGTGTGGAAATCGGTCTGTTTAATGTTTTATTTTCTATGCCATTGCTTTTCGGACAGAGTCTTTCCCTTCCTACCCAAGAAGTGGCGAGCCATGCTTACCCTATGACTGCTGGATTTCTTTCTCTTCTGCTGATGTACTGCCAGCATTTCCACTGCTCCTAGCTAGGTAGTCTCCTGTTTCTTTCTTTAAAGCACTCCTAAAAATAGCTCTCTCCACTTAAGTCTCACACACTGCAGTTCTTTGCTTGTTTCTGGGATGAAATTTCTTGCCTCTCTGAATGTTCTTAAAAAAAAAAAAATATCACTTTTCCTGAATTTTGGTTGGAGAAATGCATTCGGGGTTGGCTTTTGGGGCTTTCTGCTTTCTAACCCTCACTACCTAAACATGGCTTAGGGAAGAGGATATCTAAATGCAGTGTCTTGGATAGATGGCAAAAATCAGAGATGAGCAAGCTAGAAATAAAGTAGTTGTCTTATTTTTTTTTTCTTCCAATCATACCTCCTGGTCTTGTCAACCACGATGTGCTTCTGTCAGGTTAAGTAGGTTTTCTAAAAGGTCATTTAGCAAAATAAAACTATGGTTCTCGTGACTTCTGTCAAACCTAACTTTAAAACCTTGAGTTATCAAGGAAGAAATCTGTTTGCTGGCATGGATTTTTTTTACAATCCCATCATATGCTCCTGTCTCAAGCCTGAATGCTTGTGGCAATATGTTTTGTTTCAGCTGTCTCTGTGCATGTCCTCTTTTTAATTACCAGCATTTTGTGCCAAGTAAAAAACTTAACTTTAACGTGTTTGTCCTGCTTCATTTAACAGCCTTTCCAAGGGATGTTTGGCAGGGGAGATCAGCTGAGTCGAGCCATTTTTCTTTTCTGACAGAAAGCCATGGCCAAGTGCATTCATGTATTTTTGGTTGGGTTTCTTCCTCCAGCACAAAGCAAGCTGTTTCGGAGGAACTGGGAATAACCAGAAACTTGCAAAAGTGAAAGGTATCATTTTGTTTTCTTCTCCAAAGGAGGAATTAATAATGA
Organism: Aythya ferina; assembly: GCF_964211825.1. NCBI lineage: Eukaryota > Metazoa > Chordata > Aves > Anseriformes > Anatidae > Aythya > Aythya ferina. The sequence continues at coordinate 61,510,143 of NC_140300.1, read as the reverse complement.
CTTTTTTCTCCTCAAAACCCTGGGCCATGTTTAGCTGGTTATTGCTGCACTTCTTTCCTTTACTTATGCCTTTTTTCACAGTAGTCCCTGGTTCTGCATGGAGTAAATGATACTCTCAAATCTATTTGGATGTGCTTTCACCTTTGCACGTAAGTACAGTAGCAAGAGACTCACCCTTTCTGCTCACTACTAACATGAGTAAACCAGGTGTTTTGCTGGGGACTTCTTTTAAGTCCGCTTACATACAAGTGGCATTGTTAAAACTATTTTAAAACTTCTTGTAATAACCTGCTTTTGCTGAGATTTTGGGAAAAAAATAATAGCCATAGGAACATGACATCCATCTGCTGTTGAATGTCTGAGTTACCCTGCATAGCTTCCCTGCACGCCTCAATCTTGCAAATCGGCTGGTGAAACTGGGGCTGGACAGCCACACGGTTGCATTGCTCATGAAGCACTGCAAGCTTTAACGTGCCATTAGACAGTGATGATAACGAGCTGATGATGCTGCACGTCCCTAATAAGGTGGATTTCAAACCTGAGAGTAACACAAACGAGCAGGAAAGCACACAGGCACGCGTGTTTCTGGGACGATAACGTTCCCTAGGCATGGGACAAACCCCTGAAGAGAAAAAGGAACGAAATCCAGGTTGTTGAGAGGGGCCACGACTGCTCTGTAGGGGTGGGCATGCACGTGTCTGGCAGTCCACTGAGAAGGTGGATGTTGCCCATAGCTCTCTGGGAAGGCAGGCAGGCGCCCTTCGAGCTCAGGGTCACTGACTGCATCTCCTTGCTGTGCTGCAGCCTGTGGTGCCGCTGGGGAGCGGGGAAAGCAGCAAAAGGCACCTGCCCCCAGCTCCTCTGCAGCCCAAAACCTGCAATGCGTGTTGCACCCTTGCTGTGTGTGCTTCTGGCAGCTCGAAGTCGTGCCAAGGAGAGTTACATCTCTGTGTCTTTAAGCATGCCCTTATTTAACATGACCAGTGTTTCTCCAGGTAGTTGTAATTCTGCTTCTCCTAGAACATCCGAGTGAGAATGGAAATGTCTTTTTGTGTGTGATCATATCAGCTGTGTCCATTTGACTCCAGTTACCATTTGCCCTTCTAAGGTGTTAGAAGCGTGTGTTTCTGTCTCTTCTCCAAGGACCCTGGTTGCATTTGCAGTACACGATATCCATGACACTCATCAGCGTGTATCAGCATGGGACTATACAAATATGAAGGGTTTTTTAATTAACGGAAAATAAAGCTGTGAACAGCGGTAGAAATATTGTATTTGTATACATTTTTAATATCCTGATTGCCTTAAACTATAGATGTAGAACTTTATTACCTTGCTATTTGAAAATAACCCATGTTTGTAACTAAATAATTGTGTAACCTACATACAGTGTTAATGCAAATTATATGTATGCATCTGTTAGATATTGTCACTTTATTTGATGTTAAAGTATTTCTTTTTTTTTTTTTTTGAATTACAAATTGAATAATAACCTCATAGCATAAGCTCAGTTATTTCTTGTATATTCTTTAGGCTACGTACACAAATAGTGCCAACACTTGAAGTGGGGAGAGGAAATATATTTTTTACCCAAACGCGTTGGTCTTTGAGTTGCCTTTGTGACTTTGGTTTGCTGCTGCCGCTTCCCAGGTGTGATGGGAGGGATGTGAGGACATTCGAGGTTCCCCAACAGGCTGTTTTGTGCCATCGGGCTGTCTCTGTAGACTTGTGCTGGTGTTTGTGGCTCTGTGTGGCTGCCACGAGCCTTCGTGTGTTCCCTGAACCAGGTGCGGTGCCTTGGCGAGGTGCGGGCCCCCGCTGCTCCCGTGCAGCTGGTTTGTATGACACGTCCCCAGCGCACTCCTTTCATTCATGGCTTACTTGCTCTAAAATGTTGTTCCTCCTTTTTTTTCTTTCTCTCTGTCTCTCACTTTCTGTTTTTCATTTCAATTCTGAACCTCTGTTTCTTTTCTTTTCTTTTTTTTTTTCTCTTCCTGTAGCTTCTTCTTTATGTAACCGTCATCTTGCCAAAGCCCCCACACCCTCTCTCCCAGCGGACAGTAGGGCACTGGAAGAGCCTGTGGCTGCGTGGGCCCCCGCCGGGAGGAGAGCCATCTCATTCTTCCATCACGTCTGCCCTCCTCTCCTTCCCTTTTTGTTTCCCACCTGTGCGTCTGAGGGTGCACTGTGCTGTGTGTCTCTGTGCGGGCTCGGTCTGCTCCCGGCGCGTTGCCAGCAGAATTGAGGCTACCAAAAATGACAGAGGTAACGGCTGGAGGAGGGAGCTTGGCTGTAACGTGAGATGCTGCTCTGGGATTTTTTCCCCTCCCTGTTTTCTTCCCTTCTGCCATAACGTGCACATGCTGCTGATGACGAAGAGACTGGCAGACGGGATGCTGGTGAGTGTGCGTAGCCAGAGGGCTTCAGGGCTGCCTCTGAAGCTTGAGTCTGGCTGCTTCGGACGCCACAACTTCATCACAAGTACGTCCCGTGCTGCTCTGACGTGTGATGAAAATGTGTCCTGAGACCTGGGGGACTTGTTAGCATGAAGCTGCGTGAAGCGGAGATGGCTGCTGTTGCATCCTGCTGCACTGAAGGACCTGTTCTGGGCGGTCGAGGCTTTATTATTTTCTAGTTGATCTGCCTCTGTATGAGCAGAGTAGGTGACTTGTGCAATTGAGCTGCACTGACTTGTGCTTAGATTGACTTCTTTATATTTTTACGAAGTCTAATTAGTGATGATTTTTTTTTCCTACCCTGAATGTGGGGTACTTGTTTACTTTGGAAGTGAATACACTCAAAAGGCTTGAAGAGTGCCAAAGCATTGTTCAAGTGTAAAAACAAAGCTTGCAGGCTTGGTGTGTGGTGACCTCTAGCTGGTCTGAGATGCATGGAAGGAGGTAGCCTGCCCGTTCAGATGTTCTTTGTGTGGGGTTGTGCACTTTTCTTCTGACCAAATACTGGTGATTTTCCTCATCTGCAAACCTTAATCAAAGAGTTAACCTCCTCTAATCTGCCAAGGAAAACGTACTATTAAATTGTCTAAGTTTTGCCTCTACCAATTTGTGCGAGAAGCGCAGGGTGCCAGGGGTGTTCACCGAACTCAGCTGCCTTGTGTCCAGAAGCACAGCGTTGTTCAGCGCTGCTCAGTGCTGAGGGTTACATCTCCTGAGGCTCCCTCCACAGGGGTGGCGATTTTTCTATCGCGATAGAAAACCTGTTTGTCCTGGAAACATCTGCAATCAGGTGACTTTATAGATACAGTGGGAAAGATTATTAAATATTGGCCTGGCGTGGATGCTGTAACAATTTGTTCTACAAACGCAATTGCATGCTGCTGCCTGGTCTGAAGGGATGCCCTCCTCAGGGTCCCTGCTTCGAGGAGGGAATCCCCTCAATTTTCTGTGAGTCCCTGGACTTTCTTCTTACTTACGATTTGTGGTCTGGGTTTATCTTGTGGTAGGAGTCTAGCCTGTGAAACCCCACTGCTGTTACAGCCTTTCTCCTGAAATGTAGTCACTCACTGTGTAGCTCGTGCTCTTAGCAGGGCGTGGGGCTGTTTTTTGAGCCCTGCCCTGTGCCTGCTCACCCGCGTTGTGCAGTCGTGGGTGGCTGGGCATCATTCACTGCAAGCAAGCAAAAAGAAAAAACAAGGTGGCAGGTTTGAGGGGTTTAGCTCAAAGGAGAGGACATCCAGTGCTGCTGGCCCCACCACCTCACCCATGTAGCTGTGCCCTGTGACCTTCCGAAAGCCTGTGTGTGACAGGAGGGAGGTCCAGCTCCAGGCAGTGACCCACTGGGAGTGCTGCAGCATCAGGAAGGTCGGAAGAGGGACAAAACCCTTCTGTTTGTTGACTTCTAAACTCCAGTTAAAAATATGTAAAAGCTTTGTATGATTAGAGAAACAGGCACAAAGCCAATAACTACCACTTATATGAACTGCCTTTATTTTACAGCTCCTAGTCTTGCTGTGCTGGTGCCTTGAGTCCTGCATGCAGCTCTGGCCTTCGTGTCTCCAGAAGGACATAGTGGAGGTAGCGAAGGGCACTGTAATGATAAATGGGATGGAGCAGCAGCCGGCCAGGTGAGACCACGAAGGCTAGGAGGCCTCAGCTCGGAGAGGGTAAAGCTGAGATGAGAGAGGATCGGCCCCGCTGTGAGCTGGAGGTTGCAGCAGATGCCCTCTAGAGGTCCCTTCCAGCCTAAATTTTTCAGAGTTTGCATTACAAAGTCCACACAATTGTGCCGCAGCAGTTCCTACCTGCTGGTAACCAAACCAGCGGGACTAGAACCGGGGGGACGCTCGGTCAAGGAGGAGGGAATCTGCTCAAAACATTGAGGAATTTTCTTGCAGAGCAGGGAGCAGATTTCCAGAATTTGTTGCCTTGGGTGAAGGAGGCAGATCGTATCAACAGGAGTTCAAACAATAAATAAACAAGCAGGTGAATGCATAAGGAGCAGATCTATGAGGAGTTTTAGGGGGATGAAGCAGGATGAAATTCCTGACATCCCCAATCTGGTTGTGGTGGATGCAGGGGCAGGAGGAAGGGAGCAAGCAGCAGGACACGCTGCACTACGGACAGGGTTTGCGCTGAGATGCGTGTGGACAGGGGACTGGAGCAGAGCTGGGGGGTGACACCGGGGGTGACACCGTGCTGCTTGGCTTGCTTCCTCCTGCACGCCCAGCTGCTAGGGGAGGAGGTGCCAGCGTGGGGAGGGGATGGCAGCATGGAATGTGTTGTCGGGCGGCCCAGAGCTGGGATTTGTCACTCGCTGTCACAAAATGGCCCCAGCAGAGCTGGAAAGCTCTTCACACACAAGAGCAAGCGGGTGCCCAACTTTAAAATCACGCTTATGAGCTTAACCCTTCTGTCACTGCTGGAGAATAAAAATGGGTTTTAAGGAACTCCCCAAACCCAGAGCTGCGAACAGCTCCCAGGTTGGACGTGCTGCATGGCACAGTGGGGGTTTGTGGTGTTGTGCTGCCACAGGCTGGGTCACGGCGTGCCAAAGGAGGGGTCTGGGTTGTCAACCCACCAGTTGCTTGAGCAGTGAGGATTTCCCCCGTGTTTGGTACCTGCAGGTCTCACTTCAGAGACAAAAACACTTCATGAACGGTCCCAAGCTGAGCAGGGTGGAGGAAGTGTGGCAGTGCTTCTCTGAGGCAGCACTGAAAGAGTGGAGGAAATTGCCAGGAGGTTACTGTTAGCACGTCTCCCAGGCAAGCACCGCTTGGGCATAGAGGAAGGATGAGGGCGAGCTGGGATTACTGTACAGGTGGCATCAGGAACAAGTGGCAGAGCTCTGCCAAGACGGGGCTGGATGTGTGGCTGCTGCCTGGGATCCGGGGGCACCGTGCTGGGTGCTGAAGTGAGGTTTTGGGAGAGAAAAGCTTTATCCCAGGGGTTTTGAGGGAGATCGGGCAGTGTTTTGGAGCTGCTGTTTCCCTTCCTGCTGCCTGTTCACCTGAGCCACGTACTCTGCTGGGCTCCTGCAGGCCCCTGCCGGAGCAGGCTCTGTGCTCAGCATCCTCAGCAGCATCCATGGCGTGATGCACTGGGGTGCCTGAAGCTTGCAAGGGAACCACACCAGGACTCAGCAGCATTGGGCAGCTTTCTGCTGTGCAGGGAGCCCGGGCAGGGCTCTGGGACAGTCCTGTGCTCTGGCCGTGGGGCCAGCACGCTGCTGAGGGAGCGAGACGATGGCACAGGCACGGGCCACATCGAACTTCATCTCCTGGGGGTTTTGGTGGGGAGGAGATGTGGGAAGTGGCTTTGTCTGGCAGTCCGGGTTATTTTTTGTTTGACACAATGAGCCCCAGCTGAACTGCACTGAAATCCCGCAGCGGTGGGGGATTTCGCTAGGGGTGTGCAGGTGGAGCCCGCGGGCTGCCCAGCAGCCCAGCTGGAGAAAACTTGTGAGGAGGAGAAAAGGTCAGCGACCGGGCCACCACAGGGATGAGAGGAAGGCCTGGAAAGGGAGGACAGGGACACGCGCCCTGCTCAGAAACACAGACCTGGGAGGTGGTTTCCAGAACGTGGCCAGGAGGAGAGCTGAAACCCGAGGCGAGCTTCTCACAGCGGACCCAAGCACAACAGAGGATGGCTCTGGCACGGAGCTGCTCCCCTGCAGCCTCCAGGTAAAACTGGTCCTGGACCCGGGTAAAAAGCATGAAACGAGGCTCGGAATCCAGGACAACTTTCTTTATTGCTACCAGAAGGCTTTCATCAGTACAATGGCTCCAATACAATACCTTCCTCAGGGCTGTGGAGAGAGAGCTTACAATTGGGACGGGTCATTCTGAGAAACAGAGGTGTAACATTTAAAAGAGACAAGCTTTTAAAGGTTTTACTCTTGGTTAGAAGTTACATGAACACAAAACTCAGGGTTAGGGTCTCTTGGGTTTTTTTTTTTGTTCTTTTTTTTTTTTTGTGACTGATAATTACACACCTTTCAAACCTCAGGCTGCCCCAGCACTTCACCACACAGCGCTGGGCACATGCTAAGCTTAGAAACACATGGGAAAACAAACAGAATTTTCTCATCAGAATTTAAGGTTTACACTTGATTTAGAGAGTCAAGTGTTGGTGAATATCCACACTGAGTGCAACATTTCCTGGTGCAAACAAGAAAAAATACCGTTTTTGTTGAAGTGACACAAAATCTGTTAGCTGCTTTCTGTGTTTGGGAACAGTTACTGCTTTACTGCAAGGTGCAGAGCTCGGTGGCTGGCTGCCCTAGTGTTCTTCTAGAGTACGTTCACACTCCTGTGGTTATTAAGTGTGGAACAGTTTGCAAGCATTGTTTTTGTGTTTTTCCTAACCTTTCATTTAAATCCAGTTTTTAAATATTCTCACATTTAAACACCAAAGTGCTAACAAAACAAAAAAGGCCTTTTTCTTTAGAAAGAAAAAAGAAACCTGTCATGATAGTACAGAACATCATGCACAAGACTTGCAAAGAATTAGAAGAGAAGCAAGCAGAAAGAAGAGCAAGGAGCGGATGGAAATCAGATCAGAGAGGCGTTAATTGGCTGGGAAACCTGGAACAACTCTGCACAACTCATGTGAGCTCTCGGACATGGAGAATGGGTTACAATACACAGGAGCAGAAAAACAGTGGAGCTGACAACGCTAGAAGGAAACAATTTTTTGCTACTTTTTTTGTTCAGTTTTTGGGTCTTTTTTAATTTTTTATACTTTTTTGTGTTTTTAAGTGCTTAAATAGTGGAACTATAATTAGCCGCACAAGAAAAAAAAATTCAAAAAAAGGGCTGGGATATTTTTTTCTGTTTTTTGGCTCCCTTCAGTTCAGCCTGAGAAGGTATGGCCCCTTCTCCCCCCACTGCGAACACTACGCCAGGTTCTGCGTGGTTTCTAGAGTAGCAGCTACGGCGCAGCGGGTGCTGTGCGCTCGCAGCTACATCACAGACACTGGCTGTAGAGGCGGACAAGGGGAAACGCTGCCCTCCTGCCTCGAGACATCAGCGCTACAAACAGAGCCCATGTTTTCAAGAGCCACTACCTCCGGAGCAGTGTCTTCGTTGTAGAGGCGCTTGATACCGTCGTAGAAGTCGTCCACTTCCATCTCCTCCACTTTGCGCTTGGCAGAGGCTTGCTTGCAACCGCTGGGAGCGGGCAGACGCTGGTAGAGCGCGGCTGTAGCTGTGACGGGCACTTCTGGCCTGCCGTTGTCCTTGGAGAAACCTGGCCCTGGGACAGAGGAGGGCTGGCATTTGAACACTCCTCTGTTACAGGTCACCAGGGTGTGCTGGAGGGGACTGTAGACATATACAGGATTGGGCAGCAGAGAAGGCTGTGGAGTGGAAAGGTGATGTGCCACCAGCTCCCGGCAGTGGATCAGCTGTGAGCTGTCCATCTGGAACGAGACAAGCAAAAACATTGGCGCTGCAGGGCCGCTGCCGTGGGGAGGCCCGGCTGTGCGACAGGACCTAGGACTTCCTCCCCGGGACGTTTTCTCCCCGGAGCAGGGCGAGGCCACGTGCATCAGGACACGGCTCCTGCCTCTGTCACCTACTGGCCGCAGCCAAGACAAACTTTTTGCAGACCCGCCCCAGCACCAGCAGCACAGCCGTCCTCACGGGCACCTTACTGCAGGCTGGGGTCAGCAGCTACGGATCCCAGACCCGTCTGCCCCTGGAGCACCCGGTCCCTCCCTGCTGCGACGCCGGCTGCCAGCAGCCCTCACCTGTGCCTTCTGGAGCAGCTCGATGATGAGAGCCAGCCAGTCAGGGAGCAGCTTCTCCAGCTCCAGGCTGACGATGGCCAGCGCCAGCATGGAGCCCTTGAACTGCAGCAGCTGGTAGCAGGCCATGCAGTGCAGCAGCTGCTTGGTGAGCACCGCCACGTGCTGAGAGGGGCTCAGCTTGCGGAGGATGGTCAGAAGCTGAGGCCTGCTGGACACCGCAACCGCGTGGAACTGAGGGGGAAAACAGACACGTGAGGCCGCTGGGGCCACCGACAGGCAGCCCCCCACGAGGTCAGGTCACACCTCCAGAATGGCAACTGACGCATCTCTCATGCGTGGGGATCCTGCAGATTAACCCTCAAGGCAATTTCCAGGGTGCTGAACCCACCAACAGCTTGGCGCAGCCCTTCTGGCAGGGCCTGCCAGCCTACACACCGTCTGTCCTGGGTCCCTGCAAAAGGCCACCCCCCTCCACCCTTCTCGACAACACAGGTTTGGCAGTTCAGCTGTCCCCAATAAAAATCCTCCTCAAGTAAGCCAAGAGGATGAAAATCAACAGCGAACCTCAAGTCACTTTCCTTCCTTTTCTCTTTCATCCAAGAATTTCATTCTCTGGCCATGTCTCTGCAGCAGGCACCGAGCACACCCACTGCCCAGCAGCCGTGCGTTCTCCTTGGTTCCTTTCTCTCCTCCTGGCACTCAGCTTTGAGCAAAACCACTGGCAGTGAAGATTCAGGGGCAAGGCTTTCAGGAGCAGTGAGTCACAGTGAACGGCTTGACATGCCTCAAGGCAGGGCCTGCATTTCAAACACTGCCCCTGAAGCGGCACAAGTCTCCTCTGAAACTTTCTGGCAAGGCTTTTATTTTTACTTCAGAAACTACTTATATGGAGGAATTGCAACCACATCCCAAGGTCCTCGCTACCCTACAGGTAAGGTGTTTTTTTTTCAAGATACCTCTTGATACAATATTTACACCCACGGACACCAGAGAAATGCGAACAGCCCCTTATTTACAATGTGAAGGAAATCCAGTGGCGTTGCCATGTGAAGATCCCAGTTCAGTTTATCCAGGATAATCTTCTCCATTCTGCGAATTTCAGCTGGAGAACAACCACAGAAGCTATCCCGAGCCAACACCTTCAGTACTGGAATCCTCTGCAAAAGCCAACACAAAGAAGAAAAGAGAGAACCCATCATTACTATAAAAATCACAGAAAATGCTTCATTCCTGCCCTGGCAAGCGCCAGCTGCCACATGCAAGCAAAGACAGGACTTGAAGAGCACATATTCAGACAATGCTAAGGTACTAAGAGCAACCAAAAAAAAGTTACCTCATCTTCCTCAATGGTCTTTGCAGCAAGGAAGAAGCAGCTGATTGCAATACAGTTCAAGTACTTTGGACGGGCCTACAACACAGAAGAGCAGAAAAGTCACCCTGTGAGTGTGACGCAGAAATGACGCACGCCCTTTCTGCACGGACACCCTACGAAGCAGGGTCCCAGCTGCCTGCCGAGCACAAAGCCGCGCTCCCTGACGTCAGGCAGGACAGAGATCTGCCAGCCCCGGGATCGGGGTTGGCACCCGCTGAGGTGCAGCAGTGGGGTGGAAGGAGCTTGTTTGTAGGCACTGGAGTAGAAACGGGAAGGAGAAAAGCAGAAGGGCCAGATTATCATCTGGCATGAAACCATGGCCATCCCACCTATCAGCAGAGCGTTGAGTGCTGCTGGGGGGCAGGCACAAAAGGAACAAAAAAAATTAAAAGAATTTTAAAATGCTGTCTTTGTCTATAGAAGTTAAAGCACCCATTTAAAAACAAAAATAAAATACTACTAATGCTGTTTCTTACTTTAGTTCTCAAAACCGTGACCCAGGAATTATTAAGGGAGAGCTGGTCCCTTTTACAGTAAGTTGCATTAGGCAAGGTAAGTTGGATTTTAAGGGGAAAAAGGGATTTTTAATACGCATTAAAAAAAAAAAATGTATGGGCCTTGATGTAGGAGAATAAAAAGAAAACCAGCAGCGTGCATGGGCTTGTAGGTATTTGTGTAGTCCCTGTGATGGACCAGAGCAAGTGCTCAGAATGCAGCGTAACCGCTGGAGGTTTTGCTCAGTAGCAATCTGTCCGTGGGCTCCTCTGCCAAAGGGCTCTGCTTCCAGTGTGAGAATACTGCTGTGCCTAGTGGCAGGGGGCTGGGAAAGGAGAGGCGCTGCTTCTAAGCCCTGTTACAGCTGAGTGGGCAGACAGCTGCAGAGCCATGCCCCCACCTCCTACAGCCTGCTGGCAACTCGTCCTCTTCTGTCCAGCTTACAGGATGCCAGAAGCAAAGGTAAGTGAAAATCCTACACTGAATGTAAAAGTGGAACCTGAACTGTTGTCACGGTTAGTTCTTGCTGGGTACATTGTAGTAGCCAGAACAGAGATGCGCGGTAGTTCAGGAGATCCTGCACGTTACTGTCATGAAATCCAGAAGGTTGTTTCAAGGAAGCCACAAGGGAAAGACACAGGCTTGTTCCCAAATTGAAGATGTTTAATAATATTTAGCCACAGCTACTTAAAGGGACCTTGCTGTGCCTGGAGCTGTGGCTTCCTACCGCCATTTAAACTCGAACTTAAATATTTGCAGGGAACCCACTCTTGGGGGGTGGTGCATGTGCACGTGTCTGCATGTACGTTCAGGAGTCTGAAAGCAAAGAGAATAAACTCCCTCAGGGCAAGACTGGAACTTGTTCCTCACTACACAGACAGGTTAGAAGGAAATCACCAAGTGAGCATAAAAAATCTACAGCAATAAAGGGCTCCAGGTCAGTGTTCAGGGGAGAAAGAAACAGATGTCTAGAGCAGGTTCCTACCATCAGGCAAGTTTATTCTTCCCACTAACAGTAAATATGGACCCTCTTTTCCCAAGTGTGCCCCTTCTAGAATAACGGTGTCATTTCCCAAAGCTCCTGTCTCCCGTCCTGGTCTCCTACAGCAGCCTCTATCTGCCTCCTTTGCTCCTCACTGCGGGGCGAGTGCTGCTGCGCCCAGCTGCGAGTTAACTGGGGCCTGCAGTCAGCTACAGCAAACGCGCCTGGGCCCCCTGGGCGGGATGGTGAGAGCCATGGGGCAGCAGCCTGAGCAATTTCAAAGCATGCTCACAGTGAAGGGAAGGGACAAGCTGTCTTAATAATAAAATCCTGCATGGTAGTGCCTGGATTTAAAAAAAAAAAAAAAAAAAAAAAAAAAAAAAGGAAAAAAAGAGTTGAGCTACATCAGTGGATCAGTGGAATAATGACTTTATGGGAGAAGAAAACGGGCAGGGAGCGTAAAGCCCTGAGCTGTTTGAATAATGCTCACCCAGAAGGGACGCAGAACGAGCTGACAGAACACCTTCCCACATTCCTGCTCACTGCCTGAAGCATGCAGTGAACTCTTACTCATTTGCTCATGCTCTCTTTGTACACTCTTTGGCTGCTGCAAATAACTGAAAGAAAAACTACTCATGGGCATTGACTGTTGGGGGAATTAAAGTATCTTTTTCCCACCTCAGTATTTCAGTAAATAGCCAATTTAAGATCTTGAAAATAAATACTTCCATGACTTGTAACTTAAACATTATCAATATTTAATAGTATTTAAAGAGTAGGATAAGGGATGATGTTGTGTTATACTGAAACAAGTCACATTGAAATTAAGTACGCAGGCTGCAAATGTGTTTTTCAGCTTAGATTTCCTAAGCTGCATTACTTACCTGCGAGCGTTAGTAATGAGATTAGACACATGCAGATGAGGCTGCAGATTTGCCAAGCACAGTCTGTAACTGAGAAAATATGGGAAGAGAGACAAAAAAAAAAAAAAAAGCCTGACTTCACAGCTCAAGGCCAGGGGTTTGGGGTTGGCCCAAAGTTAGTTCAGTCGTTTGTATGGGTGCAAAACACAGCCCAGGCTCAGCGCTTCCTATTTGTCACCATGGCAGGCTTAGAGCATGACTGGCTGACAGGCAGAAGAGCAACAGACCCCAGGTGCAGTATCCCAAATGCTGATTTTTAACCTTTTTTTAACAGTTTCCGTGACATCCCAATCTGAAACCAAGCAGCCATGCCCCTTCTCCGCTCAGTACGGCGGTCGGACAGCCTCACTCCCACGGCTGGCACCCACGCTTGTTCCCTCCCCGTCTCCTTCACCTCTGCCCATGTGAGCTGACATCAGCCTTCGGTTCCCAGTCGGGGTGGCTGTACAGCGCCTCAGTGTCGAACAGCAGCTCCCCCAAAAAGCACTCACTGGCTGCATCTTCCCCCATCTCCTCAGTGTCCTGCACTAGCACGCTTGCCAGGCCCAAACCTGCCCTCGTTTCTACGCGCCCTCCGGCTAGTTCGCTGCTAACCCGTGCTCGCAGCAGTTCGAGGTGACCCACACGAGACTGAATGCAGTTCAAACGCCAGAGGAGCTGAGAGATAGGAGCGGGGACTTTCCCGACTTATCTGTAGGAGAGGGCACTGGGCCTACGTTCCTGACTGCGGGCTCGTGGGCATTTCCTTTAGCTGCGTGAGTCAGTTCAGTGTAAGGCACAGACTTCTTTTCTCATTTAAGGCATAACCTCTGTTCAGACTTTCTGAATAAGCCACCACTAGCTCTAGTGTAGGAGACAGGTACTGTGGGAGGGCAAATTCAACCTTCAAACCAGGTTAAAAGTGAGCATGGAGTTGAAGGGGAAGGGCGTGTCTGTTCCCTCAGGTTAAGATATGCCTAAACGATGAGGGGCGTCACATGAAGGAAACGGGCACAACAGAGGAGAAAGGGAATAGGGCCTTGGCAGGTAAAAGCGCTGGGTCAGTTCCCCAAGAACTGCGTGTGCTCGTCAGTCAGCCTCCAGAAGTGCCTTGTGGCAGTGTGCTGTCAGTTTCATAACCCAAAATTTGGTGCCCGGAGTAGGGCAGGCAGCATCCTGTACGTCTGTGAGAAAAAAAGGGCGTGAGAGCAGAGCAGGGAAGGGAGCATTTCCATACAGCCATGCCACTGGGACTGCACACAGAAATAGCCGAGTGGGTATTAGGAATCTCTTTCAGTTTATGTCTCTGCAAATATTTACCTTTACCACAGCTAAAAACCTGTCCAAAAGGCTGATGGCCAGGGCGAGCGTTTCTGGATAAAGGTGGAACTGGTATTTGAGCTTGGCCAGCCACTGAATGACCTCATCCCTCTGCTTTGGAGAAATGGCTACATCCTGTTGGAGAGAAAAACAAAACTATTCTTAAACACAGGCTGAGCGAGGCAGAGAAGAGCAAACCCTGTACTTCTGCAGGCAGTATTCAGCACCGAAACAGAAGTGCCTTTTGGAAAGGTGGTGCTCCGAAGCAGCCTGAATCGCTGCTTTGTTCTCACTGTTCCTTACCCCCCACCCTGAGAAATCTGCCCAACAACTTTCCTCAGAGCAACCTCAGCCATGGCTCAGAAATGTTACTCTGGGGAAAAGAGGAAGGGCATCTGGTAGGTTCTCGGGTACTGAGGGTATTGTGCAGCTCAGCTCTAGGACGTTTCTTTTTTTAAACCTCCTTAGAACCACTCAGATGCACAGAGAAGCCCAACTCAAACAACAGTAGATATGCCATGAAGCCAGGCAGGTGCCCAGCTCCTGACAGACAGAAGACGGGAGGGAAATGAGCTGGTGTTTTCGAGAGGAAAGGGTTGTTTTCCTTCATATTGTGGGGATACTTTTAGTTCAGAAACTGTTAAAAATAGAAAATTCTAAACAGTTCACAAAAGACCTTCAGCAGTCCAGGTAACTGAGGGCTGGGGCAAAGCAGGTACAATTCCAGCTAAAAACGGTTGGCTTTGTAGTTTTTTTTTTTCCTTTTTGGCCTAAGTTGCCATCACTGATTTTTTGGACAACAGCTGAATTCCAGCCACAGCCACAGACTGGCCACTGACATCAAAGCTCTCCAGCTTGTGCTCTGAAATATCTGCAGCTTCTGCAGAGCCGAGCACATGCCTGGGCTCCCTCCAGCCGGGATTATCGGGGTGATTAGCCAGGATGTGTCCAGAAGCGAGGAGCGAAGCCAAACCAATTTCCAGTGCTCCGACAGGGTCCTTATGCTCTCTGCAGCCGTTTGGCTGCTGCCGACATGGCTTAAGGAACGAAGCTGAGTGAAGAGCTGGCTGCCAGGCTACTGGGGAAAAGAAAGCGAAGGGCTTGCGCAAACAGAGATCGCTGCTGGGCCGGGCTGTCGCTGTCCACCCCGCAATAGCAGGGGGGGAAAGCAGCACAGTTTTAGAAGCTGAAGCACCCAGCAGTGGCGCAGAGGAAGTACTCCAGGCCCCATCCATCACCAAGCTCCCCCCACACGCCTCGCACAGCTCTGCCGAAGCTGCTCCCTCAGGGCCCAGAACACCGTGGAAGCAGGGCGCTGGAGGCAGAGCTGGGGCTCCAACAGGACGCCAGCTTCACACCCTGCGAGCACCTGGCTGCCTGCAGCACGCCATTGGTATGCTGTGCTTCATTTCCCACTGGTGCTGAGCTCCCCTCCACCACCACGGAGGACAGAAGGGGGGAAGGCGGCCAGGCTCAGGCCCTGGCCGTGTTACTGCTGGGCACGGGCATGGGTCCCACCGACAGGAGGTCACAACAATTCCCTTGGAAAAACTGAAGTGGTAACACTGCTGCTGCAGCAGCGATCTGGGCTAAAGACACGGGGTTGTGTAATCAAAAGCCGTTTCTTCCAGCTGTACTGGCTGGTCTAATTCAGAGACACTACCTCTGCCTGCACAACGCGCCTTCAGTGCTCCCTCAGGTGCTCCCGCGGAGAACAAAGCCCTGCCTTGTTTCTCTCCTGGAGCCCCGACTGTGCGATGGCGTCAGCAGGACTGTGCCCTGCTCCGAACACCCCCCGGTCTCAGCTGGGGCCTCTGGACCCACCCGGCACTTGTCAGGGGAGAGGAGAGGCGTCCTCGGCTCCGAGCACTGAGTCCAGAAGCGTGAGCGCAGCGCGGGCGGAATCTGAGCAGGTGAACCTGAGACACGGTCAGGAAAGGGCGGAGTGGTGGCTATGATCAAATCCCCCACCACCACTCTATTCACTGCACCTATTCTTAAAAGGAAGGCGACAAAGCCATACAAAAGGGCTTGCAGCCCCAGCCAGGTCGGGACAGTATTGCAGACTTCAAAGGTTTCTAGCAGCTTAAGGGATTATTTTGGAAATGCGGTAGCTGGGTGAATCCGGGAGGTAAGCTGTGTGTGTCTATCGCTGACAAGCCAAACCGAAACCATCCCATCGAACACAATAAACGTGATTGAAAAACCTCCCCGTGACTCCTAAATCACCGCCCCGGCCCAGCAGCTTACTGGTGGAGCCAGCAAGGGTGGGCTCGGGCCCTCTGTCCGCGAGGGGAGCGGTGCACGCCTCCTAAAAACAGCATCTGTGAAGCGGGGCAGCCGGCCTCAGATCGTCCTGCTGTGCTGCCGCCCAGTCCTCAGTCCTCCCAGGGGCCGTCCTTCTGTCTCCCCGCTCTTCGTGGGCACTGAGAGGCCAAAAGGCAAAATTTTGGACTCGGGCATTAGGTTTAAGTGGTGAGGCCACAACGGAAAGAACAGCAGTGTACACCCAGCCCCTGGTAGCAACTGTCCTTTCCTTGTGAAAAAAAGGTGTTTAGCCTAAACCGCTGAATAACAGGGCGGCTCTAAGCAAGGCACAAAGTGCAACCAAAGAACAAACAGCCCCTCTTGGAGCACCACGTTCCTTGAACAGAAAGGAACAACTGCAGGGTGAACACATCCAGGTGCACGCGACAGAGGGAAGGCTTCAAAGCCAAATCTGGCTTCTTAAAAGGTGTCGGGGGGGAGCAAAGGAGAAGTGGTGAGCCCTGAGCTCTGTTGTGCTAACGCCCAGCCAGCGGGACCCTCCTCTGCTCCAGTCTCTACGTGCTCAAGGTGAGGGGATGGAATTCCTTCCTGCAGAAAGCTGGGGTGAAGCCCAGCCTCCTCCCACCAGCACCATTCCCTGGTTCATTACGGCCCAATTTAGGAGACAGGCAGGGTAATGAGAACTGCTCCCACTGAGTTTCCTAGACAGATGGGTCAGTCATTGACCCAAAGGTGTACGGCTGTCATCCCAGCATCACGAGCAAGAAATACAGCACTGTAAAATTAATTAAGCTGCGAGGCCACTGTTCCTTGAGTTATACAAAATTAGAAGCAAAAATGAGACAGGGCTGTGGTTGAAAGTAAAAAAAAAAAGTCCCTCTGGGCTGGAAAGCAAAAGTTCCTCTTTGTTTTGAGGTGCTTTCCGACAGACAGCTTCTGCCACTCTGCCTGCCTCTGGTCATCTCTTTGTCTTGCCACCACAAGTCTGCGTTGTAGATCTTATCTCCAGGCTAGAAGAGCACGATGACCTAACGCAGAAGTTTTAATTAGGGAAAATTAAATGGCAGGAGCCCAGGCCTCATGACGAGCCCCTCTCGCAGATCAGCCCGAGCCCTGCAGGTGCCCAAGAGCTCTCCTCTGGCCAAATCCATGCAGCTCTTTGCAGAGGCGCCGCCTGGGTCGCCCCCAGCAGGAAGCCAGCAGGCAGCTGCAGGGTGCACAGGGGATTTCAGCACCGGTTTGCTCTGCAGGGACAGCCCCGTGGCGCACAGGCAGGGCTCCTTCGTGCCAAGTGCCCGCCGGGGCTGTGCTGAGAGTGAAGAGGCGCAGTGCTGCTGCTGCATTGCCTTAAAATGACGCTTTCTAACTGCCCCGCACGATTACAGCCGTTAGCTCACGGCTCTCTCTTCACCTGCCCTGTGCTGGGGACTGACAGTGCTGTATAACGTGGCAGGCTGAATGCTCCTGCAGCAGGATTCAGCCCTTTAACTGCGCTCCTTTCCTCCGGCTCCATCCAGCTTCCCCCTGCTTGGCACCTCCATCAAATAATGACGAGGTTTCCGCAGCTCCTTCTGCTCCTCCACCTGCAAACACTGCTGCACGCTTGCAGTACGGGACAGGAAGGCCAGAGGCCGGGACTCGGGCTCCACTGTGCTTGCACAGCACAAGGCAGCTGTAAGAACACCTCAGGACTTCTGGAAAATGCAGTCTACAAAAATATTCTCTCTGAACTCAAACATGACTCAATTTTATTGCTGCCTAATCTAAAGAAAACACCTCACCTGGTAATTTTTTTCTTTACTGTCTGCTGTCCCGAACAGAGATGTTTTGCTCTTTCCCCTACTTGTTTCTGCCTGTTCCTGCTGTAGGCCCATCTGGGAGCACGCAGGTGACCTTTATCAGGACTGGGAGGCTTCAGAAAAGGGCAGCAGCCAACATCGCAGCCAAATCGGTCCCTATTTGGGTCTCGGGCACGCCCGTTTGACACCTGTGACCCCCAGCCAGGCCCGCTGGGTCGCTGCCCGCTCGTACCAGCTGGGAATTCAAGGTGCTCTCCTGCTGCCCGGTTTCAGAAGTGGCGACCTGCAGGGTCTGTGCTGACACGCACAGACTCCGGGCGGAGTGGTGACCACGCAGTGTACCGGGAGAGCTGACCGCACTCAGCTCATGTTTTTTTCCCACACTGCTGGGTCGGTCAGTCTGCGATTCACCCGCAGGCAAACGGGCACCAGAAAGAAGGTTAAAAGACCTACCCAAGGGCACGTGGTGAGGCGGTGGAAAAACTGAGTAGACTGAGGTCTCCTGGTTCCTCAGGGTGTACAGGGGCAAACAAGAGGACAGAAAGAAACAGAACAAGCAACAAAGGAGAAATGATAAAAGTGTTTTTCTAAATAAAAATAAAGATCTTGGCTTACACACCTCTCTGCTGCAAAGTTACTTGGTAACATGCAGAAGTCAACCTTTGACCAGTCTTAACTGCTTGATTTCTCAAGCTTTAATCACATGAAAACTTCTGAATGTCATCTGCACAATCTGCACATTGTATAACCCAAAAAAAAAAAAAAAATAGATTCAGAAGCACTGGGAGGGCTCCAAACTCAGCCCACCTGCCTTTTGAGGCTGAAAAGCCCCTGTGACATCTGGCTTGGATATGCTGCAAATAGTTGGAGCCAGCAGTGTACGTCTAAAGGAGGAAAGCTAAAAGAAATGTACATACCATTAGGGAATGGGAGCTTTCAGACAAAAACTGAAAACTAAACAACAGAAATCATGTGCACTATCAAGACAGAAGTCCGCAACGGATTCTGCATCTTGTACTAAAAATGTAGAGTGTCTTCCTGTTTCTGTACCCAAGAGTTTCTTTCTTCCTTTCAAAGATCTCAGCTCTGACACGTATTTAGAAACTGAATTTTTGTTTTTAAACACTAGAACCAAAAATGTCTCCTGAAGGGTCAAAACGGAAAGTTTCCTCCTGAAAGCATACTTGTGGCGCACCTCCAATCTGATCCCTGGTTTATTTGCACAGGCACTCACGTTTTCTCATTTGCAAACCAGATGAGTCTGTTAAAACCCAGCCCGTAGCCAGTCTACCTTCGCAGCAGGGAATGGAAAGTTACACGTGCCTCGGGCTGCCAGATCTGATACGCGCAGGGCCGCGGATCTCCTGACTGTCATGGGAGATAAACAACAGCTTCATACAAGTCAGCTTTAGGCTACTGCAGAGGTCCTCAAAAGAGAAATAGATGTTAGGCAGTGTGACCTTCTTCCAGCTACTGCAGAAAACAGGTAATTCACACAACTTCAGCGATTGCAGCGTTGCCCAGATGTGTACTGCACAAGGGAAGGCACACGTGACAATTTGGAAAGCCAGGTGTCAGGAACTGGAGGAACAGAAGGAAGCATTTTATGTGACTACAGATGCTGGGTTCTCAGCGACTGGCGTGGCAAGCCAGGATTTCCCCAGAGCTGACGGCTGTGTTTATGTTCTCCCTTAAAGCTGACCTCCGCGTATTTTACACACGTGCACCCAGAAATTTCACTGTGATTTAATGATTATTTACTGCTAGGGGACACGCAGTACTGGGGCATTCTAGCTGATTACCTGGACACCCGAACTGACATGTAGGCAGTGCAACAACAGTTTTGTAGGTGGGAGTCGTGTGAAATTGCACAAGGGGAAACTCGGCTGCAGGGACACGAAGGCCTCAGCGTGCCGTGGGCCGGGACCTCATCCCAGAGGGCGACAGCACGGCCCCGCGATGGCTGCCTGATGGCGGCGGTGCCTTGTGGGCCACCAGCAGCAACGTCAGCAGGGCAGGACGGTTTTGTCCCTGTGAGATCTTCACCCAAGAATCTGCTTCGGTTACGCTCTGTGCGTCCCAGCTGTCTTGTCGTACTGTAATCTTATCTCCCTCCGTGATAGCCACTGGTTTACCATAAACCAGGGTCCGACATCGTATGGGGCCTGAAGACAGCCACACAGTGTCCTCAACACCCCTGACAACCAGGTCAGGCGTTCGGAAACCTAACTGTGGACTAACAAAACTAACGCTGAGCCTTTAAAACCCCATTTGTTCCTACAGAACTGCAGCAGTTTGCCAGGCCAGAAAACCGACCCCGGCACTGATTAGCTTTGACAGGCACTGGCTGATGTGCTTGTTTGAGTGAACATGTCGTGTGAATCAATAGGAGCAACCCGGGATCAGCGGGGTTACTTCTGGCCGCAGCAGCAGCAGCACTGCAGGAACACGGAGGTTAACTCTCATTTCTCATCAACTGTCCTCTCATTTCGCAGTCTGTTTTAAGCAAACCTCGTGGAGCTCACAGGTGTTTCCGAGTGCACGCGCCAGACAGATGCCGGCTAAGCGATGAGCACAAACGCGACTCAGGCTGGATGAAGCAGTGGGCAACCTGGCCCAACCTCTTCACTGGCCCTGCCCCAAAATTTGGGCAGGAGGTTGAACCACAGACCGGGGCTCTTCCTGAAGCAGGCAGCACCGTGCTGAGTCAGGCCCTCATCCGGCCCGAGTCAGTACAGCCACAGCCTGCCCCGCACACCTGGGCTGACTCGCAGCAGAGGAAGAAAAGGTGCCAAAGCCGGGCCTGCCCCGTGCCCGTGCTGCTGCAGGAGGGTGCGAGCCAGGCGCGTGGTGCTGCTTCGTGGGACAAGGCATCGCTTCACGTGGAAAGCAACCGGCACTTCAGCACCGTTAGCAGTGAACTCAGTCCAAGAGGATGAAGCCGCTTCTCAGAACCGTTGCAGAGCTGGTGCCCGCTAGAGATGTGTGTTAATTAATCCAGGCACTTTGTGAAATGAGTTTAATTACAGCGGTACACATACGTGCTTTCACAGGCCGCGTGTCCTGCACCCCGATTGCGGGTCTGTCCCTTGCAGGGAAAAGCACCCGCTCGTTTCAGAGGCGAATTTCCCAGCCTCAGGCAGAAGGTGACCCCTCGTGCAACAGCCCGAGTTGTTCCCCAAAAACACACCAGACACTCTTATTCAGGCCTTTACCGAGATGAAGGGTGAGAAGAAGAGACGTTACCTGATTGGGCTGAATTTTCGGCACATGTGCTTTCCACATTTGAGCTTCCCTAGAGATTGCCATCTCCAGAAGGAGAGACAACCTCTGGCTCTCCAGGGGTCCTGAAAACTTCATGGTAACCCTTGGATCCACCTGCCACCCAGCTGGATACAGCTACCTGCAAAACCAAAGACAGCCTGGTGAGATGCGGAGCCGTGCCCACCGGGTAAAAGAAGCAAAAGAAAGCACAAAGGTGACTGAAGCTGCAGGGACTGGAAGAGGCTGATCTGTAACGCATTTGGCAGAGCCTCCAGGGAGACCCAAAGGGGATGTCAGTGAGTTGGCTGCCCTGGCCCAGTCCCCCTAAGCTCAAAGCAGCCGGCCCAGGGAGCTGTGACTGCCGTTCACACGTTTGTCCGACATCCCGGCCCCGGAGTCTCGTTCCTTTCCTCAGCCACGGCAAGTCCTGTGCAAAACAGAGCGACGTTTGTTTGGGAATTTAAGTGATTTACGAGCTGAAGCACAACCAAAAGAGCAATGTTTTCCCTCTCTGCAGTACGGTTTGTAGTTTCTCACAGAGGAGCCCGTAAAGGGGCTCTCCTGGCCCCCCACTGGCCTGCCTGAGCATTAACAATGCACCAAGAACCTCCAGCTTTGAAATTAGAAACAAAACACAAAGAAGTTTTTTTCTGAGATTCCACCTTGTACTTTTAAACAGAGAGAAGATCCGATCGGAAAGGTTATTCAAGTCGGGCTAATATTTCCTACCATTACTCTGTTTGCACATTTCTTGACAGCATTTAATCACTTAGGCAAAACAATTCTGCCCTGAAGGGTAAATCCATGGGAAAGTTATTTAAACTTTCAATTCCTTTTGTGAGCTCTTGTGAAATCTGAAACAGGTGGATATTGGCCAAATCCTAACCAGGGTATTTCAGAAAGAGCAGCCTGTTAATCCAGCAGCTTACGCCGCATTTACAGGAAATAAGGCAATGTGCTGAAAAAGAGAGAACAAGCAAAGCTTGCCGTGAAAACAGAGAGACTTCACTCACTGCAGATGACAACGGCAGCTCTGAACAGAAGAAGGCCCGGTGTCGTTGCGGGTTTAAGAGCACAGCTGCCACCTCTGTTACTTCACAAAGGTGAAGCCAACATTCAGACGGAACCTGCACAGAGCAGCACTCGAGTCCCGCTCACAGCCTTGTAGGTTTTAAGTGGCAAATAAACATCGAGGCCTTCGGTACTGAACACAAACCCCTCTTCACTTGGCTTTTAGGAAAAAAATGTTTCTCCTTGAGGACGGGCGAGGCAGCACTAGCTCGGCCCAGCCCTCAGAAGCTTTCTAGCCCCTTGGTGTAAGACCCCAAGGTGAATGGCTGGAGGGAACGCCTTGGATCAGGACTCCTGACCAGCTGGAAACGCTCTGCAGGGTCTCAAAACCGCCCCCACCGGCCCCGAAATGGCGAGTTAATTATCCCTGCGGACAAAGTAACCCCTCCTCAAGGTCCACAAGAAAAATTGCAGGCCAAAGCCAGCATCCTCAGGTGCTTTCTTCTGCTGTGACAGACAGACGGTCCCACCATAATTATGACAGAAATGGGTTTCCCAGTCCTCTGGACCCATCCTGGTCTTGCTCCTGTCTTTTTTTTCCCAGTTTGGGCCACGGGGCTGGCTCCAGAGACCTCTCCAGAAAACATCCCTTTGCTACCCCGACCCCTCCCAAGGCTCTCCCTGGGCTGCAGTGGCCGGTCAGCGTCACGAGCAGCAACAGCAATGGGAAAAGAGAAAATAACCTTTCCCTTCTGCAGCAGGGAGGTAAACCAGCGAGGGCTGAGGCACAATAACCTTTATAAGGAAAAAAAGAAGCAGAATGACGCGCTTCAAGTTTTCCTTGGAGCGAGAGTGGTGCGCAGACTTTTCCAGCACCGAGAGCACACCAGGCGAGTCGCCAAGCACCCCGAGGGCTGAAGCTTGTTTGCATCTAAATTTACATAGCTCTTAATCAGATAAATGCACACCATTAAAATAATAAAAAAAAAAATATCCAGCATGCCCTACGTGCATGCAGTTCTGCAACTATCTGCTCCCGAGCCCCACAGCTGCAGGAGGAGAAGCTGTGAGAGTCAGATGAGGCCGCCACAGACCAACTCGCCCCCGCTTTCTGCCTCCATTTCCCTGATTTCAAATAAAACTCAAGACCGGGGCAGGCGGCCACCCGGCTGCTTTTTGGTCTGGGGCAGGGGGTGGTTGTGCAGGAGGCAACGCGTGGCTGGTCTGTGGGCTTTGTGATCGCCTGCGCTGCCAACAGCAGGCGGCTCTCGCAGACAAAAGGCGCAGCGGAGGAACGAGTTACCCTGAATTATCCCTGAATTATCCCGGCTCCTCAGCGTCCCCGCCTCGCCGCAGCGCTGCTGTGCCGGTGTGACGGCCACGCTCTGCGAACGGGATCGCCGAAATCCTTCAGGGCAATGATGAAAACCTCTTTTGTTTTGCAGTGGTTTTTGGTCGTAGATCATTTCAGAAACAAAGAATAATGATACAGGACCAAGATTTCTAGGACTAGAGGCAGCCCAGGAGCTGTTGCCCTTCTGTCACACATGAGGCCAGGCGGGCACTCTGGGCAGCAGGGGTTATTCCAGCAGAGCTCAAGCACCGCGGGCATTTCTGCAGACCACATCAGTATTTTCTGCAGCCACATCTGCCTCGGCTGCAGCGAGCAGTAACACGCTCTCACAGATGACCCAAAACCAAGACTTTTCGGGGTGGGGGAGGATGGCAAAGCAGGAGGAGAGGAAGGAGACTGCGCCCCTCCGAGCTCCAGCTGGCCATCTGTGATTCCCAGTGATGGAAACGTCGCGTGCACTGCTCCGAGGAGCCATCTCCCTGCGCGTTGTGATTAGAAATTTCAAAGCTGTGGGCGGGGGGGTGGGATGGATGTTAATTTTAGCATCTGGGGCTTTCTCTCGGCTTAACTCCTTCCTCACAATTCGCTCCAGGCAGGAGGAGGTAGCTACAGCAACGCCTAGGTCTGAGAGGGAAAAAGCAGCGGGCACACACGTCCTTTACGCTTTGTACATCTTTTCATTGCGGATAACAACCCTGAGAGGCCAACGCTCCCGTGAACGCCTCACTGCTGGAAATCACTGCCCGGCTTTCTGTCCTTTCCACCTGACCAAGCACAACAAGGGCTAGCTGCGGAGGACAGGCAGGGGTTAAGAGCAGCATTCGGCTGTTTGCCTTGTGGAAAGTAAGGCGTGCTGTAGCCTGGTGAGTGGAAATAGCTGGCCGGAGATGTGAGACAATGTATGTGAGCGTTTCCAAGCTAAGTGACCGGGGGAAAAATGTTTGGGGATGCAGTGTCAAATTTCACCCTCTCAATAAGCGAGGGGCTGGGCAGCGATGAGCTGACTTCTGTGGAATGAAGTCAAATCGGAATTAATTCCCCCCAGAGACATGTGGGGATCTCAGGGGTAGGCATCCCCCAGGTAAGCAGACGAGAGCACCTCTACCAAGCAAAGCGGCGTGTCGGCTTGTGTGGAAGCAGCCAACAGACCCAAATTCCCAAAGCGGCGATTTTATTCGGGCTGGCAGTGAAGGGCCCTTGCCATTTGTCGGCGTGACTCACCCAGAGCTAACTCCCACAACCTGCTACAAAGGGAAGCCTGTAAGATATTTTGGCAGCATCTTTCAGGCGAGCTCGCGTACATCACACACTCGCCACTTCTTTTCCTCCAACCAGCTTTTTCCAGGGAGTGTAAACAAATGTGACCTCATTTTAGTGCTGGCTTTCCAAATTTAAGAACTTCTCCAAACATCTCGAGGACTCGAGATTGATACAAGCGTTTCCCTATTTAAGGGAGGCTGAAATGCCATTTCCCGAGGTAGGGACTTCTGGAAAGCCAGGCAGGAGATGAAGCCCTGCCCGAACTCGCAGACAACGTCCCCATTCTTTCCCCCTCGAGGCCAGCATGCTTCCAGGTCCCTCCTGCCCTACCCCTTCTCCAGGGGCACCTCCTGAAAATGCAGGACGAGGTTTGCAGCTCCTTGTTATCTCAGCATGTGCCCAGAAAGGCCTTTGGTAGCCAATGGCTTAGGCTGCAAACAGGCTGCCCCAGCCAGGCTGCTTCCCCTTCTGAGGCACCCCGTGGCAACGTCCCAAGCCAGCCGCGGCTGAGAGGTGAAGGCTGCAGCCCTGGGAGAGCAGCTCCAGCTGCGTAACGCATGTGTTTGATGCAAAGAGGAGATGGAACTCAATATACTTTAATGAGCTCTGCTCTGAGATTTTGGTTTATTTGAACCTAAAAATCAAAGGAGAAGTTATTAACCGACGGAGGCTCCTTGCCTGCATGGATTAAATTAAGCAAAAACAAAACCCTAGCAAAGCAAACCCCCTCTATGCCATTTCATGAACGCTTGCAGAAGAACCGCTTATATTTTATATTCCTTCAGAACTGCGGGCTCATCCTCTGGCTGCTGATAGGCACGCGAGATGCCTCTTGAAGACATGAACTCCTCACAGTGCTTATTAAAGTCAGCCATGGGGCTCAGGCGAACGTTTTGGTAGGAATCGGCCCCGCTACGGCCTGACACGCAGCTCTCCAGCCTGGCAGAGGCGCTGCCAGGCCAGGGCCGTGACTGCACCAAGTGACACCAGCTGGGGGGCCTCACGGGGATGAGGCCCTGCTCATCGGGGAATGCCCAGGGACCCCGTAAGGAAGGCAGAGGTGGCTGCTGCTGGTGAGGGAAGCCACGAGGCTGCGGGTCAGAGGAAGCTCTAACGAGGGTAACGAGCTGCCCCTGATTAGGGAGGGTCAAGCACCCGTTAGCCAGTGCTCGGGAGAAGCCTATATAAGAGGGCGGCTTGCTAGGCACAACCACTCTGTGGGGTGGGTGTGAAGAAGGGGGCTGCTCACCCTGCACTGCTGGAGGGGCTCAGGTATGGCCCTTCCCCGGCAGCTGTGGGAAACCAGCAAGCTGTGGTGCCTCTTGGAGGTGCCTGTACTCCACGCATGGAGCTCGGGAGACAAAGGTGAGGAGCTGGAGATGCGGGCCCTGCTGTGGGGCTGTGATCCTGTGGGGGTGGCTGGAGTGCCCCAGCTTCCTTTGGGAAGGCCAGGGTGGGAAGCTGAGGGGACCTCAAGCTGTGGCACCGTGGTAATAAGTGGTGTGCCCCAGGTCTGCGACCCCCATGGCCAGAGCTACTCAGGGATCTCCAGCCAAGGGCCACCACCGTGAGGAAGGGACTGGAGCATCCTTCCTCTGAGAAAAGAGGGAGCTGGGCCTCCAGAGATCCCTGCCCACCCCAGCCAGCCTGGGTTTTGTACAGGCTTCAGGCTCAGAGCAGTGGTGAGGGCGCAGCTGTGTGCCCGGAGTGGCTCATCAGTTCTGCAGGCACACGCAGCCTCTGCAAATGCTGAAAGCAGAGCAGGAAGCTTAAAAAAAAAAAAAAAAAAAAAAAGGGGGGGGGGGTAAACCAGAGCTGGCATTATGTAATGTCTCGCTGCTAGCCTCCTCAAAGGAAAGGCAACACATGCAGAGCACGATCGCCTTCTCCCACCGCCAGTGCAACCTCTTCTAAATCACTGCGGGCTGGAGGAAGTCACTCCGAGGAAAATCAAGCTCACAAAGTCTCTAAGAGCGAGCGGCAACTTCAGAAAACAGGGCCAGAGGCTCTCCTGCTTATACAAGCTAACTCTCTGCAGACAAGGGCCAACAGGCTTTCAGGATGCGAGGCATCACGCACTGCCTTTTGCACAACATAATCCCCCGAAACCAAATAAAGACGATGCCTCCGTGGGCAAAAAGGCTGGAACGGGGCTCGGCGATGGCGCTTTGTCTTTGGGAAGCAGTCATTAGTGTAAATGAACAGCAACAAAACCAAACAAGTTCTTACCCAGTTCAACACCCACATCCAAAAAAACATGGGACTACAATGGCTCGATTCCCCTCGACAACAACAAAAGAAAATGTTATCTGAAAGCATAAATGCTCGCTGAGGCCAATATTTTGCTCTGCAGACTCTGATTGGCTTCAGGGTAAATTATTAGTGATTACAGCTAATACCAGGATACAGTGCGAGGCACTAAAAAGAGGTAATTATGAGGAAATGAGAAATTATCTGCTGTAGAAACAATAGATCAATTATGAGGTACAGCACAGTAGCTGCGGAGCAGCATTCTTAAGCTCTGAGGGTACTGTCTCCTCTTTCTCATTAACCAAAGAGAACCCACAGTTATAAAGCTTAATTATCCTCCAGGAGCATAGGCTTGCTGTCTAATTAGCTTCTTGTTGAGACAATATAGAAAAGGACCTAATTCCAGTTGTCCACAAAATGGGATGGCACAGGCTCATCTCTCCTGCCCAACCAGCATGAATTTAATAGCCTCAGTATCCCTGGTTCTGGGCCTAAAAGCAAGAATCCTCGGCCTAAAACAAGCTCAGAGAAGAAACCCTGGGTATTGATGAAGAAAACCGTGTGTCCAAGGGCTCATGCTGTGCAGCCCCCCTCTGCTGCTATCACATGTACAGGCATGTCTGTGGCTCTTCCCTGAAGGGAGGCTGTGCCCTTAAAGGAAGCTGGCTCCTCAGCAGCTGTTAGGAGCAGTTAAACCCCACGGTTTATAGGCAAAATTACAGTGGGAAGGTAAGCGTTGAAGATTTGGGGGCTCAAGCCAAGAGCTACCCCTGCAAACGAGCAGGATCTGCGCAGGGCAGCAGCACAGCAAAAGGCACAGCCTCTGGGCAACGGGCCGTGCAGCACCTCCCTCATCCCGGCACGGGACGCGTTTGATGTCCGGGCTGCTGAGCAAAACAGAGGCTCTGCAGTAACGTGTTGTTTGTCGGGGAGCTCGCAGGGGAGTTCATTGCACGCCGAGTGCACATCCCCTTTATGGCCACCAAAACGGCATTGCTAATGGTCACAGTTAGCAAGCACACGGGAAGGGAGAATTGGAGACTGCATCTGCCGTGTACTCAGTGGGGAGACACCTGATATTTTCTTTACATCTCAGTGACTTCATCTTGCTGTTTTGGCCTTCAAAAACAGCTATTACTGTCCTGAATTGTGAAAGAAACTATTCTCTATTGTCAGTGAACCAGAACTCCTCTTGAAATCCACCTCCTTGAGGGGTTTCCTGCCGCTTTGTAGCAGCAGGTGACAGCAGCTGTGTGTGCGGCATCCTCGGCCCCACTGAAGCCCTGGGAGCTACGGGGAGCACCGCAGTTTGTTCCTGGGCACAAGAGGACCTTTGGCTCCCATGGCTGGGTTTCACTCTGTCTGGAGACATGATTTCTAACCAGAACTTGCTCCCTGCTCAAGCAACCAAGTCGCTCTGACTAGCTCTGGTGACCCACAAGTCCTGCTCAGCCCGTACTGAGTCCCTCTCCAGAAGGCTACAGAGCAGTGTGAAACAAACGGCAGGCTGTGCACCTCCGCTGTCACCCAGGTTGAAGATCTCATTTACACCCGTGTGACAGCTGCACCAAATCTCACTTCCGAAAAAGCACCACATGAAAAACACCAAGATTAAACCTGCAAATACAGGTGCTCCTGAAAATCCAGTTGGGTGGGAGGTCATGTTTAGCTACGGCTTCTTAGCAGGGTGCTGCTGTGGGTGTGCAAAGGAAAGCATCCTTTGTGTGGGCCCGGGGGGGTATGTGTGCTGGAAGAAGCACCACACCAACGCTGTGTGTGTTTTTGCTTCTTTGCCTGTGCAAGGTAAGCTGGGGAGAGGGGAAAACACGAGACAAACTACAGGGGTGATGCTACAACTGCAAACGCCTGGGTCCAGCTATGGACTTGAAAAGTTTATCCCAGGGCAATGATATGCAAAGACATCAAGTGGCCTCACATTTGGACTGATGTGTATTTAAACCAGTAGGTCTGTCTGGGGTGTTGTGATAAATAATCTGAAAGCAGGGAGATGACACATCTCGGAAGAAAAACGTTGACTGCACCGCAGTGTTAATGTAAGATGGCAGCCACGTAGCTCTGGGTGCTGTGCTGCCCCAAAAAACCTAGGTCCCAACCCCTGGCTTGCCAGTTTCCTCATACAAAACTGTGTCAAGGCCTGTGGGGTGCAGGAATAGGGACGGGTGAGCCACAGCTACTTCCCTCATGCAGAGCCTCGGGAGCATCCATGGGGGCTGGCTGCAGCCCCTTGGGACGGTGGGAAAGCCCGGCCCCAGCAGGCATCCTCAGAGCAGCACCTTTTGTGCAAAGACAGAGCAACATCTGTCAGTCCTGCAACGACGCCAGGACAGACGCCACCTTGGAGAAACTTTAAATAAGGACAGGCAATAAGCAAACAAAGCTCCAGACTGGGCCGGAACATACACAACGGGAGGAAGGCAGGAGGGCCGTGGTGAAAGCGTCTGAGATGGGTTTGGCTGAATACTAAACTATACATGAGCTGCAAGGAGGGGTGCAGGGTAAGTTGGAGTACAGATACAGGGGGAAGTTCAGCTCCTGCTGGGGTGAGGCCAAAAGATCGGCTCCCCGCATCCCACACCAGGGTCCGCGCAGCCCCACGCCCTGGGGATGGGGGCGAGCCAGCCCCACAAGGTGGCCGAGCTTCTGTCCAAGCAAACCTGGGTGACCCGCAGGGATCCCACAGCAATCCCTTGGGATGAGGCGACGGCGGGGCTGGCTTCTGGAGCCCAACCGCTGCCCAGCTGGCGCAGCCGGTGAGCGGGGCGAGGTGGGCCCAGCCAGCCGGCCCTAAGAGGGGGGCACCCCGGGGCCTGAGGGGGACGCGAGGGGAGCCCCCACCCCCCCTTTCCTCCCTGCCCGCCCCCCTGCCCGCCCCGGCCTCACCTCCCCTGCGCGGCGGCGGGGTGCCCGGCGGGGCCCGGCCATCAGCAGCCCATGGCGGGGCGGCGGCGGCGCCGGGGGCTCCTCCGCGGCTTCTTCAGCTCCGGGCGGGCCCCATGGCCGGGGCCGGGGCCGGGAGGAAGAGGAGGAAGAGGAGGGAGGAGGAGGAGGAGGCGGCGGCGGCGGCCGGCGGGTTCATGTCGCCATGGCGGGGCGGCGGCGACGGGCTGCGAAGGGAGAGGCGGGCCGCCGCCGCCGCCGCGCGGGGGTCGGGGGGAAAAAAGAAAAGAAAAAGAAAAATGAAAACAAAATAAAACGGGGGGGGGAAAGGGAAGGAGGGGAAGGGGAGCGAGAGGCAGCCCGCAGCCAGGCGGGGAGCAGGGGAAGGGGCGGCGCGGCGGCTCCCCGCAGGCTCTGCCCGCCCCCCGGGCGGGGCCGCGGCGCTGGCTGGGGGCGGGGACCCGGGTTCGAGTCCCGGCGCCGGCAAAACGGCCCCGGGGGCAGCGGGGCCGCGGCGGGCGCCGGGCACCGGGCACAGCCCCTGCAGGCCCCAGGGCGAGCAGTAAGGCCCTGCCCTGCCTACAGGGGCTGGGATGGAGGGGGCACTGCGAGGAGCTGGAGCACAGGCAGCTCGGTGTCTGCGCCTCCTGCAGCGCCTGCGGCTAGGAGCTGTGCAGATGGCACACAAAGGATTCCCTCCGCAGACACTGACATCAATCATACGGAGGGAGAGCGCCGAGCGCCTTTTCTGTTTACTTCCTCACCAGTGAATCCTGCATCGGTTTGGTAAAAATGTGTGCCAGGCTTTTTTTAAGCCTGGTAACTGATGAAAGCTATTTTGCTGCCTTTGTGTAAGGCAGTCTGCTCGCCGAATCCAAGCCTGCTGCGCGCCACTCCCCTCCCTTGTGCTGCATTTTCCCCTTTGTGATGGGATAGGGAAGTGCAGAAATGGTGAGAGCCGCTGGAATTTTACCTAGCTTTGGCCCAGTTTTGCTCTGATTTTTCAGGGCCTCACTGTCTGCATTTCAGGAGCCTGTAAAGCTGCTAGGGCTTCCCAAAATCTCCCGGCCCGCGGGCAGTTTCTGGCCGTGGCCGAGGGAAGCTAACTGAGCTGATGCTCCCAGCTGGGAAATTCTCGCCGGAGGTCTGCCCGGCACCGTCCCAAGCTTGTTCCCCTCCCACAGCTCCAGCAATTTGTGCGCATTGTGAGTATTTGCTCAGGGGACTTCTTCCAGGGCCCTTTCCAGAACATTTTGCGTGCCAGCGCGGAGAGCCCGAGGCGGTGCGGCACATCCGCGGCCCAGCAGACTGTGGGATCGATGTTTTGGCAGGAACCTCTCGTGCTCGCATAGCGCAACAGAGCGCCTTTTATTCCTCCGGCGCTGGATATGCTCAGCTGGGTACGTGTGATTACAGTCCTTTGTCCTCGGCGGCAGTAGGAAGGGCCTGCTGAAGCAGTGCCCGGCCGAGCTGGAGGCAGCGCAGTGAAGCAGCCAGCTACCGGATCGGGATTTCTTGCGGGGGAAACCCCGGAGCCTGAGCAGTGAGCCACCGGCACTGGACGGACCTCAGAGCAGGTTGTCCTTGCGGGGTGGCCAGCCACAGGAGTGGGCTCCCAAAAACATTTCCAGCCTCTCTACGAGGTGCCCAAAGCCAGGACACAGCCACGCCGGGGTCAAAGTGGCAGCACTGCTGCACACCCTCCGAAAAGAAAGACCCAGTTTGTGCCCAGAGCAGCTGAGGGCTGGGGTGGGCAGGCTGCCATGACAAAGCGGCTGCCAAGGCCCAGGGATTTAGGGAGAGCGCTGAGAAAGAGACGGAGACAACCAGCAAGAACTTTATGCGTTTGGGCCTGCAGCCCAGAAAGAGAGAAAGTAAAAGAGGCAATATTAAGCTTAGAAAAAAGGAACCTGGTGCATGCAACGAGGCACACCTGGAAGAAGGCCATTACAAGCAGGTGTTCGGCATGCGGGGACGTGATGCGTCGTGCAGAAATCTGATTGCTTGGAACAGCAAAAAGACCCCAAGCGCTCTGTCAGCCAAAGGAGCAGTTTGGTGGTGGGCAGAAGGCATTTTTATCCCTCGGGGGAGACAAGGCGTGTCTGTTTTAAGGAGATTGATGGCACTATGGCATTGGCACCGGCAGCACGCCCCGTGGACTCGCTGTCTGGGTATGCAGGGGGCTCAGCTCCCCAGCTCACGGCCTGGTGCCAAGGCAGCGTGGCCGCACGCAGGAATTGATGCACAGGTGGCTGCCGCTGGAGCAGACTGGGCTCTAGGGAGGTGACAAACCAGTAAATACAAGACCAGTGCGAGATCCACGCTAGCGGAACAAGAACATCACAGGCATAAGGCATCTCCTGTAGCACCTTTGTTTGCGTACAAAATACCTGTTTATCCACCACTGGATGGAGCGGAAGAGGAGGGCACTGCTGGATTCGCAGCCAAATCCCACTGTGTGGAAAGGGGAAGGCCATACATCTTTGCAGCAGACACTTCTATCTGCGCTCTATAAACACCCCTCAGAAGGCAAAACAGATGGTCTTGTGGTTTGGCTCTGCGCTCTGCTTTGGAGACCCAAGTGCTATTTACTGCCTGACTTTTGACCAGTCAGTTAAATCTACAGATGCAAAGGTTAATACTAATTTTCATATCCACCCAAGCTACGTGCACACAAAGTCCAACACGGGCAAGCAAGTTTGATGAGCTCCAATATGTGTGCAGACAACAATTTCAGAAAATTTACCTTCATGCTGGGTTGGTTGTAAGGCAAAATTAAAGTATTTGTGAAGCATTTGAATATCCCGAGGGGCTAGAGAAATGCAAACTTTTAATAATAATTACTCTTTTGATTTAACTGGATGAGCTCAGTGTAACGCAGCATAATGAGTCTAGTAATTCCTCTGTTTGTGCTTTGACTCCAGCTGTTAAATGACTACAGCTTTTCTGTAGTTATCACAAACCTGAGGTCCTTGAAAAAGAAAAGTTTTGATCAGCCTAGAGAAGGCAGTAGTGATGTTGGTTTGAAGAACAAAGCCCACAAACACTTAAAGAAAAACGCACAAAGTCGTATTGTTCTTTTCCAAACCGATCTCAGACTCAAAGCTTGGTGAGTCTAACGTCACGTTCCTCACGAAAGAGGAAGAGGCTGGAGCAGGCAGGCTGAGCTTGGGCTGTTTGGTGGAGGAAACCCATGCAGAGGCATCTGAGTGCTCATCAAAGCAATCAGGAGACACGTATGCTGATAGTGCTGTAGAAATCTCACATCAAGGCTTACTCGGGGCTCAGAAAGACTTCTCTTCTAGGGGGAAACTCCTCCTTTCAATGCCTGGAACAGAACATTCTCCCAGGAAGCGATTTTCAAAAGCTGCGAAGACAGCTACACTGCTTTCTTTGTCTGGAGGCCCAGTTTTCGAAACATATTGTGGAACATTGGGAAAAGCAATGCAAGGAAATGAGGGGAAACCTAAAAAAAGATTTATGGTGAAATTAGCTGACAGACTTTGCCCAGCTCCCTGGGAGTAAGTGGTCATCAAACAAAAACAACGAGCACATAGGAGTTCTCAAAGAGGAATAAAATGGGTTCAAACACTGACTGAACTGATTTTGACCTCTCTGAAAACTGAACTATCCAAAAAAAAAAAAAAAAAAAAAAAAGTTATTTTTGTAAATGTGATCCTTTCTCTGCATTAAGTCAATCAATGGAATGCTAATTTTCCAAGCAAGTAGTATGGAAGTCAGTACATACAAATTCTAATATGGGACATGCACAATTCTTATGTTCTGTCTTATGACTACACCAGCTACGCTTGTTCTGACAGGCAATAATGAATGGCCCTTTGAAAAAAAAAAAATAAATGTTATATTCCTGAAATATGTGGCAAGGGAAAAAAGAAACTAGATGTGGGCTCATCCATTTCTTTCGGCTTAAAATGTAGATTTCCACTGCAGCTGGACAAACCCTGGCTCCAGTTTCACAAGAAGAATCAAGCTGTTCCACGCACGAAACAGCAGCTAAATTGTTGCCCTGGCATGGAACAGGGAGAGGAAGCATCTGGCCACTAAGCGACACTAGCAGCAAGCAAGTCCCCTTTCTAATGCAGTCTGCTTACTTTTTCTAAAAGGGATGAGAAAAAAAGCACCACAAGTTTTGTCCAAAGCCTTTTCAGCTTTAGGGGGAAAAAAAAAAAATAAGAAAAAATGTCTTGTGCAGGAAGTGTCTCAGGTACCTAAGACATTTTTTAATGAAGATCCCAGAAAGAAGAGCCATGGCTATGTGGAGCACATGCAGTCAACAAACTGCAATTGTGCAATCTGTTTTGCCTCTTTTAGACCAATTGTCAGTTTTAGTGCCTTCCCTTATCAGAAGCTATCACCCTTATCAGGCAGGGAGAGGCAGACTCTCAGGGATGTAGCCACTTGGTTTTGATTGCAAGTCTGGAGGACCGAGGTAGGCTCAAGGCTCGCTTGCTTAAAAGTCTGTTGACAGTAGAAATCATTGCAAGCTGAATCACAGGAGTGATGACTGAAGTGTAACATCTCTTTGGCCTCTCAGGACTGCATAGCTGTTTTCCTGCAGTCTCACATAACTTCTTCCCAACAGCAGGAATATACATTTTTTTACTACAAAAACAAACCCTGTGATTGGAGCTGAAAAGGATTGGGTCTCTTGCTATCTGTTTCCACCACAGAACTTCTGAAACGCCAAGGGACACTTCTGCTTTCATTCAGATCAGTGAAATAAGTGCTTACGTTTAGCAAATTAAGTACTTCTTTCACAGTCAGAGATGTACTTGGGGGGGGGAGCAATGCAAGAACTAAATTAACCTTCTTACCAGAGCTACTTTTACTAAATAAACGGTCCCATATTAGGCAATTTTCTCACTCAGAACAGATTATTTTCTGCGGTTTGTTTTGCTATTTGGAAAATGTTCTCAACTATTCCATTTAACTCAGTCTGCAATTGTACAGCCTTCAGACTGTGTCTGTCACCCTAGGGATTGCACCTGTAAATCAATCATTCTTCCTAGAAAATAGATGACTAGTCAGAAACGCTTGCTGCAACATGTGAGAATGCCAGTGGCAGACAGGAATGTGTCTTCCTTCACAGTACTTCCAATTTTACTCTTTTAGTATTGGTAGCATGAATGATATAGTGGAACAGCCAGCTGACAGTAATATTTCATGTATATTTCTGCTTAATTTTGTGTTGTGTATGTGATCAACATGCCTGAATCCAAATTACCATATGGAAAAAAATAATTCTCAGCTTAACTGTCTGCATCCAAACCTTTTTGACCTACGTTTCTACATGTACATGATAAAACACTGCCCAATTTTGGAAAACACCCTTTCAAATAAACTTCATCTGACATTAAGATTAATTCTTACATCATTTGATTTGAAGAGATGTATTTTCTTGAATTGCTTTCTAAACTACAGTATAATTTCTTACAGCCTTTTGTAACAGTGCTGGAAGCAATATAGGAGAAACAGAAGATAATCAACTTTCACAGTCGAAGATCAATAAGGTAAAGGGCATTATAAACACAAAGGTGTTAGCTGCAATAAATAGTCATAAAATCAAAGAATAGCTGAGGGTGGGAGAGACCTGTGGAGGTTTTCTAGGCCAAACTCCTGCTCAGAGCAGGACTGATTTCAAAGTTAAATCAGGTTGATAGTTTTCCAAATTGTGTGTAATGCAGATAATGTTTAAATGCATGGGAACAGACCTCAGTGTAAATCAACTCATCACTGGGCAATCTTCGCCATAATTTAAATTTGACAGCATACCTGTTAGAGAAGCATTCAGTTTCCAGCTTCTGTTGGAGTCAGGCTGGACTGAAGTTGAAAATGGCTAAAATGCTTTCTCATGCATAATATGGCTGCTGAAGTTCATAACATAACTGCCATTAATGAGGACAGAACAGTTTTCTAATCTCCTCTCATAAAAAGCAGTCCTGTCATATTTCCCTGGTATTTTTCATTCTGAGAGATGATTGTGGGAGAAACCTTTACCATCGTGGTTCTCCTTAATTTTTTTTGTTTTACCCCCCATTTTCCCGATTCCTATAAAAAAATAAACCATTGAGCCGTCTTTAAACATTGACTTGTGACTCCTAGGATTTCACACAATAAGGAAAGCATGTTGCCTTCACACCACACTGCCTAAAAATAGAGAAAGAGAAAGGAAGGAAGAAAGGATTTTGACTCCAAAAGTTGACAGATTCCTAAGAACAACAGCTGAATCTATCAATTTTTCTATGATTGGACCTGATTTCATGTGTCTTGTAAGTCCTGGGCTGAATCCCTGCTGCATTCAAAGAAATTCTCAGGTTCATGCAAAAGCAAAGAAAAACAAAACTTTTTATAAGGCAGAGAACATCACGTGTCTCAGGGCGTTGTTACATCTTCCAGATGCTGCAACAGCAACTGTATACTCTTGAGTATACTCACTCCAAACAAGCCGTCAGTTAAAGCAACTTCATCATGGCCTTTGGAAATGGAGAAAATGTGAGTAGCAATAACTTAAAAATTCATTCTCTCTGGCTCATGTAACACACGTTTTCTTACATTTTCCCTTCCAGAACATACAATTTTCCATCCTTTTCCGTGTGACAACTTAAACTCTGTTCATGTTATTTACCCTGGCTGTGGTTATACTTCACTGTAGACATCATCATCTATACTTGGAGATGTTATGTCCTGGAGAGTTCACGTCAGCATTGCAGGAGTTTATGTTGTCAACCATCTTGCAAGACCTTTAGTATTTCTGTGACACTTGCACACATACTTTTTTAAATGGACAATTTGCTCCCCAGTAACATAGTGACTTGTGCTCCTCTGATTGGGTCAGGATCACGTATATTCACTGATGCTCGTTTGGATAGAAGGTTTTACAGATTTTACAACAGTGACATCATCACCTGGTGACTCTGTTGGAAACAGCACTCTGCATTTCCCGTCCTAGCTCCCGAATCCTTGCTGCTGGGCTCTATCTTTTCTTCCATTGAAGGGGATGGGAGCTTTGCCACAGGCTGCAGCGACAGCAGGAGTGCAGACACAGATTAGGCAAGGTGTTGGAGGATTTTCTGCACACCCTGTAGGTATTTAGGGAACCGTGTGGTATGTGATCCTAAATACAAGGTTATGCAGTTTGAACTCTTGAGCTAAACCCAGATATTTCCAGGCCAGCAAAGCTACCTACTGACTGTACGTCTGAGGAAGCACATCCTGAATTTTTTCTGACTTTATTTCTGATTTATGTCCTGACTGTGCATCTGACTTATTTCTTCTGGCAAGTATCAAGAGTATGTTAGTGAAATGTGCCTGGATATAGTAGCTTGAGATGGAGCTATGCTGGAAATGTTCCTGCAGCTGTTACTTGGAAAACATCTGTGGTACTGTGCATTTGTACATCTCTGTTCACACTGGCACGGAGCAATTGATCTTGTGGAACAAAATATAAATTACTGTTGGGAGATATGAGAAGGACATTCTGCACCAGTGAACACAAAATGAATACAGGCAGTAGTGGTTTGGAAGTAGAGGGGCAAAAAAAAAATCCAGTGCTTCATTGCTGGCACAAGCAGTAAAGAGCAAGATCAGCAGACTCTGTGACACCTCCAGAACTCCAAGTGCTAGTTATCTGAGTAAAAATAACCAATCCACTAGCCTTGAGGCGTGACATTTTTTACGCTTAGCCTTGAAAAAAGCTTCTGACTTTGATAATCTCTGACAGTCTGTGTTTGCATAGTCTGATAAAGGGGAGAATATCCAGGCTGACATGATGTGTTGTTTGTGGTTAATGCTTGGCCCTATGCAAAGCATAAAAGACATCGCCCCGAAGAATTCAATTCTAGCCAAAGACATACAGTAAGGTATATTTAAGAAACCCTCTGGAAGGACTTTGAGAAGTATTTTGTTTAGAGCACATTAGTTAATTAAGGGATTTTGTCATCTCTTTAGGCCTTCAAATTAAGCCTGGGTCGTTAGAAGATGTGCTTAAGTGAATTCTAATGGCCTATTGTATTCAAGAATTCAGACCGGATGATCTTTGAAAAGCAAGGGCATGAGAAATGGAGAATGCCTTCAGTAACACAGCTGAGTGTGGGACGATGAGAAGCCAGATAAGATATCTGGTAGCCAGAAGTTTGTCACTATTACTGAGCCAGGGCTCCTGCAAAGAGCCGATGAGGTGTCAGTTGCAATACGTGACTCACCGTGTCACCTCCCAGTAGCCTTGTGTGAGCTCCATGGCACAGAACGCTTCACTGTCTTACCTATTTTCTCTCATGATACCTGCATTGCATCATTAAAAAATAGAAATCAAGGTGGAAATATCTTCCTAGTGCTTTGTGGAGGCTTTGTGCAAAGGGTCTTTCATCTCATCTTTAATCCGAATTATAAAAAGTGGATTTGCACCATGCTAAATCTCTAAATAAATTTAAAATACCCGTTCCCAGTCCTCGAACTGAATGCCTCCTAGCAAATCATTTTACTCAACAGCTGCCCAGTTGTACAGCTGGCAAGGTGACTGCTCTTTTTCTTTCTTGGCTTAACTTTTAATGACTCATTTAAATTCCTTTTAAGCAGAATCCATATGATTTTGAAAATGCCTTCTGAAATTATGCACAACTACCTTTCTAAAAAAAAAAAAAACCTTTAAAAAGCCGTAAGTACAACATTGCCTAGAATTATCTTGTCAATTAAATAAAAGAACCCACTTGAAATAAGTGACAAAAATATACAGTGAATGAAACGCACCTTCCAGTTACAAATCGTTATTAAAAGAGACCTTTAAGCAAACTGCTAGTTACCTGGTCATGCTTAGACAAGCACAAGGTTATTGAAACATACAGCTTCCTTTCAGCCAATTTAACTTGCACTGAAGGCAAATTATTGCCATAAAAGCACTGAAGCACGTTGCTCAGGCATTTGGTGTAATTGTTTGCTCCTAAAAGATTACCCTCGCTGCACAGCAATGTCAGCGGGATCAGATTCAGGTCTGCATCTTCAGCTGCCGTTACAAATGCTCCCTGCAATGTTTTCCCACAGGAAATTGATGTATGCTTTTGATATTATTATCTAAAAAAGACAGGAAGCTATATTTTAATAGACCTGTAGATGCAATATAGATTTCTGACAATGGCTGTAATGGAAATCAGTGAGACTGAGCCGACTCACAAAGGAATTGCAAGGGGCCTAATGAAAAGCTCGCCTCACCCCCCCCAGCACAGGGATCATGAATAATAATTTTACTAACTGGGTAAGCGATGAAATACGTCACAGTTTTGGAGTCTCTCCTGGTTCCTTCCCTTCTGTTGCTGCACAGAGAGTGGAATTTGAACGAGGTGGGGCAACAACAACCTGGGAGCAGCAAAACTGCAAATACTGCCTGCATGACAGCGGGTGAGGTCATTGACGAGTGCCTTCCTCTTCGCACCTTTACGTGAGGGTTTGCTCTGGTGTGTGGGTGCAGTTCCACCTTCCTCTTCTTGTGTCAGAGCTGTTTTCGAGGCCCAGGAAATGAGTTTTGATAACATTGCAGAAGTAGGTTGCGTTGGATACCATGCATGTGAGGTTGGCAGTTAGCTCCTTAACACCATCACAGATCTTTTCAACCCTGCGTAGAGAGATGCCTTCACGAAAGCACAGGCAGAGAGAATCAGGCTCAATGACGAGCTTCGCTGCCTCTCCAGCCATTTCCTGGCGCTCTGTCAGCATTAGGGATGATAGATTTCTGTGGTTACCAGCATACCACACACTGGCATGCTCAGAGCCGTGAAAGAATACATAAGGGCCTATCTCGCTGTGATGTTGTTGCTGAAACAAAATCATTTTGCATCAGTGAAAATCATCAATGAGGGCTTGGTTTTTCTTCATGAATCAAGATTTTAGCACTAGGCACAAGTTACAAGCAATTCAGATTTTAGCTGTGTTTCGCAAGGGTTATGCCAGCTACCAGACAGGGAGTACAAACACTTCCTAGCAAAGATCTGTTTCTCATGGGCTTTTCAATCTCTCTCTTCCAGTAACCCTGTCTTGGAAGTCAGATTAAAAATGGAGTGAAAATGGAGGTCCAAAGTAGTCACCTTCAGTGTTTCACATTAACATTTCATCATCTCTGAAGGTCTGCCGCTGCCGCCTTGCTTGTGAGCTGTAGCACTGCATATTACTCAGGCATTGTTTGTACGGGGAGGTTTTGTGATTTAAGTTACACTGGAGCACTTCCTCTTGTCCCAGAACTCCAGTGCAGCCGTGCTGGTATAGGAGTACTTTTATATGGCATGAGTATGGTAGCTTTTTTCAGAACACAAAGCGTGCAGTATCACCACATGGCAGCTGTATACAAGCTTAAATGCATCCCTAATTTTACCTGTGCGTGAATGTCTGTAATGTATAAACAACTGATAAATGCTTTCTGTCTACACACAGAAAGCTGGAGTCCTAGGGTACATACAACCAGTCCTGTGTACAGCCAGGGTTCTTTGCCTTTGGCCTGTTTTTGCTGAAGGTGCCCTGCAGTCAGCCACGCATGGCAGGCCTTGCAGCTTAGCAAAGGTCCAAACAAACAAGCGGCGCCTCCAGCTTTACTCTCTGGACGTGCAGGAAAAGCATTTCAGGACACACATCAAAAAAATAGGTAAGCCTGACCTTTGCAAAACAAAGCAATTGCAGCTAAACAACATAGCCGTGCTCTTATAAATGTTCTTGTGTAGACTAACTTGCGTTTGCCTCGGTGGTAAGCTTCCTCCTCTTGTGGAAATTCCTCTCATCCAGCCATTAATATTGTTGGATGTTATTTCTGCACTGTTCTGCCATATGTTGTAGCAGCAAAACAAAACCCCAATCTCTAAAAACTGAACAGTCTGTCCTAAACTGATTATGTCTCCATTGGTTTGTGTTTGGTTCTTGTCTGCTCAAAATATTTTCTGCTAAGTATAGCTCCCTTCTCCTGAGCAAACAAGCCGGGTTTCTTTTTTCTGCACCCTCCCTTCCTAATTTCGACAGCTATTTTGAACTCGGGGTGGGGTCACTCAGGCATGCATGCACTGTCATTGCTCGTCTCTAGATGAGCTCTTGTTGCCAGAGAACCTTTTCCTCAGCACCAGCCTCATACTGGCATTCAGCCTCGGTTGGCAAGCCTTGCTCCCCTTCCTTCATTTAGGAAGCACGTCATAAATCTGAATAAATTCATTTATTTGTGAATTCTGAACCTGACCGAGTTGCATGAGCGCAAGGTGACGTGTGTGAAATTACACACCCCTGTATTGAAGGCAGAGCTGCACCAGTGGGGACATTGACTCCTATAGCTACGAGAGAGAGGATCGAGTGGCTCTCTCCCGTAGGGGCTGTCAGGTGGGCAAATTTTGAATTCCAGGAGACTTCTGCATCGTTTTATCTCCTAGACTTGCTCCTTTACAACGGGCCTAGTGAGGAGAAGCCTGCGAAAAGGGTTCAGTTTTGAAAGCTTTAATCACCAGGGACTGGTCCCAGTGTTTCTACAAACAAGAGTCAGAAAAATATTTTGGGCACACACACACACACAAAGCCTTCATGCATAAAAACATACACACGGAGGGTATTTTGTTTGCTTAAAGCACCACCTACTTTTCCTCCCCTCAGTTAAACACGAGCCACACAAATGTCAAATCACCCCATGTAATTAAAATGGAGATTTATATATATATATGATGCCTCTTAAGGGGGGGAAAGATTCTAGGGCTAATCTCATTTGATGCAGGCTCTCCTGCTGTGTGATACTTTACCCATGTTCTTAAAAGAGCTTGAATCATCCTTGAATAAAATGCTAGTTCAGCATGAGTTGTTGTCTCCTGCATCACTGCAGAAAAAATGGATGTTGGCCAAAGCAGACACGTGTTTTTTTCCCTTGAATTAGGCTAAGTCCCTAATCATCATATAGCAGCAGTTTGGTCTCAGAGAGAGAAGTAGTCATGACTCCAGTGCCTTCTGCCTCCCAGTTTTTAGCATTTCTGCTGCTTTCCTGATGCCACCAACCTCCATACCAGTATAATGGGATTGCAATAGGGCAGTTAGCTTAATTAGTGGCTGTGAAGCTCTTTGTTTAAGTGGTTCAAATAAAGCTATTGTCCCAAGTGACCCTTATTGTTCTTACCTGGGTGACCAATTGCTGAGCTCTGAGTGCATGTGTCTGGAGTGTTAATTACCGCCTGTCCCTTAATCATGAAGGTTTGTAATCCTATTGCAGTTTGGAAGTGCTCGTGCCACAAGGCCCAATTAACATCCCTGATATCATCTGCCAGTCCACACACAGCTGTTAGCCACCCATAACTATTCTGGATGAATTGCTGTGCAGACCTGCCAGGGCACATTTTGCCAAGCAACTGGAAGATGGTTTAGCAAGACTAGATAAAATACGACCTTTGTAAGGTATTACTAATGCCATTCGATGGCTTTAAAAGTCTCACATCACAACAAAAAAAAACAATAAATATTTCCTTGTTTAGTTTAAAATTTGTCTTACGGAATGCAAAGCTTTTAAGTTAAGGCTTTGGTATAAATCCTCACCTTTATTAGTATCCCTAAAGATTTTGGATGGTTTTTGCTCCAGGTTTAATTCCTTTTTCTGCTGATTTCACACCAGCCTTCCAGTGCAGCCTAAATCAAGAATCCTCCATCCAAGGCTAGCATCACTGTTTCTACCTAATGAGTGCTCTAGCATCTGTAGCTGAGGACTTTGAAACTTTTTGTTTACTGTATCTTTAGGTTCCCAAAGAATGTCAGGAAGGAAATGCTATTCTGTAAAGCACAGCAGGTCACAGAATAGATAAGTTGTGTTTTCTCATGATACTGGAAACATTTATCTTCCCCCCCTTCCCTTAACCACAATTAAATGGCACATCGAAAGAAAATTTGTTGTTCCTTTCAAAGGAAAAAAAAATACAGATTATATTTCTAGGCCTTACCGTGACTCCTCCTTTGCCTGCAACACTTGATTGTAGTGCCAGGTCCAGACAGCACAGGGAGCAGACTAAGTTTCCCCGTTAATAATCCCAAATATGATGCTGATGAGTGCATTGCTTAAACTAAGGATCCTTCTGTTTTCTTTGCGTTTTGTTGGTGGTGTTGTTTTTCAGGCCAGCTCAGCTCTTTGCAACAGCTCAGTTAATTTTGGAGAAAGAAAGAGGGGCAGGTATCCTCATCTCCTAGCACAGAAAACGCACCCGTCTGATGCCAAGCTGCACAAAAGCACAGCCGAGCTGGGAACAGATTTTCCCCCCTCCTCCATTTACTGGAGATACGAATGATCATTTTGCAGAGTGCTCCACTAAGTTTAAATTAGTAAAGAGGATGCAAGTAGACGGCCAAATTAGTATTTTTAGTTGTCATGCCATGTGTTCAGCAAACGAACCTTTTTTGGCGTTTAGGTAAACTGGAACATATGTGCAGCTGGGCCGAGCAGTTCAGCGGTCAGAGGGAGAACATCCATGCTGCAGCTCGGTGGGGGCAAGACACTGCAGGATGTGGGGGACAGAAGTGACAACTGCCCAGGGGGTTGGGTGTCAGGCTGCAGCTCAGAGCCTCAGCCCGCACGCCCCACGTACACGGCGCCGCTGCAAGCAGGCGGTTTGAAGCCAGCTCTGCTAACAGCAAGCGTTGCTGTTCAGACTGGAGCAGAGCTGCAGCTATTGCAGATCCTAAAACTGCTTTTATCTCTTGGCTTCAGTCAGAAGTCGTCAGCTGCCGTGCCAGTTCATTCACCTCGCAGGGGTGCTATAACTCGGGCTGTTCAGAGATAACTGATGGTGATTTGTGGAAAACGGACTCCACAATCAGTAAGATTGTAAAGTTGGTAAGTTTATTCAGCGCTGGGCAGCATGGGGGTAGTCCCACCAAAGTCATGTGCGCCTGATGCAGCAACTTGCCTTGGTTATATGCAGCAAAGAGTTGTATATGCTTGAAGTTTCACACTACGCCTATACATATCCATAACCTGTCCCTGCTTAGCATTAAGATTAGTTCAAGGAGTCATTTTCACAAACTCCTCCCATCTGTGCTTGCGCAGTGTCTCCTGGTGGTGGTTGTCAAGACTCATGGGGATGAAGGCTGATGACTCTTCCTCATCACTGCTAGTTGACCTCTTGTCTCTGCGCAGACTCAGTTGCTCCTTGGCTCTTGTCCATCCGCAGGGCCAGTTTCTGCCAGTTTCTTAAGACAGGCTCACAGTCTTACTAAGAGACTGACCTTGGTAAGGGGCCCAAGGCTTCTTGCTTTGGTTAATTTGCACAACGCACCATAGGTAGCAAAGACACCAAGTAGCACCCTGGTGTAGTGCTGTCGGCACTGTGTCTCTGCTGGATAAACTCTCCCACCCCCCTCTCTCGGTGGTACCACAGGGGCACCGTCCCATCAGGAATATCTCAAGGAGACCTGGCGCGTGTGTGTGGGAGCCCAGGAGCGCCCGGCATCGAAATAAACTTGAAGAAATTGTCGGCCGTCATCGCTGGCACGGCAGCCAGTAACTGCGCCTAGAAATAGCGAGTGGCATAGCAACATTGCTGACTGTGTTGTGGAGAGGGCGGCTTATTTTTCCAGACAGCGCCATTTAACGAACATTTGCTGTTTGTTGAAATTTTCTGTGGGGCCGCTGACGGGGACCGACCGTTGGCAGCGACCGTTGGCGGCCACCTCCGCGCGCTCCCGCCGCCCGCGCGCGCAGCCCCCCCCCCCCCCCCCCCAACCGGTGAGCCGTTGCTAAGGCCCGCGGCTGTGGGCGGGGCAGAGGCAGAACTCGGCCGGCCAATCAGCGCTGACCCGCCCCGGCCCGGCGGCCAATCGCGGGCGGTAAACAACACAACGCGCGGGGCGGGGCGAGGGGAGGGGGGAGCAGCGCTGGCGGCCAATCAGGGCGCGGCAGAGAGCGGGCGGACTGTTTGAAACGGGCGAGGCGCCA
Source organism: Aythya ferina (assembly GCF_964211825.1). Taxonomy (NCBI): domain Eukaryota; kingdom Metazoa; phylum Chordata; class Aves; order Anseriformes; family Anatidae; genus Aythya; species Aythya ferina. The sequence goes on along the minus strand of NC_140300.1, from coordinate 61,465,822 downwards.
CAAAGGGGCCGGGGCCCTTTAAAGGAGTGATGTGACTTCGCTGTGTCCCTCCGCCGGAGCTTGGCGCTCGTTAGGAGGAGCGCGGTTTTGTCCCCGCTGCCCGCTAGGCAGGGGCTTATCCCGGTGGCTGCAGCGGGTCCTGAGCGCCGAAGCCTCTCAGCGCTCCGCTAGGGTTCGCGGCTGCGCGCGGACTACTTTACGCCCTGCGGCCGGACCTAGAGGAGATCACTCCGCGCTGAGAACAAAACCGGGGGGGCGGGGCTGCGCCGCCTCCATTTTGCTGTGGGGCGGCGGCGGTGGCGGAGTCGGGGCGGGGGGCGGCGGCTCGGGATGGCGGCGGCGCCGCGGGCATCGCAGTGACCCGCTGCGGGGCGCGGGCGGCCCTGCCTGGATGCGGGGCCCGCGGGGGAGCCGCCCGGCCTCCGAGCGCTGAGGGGAAGCGAGCCGGGGCGGGGGGCCCGGCGCCCCCTCGGCGGCGCCTGAGGCGAGAGCTGGCAGCGGCCGGCGGCCTCCCGGCCTCCTTCCCTCCCTGAGGCGGCCCCCGGCTCCGGGGGGGGGGAGGAGGGGAGCGAGGATGAGCAGCGAGGCGCTGCGGCTGTTCAAGCAGCTGAACCTGCAGCTGGAGCAGGAGGGGCGCTTCCAGCCCCGCGAGAAGGGGCTCAGCCTCATCGAGAGCGCGGCCGAGGTGAGGGGGGGCCGGGGGGAGGCCCGGAGCTGGGGGGGGGGGGTGTTTGTGCTCCCCGAGGGGCTCCGGGCTTGTGTTCTGCCGCCCTGCGCAAGCTGCTGCTGTGTTTAGAAGGCGTTGTGCTGTCGCAGGGGGGCTTTCTGTCAGGTAGTTTTCAGTTTTTGTTGTTGTTGCCTTAATATTTGATGGAAAGAACCTCTTTGGAATCAGTCTGCTTGCTTGTTTTGAAAGCAGAACTTGTGGTTGCCTAGTTATTTGCAGTCAGGCAGAACAGAGGATTAGCTGGGTTTGGTCCTCAGATTCCCCGAGGTTAGGAGTCTCTGTGTGTGCGTGTGTGCACTTGGTGAGAATTGTCATCTGGTAAGTGTGCACTTAAAGATTTGGGTATTGCACTGCTGAGCGGCTTTTGAGTCTCAAGTACGTGACTGAAAACCTCCTAGGTTAAAAGACAGCAACAGGAAGTATTTAAGGGGAGGAAAACAAAGAATTGTTTCCCTTTAGTCTAAGTAAGACTGGTCTGGGAGTGTTGACGGTCCTCTGTTGTTCAGTTCTGACTCTGCTTTTCTTGCCACAGAATGAAAATACCCTGTGCCCCAGACAAAGGAATGCCAAGGTGGAAGATCTCTGGAGCCTGACCAACTTCTTTGGGTTTTCAACTGAGACGTTTGTTTTGGCTGTTAACATTTTGGACAGATTCCTGGCTCTTATGAAGGTAAATCTGGGGGGAAAGGGGACCTGCTGTAGTGTCAGCTGGGAATATACAGGTTTCCTGTGAACTTTCTTCCCAGACAAATGGGGGGGAGGGGGGGAAAGATTGTGATCTGGGACTGTTCCTAGATCATTTCAAAAAGCTATTTACTGTTCTTAGGTTACTGATGTTGCTAAAGTGCTTATAGGCAAGCTGGGAAGTAGAGCACAGTTCTTGCATGACATATTAGCTTATATTGTGGTGATACATTCACTACTTTATGGCCTCTTCTTACCTTTAAAGACAAGTAGCAGCATGGTGTATTTTATTTACAGTAAGCCTGTAGCCTTTACCAGGCAGATACAAAAAACTAAGTATGATTTAATAAAGAAAGAAATAAAAAAAAAAAAATGTTGAAACCTACTTCTAGGTACTGTGGTAGTACTGAAATACAAGTACTGTGATAGAAGCTTAGTTTTGAGCTGGAACTAATGCCACAAGATCATCTTCTGGGTGTTTTTCTTTTGTGTTTGTGCTGCTTTGTGGCAGATCTTGAACTTAAATCATTTCCACATTACTGAGCTGGCAGAAATATTAATGTCTAGAGTTGGATCAGTTCTCTGGCCTGACTCAGGGTTGCACAAAAACATTTTTCCTGGTATATGGCAGGGAACAGCAGAGAGAGGGACTAGTTGTTGAGCGGTAGGACTGCCTAGAACAAGCTCGGGCCGGATTTGGTTGGGCTTTAAAAGAGTAAGTGAGCACTGCCACTTGGAGAAGGGAGGTAGTGCAGCTCTTGCTTTGTCATGTTTTCATAGCGTAGTGGTGTGGAACGGCTTCAACAGAGGGTGCTCGGCTGTTGAACTTCGGTGTCCTTCAACTTGGCAGTGACAGGTTGCTTCTGCTGTATTGGCTCTGCCTTGTGGTGAAACCGAAGTGATGAAACTAGTCATGATTGCATCAGGTGTATGAGCGGACTGATGTCAGGTCTAATGGAGATAAGTTCAGTCTTTCTGTTGAACTGTAAATATTTCAAAACTACTCAGGCTGGGTGAGCTGTTTTTTCCCTGTTTGGCAAGCACCACATATACAGGTGGGAAGTATTCATGGTGTTTCCTCTTCTAGGTGAAACCGAAGCATTTGTCCTGCATTGGAGTTTGTTGTTTCCAGCTGGCTGCCCGAGTAGTTGAAGAAGAATGCAATATTCCATCTGCTCATGAGATTATCCGCATCAGCCAATGTAAATGCACTGTGTCCGACCTGAAACGGATGGAAAAGATAATTTCAGAGAAGTTGCACTTTGAATTTAAAGCTACTACTGCCTTAACTTTCTTGCACTTGTACCATACAATTGTACTCTGTCATACCTCAGAAAGGTGAGTTGAGTTGCATGTTGATGCTGTTAGCAAAGGTCTTTTTTTCTTCAGCTGCATCTTAAAACGATTATGGGGTTGGCTAGAGAGGAGGCTGCTCTTTTTGTCTCACTTCCTGATGTGTTAATACTTGTTGACATGAATGCTGCTTCTCTTGGGTGTCTTACAGGAAAGAAGTATTGAATCTGGACAAATTGGAAGCACAACTGAAAGCTTGCAACTGTCGTCTAGTCTTCTCTAAAGCAAAAGTAAGTCGAAGTAGCTTTTTGTTGACTTCTGAGTACGCTTTGATTCGTGTATGCTGAGCAGTGTTTTTTGTCCTTCTAGCCATCTGTCCTGGCCTTGTGCCTTCTCACTCTTGAAGTTCAGACTTTGAAATCTGTTGAGCTGTTTGAGATACTTCTGCGTGTTCAAAAGCATTCAAAGGTAGGTGTTTTTGGTGGGTTATTTCTGCAGTTGCTGGGACAGCTAATGATGTGTGCAGCCTTACATGTAAGGGACACCTGCTGTCAGCAAGCAGTCTGCGCAGGTAGTGCTTGGCATCAGCTGAAACGAGCCATGAAACACACCTTTAAGCATGTCTGAAATTCCTACACTGCTCCATTGATAGAATGCCAAATGCAAATAACCACTCCCTAGTACAGAATGGGATGGAGTAGTCACTTCTCAGTGGCACATCTTGGCACCTACTCAACATGCAAAATGATTATAGCTTAAAAACTGGGTTAAATGTATAAAATGAGAAGAATTGCTGATCTAATACCTACAAGGTACATGTTTTAACAAGCAGCTGATGTAACTTGTACAGTTCCAGCTGCATGTTTTAAAGATTTCTGTCTGTTAGGATGACTAAACTGTCTGCAGGGCAAGTTATTCTTTTTGTCTAAATAGCTCTCATAAAATTTATAGCTTCTAGCTGCGTGTTGTAGCAAGCGATAGTCTAAAACAGACTTAGCACTGTTGTAGTCAACCTGAACTACCCCAGTTTCTTGAGGAGTGGGAGTGTTTTTTAAAGTATGACACCATCTTTAAAAGATGGTATTATCACAAGGGCAGCAGGACCCTCGTACACTGCCTTCTGTTACTCTCACTGTGATGTGTTCACACAAGTAAAGCCCTCAAAAATGCTCCGTCACATTTTTCCCTGTGGAAACATTAAAAATGTTAATAGTCACTGACAGGCAACTCCAACTCAGATGGTTGTTTCTAGGGGGTGTATAGGTGTTCACCTTCAAAAGCAGCAGAACTTTGACAGAGGTGTGACAGGAATATCATTTCTCTTGACTGATTGTTTCATTCAGTCACTTCTTTTAAGGTAAAGTGGAGGGAGGGGTTATCTTTTCTGCCTGCTAATATAATAACTCAGTTGTTTTTTCACTTTCCAGATAAGTGACAGTGACCTCCTTTACTGGAGGGAACTGGTCTCGAAATGCCTGGCAGATTATTCTTCTCCTGAGTGTTGCAAGCCAGATCATAAAAAGCTCGTTTGGATTGTTTCAAGACGGACAGCCCAGAATCTACAGAACAGTTACTACAGCGTTCCTGAGTTGCCAACGATACCAGAGGGTGGCTGTTTCAATGAAAGCGAAAGGTTGGTAAAACTGGCAGCTACCCTGGGGGAGGTCCTTATTTTCTGGAAATATTAATGATAACACTGAATAATGAGGCTTATTCAGTAACTTTTGAGAAAATGTTACCTTTGAAAAGAGTAGTGGACTTAAAAATAGATCTTCGCAGAAGAAAAACTGTGGAACTGTCATTGCGATGTTCAAGAAGCACAAGGCATGCTTTGGGGGGTGGGATGTGTTCCTTGTAGATAGTAAAGGAGGCTTACAGAGTCTTAAAAAATCATTTTCATCAGAAATGTGGAGCACTGGAGTCTTGATTGGTAGGACTTTTTTGGCATTAGGAAAAAGAAAGCTGTACCTTGTTATGACTTAAGCCCTAGTGCCGAGGAGTGTTTAGTCCTGAAATGTTAGCTAGGAGCAGAGCAGTTTGCATGAAAACCCAGGATTGAGGAACGCTTTACCTCTTTCATGGCGTTGTGCTATGTTTAAAATCTTTCCTACTCTTCCTTCCAGTGAAGACTCCTGTGAAGATATGAGCAGCGGAGAAGAAAGCCTTAGCAGTTCTCCTCCCAGTGATCTGGAAGGCACCTTCTTCTTTGAACTCAAAACTAAAACAAAATGGCAAACTCTTAACTCTCAGTCTTCGCATTAAGTCTTGATTGTAGTAGGTTAAGATTTTTTAATGCACCATAGTTTTGGCAATAATAAGAGGAGGTGGTGTTCTGTAAACCGTCTGTGTTTAAGGCAAGAGTTGCTGTGGTACAACAATGCTTTGAATGCCTGCCTTGTTTTTGCTTTTCTAACTCTTAAAGAGGAAAAAAACAAAACAACTCCCATTCAGGTCCCAGTTCAGCCAAAAAGTTGATGTTCAGTTTTGATGTCGACAGGGATAAGTGCAGTCCTGTACCTGGTGGCCCTGATACTTAGCAGCTAAACATAAGCAGCGGTGTTCAGCAGCACGGCAGGCTGCCAGCATACTGGGCTGCATGAACAGGCTGCGAGTTGAGGGAAGTAAGTTTTTCTTCCCTTTACTTGACGTTTGTTCTTGCCTGGAGCAGTGTCCAGTTTGGGCCCAGCTTGTTCAAGTCTGTCACACAGCTGCCAAGGTGGTCAGGGGGTCTGGGGTACAGGGCCTGTGAGGAAAGGCTGGGGGAAATGGGGTTACTCAGCTTGGCACACAGGGCTTTGAGGGGGAGTAGGGTCGAACAGCAGCCTTTCAGTATGTGAGAGAAGGTTGCTGGGATGATTATTTCATGGCCTTGACTGAAGTTCATGGAGTAAGAATGAGACATGTCCCACATAGGTTGAAATGGGAGGTTTTCAGTTAAAGTAATAGAAGACTTGGGGCTCCATGGGGACAGTCAAGCATGGGAATGGACTAAGAGGGGCTGCACAATCATTGTCCTATGAGGTTCTCAGGCTTCAGTGTGACAAAACCCTGAGCAGCTTCTCTGAACTCAGTATTGGTGCTGCTCTGGCAGGGGCTTGGCACGGAGTCCTCCTGTGAGAGCCCCTCTGCTCTGCAGAGATCAAATTGGCTGAGTGGTTCAAGTGGCATGATGCGCACACAGTACCATGCTGAAGTGATTTACTGTCAGATGGGCCTTCTTAATACTGAAACTGCTTTAACACTTCATGTGCTGGGCTCCTTTTCAGCAGAATCTTGTGTTTTTTCAAGCAGTTTTTATTTAAAGCTTAGTTTTTCATACACTTCAGGAATCCCTGTTTCAAATTAGGAGTATGCATGGTAAGAGATTTCTAGTCAATATGAGCTTTTACTAAAAGTGGTAGCGTAAAATGTGACAGGGCTTACTTTCATGTTTTTCTTTAATGCAGATGAGCTCACACTGAAACTCACGATGTATGCTTCGGTGTGTTTAAAATCTTAGTGTTAACATGTAAGTCCATATTGTTAGTCTAGGCTTATTGACACGGTCAATCTTGAAGTCTACATTCCTTTGAATATTTAACCCTTGTAGTTGATTTCAGTATATTCATGTTATTGATTGAGTCATAATCAGACTTGTTTGCATGCTTATGTAAAGCAGTTAGTGCAGGAAACGTTGATATTATGCAGTAATATCAGGTAAATGTGATGTTGATGAAGTAGTTAATGTAATGGTTTTTCCTGAACTTTGTAACGAAGCACATGAACTGAAGTCTGCTTGCACTCCTCTGTACTGAGAGTATGGCAGGGAGCAGGCGGCATTAACTCAGAGTAACGGTGAGAAGCGTGGTGGTGCCAAAGTAGGAATGAAGGAGCAAAGAAGCCAGAGGCCGTTTTGTAGGGGGAAGAGTTGTTTTAGAATATGAGCAGTGCTGTAAGTTCATAACTGTTACATGATTTCAGTTTTATAAAAATACAAAAAGTTTACAAAAAATGTAAATAAAAATGTAAATTAAAAATGTACAGAAAAAAAATTTAAAACAAAAAAATGAGCAGAAAATACTGTATTTTTTTACCTTGTAACTTTTGTAGGTATGTTGCATGTAGATATTAATTTATTGTGTACTCTGTATGATATGAGCACTGTACACTAGAAGACTTCTTACTGCGACTCAGCACCTGGAAGCTCACTTTGGAAATAGAGTACCTTGGTTGCAAGTAATGAACCTACTGCGTCCTGTTTGAGTTGAGAACAAAAATAAACCAATTGCTGTATTTGCTAACTGGTGTGAGTCACGGTTGGTTGTACTTGAAGCATTTGGCTTGCTTGCTGCTCTCTAGCTTGTGTGGTATCTCAGCTGCTCCTGGGTCCTCTGGAAGTTTTGGTAAGCTGTTGGCAAAAAAAGCCTGTGTGTGGCTTGGTGCTGGACGTGAATCTCTTCTCAGCTTTGCTGCTCTTGATTTTGAAAGCTGGTGAGAGGCATCCTCTGCTTATCACCCAGCTGCAGCTGCGCTCTGCTACGTGCTGGGATGAGTTTTGCTGATGGTGTTTGAGCATCTGTCAAAGGAGAGCTCCCGCTAGTGGTAAAGTTAGGGGTGGTCATGCACCAAGCGCCTTGGGTTTTGCTGTCTGCTTGCTGCTGTTTACAGTCTTCCGGGTGAAATCTGATCACTGGATGTGTCTGTCATTGCAATCAGATCTACAATAAGTCATTAAAAAAAAAAAAACACACTTGAATCAGTTCCCTCTTCCTGTCAACATGCCATCTTAGGAAATATTTCTGGTCTCTGTTTCAAAATAATGGACAAGGGGCCCCAAATGTCTAGCTGGCTTTTCGCTGTAGGACCTCAATGAGCTTTCATAGCATAGGAAGAAAGGCATTGAAAATTACTCAGGATGAACATGGAAAAGTGAGAGAAGATTCACTGACCAAGTCACAAAGGCAAGGGGGGACTGGGAGAATTACTGCCAACTGTAGGAGAGGATCAGGTGTGAGACCATTTAAGGAACCTGAAGGTGGACAAGTCCATGGGACCTGATGAAATGTATCTGAAAGTACTGAGGGAACTGGCACATAACACTGTTAAGCCACTTTGTGTCGTATCTGAGAAGTTCCTGAGATCCAGTGAAGTTTCTGGTGACTTGAAATGGGGAAATCTAACCCCCCTTTTGAAAAAGGAAAAAAAGCTAGATCTGGAGAACTACAGGCCAGTCAGTTTCATCTTTGTATGGGGCAAGATCAGAGAGCAGATTCTCTTTGATCTTCTACATTCTGGGATGGATGTCAAGATATCCCTCGTAGATGCTGGGATGGATGCCAGGATGGATTCCGTGATGTGGGGATAGATCCTGGGATATCCCTGATAGATCCTGAGACAGATCCCAGGAAATAATTCATTATTCCATGATAGATTCCATGGTTCTGTGACAGATTCTGTGACTCTGAGAGATTCTATTATTCCATAACAGTTTCTATGACAGATTCTACAATCCTATGACAGATTCTGTTATCCTATGACACATCCTATGATAGATTCCATGATTCTGTAATAGATGCTGAGAGATTCTGTGATAGATTCTATGATTTTATGACAGATTCTATGATCCTCTGATAGATACTACGATAGATTTACTGATAGATTCTGTGATAGATTCTCTGATAGGTTCTGTGATTTTGTGATAGATTCTGCGATAGAATTTCTGATTCTATGATAGATTCTGTGATCCTTTGATAGGTTCCGTGATGGATTCTATGACGGATTCTGTGATTGTATGAGATTGATAGATTTTTGATAGATTCTGTGATAATGTGATTCTATGATTAGTAATAGGATTCTGTGATTCTATATTGGGCTCTATGATGGATTCTAGTATTCTTTGATGCATTCTATGATAGGTTCTATGATTCTGTGGTCTATTCTATGATGGATTCTATGTTGGGCTCTATGATGGATTCTTGGATGAATTCTATGGTAGATTCTGTGACTCCATGATGGATTCTCTGATTCTATGATACATTGTGTGATAGGTAATGATAAATATGATTCTCTGATAGATTCTGTTATTTTATGATAGATTCTTTGGTTCTATGGTGGATTCTGTGATGGATTCTATGATTCTATGGTGGGCTCTAAGAATGGATTCTATGATTGATTCTATGATAGATTCTCTGGTAGGTTCTATTCTTCTATGATAGATTCTATGATTCTAGGATGGATTCTATGAATCTATGATAGATTTTGTAATAGATTTTTGATAGATCCAGTGATAATGTGATTCTATGATCATTAATATAATTCTGTGATAAATTCTGTGATTCCATGATAGATTCTATGATCCTGTGATAGATCCTGTGATAGATCCTGTGATAGATCCTGTGATAGATCCTGTGATAGATCCTGTGATAGATCCTGTGATAGATCCTGTGATAGATCCTGTGATAGATCCTGTGATAGATCCTGTGATAGATCCTGTGATAGATCCTGTGATAGATCCTGTGATAGATCCTGTGATAGATCCTGTGATAGATCCTGTGATAGATCCTGTGATAGATCCTGTGATAGATCCTGTGATAGATCCTGTGATTCTGCAGTAGATTCTGTGATTCTCAATGGCTCCTGGTGGCAAGCTGTTCCCAGTCCGAGAAGTACTAAAAGAGGGAGCCAGGACCTATGCATGGAGAAAACAGCTGCTCTTTCTGCCAGGCAGCATGTCTTCCTGCTCTTGGCACTGCTGCTGTGGAGGGAAAGGGAAACCCTGCCCACTGAGCGCTGGGGCTGGACTCCCTCTGGGCAGGGTTTGGGAAAGAATAGGGTGCTGTGAGGCTGGCAGTGAGCACTGCTGCTCGTTGGCAGTGTGTGGGAAGCACAGGGCTAGTGCTACTGTTAAAATAATCCACTGAGAATAATAACAGGGGTAATTTTCAGGTTCTTTATGGCCTTCATAGCTACTTCTTTAAACACAGGAATACACTGAGGCTTCTCACTTCCCACATATGACGGATCAGCTATTTCTAAAAGAGCTCCATGAGACTCCCTCCTGTGTCTCATAACTCAAGTGCACCACTACGAGCCAGTTGTATCACGGAACTGCTCATCTTGGCAGCACCCAGTGTAATGTTTTAAGCTTCCTGGCTGTCAGCTGCGACCGCTTTGAACTTTAAAGCTGCTGCAGCAAAGCCGTTCAGCTTCTACTTCATGGGTGCCCACTCGGGTCACTTCAGTCCAGCACCCACCCTGCTCAGGAGCTGGCAGGTGATGCGTGGCTGTGTAGGTGAGCTGTTGTGAGTGCAGGAAGCCACGGGCGGTGTCCTCGGGTTAGCTAACAGCTTGTGAGATTGCTCTGGGTAATGAAGCTTCAGGTGCACCATTCAGCCACTTTCAAGTCGGTCCCAGCATGAAAAGAAACTTGCAGGAACACTGTCAGGCTCACTCCTGTGGTTTGGTAATTTGGGCGTATCTTTGATTTCTGCCGGGTCAGGTAGATGTGTATCCCTCAGAGGAGGTTTGCCTGGCTTTGTTCAAAGAATGGGGCTTTTGGGGGTTGGCTTATTTTTAATAGCAGAGCCCTGCGTGCTTTTTAAATGCTGTTTTGGGCTTTCTTGCACCAGGTAAGCTTTGAATGCTTGCGGTCTCAAGGCAAGTGCGTGCTCTGCCCTGTCACTAAGACAGGTTTGAGTGGGGGCAAAGGGGGGCTGAAAGGGAACGTTTCTGTGGGAAAGGGATCCCCCTGGGACAGCAGCTGGCTGTACAGCTTCTGTATGAGCTCTGGGTTGTTGCTGTTCTCAGCTCCCTTAAAGCTCAGTTTGTGTTGGACTGAGAAGTCACAAGAGAATGTAAGATTAAGAGATGGAGTCCCTGTATGGCGGAGACCAGCAGTCTGTGGCTCAGTAGTGTACGTGCTCAGAGAGCAAGCTCTGCTTTGCTCCAGCAGAGCAAGTAGGGAAATCCAGGAGGAGTCAGTGGGGCAGGTAAGAGGGCAAGACATCAGCTAAGGACAGCTGGGAGAAACTGGGATTTATCAGCATGAAATAATGGAGCATTAGAGTAGAAGGTGCTAGACAGCCTTGATTCTTGTCCATCTCCTGTTTCACATGGGCAGATAATCAGTATTTATTTTACAACACGTGTTGCAACTGCGTTGTGTCACATAGCCTCGTTTTATGGCTTACGCCTGCAACAGTGGGATGTCGTGCATGTACCACGGGGAGAAAGTTGCCATAACAACTGAATGAAATCAATTAGAGTAATAAGCAATTAAAATCTCATCCTTGGTGTTGCATAAACATAACATTTTGCTCATGAATTATTAGTAGTCTTGCCTCTAGACCTGTATGTTCTGTTCCTGATTTGCGATCTCAACAATTTTTGAATTAATGAAGCATTTCATTTCTTCTTCAAAGAGAGCTGGTGGGTTTTTTTGGCTGCAGCAAGTATGTCTTCATCAGAGAGATGTAAACACTATTAAAATATCTAAATGAAGGAAGCGCTTGTGATGGGATTTCCAGAGCACTCCGTGCTGGCTCCGTTCCCACCCAGTGAAGTCGGTGGGAGAAGAACTACCCTATGGGGAGAAGTCTTGTCCTGGACCTAGAAAGGCAAACTCATCTCCTCGTTCTCTCACGCTTCCTCCTTGACCTTCTGTGCATTGCTGATCTCTCTTCCTTCCCTTATCCCCCCTCAGTAGCACAAAGATAGGAACAGCTCGTCGCTGTGTCTCTTGTCAAGGATAAATAAGCTGAAAAGAGAACTACAAAGCTGTTGCGGGAAAGCTGCATGCATGGGGGCTCTTGAGAAAGCAGCTCGTGGACTTGGTGGGAGTGGAGCTAGGCCACCGGTCTCTTCCCAGTGGGGGATTTAGGTAAAGCTCCTACATCAAAATACATCAAAACGTACCAGGTCAGGGGGTCACACAGCTGTAACCCTGCCTGTGCTTTGCCTGGCAGGACCAGCGTCAAGGCTGATTGCCAGCCTCCCTGGTTGTCCCTGCAGGAGGAGGCGTTCAGCATTTTGTGAGGACAGATGCCCCGTGGCTGCAGGACAGGTCCTGTGCTGTGCCTTCACAAGTCCTGGTTTGGTTCAGCAGCCTTGTGTGTGCACCTAGAGCTGTGCCCACCCTGCACTCATGTGGATTTGTGGACCAAACTAAGAGAGTTGCTGTTCAAGTTATGCAACAGCCGAAATGCAACATCTGTTTACTTTGCGAGGGCCTGTTTGCTTGCTCTCTGGGGATTTCATGTGGCTGGGGGTAGAGTTTTGCAAAGGTTAGAGTTGAATTTATAATCCCAAGTCTCCAAGGAACTTTGGAAAACATTACTGTGGTCTGAAGGTTAGTTTCCTTGTGTTCCTTGACTGAGCCAGGGATCTAGGAACTGTTTTCCATCCAGAGCTTGAACATTAACTGCTAGGGAGCAGAAGGACTTGAGGTGATCCCTGTTCCGAGCTTCCTGTCCTGCCGAGGTTACAGAAGTAGAGGCCACAGCCTCTTTGTGCTGCGGGTGATCAGAAGCGAGGTGCAGTTTGCATGCCAACTCCTTGCCCAAGACATTGGCACATTTTGTCAGACACACAGGAGGGGAAATCTGTTCTGAGTCCAAGAAAAAGGAGTGGTGTAGTGGCTGTATCTGGAGAGAAGGAATGCTACAAGTCTACTCTAGGCTCCTGCAGCTGCTGCGTGCTGTCCCTGACTTTAGCCATGGTGTCAGAAGCCATTTGGGCGTACCACTCGAGGCAAACCCCTTCTTGAATTGCCACTTCCCAAACTGAGCTGTGCTTTCTTGCTAGTGTCACTGGCTGGTGCATCCAGAGGTCATCTGCCTCACCTCTTTCGCTTTTCTGGGCTCGTATTGCTCCATTAAGTGCAACCCTGCTGTCTTTTGCCCTTCTGGCCAGCCAAGCGGAGCCACGTGCTCTCAGTGCTCTGATGGCATGACGAGGCAGCAGCTTACCTCAGCTCAGCTGTGAAATCCCACGTGGCTCACCAGCAGGAGCCTGCTGCCCTGTCAGGATGTGTGCTTTGGGTGATGGTGCCCAGTGATGGTGCCAAGTTGCTCAGATCTCTGTGCATGTATGCTCTCGGGCTGTTGGTGCCTCTTAATTTCTGGTTTTCGTTTTTCAGGGGAAAGAAGTGTGCACCTCTTCCAGCCCAGCAGAGAAGAACAAACGTATCGAACTTTTGTTCCTAGGTAGGAGTGCTCAACAGCTCTTCACTGTGTATTTTAACACTTGGATGGGAGATGCCTTTCCCCAGGATGCGTTACATGGGGGATGCTCTCAGAGCAATCTGTGCTGTGAACACTTGGAGTGAGACTGCTGGGGCTCTGGGTCCTGAGCTTGTCTTACCCAGACGTATAACAGAGCGTGTCTCATCGATTTGCACAGAAAGATGGTTAGAAATAAATACGACTTCCTCTTATTTTCCTTCTTCCAGTGATGAGCACACACTGAGGCTGTCTGTCTGGCAGTGAGGCAGTGCAGACAATGGGTTGAACACCGCTGTGTTCATCCTCAAGACAATTTCTTTCTTCTGGCAGCCTATGGGGTTCTTGCAGTTTCCTGGGGGCTGTTCTTAGTGGCAGGGGAGTTTGATTCATCCTTCTGCTCTGCTGCTCTGTATCTCTGCTTTCAGAAAAAGGCAGAGGGATGGAGAAAACAAGAAAGGACCAACATTGAGCACAGTACTTAGAACAGATTTGCTTGTATACCAGCAGTGTACAGTAACTGCTTGCAGGTAAATTTCCAAGGCCGTGGGTGTTTGGAGAAGGTGTGCTTACTTGTGCCTGTAGCAAATCCGATTACCATTTGTGTCTAGCAGTAGTAAAGGTCTCACCTGGCATCTTCACGTACTCCTAAAACACAAAAGAGCACTATAATTAAGGGCTGATTTGCTGGCTCTAAGGATCTCAGGTTTCTTATCCTTTTGTCTATTAGCTGGTTTAATAAACAAGAACTCCTGTGGTGGTAGCTTAGCACTCTTCTCAGATCTCCGGGATGAATACAGATCAATTCCTTCTGGGGAAATAACAGCAGCTTTAATTTCCAGTGGTGTCTGATCTCTGTGACAGTGCCTCTGCTTTCTCCTGGCAGCGCTGCTCGACTCCTGAGCACCTACTAATCCTGCAGCTTCTTTTCTTCTGGACTGATTTAGCACCACAGCTTTTAGCCCACAACTCCTGGCTCTGTGCCATCATGTGCTCCTCAGCATTGGCCTCTTCCACTGTTCAGCTCTTCCAGCAAGGTTGTCCTGGAGGCAAAATCTCCATCTGGATCGACGCTACAGTCGCTGGCCCAGCAGCTCCAGCAAGGTTTCAGCCACCAGAGGCACCAGGAGCTGTGGCCAGTGCTGTTCTTTGTCCCCAGCTCCCTTTGTTCCCCAGGGACTAGTTCAGCATTCCCAGGACATCAGGGCCTGAGGGATTAAAGTGGAAACACTTTAAGGGCTGCTGCCTTTACGGGGCCAGGCCTGCTGCCCAGCTCAGCCAGCGTTTAGGGTAGTGCTCTGTCCTCAGGGTGCAGCCAGCAGCCTTCCCCCGGCAGGGGATTTGGCCCGGGATGTTTCACAACCTGCTTTGCCCTTGCCAGGCCAGAGTTCCAAGGCAGAAGACGTTGGATCTTAGATGTGCAGTGAAAGAAAAAGCGGGCAAGTAACCTGTCAGCTGGTGAGGGAATGAATGCTGCTGTGGAGCCCTGTTCCTTCTGAGTTCCCTGGTCACACAGGCCCCTGGCAGCTGCATATGCAGCCCACCCATGTGCAGAAATGTTTGGGAATTGGGTGCAATTAAGCAGGAAGTGGGACCCACCATTCCCATGCAGAGTATTGCTGCTTAAAGTCCGCTTTTGGAAAACAGTTCTTCAGGATATCATCAGTTTCTCCAAAAAGAGAGGCTGTTTCCCCAAGACGGTGGCTGCAGATGGCTCAGCCTTGTCCCATTAGTTCCTTTAGGGGATGCTTGGCTGCAGAGGCTGCTGGACATGTGCAAGTTACAGCGGATACCCTGCTATTAGAGGCAATCAAGGCATAGCTGGGCCTGAGGGAACAGCTCAGCACCATGCTGGGAGCACTGGGAGAAGCAGGAGCCACCAGTGTGAATATGACAAGAATGAGAGCAATGTGGAAAGCCTTTCTTTCAGTCTGAGCTTTCAGTCCTCAGAGGGTTAAATCTACACTGGCTCTGGCCGTAAATCATTTTCTGCTTTGCTGAGGTTCAAGCTTTTATGTTATTGCCTCCTTTAGATCTTTTCAGTCCAATCTTTGAGACTCTGTAGTGTGTGGAGCGTTTAGGTCTGTGCTGGCTGTGGCTTGATGTTGCTGCTCTGTGATCAGTTTGTGTCTTTTGGGAGTATTTTTTTCAGCTGTTAGCAGGAAATAATGCATTGTTTTGTTTACCAATAAGCAGTAGTAGATGACAGTGCTCTGTAACTGCTACTTACCCCTCAAGTAACGCCATGCGTGTCTCACAAAAGGCAAATAAAGTGCTTTGTGAAATGCCTTACTTCTTGGAGGTGTTAGGTTGTCAGCTCTGGAGATCAAAGTCCTCTGTCAAGTAGCTAACAGCAGCACACGTTTCTCTGTGCTTCCCCTGCTCCAGGCTTCAAACCCGACCTCAGGAGGCGGATTTTGAGAAACACGCTTATGCCATGGAAACTTACCCAGCTGAGTAAGGCCACTGGCCCAGCTGGGTGGAAAACCCCTCGCATCTGCACACAGATTTCGCCTCGCCAACTGGTTGGGGATGAGAGAAGCTGCACGTCCCCAGGCTGCTGCTGCCAGCACTGCGTGCGTCAGGCTCGGTCTGGTGGTGTCATCGGGGCTGCAAAGTAGCTCCAGGACTGGGCTAATCCTTGCGTGGATCCACTGCTTCTGGAGAAGAGAGGAGGTAAGTAGTGAGAGGGAATTGTTCCTGCGATGGTTTGTGTAGCAGTCACAGTCCTTGAAGCCTGGAGCACAGCCAGTACTGCCCCTGCGTGCTGGCTGCTGACCTACCTGGGATCCTGTGACACCTCCCTCGGGCTGGCACATCACCTGTCTCCTCCAGCACTAATGGGCAGGGTCGAAATCACTTTCAGGGAGCTTGCTGTTGAAGAGAGATCTCCAGAGGAGATTTACAGAGCCCATTTGGATGCGAAACAGGAACAGCATTTTTCCACCGATGCAATGCACAGAGTGTGATTTTCCCAGCAGCAGAACACCTCCAGCTGCCAATACTTTCCGAAGGAGTTGTGGAGATTCATGAGCTCCACAACTGATGTTGTGTACACCCTAGGGCTAGGCCGGAGGGACCTGAGCTTTGCAAATGCTTACGTGAGTAAGGTCTTATCTTAGTAACAGGTTCTTGAAAACAAGCAAGCAAGCAAAACTGTCCCGTGTTACTGTGGGCTGGATTAAAACAAAGGCAGAATGCTCCTGAACTTCAGGAAGTCTGAAATTCAAATCTGCACTGCGAGACCAGGCCAGTCTTTTCATTTTAATTTCAGAAGAGGAAATACCTGGCAGTAGGTTGAGCCAGGAGTGATTGGCCAGACCTAGCGTTTAAAAGTTTTAAGCAGGTCAATCTAAGTGAAGATCACACAGAGCATAATGGAGAACAGCCATTCTGCAGTTTTATCTGTAGTCACAAGCACTTCTTAGAGCTGCATAGTGATGCTGACTCTTTTGTGTGCAGGTAGGGAAGCATAATCTCCGAAGCAGGGTTGGGGGGCTTAGGAGAAATCATTTACCTTGACATCAGGGCCAAAGAAAGAACATCAAGCAGGGGGCATTAGGCACAGTCATTAATAAATTCAGCATATGCTATTCTGAGTGACATAGGAAGAAATCAGAGAATGATGCAAGAGGTGATTCTTCTCCCCTCCGGCACACCGCCAAGCCCGTCCTTGCGACACAGCCCTCCACACCACGAAGTGGTGACAGGCAGCATCCATTACACCAGCATCTGGTTTCCAAAAACCCTGACCTTGCAAAACATGAAGTCGCTCAGGCTGCACAAGCCCACTTACTACCTGCCTGGAACAGGCGTGAGCCCGGCTGCCAGCTCTTTGCTTGGTGTCTGTCCTGTGAGCTTTTTTTTGTGAAGGCCAGTGGGCTGTGTTGCAACACACTGCCTGTGTCCTAATAGCACAGTGATGGCAAGTGGTTTTTCACTTTCCTTTTACCTCTGCTGTAATTTTTTTTCCAATTTAGATACAAGCCTCATGGAGGAACTGGTATTGTCTTTCTCCAGCTTGTTTCCCTTTGTCCAGAAATTGCTTACAGTCTTTCTGTGAAGTGGATGCTGACCACTGGGAAAGATCCAGTGCCATTGTAGCTGGGTATCCTTCTTTAAAGCACACTTGATAACTCAGATTTTGTAAAGCAGAGTCGGCTCCTTATTCAGAAGGTGCTACGGATCTTGGAGGCCTTTCATTTCTGCACTGCTTCCAAGTTCGGACCCACAACCCACCCAAACCTCCCTCAGGCTTTTGTTGACCATTTGCCTCTTTCACCTGTCCCTGCCCCTTGCTAGTTGTGTTGATAAAATCAAAAGATAAAATCCAAATCCTGTCCTTACAGGCACAGACAAACCTGCGACTCGAAATGTCACAGCTGTCACCAGCCTATGAAATAGCCTGGGGGAGGAGGAAGGGGCAAAAAGTCTTCAAGGCAAGGTTTGTTTAAATTCAGGAGAGGGAGGTGTGGTTTACTATATAAAAAGGGTCCTTTGGCTGTCTGTCACTTTTAAATGGTGGGGGCTAATCTTGTTGCAAGGCTGGGTGGAAATGCAGAGGCAAGACAAAGATTAGAGAAAGTTTTTCTTCATTTTCTTTTTCTTTTCTGCTATCTGCAGTTGATGGGAAATGGCAGGGAAATGCTTTCATATGGAGAAGTCTGTTGAGAAGAAATTGTGGGAAGATAATAGATGTTGAGGGAAATGATTTCTTAGCTGACTTCACACTGACTCTCTGGGGAGCGGAGGGCTTGATGGAAATCAGAGTCTTCTCCTTGCGTTCAGCTTCATTAGCATCAACAGAAATGAAACTTCCTCAGATGAAAATAACCTGCACATAGGGAGAGCCGGGAGGGAAAAGAACGTACCTGACAGATAAATCATCCAGGACAGAGGTGTTTAAATTGCAGCCTGCAGGGCACTTGCAGCTCAACAAGCCTCTGCTTGCATCCCATAAGGGGATTTTTTAAACAAAGGCATTGCATTTCTGTGGGGTATCGCACTGCGGGTGAGTTTTATGTGATCCAAGCCTGGGTGTCTGTGAACGTGACTGCCCCGACATAGGGCTTTCCTAGCAAGGACTTCCTAAAGTTTTCTTTAGGCATGAGTGTTACCTGTACTAAGAGGAAACAAAGCCTTCGGAGGCTTGGAAGGAAAATAATCTCATGAAAGTCATATGCTGTATCCTGTGGTTTCATTAGCTTTCTGAGGGAGTTAGGCTTCAACACCAAAAAAAAAAATAAAAATAAAAAGGAAATATTAAAGGCAGTTTGCTTTTCTTTTTGTACTAGGTGTCAGTCCTAATCACTTACCTGAACTCTCTTTCCCACTGCTTTATTGTAGGGCTTTTCTGCATAGCCTGCCACAAAGCAGCAGAGATAGTGAGAAACGACCTCTTTTGCAGCCTGCAGCCTCTTAATCACTGGCAGGGAAAAGCAAGCTCAAGGCTGCGTATCTGCTGAAATATTACCGAGTAGGGGAAATCTGTCTGCAGAGCCCCGTCAGCACTAAAGGCCGTGTAAAATGGGTCACTGGCAATGTGTAAGCAAAGTACATGTAAAAGGAGAGAGGAGAACCTGCCATTTATGTTGTTTCAATTCCTTGAGCACACATTTAGTGTTAAACTACTTTCTCACTTGAGGGATTGGCACATGCTAAAAAGAAGGGAGAGAACAGCAGAGCACAAAGGGACACTGCATGCTTCTGAAAGAAACAGTGATCTGCTATTACATTTGGGAATTTGGAGAAACGTGTTCTCACTTCACTACCACTTTACGGAAGCAATTTTCTACACGATGAAGAAAACTCATCATGCACGTGTAGAGTTCCCCTAGCATCCTGTCCCTTGTCTGCAAAGGTAATGCCCGGGATGACCTTGCCCCTGGCTGGGAAGGTACAGCAGCACTCTGCTGTCCCAGCATTTGGGACGATGCGGTGGGTTCTACGGTAAAGAAAAAACGTGCTCTCCTCACAGGTCTGCCACTTCTGCAAACTCACAGAACTTGTAAAACTTAGGCTTGGAAATGACTGCGGAGAAGGGATGACAAGATTTGGAGGGAAGTAGTCAGGGGGTAAATGTCCTAAACTTGCTTCTGTCTTCTTCTGATTAGTTTGGCTCAGCCTTCCCCCTTGGTGCCAATCACCAGGCAGCTGAGAGAGGCACCAAAGCCTGCACGTGCTCACCTCACCTGCCTTGACTCCTAGGTGGAAGTGCCTCACCAGTGCCCGGGCAGCCTACCAGATCCTACCTGACCCAGGTGTAGCGAGTCCCTGCTGATTGCAAGAAAGCTGCGGCCATGTTTCTTAGCAGAGAGGCTTCCAGGAGCAGAGCTGCAAAGCACAGCTGAGTTGCAGAGGAAGCAGGCCTCTTGCTTTTACAGCTCCTGACAGGCATTAGACTTCAATATGTGAGTACATGCAGTTTTTCCCATTGTTTCACAAGTAGTTTTTGCTGGTTGTTGCTGTTTAACTTGACTAGGAACTTCTTTATTGACATGCCTTAGCTCTGTCTTCTTTCAGATGCAATTAGAAGTGTCTCTTTGCATGGTAGGGGGCTTTTCTTTCAGGTAGGTGTTCTGAGGTATGGGGTGTGAGGTGGTGCACGCTGTCCTTGGAAGAACACGGACTTGTTGGTGTCAGTACAACTCAGTTCAGAAGCAGTTGAACTGAAATTCACCATCTGTGAAAAAGTGTTGTGATGATACAGTAGCTCTCAAAATGTTTGAAAAGGCACTTCAGGGAAAAGCAGCAAAGGGTCTGTTTTCTCTAACTAAGTCAACACGAGAAGCACACGCTGGGGAGAGCAACTTGTACTGGTTTTGAACCCACAGCAATAATCTTTGGGGTTGCTTTTGGCTTGTTTTTTCTGGGCACAGATGTGCTGTAATGTATTTTGTATGTCAAACAAGGCTTGGCTTAGAGATGAAAGCAGAGGAGAAAGAAGGGAAGGGATGAAGGAAGGAGGGGAGCCAGTATGCCTCAGGAAATGAATGGCCAGACAGTGGAGAGCCTCACGTTGATGGTGTGGTCTTTGGGCCTCTCCACATCTGTGCCCCAAAGACTTGCTGAATTTCTGGTTCCAAGGTCCCTACGAATTGCAGGAGTCTCTTCATGTTTTAGAAGATTTGTAGAGGAAATATGACCACTTCAAGGGCTTGAAACTGCATCCTATTAAATTAACAACTCGTCAGCTTGATGTGCTCCTTTGGTAACTCCTAAACTTTCGACAGTTGGGCAGTTTTTTCCCAATTCCCTCCTCTGTAAGCTGTCAAGTTAGCCTGCCTGCAAATGAGCTGCCTGGCACAGAACACAGTAGCCCAGATACCAGCACACTGACGCACCACTGCTACTGGCTTGTAGCAGATGCACCCTTTGCAAACAGCCCCTGGGAGCAGAGAATCTGCTGAGAACACTTCATGAGAATTGTGTTGCGCCCTCACGTTCGCTGTGGAGAGAAGGAATGACCCTAAAAGTGTCCGTGGCTTTCCATCTGAAACTTTGCCATAGTGTCTTTGAACCAACCTGTCTTGGTGAACGAGATGCATACAGAATGGGGGTTTGGGGTTGGGACAGTGGATGTTCTTACTTCCACTGTAAGTACTCATAACTTGAAGTAAATTCACAAACACGTAAGACAGCTGGTGGCTACATACCCTCTCAGTGAGAAGCGTGATGCGCACAAAGCTGCTGATGGGTCCCAGGCTCCTTCCAGAGTGAAAAAGGGAAGGATGTTTGGCTCTTCTTTGTGACTAATTCTAGAATAAACCACAGCTTCCTCCGTGTGTTTCAAAACATAAATGAACTGCGAAGGTCCCGTTTCCTTTAGGGTGCAGCGACGTAACTAGCCTTTCGGAAAAAGCTACCACATCTCAGAAGTAAAAACGGTGAGGAGCAGGGATTTCGTTGACAGCAAACTCACTCAGGCTCATGTAAAGACCTGTTGCTTCCATAAGCTGCTGCAAGGTGCTGCAGAGGAGGGGGAAATGCCGAGTGTGTTTGCAATGCAAGGTGGGGAGGAAGTTTTGACACCGTAGTGGTAGGTTTGGGGTATGCAATGGCACACGACTGGCATTTCAGCAGAGCTCTGAAGGGACTGATTTGTCAGGTACCCAGTTACAGAGGTGCAGGACGCTCGCTGCATGTCCCGTGACCAATGTCCATCATTCAGGAGAGAATAATGAGCTTTAATTGTTCCGTCTTTCAGATCTTGTGTGTTGGAAGACGTCAGGAGGCCCTTTGCCAGGGTTGGTAGCAACCCTGAAGTACAATTGCTTATTCTGGTTCCAGGTAACACAGGGCAGCTACCACTGAAGAGGAGGATTTTTCCGTAGGTGTGGTGGAAACGTGGGCTCCCTGCCTGCAGGTTAGTCCGAGGTTAGGCAGGATGGTGACTAACCTAGGAGAGGCTGGGGGAGCAGGGTGTGAGTGTGCTGCTATTTCTGTGAACACCCTCGAACCATTCAGAAAATACCTCCGGGTCTCGGAAAGTGAGGCAATACCACCAGGAAATATCAGCTGAGTAGGAAAAACAGCTGTGACCTTGTCGATGAGAAACTGGTGACAGCCTCAGTCTCTGTCTGTCTGACAGCTTGGGAGCGGGGCCCAGGTGTGTGATCGGGCTTTATGCACTGTCTCGGACTCACTTCTTGCCTCCCAAACACGTATGCTGGCAAAGCCTGTCCTCCTGCTCAGGAGAGCAGTCTGTCCTCGGGCCAGGCTGGTGTTGGACCTGTCCTGGTGAACCCTGGCCTTTTGTTGGGACAAAATATGTTCCCAGCGTGTCGGTGGCTGAGAGACAGTCGTGCTGCCTGGCTGGCTTTGACTTGGGAGGCACTTCCCAGGGATGCCTTCCTCGGAGTGCCAAGGAGAAGTGCTTTCGGATGCAGTCCTGGGGCTGAGGCAGGAAGAAGTCCTTGGCATGGCATTTAGCACCGTGACCTTTAAACTCTTCCCGTGGCTTATTCAGCTCGGGCACAGAAGGCACTCTGGGCGAGGCAAGGCTCGGTGTAAATCTGTTATGAATCACACCTGTGGTGCTGTCTGCTGCATTACGTGGCCTGCTGGTCCCACACGCCGGGCTGGGGGCAGGCACGCGTCATCGGCCTTAGCGTGACACATGGAACAGTTGGGAGAGTCCGCTGCACTTGTGTGCAAGTGCTCAGTGAGCGCTGGAGCAGATAAGGCTTCCTGTGCGATAGGTTAAGCATTAAACATTGTTTAGCTATTAGTTTTTTATGTTTTGTTTTCCCAAGGTGCTAAAAATCCTAGCTTCTGAAGGCATTTGGCATAGAAATGCGTTTTACCCGCCCTCCCTGTAAGGCTGCATCACTCTCCAGTGCCTTTGCTTTCCTCTTGTCGCTGGCTGGAGGATCTCCCTGGAGCAGGGAGAGCCAGGACCAGGTGATGCTCAGCCATAAGCCTGGTGGTTACAGCAACCGGCAGCTGGGACTGAGCATCACGCTGCCCAGCTGATGGTTTGCACAAAGCCTGGGGAAAATGCTGCCCCAGCTCCTCATTGCCCTCCCGTGGCTGGCCAGAGAGAAGTGGTTACGTGCTCCTGTATCACAGCTCGTCTTCCTGCTGAAGTGTTTGTTTGGTTTACTCAGTAAGCCTCCACCTGCATCACTTACTCAGAAGTCCTGACTGTTGCAAAACAAACACTGTGCAAAACTATTAGCTCATGATGTGTCACTACCTGCTTTTTTTGTACTTTACAGGGGTAAATTGGGGGCTGGAGTAACTTGGTGGCTTCATCTCATGACATTTACAGGCCTAGCTGGATGTCAGGGTAATAGCACTGCTCCTCTGCCTCCTCTATCTCATCTCCAAAGTGTTACACTGCAGGCTTCTGGCTGTGTTCCTGTTCAGTAAATCACACAAAGCGTGTCTATTGGATGCAAAGCTTCCTTCCAAGCAAAAACCCAGGCAAAATTAGTAACAAACTTCATTTTGAGCTCCTGAAAACTTCAGTCCTGCTCCTAATCCTAAAGAGGAGCTTTAGGAATCATGAAAGCAGAGATCCCCAGCGTGTGCTCACCAGGCAGGTAAGCACAAATGCACGCTCAAAGGATCCAAGCAGGCAGTCTGGTGCTCCAGCTGCTCCCAGGGGAAGCCTCAGACATGGGATTTCTCTACTTCTCTGTGCTACACACTGGCTTCCAGTGACACTAACAGGTTCCAGATGTTCCCAGGTGTGCAGCTAAACAGTAACACTCCTGTCTCAGCTTAAGCCTAGCCTACAGACTTTCCAGTGAGGAACACAGCCATTGTATACATATTGAACAGTCATTACACGTGGACTAGCTTTTTTGTGCTTCTAGCAGAATTCCTAATAAATCTAGCTGGACTGGGAAAATAAATAAATACAAAAAAAAAAAAAAAAGCCTGGCAGCATACAACATGTGCAGCTTGTCAGACTAACAAAGGGGGTTCTGCACAGAGGTGCCTTTCATAAGGACAGGCATCCCCGTGGTCATCCACAAGCCTGCTGCAGCTTGATTTGTAGATAACAATGTGTCTGGAGGATGGTGCAAGCTTTTGAAGAGCAGTGCAAGAGCTGCTCTCCTGCCTGCTGCCCTTCCAGCCCTGTGTTTCCAGTCGCAGAGCACTTTGCGCAGCAACATGCAACTTGAGTTTCCTCACCCAGCTTGCTGTCGTTCTCAGTAACTGAGGGACAGCCCTAAATGAGGTGGTGGCTGCAGGTTATTTTCCTCTCCTGCTTCATTACCCTGCAGCCAGCCCCGCAGCAGTGCGGGGGATAGAGGGCTTTGCTGCCTACATCTCCTTCTCCTGGTCTTTCAGGGTGGTTGCTGCTCCGCGTAGCAGTCTTCCAGCAGATGGTCCCTTTACATTGCCGCAGGGGCTGTAGGGTCTAACAGGCATTTCTAGATTTCCAGGATGCCTCTCTGCCTCTCCCCACCCGAAAACCTCCCCTGAACAGTGTTTTGCTGCAGAGCATCAAGACGAGCCAGTTCCACAGGTTGCCACTGCTCTTGCCTGGGAACAGAGCAAAGATCTCTGACCTGTGTGCTCTGCAAAAGGAGGGCTGCTGCTTCCTAGCTCCCTTTTCCTTCCCCAGGCCTGTTTCCTCTGTTCATTCCTGCCCTGGCAGCCGGTTTCCTTGTCCTTCTCAGCAGCCTCCCATCCCCGTGCACCCTGGATGTGGTGCAGACCCCACCTGCACTGAGGTCTGACAGCACCAGGTGATGCCGTGGCGTTGGCCACCTCCAGCCTGCTTGCATCGTGACAGAAAGGAGGAACTGGGAAAAACCTTAAAGCTGGTGGGTCAGGAATACTTCTGGCAGTCCCCTTTCTTAAGGGGGCAGTGAAAATACTCCATGAAGTCCAACCTAACACCTAAAATAATGTTAAATCTTTTTACATACACTCAGTCTGCGTTGGCTGTAATCTGCTCATCATCCAGGTACCTCCGTACATCACAGACGGTATGAAAGCCTCACTTTCTATTCCTTTATTTTTTATTTTTCTTTCTGGCAGCTACACTGCGAGTGTCTGCTGCTCCCTAGCGGCACCGAGCCCCCAGCCTCGCAGGGACCTTGCTTTCCAGCAGCTTTGCACATAACGCTGGACACACGGGCATGGGGCAAGTATTGGGGTGTGCTTCTCTGTTTATCCCCTCTCCTGGCATCCACCACGGGCCCCTGCCCTCCATGAGTTACTGGGCTGTGCATCTCACTCCATGCAGCCGTTCTTAGGGGCTTTCCTCAAAAAAAGCTTAAATGCCTTCATATAAGAAGGACAAAACTTTCTGGCCATCAACACATGCGTTTCACAAACTGCTCGGCTGCAGTAGGTGTGCCTGAAGACTGGTGCCATGGGCTGAAATGGTGACCGTGGCTCTGACATGTAGGGTTTGGGGTTTTTTGAAAGGCAGCATCAATCCAGTGGGGTCACTGCAAAGTGAGAACCCAGCTGGTCCTTTTTTTGTTGTTGTTGTTGGCTTGTTTAACAGAGCTCACTTCTGCCCTTGCAAGTCTCAATCCTGTATCTACACGATGTGGGCACTGAAGCTGCCTGCGTTCCCCTGGGAGAAGGAAAGTCCCTTGTTTTATGTTGAAGTCTTGTGTTATGTGGCCACCTTGTTTCATGTGGGAGAAATACCTTTCTACACGCCTCCCTTGTACACTGCTTCAACCTCCCACACAGCCAAAACTGCTGCTGTGTGAAATACCCACATCTGCGTGCCACAGAGGCTGTTAATACCCAGTCAAATGTCCTCAGAAAGGACTGTGGAAAAGAAAATGTCCTGTCCTGGAAAGGAAAACCCTTTTCTAGCTTTAAAATCCTTCTGCCCTGGTTCACCCTTTCCAGTTTCTGTAGTGTGGACACTTCTCTGCTGTGTTCAGACTTTTTTTGGGGGACAAAAACTAGTTATCCAGTGAGCACAGGAAAGAATTACATTATCCGCTAGCCTGTGTTTCAAATGTCAAACTTTGGCTTACTGAGATTCAGTCCCTTCGTGTCCTCGCGTGGCCCCCATAGCCCCTGCACGCAGCGGATGTATACGTCAAGGAGAAAGGTCGCAGTGCTGAGATGTTATTTACAGGGCAAAGCAACTGAGAAATGGCAAAAGAGAAGTCAGCTTCAGAGATGAAAGTGGAATACAGCCAGCGACTCGTTAGAAAAGTCAGTAAGGACAACCAGGCAGCCCGCAGAGAGAGGAGATGAAATGTGAGTTCGAACCAATCTGCTAGCAAATAGTAATCCTCTCATAAGCACAGATCTAAAATACAAATCCCAAATACAACTCCAAACCCTATCCATGTAACAGCCCCATTTGTCACAGCAATGTGCAACAGCTGCCTCTCGTTATTGGAAAACCTACTTTGATATCAGACCATAATCAGAAAGATTTGCTTTTTCAGCTCAGCTTGGGTCACGCCATGGTACCCCTCCTCTCTGAAACTTACTTCATTTGAAGCACAGATGTTACAGATCCTCAGAAGTTTTTTTTTTTTTATATTGTTGTTTGAACAAGGAAAATAACTTTGTTATTATTTTTTTTTTTTTAGCCTCTACATCAGAATAGTTGAATTGTCAAAGAATCCAGGTTTTCTGTAGGATGGTATTTCTACTTTTCTTCCAAGCCGTGTGTGCATCTCCATCTTTCCTTAGCACATAAAGGGAAAGAAAAGGCTGTTTTCTGACAAATCTAGGTGCAGGCGAGGGCAGGAGCTTATCTTGTGGATGACCTGTAGAGTGCCTTTAACAGGAGAAGGTGATAAAATATTTATTGAGACAGATGAAATAAATTTCCCTTGGATATCAATTATGTCAGACTGTCGGAAACACTGATGTTGCCTCAATTAGGAAATGAGTAAGATTTAATGTTTAATTATTAATATTTTATCATGGTGATTATAGTTATTTAGTATTTCTGCTTCAAGAAAGGCTATTTCCCAGTTGGGGAGCTCTCTGCAATGCTCTGAGTATCTCGTTATGCCCGAAGGCACCAGGAGGTGTCGGGGTGTGCACGCTCCCTTGCTGCTCACATCTCTGCTCCCTCCCTGCACCCAGTTCAGCCTCTGAAGTGCTTGACTTTTTTTTTTTTTTTTTTTTTTTTTTTTGCTTTGGACAAAAAAAAAAGATTGATTCAAGTGACTAAACAGCAGGGTCACTCCTTTAACGAAGGTATTTGGAGATGGCTTTCTCCCTTTGGGGCCCTGGAAATCACCCGAGCAAGTACCACTGTAGGCAGAAGAGTTTCCAAATGACTTCGCTTTCAGCACTTGCCTTTGGCTCCAGGCCTTTATGAGCGCACCTTTGGTGACCATTTTGCATGGTTAAGTTTATCAGACTGGAGAAACACGACACATCTCAGTGCCCTGTTAAATCTGCAAGCAGGCAGCAGGTCTATCTATAATGTTGTAAAGAATGTGATTGAACTCCACGTCTCCAGCGCTCAGCAGACACTGCACCTCTTTCCCCTTTCTATTGCTCAGCCTCCAGATAAGCCTTTCACTTCGTACCAGCTCCATCAGCAGCTTGGTTTTGGAACACCATCTGCATTTATGTGTGACTCTATGATATAAAGCCACTTGTTACCAGTGTCCCTGGCCTTTCATGGCCTGAGGCTGCCCAGCACTGAGCGAGGCACAACACCTATCACACAGGTGCCTGTACTGACTCAAACATTTTGACCATGGATGATGTCTTGCAGAGGCTCAAGGCAAAACCACATGGCAAGATACTGGGTTCCTTCTTACTTGTAAACATTTCTAAGGTGGGAATGAACCTCAGAAAGCCCAGAGCATGCCCCGTGTACTGCTCCTGTTTGAGTAGCCCATACAGCTGCACCGACACAGCTGGTGGCCTGGGTCCCTTACCACAGGCCGGGTGATTTTCCTCCAAGTAGCCAGAGTGGGCTTGGTTTTGCTACCAGGCATTTCACAACAGGTCCTCGTGCCTCTCCTGGGAAGCTAATCCTGGCCTTTGTGGGCTTCTTGTACTCTCTAATAGCAACGTACCTTCCTTCCTGTTCTAAAAATACATCCGCATGCACGTGTGGGATTGATGTGCTGATTGTATAGAGAGCTGAGTGCTACGGCAGGCTGGTGGCAAGCGGTATAGGTACACCAACAAGTATAGCTATTGCCTAGCTTAGTGCCTTCTACCCCAGCCCAGGGACACTAGTGTTTCAGTCTGGATCACCAGGTATGTTTTTTTTGGACCAAATATCCTCAGTATTCCTGCTTCCCTCAAGAGCATGAACTCAGTTGCCTTCCAGTGAAAATAAACCATGAAGCTCACCAAGTCTGGGCCAGGTCAGTCCACAGGGCCAGAGCAGAACAAGTCAGGAATAAAAAGCTGTGCCAGGAACCTGGTAGCATTAAATTTAACGCTTGTCAGAACAGGACTTTCTGGGTGATGATGGTGACAAAGTAAGGAATCCACCTGTGGCTGCGATTCGAGTTTGCATGTCCACAAATAGCAAGACAAAAACTGAAATCCCTCTCTTCTGAAGGCTGAGATGAAACAGGGTGCTTGCCTCCTTGCTACACACGCATGAAAAAAAATCAGTCTGGTTGGATAAAAACTGCTTTTCATCTATTTTCCACTTGCTTGGCTAATGGGGCCAGACAGCCGTGGGCTCAGGCTGGGAAACCTTTGTGGCGCAGCAAAACCCCAAGCCAGGAGATGCTCTGTGCCCTGGCTGTGACAGGCAGCCACCCGAGCCACGAGCAGGTGGGGTACGAGAGGCAGAGGAGACGTGCAGATAGCTTCAGGGACGTCCTGGATCCAGCCCAAGGCCGTGCCCTGCCACAGCTGAGACTTTTCAGGCCATATCGGTTCTCAGGGCGTGTTTAGCACGCAACGGCTGAGATAAAAGCTGAGGAAAGATCAAAGCTGATTTCATGGTTTCATGGGCTCGTGCTTCTTGTTTTCACTTTCCAGTATCTCCCTCAGCCTTTCCTCTCTGCGTGCGAGCTGCCCTCTCACCCACCTCGGGAGGCACTGCTTGGGGCAGCCTGCACCCCACCGCCCTGAAGCAACGTTGGGTTATTTTAGCTGCGAGATGACCCTTTCGGTATCGTTTCTCTCAGCTGGGGAGGTTTTAAGTCCCTTGCAGAAGTTGGCCTCAGATTTCTCCTTCTCTGCTGAGAGCAGCTCGAGGTGGCCGTGTCGGCTCACGGGGCCTGAAGTGCTGATTCAGGGGTGCTGGGTCCAGCCAGAAAGTGTTGAGAAGGGGCTTTCCAGGGCCGGGGGGGGGGGGTGCTTGTCCCCCAAAAAGACATTTGTATAGCAGCAGTGTGGTTCCTTCTCCGTGGAGACTTGGATTTCCCCTCCTTGCCGTTTTTACTCGCTGCCAGAGAACCGTCGCTCTCACTGGCTAGGTTTTTTTTTAAAGTACTTCAGTGGGGGTTTGCAGGTGAAAGGTGGGGAAGGATCTTCCCCTGGGAGAAGAGGTAGGGAGACACCTGGCAAAGAGAAGGTAAGGAAAGACCCTGAGATGCTAAGTGGACCTCAGTGAAAACCAGCTGTGTGCTTTGTGAACTTTACGGGCAGGATGGGTAAATGCAGCGTAGCTTGGTGGGACTGGAAATGTTGAGCTGCTGCAAGCACCAGACGTGTAAACGCTGCTTTGAACAGATGGAAAACAGGAGAAACAAATGTCATATGTGCTGTGGCAGTCAGCCCCGGATAGTCTGGGAAGAAACGGCTGACATCTGTAGGGAAATGAGTCACGGGTGCAAATGTGAGGCAGAGATGTGCCACTAGATGCAGGGGGCAAGCCTCCTGTTGTGGCCGAAGAGGCTTTTATGGGGCTAGGAAGCAAGTGGTGCTCCTCTTCGTGCGAGGTGCCTCTCAGTGCTCCTCCGTACGTCTTCAGCTTTCCCTGAAACAGGACAAGCGAGCCACGTAACCCCGCTGCTCTGAGTTTCCAGCCGCTCCCCTGGCGCACCGTGCCAGCCTCAGGTGCTGGAGCACCCTCGCCACGTGCAGCACCTTCCTCCGTTCCAGGGGTGCCACCAGGCAAGCCTCGCTTATAACACCCGGGCTGGCACTCCATTGGTCCCTCCGTGTCGCGCTCTGACTTCGTTTCAGCTCTCCATTGCCCTGCTGGGGTCGGGGTCAGCCCGGTGCCCCCGCACAGACCGCTAACGGGTGCGCCCTGCACCTGCGGCGTCTGCACCGCTTCCTCCGCGCCCGTCGCATGCAAATGTGCACAGGGGGTGCTCGGCCCCTCGGCGGGGCTGCGGCCACCCAGGCTCGCTGGTAGAGCCCTCGGGGTCTGCTCCCACTGCGTGCAAGGCAGCCCGCTGTGCTTTCCCAGCGTGTCTTTGAGGAATGGCACTTCTCCTCTGCTCAACCTTGGGTTAACTTCGGGTTAACTCGGGTGTAGGGCTTTGGGCGCTGAAGCGCGGGGGTGCTGGGTATTTCTCCTGCACCCTTTTCTGGCTACAAGTGCAAATTAGCAGGCAGTCTGGGGGTTTTCTGCTGCACTTGCCCGGTGTTATTTGCATCCCCGGGGTGGACGGACAGCCCCAGAGACTGCCCCTGTGCTCAGGCTGGGTGGCGTGCCCTGGTGCGCTGCTGAACGCGTCCTGTGCTTTCCCTTCAGCAAAGTCCTCAAGCAGGCCAAATAGTGAAGCCCTACTTGGAAAGATACCTCTAATTTTAGGTAGGTTTTTCACCTGCTGGCAGGTGTGATTGCACCTCTGGCTTTCAGGAGAACAGAGCAGAAAATGAGACCTTGTTCATTGGCACATCCACGTACCTTCACTCTAGGACAGCAAGCGTCGGCTTGGTATGTGGTTGAATGACCTAGCTTTGGGCTGCTTTTGTTAGAATTTCTCTAGTTTTGGTGCTCTCATGTTGAAATTTCATTTCTGTACCTGGAGTTTGCCTCGGTAAGCGCTGACTATTTTGCATCTGAGCATAAATAAAGCTCTGCCAGCCTTTGGGGCTGGCTTGCAGAGGGCCAGGCTCACCCAGTGCTTTGGGGGAGCTCAGTTGTTCCCTTCCCCTGGGCTGTGCCGTTGGGTCGGTGTTATGTGGGGGTAGATTCAAGCTCCTGATTTTTCTGCTTTGCTCCCAGTTAGGGTGGAAATGCCCACGAGTTTTCTAACCACGATAAATGGGAATTGAAACAGGTGCGTGTGCGACTCCCTCACGTTTCAGCTGAAGGTATCTCTACATCTCCCTCTGAAGCAGGTGACGGACCGCAAACCGCAGCGGTGGCAATTCGCTGCCGTTGGGGTTTTCTTAGGGGTACTTTTTTTTCCTTCTTTGAAGCAGTTTTGGTGCCTCACGCGAGGGGTGCTGGGTTGGGAGGGCCGTGCTGGAAGCACACTTTCACTCCCCACAAGTGCAGTGGGTTTCAGTGCGGCCGAGAGGCTCCAGCACGGCTTCACTCACCACAGACGTTTTCAACACAGTCTCCAAGGGACCCTTACCTGCTGTCCGTGGGGCAGGATGCCCGGTGTCCCCACCTCATTTCCATCAGGGTTGGGCTTCTGTTGCACAAGGTGATTTTTTTTTTTTTTTTCCTCCTGGTTTTCTTAGCTCAGGTCGCTTTCTCGCCATCTCCAAAGTTACCCCCTTACTGCAGACCAAATCCTTGCTCTGCCCCTGGCTCATGGTTGTGGGAGTGCTGTGACAGGTTCTCCTCCCTCATCTCTTACAGCGTGTGAAGTCTCCAAGAAGACAGCTTTCTTCTCCTTGCCATAAACACCTCACCTGCTTCCCCTCTCATTTCACGCCCTCTGTTTTTCAGTGCCTTCAAGGAAATCGTTGACCTTGGAGAACCAGCCTGAGGCCTTCTCTATCACCAAATTGTGTGTGTGAAGCTGTTTGGTGGCTGCAGAAGCACAGCAAAGCCGCCGAGCAGAGCGCTGCTCTTCTGCCACACTCATGTCCTCAGGGAGGTGTCTGTACCACGTCTGTGTAGGTGCCATAGGAAGGATTTTGGGAGGATCCACTGGATTGAAAATAATAATAATAACAGAACCCATAAATGCAGGCGAGGCTTTGATTTGAATCAAAGGTGCAGCTGCTGCAGAAAATGCAGAAGCTGCTGGGATATTTCTGACGAGTTTCAGTTGGTGATGGCACGGACAAACGCACTGCTCGAGGTGCCAGGGCCGCTTTGCTGAATTACTGGCAGCCAGGATGTGGTTGGTTTGAGCACAGTCATGGGCTAGATCCTCACCCTCCTTCTGCCTTTTCAGAATTACCGCTCAGCATGCACAGATCCTAGTGCTCAGCAGTGACTGCAAGCTTTTCTTCCACGATGTTTGTCAATGTACGCGTTAGTCATGCATGAAAATCACCACCACTACTACCAAGGCAGTTTGAGCGCCCTGGGATTACAGTATCTCCCTCAAGTTCTCCTTTCTTGCCGCGTCAACGTCTATTTCACTTTTCCTACCCAAAGCAGAAACTTCCAGCAGCTCAGGGCCCGGCAGCTAGGCAAATGTGTGCGGGGATTCACCCAACTGCACGGCCCAACGGGGGAAACCCAGTGGTGACTGAGCGAGAGCTGGGCTTCGCTGTGAAAATCCACATCTGGGTATGAATCAAGAGAACATGTCTGAGCAGGAGCTGCTGGCTCTGCTCGGTTTGTCTTCCCAGCCACAGGGGCAGTGACTGCCACTTGACTCCGGGGCCTGAAATCACCGCAGGGCTTGGTTTTGCTACTGAGCCATTCAGGACAGGTCGTGCCATGCAGGCTCTGGCTGTTTTTCTCCCCATAGTAAAGTTTCCAGGAGCAGGGCCAGGGATGCCCTTGGCCTAGGGACAGGGCAACAACTGTGGCGTCCCTGCAGCCTGGGGGTGAGCTCCTCGTTTTGTCCCAGCTCCTCGTTTTGCCCCCTCCTCTCTTCCGTGCTGCTGCAGGGAAAGTCATCTCCACTTCTCTCAGTTTCCCCCAGCAGCACCATGTCAAAGTCATAAACTTCAGAAAGGTTTTGAAGCTCTGGAGTCTCTGTAGTACTTCATGTAGGTGGATGATTCTCCCCTGGCTAACTTGAAGCCATCTCCTTTTCCCCTGGCCTTGCAGCAGGGCGGTGTCGTTCCCTCTGCAGGGCTTTGTGAACAGATCCTGGAAATTGTCCCTGGGCTCTGAGTTCAACTCCCCATTTTTGGCTTTGGTCTTTTGAACGAGATCTCTGCCAGATTTTTGCACCTGTCTCAGGGAAAATCAAGCCTCTAAGAGAAAGGAGAGTGGCTTATGCTCTAAGTAGAAGACTCATGTGGTTTGTGTTTTTTTTTTTTTAGTTTACTGTCATATTACTATATAAAACGCAGACGTGATTTGAAAGCTCCAAATTACAGCATTGCCGCCCAACCACATCATCTTTCTGCTGCCCTCTTCCTTCCTCCTCGCTTCCCTCTCATGGCTGTGTGTCCCCTTCCCCTTTTCCTTCCCGCCTGGTGACTTTGCCCAGAGGGCAGCCCCCGTCCCCCCGCAGCCCCGTGGTGCCCCATGAAGATGGATTTTGGGGCCGCAGGGGCTGAAAACGGGCCTTGCACGTCCCGTGTCAGTGCCAGCGATGCTGGCTTCATGGGACCAGCCCCCGCACACCAACACACGGTGCTTTGATCCCTGGGTTTTGAGGGAACCCTGTTTCAAGTGCCCCGCTGCTCTTCCAGCTGCCGTTGCCTGGCTCCCTCTTGTGCTTTGCTCCCAGGCCGCTGGTGTGAGAAAAGCTGCTGATAAATGCTCACCTCAGCACCAATTGAGGCATGCAGAGGGGTAGGAACGGTTTCCCTTCTGCTGGTGCCGCTGTGCCAGTCATCTCTTGCATTTCCTGGGTGCTTTTGCTGGCACAGCGAAGGGCTGGGTGGAAACGAGCTGCCAAGCTCTTTGTTCTTTTTCCACTGTACGGCGCTGAGCTTTTTTTTTTTTGCTGATGTAAGAGAGCGCAAAAATTAGCGTGGGGGATTATAGCCCTCAGAGAGAAATATGTAAATATCTGGCCGCCTCAAAACAAAACAAAAAACCCTGCTTACACGGGGCTGGGGCTCTGACTGTATTTTGGGCTCCTTTCGTGGTTGAGTAAATGCTGAAGGGAACGAATGCTGATGTCGTTTGTACAGCCCCAGCTAAGGAGAAAGGGTCGGGGGGCGGGAGGTGGAGATTACGTGGGGAAACCAAGCGGGCCTTCCACCCCCGAAGCTGCCTTTTATCGATAACATTGCAAATTTGGCTCCTGGCCTGCCTGCGGTGAGCCTCCGAGAAATGATCTCACCTCTCCTTCACGCTCTGCCTGCTGCGTGTGACGGCCCCGGCCCCGGCCGCCGCGTATCGGAGCGTGCCCCCCGCCGATAAATAGAGGGGTTTGTGCCGCCGGCTCCTCACACCGCCACGATGCACCCGGCAGCCCGGCGGGGAACCGGAGCCACCCTGCTCCTGGGGCTGCTGCTGCTGGTGATGGTGATGATGATGATGTCCCGCTCGGCCCATGCAGGTGAGCTTCTGGCGTCCTCACAGAGATACCACGGCTGGGAGCGGTCAGCCCGCCTCAGTCCTCGCTGCTTTTAGCAGGGGAAGGTGCCAAATCCTCGTCCTGCACCACAGGAGACCCCAGGCTCTCCGGGAGCTCCAGAGATGCAGCCTCTCTCCGTAACGCTTTGTCTCTGTAAGCTGCTCCCTTCTCTCTTTCTCAGCCATCCTGGAAGTGAACGGGAACCTGAGCTGTAGGTGCGTAAAGACAACTTCAGACTACATCAGCCCAAAGAGATACGAAAGCATTGAAATAAGACCCGTGGGAAGCACCTGCAGGCGTACAGAGATCATGTAAGTGCTGCGAGCTGCTTGCCGTAGCCGTGGGGGCAGAAAGCTGCTTTCTCCTCTGCTCGCGCAGAGATGCAGGGCCAGCACTGAGCGTCGTCTTCTGCAACCACTGTGCTTCTCAGCTTCCTTTCTGAAAGCTAAATCCTTCCAAAACTCCCAGTGCTTCAGGGCTGGAAAACTTCGGGTCACCTCTGGCGAGGGAAATGTATCAGAGCCAGTGTGCCAGAGGTCCCTGGGACACAAGCAGCTGCAGGGAGCACTGCTCACCTTCCCACCACTTCAGCTTCTGCAGAATTACCTCCCAGAAATGAGGTGCTGAAGCTTTAAATGAGCCTTTCCAAGCAGGGGAAAGCGTGATTTCCTAGCACTGGTGCTGAGCAGGTGGGGTGTGCTTGTGGGTTGTAGGGTGAGCCACAGCCAGGCTTTTCCTCCGCTGACCTACACCAGGTCCGAGAGCTGTGAATGGAAGCTGCTTCTTGCAGATCAGCTCCGGCTGTTCAGATCCCTGCCTCTGGAGGGAGCATAACGCTCATAGACACTCCTTGTGTTTCAGCATTAAATTAAGAACCTCGTCAAAAGTGTGCGTGAACCCCGAGGCCCCTTGGGTAAAGAAACTACTGAAGCGCATTGCGAGCACGTAAGTTGCTTTGCTGTAGCCCCTTTGGCTCGTGCCTGCAGTCCTGGGAAGAGCTGGGAGGAATGAGGGCTCCCGGGGGGCTGCTGGGGCTCTCTGTGGGGCTGAGGGACCCCATCCCGTGGGGTCACCCAGCGGGGTGAGCCTCGCGGTGCTGCCACCCCTAGGCTGTGCTCAGCGCGGTTTGCGTGCGGTGCTGCGCCTCCAAAAACATCTCGGGGGGGGGGGGGGGGAAGAATGTTTTTTGGGGAAAAAAATTGCGGCAGGAGCTGTTGTGAGAGTGCAATGGTGCTTCAGTGCTAGGCTGGGAAAATTTCCTCCTGCAGTGTGCCAGGTCCGAGGCAGAGCAGGGGGGTGGCAGGAGGTGGCTGTCCCTGCTGGGGACACCAGCCCCAGGGGAAACGGCAATGACCTCCTCCAGCTCGGGCAGGAGCTTCCTCCCCTAGGACCCGTTTTCTTCTGCCTTCACACATTTCTCCTCCTTCTGCTTTCTGCAGGAAGAAAAAATAAGTTTCCTGCTGAGGAAGTTGATGCTCAGAGCCCCGAGGCAGCCTGCCAGATGATGCACAGGCGTGGAAACCTGGCGGCTCCTCGCTCTGCCCCTGCTTCCCCCTTTCCCGAAAGCCCGAGCCCCGTGTCCGGCCCTGTGGCAGCCGGGCTGCTCCCTGCGCTCACAGGTGGGCGAGTGCTGAGAGGGAACCCCGCGTTGGGTCCCCTGCCCCTGCACTTTGAAGTCTGTGCTGTTCGGGGGCTGTTCCCACCTCTCTCGGAGCAACTTTGAGAGCACTCACCGACAGAGCGTGCGTCTTGTCTCTCGAGTCAAATAAAATCTGGGTTTTTCTTCTGTTGTATTTCCCCTGGGTCTTGCCCTGAGCCTAGTTTTGGAGATGCTCCGTGGGGCTTTGGTAAAAACTGTTGGAACTTAGACTCGAGCTTGCTTTCGTTCTGCACCCGGGGTGCTCTCTGACGGATCCGTGGCTGGCAGGCTGCAGGTGGAGCACTTCCACTGCAGGTCAGGGGGTGAAAACCCCTTTGGCACCAGGACGGAGACACACAGAGGCTTGTGCCGGGCAGCAGCGTCAGCTGGGATGGGTGCTGGGGGGGAAGAGCCAAAACCAGTGTTCCCAGAGCTCAGGCCAGGATGTGCCTGGTGGAGGGAAAATCAGCTTGTGGGGCACGGATCTCATGGCCCTGCTGCCGTTCCAAGGTGCTTCGTTAGCTCGCCTCCTGCCAATTCTGACTGTCCCAAAGTCAGTGGGGAATATTTTTTAAGTGCTACAGCTGGCACACCAATAGTGCCCGTGCAGAAGGTTAAAACACCCCAGGGAACTCCAGCTTGGCGTGGCTGTGTGAACTAAGAACAAGCGAGGGGGGAAACGACGAACGTTTGCACCAGACCCAGCTTCTCAGGAAAGGGAAAACAGCGCCGGTTTCGGGAACCCCACACCCCCCAGCAGCGCCGCGACCTCGGCGAGCACCCTCAGCGGGGAAGGGCGGCGGGCGAAAACCACCCGGCCCCGGGGCCTCCCGCCTGCGCCGCCGCACTTCTCCTATTTTCCGGCTCAAATAGGGGGGTGCCGGCGGGGCCGGGGATGGGGCCGGCATGGCAGCGTGGGCGGCCCTGCTGCTGGGGGTGCTGCTGGCGACCCACCGCCCTGGGGGTGCAGGTGAGGCCGGGGGGCTCCCCGTGCCCCCCTTCTGTCTGCGGGGCTGCCGGGAGGCGGGGGAAGGTTTTTGGAGGGGCGTCGTGCTCCTTTTCCAGGGGCTGAAATGTTTCTGAGGCTTTTTGGCAAAGAGGTGCCGGCACTGGGAGGGTTGGGGCGGGGGAGAGCCACGTTTTCCGGAAGGGGTTTTGGAGAGGAATGGGATGGGGGAAGCGGCCGGGGGTGCATTTTGGGGCGGTGTGTGAGCCCTGTGCCCCTCCAGCCCTCCTGGAAGCCAACGGCAACCTGAGCTGCCGCTGCGCCAAGACCACGGCCACCTTCATCCACCCCTCCAAGTACGAGAGCATCGAGGTCCGGCCGGTGGGGAGCAGCTGCCGGCGCCTGGAGGTGGTGTAAGTGGCTGCGGGGGGCGAGGTGCTGCTCCCCTCCGGCAGCTCCTGCCCTCCCACACCTCCCCTGGCCACGGGAAGCGCTGGGAGGGGGCTCAGTTCCCTGAGCCTCCCCCTGGGGGGCTGGCGGTGGCGGTGCCGAAACCCCGCGTGTCTTCTAGGATTAAGCTAAAATCCCTTGAGAGGGTCTGCGTGGATCCCAACGCCCCCTGGGTGAAGAAACTCCTGCAGGACCTCCCGAAGCTGTAAGCAGCCCTGGCACGGAGGGGGGGTCCTGGGAGCTCTGGGAGCCCTCCCGGGGTGCGCTCTTCACACGTTTTCCCCTTCTGCTGTCGGCAGGAGGAAGAAAGCTGCTCCTCCCTGAGGAAGCTGCCGCCGCCGGGACACACAGATGGGTCCTGCCCAAATCCGGGCAGCCCCCAACCTGGAGGTGCTGCCGTGTGATGCCCCACGGCTGTTTTCCCCCGTTTCATGCACCTAAACCCCTGCACGCTTCCCTTGCCCCCACCCCACAGTGCTGTTCCCCGCCGCCCCTCGACACCAGCAAGAAGCGCGATGTCCCCTCCAGCACAAGCATCCAATAAAGGTTGGATTTACCACCCCCGTTACCGTTCCTGGCGTCCCTGCAGCTTCGCTGGGTGTTTGTTGAGCCCGGCTGCGGGCCGCGGCCGTGCTGGGTTCTGCATTTCTCGGTGGCGCTGCGGGGCAGGGAGGCGCCTCGGGCCACGTGCTGAAGGGGGAAGCGACAGCGGGGAAGTCGACGCCGGGGGCGCGGGGCAGATCCTTTTCCCCCTGCGTTTCCCTACCCGCAAAATCCCCGCTGGGGCTGGCTATAAAGCATCCTGCCCGCGGCTCGGGGCGGGCGTCGAGGATGCGGCTGCTGCCGGTGGCGCTGGCCCTGGCCCTGCTCCTGAGCAGCCTGGTGCCGGGGGACGGTGAGTGAGTGTGGGGCCCGGGCGGTGCTGTTGGATGCGTGGGAGCTTCTCCGAGCTTTCGGATTCCTCCTTCTCCTTCTGGCAATCACTGAACTCAAAATTTCATCTTCTCGACCCGCCGGCTGAACCGAGGGTGTGCCCGGGGTGGGATTCGCATGGTGGGGTTAAGCTGCTTCTCTTCAAGGCCCTGGAAGGCTGAGCGCTCGGCGGGTGGGCAGGGAGCAGGTTCAGTTCTGAAAACATCAGCCGAGTTGAAGCTAAACCCTGCTAGATGCGTGGAAAGAGAGATTGGAAGCTCTCTGGGGAGGGATGAGCCTTGCTTCAGCCTTGTGCCTTCCAACGCCGCCTGCTTTTGCCCTTCTCTGCTGTGAGCCCCGCTAAATGGCACCGCAGGGGGACGGGATGGGGACTGGGGACAGCGGGGGGGGGTGTCCCCGTTTGTCCCCCCCCAGCTGGGGACTGAGCCCAGGACATGGGCTGCTGCGGCGCAGGGCTGTCGCTGGAGAGCCTGCTGACCAACAAGAGGTGCAAGTGCGTCAAATCGACCGCCCAGGTCATCAGCTTGGGGCTGATCCTCGCCATCGACGTTACGCCGCCAGGCATCCACTGCAGGAGGAAGGAGATCATGTAAGTGCCGAGCCCAGGGCCCAGGCGGTGCAAAAGTCCCAAAGCTGCCCCTCTCGGTACCCGGGCTGTGCTCGGACAAACCCCGTCCCAGCTGCCCTGCGACCCCGCCGGGGGGCTGGAGGGGTTTTCCCTGCAGGTGGCGGCGCGGTTGGGAAATCTTTAGGGGAAGAGGCTCCTGGCGGGGGGCTGAGCGGGTCCGGTCGCCTTGCAGCCTGTCCCTGACGAGGAGCAGGAAGGTGTGCGTGGCCCCCGAGGCGCCCTGGATCCAGCTGCTCATCCACAAGCTGACGCAGAGGAATGGCAGCAGGAAGGAGGCGGCGGCGCGGTTGCGGAGGGATGCAGAGAGGCGGCCGCTGGCCCCCTGACAGGGCCCGGGCCCCCTCCCCAGCACCCCCTGCCTCTGCCCCTGCCCCGCTACGATGAGAAATAGATGAGCAATAACCAGCCGTGGTTATTTATCCACCCATGGGGACAGCAGTGGTGTCACCGCCCCGCGCCCCTGCTGCTTCCCACCTTGTTCCAGCGCCCCCGCTGCTCCCCTGCGTGCTGCCAGCCCGCCCCGGGTGCCGCTCAATAAAAGCATGAACGCGCTCTCCCTCCTTGTGGCAGCTCTGTCCGTGTGGATTTGCACGAAAATCACCAGGACATCACAAAAATTTCCACCCCGGGGTGGTGGCCAAGGTGCAAAGCCTGCTGCCGATCCCGATGGGCTCCCTCCCGCCCCGTGCCTCCCAGGAACTGCAGCAGGAGACCGGCGGGGTTGCAAAAGGGCCATTTATTGACTACAGATGGAAGCAAAAATGCACAGGTGCGAGGAAACAAGCAGATATTCAGCCCTATACATCGCCTGTGAACGGTACCCAGTTTCCAATGGTACAAATAAAAAATAAAAAAGGAGGGGTGGAGAAAAAAAGGGACAGTTTGGGGCTTTGAGTCCCTTCTCCAGGCTGTCGTAAGGTTAAAGCAGGCAGGGCTGCTTGGCTCGGGTGTCTCCTTCTCTCTGGCTGGTCCCTGCGCAGAGCGAGTCCCCTCCAGGCCCAGCCCTGGCCCTGCCGTGTCCCTGCTGTCCCCCCGGCTCCTGCGACCTCCGTCTCTTCTCCTGCCCTGCGAGCTCCTCCCTGAGCAGTGGGGTACAGGGCTCGGGGGGCATGGCACATCCTGCAGAAAAGGGTTTTTCTGAGAGAGTGCCAAAATAGATCTTTTTGTACCAGTGGAGCTGGCTTTTACATAGTGCACAAGGATAGAAAACACAAATTACTGCGAGGAGGGAAAGAGAGAGGGGGAGAGACCCTCTCCTGCGTGCTCCTGATTTCAGGCCGGGCTGCTGTTTCCACAAAGCGCCCCGTAAAGCCCCTTAAAACTTCAGCGCGCCCCGGAGTGGCACTGCCCCTTCCTGCTTCTCCATCTGCGGGCAGTCCCACGTGCGGGGGGAGAGGATGTTGTGTCGCAGACAAAAGGGGAAAAAAATGAGAAAGAAAGACAGGAGGCTGAGCAAAGGCACCCTCCCGAACCAAGAGCTGCAGGGGGGCAGCTCAGGCCCCGGAGGGTAGGGGCTGAGGGCAGAAGCAGCTCACGCGGTAACACACGATGCGGTAATTAAAAACTGGAAACAAAGCCATGTAACGTCACTTGTAAAGACAGCCACCAGTTTTTTTTTTTTTTTTTTTTTTAATTATTTTTGCTTTGGAACAAAGACATAATACAGACAAATGCAAACTTGGAAAAACGCCTCAGTTTTAGGAACTGTTGAACAAAGAGGATGAGAGCACGGACCAGAATCACTCCGAACCTCGCCGCTAAAACGGGGAGAGCTCGTGCAGGCCAAATACACCGTGCTACTGCAGGGGAGGGCAGAGAGAAAGAGCCACATCACTTGGCATGCGTTGCCAGCAGTGCTGTGTTAAAAACCCCGCACCGCCGTGCACGAGCATTTCGCCACCCTGCTGGTTACCTTCAGCTGCGCTCCCAGGAGCTGCTCCTGGAGCCCTTCGTCCTCACACAGCCGAAGCAGCGAACTGCTGCCTCCACACACCCACTTCTCTCCTGCTGAGAGCTCTTTGAAGCTGCTGGTTCTGTCCCTTTGCTGTGTGTGCAGTACCTGTGCCTACCTCGTCAGCCCTGCGGTCTGAAGGTCCCTGCGCTCATCTCCCAGGAGAAAAGCAAACCCAGCGCAGAGTGGTCACAGGAGAAGGTCCCGCGCCACTCACAGCTGTGTCTGCAGCTTTATCATCTCTATACATTGTTTTTGAGCTTATTGAGCCTGCTAGGCTGCGTAGGGGATTGTCCCACTGCTCTTCCAACAGCCTGGCTTCAGTGCAGCAACCTCCTGCTGCTGGGCACGCCAGGGCACAGGCAGGCTCCGGAGCTTGCACAGCCTCAGGAACCCCTCAAATCCACCCACGGGCAACACCACCTGCTTCACTGGCAGCGAGGAAAGGGATTCTTTAGTTATTAGGGAAAAAAAAAAACATACAGATCCATTGCGAAAGTGTAATAAACTCTGGTGTAAAATGATGAGGGAGGGAGGGAGGGAGGGATGGCATTTTGCACCCTAACACCCTGGTATTGTCTCAGGAGGCTGAGGGGAGTGCCAGATGGGGATGTGCTTGGTGGTCATTGCACTGTTGGGCTACTTCTAGTGCAGGCAAGTGATTTGGCTTGGATAGGATGAAAAAAAACCTTTCCATCAACCCCGCTATGCTGAATTTCACACCAAAGGAAGGCTTGGATGCTAGAAGCTTAAAACACCTTGTGAAAAATGAAAGCTGCCCCTGCCTTGCTGGGATTAAATCTTGTCTTCAGTGCTAAGGGCTCTCAGCTGCTGCTCACTATGAGGAACCCTCCAGCTGGGAACCTTGATGGTGTTTTCCCAGCCTGGCTGGCCTCCAAAAGCCAAGCTGATGCACCAGGGTCAGGGTTTGGGAGCTGCAGCTGCTCAGCACCTTTGTAAGCCTGGCCTCCAGTTCAAGCACGGAAGCATGGAGTTAGGAGTCCTGGCAGCAAAGCTGGTAAGGTGGGAGACCTGCGGTAGGTGCTAAGAGCTTCTGAAAAGGTAAGGGTTCAAAGATTTTGGCTTTATAGTCCATAAAACAGGATAGCAAGGAGCTGAGACTAACAAGAGCTTTTCTGAAGGCTTCTGCAGACTAAACAGGAGTGGCTTCAAACACACAGAGACAGCTTGCTGACAAAATGACGTATTTTCTCAGTGAATGCCAGAAAATGACAGAAAAAAGCTTTTAACGAGGCAAATGGGAAGAAAAGCTGGTCTCAGAACCCATTGTGCCATACCTGACTTCAGCGAGTGGTATGCAAACGTTCGCACTCCTTACACCAAAATAAGGAAACAAAAATATTCAGCTACATTGTACAAAATTCTCTTTTTATATATATATATGTACACACAAAACCCCATAGCTAACAGATTTACCATATTGAATTTTAAAAAGTTGCCTGTAGAACGGTGTTGGATTTTTTTTTCTCTGCTTGCTTTAGGCAGTGCTGTTGCTTAGAAGTTGACACCAGGCACAGTAGTTTTGAAACCAAACCAAGACAGCGAGGAGCAGTAAAAGGCTTCGAGCTTTTTTTTTCCAGGCTTTTGGTTGTGAGGGCAATGCAATCTGTTCGAGGATGAGAACCAAGGGGCAGCGATGAAGAAAAACTGTTTATAGTTGGGGATATTTGGGTTCGTGTATGACTTCCCTCCTTCCCCCTTAGAAAATACCCTGCAGGACGCTGTCAGCATCCTTCTGGGTCAAAAGAAAAGGAGCATCACCACGTGGAGGATGTGTTTCAGAACAGCTTACGGCCCTACACGAGGCGTGCCGAGGGCTCTGTGTTCCCTCTCGTCTGGGAGCAGAAAATCTGCTCAGCTAGAGGAAAAAGCACGACCCCCTTACTGCTCCTTCTGCAGGGAAGGGGAAAATCCAGCAGGGGAACAGGGAGGGAGCCAGACGTGTGAACGGCACACAAGCATGCCCCCAGGCGCATCAACTGAAACATGAACGGAGCTTTAAACAGATGGTTGGTTATTTTAAACAGATTTTTTTAAAATCCAGAGGTTTTTTGCAACGTCTGGGAAAAGAACTTCTTAAAAATTGCACAGCGTAATGGGCTTTGCAAGGTGCATTTTGAAGCAGAGAAAATCCAATTGAACACCTTCCTGCAACAGAACACTTCAGTCAGTTACAAACCCAAGGCAAGCAGACCCTGCGCAGCTTACAATGCTCACCGCTCGGTGGTGTCCTCATCCCCCCCCTCTCCCACCCTGGTATTACAAAAGATTGTTGTTGGTTTTTGTTTTTATTAATAAACGGGCTCCTCTGCAGTTCATATACAATCATAGGTGAACTTTAAATTCCATTTTATACAAACATCTCAAAAAATATTGGGAGTGAAGTATGGTAGGAAATATTGCTCACGTTGCTAGTTCACATGCGTGTACGAAAGGAGGAGAATGGGTTGTTAGTGCATACCTCCAGAGCAGAGAACCCCCCGTCCAAAAAAGATACAGTAGCTGATTACAGAAAGGTAATGTCCACAAAATTAAGTTTTTCATGCTATTCTACTTTCCAGTACTATACTCTCAGTCACGTTCTCGATTTATCTGCATGGCTAGGTGTCGAGCGCTGAGGTATATTAAAAAAGAGATACCTGCACCTAGAGGAAAATCCGTCTTTCAAAAGGGCTTTTTTTTTGGTGCTGCACAAAGCAATTTATGTACATTAATTTTACCCAGCTATGATAGCTTCCAATTTATGTTAGGCAATAGATGACGCCTCCATTTTTAGGCACTTTTTTTTTTTTTTTTAAAGAGGGAGTTGTCATTTCGTTGAACTGATTTTTTGCATTTGTCCCACACCATCCCCCTCCCCGGCCCCCCAGCAGAAGTCAGGGAATATTTTCTACTCTAGGTCCAATTGTTTTTTGCTATTGATAATTTCCTATGTATAAAACGACAAAGGAAATGCATATTTAAAGAGTAGAGGAACAGCCTGACTTATCAGTTTTGCAAGACAGAAGATGGCTCCTTAGCATTTAAAACTGATTTAACAATTTCAATTTGACTTCTTTAAGTATACGAATGAGACATAAATATAGGCTATCAATCTGTTTAAAAATTTCATTCACGTAATGGAAAATTTTTTCATTTATTAAAAATATCACATTTTGAGACTAGAAACAGTAAAGTGCATGAAAAGTTTAAAATATAAGTTCAAGAAAATCTTATAGCAGCAAAAAAGCAGAATAAAGAAAAACTTAAAAACACAGACACAACCTTTTTCTATTACTGTGCCATTTTTTTTTTTAACATTAAGCAGCCAACCAATTCTTGCAGAAAATTGCATTAGGTTTAATGCCTCTTGAGGCACAAGGTTTTGAACTGGCCACCTAGAGCATAAAAAAGGAAGAAAAAAAAAAAAAAAAAGGATTTCCAACACATCTAAAGAGCATTAACAG
Source organism: Aythya ferina (assembly GCF_964211825.1). NCBI lineage: Eukaryota > Metazoa > Chordata > Aves > Anseriformes > Anatidae > Aythya > Aythya ferina. The sequence continues at coordinate 61,421,954 of NC_140300.1, read as the reverse complement.
TTGGGAATGAACCAGCAGCTTTTGAATTCAACCCTGACCGACGACAGAAAAGAAAGATTATTAAAAACATATGATGGCTATTTGGCAACTAGGGTCAGGAAAAATAATCCAAGGAATGATTGTGGCTACTGCTCTCTCCCCCAATGACAAAAGCGTCCCGATAGCTGCCTCACATGCGCTTCGGAGACGGAAGTAAGATCATTTCCAGTGGCTTTTTCCTGTACCCTAAGCTCAACCAGCTCATCCAAAGTTCCTCATCTTTGCAACTGAACTTCAGCAAAGGGAACCTAGAAGGGAATTGGAACTTCTTTGTTCTCAGCTGCTTGTAACTGCTTGCTTTAAGTGCAATTCCTTCCCACCCTCAAACCCTGCTCCCAAGCCATGCTGCTGAGCAGCGGGTCGTCCTGGCCTGCCGAAGCAGAGGGGCAGCTCTGTTTCACAGAGGCCGTTTGGATTCCTGAATATCTTGCCCAGAAGGGACCAAGTTCTTCGGAGCTCCAAAAAACAGAAGCTACCGTCACGTCTGCCGAGCAGGCGATCTACCATGGCATCAAATGCTCAAACTCAATCTTTGTGAGATGTATGATCATCGGAATTTCTGTGGTAAGCAGACTTATGTCAAGAGAATTTAGACCTCAAGTTTTATCACGGGTATTAAGCCATCTTTGGTTTTCTACTATTAGTTAAATAATGGGCAGGGCCACACTGCTAATGACTTAGAGTCGGGTACTAAGTGCTTTGCTAATGTGCAAATTTTATTTTGGATGCGGAGCTCAGTCTCCATTTTGGGTTCAAACAAACAGATTTTCTAATACTCTTCCTGCAAACCAGTCACTTCTGTTTTTGTTTTTCTTTCTCCTAAAAGGTTGGAGCGTTTTGCCCCATTCTGGAAAAAAAAAAAAAAAGCTTTATGTTTAAATACGTTAATATGTAACTTTTTAATCTCATTTGTCCATTTATAAGTGCAGCTTCCTACTGAAAAGAAAAAGCTTGCCAGTTTAAAAAACAGAATTAAATTAAAAACCTGGAAAGGGAATAATACTTTGGTTCCAGCCCTAGTGCCAAATGATACCAATATGCACCAAAATGTGCAAAATCTCATATCAAACACATAAGGAAAGGAGCTTGAAGAAGCAGCTTAAGGTTGGCCATACTTCACTCCTATATACTTTGATTTACAACTGTACAGGTCCATAACAACAGGTCCTTGCCCTCAAAGGGGCAGGGCTCCACTACCTCCTGTTCGGCAAGTGCACACCGTTGACAAGAGGCAGGAGCGGAGGATGGAGTTCGAGTTGTGTTAACAGTGAGAAGTGGTCTGAAGGGATGTGAGGGTGTGGACACCCAGTGATGTTGTTCTCAACCAGCCACTGAGGGTCCAAAGGCCCCAGGACACCAAGCACGTTCATGTGAGTGTTGGAATAGAAAATGTAGTCAATCACACCCTAGGGAGAAAGAGAAACATGACAGTGAGAACAGGCCTCGGTTCTGGCAACCTCAACTCGACTGGCTGCTCGCTGCGAGTCACGGGAAGACGCACGGCCCTGGAATCAGGGAAATCAAAGCGCACGCCACTTCGCGCTCAAAGCACTGCATCCGTTTTCGTTAAGTCACTGGCCAGAGCCAGGGCAGAAGCTTAAAAACGCCAAGAAATCAAGGACTTTTGTGTGGTAGGAAAGCGTCCAGCAAGTGTAGGAGCCAGTGAAGAAGCACTTACAGGAACAGAGAGAAACGGTCAGAAAGTTAAGACAGCATCCTGGGGAGACCAGGTCAATGCCTGCCATTTCAGAAAAATCGCTGCTTACTTTGAAATCAAAAGTGTAATTGGTGTAAGGCATCAAGTTGTTTTCATAGGCGCTCTTGAGTTGGAAGCCATGTGTAATTCTTCCTTCAGAAGCCCCGTTTTTCCCATTGCCGCTGAAGTTCATGAGACACTCGTTGTAACGCAACTCCTTGAAGTCCTTGTGGTTGTCAGCTACTATGCCATTGCTTAAGTATTCCACTACACCTGTTTGCAAAGGAAAGGGTTCAGGCAGTTGCTTTAAAATACAAGATCTGAGGAATTTTGTCCTCAGAGTTAAAAACCAGACCATTGATAAGAGACCTCACAGAATCAGGAAAAATGATTGATGCCCAATGCCTGATATGTTTACCCCTTTTTGAGAGGCAGCCAAGGAACAGGAGCTCTCCAGCAGTCCTGGCACAATTTCTTGAGGATAACAGTAAACCCACAGTGTGCATACTGCTGTATGTATGTGACACAAGGGGTGCTAGAGAGGCAGCTTTTTTACATATGCCTGATAAAACGGTATCAAAAATCACAATTACTAAAGCAAGTGAATCTCCTTAGGAAGTTTTCGTGTTATGTCAAGAACCTCCTGTCCAGGTATTTATTTAACCATTTATTTAAGATCTATCTGTGCTTGTCTATGTATCTTTTGAGGCATGACCAACTTTTCTAGAGAGCACGACTGATCATAAAAAGCAATCTGCTCAGCTGGAGGACTTGCATTTTCTTCATTCAAATTTTGGAGGACCGCTGCTTCTAAGAAAGCTTTCCAGAACAGATACCCAGGGAAATATGAGCTACTTAATCACCCACAGAGGAAAAAAGGACTCTAAAAAGGTACGTGAAAAATTAAGACACAATCAGTCTTACCTGAATCAGGCAATGAGTTAAGATCTGCACACAGCACCAGTGGGATAGAATTGGGATCTGCTGTTGGGCTACCAGGCCTGCTTGAGGCTTTCTCAAGGATATTTTTCAGTTCTGAGACAAACATCATAGTCTGAATGAGTTTCACATCCGAGTATTCAGGGTCCCAGTGCATGTGGGCATTGGCCACAATAAGCAGCTGTTTGTCCACATGAAGAGATTTTATACCTAGATAGATAAATACATTTTTTTCAGTGAAAGGGCTGGTTGTGTGAACGCAGCAGATTTATCCCTCGTTATGATCAGGGTCTAGCTACTAAGGACTTGAAGGGACACACACCAGAAAATGGATATACTTGCACTGCTGAGAAAAAGGCACTACTTAACCTGTGTCTCCTTTCAAAATCAGCACCTCATACGTGATACCACTTCACTAAATCTCACCAACATAGGAACGAAATAATCAGCATAAGCTGATACAATTGCAGTTGCATTCCTTCTCTACTGGTCAACTGCTTTTCTTAACATCTTCTGAATGCTCTCCCTTTCTCTTCCTTTCCACATCTCAAGGACAGATTTTCTCAAGAATCTTCTCCAATGCCCTGTCACTAAAGGACAATGAACTCAAAGGTGAAGGTGGCCATCACTTGACTTATAAACTCTTATAAACTCTTATAAACTATGCACCACTCTTCAATGGTTAAGGCGCAAGCGAATTTCCTGACTCTTAGTTGCCACAGCTAAGATTATTATTATCAATAGATTAGTTCAGCTTATTAATTACTCCCTTGGGAAAAAAAGGCATCTGCTTAAATAAATGCAGTATGAACCTAGCTGCTGGAAAACACTACAGCTGCTTTTACTATATATCTGAGAAGCAGTACTTGGTGGGGCATGAAGTTACACACAATTTCTCCCTGGCCTGCAATCCGGACACCCTGCTCCTTTGAAGAATACGCATTAGAAAGCAGTGATCAAAAATCCAGACACGCAGACAGAGCAGGGTGGCAATTTTAAGTATCTTGAAATTGTCTACTGCGTCTGATCAAACATAATGAAAGCGTGACAGTCAGTCAATCAAGTGGCATCAAAAGACACCTGATAATCTCATTCTTCCACATCAATACATCAGCACTGTCATGTAATCACTGGGGGAGGACAGAAGGATTCAATCATGGGAAAAAAAAGAGACTTGAAAATAGAAGTTGAATATTACCAACAGCTACTGGTAAGAGCATATGCATGCAGACACAGTGACCTTGGAAAAGCTTAATTCATCAAGTAAAATTTAGCAGTCTAACTAAACAAGGACAAAAGCCTCACAGGAGAAAGCTGAATGCTGGGCATCTGGATGAAAGTGCAGCTAGAACTGGAAATCACGTCACCTGTGTCCTGCCTCAGCCACCGATGGGCTTCCATTCCTCAATTTAGCAAAGTGAGCAGTGCTGGCTGATTTGCAAGTACTCGGCTACCACCGCCAACAGCAGTGCTATCACGTGGGGACGTGTTGCCAAAGGAATGTCGTGCCTTCAAGGGGAACTGAGCAGTCAGTCCGTGAGATAGCCACGGTCATACTCACTTGCTCCAAATAATTCCTTATGCACCTCTAACACCACAGCAACTCCGATGTTGTCCTTCGTCATCACTCTGTTTAACATCGCTTCCGAACCTTCCGAGTTGGCCATCGCCACCTGGTTGAACTCCACGGTGTGCTTCTGCACCAGCGTAAACCTGGTGAAACAAGCAGGATCACACGTGAACACGTGTGGCATCGAGCTGCATGAAAGGCGTGGTTCCTGCCTGACCGCCAGTCTGCAACATCCAGGGACAGAGTCCGAAGGACAGGGTGAGGCACGTTTCTTTTGGCCTCTCACTTCATAAAGCAAAAACAGTTCTAGGAAGCAGTCTACCAGTCAGGGCAGAGCTCTCTGCCTAACAAGATATAGACTCTCCAGGAATAGATCTCTGGGGTTTAGGAAGTGTTTTATCTGCTTCAGCAGAGCACTCTGAGAGGACTACTCAGAGCAATGCTGACAGGTTACTGCACCTCCCCACGACTGTTCTAGGCAAAAAAAATCAAGATGAGACAGTAAATAAAGGCTTCTTTTTTACTTTGGGCAAATGCATTATTAAAAACAGCTTCCTTCTAACCCCTAGCTACCACCATTAGTTTTGTGACTTTTTTTTTCTTTCCTTTACAGCCATAGGATGCCCCAAAATGCCTTGCTTCAGTTTGTGCAGTTCACACAAATGAGAAGCGTGAATGCCAGCACTTCTCCTGCCTTCCCAATGGTTTGATGCTTTTAGTGTAGCAGAACTTTTTGGAAAAGATATTCAGTAATACACCCACGTTAAAGCCAAGAGTGTTCTGTTATCCTGTGGCAGCAGTACACCTTTTAATACCTGAAGATTAAGCCAGCACAGCTTTAAAGACTGAAGATCTTTAAGATTAATCTTAGAGAGCTGAAACTTGTCAAGCATGGCAGAGGTTTGTAAAGAAGGTGAGCTATTTATTAGATCAGCCAAAAAATGCACACATGAAGCGTGTTTGTTTTTACTCATACTAGCCCTCCTTCAACTTTCATGTTTCTTCAGATATCTTTGAGATATCTTCTTAAGAGATATCTTTAGTCTGAAAGAAAGGGAAAGACTCTGTTGCACATAATCAGGGCAGCGAGGGGAGGGAGGATCATTCCTTATAGTGAACTTTATTTTTTTGTGTTTTAGCACAGTAATTTGGTTACTGTGCACCCTGAGAGAGGGAGACTTTCAGACCAAAATCAAACTTTTTAAATGTATGTAAGAAAAAGTGCTTCTGCTCCTTACTTCTCAGTTTTGAAGAATATTGCACAGCCATCCACATGCTTTTTCTCCTGCTCAGACATGATTTTGGCACGTGACTTTGGAGAAAAGAATCCGTCATATCCTCGTTCTTTCAATGCTGGCAGAAAAAGGGTGAAGTATTGCTCTGTTTCCACTTCCTGGAATTGAACACAAATACTTTAGGCTAACAAAGTCGAGTAAACTCTTCCTATGTGACAACTAGTGCTTGTCTTGGCTTGCAATCAGAAGCTCTTACCGAAGTCAAAAGCTTCTGTTTGCACAAATCATGTCACTTCCTAGATTAATGGCCTGATGGAAACAGATTTGCATTCCTGGATAACCTGGAATCCCCTCAAAAGGGAAAGTGATGGGTGAATTTTGAATAGCGAGAAATTACACCTGCTGCTTTTGACATATGAATGCAGATACTGTCCTAGGTTAAAACTTCTTAGAGGTCGATAGATATCCAGCAGCAGTTAATATTTAACCTTGAGAACTCTGACACAGAAGGGTCTCTCACTGTAGTCTAACAATCCATTTTCTTTGTAATAGCATTTGATCTCTGAGCGGATTCTCTTGAGGTTTCAGACCAAGATAGCTATTCTCTTCTTGTGTGGAATATTTACTTACCAGAGCTTGCTTAGAAAACAAAATACCAGTCTAAAGGCGGAAGTGCTCAGCTGTTCTAAACACTGGTGATAGATTTCTAATAGCATGACAGTATATGTGTACCAATGACAATCAATATTTAACTTTGACAGGCCAATGCCCTTGTTTTCCAGTGAGATTATTTTTGAGACTTCAACTTCTTTACCACGCAGGAACAGTGGCATCTGGGGATATAGTATTCTGCAGTCTCCCCTTCTGTAGGAAATCTCAGACACCCAGAGGGAGAGTGCTGAGGACACGTAGCTGAGGGGGAAAACCCTGTATCTTGCAGTGCACATTACATACTAATTTTGGTAAGTTTATCTCACTCACTTTATCTTGTTTCAGAAACCACGAGACAATATGTGAACAAGGAGCTGTGCACACAGCTTGTATTGGTAGGCCCTGGAATTTAATAGTGAGCTGGAGAATTTTTTTTAAGGGAGCATTTCATTCTAATGGTGGAAGTTAGTATTTTCTGCTTCTGATGAAAAATAATGTTCCAGTTACCTGAAGACTAATGATATCTGCATCACAGTTGACGATTTCTTCCATGATTCCCTTTTTTCTATACTCCCAGTTCAGCGCCCAAGACGGGCAGTAGCCATAGAGCTGCCGAGTGGCGTACTTATCACACAACACATTGTAGCACATAACTGTGAATGAAGCTAGAAGGAAACAAAGACAGGAAAATGTTACCAAGCTCTGAAGATAGCAAATGATGAATGTGTTCAAGTCAAAATACTGGTTCTTGCACTTGCTGCCTCTTGCACTTCACCAAAATCAACAATAGAGGGCATTAAACTAACTTCAGTACCACTCGGTACCAGGGTGTCCTCTTGCACATAGGACTTGTCAAAGTCTCACTCACAGTTTATGTATCGATAGGGAATTGTATGCAGTTATTTCAGTTCTTATTATTTCTGTGAAAAGGCTTTAAAAAAGGAGCTCTTTTCCTTGGGCATTAGTGGCTGGAATGGTTATGAAAAAGTCTAACAGAGAGAAGAACTGACCAGCATTCCATCTGAGTTACAAAAATTTTATTTACGCCACAGCCATGTGCTAATTATTTAATACAAATTTATTTATTAATTTATTTTATTTAATATATTTATTAATAAATAAAAATAAATAATTTATATTTATTTATTTATTATTTAATACAAGTTTAACACAAATTGCTGTTTTCAATCTGAGCCATGTAAGCCAGAAGAATTCTCTGTGAATAAAGCCCAAGAACAGTCCTTCAGCACATCATTGTTTGAATGCAGGGAAAAGAACCAGTTTTACCTGAGGGCAGAATTTGGTCTCGTTCTTTTAAAGTAATCCATGGCCTTGGAGGCAGCTGCTCTGGATGAACTAAAAAAGCAAGAAAAAAAAACGTAACAGTGATTAATGTGGGGTTTATCATTGTAAGTTACAATTTCTAAATCAAACTGATGACTGAACAATAATGTTCCATACTGTATTTGCAACCCCAACTCCCCAAGCCTTTTTAAGCTCCACGGGAGGCAAGGATGCACAAAAAGTATTTAAATGCCAGAAACAGTTAATTACAGCTAAGAACAAGCCTGTCAGTTCTAAGATTCACTATTTTTGTCTCTTTCTTGCAAAGCCAGAACCACTGAAAGAGTCCTGCACCTTGAATAAATTGCTGAGGAATAACGGATACATCTTGCAGCGGTTCAGACATCCTATCCTCACCCCACATCCGTCAGTCCTGCAACGCATGCTCTCCACTTACGCAGCTAGGGATTGCTCCGAGGTGGCACAAGAGAAGGGCCGTGTCAAACCCTGGCCACTTTACAACACAGTCAAGTTAGCTGTGAGCTGACCCTGAGACCATCTGTGGAAACTTAGCGCGGAGGCGGAGGTTTGTTTTGTTTTACCACAGTTTCTATGGCAAAACGGAAAGCTCAGTTACAGAACCATGAGGCAGGTCCTTGATATTCTTAATCACAGTGGTGTTTCTAGATCTAAATCTGACATCCTGCTTGCATTTGGATTATAATTTCTAGTGGGAAGTTTCACAGTGGCTTTATCGAGGAAGGCTTTAGGCTTTGTTGGAAACTAAAGGGTTATTTTGGGAATAACCGTCTGGGTAACACGGGCGAAGCTTGGATGAAATATGTGAACTTCCCTCCCTGCGTGCAAGTGTGTGCCTATGAGTGGAACCACTTGGCAGAAACATAAAAGCAGTTAGAAAAATGTTCCCCCTCAGTAGTTCACTTTCTTGTTTTAGTGGCAAATACTGTCAGCCATGCTTGCTTTTAAACCTCTTCTGTCAATCAAGATTTGTAGGTCTGTCACCTGCTAGATTGTCAAGCATGTAGTTCAGTAGCTTTCGAGTTCCGTCTGGATCTTGGTAGAGGCTGAGAATATCTTGTGATAAAGGATTGCCTGCCAACAACAGAAAACAACCCGGTGATTAGCTGCCTGACTTTCTTGAGGCTTTCCAATAAAAGAAAATCTCCCATAATGAGAACAGACAAATTGACCCAGAAGGTATTTAGATTGCTTAACTCGTAACTCTAGAACACCACAGTAACAGATGCTTTAGGAACAGCTAACACATGCAGACTTTCTTCCTTCGGCTCACCTCAATCAATAAATGGAGTAAATTACGGGGTTTATTTACCTATTTATAGATTTGAAATAGGTTCATAATGAAGCTTAATAGCATTAAAAATAAGGACTGTTTTCCAAACTAGCTAGTCATTGCTGCTCTAAGCTCAATACCTGGAACTGTAAGAAAACGTAGGGGTAACACACAAAGCTTTTGAGCCCAACTGCCTCGTTAATCCCAGAGTACTCCACGGAACACTTAACCGTAAAGAACTCACTCACCTTTCAAACCTAGGGTTTGTAGCTGGAAGAGCCGTCCAAGTTCATAAGGCAAAACCCGTAACAGATTGTTATTTAAAAGCAATTCCCTGCAGCAAATGCAAAAACACTTTTGATGAGTTATCACTTCAGAAGAAAGCTCTTAAAGCACTCTGTGCTGCTCATCTTCAAAGATGGCACTTTTCACGCTGAATTTTTTGTATTATGGAAAGATATGCCAATCTTCCCATTTCAAAGCACAACTGAAATATACTCATTAGGAAAAACCAAACCAAAGCAAAACTAAAGCCAAAGCAACAACAACAAACCATCCAACAAAATCATATCAGGGAAATATAAACAGCAGGCAATCACAAAGTCTCAAAGTGAGAATGTTTTAAAGCAGAAGACTACACAGCTTATGGCCATGTATCTGTAGAGATTAGAAGAAAGAAAAAAAAAAAGAAAAAAAAAAAAAGAAGAATATAACCAAAAGTAATTGCTAGAACTGAACCTTTATATCAATCTTGAATTTTTCAGAATTATCTTAAATCTAAGAATGGTTTTAAGTCAAAGAAGAATGAATCAAAGTTAAAAACAAAACAAAACAAACCAAAACCAATTCCAATCCCAGAATATAGACTTTTCTTGAAAATGTAACCAGCGTACTTCCTCTCACCTGAGAGATACCATGTTTCCTAGTTCTGCTGGTAAACTTCTGAGTTTGTTGGATGACAGATCCAGGTAAACCAGATTATGAAGCTTGGCAATATCAGGTGGAATGCGAGTCAGATTGTTGTCATTGAGGTGTAGAGCAGTCAAGTGCGTCAGCGACCAAAGCGACGTACTTAAGCTCCGCACTCTACCTAAAAAAGAAAAGTGACAAACCACATCCTCAGGCAGCTTTACCCTCTCAAACCATTAGACACAAACCATAGGGAACATCAGAATGCCCCCTGGGAGAGCTGGGTGGGGGTCCCAGGATGAAAACCCAGCATCAGTGAGGCCTGCAGAAGATAATTGTGTGTTATCTTTTTTTGTGTGTTATCTCTTGAACAGTTCCCTAACCCTCCCAGTTAAGAGGACAGAGACAGAGGGATGGTTCTAGGGAAGGAGAAGCGCTATCCAACAACTCATGTCCGTTCTCAGTTGGTGTTTTACATCAACTGGGCTGCAAGTGAGTCAGCAAAGCTGGAAGGCGATCTGGTAAGTTAATTAATGCTCCCCCCACCACACAAAAACTGTTTTCACTAGCAGGATCCCCTCCCTGAAAGCAGATGGTGCAATTCCGTCCAACAACTCTGCCGAACCAAAATTTGAAGGCAAATCGACTCACCCGAGATCTCTAATTCGGCCCAGTGAGACTTCTTCCCATTGGCTACCTCTTCTGCTGACATGATGGTGTAAATCCTGCGAGGATCGGGAGGATCATATTTTTCCTTTGGCATCCCTGTTAGTCTGAAAGAACATCACAGCCATTACCATCTGCCGCTTAACAACATTTCTTCATTTCCACCCCACCGGGAGATCACATCCCCAGTGCCAGCCTGCAGAACCACACACCCTGGAGTTTATGGACAAGAAATATTACACTGACATCAGCCCGGCTGCTCACAGCCCGTGGAGCTAAGCAGGTGCTCAGACCTTTGCAGAAATACAGGCCTGCAACAGAAAAAGGCATTTTTCCCCCTGAAGTTTGTTTTTCTGCAGTCTTCTGCAATGTTCCCTTGTACTGTTCCAACACAAAATTTCTGGATTTCCTCATTGATAGCCCAGACCGAGGCATAACCTCCATCACCATTAGGTTACTTGTTGTGCAAGGAGACAGGACAGCAGCATTTTGCTCATTCACTGAGAAGAAGCTTACAGATTGCTCCCTCCTGTAGTTTTCAAAGGAAACAACTGAAGGGAAGAGTCTTCCTTTTTTTTTTACAGCAATTATTTTCAACAGACAAAGTCTGCCTTTTGCACTCCATTTATACAAAACTGGAAATTGCAATTTAAAGGGGAATTGGCTCTTTTTTTTTTTTTTTTTCTCCATTAGCAGTCTAGCTTTTGTGCTTTGTGGTTTTTCGAGCCCAGTATCAGCCGAGACGTATTGACTCCTAATGGCCGAGGAGCCACAAAGGAAGTCCAGGTAAAATTCACTTTTGCGGTTCTACCACATATGGGGCTTCACACAAACGCAAATGATCTCATCATTCTCCAGATTCTTGTCAGAAGAGAGCTCTGGCATCCCACCCAAAAACCATGCGCTTTGCAGACGACGACGCGGAGGGAGGTTTCCTTCCATTCCTCGCCAGGCCACTGGGCTAAGAAGCACTTGGGGGGAGAGGAGTTGTTTGATTTAAAAGCATGAGATCAGCTGAATTTTCTGGTCACTGGTCCTGTCAACCCTGCCCTGTTCTTCAGACACACAAAATACACAGACCTTGATTTTACACAAATCCAAAGCAGCTGGTCTCCAGGATGCATTTTTTTCCTCACACATGTCTCTTTTCCAAGGGGCTCCAATAGCTGTGAAGCTCCTAAAATAACTCTAATTGGTGCCGTTTGCTCAACTGACAAGACAGAAACCTATGAAGAATTTGAGGAAGCTCGCTCAGCTTTTTTCAGCCAGCCCAGCTGCGCAAAGCTCATGCATCCCCATGGCACAGTGCAGCGAGACAAGGTACCAGGGCTGTCCTTTGTGATCACTCTCGGTTACGGGTCTGCGTCTTCAACCCCCGACGAGCACGCGAGGGAATCCCATTCATGCTGAATTACGACCGCCGGCTTCAAGCAGGGGGCAGAGGCAAGCCGTGGCGCTAATTATAGCGCCCTGCTATTTGCAGGTGCAGTCAGATGGCAAGGAAAGCTATGGCCTAAGAGGATTCTGCGCTCACGCTGCTCAGCCGCAGCGATCCAGTTCCGGGAGATGAATGAGACAGATTAGTTAAGGACATGGGATTAGACCCGAAAAGCTCAGGTCCCAACACCAGGAACGGTACTGCCCAACACAGCCCCAGGTACAGGCTACGCTTCAGAGCTGCTAGTTCTCTGCTTCTGGTGTTTTGCTGCACTTATTCTCACTGTTAAATGTGTGCATGTGCAGGAGCAGGGAGCAGCAGCCCCTGGCCTCATAAGGAGACCCTCACGGCCCCTGCTGAGGGTCACAGCAGCCCTATTTCACATCTCCTCCTGGGCATCCTTGCCCTTAGACATGTACAAAGCAAATCCACGTTCTCGACACAGCTCTTCCTGGATTTTGCTAGACCCCTGGAGCCGACCAGAGCCGGGCTGTGAATCCCTGCAGGTCCCAGCAACCTGGCAGGCACGGCTCCAGTCCCAACACCTGCGAGGACGCACGTCTCACTGCCACCCTACCTCCTGTCCCAGCCTAACTGCCTGCGTGATCTCGGTGCTGCTCGGTACAGATCTGACAGGAGATGCCCCCAGATCACGTCCTAGTGCTTGTCTGTGCCAAAAAGCAGCCAGCTGTGTAGCAAGTACCTGTTGTGTCACCGTCACGTCACTGCCATGGGATTGCCTGCAGTGATCTCTTAATACAACAAGATCTCTTAATGAAACGAGGTTTCATTACCTGGCAGTGTTTATTTCCTCCGTAAGGCACACTGCAGATTATATGGGGGAAACTGAAAGGCTATGTGGTAAAAACCAAGCAGAATGCCCACAGAGGATTAAGGGCTTATGGTAGGAGAGAGCTTTTTGGATCTTTAAGTCGTAATCATCAAGCATTTTAACCGAACCAGGACAGGTCTTAATTTTGCTTTTTAATCTGCCGTATCTGAAACCAATCTGTGCTGCCACCACATCTGGGCCCAGGACAGCTGCAGCAGCACAAACTTTGCTTCCCAAAAGTGCTCGGGTCAGTGCTGGGTGAGATGGGCTGTGCTCACACGGCTTTTCTGCTCGTTTCGTCAGCGTAACGTTACCGGCGTATCAGACCCAGACAGACTGAAAGTTCAGTTTCTGCAGGCCGAGCACCCCCCCCCCCCCTCCTGCTGCGTACTGCCGGGGAAAGGCTTGGCCGCGGCCGCTTCCTACAGCTTCTCGGGGCGCACTTCCAGTTAAAAAAGGCAAGTGGGAAACCATTTGTACTCCTGCTTGCTGTTTCATCGCGAGCCAGGCGCAGATGGCTCCCAGCTATGGCCCGGCCCAGCCTGGGGGCCGTGCTGCCACACACACGGCGACTCCAGGCCTGCGAGCGGCACGGGCCTGCCCCCGCTGCGAACCAGAGCGGGGCTCATGCCACAGCTCCCCACAGCTCCTCTCCGCCCGGCAGAAGGCCGAAAAACATCGCAGGGCCCGCTGATGACGGCCTTCGTGCCGAGGTGGCTGCGGCCTGAGTCACCCCGCGCTCAGGCAGCCCTGCCCGCCGCCGTGTCACCCACTGACAGGGTGACACCTTCGCAAAGCTTCAGGATGGCTGCTTCCTCCCTGGGAGGGAACCCAATTACGTTCTGGTGAAATATCGCCTCTTATGAGGAGGGCTCCGCCAATTTAAAGCAATTTGTGGCAATCAGGGGCCCTCCAGCGAGACGGCGAGTGGAACGGCACGCGCATTTTTCAGATGTTAGTCACCGTAGGGTTATTTTGAAATAGTTGTGAGTCAAAGATCAATGTGATCTACAGAGTTACAGAAAAAGGGAAAACAAACCCAAATCACATATACTTGTTTCTTCGGCGCAACAGCGACGTTAAGCAAGACTCGAAAGCCACTGCGTGTATTTTTTTGAAGCAAACCCGAATTCTGCCCGAGTTCCCAGCTCCTATGGTTCCCTCCCCCCCTCCGCTTGTCCTGGCACTAAGCCAATACCAAAAAATCCCAACCTATTTTTGCTCAGTCTTCAGGGAGCTACAACAAGTCCCTCAAATCCATTAACCCCCAAATTTTTCAAGCAGTAGTGGCATCACAAGGAGCAAAGCAGCCAGGGGCACGGGGACCAAAGCAGCACAGGTTTGGGGCAGCTTCAGCTGTTCTTGCAAGTTTCGTGGGGCCTCTGCTAATGCTCAGCTAACGTGGTGTGAGATGAGCAGAACGTGTGTGCTGCTTCTTTTCAAGTGGGACAAAAAAGAAAATTCCCGGCATCTTTTCTTCCAAAGAGTTCCCTTGAGAAATTTATGAAGCTATTAAAACTCGCTCTCCGCTAAAAACCTAAATATGTAAACTTCAACAGTATGACCCTGATATTGTATAAAGCAAAGAAAATCTGGATCTGAGAACACGAGTGCGTTACAAAAATGATATTTAAGCTCCAAACAAACTTTGAAACCTGCGGGTTCCTAACCATAGTTTCATGCTTATGTGCTAACTCTTCCTCTGAGGCCAGGAGCTGACTGGCAGAGCAATGTTACCCAGCTGAAACCAAACATGGTCCCAGGTGAACCTAAGCAGCTCTAGCTCAAATGTATATAAAAGGGGCTAGAAGGAGGTTGCTTGATTTTGGAGTGTTATAAGCAGCAGGTCTGTGTCCCCTTTGGTGGGGGTTTTCTCACTTTTTCTTCTCTCTTCTTACTTTTAAATGCTATTGTAGGATTTTTTTTTATTATTATTTCTTCTGTATAGGGCTTATTGACTATCAACTAGGACAAAAAAAAAAAAAGGAGTGTGGTCTATTGAGGAGAGAAGTATCAAGCTATCAGGCTCTTACTCTGAAGAGATGTTTTGGGCAAAGAACACCAGGAGCTTCTGCATGCTTGGAGTTTTGAGAAACCCTAACAGGTAACAACAGAAAAGAGCAATGCTCTTCTGTATCTAACTATCTGAGATCTCCTCAAGTTGTGTAGGTGTGGAGAGCATGAGATAAGCAGGATATAGTTAGCAGTGTGAATTATAGACCATGACTCCTCTTAGTGAGAAGCTGAAGGCGGCCCTACAAATCACATCAACTCAAGAGGAGAAATGAGGACACTGTGCTAGGGACAAGAAATTTCCTAAACTACGCTGTGGGGGTGGTTTGTATGGGTAGGGGGAAACCAACAGCAGCTGAGGATATGGAAAATCTCTTCCATTATACAGCACATCCAGACAAACCAAAGTAAGTACCTGGGGGTTGTTATGAGAGATGAGCAGCTCTACCATGTCTAATAAAGTTGGGTCTCTTACTCTGAAGGTAAATACACCATATAGCCAAAGGATTAATGTATATTCAGTAGAAAGAGAAACACTGCTCAAAGCTGTCCTGGTTATTTGGCATCTATGTTGCAGGAGGACTTTGAAGCCAGATAGGTCAAAGTCCCTTAGAGCTATGTACTGTTCCAAAATAATGACCAGTCCCTTCCCCAGGGAGCTTAAAAGATGCGTTTCTTAAACAACAACTACTCTAATGTTGTTCCCTGTAAGTTCTTCTAGAACTCAATGTGTAAACAAGTTGTCTATTTGTAACGAGGGCAGAAATTGAGAGAAAAAAATAATGGAGAGAGAGCTACAGCTTCATCTCTGTTCTGCCCTATATTTCTGGATGTGTTGGTACAACTCAAAATCCTGGCCTCCAGCAGAGTGACATTCTTTGTGATTTTCAGCCTCTGTGTATACATGAGTCAAACTGCCAAAGCATCTTGAAAACTATCCAGCAGACAGCCCTGAATCATTCCTCCTTCCTCTGCGCAGTAACAGCTTACTGTCCATCCACTTCCATGCAGTAATGCCTCACCGGGGTTTAAAAACCTTGCCAGCTGACAAGGCCAGAGCACGTGTTTGTTTATATATGTATTATATGTGCATACATACACACAGAGGCATGTGTTATTTAACGTTGGAAAGTTGGACTCCAGGCTGGAAAACAGAACCATTTTTAATCTATGTATCTTGTAAACAAGGCTAAAGGGTTGCAAAGGGTGGAGAGGAAGGCTACTGCTCTGCAATAAGCAGGCTCCATTTTCATACGAGTGTCAGACAAGTCTCATCTCAGGCTCCCCAAGGAGAAGAGAAAGTACAGCCAATGCCCACAAATACAAAAACTGGCTTTTGGAGTGCTTTGAGCTGAAGAGCAAACAAAAAAAAATCTTTTTTAAAAAAATACAGTGATTGTTCAATGGTACATTATGGGGGTTTAAAACATAACTGATAATATATGCAGAGATGTATTAGCTTAGGGTATGTTAGTGTATATACTAGCAAGACAGTATGTATGGAGAACTGTGATAGTCTTTGCTAGGATCTGATTTTTTTCCTCGTGCATTCCTGCAGGAACGTGTTCAACCACCTCTCTAGCCACCGCATCTACCAGGAGCTCAGTGAGCGCTGTCAACGAAGGTACTGTCTCTCTTCGATTTCTTATGCTGAGCGATGTGATAAGAAATAGAGATTATCAGTGAAAAGAATGAAAATACCTCTTCATAGTGTTTTTTTTAATAAGTAAGAGAAAATAGGCTTTCTGTTATGGTCATTTCCCAAAACTGAGGTTTCAAACAATCTTTGGAAGTGCAGTTAAAATAACTAGAGGTTACTTGAGCACATGTAGATGTCCTACCAACAGGAGGATAGCTCAAAAAAAACAACAAAGTGGAAAATACCACAAGGCAGAAGACCAAATTTGAAGTTAATATTAAGTCTTAGAAATAAGAGCTACAATTTCAAGCTTACTACCATGGAGCTAGCAACAAACTATGCAGTCCACAAATGCAACTGAAAAAAATCCTTTGTTTTATAAACCTGTAAAAAGATGTATTTCTTTTCCTATCATCCATTCAAGAAAACTTTCTCTTGATGGCACACTGACTCTGCAATACAGAGGGTTTCTCTACATGAACTCCGTAGGACTGTTGTAGGATTGATCTCCACTCATTAGCAATCTTCTCTTTAGCAGAAAGAGCCCCAAACCACATAGCTAGGGGAGTTTCGGAAATCTGCTGCATTTAGGATCATTTACTCCTATCTTTTTTTGAGGCTGTAGCAACAAAGTTTGCCTCTTCTGTAACCTGTAGACAGAGCCTCAGCACTGTTTGCTTTTTTAAAACATAAAAATCTGTGCTCCAA
The DNA here is from genome assembly GCF_964211825.1 of Aythya ferina. Taxonomy (NCBI): domain Eukaryota; kingdom Metazoa; phylum Chordata; class Aves; order Anseriformes; family Anatidae; genus Aythya; species Aythya ferina. The sequence goes on along the minus strand of NC_140300.1, from coordinate 61,405,023 downwards.
GTGGAAAAGACAGGACCTTGCTTGGGGAATGCTGTTAGCAAATTACATCCACTTGTGTTCTTAACTCCTGATGTATTTAAAAATACAGCAAGGTAACATGGAGGTGGTTTTGAACCACATCAGTCATGCATCTGAAAACAAACTTGCTTTACTGGGAGTTAAGATATCTTTGTTTGGTCTAGCTCCAGGATTTCAATTCCTTAACTTGAAGCTCTTGAGTCTACACACATTGCAAGCTGAATGTTTTGTTAAAACCCCGCTCTGCTCCATCATCAAGGTAAATATTAGACGTAGAAAACATTTCAACAAAAGCTTCCAAAGCAGCTTGCTTTGGCCTTACTTGCAACTATCAAAACCTCCTCTGGCAGAGCTCCTTCAAGGCCCAGAGTGTAGCTTTATATCATGATTGATACAATCTTCTCCTACCTAGAAATTCTGTGATTCTGTGATACCACATAATGGAGGGTGGGTCAGGGAAGTGAAATAAGTAGAAGACTAGGAAGATTTAAGTTGTAGGATCTCTGTACTGATGCTGAGAGAATGAGAAGCTGTTATTCCCACCTATAATCAGGCAAGAGGCATCTCTCCCCTGAAAAGCAGAAGGGAGCAGATTGTTACTACAGTGCTGCCTGGCAGTGTCACCTCTTTGGGCATCAGCAGAGACTCAGACATCCACCAGGCTTCAAAGAAGCTCACACAGGCAGGAGGAGTCTTCGTGGAGCAACTGCTGCCTTGGGCTGACGATTCAGGGAGTGCTGCAGCCTTTATCAGTGGTGGCAACTCTGTGAGAAACTGACTGCAGGATTTTGGCCATGCACCCACCCACTCCAGCTAGCAAGCCCAGCAGCGTGGTGACAAGGCCATGTCAACAACAAGCATGGTGACAATACGTGGAACTTGTCCAAATCTTACCCTAGTTTTTATTCCACATGGTACTTAGATTAGGTTCAGCAAGAGGAGGCCATTTAAGTTTCATATGCTCAGTTAAGTTAAGTTTCATATGCTCAATCCCCTCTTTGTTCATCAGCGAGCTCCCCGTCATGCAAGAGGTGCAGCAGTTCGTACCAGTGTCTGGCAAATCCCCATGAAGCAGCTGTGCTCAGGGCTGAGGACACGTTCCCTGTCACCCTAACTTGCTTCGTTTTCAGTACAAAATTGCCTGTGCCTGGCATGCTGATTAGAGCACTGTCTCTGCTCACCCACGTGCTGTCAAGCCCCTGCAAGGCAAGCAAAACAAGATGTTCAGCTGGGTGCAGCGACGTTCAGCAACCACATCCTGCGAGGCTTCCCACCTCCTGCTCATCTCTGGCGTCGCTGCCTTGACACGGAGTGCAAGCCTGAGCACAGAGAAATTCGTCTGCAGGGGGAATCATGCAATGCAACAGGTAGCCAGGATGCTGCAGCTGATAGCAACCTGAGTGGTGGTGAGGTCCCAGAAGGCTTTACATTATCACTTCAGCGATGATCATAAAAGCCAAGAGAAGAGAAGCACAGGAAAGTCACCAAAAAGGAGCAAAAGCCAAAGGGAGGAGTGGGAAGGGAGGGAACTAACTGTATTCTGTTAATTTCAGAGCCAACTGGCACTTGACTGAAATGCTAATTGCCCTACTGACATACACCCACGAGTCATTTCCCCCTGTTCCCTCATCTCCTTTAAATGAAATAGTGAGGCTTTCCTTAAATTGCAGGTAATGCAAGAAAATCCAGGCTGCCACCCTTCCTTTTCCTCTATGTCACAGCCCCGTTTACAAGAACAGCTGAGCCTTTTACTGTGTGGAAATACTACGCAGCATTAAGTAGTTACTTTAATTTCTGGATTGAGTTAACGTTTCAGTTTCTCTTAGGAAGAGCAGCTTCTGCTCTGTTCGAAATGGTCTGTAACCTCTTGGTGTGTGCACGACCTCTCCTCAACATCTGCGTCCAGTCCCAGTAAGTAATGCCTGCCTTTGTGTGCAGGTGTTTTATAGCTGTCACCTTAAGGAGGGCTCTTAGGGACTAGTTTACATGCAAATATGTGGTAGGTACCTGCTCAAAAGCAAAGCTCCGTTTACCAGGTTCACCAGACGTGCATACCAGGCTCTTATGGGGCAAGGAGAGAAGACAGTTCCAACAGCCAGCCTGCTAAATCTCACCAGGAGCCCCCAGAGGGATGGTTTAAGCAGCGTGTTTGTTTACACGAGTGTCCCACACCAGTTCAAAGAAGTGACCCACTTGCAGCGCCTCCCCATCCCTGGAGAGCGCAGGTCTGTTAATGAGATGGGGCAGCGTGGCTTAAAGGATTAAGAACTAAAGTCACTGGGGGTCTGGGGAAGGAAGCAGCCACTGCAGCTGCCTGATGCATGGCAAACATCGAGACAAAACGCTGTCCTGGGCTGTGAGCACAGAAGAAAAGCAGCGCTGCGTGGCTGCAGCTGAGAGCAGGAGCTTTTCTTGCTACCTGCTTGACATTGATAGGACCAAGGAGATGGAAAACTTCCAACGCTGAGCAGTGAGTAGGTTCAAAGTGGAGCTTACTAGCATCGCTCCCAGCCTCTAGGGAAGGGACTGTTGTATTGACAAACCTAATCCTACACCTCACTTCATTCAGCCACTCGCTCGGAAACAAAGAGCCTGTTCAGGCTGCCCCGAGCCAACACCTTGGCTCATTCAGCTCCTTGGGATCAATAGCTGGAGAGAGGCCCACGATCGATCCGTCTTTTGAGCAGAACCTCCCCAGAATTATTAATTCGCGCACTCTGCTGCAGCAGCTCTGAAGGGGCCTGCTCGATGAACGCTGCTTCCTTTCTTTAAAACACAATGCCAATCATCAATAACCTTTCATCCTTCAAAGAAAGTTTGTGTTGGGAGAAAAGAATGAATGCGATTACTTCCGTGGCTACAATGCTATCTGAACCTTTCCGCGCTAGGCTGCCAGCGCTCTAACAACACAAGCAGAGCCCAGCAGCACTTCAGCTACTCTCCCTGCCTGATAGGGAGATAACAGCCAGCTTATCTCTCGCAATCTGGTCCTTGCAGCAATAATTAACAACGTGGAAGTGTGCCACCACGAAACTTGCTTCGAACAGCTTTAAAGTTACAAAGCCTGCCCTGTTCAGATATGGGGAGATTTGGACTAGTCAAAATAAAGTCAAAGAATAATAGCACACCGATAGTGGAAAGTGTTTTGCAACCACTGGCACAAAAAAATAGCCCTTTCATATTAGAGTCCAGTTTAACCAGGCCACGCGATGCCGCACTAGGCTTGCGTGCCTGAAAGTGGAGGAGAAATAAAAGGGATTATTTAAAAAATGAAGTACTTTCTAGGCATAAATCCCTTTCTTGGTAGGGTATATTTAAATGTACTTTACTTTTTTTTAGTCAAAGAAGTAAGAAAGCTTGCCTGATTGCCAGAAAAAAGCTGTTAGGTATCAAAAATTAGTTCAGCTTCTCCTGTATTTGATAATCCAACTCCTCCCGTGTGCGCTTATACCAAACTTAAGCTCTAAATGCTAGGTTTAGTTTTAAAATCAATGTTAACGATTAACGCGTACTCCTAGCTGCCTTCCAGGATGATGGCAAGTGAGAAATGATGCCAATAACAGCCCAAGACGGTCTCTGTAGGGACCAAGGAATTCCCATCTAACAGAAGAACCAGCCCTGGACATCTGAAGGTTAACCTGCTCCAAGCACCCATAAAACCTGCCTGCAACAAGGAGGCACACGAGCTGCGACCCCCAATAGGTGAAGGCATGCTTGTCTCTAAACATGAGTTAGTGTAAGGCTAATTCTGCTGCCCTGAATGAAGATTAATGCTCACTCTTACTCCATTAGAGTGAAACGTGAGAGAAGCCTGCTGCGTATGCTGGCTAGCAAGCGGCACGGCCAGGAGCTGCCCAACGCGGCCCGTTCCTCTGCCAAAAGGTAAGTTAGGCTTGGGTGGTTCCCCCGCTCGCCGCTGGAAGGGATTGCATCTAAGGCGCGCTCACTGCCTCACCAGGGAATACCCTTGGCAATTTTTTATGACATTCCACAAACAGATCAGTTTTCGGTTCTCCGTGAGCACGCAGGATGATTCAAGAGTTCCCTGACATTTGTTTTCGGAACGGCCTCTCTGCAGTCCCCTTTCCCTCCCCACCACACCGAGTTTTGGTTGCAGTCCTTCGCAGCGGATCTGGAGTTACACGAGCCATCGGCTGCTGCTGGAAGAGCTGCAGCACGCGCTGCCTTTCAAGGGGGGCAGTGCCCTGAGACGTGGGGGCATCCGAGTGCTACGCGAGCCTGCGAAGAAGAAGATGGTCTCTGAAAGGAGCGACAGAAGAGCCCGAGCTCAGACAGCGGTCCTACCAAGCGGCACTCACCTCCGGGCTGCACACACGCCACTGCTTCGCAGAGACAGCATCTAAGGCAAGAGCACAGACACAGTGGGTACACAGAGGAGACAGGTACGGGTTTAGGAATACTGTCTAGGTTTTAAAACACGTAATTTTGTAAGTAGAAAACACTGTAAAGTTGTACTCATCTCCCTGTGTACACATCCAGGGCTACTTTGGCTGTATCTGCACCTACCACGAGAGGAATGGCATCAATTTAAACCTGAACTGCAGCACCTTCAAATGCGGGGGGAGCTCAGTTCTGCAGCACTTGGGGGTTACTGCAACAGGCAGAAAAACACCTCGCAAGCATTACAGGACTGTTTACTGTCTTCAAGTCAAACCGTACACCAAAAAATGCATCAAAGAATTAAATGGATGTCCTAAGGCCCGTATAATGTTAGCAGGTCTCGAATCCTTGATGTGTGCTTCTCTCATCCACTCAAAATATTCCTCATTTGTCTGACAAGCTTCCCTCCTTCCCAATCTTTCCCTCCAGACTAAGAGGGAGAAGGATGAGGGTTATTGCACAGGCAAAAACAAACAAAAAGCCTAAAGATTTAACTGCTCCCAATGGTAAGACCTAATTTGTCTGGAGGAAAAAACGCAAGCCAAGGGCAACCTGATGGTCTGAACCCAGCTCTTCCTGGCACTTCTGACTATTCTGGCGTGTGAGAAGTTGCCTAGCCCTGTTTTCTTTTTGCTTTCTTAACTTTCCACAACAAAAAGGGATTAGAGGAAAGGCGTTCACAAGTGGAAATTTCTGCTGGGTGGATAATTCATCCTGTGGTAGCTCTCTCCCATTTCCAAGGCCGGTTGTAAATTCATCTACCAGGGTAAATACAAACTGAGTTTTAAGGAATAGAGGAAGCCAGTAAAGAGAAGTCCCCAGTTCTCTGGAATTACGTCCACCGCTGCCCCAGCCTGCCTTTTCCTGCCCTGGGCTGGTCAGTTCCTCTCCTCTACAAAAACGCCAAAGAGAAGTGTTTTCCCTTGCCCGGAGAGAACTTTTTGGACAAATACTCTGCCTTTGTGCCCCATGACAATCAGTTTTAAGTTTCACATTTCTCTTTATCAGCAGGAAGCTCTGTTTAGCAGCAGCCTGTGTCGTTTGGGTACGAGCTGAGCCACTACGTGCTCCAACAAGAAGCAAGCCAACCAGCCCTCTCCGAAGAGCCAGGTGAGCTCGCAGTCTCGCAGCGCTGGCAGCAGTTCCTACCCGCGGTTCTGCCCGCAGATGGCCTGGTGATAACGCCACGCTCTCCCCAAGCATTGCAACTCTGCTCCTGCTCTCTGTGCCCAAAGCACCGAGAAAGGCAAAGGAAATTCCCCTCGGAAACTCTCAAACACCTCTTCAGGCTGTGAAGCCTTCGTGCTGAGCACCAGAAGCTGGAACAGCTGCAGGCCACATAACCGAAAGCTTCAAAACCTGTGAGACCTCTCCACCCTGTTGTTCACAGAAGACAGGACCACAGCACTGAGCCAAGCACACAGAGCAGCTTGTCTGCTCTCCCCCTTTCACAGTTCTCCTGCCACAAAAAAAAAAAAAAAAAAAAAAGCTACAATTCTGGAGAAGGAAGTCTTCCTCCACGTGCTTCTCTCAGCACTCAGAGCCTTTTGAAAGAGCTTTTTGATTGATTTCTCAGGAAGAAAAAAAAAAAGCAAAACTAATCTGTGATTAGAAGTCACAAAGATGCTCAGTCAGGTGGAAGCATTCCTGAAAAGCAAGGGGAAAACTACCTAACAAATTCAGTCAGCTGCCTTAGAGGGTAAACAGCAAACCTGAGCACAATCTACAGATCCTGACTATTACCAACAGTGGATGTTTTTGTAGTTCTCTTCATACTTGTAAGTAAAAGTTGTTGAATTAAAAAAAGTATGTTGGATTGACCCTGCCACCAAAGCAAAGCCAAAAAAATAAAAAAGAAAAGAAGAAGGGTTCACTTTACACTATTGCTCCAAGTATCTTCTAGGCTTCCAACTGACCCGGAAGGCACACTTCTCAGTGTTAGAGGACGCACGGCCGAAAGCACGACAGACACCAGTAGAGTCAGATCATGCTCCATTTTATTGCCCGAATAGCCTAACTTTTATAGTGAACTTAACAGGGGCGGACAGTGTTTCACACAAGATTATTGGTCAAGAGCACTCAGACAAACAACTACAAGAAAACAACCCCACCTGCAAGAAAACAACCCCCTTGTGATTAGCAGTCACGTAGACCTTGTCCTTGAAGCCAGCTGCTGGTAACAATATTTTTCTGAATTCCTCAATTGGGCGATGTGGGAGCTTCTCATAGTTACCCTGGTAGCTTGGTTTGCCCAGCTACACCAGGCCATGGGGTTTGCTGAGGCCTACTCCTGGTTGCTTAAAGCAAGCTCAGATCGAACAACTGTTCCACGGACTCATGTCCACACCCTTTGTGCCAATTCCCAACATCTCAGCACTTACAGAACTTGGCCTAGCAGCCCATAAAAGCCTCTTATTTAAGATGACCCGTCAGTAATGCAGATTCCTGGAGTTGCCTTAAAATGTCCTTAAAACCAGGAGACTGTTTTAGGCAGGGATAAAGCTCCCCCTCCAATCCTGCGACCCTGCAAGGTGCAGGCCAAGCATCCCTTCTGTGTGTAGCTGTGTGACACGGCTCATTTATTGCTGAAAGAAGGCGATTCCCTTCTCCTTGCTTCCTGAGGAAACCATCTCCCTCCCTGCCTCCCCCAAAAGCTCACAACAAAACTCTCTCTGTGGCAACAGCCTACTAACCATTAGTCTCTATTCCATGACCTGCAGAGCTGCCTCAACCTGTGAATAAATATTCTTTTGCCTTTAAAAAGCATTTAAAATATTCACATTGGTTTTGAGTTTCAGCTGGCTGCAAGAAGGGACCGGAGAGGTGCCAACCTGCAGTAGCATCTGTGGAAGAGCTGGTGGTGAGGACGAAGGACGGGTGGTGAGGATGAAGGACAGGCGGGCAGGAGCTTGGGGTGGCATTCCCATCACCTACGCGGACCCCCAGAGACCCTACTCATCAGCAGGGAGGGATGGCTGCAGGGTGCTCTGAAGGATCGGTCAGTTCAGGCCTGTACACCAGCAAAGATTTACCAACCCCCAAGCTGCAAATGGGGGAAAAAAAAAAATAAGAAAAACCTAAAATCTCATCTAAAGGTTCATCACCACGTGGATCCAGGAAGCATATGTCTCCTCCAGAGGGCTGCCACCTTTATTCCCGTGTCAGCCCCGCCACCTTCAGCAACTTTTCTCTCTGGAACAAGCACTGCTGATGGTTGTAGGCAAGACAGACAATGTGGAGGACAAAGTAAAGCTGTACGAGAGTTCCCACGGACCCAGTGCAATGGGAGGCAGCCTGCTGCTGCTTTGATCCTCAGGTAACCAGTTTTGACCCCGCCGCCTTTACCAATGTCATAAGCAAGCCTCACCTTGCTTTCAGCAGCAAGGTGATGAGCAAAAAGCCCTCCTCTTCCTCTCTCCCCTGGCCCTATTCACACCGCTGTGCTCAAAGTGGCAGCATTTTGCGTTCCCCAACGCGTTTACTTGGACAAAAAAGGGAGAAGTATTTCATTTCTCTCCTGGTGTGTGACTGTCTGAACACCTTTGTTAACATGACTGCGTACAAGTGCTGTAGATCCGTGAAACCTGCCTGCAGACAACACACACACAGTTAACTTTATTTGAAATACACATCCTAGGAAACCTGCAGACAGTCCTATAGCCCTTCTAATCCTATTTCATACACCCTTCTCGGGGCAAGTATCACGTAGAAAGCCCCCTTACCGGCAGGCAGAGAGACGATAAAGCCCTCCAGTGAACTGCTGAGCGTAACCAGCTGCAACGCCGTGCAACCAAAAATGCCATTAATCATTTACATCAGGAAATGCCAAAGGAAGGGAGAGCACACAGCCTTATCTGCTCCTTGTGTACACACGCAGGTTCCAGGCTGTGGTTAAACCAGTCGTTCGCAGGACACGCAGCAGCTAAATGGGGCTCTGCTCCTTGGCCCTGGCTGCCGACTTTGTGTCTCCAAAATCCAAAATCGCCGTGCTCGCTGCCTGCACGAGCGGTGTCTAAAACTGCCTGCTGCTGCTTCATCTCGTGGAATTTTTATCAGTGCCGATTTAATGTCTTCCCTCGAAAGGTATAAAAACTGTTTCTTGTAGAACATCACATAAGGCATTTCTGCCTGGCTTTAATCGTATTTTAAACGAGCGCCTTTTCAGCCCCAGAGGGAAAGCTTTCTGGTAGCGTCTGAACGCTGTTAAATCACTTCTTGATCCTCCGTACCGAGATGTGCCAGTGGCTGCAAAAGTTACTCTGCTGACCAGGACTCCGGAGCAGCTCTTCTGCTGAGATCTTCCTCCAATGTACTCCTTTTTTCCTTCAGAACAATTCCAGGTCGGGCTTTTTGGTTTTCAGTGCTGACCTGGGAGGTAAGTCCTCTCCTAAATAGTGGGAACTGAGTCACGTCCAGTACCGTGCCAGCACAGGTAGCTGTCACTTTGCCCTTTTGTGAGTGTATCAAGCTTACAGCAAAACCAGCCAGCGTGTTCTGCTAAAAGCCTGCAGTCCCCTCTGCACCTCGCTCTCTGAGGTCTCCTCCTGAAAGAGGCACAAAGGGGCCCAGTAAATCCTCTGCATATAGAGTCCTTTTGCCACCTCCTGTGGGTTCCTTCAAAGTTTTCTTTGTCCCCTCTGAGCTGTCTGTTCATTTTTTGGAGGGGTGTCCAGTGGCTGGAAGCACATGTGTGAAGTTTACTGACACAGACCTGGGAAGTGTGAGCCTTTTAACGTGCAGAAATGCTGTCATCAGATAAAGGTAGCCATGAAGAAACGTCCTAAAACCCTCTCTGCTTTTACCATTACAGGTGAGAGGCAGGGGCTGTGCAGACAAACCACTAAAAGCCACAGGACTGCTCCGAAGATGAAGTTACACGCTGCCTTCTGGTGATCCAACCACCACCACTTCTCAAAAACACGAGCACCCTGCAGCCTCCGTCTCCTGCTTTGTTTGTTTACCGCCAGGTGAGGGAGCGAAACCGGCTCAGCACAGGGCCCCTGCTGCACGTTCCGACACGCGAATTTACAACCTGGTGAATGGGGGGGAAGGCGCAGCTCTCGGATCCGCTCGCAGTTTCTACACGGCTGGCTAGGGTGACGGAAGACCCGATGACGCCAACGAGCAGGGCAAGCACTGGGCAAGCAGCAGCCCAGGCAGCTTGCTAGCTTGAGCCACCAGTGGGACACTGCACCCAGACAAGTGCAGAGGAGAGTGTCTGTCTGCTTAAGATCTGTCGATGTTTCACCAGCTCTAACACGTGTACTTGAGGCAGAAGAAACACCCTGTTAGATGGAGGGAGGCAAGTACCTAGCACGTAAGCTTTGTCACAGGCCATCGTCAACATTAAGCACCGAATTAAAAAAAAATATTAGCAGAGGCTTAGTATTTAACGCCTTAAGTAGTAAATCCACAGCAAATCCTCCTGAATTAGATCCAGGAGGTATGAGTAAAATGTATTTTAACTCGTTTTTTAAAGTTTTCTGAAGTGCCACCTGAGGCTCCCGAACAACTGATCTCCACCTTGACGTCGGCTTTCTCAGCGCCCCGCAAATCAGATGGCACCCAGCGCCTCACACACCCCTCTGCGGCTCAGGAATCTCCTTCTGGTACAGAAAAAGCAAACCGTTCATTTGCATTTAGCCCCCCTCTTAAAGTTATGTAACCTGAAAGCCTCCAGCAGACTGAGGCTGAGCTAAGCAGTGGGTTTGTGTGGTTAAAGGAAATTTGCTCTAGAATTATGCATGTTACCACTTAAAACAAAATGTTTGCAGAAGGAAGAAGAGAGACGCGCCTCCCTGTTTGTGCACGCTGACTCTGAACACAAAAGGCAGCAGCTGCTGCGACCTACCTAGCTGTAAGTTTTTCTTTGCAATGTTTTAGATGTAAATTAAGTAAAGACTCACCCGGGTGTGCAGATTAATTATTTTTTCTCCACTGATTCCCTTTCACTTCACTTCCAGAGTCCACACACACCTTGTTGGGATCACGTTCTGGCTTACTTCTGGCCAGACTGGTGTGAGAGCTAAATATTGCTGTGCTTGTCGAACCCAGAGACAAGCCTGCCTTGCTTTTTGTAAAAATAAGACCGGTAATGAAAAACAACCAGAGTCTGAACGATAAAAAAATCCCAGCTTATCACACAAAACGGAGTTTTATAAATACCCTTGCAAGGCAAGAAAACAAGTAGCAGTCAAAACACCACTTACTTGTGGAGAACTCCCACTGCAGAAGTTACCCAGCTCCTAGTGACAGCAGGCGGGGAAAGGAGAGCCACGCACACCAAACTCAGACTGACCCCTCCTGCCTTCCGAGGCAGGCAGCAGAACGGCTGATTACACCAGGTCCCCTCAGCCCTGCAGGACTTGTGCTTTCCTGACAACGCCACTGCTACCAGCACAGGGAAAAAAAACACCCTTACAAGCGAAAACAAGCTCTATCAGTAAAAGTCCACTTGTGCAGATAACTGCATCTACAGCTGGGGCTTCTGCTGGCACAGCTATGTCAGTCACGGGTCACACTTTGTCACCGCGCTCGCAGACAGAGCTGTGCCAGCAGAAGTTTGCCATATAGACCTGGTGTGAAGCTCAACAGCCATCAAAGTGAATCTGCAAAGTTTCGCGTTTTTCAGGCCGCTGCCACATGAACTTTTTCCAACCAACAGCCTGACGATCGGCATTCTTGCTCCTGTGTCGTGGGCACGTTAGCATCCTGGCTTCCGAGGGGAGAAGAAACCTAAACTTAGCCCAGGAACGTGGCAATACCTTTCATCCACTGACATCGTACTTTAAATTCACAAACTAAATTAGAAAGCAGGAGCCCCTGCAGGAAGAAAAGGCGAAAGCGAATAAATTAAGTTCTGCTGTACGTTGGCACTAGTGGTGCTAAAAAGTTCTCGCTTTTAATAGCAAGAACAAAACCGAAAGCGTTGGACGGGATGCGTTTAGCAGACAGCGAGAGGCAGGCAGCAAAGCACTGCAAAATCCCCCTGGTTGAGTTAAACTGAACCGGCTGGCTGCAGGAGGCCTTGTATCACCCACAACCAGCTCTGAAGACAGCGGGCCAGGAGATTTCATGCCCCGGCAGATGCTCGAGCACAAGCTGTGTGCGGATGAACAGACACGGCAGCGCGGGTCACGCACACGGCGAGGCACGGAGCTGTCCCAGGGCACGGAGCAGCAGCGTTACGGGATAAAGTCACCAATTTCTGTGCCAATTCCAGCCCAGCTCGGTGTGGTTACGGGGAGAAGGGAGGAATGAAGGCGCTGGCCGTGTAGAGGCCACGCTCCTCCCCTGTCAGAGCTGGCCCTGCACACTCGGCTGCAGCTTCTAGGAATTCCTGGGCTTTTGTCGCAGGGCAGGCGTCACGCAAAGAAACGCACTTTGTGGGGGTTTTTTTTTGTTTGTTTGTTTTTTGTTACAGATCGTGCAGCACAACCATCCCGGAGGAGCGGCAGCGGCTAAAAATACCCGCCTTATCGTCCCTTTCCTTATCGCCCGCGGCCAGCAGCGCCCTGGAGCCGAGCTGTCTCCCCCTCAGCTTCGCCCCGTGCCCCCCGCCGCCCCCCTCACCCCGAGCCCGGGGCCGTGCCCCCGCTCCCCGCTCCCCGCTCCCCGCTGCCCGCGGCCGGGCGGGCGGCGCAGGCCCCGACATGGCGGCCCCGCTCCCCGGGCAGGCCCCGGCGGCGCTCACCTGCATCCGGCGCGGCTGGCGGCGGGGCGGAGGAGGAGGAGGAGGCGGCGGGGCGGCCGGCAGCAACGACATGCGGGCGGCGGCCCGCCGGGGACGGGGACCGGGACGGGAAGGGGACGGGAAGGGGACGGGGAGCCGGGGACGGTGGCGGCGGGGAGGAGCGGGCGGCGCGGAGGGCGGGGGGAGGAGGAGGAGGAGGAGGAGGAGGAGGAGGAGGAGGAGGAGGGAGCGGGCGGGGCTGGGGACTGAGGGGTGATCGGGGCGCCGGGGGCGGGACCCCGAAATGTGAAGGGACCCCGAAATAGTGACGGGATCCCAAAGTGGTGAAGGGACCCTCATTTAGTGACGGGACCCCGAAATGGTGACAGGACCCTGAAATGGTGAAGGGACCCTCAATAGTGAAGGGACCCCGAAATGGTGATGGGACCCTGAAATGGTGACAGGACCCTGAAGTGGTGCTGGACCCCAAAGTGGTGAAGGGACCCTCAAACAGTGATGGGACCCCGAAATGGTAACAGGACCCTGAAAGGGTGATGGGACCCCAAAATGGTGATGGGACCCCGAAATGGTGACAGGACCCTCACATGGTGACGGGACCTTCAACTGGTGAAGGGACCCCAAAATGGTGACAGGACCATCAAACAGTGACAGGACCCTGAAGTGGTGCTGGACCACAAAATGGTGAAGGGACCCTCAAATAGTGATGGGACCCCAAAGTGGTGCCCCAACCCAAAATGGTGCCACAACCCCAGCGAGGCCACCCCGCACTCATTAAGAGCCACCCAATGCAGTGAGGGTAAACAGCCCTCCACAGCTAATTGTTGCCATTCATTACAGTGAGGAGTGTTTTCCAGAGCCTACGTGAAGAGGGCACCCCACAAAGGCCTGCCGAGCTGAGGAAGTGAGGCAGATGTCAGGGTGAGCGGGCCCCTCACCGAGCGTGAGGCAGAAGCCGAGCACTGAGGGTGTAGGTGGTGCCTCAGCTCACATTCGTCACCTCTGTTTCTCCAAAGGAAGTGTCTGTCTGCTGCAAAACCTTTCGGGCGCCCACGCTGTGGCTGTACAGATGTGTACGTGTGGCTGTACATGTCTGAGGGCAGATGAAGCACGGGGATGCAGGTAAACGGCATGCCAACATTAGAGCACGTTTTCTGCAGTTGGGCACACCAATGTTGGAGGTTGCCTTCTTCTCAGGGCTGCTCCCAAGTTCAAAGAGGAAAAATAGGGGTGTTGCATGAGGACAGAGCATGGATTCAAAATAGAAAAAAAAAAAAAAAGAAGAAACCAGGGGTGGAGAGGGGTGTAGGTCTTCATGCGCTCATCTGTGGGATGAGGGGGAAAAACTGGCAACAAAAGGGACATAGAGCTGCCGGGAAGTACCTGTGAGGTACCTCGCAGTGAGCAGCTGAGGAGCTGTAGGGTAGGACAAGCAGTTCTTACTGAAACTCATTTCTTCTGCAGCTCTCTAGACTCGTGCCGGACTCGTTTATGCTCAGAGAACAAGAAGCGTGGAGGGAGCCTCCACGATTTTTCAAGGGGTTCTGTTAGCAAATGGAGTAAATGAGTAAGCGGGAGCAGGCACAGACATATAGAGCAGGGCAGAGAGAAAGGAGGGTGAAAGAAAAAAGCCTCTTCAAATAGAAGTTTAATGGCCTGCCTTTCTTAAGAGAAAAATCACATACAGCCTGTTAAAGGCTTTGGTACTGACTTCTTTGATGTTGGTGCCTTTAACTGTTTCGCTCATTACTTCTCTCCCCTGAAAAAATACAAGCGGAGCAGTGAAGGACTGTGCCCTCCCTTTTTCCCCTGCCTGGGTTAATCATTCTGTTAGTTTCCCAGCTCCCGTTACAGGCCAGGGCCTCGCCACCCTCACCTCAGGTACTGTTTCCCTCCCTTCTCAAAAGGGAGCGTAACTGAGAAACCAGGTTCTGCCAGTGGCCTGCCCGGGGTCACCGCTGGCAGGATCAGCATCTCCTGGGGGCTCCCCCACCACTTGTACAGCAAACCGCAGGCTCCCCAAGGCCCTGCTTCCTTTGCAGAATAAATTTGTTATGTCTGGGTTCCTCACCGCGCTGTGCACAGGAGGTTTTCAGAGTATCTGTACAGGTGATACGGAAGAATCATTAACAAGTTAACCGTGAGCCTGTGTTTCACCACAGAGCCAAACCCCACGATCTGCAGCAGTGACCTTCTGTTGAACAAATGGGAAGCTCATGAGGGGATTCAGAAGTCGTGGAGGAACAGGGTGAAGGATGCGGGTTGTTACCCGATCACACGTGCATAGTAAGCAGGCTCGCATGGTAAGTCTTGTATTACGTTTGCCACCACTATAAGGATACGTAGGTGCCTATTGCCCATCCAAAAAGAAACCCCATTGCCCAAACCTGATCTGCCTCCGTGCTTGGATTTTATACTTTTTCACTTGTCATTAAGACTTTTTAACTGAGGAGGTTTTCTTCCTCCTGTCACCCTTGTATCTTCCCATCTTCCTGGGTCCTTTCCTGGGATACAGAGTGAACAGTTACACTGGAGAAACCTGTATCAGGTTTGCTATGCCATGTTTTGCATATGCACATAACATCAGCTACTCTGATTTAAAAATAACAATTCTAGTTCGAGAGGCTCCCTGCCGTATTTGGGAATGCACGAGGAGATGTAAACATCAAACAGCTGCCTGCAAAACAACTGCCAGGCCTTCAGCAGGGTCACTACCCATTCCCCGTGGTCCCTGTAGAGACTAAAGCTGTGTTTCTTTCTTCACCAAAGGGGCACGGTGATCTGGGCTGAGACCCCTTCCCGCTCTGACATCCAGCGAGTGTGGCAGCCTCGCAGTCAGAAGTGAGGGAGCACAAAGGCACTTAAACAGCAAGAGAATATGGCAGACTGGGTCAGACCCACATCAGAGTCTATTAAAGTCAGAAAGAAGCTTACAGGGAAAAATTGGACTCGTGCTACTGGAGAACACACTGTTCAGAAGAGAAATGTCCGGTGTCAATGTTTCACAAACACTTCAGAGCAAACCAATAGGTGAAATAGATAAACCTCTCTTCCGAGTTCTAAGAAAAAAAAAAAAAAAAAAAAAAAAAGAATTTGGAGAATATTCTTGGTCCCAGGTTCGTCAGGGAGGGAATGAAACTGCAGAAGTTAGCGTATTTATAGCCAAGAGCATGTCAGTGTGAAATAAGTGGGCCCCTTTAGTGAGCAGGAGACTGGAATACAGCTCATGGTGTGTACTGGAGCAGCTCAGCATCCAGTTTACCTGCTCCACAGGTGGGTTTGTAGGCAGCCAACGTCTGGGGCAGGCACAGCTTTGTTAGGGACTTGCAGCGCATCATTTTGGAGCAGAGCAGCCGATGATAACCCACAGGGGAGCTTCTTCCACACGGAGACGTCCCCGTGTGTGGGCACTGAGGCAGGGGAAGCGGGAGGAGACCGGGGAGCAGCCGCGGCAGGCTGGCAGCGGCACACGCGGTGCATTTCTCCCGCAACTCCTTCTGCCTCGTTTCTGTTTTATTATGTTTATGGTGAGCTCTGTGTGGCACGTTTCAGGTTTTGGCTGCTCTCAGCTTAAACCACGATAGTTTAAACCTTTTACCCTGGCCGCCGTGGACTGCTGCGGGCTGTGGAAAAGCGATGCGGGGCCTGACAGGACTTGGGCATGGCGGCGGTGCCTCACGCTCCCCTTCATACCGCCCTCCCTTCACACACTTCACACCACCCAGCCCCCTGCAAGCACCGAGGGGCGTTTTTTGCTGCTCTGCCTTTAGACCAAGCGGGAACAGCGCCGTTTTCCCCGGCTTTAAGGAAGAGAGCGAACCGGGGGGGGAACCTTTGAGCAGGGGGAACGCCGGGCGCCGGCAGCGGCGCGGGGGGGACGGCGGGGCGGGGGCGCCGCCAAGGGCTCGGCGGGGCGGGCGCGCAAGATGGCGGCCGCCGGCGGCCGCTGCGTGTGGAGAGGTGAAGGGGGGGGGGGGGCGGCTCCCGGGGCTCGTGTGTGTGCAGCCGGCCGCTGTGCTCCTCGCCCTCACCCCGATGGGGATGAAGGGAGCCTGAGGAAGCGGTCTGGCGGCCGGCTGAGGCGCTGTTTGTGTTTTTTCCCCTCAGTTCTGGCTCCGCACTGCCGATGGGCTTTGGCCGCCGCCTCGCCTCGCCCCCCGCAGCCCGCCTGCTGCTACGCCGCGGCCGCCAAGTGAGTGCCTGAGGTGTTGGCCTCGCCCCCAGCTGCTCTCAGGGGCTTAAACAGCGGGGGGGTCCCAGGGAAGCAGCGCGGGGAGGGGAGGTCGAGGCTGGGCCCGCAGGGAGGGTTTTTGGTGGTGGTTCAGGTGAGGAGTGCAGCGGTTGTGGGGGGAAACGCGGTGGGGTTTGGTGGGCGGTCGGGAAAAGGATGGATGGGTGACAGCTGGAGGAGTCGTGTCGGCGTGGAAGCTGCTGAGCTTATGGAATTGGGTTCAGACCGTTCCTCTTCTTGCCTCACGTTATCATAAAATCACAGAAGCACAGAGTATCGTGAGCTGGCAGGGATGCGCAGTGATCATAGAGCCCAAATGCTGGCTCCGCAGAGGACCACCCAAAAATCAGACCAGATGGCTGAGAGCATTGTCCAAACGCTTCTCGAACTCCGGCAGGCTCAGTGCCTTGACCACTGCCCTGGGCAGCCTGTCCCAGTGCCTGGCCCCCCTCTGGGTGCAGACCCTTTCCCTAACCCCCAGCCTGACCCTCCCCTGTCCCAGCTCCATGCCGTCCCCTTGGGTCCTGTCACTGTCCCCAGAGAGCAGAGCTCAGCGCCTGCCCCTCGTGTGGAACCCAAGCTGAACAAACCAAGTGACCTCAGCTAGACACCTACATTGCTTTGATGTTTCTTAAAATTTGATACCGCTGCGTAAGTGGGAGAAGAAAAATGGGTTCTGTGCACAGAAGAGCGGAGCATGCTGTACAACAGGAGCGTTGGCATATAGTTAACTTTTTCAATTTTAACCTTCATTTTAATAGAGGAATGGAGTATCCTTTTCTACCTCTATTTTTTCCGCTCGTTTTGAAAGCCTTTCAAAATAGCAGAGTTAAAGACTGGGGCTTGTGTTTGTTAACTCCACTGGAAGCTTGATTTGTCTTCGCCATTTGAGACAAGTGATTGGAGTGAATTTAAGGACCTTACTTGCTCTTGGGTGTAGAGCATACCTTAGTAACTACTCGTTAATTAACTGACATATGACAGCGTTTACTTCTTTTTCTTGAAGCAAGTGCCAGACTCTTCTGCTGATGATCTAACAATGGTGTTTGTTTTCTTCTTGTCTCAGAAATGCAAAAAAAGGTTCACAAAAGGCCAAGCAGGAAGAAGCAAAAAAGAAAAAAGGAATTATCAGGCGGCCTCTGATGAGCAAGCCAGTGGATGACGTATACCTGACGTGGCTTTACAAGCGGCCATCCTATAATGTAGAAGAGGCTGTTGGTATGCTAAAGAAATTTCAGGAACTAGACTTCACGCACCCCAAACAGTATGTGTATATTAATGTGTTTCTAGATACGGTGCTGCAGAAGAAGGTAAGTTTGAAGAGGATAAGGAGGTGTTTTGATTTTTTTTTTTCAACGTGGGAAGGCTGTGTTTTAAATGTAGAGTAGATGGTTCTGTTGGCCTTCTCAGCTGCTTCTTCCAACTGCTCTGTTTACTGTCAGAGTACAGTCTGCTTTTGCAGGTGGCTTTATGCCTTTATTGCGTGTGTGCTTATTAAGTATGGCTCAAATTCTTGGGGTCAAGGTAGCCACCTTCAAGAATTTCAAAGATGGGCTATTACGTGGCTGAAAATCAGGTCCAGGCAGAACAGATCAAACTGAACTTCACATTTGTTTAGGCTTTCCAACTGAAGGTGTGTTACCAAAATCATGCTTGTATTTTGTTCTGGATTCGTTGTTATAGGGAGAAGTGTAGATTAGCTTCTTCCCATCTCTGTCCCCTGCCGTGTTTTTATTTTTGTTTTTCAGTTGTGCACCTTAAAAGTAGGGTATTGTTTGTTTATGGTGTTTTTTGTGGGTACTGTTGGAGTGAAGGCACTTATGCATACACAGCTCTTCTTTACCAAGAGGCAGTGAAAGGGAAGCCTTTTGTTGTTACTGTTTTGAAGAACCTTATTTCATCGTTTATTTCCGTGGGATCTTTGGGGTTCACGCATGAGCCCTATTACATTGCTGCATGTCAAAGAGCTGCCAGTATCCTCAGCAATTAATGGGAGGTAGTTTCACTTCCCTTGACCACAGTTGGTACCAGTTTCTAGTCAGTATAACAGACTGGACTTGAATCCAGAGCAGAAGGACTTGCTCTGTTACCTTGATGAAGCACAAGAGAGCCAGGATTCCTGTTAGGCTGCTGAGACCGTCATTTCTGGAGGAGTTTCTTGCAGCTATTTGTTTTTTTTCTGGCTTGGATTAATGACAAGTTCATGTTAAGTGGAAATGTCAATGTGAGCACTTTTCATGACACTGGAAGTGGATGGTGTCCTTGCAGGTCTTCAGAGGACGCTGATTAAGAAATGAGAAAAAAGTATGAACAAATTTTTCCTAGGTGACATTTCTCGCGCTCTCAGCTTCAGAGGAGGTTGTTAGGAGTCTGGCCTGAGTGTTGTCTTGGTGGAGTTTTTTAGCTCTTATTGCCAGTCTTCCCTTTTGTCAGTTCAAAGGCACCTAGCCCAGTTTGGATTTTCCCTGAAACTTTCTCCTTCCCTCAGAGCTAGAAAAACAGTTTGGTCTCTTTAAAGTTTATTTCTTTGTGCATGTAACTAAATATCCCTCTGGTATACCAGGGTCACTTAGAGCCAGGTAAGTTTATGCTTACACAGACCTCTTGTTCCTGCTTCCAGTAGCATTGAGGCATTCTTAAGCCTTGGTGAGAGACACGTTTCTTGCTGATGCTATGCACTGGCCACTACCTCCTCAGAAACTTAATTTAAATGAGCTGTGACTGCAGAACCCCGCTGTGCTACTGACAGCACCTGAGCACGGCAGCGGTTCCACGTGTGGGAGTCGCTGACCCCAGCCCCTTTCTCTTGGGCGAGTATCAGCGTACAGAAATCACGTATTTTTATGTTGGTGAAGTGTAGATTCTGCTACTCCAAACCAGGCCTACAAAGGCAGTCAGAATCTGTGCATTGTGCTGGTTTGTTGTGATTATTATGTGCAAATATATTGTGGGTAAAAATGTTTAGTCAGAGATGCTTGCATCCGTGCATTTGCATGGATGCAAAATTATTTAGTATAACTTGCGCTGAAGGCATGATTTCTTTTTTGTTTCAATCTTTTCCTTTATTTTTAGAAAAAAGTAGATCCATTTGCAAGCACTGTTCTTCTTCCGTATCGCTTCACAGATGAAGTGAATAAGGTCCTGGTTTTCACAGAGGTGGGTAAGCACGAGTTACTTGGTTATGTGTGTTACGAGCCTAGCGTGCTCTTGCATGGGACCTAGTTGTGTTGTATGCATTGTACCTTGTGTTGGGAAGGCTTTCTAAATGCTTTGCAGGATTCTCAAGCCTGTTGAGGATTCATCTTCAGCAGTGCCTTAATGTGTTAACAAGCACCTCGAGTTTCCTTCATGTTGATTTGTCTACATTTATGTAATTAATTGTAGCAATGCACTCAGGGAGTGAACATCTGCATAGGTGTGACTGAGGGAGAGAAATGATTAAAGTCTGTTTGCAGAGTAAAAATTGGATTATCCTGTAATAAAGGTGGACAGTTTGGTTTAGCAGTCATGCCTAACCTTGCTGTCTGAAGCCTTAGTAGGCAGTGCACATTGTGAGTTACTCACAGTGGCTTATGCTGTAATGGCTTGCCATTGAGTAGTGGTGGTGTTCAGTAACTTCTCTAATACAAAACACAGACAACCAATCTAAATAATGCAGCAACCCTACCCCACCTCACCCCCAAACCTTTCATCTGCCATGCTAGGAGATCACTGACGTGAAATGGTGTGGAGAGCCTCTGTAGCATCTGTGTGAGGCTAGTTCAGCCTCTTTGCTGCTGTCCTTTGCCTGTTAATCTTTCGAACAAAATAACCTCTATGAAATGACTCTAGAGAAGTGCCCTGGCTTTAGTTGATGAACCTTTGAAAACAAGAAAAACAAAGTTAACTTCTAAATGCTATTTGAAGCAAAAGTTTACTAGCACTTGCAGAAGTAAATAGCCGTGTTTTATGGTGGTTTTAAGAAGCATGCTTCATGCTTTTCTTTTAGCTTTGAGTAACAGCACATGTTGACTCCACCTAGTGGATGGTTGGTTGAAGCTTCCATAGGCTGACAATCAGAGAGGAAGGGCTTGTAACAGAGCAGTTCCCCAAAGGGATGATTTTTTCTTTTCTTTTTTTTCTCCAGAAACAAATTGAACGCTTGAATATTGCTTTCTATTAAGACTGGAAGTGAACAATACTAAATTGCCAGTGTCAGATATATTTTTTTCATCTTTGGTTTGTCTTAAATCATTCTTCGTTTCTTAAGTAGTATATAGTCTGTTCTTACATCGCGTTGTCAAGATAAAGAACCTATCCAGTGCTGTTGGTATAGACTAATTGGTAGTAGGCATGCTAACAAATTCTTTTTCTCTCAACAGAATGAGCAAGAAGCTGAAATAGCTCGAGAGAATGGAGCTGCTGTTGTAGGAGGAGTTGAATTAATCAAATGGGTATTTATTTATTTTTTAAGAATTATCTAAATTAAACATTGTAGCTTGTAACAGCGACCAAGTGGGGAGGGAACAAGGAACTTCATGTCCAGCAAGCTCTAGCTTGAGGTTAGCAGCCAATATAAAGAGTAAGATACTGGCTTCTGTGCTCTGACATTTTTGTACATAGAAGTTGTGTACTTGGTTAATTTATTGTGTTCCTAAATATATTTTACTTTGTTTTATTTCAGATTTTGGAAGATGAAATCCAAGTGGACTCCTATGTAGCTGTTCCTGCAATAATGCCTAAACTAATACCATTAAGAAACAAGCTAAGACGAAAATACCCCAGCACAAAAAGAAGTAAGAAGCATTTTTATTTTTTTAATAGATCTAAGTACTGGAACAAGATTAACTCTTGAGGTGATTTTTTTTTTTTTTATGAGGACATATAATTACACTGAGTATTTGACTGCATATGACTGAGCCACTCCTTTTGTCATATGTGAAAGTTGTTTTAGGAACCTAGTACTGTGCCTTTCCCCTACAACAAAAATGTTGGGATTACAGTCAAGGTAAGTTTGTCAACTAGTTAATATCTAATCAACTGTAATTGTACTGCAAACTTTATGTAGTGAAGTTACGTAGGAAAATAGAAACAACTCTGGGGAAAAAAGATGTTCACTGATAGTCGCACTGTCTGACTGTTGTGCAGTTGTTTGGATCCCAGCCACGTGACTGCTCTATGTACTCGTCTGTGCTTCTTAATAACAATATTTATGCTTCTTGTTAGTATAACCTGTTAACTTCTCTGTGTGGTCGCTCCCTTTTCATTATGCTCAAGGAACTTCCTATTCAGATCAGGTTCTCACGGCATCAAATGTCTCTGAATATTTTGTCTGCCTTGCTGACTTGATTTATTTTTGCTGTATTTTGGGGGTCTTTCTAACACAGGAAAAAAGTTATTCACGTGAGCTGTGTCAGTTGCATGAAACGTGAAATCTTGAACCAAATTCCCTTTCCCTGCTGCCCTAACAATGTTTTTACAGGCTGCAGGCAGTGTTTTTAGCCTCCTAAATGTTTGAGGCAAACATACAAACCTGTCCAAAGCGTTGCAACAGGATACTCCAGATGTTCTGGGGACAAACAAAAGCTATATTATGCCATTACAGACTTGCTTGGTTTGTAGGTTACTGGTGGCTGCTTTCTCTTGGAGCCACTGAAAGGCACGTGGGAGAAATAATACTTGTAGTTGAAGCAACTGAGTGGTGCTGTAAATCTGTCAAATGAGCTGCAGCTGAGATAACAAAACAGCTGTCTTGACTTGTTCAATGGCTGGACTGGGCCAGGATGTTTCAGGTAGTGTGTAATTTTGGTATTGCACAGTTGCGGAGTGTTTGTTTTCAAGGTAGACGCTTGGGGCTTATTCTAAATTTAACTCAGTAGGTTCTATTCTTCCAAACTAATTATATTAGGAATTAGGTAATAATAACTGCTTATGTACACTCTTCACAGGTTCTTTATTTGGAGTGAAATCTTCCTTATTTTTATTTTTATTTTTTTTATTTTTTTACTCTATCACCTATTAATGTCTGCTGATTAATGAGGAAGGAAGGAATATGGAGAGAGATTTTCATAGGAGATGTGTGAGGATGCAGTTCATGAAACTACATTTTTGTTTGGAGTTTAACTGCTTTAGCTGAAACATTGAATTTTCCCTTTTCTAGTAATATATTATGCCCTGCTCATAAACATTAATCGGATTTTTTTTTACTTAGATTCCCTGGGCCACGATATCCCCAAAATGCTGCAACTCTTTAGAGAAGGTCTAGAGTACACGGTAGAAGACGAGCGCGTAATCAAGACAAGAATAGCAAGAGTAAGTATGGAGAGTTCTTAAGTGTTCTCTACTGAGCAGAGTTGAAATTAGTATTAAAACAGGTAAGAAAGGTTTTTGACCTGTGCATTTTCAAGATTTTAAGTGTTGTTTCACTGACTAAAAAGAACTTTACTCTTTCTTGCGCAACGTGCTCATCTGATGTGAGCCTTGTGTGTCACTGAAGAATGGTGATGGAAGCTGGTTCCACTGAGAGCAAGACATGTCTAAAGCTGAGAAGTTAAGGATGCCAAGAGTGGGATCTCTGGATCAAGCTGTATTCACGTGAACCTAATAATTGAAGGCTGGTTTAATTTAGGGAATTTTTAGTCATGGTTTGATTTTAAGAACTTTTAGTTCTGGTTCAGGGGAGGAAACAAATCAACTGTTTGCATCACACCTGAAATATAAAATTAATCTGAGCTTTGACTACTGTCATAAGAAACTGGATTTTTGAAGGGAGGTATCTTATTTCTTGTTATAGGCTCTTGAGCTTTTTTCCTTTTTTTTTTTTTTTTTTTTTTTCCCTCTTCCAAATTGTTTTACTTCCATTCTGTTTTGTCTATTTGTAATCCTACCCTTTTTTAACTTTAACTGATACTGGTACAGAAAGGAAGTTCACAAGACTTCTGTTCTCTGCAGTTCTGTCTGGTGATATTAGATAAGCAAGTTTGTTGATTTTTGCTAGCTCCTGTGAGTTGTGCATATGAATTTAAAGGACTTGTTCTTCTGTACAATATCTCAAAACTGAGATATTTGGGACTATTCACCTAACATATGTTATGTATTAGATTCTCATAGAGGCAGGAGGTATCTTTAGCTGTCTCTAAGTCTGATGTGACTATATAAAACACTTCAAATCCATAGATAAAATGGAGAAAGAAAAAAAAAAAAAAAAGAAAATATTTTCAAGTGTTTTGTGTGTGTTCTATAGCTTTATTTTTTTGCTTTGGACTACTTTAATTTTAATCCTCTTGATCAGCCTTTAAAATACCTGCAAATTAAATATCTTTTAAAGTTTTTTTCACACTTAATCTAAAAAAAATTTTTTTTTAATAACAACACTCAAAGCTTGGATAGTTTGACAGCATTCCATGCAATTGCAGTTGGTTGTGCTTGGTATAGCTCTTTACTGCTGTGGTTAGAGTTTTTGAGACTTAAACCACGTCCTGTTACTGCCATGAGCTGCTGCTGTTACAGGGCACCTTAGGTTCTTTGTCTGGGCGGCTCAGGCTCTGCATTTCCATAAGCACTTCTGAAGCTATGGTGCAGCCAGAGATGTCATCTTTTTTTAATTATAATTAGTAAATAGCAGGTTCTTGTGAATGAGCTCTTAATCTTGGATCGGAAATAGCGTGCTGGGGGTTTGCTTGTGTGCAGTTGAGCTGTGGTAAGGTAACATCAGCTCTGTGGCAGAGGTGACTCCACCGCAGTGGACGTGACGTGTTCGGGGAGTTGGACGCCGGAGGATGACTGTGGTTACGGCTCGTGTAAAAGGTCTCCACCCTCAAAAGCTGCTCTCCTGCGCCTGACCTAGTTGTGCTGCTGGTTGTGCAGCGCCGCCGGGAGGAAATCTGGCACGGGCAAGGCTCTGGGAGGCGGTGGAAGCCTGGAGTGGTTATGCGTGTCTGCTCACCACTAAATCAAGAGCTCTTTAAATTTAAACCTTGTCAGTGAGAAAATAATCATTTGTGAATTACACAGAAGCGTAAAGATCTATTGCTGTGTTCCAGGCAGTGGCGTGGATGTTTCTGGGACTCTGCCAAGCCGGTGTTTCTCAGAGAGCTTTTCTCTTTAGTGCTGCTTGCTGTCTCATGTTGCCTGTTAGCTCAGTCATGGCCCATAGCTTGAAGTAATGCCGCCCTCCCACATAAGTCAGCAGCCTCAGTGGTGTTTTCTTATGTAGTGAGTAATTGAGATGTCTTTGAAAAGCCCGGGAGTTGGCAATAGTTAAGTCTAATTAGTAGATCTGAAGTTGTGAAACCAAGAATGTCAAGTCTGCTTTTAAGGCACAGAGCCTAGAGCAGGAGAGAGACAACTGAGACACTTGGGATGTCTACTTCAGAACCATGCTATCTGAAGAGGGCAGCTTGAAGTCATTTCTGTTGAGGGTTTGACATAGCTTTTGAATTGGGATAGGCTGCTGTTGACTGCTATGAAGTATTCTTTCTCCCACGTTGGAGGTGTTGTCTTTAGAAAATGTAAAGGTGACACCAGGAAGGAGTTCTTGGTTTGTTTTTGTGTATGTGCAGGGAGCTGCCTGGGAATTGGCTCTCTTGTGAAATGCAGGAAGGTTATTTTGAGTTGGGACTTAAGAGTTTGTTTGGAAGGGTATACATTTTGGGAAGGGACATGCACAGGAGCACCATTTCCTTTAGAGGGCTAGAAGTGTGGAGAGAGGTGTACCTAACCAGAGGCCTCTCAAACTTGGGGAGTGGAAAACATGAGTTAAGGCTGGAAATGGCAATTTGTACTGGCAGTAGCACCTACCTCCCTTGTCTGTCAGTGTCAGGAAGGCCAGAAGTGTCCTTGCAGGCTGTGAGGGACATGGGGCCTTACAATAATACGTAGCTCAGCAAGAGCTGAAGGTCTTGTGGAGCTCTTGATGGTATGTGCTGCACCGAAGTAATGTCTTCCTAGTAATCCTGTATGGCAAAAGGCTTGAATTTGGAACAAAACAGGGACTGAGGATGGCAAAAAACATAGCGAAGTAAACTCGAACTGGAAACAGCACTTTACAACAGCGAGGACCAAGGGCACAGCCTCAGTAAGGGGTATTCTGTGCCTGCATTTGTCTTTCCTGTACACTGCTAGTATCTCAGAAGTGCAGCCAGCTTCAGTGCCAGGATGAGAAAAGGATATCTGCAGGGTCCCCAGGCTCTTACAGAGAAATGTTTTTTTTTTTTTTTTTTTTCTTGGGAAGGTTCATAACTGAGCTGAAGCCAGTGAAAGCAAGGCAACACAAAATGGGTCAGTGCTCTTTAACTGATACTGTCTGTCCTCCAAATGTTTTCTCCAATTCTGTGGAAATGTTCATCTGCCACATTTGTCAGCACTTAGCTCTTGCTTTGGGGGCTTTTTTTTTTGTTCCTGAAAGCAGAGATGTTCCAGTTCCCGCCTTTGCTGTCATGAGAGGCATTTGACTTCCCTGAATTATGGCAAAATGGAGTCGTTTTATTATGCTGGTGCAGTGCAAAGTAAAAATTGTTAGGAGTTGCTCTAAACCTGCTCGAAAGAGATTTAGTTCACATTTTATATAGAGGCATCTGAGGACAAGTTCTTGGAGTTCAGCCGAGTCAAGTGTTTCTCTTGAAATTAAGAGGATATCTGGTTTTACTTGAATAATGCAGAGACATGCAGAGGTTACATATTGTTACGGGATGCTGGTTACAGTACTGTTGTTAATTGCTTGGCAGCTTACTGTGCTCCAGAAATGCCTCACTATTGCTATAAGCTAAAAGGTAAAACAGGGCTCTGTTCCTCTCTTACTAGCACCAGGAGACGAAATGTACTTGCTCAGAAAACAGAGCTGTGAACTCATGTCTCTTCATGAACTTGTTTCACATTTGACTGAAATAAAAAAATAAAGTATCGTTGGTAGTTGGAACTCCAGATCCTGCAGTTGATGGAGCTAAACCGTGAAGTGCTGGGGGTCGGTGGGTTTATGGTTCCGTTAGATTGTCTTATAAGATCTGTAGTAGGGGACTTGGAGTAGATTTCCCCCATGTCAGATGCCACGACTGTAAGGCCAGTTTAAGTGCCTTGAGAACTGATTTAGCTTGCTGGCGGAATGGCTGCTGGGCAGCCCAGGTCTCTGGCATGCTGTGAGATAAAGCCATAAAAATTCCAGTTCCCTTTTGAAACGGCTAGTTTTTAATGACTGTATTGCCCCATAAGTCTTCAGAAAAGCTGGAACCTGAGTTCTGAGTTCTGAATTTCTGGCTGATTGCAGCCTTCACTGTGGGAGCCCAAGTCCTCGTGACTGCAGGTGGGAAGCCCTCAGCTGGAGCCCAAAGCTAGTATTTTGAGAGCGGGACATCTTCTAGTTTCTTCAATTGCAGATGTATCCACCAAACAGCCGAGCGGCTCTTCTGTGTGTTCAGTTGCAGCCTTCTAAAGATCCTCTAGAAGATTGGAAGATTTGGGACTTCATGAATGGAGCTTTAAACATCATCTCTTTTGGTTAAACTTGTATGGTGCTGGATATTTATAACTAACTTCCGCCTAGGCAGCAGAGGTAGGGAGAGGCCCTGTTGCAGAAACTTGTTTCTTCCCCCAGAAAAAGAACAAATAACTTCCCTGTACCTCCTTACAGCACCTTGTGCTGCTCTAGAGATAAGCGACCTCAACTATAAAGTTAGGTAATGCTTCAGTTCTGTGCTCTGGTTTTAGCACATACTGTCATCTTTTCAAGCTCCATTGTGGTTAGGTTGTATTTATACCAAGTGGACTAGAAATAGATTTACAGTTGCTCCCTCTGTAGGCATTGTTATTCATCAGGGTGGCTCAGGACTTAGATGCTGAGGTCCCACTGGAATTGATCTGAGCAGAGCAGTGTGCGCAGCTCTGGAGATCTGATCCAGAGCATTCTGTCAGTCTGGGGAAGGCTAGAATTAACCTAAATATCTAAGTGCTGATACACAGTGACTGTGTGCACACCAGGAGTTACTGTGGGATACTTTGGTGATGTGGAAGCTATTTTGAAATACTTAAAACCCTTTGGGCATTACCTGTCTTCATTATGGAGCCATCTGCATCTCAAGAAAATTGTGGTACACAATCTCTTGGGATGTGTCACGTTGCGTGATGGAATGTAACTCACTTTGCCCTATTTTCCTGTGGGGAATAAAAAAAAAAAACAGGGGATATTAACTGATGTCTTCATATGTTGACATGTTTGTCTTCTCTCATAATGTGTTACAGTTCTTAGAAGAAATTGTAACTTACTGTTTAGAGCAGCTTGCTGCTTCTGTATGTTTTGTGTTCTTGCAGGCTTGGTGACAGATGATGAATATTAAGTAGCTCAGTCAAGTTGCAGAATTGGAGCCTTGCTTGAGGCTTGAACCTAGTGCAAGATTTGGAAGCAAACACTGTTCAAACCTTTATATATAGATTCTAATTAGTTACTGTAATTGTTGAAGTTGTTGCAAGTGTTCCTTTATTTTGAATTCTGTACAGCATGGTGAGCCTGTCAGTGAAGTGAACTGCTCAGCATTAGCAAACAAATTTTTACAGCTGTTAATGTATGAAAGATGAAGCACTTCACAGTCAGCCTAACCGTAATAAAGATGAATGCTTACTGGCCTGTGTAACAGAAGAATGGCATTCGGATCAGAAGTCTGCCAGAGGAGCATGAAAAGAAATTAATGGACCAAATCTGGGAGGAGACTAGTAAAGTATAACAAGATTTCTATTGTAATGCATACCATTATGGGTAAGGGAAATGTTAAAACCTGCTTGTGCTACATAGAGAGGGAGTGGAGAAGACGGGACCCAGTGATGTCTGTACGCTCACAAAGCTAATTCTGTTAAAAAAAAAAAAAAAAAAAAAAAAAAGATAAGCTCATTTTTCTTAATTCCACTCCTGAAACTTCTAGAAAAAGACTTCATAAAGATGTCTGGATGATACGGGTGAGACCAGGGAGATTAAATAAGGCATAGCAGGGCGTTAACGCTAGCAGAACATTAACTCTGAGAAATGTGCACTAAGCTCTCCAGGAGCTGAGAGAAGTCAGCCCTGGAGTTGACCTGAGGGTGTTCAGGTTTGTGCATCTCTTCCTCGTGAGTTGCTCATTGTTTGAGAGACTCCAGGTGAGATGAGTCGCAGTTGTGGTTTAAGGTGATTAATAGACGAGGAAAGATGGAGATACTAATTTTTTGGCAGCAGTGTTGGTTTACTCCCAAGTATTTGTGATCTGTTCAGCGAGGACTGCTTATGTGCCTGAAGTGGTGTGTAAGGACTTTGTTATGTGAGCACGTCGGGCAGAACCAGGAGCCACCAGTCTATGGTGGATGCCCCATCCAGCCTGGCCTTGAACCTCCAGGGATGGGGTAGCCACAGCTTCTCTGGGCAACCTGTTCAGTGCCTCACAACCCTCTGAGTGAAGAAATTCCTCCTAACGTCTAATCTAAATCTCCTTCATTCAATTTAACACCATTCCCACTTGTCCTGTTACTGTCTGCCTGAGCAAAAAGTCCTTCTCCATCTCTTTTTTTTTTTTTCTTTTTTTAAGTCCCCTTTAAGTATTGAAAAGCTGCAGTGAGGTTACCCTGGAGCCTTCTCTTCTTCAGGCTGAATATCCCCAGCTCTCTCAGTCTTTGTAGGAGAGGTGCTCGAGCCTTCTGATCTTGTGGCCCTCCTGTAGACCTGTTCTAACAGATCCCTGAATCCTTCTTATGCTGGGGGCCCATATTTAATACTTAATTTCAGTACTATTTCACAAAAGCACTTGTATGTGGGTTGTTTTTAAAAACACCTTTGAAGCTACATATATATAGAGTCATGGGAATGGAATAATTGAATGTCATGAGTAGAGAGAAGGAAAATAACAATAAAAATACAACCTCGTATACTTCTGAGTCATTTTGGTAAGGCCGTTAATGGGATTTGTAACTCTTTTAACAGGGATACAGAGAAACAAGACATATTCAAATATATGTTCATATCCAGCACATACTGATTTATTAATCTAAGGCTTTAAGTATCACCGTGGCTAATTCTGTATTATCCTTTTTCAGCTGGATATGCCTTCTGAGCAGATAGTTGCCAATCTAAAAACAATTTTAGAGGATATCTGCAAATTCAAGCCATCAAGTTCTGGTAAGTAGCTGTTCTTCCAATCTATTAGTTGAAGCTCTAGAAACAAAATAAAGAAACGATTGTTAAGCAAGGTGTCATTAAATGACCTCGTTGCTTTGTCTACTTGGGACGGGAGGAGGGAGCTGTTAGGCTACTCAGTGAATTAAGGCTTGACAGCTTGACAGCCCATAAGGGCATGAATAGTGTCTGCTCTTCTTGACGTGAACTCTCATTGCACTGCAGAAGTGTCTGTGTGAGGAAAGAAGTGAGATGATGTACAAAACTGAGTTGGCAGGTTGATGCTTAAATGGATTATAACAATACATTGGAATCCTTGTGAGACATGGGGGTCTTCAGCGTATGGGTGGATTGGTTTACCCCGCTTAAAGCTGAATGCAAAGAATCCAAACCAAGAATCCACCTGCAGTTACTTAAGACAACGCCAGTGCTTCATCTAGCTGACATCTAGTCTGATGCTAACTATCCGTTTGAATATATGCAACCATTTTTTTTCTGTTGCCAAGATGTTTTTTAAATTTCTGCTGTTCCTGGTGCAACGCTGTTAATCTTTTCTTTTCCTTCCCTAACTGAATGATCAGGTTACAAAGGAGCAAAAGCAGGAGTTCGGCATGCTGTTGCTGTGGGTTCTGCTCACTGTTCCTTTGTAAAGAATTTGACCAGCTAATACGCTAGCTGTTCTTTTTCATATTGAAGTAAATGTAAAACAGATGTCATCTGTATTACTGGAGTGGAAACAGTGATTTAAGAATATAATTCTGTGTTCTAGCCTTCTGTAATCTAACCAACCAATTTTTATATTAATATTGGTTTAATGTCTGCAAAAAGAATCAAATTGCGTCTCTTCTACTGATGCTCTGACTGTACGGACAGAACGGACTGTGAAAAGCAAACTAAACAAGCATTTGGAAGCATTTAATCCCAAATAAAAGTATAAGGGGTTAGTTGACTAGAAATAAAACTAAATAAAAGCAGAAAGTCAGGAGGTTTTTTTTTTTTTTTTTTAGTGATGAGGTTCATATGCAGACTGCACCAACTTGGTTAAGTTAGGGTCAGCCATTCTGGACTTAGTAACGTTTCTGTTCGTTTGGTGGTATCAAGCTTGATTACTGTGGTGTGTTCTTACTTGCTTGGTCAAAAATATTTGCCATTTGTAGGAAGCAAGTGTGGTCCTCAGCATATCTTTACAGGAAGGGAACCTAGGTAGGCTTGCTAACTGTCAGTTGTTTCATTCCAGATTTCTGTTCGTTTTAGGTTTTCCATGTGTAGTAGTGTATCTTCGTGCAACTATGCAGTTATCACTAAAAAGGCATTCCTCTGCAAGTCACTTGATCTAATGCAAGGCTAAAAATACCACCAGCCGTATGTTCTCAGAGTATAATGTAGTTCTAATTAATCCTCCCCAAAGAAATTGGGTTATTTCTGTTGTGCCTCTTGTCAAAAGACTCCTTCAGCATTTGTTGGTAGGATCCTGAAATAAGATTGTTTGGGCTATTTTGGTGCACTCTATTACGCGTGAATATTTGTGTGATCAACAAGTGCCTAGTTAATTTTTGTGAAGCTGCAAATAGGGGAAAGCCAATTGTAATGTGTTTTGGAGCCTACAGCAGCTTTTTTTTTATTTTATTTTTTTTGACATGGTTGTTCTGACCTGACCACTCAGGGGTGGAGTGGGAGGGTTGGAAATGAACTCAGTGCCCATGTGGTCATCTTTACTAGGATTAATATGTTAGAAAGAGGTCGTGATTATTGCATATATAAGGAACTGTGAACACCCAAGCTATGTAGGGATGGCATTGACATCATGAAGATGAAAGGATGATTGGAGTTGACCTAAGAGAATGTTGTTTGCTGTGTGTGGGAAGAGTGTGTTGTGTTAGTGTATTTATCATCGTTTATTTTATTTCAGTCTTTTGACTTATTATTTTTTTCAGCTTGAAATGTATTCTTCCTGCTCTATGGCATTGGTTTGCCTTTTTTTTCTTTCTACTAGGGGCTCTATTTTAGCTATCAGACATGTATCATCTCTAGTGCTTCCTAGTCACCTTCATCAGCTCTGTGTGTGTTACAAATAACCACAACATTTTAGCCTTTTCCTCCACCATCTGGGTTTTATTCAGTTTCTTTCCAAATCCAAAGGGGACTTGAAAACCACTGCCTACCTCAGCAGCCCCTTCCTCAAATGCATGCTGTCGTCTTTACCTTTGCAACCTGTGCAGCTTCAATCCAAAATGCAGGTGTGATTGACAGATAATCAGACTGCACTTCACAGAGCTTTCCTGCATTGCCCCCTCTGCTGCTCTGGAGGAAACATGTTTTGGACTTTCTGCCTTGAGCTCGCTATAATTTCCACTGCTTTGTAATACCCCAATAATTTCTTGGAGAGCACAGGATAGCAGAGCACCATTCTTATCCCATGCAGAAGCTATGGGTGCTACACGTTGTGGTAGATAAAAATGAATCTAGGTAGGGTTTTGTTTGTAGAATGGCATGCCTGCTACCTTTAAAAAGTAGGCTTTTCACTTATGCTTATGTGCTTCCCAAGTCACTCTTCAGAAAACTGGATCCTAGACTGGTGTGTTTGACTGCTGGAAGAAAAGCTGTTAGGTTGTCAGGAACTTCCCATCTGTAATTTGCCAGTCAGACTAGATTCCAAATTGACTTGATTTTTTTTTCTATACTTTAGAGGAGAGTGTGTATGTGTGTGTAGCTTGATTTGTATGTTCCAAGGCCCTGGAATAATAATTACCTCAACTGCTGGCGAGGTACTGAAGGAATAAGGTAGCCATCGTGTTACTACCTTTTTGTAGCACCAGCGTGTGAAGTACATTTTGAGCCCTGTCTGTCAGGGTGCATGTTAAACTGTCTGCACTGAAATGATTTGTCTACCTGTATCGGTCTGTTACCTGACACAATATACCTGACACGATCTAGATCAGTACTAAGATAAGTCAGCCTGGAGACAAAACTGTTGAAGTAACTGAATTGGTGGTGTCCTTTGTTTTGTAGGTCCCTTTGTGCGGAAGTTGGTTATTAGATCTTCAACCAGTGAAGGCTTGCTTTTGGACCTTGATGGACTTCTTCCAGAGGTAGAGAAAGCAGAAGAAAAAGAAGAAGAAACAATGGAAGAAGACGATGAAGAAAAACCTGTTCAAGAATCTGTTAGTACCTGATGCCTTTCCTTGTAGGTCTGATGATCAGGCTTGGAAAGCAAATGGTGGATTTCAAATCATATTCTGTGAAAAGGAAAAATAAATACACACGTTTCATTTTTAAATTCTGTGTTAACAGGAAACTATGTCACAAACAGGAGCCTGTTGTCAAAACTGAAGACGCTAAGTTTCTTCTTTTGGTAGCTGAAAGCTCCCTAACTTGTGTGTGTTTTTTTTTTTCTTTTTCTTCGCACATAATCGTTCTTAGTCTAATAAATGTAGTACTATAAGCTTGAGGTATTGCCATCCAATTAACATAGTTACAGCTGAAAGACCAACACATGTTACATCTATAATGCTGGGTTTTCTACTCTGTGGAAATTGCAAAATTGTTCAATGCTTTTGTCTGTTACACCCAAGCTCACGTAGAGAAGCTAACACAGTTATTTCTGGAAAGCTGCTGTATGACTTGCCAAGAGAAAAGCTAGATTTTAATTTACCATCCTGTTTTCTACAAAATCAGAGGTTGGGTTCGCTTTTGAGTTGGTGGAAGCCACGCCTGCATGATGCTTATGGTATCCCACTTCATTTTCATTTAATGTACATACATAGAGGTGTGATGTATGGATTTCTGTTCCACTTGGCACTCTGAAACTACTTCTGAATGCGGGATTGTCTTTGTGACAAACTGTAATAGTTGATTTTTTTTCTACAGAAAGAACGGGTTATCTTCTGCGAGAGGAGTGATTGTGCACCTTCTTTTTCTAATAACACTTCATCAATGCATAATTGATAGTATGCTCCTCAGCGAGCCCAATTAGTGGCTTGTTTGTACTACCCTGGAAAGAATTGATTGTAAACTAGTTTGAGATGAGACCTGAGTGAAGCTACAAAAATCTAAATATCCCTTTCTGTTTGGCAATGGAGGTTCCTTTTGATGGGCTTCCAAATAACCACAAGGGATAACTGGATGTGTTTTGAAGGGGGACAAAAGGCGGCTTCACAACAAGCAGCAGGAGGTCTTGCTTCCGTACAGGTGACTAAGAAGAAGGCTCCTGTGGTATGCTTTGTGTTGAGATTTTACCTCAAAATACTGGCTGATGCCTTAGGACAATTTCGTGTGTTACCAGCTGGGAATGAAGAACACGTACATAAGAGCAGCAGTGAGTAGCTAGGATATATAGGGCCGTGGTCCTGTGCTGGGTTAGTTATCTTGAGAGTGCACGGACCACTAGATTTGGCTTAGAAAATATTGATTTGCTCATTGGGCGGAGGCTCCCCAACTCCTCTGCCAGTGTACAGGGAGAAGAAGAAAAGGCTGTGGGGTCCCTTTTGGTTATGTATTAGCTTAGCTTGTTCCTTTGACTCTTGGTAGCTATGAATACCACTTAGCTTTGGTGGAAAATCTTGAAGGTAAAGGCTTCTTAGTTGAAATGAAGGTCTCTTTTAGGAATAGCACAGTTTGACAAATGAATTAAGCTCTTGTCAGGGTTTGAGCTCTTACACACACCAGAGGCTTGACTTGGCGATGTTTCAGCTTTTTACACAGTTAGCTTTTTGTTCGTGAGGGCTAGCTGGTGTGGGTCAAACCAATTAAAAACAAAACACCAACCGTTTTTTTTGCAACAGGTAGTAATGAGTGTGCTTGTAGTGTAATCCTGTCATTCTGCTCAATTTAATTCAGTTTATATGGCAATGACCTGTTACTTTGTCTACTTTTTTTTCTTTTCCAGCGTAGTTCTTACATATTAACTGGAGACCAGAGAAAATATCCATACGTCTTTTAACTGGCTGGCTAAAAAACAGGTGTTTGCCACCTTGCTGCAGAATTTTATCTCAGCTTTCTGCACGTTGTTTCCAGCAGGTGGCATTCTTGTTCCCCTCTGTAGGATTGTTAGGGAAAGTTTCTTGTTGATATTTTTGTTTCATTGCTAGACATATGCTAGTAGAAATGAATCCAAAAAATTAAGATGATTCCAGAAAGGATAGGCCATATAAAAGGGGATAAGGTTATCCAAAATTGGAAGGGTAGCCTGTGTTTGG
Organism: Aythya ferina; assembly: GCF_964211825.1. Classification (NCBI taxonomy): domain Eukaryota; kingdom Metazoa; phylum Chordata; class Aves; order Anseriformes; family Anatidae; genus Aythya; species Aythya ferina. Next base: position 61,370,383 of record NC_140300.1, on the reverse strand, counting down.
GGCTTTGAATCATTCTTTTTATTGGAGATGAGGTGTTGTTTTGTGTTTGAGGAGGTTACCCATATCTGCTTAGAAATCCTTGCACCTCCATCTGAAGCATTTGGCTGCTGTCAGTCAGGGTGCCTGACAGCTTGCTGCTCGGCCATGCTGCTGTTTCTTTAAATATGTGGAGTGCTTTATGCAGGTTCATCAGAAAATTGTCTTAAGGGTAAAGGAAAGCTTCACGCTGTAGACTTTCTATGTAGTATTTGCAAAATAGCAATGTCAGTACTTCTGAACAGCTGTATAAATAGCTGCATAAACAGTCTTGGCTATGGGCTGTGCTTGTGCCTTGTGGAAAGAAGAAATTTCAACCAATGTTTGTGGGAGTGAGTTGGTGCGACTGGCAGAAATAGTGTGTCAGATATATTCAGGGAAGTTAACTGACCTAAACATCAAATTTGGTCCAATTCTACCTAGATCAAGGAAAGAGGTATTACAGGGGGAGGTGTTACCCTATAAAAACGTTTGTATCCATGATCAGCTGAGATAGAATTGGCAGCTTTTGGAAGATATAGAAAGATACATAAACAAGGGAAATTATTTATTTATTTATTTATTTATTTATTTATTTATTTTTTTAAGCATTAGATTCCAAAGCATTAGCATTGAAGTTTAGGTTTAATTTTAAAATATATTTAAGATACAGGGTGTCTTAAATAGCTGGCTCTGCTGATTACTGGCTGTGTGCAGGCAAGTCTGGTTTATGCCAGCGTAGAGCAGAGGAGCAACTTACTCTGCAACAAAAGGCTTGATTGCTTTTGACGAGCTTTACTTAGATGACTTCTTCTAATGAAAAAAATGATCATGTTCCACAAGTTCCTTGCCTGTACGATGTCTAGCTTCATTAGTTCAAGTACAGCATCCTCTAAAGGTACATCACTTACACAGCAAGATTTTTTTTTTGTTTTGGAGTTTGTACACAGGTGTGAACAGAGAAGATCAAGCCATGAGAGGTGTGCCTTGGTTTGAGGATGTCTCTTAAGCTTCTGTGCAACTTGAATAGTGCACGAGGAATTGATTAACACTTTGAATCTTAGCAAAAAGTATTATATTTTTTTTTTTACAGGGTTCCACTCTGAAGAGAACATTTTATGTGTGCATGCAAGCAAACAGCATCTTTAGCACTAACAAATTGTATATACGAGTAATGCTGTGAGATATTGTAACGTTATGTGCTGTTTGTGCCTGTAATGGAACATGAAGGTAAGATACCTGCTGATACAGATAAGTTAGGCTTATGATGTTATTTGCCTAGGTTTCTTGGTCTCCTGTAATTTTCTTGACTTATTTCAGATTTTACTATCCGTTGTTGCAGGCCTGTTGTTTAGAAAATGGGTGTTCTGTTTTTTTTAGTGATGCTTAAGTGTAAATACACAGGTGAACGTATCTCAGGCTGACTGCCGAATGTATTTTCAGAGAATAAAAATGGGGAGTACTGTATATTCCTGCAGAAATGCATACTTTAAAAATTTGAACACTGGCAGTACTGTAAATCTGAATCTCTAGAGGTCAGGTGAGGAAAAAAATGGCTAATGAACTCAGCAAACTGTACCTGAACAACTGCAGCTGAAAATCTTACAGTTTCGAGTATGCTGTGTTACTAATTGATGTAGGGATAATGTTCCTGGCCTTTATAACACTGAAATGGGATTATACAAAATGGGTATATTATGATTTTATCCTGAAATGCTTGATTGAGATAGAGGAGGGATGAAAAGGAGAAAGACAACATGGGATTGTTCCCCTGTAATAATCTTAGTCCCAAAACATGCAGAGTGGGAACTGCTGTACATGTGGGTTTTGTGCCACTGTGCCTTGGAAACCTGTTTAATTGTCACGTAAGCATAGCTAAGATGGTGTTGCTTGCATCTAGGTTATGAATACTGTACTATTTGACAGGTGTGGTTTTGTAATGCTTTGGTGGTTTCTGATTTAGTTATGGCAGTACATAAATTGGTTATCTGTCCTGAACGTTAAGCTCTTGTAAGTCCTGTATGATAAGAGGCAGCCCTTTGCCAGCGTTTCTGTTAATGAATGCTTAATGCTCCTTCAGTAGGTAAATAGAGCACAGATCTTCCATCAAAAGCAAAACTCCATTAACCCAGAGCTGTCTCCTTGTGAAAAGGAGGGAGTGCTGCAGTGTACTTTGTAATGCAGATGATGTATGATTGCTTTTAAAATTATCCCATATGAAACTGCTGTATAACTAAGGGGAAGCAGGCAATGGACTGAAATTCACGGTTGATACTTAGAGAAAAATGTGCCCAAACAAGGAAGAAATTACAATGGAAGCGTGTGTGCAGTTGTGGGGAATGAAGGGTTTAGGCTGTCAGCCTAAACCTGGACTTGTATGGAAATTAGTTGCACTCCAAAAAACTTCAATCTGGGCAGGTCAAACTGAGTTCACAGAGCTTTTGCTGCAAACTGTGGCACAGAGGTAATGCTAGAGCAGGATAGGGATGTTGCAGATGCAGCGTTCAAAACTGATGCAAGAAAGACTGGCTGGGGGTTTCCTGGGTTGCTCACTGGTGGCATTAGCACTGGTCCCACAGTTGCCATTCTGCCGTACTGTAACAGAGCGCTGCCTCCAAAACGTCAAGTAACATCAGCCTTGTACACATCCTGATTGAACTTGTCAGGTCCGGGCTCCCTCGTTAATTTTCCCAGAGCTGCCAAGTCCTGCTGCGTGCTGCCCCTGCTCTGGGAGTTAGGCTGGCCTAAGGAGTCGGGCTGAGCGCTTCATTTGGAGCAAACAAAACTTGGAAAATCTGGGCTCAGCACGGTGCTTGTCCGGGTGGTGTCACTGATGAAGTCTTGGTTAAATGTCCCACAATGAGTAAGGTCATTCTAAACGCAGAGACAAGCTTTATCTGTACCACACAATGCATGGAAATGAGAAGGTGAAGGAAATGTCATTAGTGAAATCCCTAATGACAGTGCAGAAGGGGACAGTGTGGGGCAGTAAGAGTGGTGTTCTGAGCGCTTTCTGTTCCAGAAGTTCCTCCTTTGTGCAGAAAGGTGAGAAAAACACCTTTAGAAACGAGAAGGGAGGGAGTAGTGGAACAGAGACCTGGCTGGCACGGCTATGTTCATGTTCTGCAGGTCCGCAGTGGGGCAGCAGGACTCTTAAGGGCCCAATACGTTGTGCTAGGGGATCTTTATACCTCTATATCACAAACCCGTGATGATTGCATTTCTTTGCAGCTGGAGGTGTAGTGGTCTTTGTGGGTTTTGTTGAAGTGGAGAAACATTTGGGTGACTTTTCCTTCAGCTTAAAGAAAACTTAGTTGAAAACAAACAAAACCCCACTGAAGCCTAATTTTGCTTTTTTTTTTTTTTTTTTTTATTTAAGTGAAAAGGATAGCAATTAACAAATACTTTCTTCTCTCCTGAAAGCTTCATCTTTCCAGCAGGAGGAGTCCTGTGATTACAGTGCTAGCTGCAAGGCCTCTGAGCCTGTCGCTAGGAGGAAACTGACTGGAGTGGAAATGAGAGCAGCAAGGCAAATGGTACTTCAGTTTCTTTTCTTTAAGACACTCCTTGTAGGAAGGCAGTTAAGCCTCGTTTCCCAGCATTAGTGAAATCTGGTTGTGACAAAACAAAATTGTAAATGACCTGTATACAGGCTAACTACTACTCAAAGCCTGAAGAAAAGATGGCATGCTAACAAGGTGGGTCGTGACTTTACACCAGAGGTGCCCTGTGGGGAAGAAAAGAAAAATATTTCAGGGGATCTGAACCATTGCAAACACACTTCCTTTCACAGGGCTTTCCCAAGCATACTTGTTCCCATCTTTCCAGGTTTGTTGGGAATGGGAGTGGATTTGGGGGACTGGAACAGTGAGATAAAAACAGAATCCTGGTTGGCAGTAAGTACTCACGTGTGCTGGGCAGTAAAAAGATGTTTAACACTGAGGTTTGTGGAAAGAGCCTGCTGGATTGATTTCCAGGGTGCTGCCTGGTGACCTCTCTGCTTTGCCAGCTGGGTGCTGCTGGGCTGACTGCAGCTGTGCTGGAAAGCTGTACTGCGTGAGCGTGGTCAATCATACGCTTCCGCAAAACTAAGATCTGGGTGTGCATGTGCTGTGTGTAGCCAGTATATGTGCATGTTTGCATTGGCTGTCCCAAACTGAAATGCAGTCGCTCTATAAAGAGAAGGGAGGAAACTCTGCTGGGTGCACAGTTTGGGAAATGCTTTTTTCTGCTTTCAGTAACAGGGCTGCGTGTAGATGAGGAGGTGATGAAAGCCCAAGTTCTTCATTATTTAAAGACATATTTTAAAAGTATATTTGTAAATCCCTTCAAAAATCCAGCATCAATAGCGGTTTGAGATGCATACTTTATCTTTTAATAACCTAATCTCAATGTATTTTTAAAATACTCACTAATAAAACCTTTTATGCTATGCATAGTGCACAGAGGTAGCCTCTTACTCCTTGTCCATGTAGGGACACTGGGAAAAGACTGGATTTTTCTTTATTCCAGTAGTGACTTGTGGTCTCGGATATTCTGTGAAGAGGTGAAATGTGCACTAAACATACAGCTGTCAGGATCAGGGATTCTTCTTAAAGCATGTCACAGTGGCCTTCAAGCTATCATTTCCCAAAGGTCTTTGAAGGGGAAAGGTGCTACCTAGAAGAAGTTGGTAATCTTAGAACTAAAACCAAGGATAGGCGTTGTATCCTAGTGTAGTGGGCTACAGACTTAGTCATCATGTTAAAATTACATCCGTCCTCTCTAAATATACGTATTTATTAAAAGCAAAATGACAACTAAACAATTTTACTGACCTTTGAGAAGAGAGGGACTTGAAATGCAAGACAGAGGAGTCAAAGATGGCGAGGGTGTATCAGGCTTCGTGCTGCATGACAGCAAGCTCCATCTCCTAGCTTTATCACAGCATCAGAATATTACGAAAGGAAGTTGTTTTCTCTTTGGTCAGATAAAACACTTTCAGTGCTTTATCTCAAGCTTAGGTTAGATTTTTTTTTTGTTTTGTTTTTGTTAAATTAAAGTAGTAAATCCTTCTGGGTAAAAAAAAATACCATCAGTAAACAACCCTGAACACATTAAAGTCAGGCAAAGCTTCTAGTCAGTGACAGTGTCTTGACATGTTAGGGAATGAGTTTAAGTCCTCTCCCCAAAAGCTTATGCCACATAATACCACTTTTGTTTATTTTTCATATGAGAACTGTGAATTACTTAGGGCACAGATGCAGCCTCTGGCACATTATTGTTCTATGCCAAGAAAAATATCTACTTCTTGAGATGTTCATTCCGTTTTGACAGGGTTTGCCTGGAATTCAGCAAAGCACTGTTATCAGAGCTGAATTGTCTGCTATTTAATATTTGTTAGGAGAGTTGCATCCAATGTGCGTTGTTTCACTCCAGGGAAGGGAAGGAGGTACAAGGTAATTTAATTGTTTGTGGGTTGTTTGTACCTGTTAAAAAAAAAAAAAAAATCTCTTCAATTTTCTATACAGAGAAAGCCAGCTGCTTTTTTTTTCTGGAGATGTTAAAAAGCTCTGATCTGTGCAAGTGCAGTAGTGAGACTGTTCTTCGTTGAAGAAGGTCACTTCATTACACCAACCTCTGACTTCATCAGGTCAATGTATCTTCAGAGAAGACAGAGCAAAAATAGACCAAGATGCCAAAAAAAAAAAAAAAAAAAAAATCAGGTATGGCAAAACTGTGCTCAGAGGGCAGGCTGGAAGTCTTAGCAGCAGGAGAAAGGAAAAGGTGTGCAGAGGGTAGATTTTGGCCTTTTAATTTTTTTCCACACAAGAGCATTGACTAGTTTTGACTAGAAGTTACAAAATCAATGTGGTTAAATATAGTTAATATACAAATATGTTTATATATAACATGATTATTTCTGTGGAACTTTTTATGAGACTGAGGCAGTTGCTGAGACAGTAAGATTTAGCACCCTTACAGGAAGGAATGTGTAGTTATATCAGGTAACATTTGGGAGAAGTTTTAACTGTAAGAACTGGTGCCAGGGTTTCTGTTATTGGGGAATTCACAAAAAAATCCACTTCATGATTGTCTGCTTGAGTTGTTCCTGAAAGCACCTGGCTTGTTAGAAGACTTGATTCAGACTGCATCTGAGTCTGATTCAATTTAACGAGCTCCTAGATGGAGGTCACAAATGTTGGAAGGCCTTGCCTGTAGATTTCTTAGTCTGGACAACGTGGGCTAAATTCCAAGCAATTTAAAAAACCCTGAAAAGAGACCTCAGCCAACAGTGCTGGATTGAGATGGATCCTTTTCAGAAACGTGTTTCTTAAGCTATTCTGTGTGTATGTGCCAGCACATGCCCAGCTTTCCGTGGACATAAGTTATGACTGATCCGAATCACTTGAGCCAGTGACTTGCATGCCAAATTGAGAAACAGTGCCCAAACACAAACGCACAGGGAATTGACCTCAGCCTAGAGATTTGATATAGTATGCTTTAAAAAAAATAAAAATCCTTCAACCTCAGTGACTTTCTGTCCTGCCATTTCTGAGATGTGGCTGCGGTTGACAGTTGAGTTATTGCTTTGCAAGATGCATACTTCCAGTCTTAGTGCAATCTCATATTTCTCTAGATAGTCTGAAGTTCATTCCGTAATTTAGTTTGCTGTTAACTCATAAACAGACTCAAAAATGCTGGTTTTATATTGAATTAGGGCTTGAAAAACAAGATGTCAAGGAGAAGGCTTTACAAAACTTTCAGTTTGAGGCCTTGGTGCAAGATTTGGTACATTTTCTTTTAAATATGTTGTCTTTTCCAGGATATTAATGAAGAATATTCTCCTCTGGAATGGTTAAATTTTTGAAATCATGTCAATTATGCATCTTGAGTTCTGTGACTGACTTTAACAGCTTCTTTGGAATGGTGTTAATATTAAAGTAAGTTGCTTTCATGGTTATCTTGAGTGAGTTAAAACCTGTAACTCTTATCTGCCTTGACAGCTGAATTGTGAAATAACGTGGTAGAAAATCCAGTTATTTGGATCTGGTGTGGCTGGAAAGGTATGGATACTGGCCGGAAAAGTGCATTCCTTCAGTCTGGATACATTGGTGAGATGAGAAGGAATTGCCTTAAATCTTTGCTGTTCCTCTGTGTTGTACCAGAGCTTGTAAGAGGGTGTGAAGTAGTGTTGTGTAGAAAAGGACTCCCCGAAGGACCACGTTTCTTCTGTTGCTCAGCTTGCATCTTTGGCTTCTCTTGCCTGCTGACTGGTCTCACATACCTTAAAGAGCTGCCTTGGTTGGCTTTGAATTCTGAATTTCCTTCTTTTTTTTTTTTTTTTTTTTTTTTTTTTTTTTTTTTTTTTAAGGATTTAGGATTCTAATATAGTAGGAAGACCCAGGATATAGCAGAGAGTGAAATGCTTCACAGGAGGAGGGCTGGAGATTGTGGGAATTTGTTAGAGCTGGAAGAGAGAGTTTTAGAGAGGGGATGACACCACTGATAGCAGAGAGACCCCGTTGAATGGGCAGATATGACTAGTAACACATGGCGTGCAAGGGAGCGTGGCAGATGTGACCTTCCTACACCTGATTTCTTTTCTGTGACAGTTTGGGCATGGAGAACAGCCACAGCCTTTTTACCAAAGGAGCAAAAACTTGTCACTTCACAGATGTCAGCAACTGTGAGCTGTCCTGTAGGATCTGTTGGAAGGAAGCTGGAGAAATAACAAAAGCAAGATAGTGGCATGGGAACAATGAGCAGGTCAGCACTGGAGATGGGGAGAGAAGGAAGAGGGAAAGAGAATCAAACTGAGAACAGCAAAAAGGAAGGTAGGAGAAATAGAGAAGGGGAGGCTGCAGCTGAAAAAGGGCAACAAACTGTAAAAAGACAGAGGATGATTGAGGAAGACATATGGCAACATGCAATAATCGAAGAATCTGCAGGTAAGTAACTTGTTCTCTGTTTCCTCTGTATGCATACCCTCCATCTTCCCCCTGGACACAACAGAAGTCTTGCATGTAGTTGAGCACAGCAGTGAAATAATAGTTGTGAAATCAGAAGACTAGCAAGACTGATCTCTCAAATACTTTTGCCATTCCTCAGTAATCACTTATTTTCTGTCCATTTCTTTCTATATTATGTAGTAAGGATGGGCCCATTTTGCTCACGTTAATGGACTGGTATGAATCAAAATCTCATCAAGGGCATGAGCAGGTGATGAAGTGTTGTTTTCAACTGGTAGGTGGGGTGGTACCAGTCAAAAATGACATATTTCTAGAGTCTACTGCATCTTGGTGCTTTTCTCCTGCACTGACTGAAATGCTTGTATGTCAAAGGCTGTGTTTCTGCATGGCTTTGGATGATCCAAAGTTAACAGCTAGATTGCTCCGCAGCAGTAAATTGAAACAAGCTGTGCATTTTGGGAAGATGGTTATAGGGAGAGCAAACATTGGCAGCATTGTCTTTGGTTGCCTAGCTTATATCACTGGTTAACAGAAAAAGAAGGTCAGCGAGCAACCAGAAGTGTTCCACTTGGTTGTTTTGTTGAACATGCACCTGGTATAAAAGTGCCTCCACATGGCAGGCATCTCTAGGGCTTTGCACATCTATCAAGTTAATGAATGCTGAATGCCTGGCTCTTCTTACGACTTCCACCTGCTTTGCTTAGCTAGTGCTCCTTTGAGTTCAGTCGAGCTGTCCTGATTTTTCATTTGAGTAACTAAGAGGGAATTAAGGCGCATGTGTTTATTCCCATAATAATTTCTACACTATTCTAAATTAACATGAAATATTTGTTTGGTTAGTGTTTTTGTGTGTGTACCAGTGCTTACGATGTCTCTCTGCTCCTGTTTTTTTTTTTTTTTTTTTTTTTTTTTTAAAAAAAAAGTAGCTCCTGCTAATAGCTAATGAGTAATAACTTGGTAAAGCAGTGACAAACTCATCATGCAAATTGCAGTTTGAAACTTGGATCGGTGCCATGCTGTACATCTTATTTCTCCCATTTGTTGCTAGAGTTGTTACAGAAATTAATGGCATCCAGTCCTGAAAAAAAAATGACCTCCAACTCTGAGTTCAGGAGAGTAGTGTTCATTAGAAAGTGATCAAAATTGAACAGATTGAATTACTATGAGGAATTGCTATTAAATTTGCTGGCATACTTGCATTTAATCAAACAAGCTTTGTTTAAAGCAAGCGAGAGGAAAAGACTTTGTCAGTGCAGCGTTGTACAAATGATGGATCTGCTACCTGCTAATTAGGATATTGCCATGAAGCGTGTCCATTGACACGAACTGAAGAGGAGTATGCTAATACCCTAACAAAACTAGGATCAATTTTATATTTCATACCTTTTTTAATTTTTTTTGCTTAGTTATTGAATGACCATGGTTGAAAGAAAACCAGCCACAAGGTTTTATCCCATGACTTATTGCAGAAAGCAATGTTCATATTGCAAAAGCATGTAGAGAAATTAGCACCAGTCTCTTCTATCGCGTGTGGCACTGGAGATGCGAAGTAGTGAGTTTGTAATGAGTGGGCAGGAGGTTGGGAAAGTGCCTAAAAGAAGAAAATCTATAGGGAAGAGTTGAACTCGAGGCGTATGGTGCGCTTGGTGGGTTCTGTGAAGTTCTGAGTGCTTGGTTTGTAATCACTGATGTTAATTACTCCTTTTTAGAGGAAATTATATAACGGGTGGGGAGCAAAGCATATTGAGCTCTGGACTCGGTGGTGGGAAGATGTTTTGAGCGTGGACCTCTGTCAGGGCTCGCTCCCTTCAGCAGCCAACCTGCCCCTTGGGCTTTGACCCTGCAAAAGCGAGCTGCGAACAACATGAAGGAGAAGCTTCCTGCACCCGGGGCCGACTTCTGAGCCGCCCAAGCAGCCCCCAAAGCTCCCCCTGCCCCTGGGCTCAGCTGCGGGCAGGCAGGAGGAGGAGGAAGAAGAGGAGGAGGAGGAGGAGGAGAGGCTCAGCTCTGCCTCCTCAGCCGCGGCTGCCGGGGGCGGGGGTAGCGAGGCGCGGCCGGGGGCCGGGCCGGGCGGAGGGAGGGCGGCTTGCGGCGCATTTTTGGCGGCGCGGAGCGGGGCCGCTTTGTCTGCGGGGAAACTTTGGCGGGGGGCCGGGGGCCGAGGAGCTGCCCCGGCACCTGCCGAGGGCTGCCGGGGCTCCTCTGCGCCCGCCGCGGGGCCATGGGCGCCTGGGCGCCGCTCTGCCTCCTCAGCGCGGCGCTGGCTGCTGCCGCCTCAGGTGAGTCCCGTCCCGGGAGCTGCCCCGAGGGGGGGAGGAGGAGGGTCGGTGCCCTGAGGAGAAGCCCCCCCCAGGCGGTCCCTGTAGGTTTTGGGGCGCCTCCTCTCCCTCCCTCCCCGGCCGGGGGTCCGTCTGGCGCCCCCCGCCATTTTGGCTGCCCCCCGCCTCGGGCCGGCTGTGCCCGCTCCCAAAATGGGCGCGGGGGGGACCGCGGGCGGCTGAGGGGCGGGGGGTGCCCGGCTGGGGGCTTCACCTCAGGCACGGCACCTGGGGCGAGGGAGGGTGAGCAGGGGGCTTGGGACAGCTGAAATCCACTAAGAGGGTGGGGGTTTCCGAAGCCAGGGTCCTTTTTATTTTAAGAAATTGTGGGTTGCCCGTGCCTGGGTGCGAAAGGGGCTGAGCAGAGCCTCGTGCCCCCGTCCCATCCCGCGTGTCACCGCTGTTGGTGGCGGTGGGGAGGGCAGAGATCATTGCCCATGGGGTTTCTGCTTGTGCCGTGTGCTAAAACAGCAATAACGGGGGCTTTGGGAAACGCGCAGGATCTTAAATCGTCACCTTGCACCGATTTAAGAGATTTCTGAGGTAAACTTAACGTGTGTGGGGATGTTGCTGTGAGTGCGGCGAAGGCATTGACCGCTGACTGCTTCTGTCACTCGAATTGGAAAAAAAAAAAAAAAAAAGTGTTCTGGAGAGACTTAAAGCTCTGTATGATCTTACTACAGCCGTCAGTGCAGGGGCTAAGGTTATCGATAGCTTGATTTTGGGAACGTAGCAGGGCTGCGCTTGTGCTCTGAGGTTGTTTTCTGGCTTTCTCTTTGGCTGTGGGCTGTTGGTTCCCGAAGTGACAGGCTCCCCACATACAGCGCCCAGTGTAAGGTGTCACGTTTGCTTTAGCCGTCTTAACGAACAGCAGGAGTTAGAGGCTGTGTCTGGGTGTGAACGGGGATATTAACCTGGTGAGCAGTGGGATTCATTTCCAAAAGAACAAAATCCGACAGCCACCCTACCAACCACCTGTATGGGGTATGCCCGGCACAAGTAACTAGATGAAAGCCAGGGGGGTTCTTCCACAGCTCGCTCAGCGCATGCAAGGGCCGTGCTCTTTGGAGGGAGCCCTTCCAGGTGAGCTTTGCAAACAGCCCCCTATCGCTCCGGTGACCTGGAGCTGTGTGGAAAGCCAGGGTGCTGCAAAGCTCTGTTTGCTTTGTAGCTGCTCCTGGGGTGAGCCTGTGTGCACAAGGTGCAGGCTGTAGCGCTGAGAGAGACTCAGAGGCCTCTCCCATCCCCGCTGATGCCTGCCTGGTGATGAGTTCCTTGGCACACGACCGCTCTCTCGCGAGGTATTTACAGTGCCTGGCACAAAGGGCCCCAGATGTAATTACAGCCCTTTGAAGCAGAGGTAGGAAATGGTGCTGATTTTTTTTGTGTCCCCCTCACACCCCTTTCTTAAGGGCTTCGAGTCTTTAGTGAAGGCTGTGACACAATAATTCATCTTCTATGATGTTAAGTCATTTTTTCCATACTTTTAAGGGACTATAGTCATTAAATAAAGAAGGAAGGGCAGTGAGCCCTTTTCAGGATTAAAATGGTCAAGCTGTATCAGCTTTAAATAATTGGTGTTAAGTATTATTTTTTCATGTGCCTTCCAACCATATGTGACCTTGTAGCGTTTTGTACAGAATTTTGAGGAGCAGGAGAATGAGAAACCTTGAAATTATTCTCTCCTCTCAAAAGAAGAGTATGGGGGGAGGAAAGGGTTGTGAGGGGCAGGAGAATAAGTGGTATTTGATGAAAATAAATGCACTATCATGAAGTCTAGATACAGTAATATCTTTTTTTTTTTTTTTTTTTTTTTTCCTTTAACCTGGGTTGCTATGGAAGTCAAGTAAACTAATGATCAGGTAATTGCTGAGAGCCTGAGTCTTAGTGGCACTCGGGTACCTTGGCACCACCATGAAAACGCAGTGTGGATGTGAGTGAAACCCGGCGTTTCAGCATGTTGTCCTCTCCCATGCTCAGTCTGCACGTGTCATCGTCCTAGTGCCAGCATGAGTAGAAAGGAACCTACAGAGTATGAAAGAAACACAACTGGGCTCTTAGGGCTCATCTTTTTGGCAGGGGAAAATGATTCCTGCTGGTGCCTCTGCAGCCTCTTATAGCCGAGCTGAGGACCAGCTCGAAGGAGGAGCTCTCAGTCTCAAGCAGTGCGGCTCCAAGGTTTTCTGTACAAATTTGTCTAATCTGCTTTTTATGGGAAAAACCACTCTTTGACAAGGAAATTCTTAGTTCTCTGGGTGGTCCCTCGAGGCAGCTTTTCTCCCGTTCTTTGCTTTTAATCTTTGGGCTTCTTGGGTTGCTTTTGATTTCACATTCTTGTCACAGTAGACAGATACGTGCTGTTGTTTGAGAAGGGCTGTTTCCCAGAAAATCAATGGAAGAAGTGTCACTGAGCTTATTCATGGCTTTATTTTCTAACCTCTTATTTGACTTATTGAAGCAGAATATATCAAGTGTGCTCGAATGGGTGCGCGTCTCTCTGTCACTTGGCTGGAGAAGCTTTCCCTCTCCCAGCAGCATCAGGTGGGAAGCCTGAAGGCTGACGAGCCCGTCAGCGGGGGAGATGTGAGATGTGACACGTTGCCTGTGGAGTGAGTTAGGGGCAGGAATTCATGGTTGCTCTTCTCACAGTGATCGCATTTTTATGTGTATATTCCTGTGCTTATTTGTTTCTCCTGTAAATGATAAAAGGATTTATAGGAGCACAGAGAAGAGCCTGCTCTTTAGCATGCAATTTGAGTGCTGTGTAACCTTGCATTTTTAAGGGTTGTATTTTGCCATTGAATAGCAGTGGCTTGCCTGTATTTCAGCGAGAGCTCGGGCCATGAATCAAAGTAGAAATAGAGTTGTAAGCTTCATCTTAAGTGTATATTGTGAGCCCTTTTTCCTTGGAGGAGACAGCTGTGGCAGCGGAGGGAGAGAAGATGTGCCCCTTGCATGGGAGGCACCAAATACAGGAATCTGTCACCCATCTGAGGGGACATAAGGGGGGTATAAGGTGCTTCTGGGAATGGGTTGGCCTGTTCAAAATAAAATAAGGCAGGTGACTGGTGATTGTGTGTGTTTGTGTGTGTATATATATATATATTTATTTTATTTTATTTTATTTTGCTTCTAATTCATCCTTTTTTTTTTGTCCCACAGGTGCCTGTGTCTACCAAGGCTTGGTTTTTGAGGTAGGTAAGCTTCAGTGTATTATGTTGGGGAAAATGTTTGAGGAGGTGCTGTTGGACTTTACTTTCACTGCTGATTTTGTCACCTCTGCTGGAGATGGCTGATCTTCCAGCAGGTCACAGAGCAGCCTTCAGCCCGCGGGGAAAACAGCAGCAAAATAAATATTGCCCTCAGGGAGGTCAGCAACTCTCCCTGGGCCTTTGTGAACCCAACCACTCTCCATCTCAGTACAGCTCTGCCTGCTTCTAATTGGGACTCCTTATTTGTCCAGTGTGTGAAAGATGTGTGAGATTTTACAGCTTGGAAGATAGAAATCATAAATGTGCAGTCCTGGGCAGGACAAAATAGTCTTTTGTAAAATGTCTCCATGATGCTAGGTATGTTCTGTGTTTTTTTTTTTTCCCCTAAATTTATAAGGTATTAGTGGCAGAAAGTGAACACATTTTCTCAATTTATTATGGTAAGTACCGGGTGCCTTGATGCTTCTTTCTTGATCCAAAGTATTTTGTTTTAGTGTCTTCCTCTTTACGTGTACGTATTCCACAAATAACTTCATAAATAGTCAAAATCTGTGATTCTTGTACAAACTGCTCTGTTCTGTAACACTTGGTAGAACTGCTTAGGTGCTTTGAGCTGAGAGGGAAAGGCCGAGCAGCTTGCTGTCCTGGAGTGCTCCTGTACCTGCCTCCGACCCCACAGCCAACTTGCTCGGGGATCTGTTGCTGTGGTCTGGCAAGCAGCACGCAGCAGCCAGGGAAAACCTGGGTGTTCATTGCTCTTCCACCAATTTAGCCAAATGTCTGGTGTGCGGGAGAAGCATGGCCCCCCTGTAGCTTTTGGCCTTCTGACCTGGACCCTCGCTCTTGGAAGTTTTTTTTGCTCCAAGAGGGAAACATAGTGCAGATTGCTGGAGGTGAATGTTGCCGGTGGGTGGCTTGGGGAGAAGCTGCGTGAGGCTGAACGGGTTTGCTTCTCTCAGTAATGCACTGTGGAGAGTCGGTGTTTTAGGAGCCATTGGGAAGTTTGCCTGGGCTCCAACTTGAAGGAGTTGTATGCCAGATCGCGCTCTTCTGAGCATTGCAGCTCAGTGAGCTGAAAGGTTGGTAAATGAGGGGTTTTAATCTGTTACCACTTCTCACTGATGCCAGTTGCAATTTTTTTTTTGCTTTCTGTGTTTCCTTGCAGTTGTTTCTCCACTTCGCCTGCAGCTGTGTCTGAAATGCTAGCTCAGGTCTTGGCGATATCTTGACATAAATTTTGCGTGTGGGGGGGTATTTCACATTACCTGTCCTGTTTAAAGAACTTGCTCCCCGTATCCTTGACTTCATCTTTATCTCTGTTTAATAAGTTAGTATTTTTTATTAGGAAACCATTACAAGTTTTCATTAGCTGCACAAGAGAATTGCCCTGCAGTAAAACTCAGCTCGGCACCTGCATTAGTATTTTGGCTCTGACATTTATAATAGAGTAAAACTGGAACGACCCAAGCTTATCATTCTTAGAACAAGCTCCTATCCTCTAGAAGGAGCAGCACTGCCAGAGCAGCGTGTGAGGGATTTGCCTCATGTGGCTGAGCTGCATGTGGGTGGCAGAAGTAGACCCGAGTGACTTTGTCTGTACCTGAGGAGCTCTCTGTGCCTTCACCTGTGCACTGGAAAGCCAGAGGAAAGCAAGGGCAGGCCGTGTCCCAGCTGGAGGGCAGCTGAGCTGTCTGCATCAGGGGTTAAAGCAAATCTTACACTGGTGAGGGCCGACTTGTGAGAGCACAGGTGGGGCTGACAGCAGAATGTGGCTGTGGGGTTCCTCGCTGGTGATGCTGCTGCGTGCCCTGAGGGGAGCGGAGGAGCAGGCTGGGGGATAACTTTGTGGTTTTAGCGTTTGTGTATGACTGTGGGGAGCTGCATATAAAAACATGTTGAGTGGAGAAACCCCAGTGGCAGGGCAGACCTGCAGACAGGGATCTTATCTCGACAGAATCTGTTGCAGAGGAGGAATGTGCCTTCTGGGTACCTATGCGTACAAACCATTTACTCCTGGGGAAGGCAGCTTTTCTGAATGACAAGAAGGCATCGGGCCAAACTCTGCAGCCTCTCCTGACGGCTGTCGTTGCAATGTGTCCCTGGCTCCAAAAGAGCTGTTCATCCCCTCCCTGCAAATACGTCTGTAGAAATTTCCTTACATCCAAAATTATGGTTAGAAATGCTTTTTTTTTTCTTTTCAGTCTCGTGCTATTCAGGGCTTTTCTTGGTGTGTTGGGTGCAAGTAGTTGTAGGTGAGCTGTTCCTAGGGTGTTGTAGGAACGCTGGCTGCTGCGAGTCTTGCTTTATGGCACTTGGCTGCCTTGCTTCTGCTGCAAACCCCAACTCTTCAGTCCCTTGAAAAATCCTCTGGGCATAAATCAGGCACTCAAGAACAGCGAATGCAAGTGCTGCAGAGCTGCGTGAATCGTTGACACAGGGGAGAGCGTTCTGCATCTTGCTTGGCTGACTTAGCTGATTGTGTATCAAGGGTCAGCTTCTGTTCGTGCAGCTCCTCTGAGGGAAAACATCTCTGTTTCGTTTCCAGCTGTGCTGGAGAGGCTTGTGTTATTCCCTCTTCCTTCACCTTTGAGGGAGTTTTCAGGTCCACACAGCTGGCACTGCTGCTTTTATTTAGCAAAGAAGAAATGCACGTTCCTTGCTTTTCTTAGCTGGAGGGTAGCGTAGGTGGGGTGGGGAGACTTTCACGCCCCAGTGAAGGTAAATGGTCGGGGGAGGTATTGGCAAAGTCTGTGTCTGCATCTTTCTTCCAGCTGCCTTGTACCAAGAGCAGTTCTCAGCCCTGGGAGGATGGGAGAAGAATGGGGCTGTGAGTTAAGGTGGGAGCTGGATTAAATGGAAAGTGTGGTTCGGTAAATGACACTATCTGATAGACTTTGCAAGAGGGAAGGACAAGTCCAGCTGAGCGATCTCCACTAAACTCTCTTTTGGTTATGTTAAAACACAGGTGTGGTCTGTTCCAACACTTGTGGTAACAGATGCAAGAATGAATTTGGGGAGTGACAGGCTCGTTTGGAAATATCTGGAGACGCATACAATGGCTTTATAATAGTACAAAGCAGCAGTGAAGCTAAGCAACTCTTCTTGAAATAGAATAGGTTTCTAATCTTGGAGTTTGGATGAAGCTAGATGGAATACAAAGCCCTACCCTTACCCTCACATGTACTGTACTTGTGCTTCTACCAAAAATTTATCTTCCCTTTTTCCTTTTGGAACTGTCTGAAAAAAGAATCCAGTGCTTAATTGACTTGAATGTCTGCAGAGAAGAGACCTAGGTTTAGCAGTCAGAAGAACAACAGGCCCTTCCGGAAAAGAGAAAATCATAATCATCTAGGTTGGAAGAGACCGCCAAGATCACCCAGTCCAACCTCTGACTTAACACTAACAAGTCCTCCACTAAACCATATCACGAAGCTAAAAACCCCATGTTGTAGCTCTTCTGATAACTACGCTTTTCGTCTTCCTAATTCTGCTCTGCAATCAGTCATGGAAGAGGTCACAAAAAGAAAAAATCTGTTGTATAAATACAACTTCCATCAGCTGCATTTCAAATCAAACCATGGGCTCAATGTATGCTTTAGTTGTAACTTTCTGGAAATGTGTTCAAGGAGCTGGACCAACAGGCGAGGACACTAGCAAAAGTTGAGGGAATCAAAAAAAGAAAAGTGGAGGCGTAGAGATGTATTGTGCTGGAGGTCACTTCTTGCTCAGCTCCAGTGTATGCGCTTTTTTTTTTTTTTTTTTTTTTTTTTGAAACTGGATTATGTTTGGGTTATTTAATTCATTTCAGTGGCTAGTGTAGTCAGGGTAGAGAAACAAAGTGCTGCTTTCAAGTTTGGAGGAGGGGAGGGGCTTGTTGCTTGGTGTTTTCTCACCTGCTAGTGGCTGAAGGAAGGAATGCTCATGAAGGTGTTACTGCAAAAAGTTTGGAAGTTTGTGACAATAAAACAATTTGAAGGAATTTGGCACGACCGATTGCATATAACATCTGCTTTGTTAATAAACACTATTCTTTTATCATTTAAAAAAAATACAGACTTAGAAATCTCAAGGTTATGTGAGTATATTGTTTCAACTCTAAATGGGGTCTCATTGTATGCATTCTAAATTTAATTCTTCTGTTTCCATCTGTGCTTTGAGTCAAAAATGAATGGGGAAATATAAAAAGTAATGTTTCTTCAAACTTGAAGTAAACGTTCCTGCTCTGGATAGCTTCTATTTTAAATGAATTAAGTGACTATTAAAATTAATTCTTGGCAGGTGCAGAGCACTTCTGGATAGGGAAAATAACACCTTAGGGTAACAATGAGGCAAAGAAGTAGCAATCTCTTGTTATCTTGTTATAAAAGAGGATACTGAAAAAAAAAGGGATCAGAATGATTTCAGGTGAAGGTTTTGCTTACCTTCAAGATAGTGAAAATGTCTTCTATAAATAATGTGATTTAATTGCTACCACTTAGCCTGGGGGTTACACCCTCAGCTCCTCCAGGGAGCAAACTATAAACTCCTCTTTATAACAGGCATATAACATTTTGTGTCTGTAAGCTTGAGTTTACTGCAGCACGAATCTCCCTTCTGTGTAATGTTCCTGTGACAACTTTGCTGGGGGTGCCTCTGAGCAGCCTGCGCTCGCTTTGCTCTTCTGCAAAGGAGGAGGAAGGTGTTCAGGAGGTAATGAGCTACGTGTTGGAGGCTTGCAAGACTGAGCTAGCTTTTCCCTGCTGTTGCAGGGTGGAAATGTAGCTCTGAGAGCTGACTGACATCCCTTGTATGAGGAGTTTTGTTTATTGAACAGGTACAGTGAGGTATTACGACTCTCCCAGGTACCCAAGGAAAGGCCAGGGGAATTTGGGGGTGAATTTGGTGTAGCAGGGGCCAGATCCTGCAGTGCCATTGTGCAGCCTCACATCTTAGTGCAACCACATAACACAATGTCCTATGTGTAGTGCTTAATACCAATTTGTGCTCCCATTGTATGGCTGCAAATGGGCGTGCAAGGTGATAGCAAATAAGCCTCTTGATTTACATGACTTGTACGTCGTTAAGGCTTATTGATGAGACACTTTGCACATAGGAAATGACTTCCAGAAAGCTGAGATCAACTGAAGATCAAAAATAAAAGGCAAATATTTGCATGTTTTTTTTTTTTGAATAAAACAGATGCTGTTTGTGTTCTCTGTGTTCCTTAAAATAATAGCATAAGGCAGGGGGAGGGGGGCAGGCTCCTCTTTTATGGCACGAGGTAAAAGAAGCTTTTATGAAAGATGATTATTCTCCTGAGGATGTAGTGAAATCTTGTCTTTTAATCAGTAAAGAGTTATTACTTGGTGGATCAAGGCTCGCATCTTAGTATTATGTAATAACTCTTTTCTATTGTAGTGGTTCTCATTCAGAAGGCATGTAAAAGTCATTTTTTTGGGACTAAGCCTGCAAACACTAATTTTACAAGGAACGAACACGAGCAGCATAGCTGAGCCCTGCTATCTTCCAGCATTATCATGTTTTGTGTTTGTTTTTGTAGGCACTTGAAACTCAACTCGTTCTGAATACTAAGCACCACACAAGAAAAGCCTCACACTGGGCGTACTTCACTTTTCTCTCAATATATTGGGTTGTACATCATGCATAAGGACAAGCAGCATAGCTGGCCCATCAGTTCCTTTTCCAGTTGCTTTTTCTTTTTTATTTCTGTGAAGAAATCAGGTGGAGCCTCAACCCTCTCCCATCATTATCCCCTCAATTAAAAACACTTCTGCTGGGGACGTGCTGGGCGTTGGGTTTCTAACAGCAGAGAAAACAGCAACTGCCCCCAGTTGTACCTGGAGGTCCTTTCACAATGTGAATAAATGGCAACCTGGAGGCTGTGAGCCTTGATACCAGCAGCCTGGGAGTTGTCCTGGGGCTCGGTGACTCTCTGCAGCTTGTCTTTTTTTCACTTGAAGCTCTGAGGCTCTGCTGCCTGTTGTCATCTCCACCTGGGCTCCTCTCCCTGTGCCACGTTGTGGGAGGAGATCTCAGCTGGGTTTGGAGAGTGGGGTCCTCACCAGAGCTGCCCTCTTCCATGTTTTCCACCTCAGTGCCCTTCCTGCACAGCGGCTGTTCGTCCACGAACACTGCCCCAAGTAGATGATTAACATTTAATGTCACAGTTACAGGAGCTGTACGCCAAAGCCTTGGCAGGAGGCATTGGGTTGCTCATGGATTTGTTCACTAGTACACCAATTCAACAATTACCCAGCATTTATACATTTTACAAAGCATTGTGTCCTCCAGCTCTCTGTATGCACCGCAAGAGCCTTGGTTAGGAAGTAATTCCTTGTAATTTGTCATTTACTTTTCCTTCCTAAGTTCCCCATGCGAAAAGAATCTGTTTTTCTTTGCTAGGTCACTGATTCAGGTTGTGTTTCCTCATTCCTTCTCTCTCCTCAACCCTGTCAAAACCTCAGTCAGGATTCCTGTGCTTTTTTTCCTTGGAGGATGGGGGCTGTGATGTCCAGTTAATTGGTACAAGAAATGCTAGAGATCAGTTTCTGCCAGTGGAACGAGGCCATAATGCATTACAAGGGGAAGTCTGTGGGCAGTGCGCAGCAGTGTAGGTACAGAAAGGTGGCAGCTTGCTGTCGGCGTGTGGCTGAGGTGTGGGAGCAGGGCGCTTCTGCTTGCTGGGGTTAGCAGGGGTAGGTGTGGCACAGGCAGAAGACACCAGAGGATGCTCAGGTCAGGAGTTGTAGCTTCTCCAGAAAGGATTTTGTTGCATAATTCGGTTGGCAAACAGGCCACAATGTGACTTTAAACAATCAGCACTTGATATTCATCTTTCTGTCCTGAATCATAAAGAACAACTCACTGAAAAACTGATTTCCCCTCTCTTCGGCGCAGTGACCGAGCTGCAGACACCAGCCCAGCGGGGCGCAGTGCTGGAGGCAGTCATCCCGTCCGTTTTATGGACTACTGAAGAGTCTGTAATCGTTCCCCTGGGACGCAAGGCTGATGTTCATCAGATGACTTGTTGGGGTCTTTGATCTTAACTAGAAAGTCAATATAGTTTTGATTATTCCCAGGGAAGGTTTTACGGAGGCGGAGTTGATACTACGAGTGTGTGCGGGCACCAGCAGCTTTAGGAGAGATGAAATGAAGGCGTGAGGCTGGGGCAAAAAAATCGGAAGAGTTTGTGTTAGAAACACAAAGGCCCTGTATTGGAGGGAAATATCTGTATCCATACGTGGGGGCAAATCTCGTTGAATGCTGTCGTGATCTGGGAACTTGGGCTGCTTCCTTCTAATGGTGGTTTTCTGCCGGAGGGACTTGTCAGATCCAGAATCTGGAAAAAGTGCTGGAAACACCACCACAATTTTTCAAAGCTCTGAGTGCTTCTTCCCTAGCAGCCATGGATTCAGTAGTGCTTTTAATTTCTATTTAATACTCTGGTTATCAGAGGTTTGTATCTCAACCGCCAAAGTTTTCTATTAAATGAAATTGAACATCATACTTTCTTTTGGGCTAGGATTTTTTTAGGAGTTTGAAAAATAATTGGCACTTGATCCGAGTGCCACCAACTAACAAAAATGTGCTGTACGTTTTTGGTGACCCCCAAAGAACTGCTGGATGAAATCTATGAGACAGCTGATGAAAGGTGAGTGGATGTCGAGCACCTTTCTCTTGCAGGGGTATAGGAAAATCCTGGTTTTAGTTTAGAATGTAGAAATGTTGGAGCCACTAATATATATCAGCAAGAAACTTTCTCCTTATGTACTGAAAATGAACTGTTTATAAATGAAAAAGAAACTTAGTATAGAGTGAATTTCTCCTGTATAAACAGGTTTCTGTGGCTGTGCAGTAGGATATCTGTCTGCTGGCACAAGAGCGAGTCAGACAAATGGACCAGCCCAGTTTAGATGTGTCCGTATTTCACCACGTAACAGCAAATACATAAAAAGTAGTTGGGATGTGATCTTTTTGACTGACTCCCAAAATGCTGCGCATATCATTTAAGGCCAAGGTTTGCACCTGGGTCGCTCGAGTCATGTAGGGAGCAAAAATCGGTGTTCAGTACTGAAAAACAAGATTTGGCTCTCTGTAGTTTGGGGGTCAGATCAGAGCTACTTGCCCTGGCACAGCGTGGAGATGTTTATCCTATATCTTAGTCCTTTTGGGGAGACAGCTGAGAGAAACAGCTGTTGAGGAAGGCTGCTGATAGGGGAATTTGTGGGAGTTGTGTCTGCTCCTACACACCACGTGTCAAATTGCTCCTGGGATGGGCAGCTTTGCACTGTGCCGATGCCAGGCTGCGCTTGCACATTTGCCAGCTCAGGCTGGGTTTGAGACCTTGTGCTTCAAACTCAAAACATCCTTGGCAAAGAAATTCCGAGGAACTGGTGAAGTCTGCTCCGTGGTTGGAAATAAGTTGTTAATGTCTTAATCAGTCTTAAAGCAGAATCAGACTGCTGTGTCTGGACAGTGGTCCTGTGTTGAATTTTTTATCTTCCACATTGTTTTTCTCCATTTCCTCTTCCTCCCCGTGAATAACTCATGTCTCCATCTGAAATGCCTGTATGAGATCCCTTTGTCATTGTAGTCGTTCCGCAGGCTTGTTAAATCAATTCCAAGCTGTCCAGGATAAAACATTCTCTGAGACGTTTCAGTTGTGCTCCGGCTGTTGCTGTTGTAACCGATGAGTTTCACAAGGAGTCCAGGATATTCCTTGGTGCTTTCAGGAGGCCATATAATAGATGGAGAACTCTTCTTAAACAACATCTAGGTCTGTCACCCTTGAAAACACCTTTAGAGAGCCACGTGATGCTACAATGCACTGAAGTTTATGGTGCTGGGACGTCTGTATTTCTACCATGCATATTAAATAGCTTCTCCTGCAAATACACGCAGCCGACTTCCATTGGAAGACCACTGTAGTTTTCCTAACACTGTGATTTATTGTTGAGCCATAGATTAGGGCGGCCCATTAGAATAAAATACACAGTGCTTACTCTATTCTGCAGTCATTACAGCTACTTCAGAATCATTCGGTAATTAATCCTCTCTCCCTGTGAGCCTTGGCATCAGAACTAACTTGGTATTACCAGCTGGAGTGCTGTGCCTAAAGGAGAGGCCTCAGCATTTTCAGAGATGCTTAGCTATTTCTGAGGATCTGTGAGAAAAAAAAAAGCCCCTCCTCCTCTCCCAGATGAGAAATCACAAACAACATATTTCTTCCTGTATTAATTTGAAGAATTTTGCATCAGTTGTTTCCTTGCTCAAGAGAAACCAAAAGTTTCATAAAGTGCTTTCTGTGTGTGTTCCAGAGGTGAATATTAAACTACGTGCAAGCTCAATGTTAGAAAATTGTAACTTCTTTCACCCATAGAAGTTCACGTTGAACATAAATTTCCAGTGACATCAGTGGGAGCTGAAGTTAAGGCACTGTAGCGAGATGACAAAGATAAGGATTTTTGGACCTTGCAGCTATATGCATGCCCATTTATCTTAGTTATCAAACTCGAAATCTGGCGATTTCTAATGGGAATGTGGTGTCCCTGAAAAATAAAACCTTTTTGTTTTCTGAGAACTCAGCTGCTGCTCTGCATTAATGGACATGGTTGCAGTCATGTGGGAAGGGTTGGTTTTGGGTGCTTAGCCAGCACCAGACCAAAGTTGCAACCTACCACATACGGTGTAGGTTGTGTCTTTGTGGTTCCTGGATATCAGAGAAAGTACAGGGTCAGCTGTTTCCTTAGGAACTTCAGGCCTGCCCTGATTTAGACAGAGCTGTCACCACTGACGCACTAATGGCCGGTTCTGAGCTGGTGGATGCAGTAAATCCTGGCATGCACTGGGTCTGGTAGAGCGGCTTCAGGTGAAAACATGAGCAAACTTGTTAGCAGTCTCTTTTCCGCATTGCTAGCAGTTTTATGGATTCTTCTCTATATGTAAAGACCTGATTTTCTTTAATATTTAAGGAGTTAATTTACAGTTCTCCATATTACAGAGTAGACATCAGTTGCTACATTTTTATTCTACCGGGTGTTTTAAAGTGATTTAAAGGACCAGAATTTGAGAAATGCTCCATTTTGAAAACCTGGGTTGGACCTTAACTGAGATGCACTTGGAAATTGTGCTCAGTCCTTTCTGCCTGAGCTCCTCAGTGAAGCTGACGGTGCCCCAGTCTCCTCCTGTGGGAAACTTTCCAAAGCAAAAGTGAATTATGTGCTTCCTTTGAGTGACCAAGGAGTAATTCCTAAGTCTCTTTTCAATACTTTGTTTACTACACAGATTCCCTAGAATGAAACAGGAAATCTAATGAGAATCTGTTTACAATGTAATGAAATCCTTAGGACAAAACAAAGACGAACACGTTATTTTCAGAGACATCTGGAGACATCCTATGAGATAATATGAGATAATTGAGTTAGAATCAAATACAAATTGAACAGAATTTGTCCCAGACTTTCAGTTTACATTGCCTAGGCAGATGAAGTGAAATTTCTTTATGTGCTTACTACCAACAAAGCTTGCTTACAGTCCAGAGAAATCATAGAATCATAGAATATCCTGAGTTGGAAGGGACCCTTAAGGATCATCAAGTCCAACTCTTGACACCGCACAGGTCTACCCAAAAGTTCAGACCATGTGCCTAAGTGCACTGAAATGCAGTGTTACAGAGCAAGGGGGACTGAAACCTTCAGGCCTGGGATGTGCTCCCTCTGTCCACGAGCACTTTGCTTGTGTCTTTAGTGCAGGTGACTTGTGTGTCGTCACACGTGGGCTGTGTTGGCATCAGGAAAGCTTGGTGGTGTCAGACTGAGGTAGTGGGGGATCTTACATTGCAGGCTTCTGAGAATGTGAACGTTATCAGGGACATCTTGGCTTTGCTGTTAGGAAATTGAGTGAGAGGGAGAAGGCAAGGGTGGTCCTGGAGAGCTGCAGACCTTTGTCTCTTTGTGCAGTGTTTCATCAAAGGCATGTTCCGCACTGGAATGCTGCGTCCTGGCACTGGTCTGCACCGTATCTGGCTAAGCAGAGTGCTCTCATCATGCTCCTGCTTATGCTGGGCAAGTTGAAGGTGGCAGCACGCTGCGTAACATCACATGGATGGAGGTTTCCTGTCAAGCCCCCGTGCTTGTAGCCACGTTATCTGGCAGTAGTAGGTCTTGCCACTGCAGAGGTTTGGGCATGATTGCAATGTATTCTTTTACTATACTAAAAAAAAAAAAAAAAAAAAAGTGCTTTTACTTCCTAGCAGGTTTTCCAGTGTTTGACTGTAATCCAGTAAGCGATCCCGTGCGCACAGCATGTGACTGACCAGGTAAACTAAGGGCGTACCCATGGTGGCCTGGGATAGCTGTGACACATTGGCATGGTAGAAGTAGAACTGAGTTTAACAGCATTCACCTCCGTAATGCTCCTTTTTTCCTGTCTGTCTGGTCCGTTAATATTTTGATTTATCAGGTACAACTTAACACGGCACTGATCGACCTTTTCTTTTTGAAGACATGGCTGAACAGACAGCTTGACAGCCCCGTGTCTGTCCTTTGGTATTGCAGCATAGGGTTTCTATTTGTCCTGTCCAGCCCGCTTTGTCATTACAGCAACAGCTTGACCCCACAAGACCATGGGATCCTTTGCTGTGAGTTTCAGAAGGATTTGCTGGCTGTAGAAGAACCATGAGACCTCAGGATCTCAGGCGTTGGAGAGCAGTGTGCTGGACTTACCGTAGATACTTTTCTTTTTGAGGGCAAGATCTAAGCTGACAAGATCTATGAGTATCACCTCTCCTAGCTTCGGGCAGGAAATATCAGAGATCAGAGACAAGCCTCTCAAAATCCCTAGAAAAAGGTATCATCCGCGCTATTTGGCATCCTAGGAGGGGGCTGTGCAGTTAAACTGCTTTTTCTGCTAGGATTAGCATCCTCTGGCTTGTCCAGTGACAGCATGGAGTAACACTTGGTGCTTTTGAGCTCGTGGCTCTGTTATGGATACGCAGGGTGCAGCCAGCTCTGATTTGGAAACTGGACTCAGCCTCTGTGCTACGAGAGGTGTTTCATCTTAGAGCCATGCCACTGCTGTGATATGTTCTGCAGGTACCAGCAAGGGGCTGATCCGATCTTCGAGGTCATTTCCTTCACTCAGCGACCTCTTTACCCAGATGCCTTCTTTAGCCTCTAGAAGTAGCTGAGAAATGCACACGTTCAGGCCGAGGAGATGAGCGTTGCTCATAGTGCAGCTTCGATAAGTAACCTCCTTGTTAAAATCAGCAGTGCTGTCTCGAAGAGCTACGCCGAGGTCTCTAAACATAATATTTTCAGTGCTTTCTGGATGCTGCCAACAATTTTTTAACCTCACTGAAGTCATTTCATGCCTCTGTAATTCATTGGCTTTTTAGTGTATTTATAGAAGCTATTTTTTTCAAGCACTGCAGTAGAAATGATGAGAGCATCTGGCTAAATCCATCACATCTTGTACAACAACCTCTTAGCAGTTATTCTCAGTTAGATGAAATAGAAAAAATACTCTCGGTAATTGAGCCTTTCCCCCTTTAGATGATACACCAATATTTTAAAGGCTTTAGATATTTAATATAATTAGAGTGCCATAAGTGTCACCGCTGTGCTTTTCTGTGATGGAGACAGCAGCAGTCAGCTATGAGAGCTGGAAAAACAGAGCCACGGTTCGGCTTACACCTAGTTCCAGGCAGCTCTGCTTATAACCTCTTGTAAATCCACAAGTGGGCTGGATTCAGCACGGCTGGGTGGTTCTTTGCTTGGTTCTCCCCTTCAGCTTTGTGAGCCATTGCTCCTTTTCCTCCTCAGAGCGTTGTAGTGTTGTGTGCAGGGGATGCTTTCTGATCCTGACTCTCCCGGTGTGAAATTGGGCTGTGTTTGTTAGGGCTTACCCTGACCCTTGACTGCAAAACGATGTGGAAGTGGCACAGCTGGGATTTGTTGGCATCTGTGTTCGGAAAGCTCTCTGAGCTCGCTGCAACTGTGCTGACAGCGACATCTGAGTGGCGTGGCAGAGCGGGGGGGTTGTGTGAGGATTGCTGGTCGGAAAGCCAGGACCTATCTTGACCTCCTTCTTAATCTTTCAGTCCCTGGAAGGTGGTGCCGGTGTGATGGAGGTGGTGACTGCAGACTTGCCACTTTGCAGTGCTGCAGGGAATCCAGAGGTGAGGCCAGAATTGCCTTACAGAAACGCGATCAGTATTTCTATTTTGGGGAGCCCAAATTCCCCTACTGTTCTGCTCTACAAGGCTGGGTCCTCTGCTACTGTAACTGGCTTCAGCTGCTTTGATGTCCGTGGAACCGGGCGTTTCACCAGCTGAGCATTTGACCCTAACGCTGGCAGTCAGCCTTCAAGCCACCGAGTTTATTTAGCACTTGAAGTAAGGCTGCGAAATGGGAACCAGTTTATCAGTTCATGTTTAGTAAGCATGGGGTTGCCTTCTAACTTTACTGGTAAGAGATTTGGGCTTCTCTGGCCCATATTCTTTCCTCATCTTGGCCCCCGTGTGTTTCTTTCCTTGGCACAGCTGGTTTGGTCACTAGGAAGTGACAACCCCCTTGTGTCTGAAGGAATTGGGAGATGCTGTTTTAGGAATCCAACGAAAACTGCATTTCCCTCTCCCCACCCCTTACTCTTAATCATCCTTTTATGTAGACTTCCAGAGGATTTTCTGACCAGCTTTTGGCCTCCTTGTGTTCCAGTTGCTAGTTTATTGTCTACAGTGTCCATACTCTGACCTTGAAATGAAAGCAGTGCAGCACAACTGTTGTGCTGGAATCTCTCACTATCTTTAGCACATAGGAGAATGTAAAAATTGATGACAGGCAAGGTTTTGTTCACAGGGAGGTTCCTGGGACCCTTTCCATCTCCCTCTCTCTTTCTCAATGGCCTCTTAATAGGAGTGTGTATGTGAATAAATGAAAGTTCCTGTGGACATCACTGTGTTTTCGCACAATACGTTTAAATAACTGCATTTACAGGAGCCTCTTCTCAATTGTATCTGATTTAGGGCAGCAAAAAGCCTCTCCACCGTTAGCTGTGGGCCTTAGATGATGGAGGCCAGAGTTTAAGAGAAGCTGGGCCAACAAGAGAGCGTGGTAGCAGTGCTTGCTCTGAATTCCTCTGGGAAGGTGGGAGGAGTTCCTCTGCAGAGTCCTGGCTCTGTTTCTGTAGGTAGGATGGAAATGAACAGCCAGGGTGGCGAGTACTTGGATGACCGAACTGCTCGCTTGTGACCTTCCTGCTGAGGGGAAACTGAGAAAAATGTCCCAGAGGTTCATTCGGCAGAGAACACGGCGGTATTTTTAAGCCAAGGGTGTGAATTGTGCAAACGTGTGAAAGTGGGCCGGGAGGATGAAGCACAAGATCCCTCATGGGATGTGCTGCTGGGGGAGATTTTGGTGTGTAGGCAGAAAGACAGATAGCTTAAAAATAAAATAAAATATAGTAGTTTGTGGGATACTAAAAATTGGTTAAGGTGAGGGACTTCACCACGTCCAAGTTTATGATGTTCAGGTTTATTTCAGGTCAGGAAGAGGGGTGAAAGGAAGTAATTGGCAGGGAAAAGTGCTGACAGAGAGGAGCTGTCGAGCAGGGGACAGCCAGTGAGGGTTTATGGTGTGCTGCACGTTGCTGAGTGATCTGTGGACCCACAGCTAATCGTTTTTTGAAAAGTTTCTGAGAGCTCTGCTATGATTTTGGTGCTGTTAGGAAGTTCAGAGATTGCAAGAACAGGTTTTTGTTTAATGTTTTTTAAATTAAGCAAATATTTGATATCTTTCCTGATGGGGATTTCTTTTAAGCATTTACCTGATTTGCTGTTTTGAACCAAGGCTGTTAATTGAAGTAGTTTATATGCCAGATCCCACTCAATTCAGAGCGTATTTCCACCAAGACAGGTTGAAACCTTTAGGGGGGCCAAGCCAAGTTTTGCTGCATGTTCTTTTTATTGTTGCTTTATTTTTAATCCAGCTCTTATTTTCTGCTTCTGGGGAGTATTTTGACAGTAAAGCTGTTCTGCTGCACCTCGCTGATGCCGAAGGTGTGCCTCTCACTCAGGTCCCGAATCCCATTCTGCAGATATCCAAGGGGCTGAAAGGTTTCTTGTCCTCCCTGCTCCCACGCGGGTGGGTCGGCTCTGCTGTGGACAAAAAACAGTGCCCAGGGATATCCAGAGCAGCTGGCTTGTGTCGGGGCAAGTACCCCGACCCTTTGATGTGTTAAAAGCAGGTATGTGCGTCCGGTGCCAGGATTCTGAGCGGGGTGTGTGTACCCTTTAAAAGCGCAACTTGGAAGCTGATCAAAAAGGTGGGTGATTGGATTTCTGTGCCTTTGGGTTTCCTAGAGATCTGTTGTCGACCAGAGGTTTTGCCGAGCTTAGTTTGTGCATACCAAGTCTGAGATGTGCTTGTTGGTAAACGCACACTTCGGATAGTTCTGTGGAATAACATTTAAAAAAAATCCCACAGATTTTTTGACATGAAAGAGACTGTGCGTAAAGATTTTTTTGCTTGTGTTCAAAATGGTTTTAATTGGAAAGCTTTTGGTTCAGTATTTTGACCAGCTCTGGTAAACATATCGGCAGCTTTTACTGGGGCTGTGCCTGCAGGTGCTGTAGAGAGCAGCAAATGCTTCTGCCAGCGCTGTGGCTCTGTCACTGCCCCCCCCAGTAACTCAGGACAAGTTCCTGCCCCTCTCCCAGCTGGACTGCCTTTCTTTCTCTCAGCATTAGCTCATCTCTGCAGTGCTCATGTGAACTGCCACTGGCTGCTGGTGCAGGTCACGTAGGCTGGGGACCCCGAGCCAGTTTGGGCCCCCAGACTTGGTTTGTAACCTGTAAGAATTATTCGTAGAAGTTGCTGAGGGCCTCGTTGTGAGCAGAGGTGCTTATTTTTGTCCTTCTCACCTTGATAGTTTTATCAGAACGGAAGTCTTTCTAGACGTTTCTTAGTTCCTTTAGACTGGGAAATGTGTTGTTTTTTCTTCTTTTTTCCCCATTTAAGCTTTTTTATGCACCTGTCCCCGTGTGATCTGGCAAAGCCCCTTACCCGCATGCTTGCTGCTGTTTTGGCATCCCGTAGTGGTTCCAGAGGGCAGTAGCTGCCCCTTTTGGGGTGGCTGTCGAGACTTGCTCGGCTGTTTGGAAATGACCACATAGCTGAAAGCAGCTTGCCTCCAAGCCTCCGTGTGCCATTCACAACAAGCACGTGTCCAGGACGGGATCATTTGATAGCCCCAAGCAGAGGAAATCCAATTCATTGCAGCAAATGAATGACGGAGAGGTTCAGAAGCGTAAGGGTTGCTCCGCACTCACTGTCTGAACCATGCTTGCAAACTGGAAATGCAAAGTGGGGTTTGCCTTGGAAAGCAGGAACTTTGCATGTGTTTATTGATGCATTTGCACGTGACTCCTTCGGGCACATAGAGCAGGTTATCTGCACAATCTACCACAGAAGCATTCGTTTCTTCTTACCTTGCAGCAGCAGCCAGGACCAGTTGCACATTTTTGTTTCTGTTGCCGAAGAATTGGCTTCAGGCAGAGATAAATTGGATAGAGAGGACAAACCTTGAGGGGGTCTTCAGGCATTTGGGGTTTGGCCCGTTTCCTATCTGGTCACTCTTCACTTTTCTCAAAGAACAAACTGCTCCATCTGTTTTCCTTTATTTCTTCCCCAGTAAGGGAAGGTAACACGCTTCAGGGATGCCTTCATTTACAGGTCTTGTTGACGGAGTTGAAGTGTGCTGGGTGTTTTGCTGGTAACTTGGACGAGGGCACTGCCTGATGGGGATGTGGGGAGGCACGGCAGGATTGCTATGCTCAGGCAAGAAGGTGCCCTTTCCTTTCTCAAAGGGCAGGCTGAGCGGTAATTTGGGCACTGGGTGGAAAGACTACAGAGGGAACAGGAATTCTAAGAAATAAAACTCTTCCACCCATGAGGAACTGGAGGAGCCAGACGCTGAAAGCCAGATAAATTGGGTTTAGAAATGAAGTAGACTTTTAACTGTGAAGGGAGGGAATGATTGGAACAATTCCCTGAGGTGTGCTATGAATTACTCTGTATCACTAGAAATCTTTAAATCATAGTTGGCTTTTTTCCCTTAAAGATACGCTATGCTTAAATTGCAGCTTTTGGACCAGAATCAGGAATTCATTTATTCTGTGCAGTCGATGAGCACAGGTCTCCTTGCCTTAAAACAAGGCAAGCTCCATCTTGGTGCGAGGTCTGTGGAAGTACGGGAGCAGAGATGGTGTCGTGGAGAAGGTGTAGTATTGGTCTCCCTGCTTTCTCATGTAGCAGTGCAGGGGAGGCTGACGTGCCATAATCTCTTTGCCTTTTTACTGTGGCAATTCTTGTGTGTAAGCTGCAAACTGCACCTGTTTCAGCTTTAAAGGATCTGCCTTGATCACACTTGCTGTGTGCAGAATGTTGTACAGAAATAGCCTCCAAACGTGGATGGTCGAATCACTTGTGTGCTCCTTTAGTTCTTGCTCTGAAAAGGGAGGGGAAAGGAAGAAGGGAAAGGGCTCCCTCCTCGTCCCGTTACTGTTAACATCCAGCTCCTGCACAGCCTGTTCCTGGGGGTCTCGCTCTCCGCTGCCTGGTGCGAGTGGCCAAATGAATGCAGAGAAGTTACAATGGCAGAAAACTGGTGCGAGAGCAGAGTTAGGGAGTTGTAAGCTTGCACCGCATCAGAAACGCAGCTTGCAGAAACAAGCTGTGCAGCGATCTAGCTCCTGGGAGGATTAATTACAGATGGTAGCTGTGACAGCTAAATCAGGTACCTGTAATGTTGTGTAAACCTCATTAAGCAAACTCGGTAGCAGTGCTAGAAGCTCTGAGAAATGGGATAGGACGGTGAGGGAAGAAAACAAAAATACTCTGTGGGACGTTTAAAAATCTCTCCAGCGTCTAAATCCACTGACGCAGTTTCTTCTGCCTCTTACCCTACAGCGGTGAGTTTCAAACCACAAGCTTTTAAACTTCTTATGCTGTAAGAGTTAAGAAAACTCTGCTAGTGGCTGCTGAGTTCCTGTTAGTCAGCAAGTCCTGTGGTATCTGATGTGCTAAATCCTTCCTGATATGCTGCAACCAAATGCGTTTGGTCAATTCTTTCTTGCTGGTTGAAGTCTGAGAGGAAAAAGCGCAGGAGGCCGACTTCCCTTGGCTGCTGGGTTTGATGACAATGCATTTTAGGAGGCTTTGAGTTCCCGATGGAGGCCCCCGTTGGGTTAGTTCAGCTGTAACTCCTGAGCTCATTGCAGTGGTAAGGGGCCGATTAAAAGGCCGATGAAATTAACTGGGCTTTCCCTTCCCAGGCAGGGAGGATTGACCGAGGAGGAAAAGCCAAGCTTCTATTTCAGAGTGCTGCTTCTCCTTGTAGTCTGCTGTGTCTTGGTGTGTTTTGCCTATTTTGAAGTCAGAAAGTGACGCTGTATTGGACTTCTCTGAGTATATATGCTCAGAGCTGTGCCCCTTCGCCTCTTCTGAAGAATTACGTGCTTGTCCTTAATGTCCTTAATAATGGCTTGTCCTTAAGGAGCTATAGTATATCTAATACCCAAAGGAGATATTTTTTTCCCAAATGTTCCCCCCAAATTGCCCTGCCTTCTCTCCCTCCTCTCCCAAATCCTTGCCTTTGGACATCTCTTTAAATCATGACTTGTGTAGCTCTTTCAAAATCAGGAGGCAGAAGCCAGGCGGTAGATTTAGGAATCCTGATCGTGTATTGATTCTTCTCGCTGCTTTTTTAACTGTGTGGTGGCTCCCCTTGGCTTCTGGAGGCCCAACTGAATACAATGTTTTTGGAGAACAGCACTGAATATTTTGCTGCATGACTGTGGGCTTTAAACACCTGTTTTGGAAAACACTGATTTTAAAACCATAATTGTAATTTGGGAGGGCTTGAAAGAGAAACTGATCTCATGTAATGTTTATTTCCATGTTGGAAGCAAGTAAAAAAGATGCACCATTTAATAAAGGTAAATTTGGGGCAATGAAATTCCTTCATATTGGTGTTAAATCTTTTTTTTTTTTTTTTTATTAATGCAATTTTGTCCTTAAAATTTCCTTTAATGTAGCCAGGACTAGAAGGCTGCCCCTGCACAGGCCTGTGTAAGTGCTTGATGGGAGTCAGTTCTGGTTCCCCACAGATTAGATGCAGCTGGAGAGAGATTTTGGCCTTTGGGCCCCATCAGCCTGGTACCGTGTCTGTGCTCAGCAGGCCAAGCACATGTTTTAAGGGGAAGTGTTGGCATTTTAATAATCTGTTGTTAAATGCTGCAAAATTCCTTTTTCCTCTGGAAACTCTTCCACGGAGGGGAAATCTTCTGTCCTGCTCTAAAAGTGCTCCGTTTCGCTTGATCCCTTCAGCAGGGAACAGCGCTGTGCTTGTACAGCACCCTGGGTGTTGGAGCAACTGCACGGTGCCTGCTCCTTCCCTCCCTTGTTCTCCTCTCCTCAGGTGCAGCCCAGGAAGCCCGTGTGTGTTTTGTTCCCTGCGTGTGATTAAACTCCACGGTTCTGCAAAGCTGATGAGCAGCGTATCAATGGCATCTCTCTTAGCCTGGTTTTCGGCAGCCAGAGACATGGCTGTGAGGCAGGCAAGCTGCCAATCATGTCGAGTACCAAAAAAAATAATGCAGTGCAAGTCCAAACCCAGCCGAATTGCAAACAGCTTTGGTCTTGAGCTGTAGCCAAAGTGAAGATGTTTGTTTCTTTCCAGGATTTTAGCTTTTTTATCCCGTGGCCGTTGCTGTGACACACTGCCTGCAGAGCCTGCTTCGGGACAGGTGCTCACAGTTAGGGCAGGAATTTCCCCTTGCAGACAGGCAGAGCCTTTTTGCAGATGGGAAGTTAAGGCGTTTGCCCTTCCTATAAAATCAGGTAGCCCTGTGGTCTGCGCTCAGTTTGCCACCACGGCACGAAGGTGGCACTCACCCTGCTTTAGCCGTGCTGAGCTGCTGAGCTGTGGTCTGGGACAGAGCTGCCAACCCGTCTCCTCCAACATCTGCTCTGCTCTGCAGCCCTCACGCACATCTCCTTCGCCTTTTCCTCTCTGACTTTTTATGGTCGTGTCGTTTCTCTGCATGCACGCTTGCAATGATAAAGTCTGGGGGCTCTTTTCCCAAAGGAATGAGGGATTTTACCTTCCTCCTGTCTTGTGGGCTGCTGGCGGGGTTACAAAACCTTCTGTTTGTTTTTATGGCACACGGCACAGGGGCCTTCTGCAGTGTTAGCCTGCGGTCCCCAGGCACAACTGGAGGACAGATTGCTCTTAAACAAGGCTCTCGCCTGGCGGAGATTGTCCCTTTGTAATCATTACTTCTTCCGAAGCTGAAATAAAATGGTACATTGCTGAGGTTAAGAAACAATAAAATCCTCGTTTGCAAGTGCAGGAGATAATAGTGCCTTGAAATATTTTCTCTTCCGTATAAACACCAGCTAGCACTTGACTTCAATAAGCATCAAGGGCAGAAGCTGTTTTATGGGAGGAAAATAATTTTAAATGGACCTAAAATCACAAATTGCAGGAAGATGCGTGTTTTCACAGCAAGACTCCTGCTCCAGTAAATACAGTAATACTTTTAAACTCTGGCTGTGCTTTCTGAATGTGTTGCTTTCAAATTCTGAGCTGTTTCTGCAGAGGCTGCAGTGAGGGAAAGGTCCTTATTCCATTTCTTTTATTTTTTTTTCAAAGGAACACGTCTTTCTGTTCCCTGCAGGGCCGGTGGCGTTGTTTGATGCTCAGCAAATAAATCGCCCTTTGTATTGGAGTAGCATGAAACATGATTGCCCAGGAAAGAAGCGTCCCCAAACAGGACTTTGTTTTGTTGCCATTTAAAAATGGCCTTGCTAACTCTTTCCTGTTGCAGCCTGCAGTCCGCGCTGCATCTCGCTGTGAGCAGGCAGGGTGGGTCTGGGAAAGGCAGAAGGGTTCCTGGACAGGGAGATCTTCTGGGTCAAGCTATGGGAGTGAATTGGTAGGAGAAAGATAAAGAAGCTTGACCTCCCGCAGGGGGAGGCACGCGTTATTTACAAGTTGGGGGATTTTGAAACCCAGCTGTTCTCTGGTGCAGATCCCAGAGATGGGATTGCAAAGCTGAAGGCAATTAAAACGTGCTTAAAGCCATTATGGGGAAAAGCCATAGCATTTTACATGCACATGGGCAAATGAATTGCTTTCCAGATTTCCAGTTAGGTGCAGTTTCAGGTTCTGTTTTAGGAGCTTTAGGAAACAGATACAGAAAGCTGAACTTCTAAAAGGTGCAGAGATGAGGGAAACAAGGACGCCGTTCCGACAGTTCAGGAGTGCCAGCCCTGTCCAGGGTTGTTCAGCCCACCTGGAGATGTTCTCCCTGCATCCCGCCTGCTGTCAGCTAAGTGTGTTTTATCTCAGTTTTCTGAACGTGGGCCCGTGTCTCAGCCCTGTGGCGTGATTTATTGTGGGGTTTGTGGAATTTGTGCCTGTGTCTGTGGCTGCTGGAGAAAACAACCGTTTGCTTTGGTGCCTGGAAACACTTGAGTGTGCCAGAGGTAAGGGCTGGCCAAAAATACACAGCACCCAGGGAATAAGAGTATAAAATTCCAGGGCTGATCAAAATCACAGAATCACAGAATTTCTAGGTTGGAAGAGACCTCAAGATCATCGAGTCCAACCTCTGACCTAACGAAAAAGCCCAAACTCCTTTGAGAGGAATAATCCTGAATGTGTAACCAAGGTGTCATGGTTTCCCCAGACTGCTTCCCTTGCCTCTCCCCACATGCTCCATTGCAAAAGCAAGCCATAGATTTTCAGCAGCAGCTCTAGCTCAGATTTAGCCCTTGTGTGCGAGACCTGCCATGATTTCTGTGTTTCTTCTGTGCTGTGCCTGTAGAAGAGAATCCAACCCTGTCAATCCAGCTGTCCCGTGAGTTGTAGAAATATTTTCAGAACAAAAATAGTGGTTAGATTTCTTTAAATTGCGCAAGGTCCTCAGAGGGGATTTGCAAACCTGAGTCGGTTTCACATCTGTCAAAATGAAATCAGGACAGCTGAGCTGTGTCAGGCTTACCTGATATTCAGGGCACCTTGTTTCCTACCTGGGCCAGCAAGTGGCTCTGCACGTAGCCTTTTTCTCTGTGTTTGTAAGCCACCTCTCGATTGCAAACTGAAAATGTGCGGTGTTACACATACTGTTAGGAATCTTGAACATGTGCCAAAAGCAGATATTTATATTAACTAGTTTTTTAATGGTATGCAAAGGCATAATTATGCCTACTGCACGCTTTTGCAGAACTACATTACATTAACTCGTGCTACATCCTGCAAAGATCAAGCTCGTTTTGCTGTTCCTATTGATATGCCCTGTTCATGAAGTTCAGGCACGTGTAGGGCTGCAAGATCAAGGGCTTGTTCTGACCAGGGCTGGGCTGCCTTGGGCTGCACATCTTGGATCTGGTGCCTCGTGCAGTAGCGCTGGTGTCTTCCCATTCGCCAAGGTATTTGTTTTGCGTGCGAGGTCCCAGTACTTACTTTTTTTGCAGATGCACTGGAAAGGAACGTTCCTGGAGAAATCTTTGGTTTATCATCACCTGTTTAACACCTTCTCCTTCCTGTTACTTCATCTCCGTCGCTGCGAATTGTGCTTGCTCGGGAAAGCAGTCTCCAAGAAGAGCATTTTCTTGTACTGAAGTTAATTATTCACAAGAATTGCAGAACTTTTTATTCTCCTATCAAGTGCTTCTTCATCTCAGGAGAATTTGAAGTAAAAGAAGATTCTTGCAGAGGTTTAAGGTTTTTTCCAGTTGCTCTTTGTGGCCTTTTCCCTCCAAGTGGGAAGTAGCTGCGTCCTGTGCAATACGAGCAGCCCATTTGGTGTGTGTGGAGATCTGGTTCTTTGATTAGGTGAAGGAGCAGCAAGGAATGTTTTTGGAGACTCCTCTTTGTGCAGAGCCTTTGTGTCTGATAACTTCAGCGCGTTGCTGGCTCTTTGTGGAGGTGCTTTACGTGTAAAATGTCTGCTGCAATAACAGATGACAGAAGGAAATGAAGGGCGGAGGGTCAGCTTTCGGATATTGGCATCTCTTCAGTGGCAAGCTGAGACATAAACTGTGCTCTGGGTCAGACTGCAGCGTGCTCTTACTGAGAATGTGAATGGGAGCACAGGTACAGCTCTCTCATCCAGGCAAACATACCCAAAAGGGCAGGCTGCCACGCACAGCTGCTTGCACTGAGGCATCCAGGATAGCTTGCCTTATTTTTTCAGTCATGACTTGCCACATTTCCCTGCAACAGCTAACCCTCTGAGCACTGGAAGGAAACCTAGCTGAAAGAATGGATGTGCCTGATTGTGAAGCGCAACATCTAAGGTTCTCCTTATCATCAAGGAAAATTTCATTTTGTGTGCCTGAAGGGCAGATCGGACTCACCAACATTTTTGTTCGTCAGGTTTGTTTTAAGGTTCCTGTTCCTCCTTTGCAGTTTTGACTGGGCAGAAAGCAGAGGAGCATCTCAGATACGGATATATTGATATCTGTCTATCCATCTACGTCTGTGTATCTGTCCTGAGGTGTTTTCAGAAAGCCTCTGTATTTCATGGCCACCATCTGTAGGAGTAACTTGCAAGGAGACTTGGATTCATTCTGCTCACTGGGCAGCCGTTTCGTGTATTTGGGTACTGCTGTATGCCTTTTTCTTTGGCAAAGCCATCACTTGAAAGATCATCTTAGTTGGTAGTAATAAACTCCACTTTTCTTGTCGTTAGTCTTTGTTTCCTGGCTTGGTTTGTTAGCAGACCTTACACGTGCTGCTTTGCTTCTTGAGAGGCGCTTTTTACATTAGAGTATCTGTATTTTCAAATTTCTTTCTTCCTGAAGTGTCTGTTAAATATCTTATTTTGCTTTCCATTTCTCGAGTCTTTGTAGAGCTGCATCCAGTTGTGTTGTGGTGTGCTGCTGGGAACTGTTTCTTTCTCCCTGGAGTTTCTAGGGATTCTCAGTGGAGAAGTGCAAATCTCCTCGTATGCAGGCTCCAAACCCAAATACCCAGATCAGCTTCCATTTTGGAAGCCATCCTCCCGAAGTGACAGTGCAAGATGAGACAAAGCTGTTGCAAGTGAGATGGGAGCTGGAATGTGCAGGGGTGGATTTTGGTGGGAGAAGGGGTGCCCCCTTCCTCATTTTTGGCTCTTTTGTGCAGAAAAGGAATTTGCGTGGTTCTGTAGCAAGAAGTAGATGGTAGCAGAGGTTACACGTAGTGACCAGCTGTGACTTGGATGTCTCTGCACCTGCAGCTGGTGTTTCCACTTCATATTTTTCTCCAGCTATTATTTTTTTAAGGGACAGATCCTTCTACAGAGTAGCTGTTGGTACCACGCACAGGCAGGTGCTGCATGGTACTGAAGTCTCCTAGACGAACCAGGTAATGTTATTGCACGATGCTTTTCAGATGGACGAGTGCCAAGGAACCTTCAAATCTATAATCCTACCAGAAACAGGTCTGTAAAGATCCTTCCTCTGAAGTCAGCGATGTTCAGTGGCTCTGTCAGTTAAAAACACCTTACAGCTCCTCGCCAGAGGGAAGCCTGCTGTGACACTTAAGGTCTTGCCTTTTATTTTGACCACAGAGGATAGACAGGGAACACAACGTGGTGCTGAGCACAAGCACCAGTATTTGTCTTTGCTTTGATCCGAGAAGTCCTGCTGAAGTTTGGAAGGCGGAGGACAGCAGTAAATGGTGATCCTCATTTCACAGACACAGAGGAGGGGAGACGGCGGCTTGCAGAGCTTTACGTGCTGGTAGTGGGGAAGGTGCTGGGAGGAATCCTGCCTGAAAATGAGATCCTGGATGGGACAAAATACTCCCTGCCTCACTGCCCCCACAGAACTGTAAAACATGGCATTCGTCAGGAGGGTTTCTAAAAAGTCTCAAAAGGACGCTCTGGTATTTTGGAGGTTCTTTTCTTCTTGCTTTAAGAAGACTCAAGTAGTCAAAGTTTTGTGGTCTTCTGGGTAAACCTTGTCTTTATTTGCATTCCTCTTAAAAGCCTTTGTTTATGGGAAGCTTCAAAATGTCTCTAATTAGGGGAACGTTTAAAAAAAAAGGAAACAGTTGAAGTTTTTTTTTTTTTTTTTTTTTTTTTTCTGGTGCAGTGTTGACACTAGCACTTTTGTGGAGGTTGTTATATGCATGCTCCATGGGGCTGACTAACTGGAGGGGGCTGATGGATGTGGTTAGCCACTGGAACACATTTTGCTGCTTTGGGCAACAGCGAAATTGTTGTTGGCTGTGTCTTCCTTTTTTACAGCTCCTCTCGGTGGGAGGTCACAAGCCGTATCTGCTGCACATGAACGGAGAGGAAAGCAGCCCTGGAGTCCCAGGAATTGCCATTCCACTTGAAATAAAGCAGTGGCTGCAGAGCAAGCCCCTCCACTGCAGCCTCACGTGAGATAACTCCTCACCCAGAACCACAGGAGTTGTCAGGAGAAGGAGAGCCAGGTTATTTTGGGGACTTTGCAGTTAGTACAGGGAGCTCATCAGGGGAGAGGCTGGGTAGAAATATTCGGTAGGCTTCTGTCAGTAGGAGATGGTGCTGCACAGAGGCTTACTGATCACAGCTGCCTGCTTGGTGTTTGACCAACTTCTGGTCAAATTGATCTGTGCCTTTCTGCAGCATAAGCTGAGCACCTCCTCAAATACGATGAGGGGCGCCTGTTTCAGTACTGATGGGTATGATAAAGGGTGTTGCACCTTGTGCAGCCGTGGCTGATGTGGTCCATTTAACTGCAAGCTCTTGCAAGTAAATGACTGTGAGATACCATATAAAATAATTCAATCATAATGGCCTAACCGTATGATGCAAATCCTGGTGACAACTGGATGGATGATAACGGTGCCCTCATTTGCTGGAGACGTGGGCAGACACTTTGCACATTTTTCCTGCAATTGTGGTTTAACTCAGCTTTTAACTGAAGGATTCATTTTCCTGAATTTAACAAGATACAAAGAGAGAAAGAGTAGAGAAAAAAAAAGGGAAAAAACAAACCAAAAAAAAAAAAAAAAGATGGGAAGCCTGTACTTGCTGCTGTGTCTGCACAATGCTGAATGCACAAAGATCAAGTAATTAAGACAAGCCAAGTGTTTGCACAAGGGTATTTCTGGTGCCCCCATCCTTAGCAGGACTGAAGTTCAGTTTGCCTGGAGGACAGGATGAAATGAGCTAATTGTAGGCCAGGGACTTGTTTAATTTTGTTTATCTGTGGGAGAATCAAAGCAGGTCAAGGTACAGCTTTGATGCAGGGTCAAACGTGGGTTTGGTTAAGTGCAGCTTTTGTTTTTGATTCATTAGCTGGAAGCTGAGGGTGGAGAGCTTGCCTGGATGAACACCAACATGAAATAATTGCTTGGCTGGGAGAAGGAAAAAATCAACCAGTGGAGCAAAGGATGCCTTTCTGCTGGCTTTGTTGGACTCCATTAGTTAAAAAATGAGGAGTGATGGCTTTATTTCTGGATTGCTCCAGAAACTGTGCAAACTGTGCAGAAGAGTGCAAACTCTAGAGACAGAGTTCGGAGATTCTGGAGAGAGCAAGCAAGATGTGGAACAGGGTGCTAGTAAGTCATGGCTGCCTAGTATTTTGGGCTTTAGAAAGATGCTTTCAGGGGGCACAAAACACCCGTGGATAGCTTAGTTCTGAGGGAAGTGCTTTGTGGGGGTCCAAGATCAGTTCACATTCTAAGATTTTACCTGATTTTGTCCATTTTGGTGAAACTGTCATGTAAGGGGACACTTATTTCGTGCAATTTGCAGTGACACTGGAACAGTGGTCATAGTATGAGAATTGTGTGTGATGGGCCACTGCTAGGGCTCCCATCTGGCATAAATCCCTTTTCATATGCCTCTATAAAATTTAAATGACATTGAGAAGGACTTGGCAGACCCAGCCACCTGAAATATTAAAGTTGTTTTACATTACGTGGGCATTGCTCAAATCAGAATCTCAGCTCTTGGGATGGGGCATGTGTCCAGCTGAAAATCAGGGCTCAACATCCACAGGAGACGTTTTGGAGAGAAAAGGTAATATTATTTTTTTTTTTGCCCTAAGTGGTTGAGCTTTAGTTTTTCCTCTAGTGTTACACTGGTTGCTGACTCTTCCTTGAGAGAGACAGCTGCTTGCAGTCCTTGGGTTTAAGGCCAGCAAAGCTGCCAGGCTTGGATCTGCCTTACACTTGGGTCTTTTAAGTGTCACCGGCTGCCAGTAGTGTCAGGTCGCGCGGTGGCAGTGTCCAAAATGATTTTCCTTTGAGCAGTTAGGTTTTGGGAACAAACGCTTTCAAGAAACTGGTTGTTTTGGTGGAATACTTCACTCTCCTTGTCCTCAGAAGTATTTCAAATCACCGCTAAAATGTCTTCTCCTTTTAGAGTGATCTTGCTTTCTGGGAAAGGTTAAAAACATACGAATTAGGAGATTCTGGCTCCAAGCATTTGCAATAATTTTGGACATTA
Source organism: Aythya ferina (assembly GCF_964211825.1). Lineage (NCBI taxonomy): Eukaryota > Metazoa > Chordata > Aves > Anseriformes > Anatidae > Aythya > Aythya ferina. The sequence goes on along the minus strand of NC_140300.1, from coordinate 61,329,390 downwards.
TCCCTTTTTCCGAAGCAGCACCTTGTCAGGCATCTGAGTTAGGGTTTGCTTCCTGCGTGCACAGCAGGGCTTGCTGGCAGGTCTCGGATTTGGACAGTCTCCATGACCTTTCTTATCCCGGAGCGTGTGGTAGGGACCATGTGGTGATGATTCCTAGCAGGCGAAGCAGCTGGAGGAGATTATCAGAGGTGACAGTCCCTTTTCTTCAGCCCAGCAGGGAGCCTGGGCGCCTCCTTCTGCCCACTCCTTCTGCCCTTCAGCTGGGGAGGTGTTCTTGGGGCTGGATGTGCCCACTTCAGCATGGCAATGAGAGCAAAAATCCAGCTTTTCCTGGCATCCTGGATAGCATATTTTTAATTTTGGAGGTACAGCGTGTGAACACAACTGTAATAACGTGTGGCTGGCTGCTGTGGAAGAAAAAGCAGAGGGGAGCCTCTCTGTGTTATACAGCTCTGGTACCGCAGTGCAAACTGGGGGGTGGGAAGGGGGCTGGGCAGGGGGATGCGATTTGACTTGTGCACGTAGTCCATGGGCACTTGGCTCTCGGTGCCACACTGTGTCTGCAGATGTGGGAGTGCTAACGAGATTAAACATTCAGGTAAGGTGGTACAAAATCATTGCATTGGCTTGCTTTTGAGCCAAGACTGAGCTAGACTCTGAAGTTTTGTATTCTTTGTCTGGAGGGGATGGGAGCGCTCTGCAGAGTAACAATGGGACAAGGAGCAGGTTTGTATCTCCATTTTCAAGCACAGGGTGGCTTGGCTGCCTCAGTATCTCAGCCTGATGAGGGTTGGCAAGGGATGGGGAGAGGAGCGTGGAGCAGTTGGCTTTTCCCCCGTGCAGCCTGCTTTTGAAGGGAGAGCCCCGGCTTCCTCGAGGCCCTCCTTGGGCATCTTTCATCGACTGCAAGAAGTGGTGTTGCAGGCAGGCGTCCTCCCTCAGCCACACGCTGCGCTTTGCAGGCTTCAAAAAGCCTGATGTCCCTTTGAAGGTGAGGGGAAGCTGAAGAATTTTTAGTGGGCAGGTTTGCTTTTGGTAATCCTTTGTATTTTGAGCAGCTTCTCCCGGTTTGAAGCTGCCTGGTGTGTTTTTTTCAGGGGGAAGATGCTAGATGGCTGCCTTCAGGCTTCACAGGCGCAATTCCCACTTGCTGTAGCTGCTATTTTAACATGTTTGCCCTGAAAGGTGATAATGCAGCCGCTCTCCACTCATGTCTCACTGCTCTACCTCTGCTCAGTACTTCAGAGCTTGTGCGAGGAGCACCAGGCATTCCTGCAGATAGGAGATGCTCCTGAGGTGAAGGTGGTGAGTCCACGCTGTCAGATGTGCACGTAGCGTTCATGCCAAACCCTGCTGGTTCCAAACTCGTGTTGTATACAGCCCCAGGCACTGAACATAAATCCAACTCTCAGGTATGATGTGGTGAGTTGTGTTTTTTTCCAGCTTTCCAGCTTGCTTGGACTCTGGCAAAGAGATGATGGCAAGGACACCGCATATACAGGTGCCCTACACAGAAATGTTCTTCTTTAGGCTGCTGCTCAGCAGTTGGTGAGGGTTTCAGCTGTGGAAGCTTCTTTCAGGCTTTCCCAGCTTGTGGAATAAACCCATAAACCTGTACTTTGGGTCCCAGAACCTGAAAGTAAGATTAACAACAGGACTTAAACACCTATCAGGTGGATTTAAAGCACAGTATTTACTGCAGCATAGAACAGAGCACTGAAATGCTTAATGGCCCCAAGCCAGTGAAGAACAGGCTGCCTGGCCGTGCCTGTGTTACGGCACTTTCTCTCCAAAGCCTCAGACAACCTTCCTCGGGGTGCCAACGAGGAAGCATCAGGCACAACTTGTGACTTGGGATACACTTTCCACAGTCTCTCCGATTACTCTGGGCAGCTCAAGAGAAGCAAAGTTCCTTGGACTTGGGCAAAAGATGGCAACCCTGAGAGTTCTGCTCAGGAGGGAGACCGTTTATAGGGACAGCTCGTGTCCTTACACCTGTACGAGGTAGCTGGTGCCTGCCAGTGTTTGCAGCAGGTTGGAAACCCCCTCGTGCTGTTGTGCACAGACCTCCTTGAAAGTCCTGCAGCGCAGAGGAGTGGAAGAGCAGTGCTGGAGAGGATAGTTTGTCTTCTTCCTTGTCTCTGATATTTGCAGTAAAACAGAGTTATTTCTCCTGAGCTAACCCTATCATCATAAATATCGTGTGGCTTCCTCCCCGGAGTCCCATCAGCTATTCCCTTCACAGTAGCAGGGGCTTGAGCAGTGCTGCATCCGCACGTGCCCTGTGCTGTCCCTGCAGCACTTCGCCTGTCTTAATTGCAGTCCCCAGCATGTGCTTCCAGGTGCCTCGTGATAGTAGAGGTCGTTGATTATACGTTTCTTTCCTTCTAGGGCTCTGCGCATTCTCTCCTGTGCTTTGTTATTTTGCCTTTACAGTGCACCTTAGTGAAACCTGGAGTAAGTTTTTGTTTTGACATTGTTCAGTCCAGCAGGCTGGGGTCTTCAAATCAGCACTTACTGGTGTGGCAGGGCTTTGTTTCTCCCCTTCCAGAGAATGTGGGATTCCCATAGCTATGGGGAGTCTGCAGGCTGCTGATTACATCAGCTGCATTTATGGCACAGTGCAAAACAGGTGAGAGGAAGGTGGGGAGGTGAGGGTGTGAAATAATCTCTCCAGACATTGCTGCGTGTCTGAGGAACCTCTCACTGTAGTGAGAATGGTCTCCATGGTACGCTTTGCTCAGAGAGTATTTAAGAGCTTCCAGAAAATAATTGTCCCCAGATTACAAAGGAACGATGCCACATCCACCCGCTGGGTATCACTTACTGCTGGGTGGAAGCTGGAAAGAGGGACAAAGTAAATGCAGATTGGTTTTTTGATGCGTGTTGGGGTGAATCAAAACTTCCAGAGTTTTTATTCTGAGTAACTGCAAGGTGAACACGATGCTGGGAGTACGCCTAGTTTTTCTTGTGACTGTTGAAATGGTGTTGTCCACTCATGTGCTTGGAAGAGATGGCAGTGAAGCATCCCCCTCCCACAGCCTGTGCTCAGCAGGCTGTCATTTTTGGCAGCGAGAAGAGGGTGAGTGTGATCGCTGTTCTGCTTTGAGCCCCTTTTGCAGCCTGGAGTTGCCTGGGATAGAGGTACGAGGTGGATTTCAGATCCAGCTCTCCCTACAGGGGGTAAGGTGAGAGCAAAATGGGAAGTGCTGCGCTTGTTGTTCCTAACCCATTGGGTGGAAAGGGCCTGAAAGAGGCTTTCTGGTGCACCTTTTCCTAAATCTCTTTGTTCCCATGGGAAGTGGTGCATCTTTAAGGGTACAGGCAGGCAGCGCGCTTGCTCAGAGTAGACGCAGGTGAAGGAGAACCAGAAACCTTTTCAGGGTCCTGCAGGAACCAGGGGTTAAAAGCATTGTGGAGATGTTTCCAAAGCTCTGTAAGCGCTACCTGAGCAAAACCTTGACAAATGGGCTATTATTTTTTTTTTTTTGAGGGGAGAAAAATTAATTAAAATCAATGGAGTTCTGTAGCAGTTGGTGTTTCATATCTTCTCGAAGAAGAAGAAGAAAAAAGAAAAACTGGAAGAGAAGGAAATTGCAGAGTGATCCCATATCACAGTGTCATTATTAAATTTGTAATGAGGCAGAAATTACTCCTAGGCAAGCATGAAGTAGCACGACAAGAATTAGCTCACACCGTGTCAGCAAGCGGTCCTCAGGCTGGCGAATATCCCCGGCAGCGCCGAGAGTGATGTGGTGAAAGCTTTTGGTAGTCTCTCGACCCCGAACGCATGTGGACATTGAAGCCTGGGGCTTCCTCTACCCAAGAGATGCGCTTTGAAAAAGCACATTAGCGAGCGTTCATTGAAGCTTATTCAGGAAACAGCATTAAAATGCTTCTAGAAGTTTAACGAAACCAAATTTTCAGGTGTTATTTTCAATGATGTTCAGCCCAGTCTTGCACGCTTGAGGATGGAGGGGAGATGCATTTGCTGCAGCCTGTACCGGAAGGATGCAAAGGTTTTGCCCCTGCTAAATACTCCGCAGAGCAGCTCCTCTAGATTAAGACAGCACTATGCTGAAGGAATGAAGTGATTCGGTCTAGAACCGTCCCTTCTTCAAACTGTGAACATCAAAGGGATTTAGGGACCACCTGGTCTGTTTTCAGGAGTCTAAATAAGTGTTTATGCCTGTGCTCTTTCTTACCCTGACTGCTCCGGTCACCCTATAAACTGTTCCTCGGCTTTTACTGCAGATTTATTCTGAGCAAGATCTTAAGCACTGAGAAGAGAGCAAGAGAGAAAAATTCATGTGCATGAGCCTTGGAGGTTATGGTAATCTTTGTCCCTTAGCTTGCTTTGCTTCTGGACAGTCGAGTTTTGTAAAATTGGCTTTTCAGTAGCAGAAAACCTGTAGGAAAGTGAGCAAACTGGGGAGATGTGTGCAGTACTGATTGTGTTTATTGCCAGAGCAGCTCCTGACATGCCTGGCATGATATATGGGAAGAGCGATTCACAGAATCGTGGCGTTACTCATTCTTATGCATTGAAAAAATAAGTGTACTTTAGGTGGGATTATAGGGCTTTAACTTTAAAGAAATATTTTTTTTTGCCATGGCCTTTTGTGCAGTGCTTCTGAATAACAAAAGCAAAACAAATCGTTCCAGCACGAGCCCACAGACATCTGCAATTCACTTCTCGCTGAATGCTGCCGCTTACCAATGCATAATGTGATTTATTTCTGGCTAATAACCAGTCATGCTCATTGCCACGACGGTGCTTCTCCTGCAAACACCAACTCTGACCTGATTTTTGCTTCTGCCTTAGCTGACTCGTGAGCTAAGGGCTTCAGCGCCTTACAGGACTGTTTCTTGTCCCTGCCTCCCCAAAAAGCAATGGCTCGTGGTTCAGCTGACTGTCAGTATTTCTTCCCTCTGCTGCCAAAACTGATCCCTTGCAGGCATCCTGAACAACTTTTTGCCTGTGCTCCTCCTCTTGAACCCTCGTTGCTTTTCCTGGTGCCAGCCCGAAGCTGAGGACATAGACCTGACAGGGTCTTGTCAGTGCTGTTGGTATTTGATCTAAAGCCACGTACAAAGTACCAGTAGTATCGCTTCTGCTTCTTAGTTCTTTAAGGATATCTTTGTCATTCCCCACCCCTCTTCTATTTTGCCTTCACCATCTCCCATCTTCAGCTGCTTCTTGCCGACTTGTGAGCCTGTCGTGTCTTCTCTGCTGCTGAACGTGCCCTCCTTGAAAACCAGCTGGTTCACTTTGGGTTAATATTAGCCTGAATGAAAGAGTTTGTGCTCGGCAGTGGTGTCCCTGAGGGTAAGAGGCATCTTGTTTGTTTTCAGGCTGCCACTGCTGGCGGCAGTTTGCCACCCAGAGGTCAGCTTTCTCTCTAGCTCCAACCAGCCATGAGTGTGAGGCTGTGCTCCTGTTATTTCATGGTGCAACAGAGAAAGAAAAGTTAATGAAAAGTGAGTAATTTATGAAAAAGGAGAGTCTATGGAGAAATAAAACGTGTTCATTCCCCAAGCAGGGCCTGGTTGCCTGTCGTTATGGTTCAGCAGGAAAACCTCCTATTAGCAGAGGGTGTGTGGAAGAAATGAAGACAACCAAATGACGGGGTAGCCTTATACCCATGGAATTTCTGCTTGTAGAACCAGAGGTAACTGGTTGTAATTCTCCACAGCTTGTTTCACGTGGGGTGCACTCGGCTGTCACTGCAAGGAATCATGATTCTCAGGCACGTGTGACCCGGTGAACGGTAGGGACCACGTTGCTCAACTCAACAGCTTCTTCTTTCCTTCCTCCCGTGCTGTAAGAGGACCTGTCACTCTTCATCTGTCCCGGCAATCGTTCACCACCCCTGTGCCAAAGGAGCGTCTGGAATAGTTGGAGCTGCAGTTATAGCACACGTGATTTTCCCTTTAGGTGGTGTGTGTGCTTTCGTGGTACAGAGGCAGAAGGACAAGCACAGGAAAAGTTTTCTTTGTGTCTTCCCTTCCTTTCCAGTGATAATTGTGCCGGGAGTTACAATCTCAAATTACAATGGGAGTTGGCTTTTTAATTTTTTTCTATTTATTTTTAATGCATATATATATTCAGCACTACCTGATTTGTTTTTTATAAGTCGGCCAGGGAAGCAAGCCAGTTCTGGCATATCTCAAGGTGAAATGGGTTGCGTGTTACGCTTTTCTGCACGCTCTCCAGGCGGTTGAATGTGCTGATAATGCAGATAGCGACTGGACAGATATAATCCCTAAATCAAACAGTAAGAAAAAAATGCACTGCTGGAGGAGCTGCTGGTTCCCCGGCGTGTGTGGAGAGTGCTGATAGCAACGTGCTGTAAGACAGCACCCACATCCACCCCGGTGTTCCCTTCCAGAAATCTCCAGCCCTTCCTCCACCTCAGTCCCAGCTTTAGCAGGTGCCAGTCGGTGGGTTTGGGGTCTGGTTTTTGTGCAGGCCGTATCTGTGCGAGGGAGCTAGCAAGCAGCTCATCGCACAGCTGCTGTTGGTGCATCCCTTGGACCTCCACAGAGCTGGCAACAGACAGGGCTTTTCCATGAAGACACGGGGCAGTGGTGTGGAGGAACACCAAACACTGCTCTGCAGAAAGCCTGGCATGAAACAAAGGAAATGAGGCAAAGGACGGGTGGTGTGAAGCATTGCAAAACTAGCCTCTCTTAGCACAGAGACCCCTTTCCTTCTTACAAGAAGCACACAATACTTATATCATCTTTGCCTTTTTTAGGGTTTTTTAAGCCTGTAGCTTCTGCGTGCCGAAGTCAGTTAGTTTAATTGTTGGTAGCAGTAGGCACTACGGAGCCTAGGTACTCGCTGCTACATACGTTTTGCTGCCATTAATTTCAATTTCTTTAGTCATAAAATTACCACCTCGTTAAACCTTGACAGCTCCCGATGAACCAGGGGATCTTGAAACAATACGAGAGGACATGAAGGCTGCCTCAGGAATCTCTTTTTCCTACAGGCCTTTCCCAATCACTTTCGTTCAGCAACCAAACCTCTGTTGGCAGATTCATGGCGCTGTAGGACTGTCGCAGGGGTCCCCTGCCCCCTTTCAAGGAAAGAGAGAAGTGGTTTATTAATCTCCTATACAGGAGATTATTAATATATTAGGAGTTTATTAATCTCCTGTATAGGAGATTAATAAATACCCAGTACAGGACTTCAAGGGCCGATTGCAGGTGACTTTTACTGAAGGATATTTTCTTCCTCTGCTGAATCAGCTGGCTGAGCTGCAACGATTTTTGTACCCTGATGTTTTTTTTTGTTAGAAATGGGATAAAAGGCTTAGCCTTTTATCCATCTATCTCGTTCATTCTGCCGTGCGTAGGTACAGCTCACACTGCAGCATGTGGCCCAGCACCACCTGCGTTTCAGCAGCACGACAGGATGGATGTGAAATTACGCATCCTGCCGGCAGTATCACTTCGTCGTTTGACACAGCTTTGTTGGGTCTACAGAGTCCTCCCTTTGAAAACATTAAAAAAAAAAGTGCTCCAAAGGCCACCAGTGTTTCCTAGAGTATAGCAAGGCTGTGCTCTGTGCGGAATCTCTGGTGATATCTGCACTGGATTAAGGAGGTTTAATGCCCATTTCCAAACGTGGGATTTTTTTCCTTTCTGGTCGAGCTGCGGTTCTGTGCGCAGTAGCTGACTGCGGTTCTGTGGCCTTCAGCGTTCAGCTCTCAACCAGCATTGTTTTTAGAGGGCAGAATAAAACCTCCTTGGTGCTCATGGACAGGTAAAACTGCACTTTGCCTTTAGGTGCACCTGTGCTATGCACATATGCCAGAGAATGTGACTTCTGCTGCTCCGGAGGTAGCCATCATACCCGAATAAATGTGGTAATGAAAGCTCTGATCAAGCTTAGGTTCAATCAGTTTTTTCCCCAATCCAATATTCTGGGTTTGGTATCCATTCAGAAATCATCTGTAGGAGGATGTCCCAAATTTGTCAGGCAGCAGGCTAAGAAATGTGGAGTAGAGGAGGAGGGGGAACCACAACAGGAGGAGCCCAGATGTTTTTCTGGATGCTGGGCAGAATTGCTGGGGCGTGTGCTTCACCAGACCTAATGCCCAACTGGGTGTGGAAAAAGGTTGTGGAAGAGGAAAGTAAATGGAAAAAGCCTTTCTTGCTTAGTGGTCATCTCTCCAGGGGCCCTTCCTGAGCTCGCTGCGGTGAAGGTGCGTGTGAGGGGTTTGTTCAGGGCCCCATGGCATCCCCGGGGGCAGGCAAGGATCGGCAGCACTGCCAGTTCTGTGCTGGGCTGGTTCAGACACCGTGGCACCGGCTCCTTTCCAGGCCTTGAGATCAGGGCACGCAGTGCCAAGTGCTGGAGAAGGGATAAGAAAGACTGCTCCAAGCACCTGGAAATAGGGCATAGACACGGGATGGGAAGGGTGGAGAGAAAGATCTTGCCTGAGAGCTCAGGAGTCACCTGCAGAAGTAGGACTGCACTGTGAGTCTTCCAGACTTTCCTCTTCATTCCCCTTGTTGCTCCCTTCCTGCCCATAGCTATTCTCAGCTGCCGTCCTGGGAAAATGCCTGCTGTCTGCGAGGATCCAGTGCATCATCCTGCCACTTATTTGCTTGACCCCTGTTTTTGCCCCAGCTTCAGAACAGCTCGGTGCAGGCTGTGCCCCTCCACCAGGGAGGTGCTGTTTTGGCTCCCTGTGCGGTTAAGCACTAAAGCCTTGCTGTGAAATGTCGATGCTTAAAGTTTGCCTGGATTCAAGGGGAGAGTGGCCAAATGCACAGGGGAGAAAGCCGTAAGCGTGGTTAAATGCAGCAGCACGACTTCTGGCTTAGGAAGCCTCTGAACTGTGAACTGCATGGAGGGCATTTTTGGAAGAAACACAAGTGTCTGGCTTCGTGTTCTCACCTGTCTGGCTTGGGCTGTTAAAAAGCACAGGGGAAAAATACCTTTCAGCATTAAAATCTGGGCCGAGATCCACCAGTTCTTAAAAACTCAGTGGGATGCATCTGTTACTTCTGATTAAATGCTTTTAGAAGCAAAAAGTTCCCCTAAAATTATTTTTCTTACGTCCTCAATGCAGAGGAAATCGTTGAACTCAGAGAGAGCATTTTAGAAATAGCACTGCTGTTAACTTGTCATTTTAGAAGTACGGCCGTGAATTGATTATAACAGGGAATGAATGTGTAAGGATCAGAGTAAAAGTGGGTAAACTTCAGTCAGGTAAGTGATTATTAATAAGGCGGCAGTGTTTCTGCCAGACGGGAGGAAAAATACACAGTATTTGTTATAAAGGCTGTGTTTGACTGCGGATGAATATACTGTAATGGTTAGCAATCAGAATGCATTAACCTTTGCATAGGAGCACTGCTGCAGAAAAACAATTGGCTTGTTGGTCTGAACAAAGATGTAAATCATGATTAGAGCTGACGACTTCCAAAATTTGCTTTAATGCACGTACGCTGTTTGGTCACGGGGAATTCAGTTGGCTTGAGAGCTAAGTGATAGCTTTTGTGTCGGTATGAGAAAGACAGGATGGAGCCTGCAGCAGCATCTGGGTGATAGGAGAGTACCTGCTGCATCCTCCTCCTGTCTCTGAAGCTACTTGGGATTGTTGGGAAGTTGTATTTGTAGGCTCTTGATCTTTAGAAGGCCAGGGCATCTGGTAAAAGACGTAACCCTTGACCACAAGGTGTAGAAACTGTGTTTGGAAACAGTGCCTTGCTTTAATGCGTAGCTTTTGAACTCCCTGAGTGGGAGAAGGGGAAAGGAGGTCCCAGCTCCTGAAGCTTTGTGCTCCTGCTGCCGTGTTGATAATCCAGCTGTGGGCTCTGCCTTCACTGCTCTGTTCTCTCCTAGGGGTGCAGTGAGATCTTCAGTGAGATCAGCCAAATTGCCTTTTGGTTCCAGAGACCAAGCCATGTCCACGTCCTCCTCCCTAGGAGCATGCTGTAATAAGCCCACTGCAAGACCATTGTCAGGGGGTTTTATACATGATCAGGTACCAGATTTGCAAACACACTCAGCATTGGCAACTGCTGCCTGTTACACAGGGTAAAACACAAAGTCTAAGCCTCACCGGGCACCAGGAATCCTTTATGTGCCTGAGCTGCTTTCATCTCCTCATCGCTCCGTTCACGGATCCACCCCGGCTGGGTTTCTTCTGCCAATTGCCCGGCATTGTCAGCTAATTGGAGTGGAAATGAGAAATGAAAGCAGCATTATGGAGCTGCCAAGCCTCCTCACTTGGCAGCTGGTGGCTGATGCTGGTAATTGTTACCACAAGTGTAATTGCTCCGGGCTCTGCCCAAGGTTTCAACAAAGCAGCCCAGGATTCCTCCTCC